>NC_132916.1:93709980-96109980 GCF_047675955.1 Chlorocebus sabaeus | reverse complement strand
AGATAGCTTTAAAACTGGAAGGAACTGAAGAGATCATTTAATTCCATTTCCTCTTTTGATAAGGTATGACTGTTAAATGACTAGTTCAAGTCTACATTGCTTCCAAGCTCAGGATCCATTGTCTAATACTTCTAGAGCAGTGTATTGTGGAGCTAGAATACTGCATTGGAAGTTGGGAGGCTTGGAATCTGGTTCTGGTGGTGCTGTTTCATCAGCTTTTTGTCTTTGGACAAGAAACTTGGCTTCTCTGGGCTTCAGGTTTTCTGTTGTGTTGTTATTGTTGTTTCCTAATTGAGATATAATTCACATGCCATAAAATTAACTTTTAAAAATTGTATGTCCCAGTGTGTGTGTTTTTTTTTTTTTTTTTTTGGTGTGTGTGTGTGTTTACCAGGTTGTGCAATAATCTAATTCCAGAATATTTTATCACCTCTCTTCATGCCCATTAGTAGTCACTCCCCATTCTCACCTCCCTCTAGCTCCTGGCAAGCACTAATCTGCTTTCTGGCTCAATGGATTTGCCTCTTCTGGACATTTCATGTAAATAGAATCATAAATGAAACCCTTGATGTCTGGCTTCTTTCACTTGGCGTAGTGTTTTTAAGGTTCATTCATGTTGTAGAATGTATTAGCACTTCATTTCTTTTTATGGCTGAATAATATTCTGTGGTATGAATATACCAGAGTTTGTTTATCCATTTATCAGTTGATGGATATTTGAGTTGCTTCTACTTTTTGGCTATTTTTAATAATGCCGCTCTGAACATTTGTGTATAAGTTTTTGTATGAACGTATGTTTTCAGTTCTCTTGGGTATATACCTAGGAGTGGAATTGGTGGTTTGTATGATAATGCAATATTTTGCATTTTTGAGGAGCTGCCAAACTGTTTTCCACAGTGGCCATTTCATTTTACATTCCCACTAGCAGTGTATGAGGTTTCCAGTCTCTCTGCATCGTCTCCTACGTTTGTGATTATTTGTCTTTTTCATTATAGCACTTTTAGAGAATGCAGTGGTACCTCAGTGTGGTTTTGATTTGCATTTTCCTAATGACTAATAATGTTGATTTTTTTTTTAAGAAGTGGTTGTGGTTATTTTTTTTTAAAGATTTCTTCTAGCTCTGAATTTCAAATTTTTCTTCTATTCCTTGCACAGGCATATGAATAACAGAATTGAGTCTTTAGGGAATATATATTTTGGAAATTAATTGGGTTAATCAACTCCTATGTATTTATGAATATCTTCTGTTGTCCAGTGTTCAGCCATGTTCAGGATTCAGAATGAGTATATGGCATGATCCTTCCCCCCAAACAACTCTTAATCTTGGGGAGCAAAGATGAACATAGAAAATTGGGACAACACAGGCTCATATGGAATATAATCCTAAATGTACTCATCCTGTAGCTAAGTCAGGAGGGCAGGTATATCTATTTGGATGAGGGCAAAGGAAGTCATCAGAACGAGATAGAAAAATAGCAAATCTCGAGTTGGGAAGGTGGCTGTTTTTAAGATTCTAAAAAATTTTACTTATTTAAAAGACGCCAGTGAAAAGTTAAAGGACCTAAATATTTTGTATTTATTGTGAATTGGAACAGATGTCGCTTTCCCTGTTCTTTTTTGTCAAATAAATGAATTTGATTTGTATATCCACGCTGCCCTTTGTTTTAGACTTAATGACCCCTTTTTTCCATTTGTGTGTGTTTCCTGTAGCATGAGAGCAGGACAAGTGGCCACCCTGTAGTTAATTCCACAGCAATGTTTTAATAGCGAGCTTGGTTCTAAGAGATAATTAACACGGATGAAATGATTAATAATTCACCTTTGAATTCTTTTTCCATTAAAGGGAAAAAAAATCATCCTGTTAACAAGATTAAATCTTGTGTGTTAGGTTCAGAAAAACTTCACTGACCTTTCAGAGCTTACAGCTTCAAGGCCTAACTTTTTGGTCTGGCATTTTGGGCCCTATGTGATCAGATTCTGACCTACCTTTGCAGCATTTTCTCTCTCTAGTCTTTTGACTAATATATATATATATTTTACATATATAATATATATATTTTGACTGACATATATTTTATATATGTATAATATATATATATATCAGACTTCTTTTTGCTTTTTCTCTAAACTTCCTGTCCCTTTCTCATGCTATTTCTTTTGCCTTATTGTGCTCACTTTGCATTGCATCTGGTAAGATTGCCTCATTTCTTCAAAGCCAGTGGCATTGCTGTTTCCTGATGAAGGTTATCCTCTCCCCTTCCTTCCACCTTTGCCCTCCAAACTGAGCGCCTTTTTCTTCCACCTCCCTCCATGCTGTAGATTGTGGAATGTTTTCTCCTGGCCTCAATGCAGTCAAGGTTCTTTGAGTTCTTAGTTCTTCAGGGTCAGGGACCTGTTCTGTTTATCTTTTAATTTCCCCACATTTCCTTTTAGAGCACTTATCACATAGTATTTTATTGAATGAATGTTTCTGTGTTTTCCACGTCAGAGTAAAGCTAATCAAGAATTTATGACCATGCCAAAGAGGAACGGGATTAGAGTGTAGCTAGAAGTCTACTTTGGAAAACATAAAGGCTGTGAGGGACACAATTTATTTTATTGCTGTTAAATAAGTGGCAGGAAGAATCTTTTGTTATTAAAGATAATTTTATTGTAGAATTCTATTTCGATATCAGAATTCTAGAACTATGTAGAATGAAGCAAGAGACCTGAAAGGAAGCAGAAGAGCCACTGAGAGGTGATTGGCTCTTCATTCTACATTCTTCATGGCAGAGGGCCACCCTGTAGGACCACCTCACCCAGAGGACTGTTAATGAAACAGGCAGAAGTCGTCAAAGCCCAAGTGATGGAAGTCATAATGGGAAGCTCTGAGAAGTGACACTCCCTTCTTAAGGCAGAATTGGAGAATTCCAGAAGCATAGTTTTAGACTGTGTTTGGCGTAGAGTGAAACAGCAGACTTTTACATTTGAATGGACTCTAGAAATGTCAGTACACCACATCAAAGTACAACAATAGACCATCATGAAGATTCTGACTCTAGAACAGGTTAAATCAGGTTTGGCATATTTTGGTTTCATGTCTCTGCTTTACAATGCAGACACATATTTGGTATATTAGAAAGATTTCTAAACAGAAGTAGTTTAAAATAAAATATAATAATAAATTTGTGTTTGGCAGGGTGAGCTTCAAGTACACAGAAAACCTTAATTTCCAATTCCAGGAGAAAGTAGGTTATTTGCTCCTAACTCTGGCCCCTACATTTGCAACTCCTTTTTTGCCTTTCATCATCTCTTCTTTCTACCTTTTGTTATAATACTTACAGACTTTCTGTTCCCATCATCCTAGGAGCTGTGCTTTTTATGTTTCTCCTTTTTATGTTTCTGGTGCTGTGCTTCTCTTCTTTGTCTACACATAGGTGTAGCATTTTAGCCCTCCCCATGCACTTTCCCCTTTGATTGCCCTGGCTCCATAGGCATGCCTCTGTTAATGCCAATTTCAAATCGAAGTTACTTGTAAGCAAGCTCTGTCTCTTCCCTTTAGACTTTGCACTGCATCAAATTAGAGGCTTTGTTTTGTCACCTGTGTTTCTCTAGTTCCTCAGGAAGTGTCTAGCACATTGAAAGTTCTTGTAAACATCTGAGTGAACCTCTTGACCTTTTTAAAGGGTTTTGGTTTGTTATTTTTAATGCTAGTTCTTATGTACTCTCTCTCATACAGACACACAAACACACACACACGCACATACACACAGAGTTACCCTAATTCTCCTTTGTTAATTTCTTTACTTTTTCTTTGGAGTCAAGATGGAATGGAGAATTATATGGCTGAACATATAGAGAAATTTGAGGTAGAGAGACCAGAATTTGGAGGCACACTCCAAGTTGGACATTTTTCTATCTGGAATGCAGGAATTAGGATCATCTGAGGGAAGGGCAAGTGCCTGTAGAGATTTCAGAAAGATACAAAAGTTCCCAGTGGCAGTTATGTAGGACAGAAATAGCATTGAGTCTCCAGCCAAAGGTAGATAGTTGGAGTTTTCAGTAGACAAGGAAGCTAACGTTACTCAGTAACCCAAGGAGGGAGGAAAGTGCCAATGAGATGACCAACTCAAGACAGAAGGTGAGTCCATAGAATGCAGGTGTCTTAGTTCATTTGGTTGCTATAAAGGAATACCTGAGGCTGGGTAATTTATAAAGAAAAGAGGTTTATTTGTCTCACAGTTCTGCAGGTTGTACAAGAAACGTGGCACCAGCATCTGCTTCTGGTGAGGGCTTCAGAAAGCATCTATTCATGCCGGGCATCACATGGAGAGAGGAAGGACATGAGAGAGAGAAGGGAGGGAGGTATCAGGCTCCTTTTAACAGTCAGTTCTCAATGGGGAGACAAGAGTGAGAGCTCATGCACTCTGGTCAGAATGGCATCAAGACATCCTGGAGGGATCTGCCCCCATGACCCAAAAACTTCCTGCCAGACCCCACCTCCAACATTGGCAATCAGATTTCAATGTGGGATTTGAAAGACTAGTATCCAGGCCGGGTGCGGTGGCTCAAGCCTGTAATCCCAGCACTTTGGGAGGCCGAGGTGGGTAGGTCAGGAGATCGAGACCATCCTGGCTAACACAGTGAAACCCCATCTCTACTAAAAATACAAAAAAAAAAAAAAATTAGCCGGGCGTGGTGGCAGGCGCCTGTAGTCCCAGCTACTTGGGAGGCTGAGGCAGGAGAATGGTGTGAACCCAGGAGGCAGAGCTTGCAGTGAGCCGAGATAGTGCCACTGCACTCCAGCCTGGGCGACAGAGCAAGACTCCGCCTCAAAAAAAAAAAAAAAAAAAAAAAAAAGACTAGTATCCAAATTATCAGCAGGTGAGGGCATCCAGACTTTCCCTTAAGTATATCAATTTATGCCTACTATGGAAATGTGAACTGATTATGTAAGTATAAATAATTATATAAATATATAATATGTAAATAACATATAAATATATAAATAATTATGTAAATATATAATTATATAATTATTGTAATTATGGAAATCATCCTGTTCTTTATTATTTTTCAAATGTAAATAGAAGTAGTTTATAGATAATCTGTTAGGATAACTTTTCACACAAGTGAGGACTGACTGATACAGAAATTAGAACAACGTATTACAATATACACTGTGTTGCAGAGTGGCGTCTACGCACATTGATAAAGGCATGGCCTTTGGCTGGAGTCCTGCAATTCTTGTCTATAGAAAATACTATCCTCAGCAGGATTTCCTTCTTACTGCAGAGGGTTTTGACTATTACAGCAATTTTTGCTGTAGCTGCTCTTCTACAGAGTATCCTCTAATTAACAGGAAGCACGTGTATGAAGAGTTGTTTATAATTTTCAGAGAGAATCTCATCAAACAGTGGCATTGTAAATTCATATTTTATGCTTTGCTGACTTTTTTCTTTAGATAATAAACATACAGTCTTGACAGGAAATGTAAAAACAGTAAAATCCAACCCCCTGTATCTTTCATTCCATGGTTCTGCTAATGTTTTAAGGCTTTACATCACTAAGTACTACAAGTTGTTTTTTTTTTTTAAATGCAGACTAAAAGTAGTTTGTTATACACATGTTGATGGAGAAAGTAGTTAGAGCCACTTGTATCACATCAAACAGGGGAATAAATCAGCTGCTGGGTATAAGCAGCCCCTCTGAAGCTACCCGACCGAGACCCATGGGGGTGCAGATGTGATGTGCACATTGTCTTCATCCTCCAGAGGGGTTGATGGTTAAGTCAGGGAAAGAGGCACAGACACATGCAGCTGTTATTAAACAGTGCCAGGCTGTATGTTATTAAATGCTAGATTGTGGTGACCATGGGCATAAATGGGAGTTTGGTGAAGGAGATGATTCTAGAGGGCAGTGGTTAGTATAAATCAGGGTTTCCCAGCCTTGGCATTGCTGACATTTTGGGCTAGATAATTCATTACTGTGAGGGCTGTTCCGTGCATTTTAGGATATTTTAGCAGCATCCCTGGCGTCTGCGCATAGGTGCCAGTAGTATCCTTCCTCCAAATTCCCTCAGCTGTGACCACCAAAAATGTCTTCAGACATTGCCAAATGTCCCCTAGGAGGTCAAAATAACCCCCAATTAAGAACCACTGGGTAGGCTTAGTTGAGTGCAGTGTGGATTTGAGGCTGAGCTGTGAAGAATAAATAGAACTTGGATAGGAAGTATGGACAATATGGAGGGGATTTTAGTGGAGAAGAACCTTTCAAGTGAAGACTCAGAAGTGTGTCTGCAGCAGGGCTACTCAAAGGATGGTCCATGAATTGAACTGTGTTACTAGTGTGAGTACTGCAATTGAGGGTAATCATTTAGAAATTTGTATAGCGACTTTACTGAGTAATTTTATCAACTATAATAATGAAAACTTCAGGTTTATAGCTTGTCTTCGTTATTTAATTTTTTTAGAAATTAGTTTCTTGTTTTATAAAAGTATCATTCTGCAACAGATTAGAACATTAATATAAGAATGACAGCAAACTGGTCCTTGGCCATGAGACTTTGAGAGAGGCTGTCACCAGATTGGGTTTCAGGTGCACAGTAGGACATAAGGTAGGCTAGGTATGGCCCAGATGGAGCATGGAGTCAGAGTGGTTTCTGAGATCTCTCACGGTGCCTGACATCTTAGGCCTGGTACTCAATGAATATTTTTCAGGATGAATCAATGCTTAGAAAACCTCCAAGCAGAGAAGAATGGACCTAGCAGTAAGGAGGGGGGACCCAGTGGATATTTTGGGTTGGGGGTGACTTTTAGAAATGTATTTTTTTTAACAGCAGGAACTATAATTTAATCACATCATGTAACACTATGTAACATTCTACATTTTTGCCTGCTGATACGTAACATAGTTAAGTTTATTACAAACATTATTTCCTAAGGCTTATGGTATAAATGTTCCTTTTCAAGTATTACCACTTAATAGTGTTTAATCTACAATGTAACATTAGGTAAGTCAATGATAAATGTGTATAATGCAATACACTGTGCCACATCTCCCTACCCTGTGTTAAGGTATTATTAACAAAATCAACTGAGAAAAAAACAAGACAACTATTATAACTGAAACAAGGCTATGAACATCGCAGATTCATGTCTAAGTAGATAAACAGCATTTCCCCTTAACATGAAGGTCATTTTGTCAAAGAGACTCCTATATCTTTAGGCTAGCATTGGTTTGGCAGCAGCTAGTCTTCAGGACAAGATAAAAATTTCAAGTGAAAAAGACAATGAGTTACTCTGAGAAAACATCAATCCACATTACTAATAAAAGAAGCAGTCGCTGGTTTCACCTTAGCATACAATTGGGTGTGTTCCCTTTCACTTGTGATTCATATTAATATCATTTTGTCTGTCTCTGTGGTTTCAGTCTTTCAGTCATCTGATTACCTCCATTTAGGAACCTTTCTAATTGCTTACCCTGGAACCATCATTATTCAAAGCTGTAACTTACATATTTTAGAACTTACTGTCAAATTATGTGTGTCCTGGCTGTTGGGATTTGTAAATAGTCTAATGTCTGGCATAAAGTAACTTTTGTGATTATTTGGCAATATTTATAGCTGTCCCTTAAAGAAAGGAGAGTACATTTTGGTTCATTAACGTTTTCTGTGAGTAGAAAAAGGTCTCTGCCCTTGGCACTGTTTTCATAGTGAAGTTAGTGGGTCTGTGCTTGAATTAGCAGTGAAGTGAGGAAAGAGATGGCATATGGAAAAGAGTAATTGAAAGGAGCTTAAGAAAGAGTGAGCATAAACACATGAAACCGACAAAGATTTGGAAAGCGCCCCAGAGATGGCGGCAGCAGGTTTTGGGGTAGAGAATGGTCTGGGTGTTGGCCAGGGTGACTGAGCCATGTATGTCACATTGTCCAGCTGGCTAGCTCAAGCTTCACTTGATGGTGATCTCAGGGTTCTAACAGTGGTAAGAAGGAAAGCCCCAAGTACTTTTCAGGATTCTTTTTATATCAGTCTTGCTAATCCATCAAGGTTCAAGGGATGGAGAAGTAAACTCCATCTCTTGGTGAGAATAGTTGCATTGTCACAGTGTCAGGGTATTTGTGAACCCTTTTATAAGTTGCCGTAGTGTGTGAAAGAAGAAATAATTTTTTCATTAGTACTCCAAATCTTAAAAAAAATTCTCCAAATCAATTGCTACTTATTTTTAACATAGCTGATGTGAAGTACTGTGGCTTACAATCCTATTTTATTCATTTATTTATGAGATATGATTGTATTCACTGAAGTTTTGAGAAGGAAAGGTAAGACTATTTGGTGTGGCATTACCACACTGTGATTTATTTTTGCTAAAGATCAAGTGAATTTTCCAGTGAGCAAATGGATGGAATTTGTGTGGGATTTTATTTGACAATATGTGCATTGTAGCTCAGAGTTCAGAATCTTTGTTTTGATTTTTACAAATGCTGTTTTAGTTCCTGTTCTGTTTTCTTTTCTCATAGTTTCTACTCCTTTACGGACAAACACCGATGGTGAACCCCCTAACTTGATATGCTTTTGTCGTTCCATCTTGGTCATGATTTTGTTGGGTTTGTTAAGCCAAAGTTGAGCTGAATTAGACCCACCGAATAAATTTATGCTTCATCTTGGTGGTTCTTCTTGGCTGTATTATTGTTCTACTCTCCCTACAAGCTTCAAGAGGTAAAGGAGAAATGTTTTGATAGATGTTTCTTTGTCTTCCTCTTAGAGAACTTGATACATACCTGGCCAAAGGACGAAAGAGCAGGTGGGATTGGTAGTGTCATGTACCTGCTTGAGGGGGTTGGTGTTAAGATTCGATCCCTTTTACTTTACTCCTCTCCAGTGCAGATATCTGATTCTATTATGGCTTGCCTCGAGGATCTATCTGAGAACACTGTTACAGTTCTTCCTTGCCTTACATGGTTTACATCCCAGCAGGAAGGTACACTTTAAGTAACCTATTACTTAATTCATTAAAACTGTAATTAGTCTTACAAAGGAGGAATTAATGACACAGTGAAAATGTTTACAAGCCAAGATCTTACCTAACCTGGGTGTCTTTTTTTTTTGGCGGGAGGTCGGGGATGTGGTCTCACTTTGCCACCCAGTCTAGAATGCAGTAGTATAATACCTGGGTGATTTTGTCAGGGAAGATTTACTTGAGAGGGTGACCTTAAAGCTGAGGGCATAAGAGGGAGCATATGAGTCAGCTAGGTGAAGCTGGAAAGAGGTTTCATGGGCTGCTGACTACCTTATGGGAAGTTTTGATTTAGGAAGGATGGTACAATTGAGCAGATGAAGGGAGACTGCCTAGGGTTAGTGTAGAGCAGTGGCCCCTTAAGCTTGATTCATGCATTACTTGGGAACTTGTTATATTTGTAAATTCATTTTTTTAAAAATAGTACTATTGAGATATGATTAGCATACCATTTAAACTATTTAAACTATACAATTCTGTGGCTTTCAGGATATTTGCAGAATTATCAGCTATTACCACAATTTAAGAACATTTTTATTACCCCACAAAGAAATCTCACACCCCTTTATATGGGTCCCAAGCCCCCCACCTTTCTCACTCTAGCCCTAGGCTACTACTAATCTGCTTTCTGTCTACAGGGTCACCTATTCTAGACATCTCATATAAATGGAATCATATGATATGTGATCCTTTATGACTGACTTCTTTCTCTTAGCATGATCTCAAAGTTCATCCATGTTGTACATGTATCAGTACTTCATTTTTATGACTGGATAATGTTCCATTGTTTAAAGATATGAAATGCAGATTCTTGAGCCCCATTCCAATCTTCCTGAATCTGAAACTCTGGGGGCTATTCATCCTTCCATAATGTGTGCTTTAACAAGCCCTCCAGGTGACCCAGATTCACCCAAAGGTAGAGAGCCACCTGCAGAGGGAGTGGGAGAGGGCAAGGAGTTGGAGAGTTGGGCACTTCTTATCACTGCCTGGGCCTGGTTATAGACTTTTTCCTTCATCTTAAGGATACCGAGAAGTTACTGAAAGGTTTTTAAAGCAGAGGTGTGAAACCATCTAATTATGTTTTTTAAAGAAACTCATTTTAGCTTTTTAGTGTAAAGTGGTTTAGGGGAAATCTAGCTAGAAGAAAATGTAGGAAGCTCTAGAGGAGACATGAGGGTTTGGGATGGGCCAGTGGCAGTGAAAATGGAGAAATGTGGATGGGTTCAGGAAAAAATTTGAAAGCAGGGAGGTCATGACTTGGTGGTTAATTGCATCATCAAGGTGAGTCAATGATGATGTCCAGGTTTCTAGATTAAGCTAGAATGGATGGTGGTGCTATCACTAAGATCTTCTAAATTTCCTAGTTTTCTGATACGTAAGTAATTCTTAGTCACCCATTCTTCCTTCTAGAATTCACTCTTCCAGGCAATTCCTAGAGGAAACAGTGGATAGCATTTGAATATATACATGTGAAAAATACTGTTGGGAAGATGTATCACAACACATCAAGGACCATAAGTACAGTTGGCCCTTCCGTATTTGCAGGTTCCGCATCCTTGGATTCAACCAGCCATGGATGAAAAATATTCAGGAAAAAAAGAACAGTTCAACAATAAAAAAATACACATTTAAAAAACAATACAGTGTAACCACTATTTACATAGCATTCACATTGTATAAGGTATTATAAATAACCTAGAGGTGATTTAAAGTAGAAGGGAGGATGTGTGTAGGCTATATGCAAATACTACACCATTTTATATCAAGGACTTGAGCATCCTTGGATTTTGGTATGGGGGTGGGGGGAAGCTGAAACTAATTCCCTTCAGATACTGAGGGACAACTGTAACATAAATATGAATGTGTATGTACACACACTGAACCTGCAGTAACTATATATTAAAATAAAGAATATACATGAGAAGGTGGGAAATAAAGGTGTCACCAAATTGTTTAGACTTAGGGGTGTGTGTACAAGGCTTTTGAAGCCTGATGAATTTGCATACTTTAGAGAAAAGGGATGGAGTGTTTTGATGAAAGGAGCGAGAGGTTTGAGGTTGCAGTCAATTCTGAAAGGAATGCACAGCAAGATTAGATTCCACGGTTCTGAAGATGAGATAAACATGGAAATGGCTGATGAGAGTAGGACCAGGAGACTGTGGAACTTTTTCTTTTTTTTAAATCAAGAGCCAAGGAGCAGTATAAAATTCTGAAAAGGCAGTGATAAGCACTTGAGAAGAACACGCTTGTCTGCTTTTAAATGGGAGAGAGTAGGACAGTAAAGAAATTCTTGGAGGTATTGGCATCAGTGGGATAGGAAAGGGACTGTAGCAATTGGGGAAATAGGCAAGATAAAAGGAATAGTAGAATTTCCAGTATTTGGTAGCTGAAGGGAGACAGTGAAGAAGAAAGAAAAGGGAGATGACTTTGTGGTTACTAGGAAACCAGAAGAGGACATGGCTCTTGTAGCTGGTGGTGGAGGAGTCGTAGGGAGAGATGGCTGTGGAAGATACTGATTTTAGTTTTTTAACATGAACAGGTAATTACATGGAATTAAAACTGAAACATAGTTTTGAGAAATGAAGTTATTAAATTTGAGGGACTTGTTAATTTTTTTAAATTTTCTTTTCTTTTCTTTTTTTTTTTTTGAGATAGAGTTTCGCTCTTGTTGCCCAGACTGGAGTAGGATGGCACGATCTCCACTCACTGCAGCCTCCACCTCCTGGCTTCAAGCCATTCTCCTGCCTCAGCCTGCTGAGTAGCTGGGATTACAGGCACCCGCCACTGTGCCTGGCTAATTAATTTTTTAAATTTTAATTCAGTTCTAGTATTATCCTACTTAGCGATTTTAAAATTATACAAATAGTTAAAAGCAAACTTTGTTTCATTAATATATGATCTGAAATGTGAAGGCAATTGAGTAACCTATTCTGAAAATACAGTTGCCAGTTGGAAAATATGTACAGATAATAATTTGTTAGTGGTGGATTAGATTTGATTCAAGTTAATAGGAAGAAGCATCCAGCTACGGGCAGGGCAGTAGTAACCTCTCTTTGATCTGTTCTAAAATATTCCTTTATACTTAAGAACAGTAGACTGTAAATTCTGACATCTGCCGAAGTTTCAGTTAAGGAACTAAATGAAATGATTGGATTTATTTAATTAAATTGTATTTATTTCTTTATTTTTTATTATACGTTAAGTTCTAGGGTACATGTACACAATGTGCAGGTTTGTTACATAGGTATACATGTGCCATGGTGGTTTGCTGCACCATCAACTCATCATTTACATTACATATTCCTCCTAATGCTATTCCTCCCCCAGTGCCCCCACCCCCCGACAGGCCCTGGTGTGTGATGTTCCCTTTCCTGTGTCCAAGTGTTCTCATTGTTCAATTCCCACCTATGAGTGAGAACATGCGGTGTTTGGTTTTCTGTCCTTGTGATAGTTTGCTGAGAATGATGGTTTCCAGCTGCATCCATGTCCCTACAAAGGACATGAACTCATCCTTTCTTACGGCTGCATAGTATTCCATGGTATATATGTGCCACATTTTCTTAATCCAGTCTATCGTTGATGGACATTTGGGTTGGTTCCAAGTCTTTGCTATTGTGAATAGTGCTGCAATAAACATACGTGTGCATGTGTCTTTATAGTAGCATGATTTATACTCCTTTGGGTATATACCCAGTAATGGGATCACTGGGTCAAATGGTATTTCTAGTTCTAGATCCTTGAGGAGTCGCCACACTGTCTTCCACAATGGTTGAACTAATTTACACTCCCACCAACAGTGTAAAAGCATTCCTATTTCTCCACATCCTCTCCAGCATCTGTTGTTTCCTGACTTTTTAATGATTGTCATTCTAACTGGTGTGAGATGGTGTCTCATTGTGGTTTTGATTTGCATTTCTCTGATGACCAGTGATGATGAGCATTTTTTCACGTGTCTGTTGGCTGCATAAATGTCTTCTTTTGAGAAGTGTCTATTCATATCCTTTGCTCACTTTTTGATGGGGTTGTTTTTTTCTTGTAAATTTGTTTGAGTTCTTTGTAGATTCTGGATATTAGCCCTTTGTCAGATGAATAGATTGCAAAACTTTTCTCCCATTCTGTAAGTTGCCTGTTCACTCTGATGGTAGTTTCTTTTGCTGTGCAGAAGCTCTTTAGTTTAATTAGATCCCATTTGTCAATTTTGGCTTTTGTTGCCATTGCTTTTGGTGTTTTAGTCATGAAGTCCTTGCCTATACCTATGTCCTGAATGGTATTGCCTAGGTTTTCTTCTAGGGTTTTTATGGTTTTAGATCTAACATTTAAATCTTTAATCCATCTTGAATTAATTTTTGTATAAGGTATAAGGAAGGGGTCCAGTTTCAGCTTTCTGCATATGGTTAGCCAGTTGTCCCAGCACCATTTATTAAATAGGGAATCCTTTCCCCATTTCCTGTTTTTGTCAAGTTTGTCAAAGATCAGATGGTTGTAGCTGTGTGCTGTTATTTCTGAGGCCTCTGTTCTGTTTCATTGGTCTATATATCTGTTTTGGTACCAGTACCATGCTGTTTTGGTTACTGTGGCTTTGTAGTGTACTTTGAAATCAGGTAGCGTGATTCCTCCGGATTCATTCTTTTTGCTTAGGATTGTCTTGGCTATGTGGGCTCTTTTTTGGTTCCATATGAACTTTAAAGTGTTTTTTTCCAATTCTGTGAAGAAAGTCCTTGGTAGCTTGATGGGAATGGCATTGAATCTATAAATTACCTCGGGCAGTATGGCCATTTTCACGATATTGATTCTTCCTATCCATGAGCATGGAATCTTTTTCCATTTGTTTGTGTCCTCTCTTATTTCCTTGATCAGTGGTTTGTAGTTCTCCTTGAAGAGGTCGTTCACATCCCTTGCAAGTTGGATTCCTAGGTATTTTATTATCATAGTAGCAATTGTGAATGGGAGTTCACTCATGATTTGGATCTCTGTTTGTTATTGGTGTATAGGAATGCTTGTGATTTTTGCACATTGATGTTGTGTCCTGAGACTTTGCTGAAGTTGCTTATCAGCTTAAGGAGATTTTGGGCTGAGACGATGGGGTTTTCTAAATTTACAATCATGTCATCTGCAAACAGGGATAATTTGAGTTCCTCTTTTCCTAAGTGAATGCCCTTTATTTCTTTCTCTTGCTTGATTGCCCTGGCCAGAACTTCCAACACTATGTTGAATAGGAGTGGTGAAAGAGGGCACCCTTGTTTTGTGCCAGCTTCCAAAGGGAATGCTTCCAGTTTCTGCTCATTCAGTTTGATATTGGCTGTGGGTTTGTCATAAATAGCTCTTACTATTTTGAGATACGTTCCATTAATACCTAGTTTATTGAGAGTTTTTAGCATGAAGGGCTGTTGAATTTTGTAGAAGACTTTTTCTGCATCTATTGAGATAATCATGTGGTTTTTGTCGTTGGTTCTGTTTATGTGATGGATTACGTTTATTGACTTGCATATGTGGAACCAGCCTTTGATCCTAGGGATGTAGGCGACCTGATCGTGGTGGATAAGCTTTTTAATGTGCTGCTGGATTTGGTTTTCTAGTATGTTATTGAGGATTTTTGCATTGATGTTCATCAGGGATATTGGTCTAAAATTCTCTTATTTTGTTGTGTCTCTTCCAGGCTTTGGTATCAGGATGATGCTGGCCTCATAAAATGAGTTAGGGAGTATTCCCTCTTTTTCTAATGATTGGAATGATTTCAGAAGGAATGGTACCAGCTCCTCTTTGTACCTCTGGTAGAATTCAGCTAATCAGTCTGGTCCTGGACTTTTTTTGGTTGGTAGGCTATTAATTCCTCAGTTCAGAACCTGTAATTGGTCTATTCAGAGATTCAGCTTCTTCCTGGTTTAGTCTTGGGAGGGCATATGTGTCCAGGAATTTATCCATTTCTTCTAGATTTTCTAGTTTATTTTGCGTAGAAGTGCTTATAGTATTCTCTGATGGTGGTTTGTATTTCTGTGGGATCAGTGGTGACATCCCCTTTATCATTTTTTATTGAATCTATTTGATTCTTCTCTCTTTTCTTGTTTATTAGTCTTGCTAGTGGTCTATCAATTTTGTTGATCATTTCAAAAATCCAGCTCCTGGATTCGTTGATTTTTTGAAGGGTTTTTTATGTCTCTATCTCCTTCAGTTCTGCTCTGCTCTTAGTTATTTCTTGCCTTCTGTTAACTTTTGAATGTGTTTGCTCTTGCTTCTCTAGTTCTTTGAATTGTGATGTTAGGGTATCTATTTTAGATCTTTCCTGTTTTCTCCTGTGGGCATTTAGTACTATAAATTTCCCTCTAGAAACTGCTTTAAATGTGTCCCAGAGAGTCTGGTATATTGTGTCTTTGTTCTCGTCGGTTTCAAAGAACATCTTTATTTCTGCCTTCATTTTGTTATTTACCCAGTAGTCATTCGGGAGCAGGTTCTTCAGTTTCCATGTCTTTGTGTGGTTTTGAATGAGTTTCTTAATCCTGAGTTCTAATTGGATTGCACTGTGGTCTGAGAGACTGTTGTGATTTCAATTCTTTTATATTGGCTGAAGAGTGCTTTACTTCTAATTATGTGGTCAGTTTTAGAATAAGTGCGATGTGGTGCTCAGAAGAATGTATATTCTGTTGATTTGAGGTGGAGAGTTCTGTAGATGTCTATTAGTCCACTTGGTGTAGAGCTGAGTTGAAGTCTTGGATATCCTTGTTAACCATCTGTCTCATTGATCTGTCTAATATTGACAGTGGGTTGTTAAAGTCTCCCATTATTATTGTGTGGAAGTCTAAGTCTCTTTGTAGGTCTCTAAGGACTTGCTTTATGAATCTGGGTACTCCTGTATTGGGTGCATATATATTTAGGTTAGCTCTTCTTGTTGAATTGATGCCTTTACCATTATGTAATGGCCTTCTTTGTCTCTTTTGATCTTTGTTGGTTTAAAGTCTGTTTTAACAGAGACTAGGGTTGCAACTCGGCTTGTTTTTGTTTTCAATTTGCTTGGTAGATCTTCCTCCATCCCTTTATTTTGAGCCTATGTGTGTCTCTGTATGTGAGATGGGTCTCTTGAATATAGCACACTGATGGATCTTGACTCTATCCAATTTGGCAGTCTGTGTCTTTTAATTGGGGGCATTTAGCCCATTTACATTTAAGGTTAATATTGTTTTGTGTGAATTTGATCCTGTCGTTATGATGTTAGCTGGTTATTTTGCCCATTAATTGTTACACTTTCTTCATAGCATCGATGGTCTTTACAATTTGGTATGTTTTTGTAGTGGCTGGTACTGGTTGTGCCTTTCCATGTTTAGTGCTTCCTTTAGGAGCTCTTATAAGGCAGACCTGGTGGTGACAAAATATCTCAGCATTTGCTTGTCTGTAAAGGATTTTATTTCTCCGTCGCTTACGAAGCTTAGTTTGGCTGGATAGGAAATTCTTAGTTGAAAATTATTTTCTTTAAGAATGTTGAGTATTGGCCCCCACTCTTATCTGACTTGTAAGGTTTCTGCCAAGAGATTCGCTATTAGTCTGATGGGCTTTCCTTTGTTGGTAATCCAACTTTTCTCTCTGGCTGCCCTTAACATTTTTTCCTTCATTTCAACTTTGGTGAATCTGACAATTATGTGTCTTGGGGTTGTTCTTCTTGAGTAGTATCTTTGTGGTGTTTTCTGTGTTTCCTGAATTTGAATGTTGGCCTGCCTTGCTAGGTTGGGGAAGTTCTCCTGGATAGTATCCCGAAGAGTGTTTTCCAACTTGGTTCAATTCTCCCCATCACTTTCAGGCACACCAATCACATGTAGATTTGGTCTTTTCACATAGTCTCATATTTCTTGGAGGCTTTGTTCTTTTCTTTTTACTCTTTTTTCTCTGTACTTGTTTTCTCACTTTATTTCATTAATTTGATCTTCAATCACTGATATCCTTTCTTCCACTTGATCAGATTGTCTATTGAAGCTTGTGCATGCATCACAAAGTTCTTTTGCCTTGGTTTTCAGCTCCATCAGATCATTTAAGGTCTTCTCTACACTGTTTATTCTAGTTAGCTATTTGTATAATCTTTTTTCAAGGTTTTTAGCTTCCTTGTGATGGGTTGTAACATCCTCCTTTAGCTCAGAGAAGTTTGTTATTACCGACCTTCTGAAGCCTATTTCTGTCTACTCGTCAAAGTCATTCTGTGTCCAGCTTTGTTCCGTTGCTGGTGAGGGACTGAAATCCTTTGGAGAGGTGCTCTGGTTTTTAGAATTTTCAGCTTTTCTGTTCCAGCTTCTCCCCATCTTTGTGGTTTTATCTAACTTTGGTCTTTGATGTTGGTGACCTACAGATGGTATTTTTTTGTGGACGCCCTTTTTGTTGTTGTTGTTGCTACTCCTTTCTGTTTGTTGGTTTTCCTTTTAACAGTCAGGGCCCTCAACTGTAGGTCTGTTGGAGTTTGCTGGAGGTCCACTCCAGACCTGCTGGCCTGGGTATCACCAGTGGAGGCTGCAGAATAGCAAATATTGCAGAACAGCAAATATCACTCCCTGATCCTTCCTTTGGAAGCTTCGTCCCAGAGGGGCACCCACCCGTATGAGGTGTCTGTCAGTCCCTACTGGGAGGTGTCTCCCAGTTAGGCTACACAGGGATCAGGGACCCACTTGACGAGGTAGTCTGTCCGTTCTCAGAGCTCAAACACCATGCTTGGAGAACCACTGCTCTCTTCAGAGCGGTCAGACAGGGACACTTAAGTCTGCAGAAGTTTCTGCTGCCTTTTGTTCAGCTATGCCCCACCCACAGAGGTAGAGTCTGTAGAGGCTGTGGGCCTTGCTGAGCTGTGTTGGGCTCTGCCCAGTTTGAGCTTCCCGCCGCTTTGTTTACCTACTCAAGCCTCAGCAATGGTGGCTGCTCCTCCCACTGCCAGGCTGCTGCTGCTGCCTTGCAGGTTGATCCCCCTGCCAGACTGCTGTGCTAGCAACGAGCAAGACATGGGGCCCACCACACAGGAGAGAATCTCCTAGTCTGCCAGTTGTTAAGACTGTAGGAAGAGTGCAGTATTTGCGTGGGAGTGCCCTGTTTTTCCAGGCAGAGTCTGTCATGGCTTCCCTTGAGTAGGAAAGGGAAATCCCCCGACCCCTTGTGCTTCCCAGGTGAGGTGAAGCCCCGCCCTGCTTCGGCTCACCCTCTGTGGGCTGCACCCACTGTCCAACCAGTCCGCATGAGATGAATCAGGTACCTCAGTTGGAAATGCAGAAATCACCCATCTTCTGCGTCGAACACACTGGGAGCTGCAGACTGGAGCTGTTCCTATTCACCCACCTTGGAACGGACTTGTGATTGGATTTAATGTTTAGCTCTTTTAGCATGCCAGGCACTGCACTAAGAACTTTATGAACATTATGACATTTAAATTTCATAGCAGTTCTCTATGCTGAATTATTATCTGTATTTTACAGATGAGGAAACCAAGGCTTGGTAGAATAAGTAACTTGACCAAGGTGACACAGACCCACCCCTTTTTGACTGTTCAGGACTAGAACATTAATAAAGCCAATTGGCCCAATTGAAGATCAGGCTGTTGCCTTTGGCATCACTGTCACCATGTTCAGTCCAGCAGAGCTATATGTTCACAGACCAAGCAGAGTCCCACACAGACCTCAGTGTTCTGCTTGCAGCAGCCAGACCTACTTCCCATTCATCAGTCATATAAAGGTTTTTGTTAACAGTTTGGTAGTTGAAATCATGCTATGTTCCGTGATATCAATTAGCTATTCCAGGAAACCAATGGAAAGATGTTACATTAAAATAACTCACTGAAATATTTCATTTGAAAGACTTTAGGAGACAAGATTTAGAAAAATCTGTGTAAAGTCCCTGTGTTTTAGTACTGCTAGGTAGCCTACTACTAATAACCATTTTTTATCATTTAAAAAGTCGCCCAGGCATAGTCGCTCACACCTGTAATCCCAGCACTTTGGGAGGCTGAGGAGGGCGGATCATGAGGTCAGGGGCTTGAGACCAGCCTGACCAACATGGTGAAACCTCATCTCTACTAAAAATACAAAAATTAGCAAGGCATGGTGGCGGGTGCCTGTAGTCCCAACAACTCAGGAGGCTGAGGCAGGAAAATCGCTTGAACCCAGGAGGAGGAGTTTGCAGTGAGCTGAGATTGAGCCACTACACTCCAGCCTGGGCAACAGAGTGAGACTCCATCTCTAAATAAATAAATAAATAAATAGTCAGCAAATTTGAAACACTTACATATTTTATTTTGAAACACTTACATCTTTAGAACACACCTGAATCTCCAATGTTAGAATATATGTTTTAATACATTAGCATAAGTACTCAATATAATTCATACATGCAATAAGATAACCATGGAGATTTTAGAAACAAAAAACATTCATAATACAACAGAAACATCCTTCCCCAAAACATTTGTTATTATGGCAACTATATAAAGTATACTTCTAAATGTTTACTCCCTGGAAGGTTCTGTGAAAAATAAAAGTCTCAGTGTGATGAGATTATGGTTTTTTTTAAATTAAAAAATTTCAAATAGGAAAGATGATTTACCATATTATAAACATGTAAAAAAAGAAATCAATGCAAATTGATCAAGAAAACAGGACCAAAAATATTGACTGGTTAAAAGAAAACTAAAGTTAAAAGTATGAATTCAAGCTTAATAATATTTATTTGTTTAATACAAATATATGCCTATGTAGTAAGTGCCAGGGACTGTGCTAGTGATACATAGATGGAAAACCACAGCCTTTTCTATCGTTAAAATTATATTGTTTTATAACATGTACTGACAGTTTTTCAAAAATTGACCTTTATTTTGTAATCTGTTTTTCTGACAGTAATTCTATAAAACTCAAGCTTCAGTCTTTTGTAAGTCAGCCTCTTTATCCTTGGCTTGGTAATTTGGTATTTACTTTCTAGTAAGATAAACTGAAACAGAAACTGGAGACACTGTACTTTATGTATAATCTCTCATTTAGTTAAGCAGCATTAGAACATTGCCAGTTAGCAAATGGCATCTTGGGGGTTACTCTGAGACACCCCTGCTCTACTCCCCAACAATGAGGCATACTGCTGAGGGTTTCAGTTAGGAATGTATTCATTTGCAAGTAACAAAGAACCTGTCTAACTTGAGCTTGAACAGAAGTGTTTCAGCCTCTCCTGGTAAGTCTAGAGGCTGAGCTTGTTCAGGGCCTGCCTTGATGGGATTCTCTTGGCTTTTTCTGATGCCTGTCACCTCAAGGTGGAAAGGCTGCCCTGCACCACTAGCCCTCACATCTGGATGCCACTCTGGAAGAATGAGGAAGGGCAGGGAAAAGAGGCTTTAGCATTGTAATCTGTCGGCTTCAGCAGGAAAGCCAAGCTCTGTCTAGAAGCTCCACCTAGCACACTTAGGTGAACATCTCACTGGCCAGATCTGGGTCATGTGGCTGCTTCAGCTATAAGTGTGACTGGGAAAACTGGAGCTTTAGTTTTTTAGGCTTCACAGGGGAGATCATGAATGGCTTTGGTGTCTAACTAGGCTAATGTCTGCCACAGTACCTTCTGCCATTTGCATCCTCTTTTATGACAGCATAATGCCTAGTAAAGCCAAGAATGGGGTTTTATTTAAAGAATTTGCCATGAAATTAGGTATATTTTTGGTGCCCTACTCAATCACTGGAAAGTTCCTGAGGTCTTTGACAAGGGAAAGAGCCTCAGTCCTTTCCTCCCTTTTTAGTTAAAAGGAAGAATCATTTTAGGGCCTTCTACCTTCCTTAATCCAGTCCAGGCCCTCCTTTGTACATTTTGTCAAGCTATTTAAAAAAACCTCATCTTTTCCCTTCTATTTTCTCTCACTGTCTTTGACTTTTTTCCATTTGAGATACATAAGAGGTCCTAATCAGTCTTACGTCTACCCCAGGTCAGAATAAAGAAAGCCGTGTGTTTGAAGTGTAAAAGCAGGTGAAATAAAAAACCATTGTGTTGAATATCTAAGGCCTTTGAAAGCATTCAGAAGTTGCTATATTTTTGATGGAGGCCACTTCTAGGGCAGAGATAGAAAAGCTAGTATGTTTGAGTAAATGAAACAATTGAGCAGGTGCCCATTACTGCTTAGGCCTTTTCTTAATTTTCCAGTGAACCTATGGAAAAAAGATAGTTGAGTTCTGTTAAAAGAAAAGCTTTACGCAGATTATATTTAACAGGGTTTCGTTGAGGCAAGAATATTTTGAGAATTGGGCAGCCCCCGAACCAGCATAGGTTCAGAAGGACTCTGACGCTGCTTCATAGTCACAAAGAATTTATGTACAGAAAAAGGAAGTTAGGTACAAAAACGGGAATAATCTAATGGAAGTAAGATTGGTTACAGCTTGGCGTTTGCCTTGTTTGGACACAGTTTGAACAGTTGCCTGCCTTAATTGGCTGAAATGCTGTGATTGGTCCAAGAGTAGGTTACAGGCTGTTTACGCATCTGGTTAGGTTACAATTCACTATGGATGGAGAAACCTTTAGGCTGAACTCAAAATATGTAAGGAGGTAGCTTTAGGCTAAGTTTTCTTTCTTTTTTTTTTTTTTTTTTAATCGAGACAGAGTCTTACTCTGTTGCCCAGGCTGGAGTGCAGTGGCACGGTCTCAGCTCACTGTAACCTCTGTCTCCTGGGTTCGAGGGATTCTCCCGCCTCAGCCTCCTGAGTAGCTAGGATTACAGCTACTCAGCCACGACAGCCAGTTAATTTTTGTATTTCTAGTAGAGACGAGGTTTTACCATGTTGGCTAGGCTAGTCTCGAACTCCTGACCTCAGGTGATCTGTCCACCTGGGCCTCCCAAAGTACTGGGATTACAGGCATGAGCCACCACTCCTGGCCTTAGGCTAAACTTAATTTAGCAGTTTATTGCACAGGTTTGGAAACGGAAGTTAAGAGAGAAGCCAAGTAATATCTCCAAGGCTACCCGTCTGTCAGGGTCAAGATTAAAACCAGGACAATCTGGTTCTAAAATACATACTTTCCGTCCCCCAGTTTTCCTCGTTGTCCTCTGTGGCTCATTTGTCTTCAGTTAAACTTGCTTTCCCATTATCGTTCGTATTCAGTCTCAATGTTAAAAAAAACTCCTATTCAAATTGATTATGTCTCTTTATTTCCTAGTGAGTCCCAAGGTCCCAGGGTGCAGCATTAGCTATGTATACCCTGGAATTCAAACATGACTAGACGTGTCTGGAAGCCTATGGAAGGAATCTGGCAGGGGCTGCTTAATTATGTAAGTTAACTGGCATCTTCCCGGGAAAGAAGTAATCCTACAAGAAGAGAGTAGAGGCATGCAAGTTTACTTAGCAGTCAGTGTCACAGAGTAGGGGGTTAAGGCTGAGTCACGAGCAAGGTAATTATTTAACCTGTTTTCTGATCCAATCCCTAGGGACTCTTGGGGCCAGGAGGTTGCCAGTGAAGGTTCCAAGTGTCTTCACTAAGATTTCCACAGGTCATTGAATGTTCACGCAGAGTCAGGAGACTCCGCAGCTTACTGCCCAGGGCCCTGTGGGGGTGAGTCATCAGGGCTTGGGTGCAGGCATTGGGGTCCTCAGGAGATTCATGGATCTGGAGTCAAAGGGTAAAGGCTTATACACTGAGTGGCCAAGAAGGCTGCTTCAAAGTACATTTGAGGGAGCAGTTTGCTTCAGAATTCCTGAAGTTAGTAGGGGGACATGCTTGAGGGTGATAGAGTACTAAGGTAGTAATGGGAAGCAGATTCAGGGAAATACCCACACATCTGCATAATTCTCAGTTGCCATATTTGCAAATGTATCAACAATTTAATAAAACCATTTGAGCAATACAAAACACTTTTTGTTTCGTTATGCACTTGCAACTATTAAAATTAACTGACAGTAGAATTTATGTAAACATGCAACCACGTACTACCTTCTTTTTAAGTCATTGTCAAAGTTAGAAGCAAAGTTTTTTTTTCGCATTAGGGTCTAGAGACTCTTCTGAATTATTTCGGCTATGTACAGTTAGATGTAGCCTCCTAAGCACAATGCTTTTCAAAATTGTGCTGCTTTGGGATTGAGAAATGCTGTCATTTGATCCACATTCCCATTGGGCTAAATGTAAGTTACATTTGTTCCTAAATTAAATTACTCACTGAGTTTGAATAGTTTCTCTTGAACATCACCTGGAAATCTTGGATGTTCAGGACTGGAATAATTCTTGAATCATCCATTCAGTTAATATTTATTGAGGGCCTCCTGCACGCTGGTCCTTCTGCTTCCAGAATTGACGTTGTAGAGAGAGAGGTGAGAACAAAAACAAAGGGCGTATAAATAAATAAAATTTTAATAAATTTAGGCAATAAACCTTCAGCAAGGTGGTTTGAGAGGGCTCTTTGAAGAGGCGATACTTTTGGTGAGCCCTCAGGGGTAAAAAGAATCAGCCCTGTTGTTGGTTGGAAGGAAAGTCCCCCATCTCACAGGCCCTTCGACCTGTGAACATCTTGTCTAGTCATTAACAAACGTTTAATAAAAGCGACAAAATCTCCTGGCCTTGGGGAATTTATATTCTTTTTTTTTTTTTTTTTTTTTTTTTTTTGAGACAGAGTTTCGCTCTTGTTGCCCAGGCCAGAGTGCAATGGCGCAGTCTCCACTTACTGCAACCAGGTTCAAGTGATTCTCCTGCCTCAGCCTCACAAGGGATTACAGGCATGCGGCACCACGCCTGGCTAATTTTTGTATTTTTAGTAGAGATAGGTTTTCACCATGTTGGTCAGGCTGGTCTCAAACTCCTGACCTCAGGTGATTCACCTGCTTCAACCTTCCAAAGTGCTGCGATTACAGGAGTGACCCACTGCACCCAGCCAGGGGATTTATATTCTAGTGGGGGAGATGGACAGACAAATACATAATCTATACAGTCTGTCAGATGCCGAGTGCTGTGGTGAAAAATACAGCAGTGAAGGGGGAGTAGAGAGTTCTGGGGTAGCTGGTAAAAGTGTAAAATCAGGTGGTCAAAGGAAGGCTCACTGAGAAAGGGAACTTTGACCCAGAAATGAAGATTTGTGATCTAGCTCAAAGGTTGGCAAGCCTTTTCTATAAAGGGCAGCTAGTCAATATTTTAGGCATTGAGGGACCACACAGTCTCTGTTGCAACTTCTCAACTCTGCCATCGTAGGGAGAAAGCACACATAGACAATATGTGAGTGAATGGGTGTTGCTGTGTTCCCATACAGCTTTGTTTATGGACACTGGTGTTTATATTTCATATAACTTTTACGTGTCATGGAATACTATTATTCTTTTGATTTTTTCCCCCAGCTGTTTAAAAATATAAAGATAATTTTTGGCTGCTGGCCATACAAAAACGGTCAGTGGGCTGGATTTGGGCCTTGGGCCATATTTTGCGCACTCCCAATCTAATGCAAGAGATTCTGTGTTCCCTTTAATTGCTTTGTATGGTGTATAGTAGTGTTTGAATGTTAAGGTGAAATGCACTCTTCATCCTTTTAGATAACCTGCCTGTTCTAGTTCCAACATGTTGGCTGTTGCTCTGTAGAGTAGATTAAGAAAATTCCTCTGTTTATCCAGTGATAAATATTCACTCACATATATTAAGTTTATGTCTTACAGCTTTTATTGCCAGGCTCTACTGTGCAGTAATAACTTTTATTTTCAGTCCTTCATCATAATACAGTATTTCTGAAGTCATTTCAAGTAGCAATTAAGAATTGCATTTGGGTGCAGGCTATAGAAAACTGGATGAAGAGTGGCTTAACTTATTAAAGGTTTATTTGTCTAATACAGAAAGGTATAGAATAGGTTGTGCATGAAGAGACTGGGTGGCAGCTACAAAATGTCATTAAGGACCCAGGCTACTGTCTTTCTGCTTGACCATCCTTAGCATATAGTATTTTCACATACTTATGGTGTTTGTTTTCACATTTGTGAAATGATTTCTGCAGCTCCAGGCACCATATCTGCATTTCTACAAGTAAGGAGACTAGAGAAGGGCAAAAGTCTGCTTTATGTTTTCTTTCATTTAACAGAAGCCTTCCCAAGGACTGTCTGCCTCACATCTCCTTGGTCAGAACTATATCATGTGATTCCCTCTAACAGTAGAGGTGTTTGGGTAAACATGATTTTGTAGCTGAGTGCATTGCTTTTCTAAGTAAAACCAGGCTTCTGTATTTAGAAAAAGAGGGAGATTGGTTGCTGGGTAAATAACTACCATTGTTTTGCTTTCAAGGGTGCTTAAGTAAATAAAAAAAAAAAAAACAGGTGAGTTGAAGGTACCTTTCACCCATGGATAAAATGACATAAGATGAAGCCAGGCACAGTGGCTTATGCCTATAATCCCAGCACTTTGGGAGGCCGAGGCGGGTGGATCACCTCAGGTCGGGAGTTCGAGATCAGCCTGACCAACATGGAGAAACGCCATCTCTACTGAAAATACAAAAATTAGCCATGCGTGGTGGCACATATTGGAGGCTGAGGCAGGAGAATCACTTGAATCCGGGAGGTGGAGGTTGTGGTGAGCCGAGATTGTGCCTTTGCATTCCAGTCTGTGCAACAAGAGCGAAACTCTGTCTCAAAACAAAACAAAACAAACAAAAAAAATGACATAGATGAAAGCAGTGACTGTTGGCCCACAATTTACTTCTCTTCTATTTGCTTAGGAAATTGCTTTTGATATTGATTGTAAGATGCATTTCATTTCAGAAGAGTTGAAGTGTGGGGAGAATAAAAAATTCATTGTGTGAAGGAAATGATTGTGTATGTTATGGTTATTTGGACTCTGGAATTAAGCCCAGCACATGAAGTGCCCTTGATGGCTTCCTGTTGCCTCATGGGAAGCCTCTCTGTTACCTGGGCCCCACCTAGTAGGCTGGCCGGTGTCTTCCTCTAAGTTCCTGCTTCCTGAACAGCCTGCCCCCGCCACCCTAGGTTGAGTGCTCCCAGTTCCAGGTCATGTTCACCTCTGCAGACCTGACAAACAGGCTGTGGTAGTGTGACACATCTTCCTTCCTGATGCTAATGTCACAAACATCCACTTGAAAACTTCCTTCTCTGGGTTAAGTTTCTCCTACCTTGTTATTTGGGTGATTTGCTATAGTACTAGCTAATTTTCTAAGGTTTTAACTGTTCTGTTTTTTTCATTTCTTCTTTTTAAGCATCTGCCCTTTCTTATAAGTGAATTATGGAAGCCAGTGACTCAACAAAATGCTTTGAGTTCTGCTTCATGTCACATTGGGAAAACGTGATTTGTATAAAACAGGGCATCTCTGTGGTATGTACTCTCATCCTCCAAGCTGTTCTGTGGAAGCTAGGGTGCCACCTCTCTCTCATTGCAATACATTTCTCTGTTTACTCTTTTGAATATTAACACATTTATTATAATATTCAAAACATTTTAAAGTAAAACTCTTGCTCCCACTTTGTGTCCTTACCCAATTCCTGCTCCCCCAGCCCTTGGATAACTGCTTCCGTTAGTTTCTTATATGACCTTCAAGAATTTTTTAAAACAATATAATTACAAGCAAATATAAATGTGTTCTTATTTTTCTCCATTTTTTTTTAAAGTGACCTTAGTCTACATATAGTTCGGCTCCTTGTTTTTCTTTTTTTTTTTTTTTGTTTTGTTTTGTTTTTTTGAGACGGAGTCTCGCTCTGTCGCCCAGGCTGGAGTGCAGTGGCCGGATCTCAGCTCACTGCAAGCTCCGCCTCCCGGGTTTATGCCATTCTCCTGCCTCAGCCTCCCGAGTAGCTGGGACTACAGGCGCCCGCCGCCTCACCCGGCTAGTTTTTTGTATTTTTTAGTAGAGACGGGGTTTCACCAGGTCAGCCAGGATGGTCTCGATCTCCTGACCTCGTGATCCGCCCATCTCGGCCTCCCAAAGTGCTGGGATTACAGGCTTGAGCCACCGTGCCCGGCCCCCTTGTTTTTCTTTTTAACCTACTAATATGTCTTGGAGAGCTTTTCATAACAGCGTTAACAGTACATACAGAGCTTCTCTTTTTTTTCTTTATAAGCTGCATAGTGTTAAAGTGATCTCTTTAAAGCACAAACCTGGACATGCCTCCTGGTCATCAGATTGAAAAAATAGAGCATACATATATTGGTTTGGCACATCTGCCATTTCAGGTGTCTTCTGGGGGTCTTGGAATGTGTCCCCCATGGATAAGGAGAGACTACTGTGTTATTATTCCATTTCAATTAGTTAATAGGTACTCTTAAGTTAAAGAAAACTTTAACATTTTGAAAACTGCAGATGGATTTGCAGCTCCTCAAGAGCACATCTGACCCCTAGTGACTGAAGAAGGAAAAGTGAAAGATCAGAGGAATGAAAAGGGTTAAGAAACAGAGTTCAAAGTAAGATGATATTCGTTGTTTACTCTCACGTTAGAAGTGAAGAACATTTTTCTCCTGTGAATTGATGAAAGGATGCTTTCATGGTAGTGGCTACAGCTGTGGAATTTCTGAAGAAGGCTGCTGAGGGGAATAAAAATGTTGCTGCTGTCATGAATCAATGAAATGTCAACATCTCAGATAGGCTATACATGGTTTTCAGATGGTTTTGGGCAAAGGGAGCTTTTATGACTATAAGTGTCAACTTCTTGCAAGGGTGCGGGTGGGGTTGGGGGTGGGATGGGGAGTGGTTATGGCCCACTGAGAACTAAGTCACTCTCTCATCTCATAGTCCATTCTTTCCAAGCCACCTGAATTGTGCTCCAGAGTTCTGGGCAGTCTAGGTTGGAGAAATGACTGTGTTAGTGGCTGGGTGTGGTGGCTCATACCTGCAATCCCAGCACTTTGGGAGGCTGAGGTGGGTAGATTACTGGAGCCTAGGAGTTTGAGACCAGCTTGGGCAACATAGAGACTCCATCTCAAAACAGAACAACAACATCAAAGAAACAACTGTGTTGGGACTGACTTAGTCCTCCACTGGGTATCTAGTGAGTGGACAGTGTGTGTGGACACCTACATAAATCACCTCTTTTTATGTATCAATGACATAAATCTAGTTCAGTTTGGAAGTATATACCTACTGTTTCAGATAAGGATTTCTACTTATTTGTTTGTCTTCTCTCTTTAGATAAAGAAGAAGCAGCAAGATGTGGTTAGATTTCTGGAAGCCAACAAGATAGAGTTTGAGGAGGTGGATATCACAATGTCAGAAGAACAGAGGCAGTGGATGTACAAAAACGTCCCCCCGGAAAAGAAACCCACTCAGGGCAACCCCCTGCCCCCTCAGATATTTAATGGCGACCGATACTGTGGAGTAAGTGGCTAGACTGTTATCATGCTGTTTCTTTTTATTATTCAAAACACATGTCACTTAGAGTTCAGGTGGGTTTTTCCAGTGAAGAGTGTGACTTCTTCACCCAATGCCCATTCAGGTCCACAAGTCTAACAGAGGGTGAAGTTGAGAAGGGATTTGAGTCCGAGGTGGTGGACTGTGTATGTATGTGCAAGGGTTGTGTGGTATGTGAATGTGAGTGCACATGTGTCTGTCAGTCTGAGGTCTGTCTTTGCTTTGGGAACAGGAGTAGGAAGGGAAGCTCTGTGTGTGTGTTTGTATGCATGTATGTATGTGTGTATTCTGTTCTAAATTTTGAAGCATTAAAAATAATCATTTTATTATGAAATTATTAATCAAATTATTTTTTGATTAATACATTTTAGGGGGCAGAGTAGTAGAGGGGAATAATTATCTTTGAATATCCCTTTATGGTATAAATAACTGCTAATAGCTGATTGTAAACCAGAGTTCCATTTCTTATGATAATGAGCCAGAGGGATGATTAAGACTATCAGTGCACCTCATATATGAACATATATCGGGTGCTTTCCTGCTGCATGTAGCATAGGAGAAGATGAAGAAGTCACTTTCATCTATTTACCTACTTTCTTACTCCTTAGGTTAAGAAAAATAGTTGAGAAACTTCTGTCTAAAGGTTAAGTTAGGATTTGCCTTTTTCCATATCTCTTGAGTATCTAAGTCAGTGTTTACTTTTGGACCTGTCCTATAGTTATTTAAGGAGGGTCTAAAGAAGAAGGAGCCACAGAGCTGAGGTGCTTGAGATGAAATAAATAGCTAGGCTGTAATTGGCATGGAGGAAAGGAATAACAGAGAGCCTTTGGTGGCTTCAAGGAAAACAATCCCTTCCCCCAGTGTGTAATGGAGAATGAGTAGTTGCAACATAAAGCCGTGTGTAGATTATACAGAGAATTCTTACCTGTAGCATCCTAAGGAGAATCCTGAACATGGCGTTAGACATAACTTTGAGTTCTAGTGCTGCCTTATGTCGGCTGGGACAGCTTTGGAAAGTTACTTATCCTTTTAAAAGCCCAAGTTTTCTCATCTTTAAGCAAGGGATAATATCTGTCTTACTTTGTGATAGTTTCAAAAGCATTTCTTAAGTATATTATTATATAACAATGAAGACTATTATTTTATGGGGTTTTTAATATCATTATTTTATATTTTATTGAGAGAAGTGTGTGGTAACCAAGGATGTATTTTATTCATGATTAGCAAGGATATAAAATGTACTCTTGTGCCTGCAGACCTAAATGATGTAATAGCTGAAAATGTTTGCAAAGTATACAGTTCAAAATAAAATAAAGCTGTAAGTCAAATAGTGCTAGAAGGCTTTAAACAAAAATCTAGCAATTTTCTGTCCCTCAGACTTCGAGGCTATGAAAATGCTTTTTTTTTTTTTTGAGACGGAGTCTTGCTTTGTTGCCCAGTCTGGGGTGCAGTGGCTGGATCTCAGCTCACTGCAAGCTCCACCTCCCGGGTTTACGCCATTCTCCTGCCTCAGCCTCCTGAGTAGCTGGGACTACAGGCGCCTGCCACCTCGCCCTTCTAGTTTTTTGTATTTTTTAGTAGAGACGGGGTTTCACCATGTTAGCCAGGATGGTCTCGATCTCCTGACCTCGTGATCCACCCATCTCAGCCTCCCAAAGTGCTGGGATTACAGGCTTGAGCCACCGCGCTCGGCCGAAAATGCTTTTCGGGTTTTAGGGTAAATGCTTTTAGGGTTTAATGGTAGTTTCTGGGTACAGAATTCTAGGTTGGAAAGGATTTTGATGATATTGATTCAGTGTCCCTTAGTTTTCAGTGCTACAATTGAGATGTCTAATGCCGTTTTCTTTGATTGTTTATATGTTTTTGTCAGTTTTTTCTATGACAAATTTTAATCTCTTATTCATATATGTATTCATCACATCTTTTGGTGAATTAGTCTGGTACGAGCTATTTTTCATTCATAGTGCTGAGTGCTCAGTATGCCTTTTAAGAAATTCTGTGATTGCTGATTACGTGTGTTCTTATATTATTTTTCCTGAAAATTTTCTCCCTACTTTTTCCTTGCTCCCTTTCTCTTGAGTGCCTATTAATTTGGATATTGGATTTCTTACATTGATTTTCTAATACTTTAGTCTTTTTTTCTAATGTCCTCCTATTTGATTTTTCATCTTTTTGAGAAAGTACAAAATCCTTTCAATGAATTTTTGCCCTTTTCTCTCCATTTCTTGCTATGTGATTCTTTTTAATAATATCGTATTTCCACTAAAGAAATATAAGATCTTAACTAAAGATATTAAATATGATTTATTTGAAGTTTTCTTCTGTTACTGTGTTGTTCCTGTTTTCACTGATTTTTTTTTTTCACTTTGTTTTGGTTGTTTTTCTCAGGTGGGGTGGGCTTTCCTTAGATGTATGTTGATCCTTGTCTTTTGTTCATGTAAGAGGTGAGACTAGGAAGCTCACTAGAAGCTGTGTATGTGTCTTATATGAATGCAGGCTTGTTTCCCTGTGGGATGACTCAGTAGCCTGTTAGCATTCTCATTGCAAATATTGATAGTAGTATCTTTTCTCAGTAGGTCTTTTCTCTGGAAAGATGGTTTAATCTTTCCAAAGTAGGAGAATGGCCGTTGAGTCTCCTACTTTGGGAAACTGCCTGGCTATTGGAGTTCTGGACCTGTAGGGTGAGGGAAATGGAAGGTCTCACTCTCTAGCATGCAGATTTTCACTTCCTATCCCTGTTTTCAGTCTCTCTTCAGTGCCCATGTGTATACGTGTTTTTTGCTTCCCTGAAGTCATGTTTATTAATAATGTATTAATATCTTCTAGCTCCTTCGAGGAGAGTGAGGCATCCTGGGATCTAACTGCTGCTTATACAGACTTTCAAACAATTTTTCTGTTTTCTGCTTTTGCCCACTCACCGTATCTTCACAATAGATGATGCCTCCAGTTCCTGACCTTTTCTGGAGCCCTACAGCTTGCTTCTTGTTGATAGTACTTCTGCAGACATAGAGTTTTGACCATTCTCTTTTTCCTAAGGTCTTTCACCATTTCTCTTCCCACTTGCTGCTTATTTTGTGGTTCAGGCCTTTAGATTGAATCTCCCAGCTCTATTTTGAAAATCTTTGTTGTTTTGTTGACTTATTGAGAAAAAGGAGGTAGAGACATCTTTGTTCTATCATCATAAAATCAGAAATGTTCAGTGCTGTTTGAATAGAGGAATATATTGAATGAATAAAATAATAGAATGTAAAATACAGTTAACCTGACTCACCTTATTTTTATCTTTTTATGACTTCTAGCTCTCTATGTATCTTTGCCCTTTGGAGTCTGTGGAAATTTTTTCAAGTAGACTCTCTGGGAGCTGGCTAGAGGTTTATATTGTTTATTGATTAGACTGTGCCAGGTAAATGGCATCTTCTCTGCTTGAACAGTGTTAGTCCTGTGGTGGTGGTCACGACAGTTGTTGGCGTACGCACTGTCATCATAGTCTGTTCTGGCGAGAGTTTTGAGACAGTGTCGGCTCTTATCAAGGTTAGGTAAATTTGACTTTGACACAAGCATTAGAGGGCAACTAACCACAGGCCTTGTTCATCTCACCTGCTTCTGTACACCTTGCTTTACCTAGTGATAGTTTCTGACTGGTCTCATCTGGTTGGTTAACCTGTGGAAACCTACCACATTGCGAGTGACATGATCCAGAAAGCTTGTACATTCTTATTCTGTTTCCTGGAATTAGAAATTTATTACTTTATTTTAACCTGGATAAGCCAGGCATGTGAGACATAGAGTAAACAGCTGCTAAGCTACTTGGTAACCAGTGTGGACAATTGCCCTCTTTCTCATTTAGCAGTTGAATATCTTGCCTTTTGGAAGGAGTTCCCCACTGAATGGAATCTCCCTGGCATGACCAGTTTTTTCTACCCCAGAATTTGAACATTGAGGGGATGATGTAGAAATACAGGGTCAGTTGGAGGTTGGTTGTGGCAGTGGGTGTCCAGGGGGGATAGGGCCAACCATAGCTGTGGCTGGTGTCGTTATGGAGCTGATCTGGGGTGTGGCATGAGTGTATTCTTGGCTACCCAGACAGAGAAATTCCTTCTGTTTTCTGAACTGGTCCTCTAGTTTTGACGTGGAGTCTTGCCAACTCCCTATGATACCTCCATAATTCCTTTCCCTCACAGTTGCTAGTGTCTTTCTCAGTTATTTGCATCAAGAACTCAAACTGGCACAACTTATTCCTGTTGATTCCCTGGAGTGGAATCAATTCTTACTGCGAGCAGGATTCTTCTTTCTCTGAGAATGTGGGTGACGAGATTCTAAAGGTAAAGGATCCAACACTTTGGCTTTTATGATGACTTGTAGTGTCTGATTTGGATTTTAGAAAGCTCTGGGCCTCATGGCCAAGGTTTTAACCCTTTGTTCTCTCTCTGTGGAACTGGCATTTGTGCAATTCATCAGAAATGAAAACTTACCCACTTACACTAAAGGAAAGTACCTACTCCCCTTTCATTTCTTTTCTCTCTCTATTCAGCAAACAGATGATTTGGATTTCTTTATATATTTTTATTATTTTTAAAATTTTCTTTATTGTGATAAAAACATATAACACCTACTATCTTAAGCACTTTTAAGTGTACAGTTCAGTAGTATTAAATATATTTACATTGTTGTGAAACAGATCCCTAGAACTTTTTCATCTTGCAGATCTGAAACTCTATATCCATTAAACAACTCCCCTTTGCCCCCTTCCTCAGCTCCTGGTGACCACTATTCTACTTTCTCTATATAATAAAGTATCTACTTTAGATAGTTCCACTAAGTGGAATCACACATTACTTGTCTTTTTGCAACTGGCTTCTTTCACTTGGCATAATATCTTCAAGGTTCATCCATGTTCTAGCATGTGACAAGATTTCCTTCCTTATCAAGACAGCATAGTATTCCATTGCATATATTTGCCACATTTTGTTTATTTATTCATCCATTGATGGACATTTGGATTACATTCACCTCTTGGCTATTGTGAATAGTGCTGCTATGAACATGGGTGTGCAGATATCTCTTTGAAACTCTGTTTTCAGTTCTTTTAATTTTTAAAATTATTTTATATTTCTTTTATTTTAGATACAGGGAGTACATGTACAGGTGTGTTACATGGGTTTATTTCACTAAGATAGTGAGCATAGTACCCAACAGGTAGTTTTTTGATCCATATCCGCTTCCCTTCCCACTCTAGTAGTTTGCAGTGTCAATTGTTCGCATTTTATGTCCATGGGTCTTCAATGTTCAGCTCCCATTTGTATGTGAGAACATGCAGTATTTGGTTTTCTGTTGGCCATTCTCACTGATGTGAGATGGTATCTCATTGTGATTTTGATTTACATTTCTCTGATGATTAGTGATGATGAACATTTTTTCGTGGTTTTTTTTTTTTTTTTTTTAAATTTATTTATTATTATTAAACTTCAAGTTGTAGGGTACATGTGCACAACGTGCAGGTTTGCTACATATGTATACTTGTGCCATGTTGGTGTGCTGCACCCATCAACTCGTCATTTACATCAGGTATAACTCCCAGTGCAATCCCTCCCCCCTCCCCCCTCCCCATGATAGGCCCCGGTGTGTGATGTTCCCCTTCCCGAGTCCAAGTGATCTCATTGTTCAGTTCCCACCTACGAGTGAGAACATGCGGTGTTTGGTTTTCTGTTCTTGTGATAGTTTGCTAAGAATGATGGTTTCCAGCTGCATCCATGTCCCTACAAAGGACACAAACTCATCCTTTTTTATGGCTGCATAGTATTCCATGGTGTATATGTGCCACATTTTCTTAATCCAATCTGTCACTGATGGACATTTGGGTTGATTCCAAGTCTTTGCTATTGTGAATAGTGCCGCAATAAGCATACGTGTGCATGTGTCCTTATAGCAGCATAATTTATAATCCTTTGGGTATATACCCAGTAATGGGATGGCTGGGTCATATGGTACATCTAGTTCTAGATCCTTGAGGAATCGCCATACTGTTTTCCATAATGGTTGAACTAGTTTACACTCCCACATCTTTTTCGTGGTTTTTTAAAATTTTTTTTAATTTTTTGGCTGCTTTTATGTCTTCTTTTGAGAAGTGTCTGTTCATGTCCTTTTAATGGGATTATTTGTTTTTTGCTTGTTGATTTAAGTTCCTTATAAATTCTGGATATTAGACCTTTGTCAGAAGCATAGTTTGTGAATATTTTCTCCCATTTGTAGGCTGTTTACTCTATTGATAGTTTCTTTTAAATATATATCTAGAAGTGAGATTGCTAGATTGTATGGTAGTTCTATTTTTAATTTTGGGAGGAATAGCCAAATTATTTTCTATAGCAATTGTACCATTTTGCCTACCAAGATTACCTACCAACATTGCAGAGAGGTTCTAACCTCTACACATCCTCACCAACACTTGTTATTTTTTGTTATTTTTAGATGGTATCTACTCTAATGAGCGTGAGGTGATAACTCATTGTGGTTTTGATTTGCATATCTCTGATGATTCGTGATGTTGAGCATCTTTTGAATGTGTTTGTTAGCCATTTGTATATTATCTTTGAAAAAGTATCTGTTCAGGTTCTTTGTTCATTTTTAAATTAGGTTATTTGATTTTTTTTGTTTTTGAGCTGTTGGTGTCCTTTATATATTTGGATATTAATCCCTTATCAGCTATCTGATTGGCAAACATTTTCCCCCACTCCATAAGTTGCCTTTTCACTCTGTTGATTGTGTCCTTTGATGAACAAAAGGTTTTAAGCTTAATGTAGTCCCGTTTGTCTGTTTTTGCTCTTGTTACTTGCACTTTTGGTATCATATCTGGGAAATCATTGTTTGCCAAATCCAATGTCATGGAGCTTTTCCCCTGTGTTTTCTTCTAGAAGTTTTATAGTTTTGGGCCTTGGGTTTATGTCTTTAATCTGTTTCGAGTTAGCTTTTGTACCTAGTGTAACATTAGGTTCTAACTTCATTCTTTTGCATATAGATACCCAGTTTTCCCAATACTGTTGAAGAGACCATCTTTTTTCTCAGTGAATGGTCTTGGTATGCTTGTCTGTTATTTGACCATATATAGAAGGGTTTATTTTGGACTCTCTGTTCTGTGCTATTAGTCTGTATGTATGTCTCTATGTAGTATCACACTGTTTGATGACTATAGCTTTGTAATATGTTTTGAAATCAGAAAGTGTAAGTCCTTTAACTTTGTTCTTTTTTGAAATTGTTTTGGCTCTTTAGGGTCCGTTGATTTGCCATATGAATTTTAGAATGAGTTTTTTTTCTATTTCTGCAAAAACTGCTGTTGAAATTTTAATAGGGATCATGTTGAATCTGTAGATTGCTTTGGGTATTATTGACATCTATAATATTATCTTCTAATCCATGAACATGGGATATCCATTTATTTGAATCTCCTTTAATTTTTTTCAGCATGTTTTGTAGTTTTCAGTGTACAAATCTTTTGCCACTTAGTTAGGTTTATTCCTATTTTATTATTTTTGATGCTGTTGTAAATGAAATTGTTTTCTTAATTTTCTTTTTCAGTTATTTATTTGCTTTATATATTGCCTCTTTGTAAATAGTTTTTTTTTTTGAGATGGAGTCTCGCTCTGTAGCCCACGCTGGAGTCCCAATAATGGGATTAGGTTCTTCATGCTTCAAAAAAGATCACAAATGCACTTAAAACATATGATCCCAAGACATTGTTCCCAAAAGTCTTACATAAACACTGCACTTGAGAACAACTGCAACTGTGTACACTTAGTTGTGCTTGGGCTATGCTTCTGAGCCTCCACAAATGGTAAGAAAATGCTAACACATCTCCTTGTCTCCTTCCATGACAAGATGATTATTATATGTGTTGCTGATAAAACCAGAGTTGGGTTTCTCAGTACCGGGGGTGCCCAAAGTCAGAGAATAAAGACTGCCCATCTGCCCAGAACATCCACTTGACTTGAAGATTTTCACCATGTTGCAAAACTTAATATTTTTAATAGCAAAACAAACACTGGTACTATAAAGACACATGCACACGTATGTTTATTGTGGCACTATTCACAATAGCAGAGACTCAGAACCAACCCAAATGTCCATCAATGATAGATTGAATTAAGAAAATATGGCACATATACACAATAGAATACTAGGGAGCCATAAAAAAGAATGAGTTCATGTCCTTTGCAGGGACATGGATGAAGCTGGAAACCATCATTCTCAGCAACATATCACAAGGACAGAAAACCAAACACCACAGGTTCTCACTCATAGGTGGGAATTGAACAATGAGATCACTTGGACACAGGGTGGAGAACATCACATACCAGAGCCTGTTGGGGGGTAGGGGGCTAGGGGAGGGATAGCAGTAGGAGAAATATGTAATGTAAATGATGAGTTGATGGGTGCAGCAAACCAATATGGCACACGTATACCTATGTAACAAACCTGCACATGTGCCCTAGAACTTAAAGTATAATAACAATAAAAAAAACTGGTATATTATAGGTAAAGATGTCTCATTTCCATTAAGTTTTAAGATTAAATGAAGGTTCAAAGGAATTTCACATTTGTGGGGCCTGCTTCAAAATCTGTGCTTCAATCCTCTAGATCAGGGATCAAGCCACCTGGTAAATATTTTAGACTTTGAGGGCCACGTAGTTCTCTGTTGCATATTCTTTTCTGTTTTGGTTTTTGTTAGTTGCTTTTATTTTGTTTTCCAACCTTTACAAATGCAAACATCCTTCCTTTTTTTTTTTTGAGATGGAGTATTGCTTTGTTGCCCAGGCTGGAGTGCAGTGGCACAATCACCACTCACTGCAGCCAGGTTCAAGCAGTTTTCCTGCCTCAGCCTCTCGAGTAGCTGGGACTGCAGGCACACGCCACCATGCCTGGCTAATTTTTGTATATTTGGTAGAGATGGGGTTTCACCATGTTGAGCAGGATGGTCTTGATATCCTGACCTTGTGATCCACCCGCCTCAGCCTCCCAAAGTGCTGGGATTACAGTCATGAGCCACCGCGCCTGGCCGTAAACATCCTTCTTAGCTCACAGTCCCTTCCACCGTCTGCCCCTGCTTTGGACATTCCATTCACATTTCCCTCTGCCTTTTGGAGTTCCTTAGTGGATATATTTGAGAAACACTGGATTGGCTGTTTCCCAGGTCTCTGTCCTGACAATTGAGTGTGTCATCTGGTAGAATGGAGTAGAACAAAACAATGGACAGAAATTTTGACCTACCTCGTAGCCTGTCTGCAGTAATAACGTGTTACTAGAGTTCTGTTTAGAATCAGTGAGAAGAAAAAAAAGCAAAAGTCCAAAATTGTAACTATTATCCACAGGAGATTGTGCTCTAGTTTGAAGATATGGATGTTATTTATTTAGGGCTAATGGCTACATCTACTATATGATACTTAAGGGAAAGCCCTAAAAAATCACCCTACACTGATCTTCCTTACCTCATATACCCAGTTGATTACCAAATCCTATGATTTTTACAGCCTCCATAATTCTGCCGTTTTTCTCTCAAAGCTCAATCCAAAGGTGTGTTGTTATTACACTTTCTGTAATTAACTAGGACTCTGGTTATTAGTTCCTCTCCCCCATGCCCAGCAAACTTGTGCCTTATTATTGCTATTATGATAGTTACAGGTTTTTTTCATGTCTTTGCCTTCAGTTGGTTTCCAAGCACCATGTGCTCACCTTTACCCTATTTATCTTAGTATGTGGTATCCATTAGATTGCTAGGAACACAGAACATATCTAACAAACATGGTTATATGAATGGGTAAATACCTACACAGGTGTTTTCAGCTCAGGAGGTAGCCAACCATTCTGCTGGGACATGCCTTGTCAAGGTTCTGAGCATTTGCAGTATGTAGTTTGAAGTCCGTTAAGCCAGACTGTGCTGCATTCTCATTTTATTAATAAAGTTCAAAGCCAGATTGTTAAAAGCAATCTTCATGAATCTACTTTTAAAATTTTACGATGAAATCCGTTTAGAAAACTAACTCTGTTAGAAGCTCACCTATCCTACAGGTAGCATTTTCTTAGGAACATTTATCTGCATTTGAAAATCTGTATTCCAAGGCCTTCTGTCTAAAAGATCAGTTATCTAATCAAGGAGAATCTTCTCCATCAGATTTTTTTTTTTGTTTGTTTTTGTTTTTGTTTTTGTTTTTTTTTTGAGACGGAGTCTGGCTCTGTCACCCAGGCTGGAGTGCAGTGGCGGGATCTCTGCTCACCGCAAGCTCCGCCTCCCGGGTTCACGCCATTCTCCTGCCTCAGCCTCCGGAGTAGCTGGGACTACAGGCGCCCGCCACCTCGCCCGGCTAGTTTTTTTTGTACTTTTTAGTAGAGACGGGGTTTCACCGTGTTAGCCAGGATGGTCTCGATCTCCTGACCTCGTGATCCGCCCGTCTCGGCCTCCCAAAGTGCTGGGATTACAGGCTTGAGCCACCGCGCCCGGCCTCCATTAGATGTTTTCCTGTAAATATTCCTATGTGGCAACTTTCCAGATACCAGGAGGGGAAAGTTGAGTAGTAGAGAGGGTGTGATACAAATTCCCCTTTATGGTTGATTGCTGGTCAGCTGCGTGCCCGGAAGCACAGCGATGTAATTAGATATTCTCTGCTGTTTTATCTTTTCGGTATAACTCTAGCTTTTATTCTTCCGTCTATAAATGTTTAATCTCCCATTTTCACCTTCCTGAGTTGTTTGCCTTAATATTCTACAGTGATGAATTCCTGGGATGTGACTTTCATAAAAATGATGACTTGTGCTGTGAATACTGAAAGCTTTCATCCAGACAGTTTGAGGCCTCCCCAGTTGCATGGCTAGCGGTATATCTTAACTAATATCCAAACTGGTGGTTTTCTTTCTGTTTCAAATTCTCTCTCTTTCTGAGCCTTATGCAATTGGAGTTAATGAAGAGAGAACAAAACTGTTAAGACAATCAGGACTTGTTAATATCAATGTCAAGAGAAAGGGTCGAAAGTGAAAAGTTGGTTTTCCTCTGCTCTTCTTTAATGCAGCTTCGCTCATTTCCCCAACATGTAGCCTTTTCATGAGGCTCGCTTTGTCATTTTTCTAAGTTATTGCCATTCATGTATTAATATCTCTATCCCTTGATTTTAAATATTGGATAGTATTTACTTTTTCCTTTGAAAGTTGAAGAGAAATTGACATTCTTATAACTTCTCTCATTTCTCCCCCATTTTGATATATGAATACGCATACACACATGAATTGCTAAAGTATATGTCACACTGTCTTCTGTAACTATAATGATTATGTAAATGTATATGTATATTGTTATAATTATATAAATACTATTCCCTACAGAACTGCTTAGTGTGAGCAGCCATAGATAGAGGAGGGTATGTAATCTTATGTTACTAAATCCCTGTGGCTTAAGGGAGAATGACACAAATGTCAATATCCAAGGGAATCTCTTAATACATTTTAACCTTTTCATTTCTTCCACTTCACATTTGTCTGGGAAGCCTATGAGAGAAATAACTTTTCCTTCTTGTATTTTTTTTTTTTAATTTGCATGGACTATGTCCTGAAAATAATTTTGTTAACATAGTGTGCCTACCTAGTAAACCTTCTGAATGCTTTAATTTTTTGTAAGTCTTTCATTCTTAATTGATCATTTTGTTTAATATGAAAGACTAGATTTAAAACCAAGTTCCCCCAGGAAGCGTTATTCCATTTTCCATATTCTTTGTATTGATTGGAAGACTTCATGTCTGCTAAATTAGATTCTTAAAGGTAGGTTGTTTTGCTTCTCTTTTAGAGAAGGTTTTAGGGTTTTCTTGGAGCTCTAGAATTTCATCAGTATGTGCCTTTAAAAAAAATTCTGCTCAGCAATTAATAGGACTGCTCAATCTGAAAATTAATGTCTTTTTTTCACTGGAGAGCAAGTTCTGTTATTTCTTTGCCCCCTTTTCCCCCCTCACTTCCATTGTCTTTCCTTTTCATCTTCAGGATCTTTTTCCTTTTGGATGAAGTTTTACCCTTATGTTCTGACTTTCAATACTCATGACTTACCTAATAATTTCCATCTCTTGGTCTTGATATTCTACATTCTGAGAGGTATTTGTAACTTTTATCTTCTAGATCTCTAGCCTGGTTTTTAGCTCTATGCTATCCTGCTTTTTATTCTTTTTATCTACTTTCTAATTTGGCAATCAAACTTAATTTTCAGGAGCTCTTTTGTTTCTTACTCCTTTAAAAATAGTGGCTTGTTCTTGTTTTGTGGATGCAGCATTTTCTTTAATCTCTCCAAGGATATTAGTTAGAAAGCATTTTTTTTTTTAAGTTTTGTATATTCTGTAAGTTATCTCTGTGTTCTCCAGCGCTAGTTCTAGTTGTTGGTTTTTCTCTTTCTTAGGAGCCCGCTTGGCTTCCCCCAGTAACTCACAGGCCTGCTTTCCTTTGAGTAGGAAGGTTAAATAAGACTGTGAAAGAGAGTGGGGGCAGCACGAAGCAGACTGGAACTCCTCAGGTGCCCATGAAAGAGCCACACCCAGGCAGCAATGGACTTCAGTGCGTGTCCGTCCAGGGTGAACTTCCTTTCCATTTTTCCCTTTCTGTGTCTGATGGGGGGTCCAGGGTAACCACAGACTCTGCTGGCCTCTCTCAGGTCCCTGAAGCCTCACCAGGAGTTTTCAGCACATAGGCAGCGAGTGTTCTTTGGAGAGCACTTCTCTGGAGCTCTGGCCACACTGGGAAAAAAAACTGTCTAAGCGGTTACAAATGTACTTCTTTTTACATTGATTGCCCCGCTGTAGTCTGCTCCAGATTGTTGTGTTCATTGTCTCAGGCTTGTGACTGCTGTGTAGGCTCCTTGGGAAGGACTGTTCTTCTGTTGGTTTGGGCTGTGGTTCCCCCTGCTGTGTTTTCTCTGTTTGGTTGCATTTTATATATTCTGGGTATTTCTTAAAATTGTATGGCTGGTTCCTGTTCCTAGGTTTTTCCCCCTCCAGTTTAAATTGGCTCTTGGGTAAGAGGGGAAGTAGATGTATTTGCTTACTTTGTTGTCTTGAACCTGTATGGTCAGAACTATTAAACATGAATTAGGAATTTGAGATTCTCACCTTTGGGTTTGCTCATATTTTGGTATTTGGCAATAAAAATTGCCAAAATGAAGCTGTTTTAGATAACTGCATCTTATCTATCCTGCCAGAATTGGACTTGTCTACTGTTTTTTGATTTCTATAGCAAGATTTCATAAAGTATAGCACTAACAACCTTTATCCACTAAATCAAGAAATTCTGCTTAGAGGCTACCCTCCGGCTTGAAAGAGAATTTGAGAAGCAGCCGCTGTTCGTTTTAAGCAGCTGCAGCAACTCCCGTAGTCTTAAAAAATTGCTTTTTAAAAAATATTCTTCTTTTGGGTAAAACAAATTTACTTTGGCTCATTTAGAACTGATTGCTGCTACACCATTTCCTTGTTTTTGTTCCCTCCAGCCTTCTGTTTGGTTATGTCCTTGGCATGAAGAAATAATGTGGGCCTGTCACTTAATTGCGATTGTCTTAGCTGTGGGAAGCAATACAACGTATCAGAGTGGCTGCTGTGGGCTTTCTTAACTGTTCTCTCCAGAGACACTGAAAGGGCAAAGAACATTAAGGTGTTTGTCTCAGATGCTTGCTTAGTCTATAATGGTCTAATCGGAGTGCACAGATAATGTCCTTAGGTAAGCTTTGTGGAGGAATGAAACTGTTGTTAACTCTACCTCTTGTAGATTTTATCATGAGCTTAGAAATGTCTCTAACAGTGGTTTTCACTTGAACATAAACAGAAGTATAGGTGATGAGAGATTTCAAAAAAACAAAAACAAAAAACCACAACAGTTTAGGTTGCTATATTCTTAAAATTACAGCATTTAGATAAATGTTCCCTTAGTGAGTTTGAGTAGCTTGGTTATGCTATTATCTATACAGTTCAGAGATTTTTCTTTTTGTCAGCAGTTGGCATTAGAAACAAAGTGAATTTTTTGTCCTTTGTCTTAAGTGGAATGAAAATGTACCAGCTTCTGAAATGGGCAATTTTACCTTGAATATGATTTATGTGGTTATATCTTTCTGCAAAGTAAATATTTAATAATCATCATATTCTGTAATTACAAAAGGTTGATTGTCCTGAAATGTGCAATCTCAAGATGTAGATGTACACAACACTTTAGGGAGAATGCCTTAGACTATAAGGAATTCAGTGAGCCTATTTGGAAACTTTATGTGAGTTTTAAAAATACAATGCTTTCAACCTTTGTAGTAGGAATCCTAATGTATTTTTTAAATAGGTATAAGCCTGACAAGTAAAACAAATTTGATAAGACAGCAGATTTTTTTCTTTTATTTAGGAATGCTTAAGAATTTGTATCTTAATAGGAAGTAGTTTTAAGTGTTTTAATACTGTATTAATCTTAAATTATTTCACATGCAGTTTAACTTATCTCTGTCATACCTACTTTTTGCTTAAACATGACAAAGAAAATATTAATAGTTTCACTTTATATTTACATACTTTAGGATTCATTAGGCCACTCAAAAGCTTCTGAATGTTAGAAAGTAAATTTTTCACACAATTCTTTAAAACCAGTAAATAACAGAATAGAAATAGGATTTACTTGATTGTTACTAACATGATATACCTAAAACATGGCATGTCATTAATTAACAAATGCAATTCATCTATCTACATGACAGAAATTATTGGTAACGTGGTGTCTGTTGGGTACTAGTGTAACACTGACTTTTAAAAATTATTGTCTTTAAATCATTCTCTTTTTTAAGCTAATTACCAAATTTTATATTTGTCATTTGGAAGGAGTTAATTACCTTAAATAAAAATTTCTGCTCTTTTGGGTGGATCCCATTCAATTTCTGGGTAAGAAGCACCCTGCTGGCAATACTAATAGGGCACTTAGTTAAAGGTTCATAACATAAAAATAACGCTTGTAATTATTATAGGAGAAATACAGCTTAAGAGAAATTTTTCTTTTCTAAAAGTAAAAAATGTTGCCATTCTGAGATTTCTAAACATCTGACATTTCTAAATACCTTTCTTGGTGACTGAAACTTTAAGAATGGTTTCAGTTTAATATGGACAAATGGATTATTGATAATGTTACGTATTTTCTCTACATGAGAGAAAATGTTATATATACATTTTTTTTTTTTTAATTGAGACAGGGCCTTGCCCTGTTGCTCAGACTGGAGTGCAGTGGTGCAATTCTAGCTCACTGCAGCCTCAAAATCTGTCTATTTTATAGGTGTTGTTTTGTATATATGAAACTTGCATGTGAGAATTTACCTTATTTCCGATTTCGTGATTTGGGGCATTGGGGTCATTTTAAGATTAAGGTTTTTAATTATAAACACTGAAACCTGAAATATAAACGTTAAGTCTCACTGTACCTTGCCTTTTGCTCTTTTACATGCACGATATTTTCGTGTTACCACTTAAATCTTCTGAAAGTAGAATTCATACTACATTGATAGAGATTGACTGAGGCATTGCTTCTTATGTTTTCTGTTTCAGATTTCATGAACTTTTCATTCCTGCATTTCACACTGACATTAGAGTTGTTTGTTTTTGTTTTGTTTTGACACAGTTCCTCCCTCACTCTGTCACCTATGCAGGCTGGAGTGCACTGGTGTGATCATTGCTCACTGCATGTAGCCTTGAACTCCAGGGCTCAGTTGGTCCTCTCACCTCAGCCTCCCAAGTAGCGGGGGCTGCAGGCACATGCTGCCATCCCTGGCTAATTTTTTAATTTTTTGTAGTGATGGGGTCTCACTGTGTTGCCCAGGCTGGTCTCAAACCCCTGGCCTCAAACAATCCTCACACCTCAGCCTCCTAAAGCTCTGGGATTACAGGTGTGAGCCACCCCAAATGACCATGTAAAAGATTTTTAATCACACAGAGACAGATGGTAGCCTTTTAAAACAAAAACAGGGACAGCATTTTGATGACCAAGTTACTAGCCCTCAATTTTTTCTTCTCATTAATATCTCTTCCCTTACCTATTCAGTTAAACAAGACGGGGCAATTTCCAAATAAATATCTCTAGGAACAGGAATACCTAGGCTGGGCTTTATACCTGGACACAGCTAACGGTCCGTTTAGGAGCAACTCTACTGGATTCTCCTTTGTTTTGTAGAATTCTGGAGTACCAAGGGATTTCACTAGTATTCTGATACAGAAAGAAAGAAAGTCTGAGAAGGTTAAATGAGTTGATCAAGGTCATAGATAATTCATGGTGGTTTGCTGGATATCACATCCACGGTTGACTAAACATACACACCACTCAGTTTTCCAGAAATGAATCTGTGGTTGCATCAGACAGTGGTTGGTGCAGTAGAAGTATAAGACCCCTCTTGACTGGGCGTGGTGGCTCATGCCCGTCATCTCAGCACTTTGGGAGGCCGAGGCAGGAAGATTGCTTGAGCCCTGGAGTTCAAGATCAGCCTGGGCAACATAATGATACCTCATCTCTACAGAGAGGTGATCTTTTTGTAGAGGAGGTTTTCTCTAAAAAGAGGGATTATCTCTACAATAATTTCTCTCATGTACATAGATGAATTTTTTGATTTTTTTCTACAGAAATTGAAAAAATAGCTGGGTATGGTGGTACATACCTGTGGTCCCAGCTACTTGGGAGGCTGAGATGGGAGGATCACCTGAGCCCAGGAGGTGGAAGCTGTGGTGAGCTGTGAACACACCATTGCACTCCAGTCTGGGTGACAGAGTGAGACCTTATCTCAACAACAACAAAAAAGATCCTTCTGCTCCCCAAACCTGATGAATTAGAGCCAGGCCATATAGGGCCTTTCACATTACATTAAGGATGTTAGTCTGTATCTTACAAGGAGTGAGAAGTCTCAAAGGAAAGGATTTAAGCAGAGGGTGAGATCAAATCTGTTTTTATAAAAATCAGCCTGTCCTCACTTTCAGAGAATGATGGGGTGGAAATAGTGAGATTAGACAAAGGTTGATAAGTTGGGGTGCTGTTGCAGAAGTCTAGCTTAGATCAGGTTGGTAGAGACCAATGTGGAAAAATTGAGAGGCTTAAGGGACATATAAACTAGTGGTTGAGGGAAGAAAGGAGTCCTGTGATGTGTTGATATCTGAGTTACAGGGCCCTGTAAATAGTGGTGCCATTTTCTGAGACGTCCAGTTTGTGGAGTGGAAGATCATGAACTGTGGTTTAGACCTGTTGTGTTTAAGAGTCTGTGAACAGTTAGTGGCTTTTATGGAACCAGAGCTCAGAAGAGAGGTCAGGGCAAGAGATGTGAATTTAATCAGGGCTATGGCTATGAATGAGCTTCCCCAGGGAAAGGCTTTCAGCTGAGTAGAGGCTGAATATGGTTTAGAGAGAACAGGTATACTAAGTTACATACAGTGGATATCTTAAAGGATGGAACAAATCTAGCTGTAATTTAGCCCTCTTCCTCATCTTACCACATTCAGTATAGTCAACAAATTGTCAGGTAGAGAAAGTATGTTTTGAACAGAATTATTTCTTGAACTCCCATGAGGGAATTATTACTCAACTCTTTGGAAATAGCTTCATTACAAAGAATGTAAAATTTTCAGTCCATGAGATTTTGCCTGTATTTCATGTCAAACTTTGACCTGTTTTTGTGGCATAGTTAGGATCATATTTTGTCTTGTAAGAAATTACAAATTTTCTTACAAATTCCATGAAATCTCTACATCCTAGAGCCATTAGGAGCCCCCAATTGCTCAGTGTCTCATGTAGTTTCTCAAATATTACATGTTGAAATTGAACTCCAGCCTTCCCTTCAAATTTTTTTTCTCGTCTTTTTCATCAAGCCAGAAAGTTCAGAGCCATTTTAATTCTTATTTCTCCCTAATCACCCCCATGAAATCCACAACCAAGGATGATCATTTCTACCCCCAAAACGTATCTGCAGCCCGTCTGCTGCCCTCTGCCATCACCCCGGCTGCCATCATTGCTTACTGCAATTGCCAAAGTACTCCCTTTTTTCCCCTGCTTTCCTTTTTGCTGCCCTTTTTCTGAGCCATTCTCCACACAGTTATTTAGGTATTTTCTTAAAAGAAACTAGATCATTTGCTCCCTTGCTCAAAACCCTTATAAGATTTCTTTTGGTACTTAAGATAAAATTCAAGATCATTTTCTTGGTTTACAAAGCCCAGTGTATGTTGATCCCTGTCCACCCTGCCAGCTTTGTGCTTCACTAGTGCTGTTCCCTGCCTAAGAATGCCCCCGTCCCAGTCCTTCACTTGGCTAACTCTATGCATCCTTCAGATGTAAGCTTAAATGCCAGTTTTCAAAAAAGACTTGGCCAAATCTCTCTTTTCAGACATGTTGCTCCTTCTTGGCTTGGTCAAGGAAGGCCTTTCTTTAGAGCTGATCCTAAATGACAGAAGGAGCAGCCCGTGAAAAGCCTGAGGCTCCTGCCTTCCAAACCAGGAGACTCAATTACTAAAGCTTTTGGAGAAGAGGATGTGTACACAGAACCAAATAATTCAAAGATTTTTTAATCAGACAAGGCGTGCGTTGCAGAAAGCGAATCTCTACAAGTTTAGATGCCGTTGGCTTGGCTTAACAATGGATTCATTAGCGCTCAGTGACTCCAGCACACGTGGTGCCCCATACTTGGTTTCCTTTTGGACAGGTTCACGGTCAGTGAAACATGAACCCAAATATCAGTTCTCTCACTTATTAGCTGTCAATCTTGGACAACATATTTCTTTGCCTTGAGCCAGTCTCTAACCTGGCAGCCTGTGGTGAAGATTAAATAACATAACGTTTATAAGACACTTAGCACAAAGCAAATGCCTAAATGACTGTGATCATCATTTGCTTACATTATTTATCCTTAGGATAAAGTTACCAAATTACCAAATTTTAAGACTGCTTTACCTATGATAAATGCAAACTTTTGAAAAGAAACAGTTGAACACATTGACCAGAATTCCTTGATGCCTTCTTGTGAAGGTAGGAAGAGAAAAATGATTCTATGTTTGAGGCGAAGGTAAATATTATAGAGAATATAGTTTCCTTTAGTTTTTATTTGATCTTTTTATTCCCTCTAAGGAGATGGTCTCAAAGAATGTGGAAAACTTCAGAAGCAGAATAAGACACACTTTCATTGACACATGGAGACCTTTACAGCTTTGTTTACCCAGTGATTTTTTTCAAAGCCCTAGATAACAAAATATCAAGAGTGGAATTGGGAGGCAGTCTTCCATACTGAAGACCTAGAGTAAAATCTTAGGTCAGAGTGATTCCACACAGACAAATGTTAGTTTGGCCCACAAAGGAAAAGGAGTGTGTTCCTATTTCATTTCTGTCATCAAATGTTTTACATTTTAATCTGTCATAGGTTTTGGATTAAAAACTTGTTACATTCTTCATCATACTAAAATAAATTTTTATGCGCAAGCAGACTAATTCAGCAGATTTATTTAGCTTTTCCCTGATCTGGACGGAACAATGGTACGTTTTTTACTTCCATAAAGAATTTGTCCAAAGCACCAAATATAAAGATAAGTGTTTGCTTTCGTTGGTTTATTTTCTCCTTCCCTTTTTTTCTAGGATTATGACAGTTTTTTTGAATCCAAGGAAAGCAACACAGTCTTTTCATTTTTAGGCCTGAAACCACGGTTGGCATCAAAGGTAGGTAAATCTTTTCTTAATCTTGTTTTAGAATTCATCTCTTTTGAGTTGTTCTTAGAGATGTAGAGTGATAGTATTAGAGGAATGCATATATAGTTTCTTAGATTTGGGGGTTTTGCTTCCTCTCATGTGTAATTCAAGACTACCCAGTGTTAAAACAAACAACAGAGGCTAGTTTTGGTTTTTTTTTCCCCCAATTTTTCAGTCATTGCTATAAATAAGAATATTACCTTATTTCTAATTTATACCCCATTCCTCCAAGAAGTTAAGGTAGCAAAAACTAGTAGGTGCTTTCTGTTTAAAATTGCAATTTTTTTACTGTACATTTTTTGGAATAGCAGACTCAGAGTCTATTTAAAGGTGTTCTAAATTTACTCTCATTGGAGAAGAGATGGTCTATAATAATAAATGGTCAACCTTGAAAAAATCTTCAATTCCTTAATCAAAATATTTTGAAGCCACTTTATTAAGTCATATGTCTTAGAAAACATAAAGAAGCCAGTATTTTCTCATGTTTAGAACCAGAAATGATGTGTGTTATCACAACTTTATTAAGCTTGTAGATTCACTTTCAAAATAAGAAAAAACATTTCTTTATTAAGGTACTATTTTGATATTATTTCTTCTTTTAAAACACACATTTTAAAATTCTTTCTGATTATGAAAGTAGCCTAGATTCATTTTTTTAAATTGGGAAAATATTAAAAAAGGGTAAAATAAAGAATTAAAATCATCTCCCAGAGCTAACCACATTGACATTTTTGTGTATTTCCTTGCAGTCTTTATATACATAGTAATTGAGGTTTTGAGTGTTTCAAATTGAGACTGACTTCTAATATGTCTATTTTTAACACAACTGAAATAAAAGTACCTTCCCTAGAACTTCGATGTCTGAAACTAATAGGTCTTTTGAGGCTACCCAGGATTTGTACCATCTCTGGCATACCTGTAGGAGGAAGGCAGGGACCCTCAATAACATAAATTATACACCAGCATCTGCAGTGCATAGCCAATGTGAAATCTTGCTTTGTTTTTACACCAGTAAGTCCACAGATGGTTGTGGGTGGTTTCCATGCACATGTTTTAAGCAGAGGCAAAACCCACACATACCATATTTAAAGGTTCTTAAAACTATTTTTATAAAGATGAAACATTTGAATACTTGTTAGGAAAATTAGAGTGTTTTTATAACATATTTCATCCAAAGATATTAAAAGTCCAGATTTATCTTCAAAGAACTGTAAAAAACTAGGATGGGGTAGTCTAATGGATACATAAATCCAGTGGGCATCATTGTCTATGCAAAACCTTTTAAAAAATATTGTTTGTTCCCATTTTCCCCAAATATGGAAATTCTTTAGAGACTGTGGGCTGACTTTTTTATTTTTCAAAGAAATGTATTTTCTCACTAGTTTCTCAGGAAACCTATGGTCTATGAAATATACATTCTCACATGGTTTGTGGCCATAGTACTAAAGTTGATCTTGGTGTCACTGAAGTTAACTTGATTTCAGGGGACCATCCCAAAGGTAGTGAGGACCCTGGACACCACCCCCATTCAGCCCACCATTTTCAGGGACCTAAATCAGTTGTACCTGGGCAGGAGTATCTGGGACCAGAGTAGATGTCCATAGCACAAGGTCTGTGCCACTCTCCATGAACCATTTAGGGCTTTAAAGGTTAATAGCAATTCATACTTCATCGTTGTATGAGAGAAGTGAAAATATCTTCAAGAACAATTTAGCATTTTCTCTCTTCTGATCTGTTATTTTTCACCTTGGTAGTGATTCATCATATAGTCTACAGTCTAAAGCTTTGAAAGAGTGTTCACAGGTTTAATGTACTAAAAGATGAAAGCCCTCTTTTCTCTTTTCCTTTCCTACTCCCTGTGTAGTATACACACATAAAAAACACGGCAAGAAAGCCTATCAGGAAACATAAAGACATCATTGGCACCTATAATTGCTCTTACATGATAGGAGAGGACATTCACGGCCCCAACAGGCACAGGTGCAGTGTAGGCTCTGACTGGGCTGCCCTCCATAGTGGGAGGGGCAAAGGCAGGCTGGAGGTCTCTAGATGGTGGCCTACAGGCCACATTTGTGCTGGATATGTTATTTGTCCTGTGAAGAGTTTTTAAAAGTATGTAAATGTTAGATGGTATGGAATCCCTGGTGGGGGTGGTGGGGTGATCTCAGTTTCCCTTGTGGTTGGCTGGAGCCCACAGTGGCTGGCCCATCATGATATCCAACTAATTCTGAGAAAGGAAGGCTGTTTCACCAATAATTTATAGGTAGAAAACCATCAAAGTTAAAATTTAGTAGACCCCAAGAAGGGCCTGTCGTAGAAGATTGTATTTTCAGATCCCTAGCTTTCAGGGGTGATATCCAAAGTAGGTAACAACTGGTCCACATTGGATGCTGACCAGCCAGAGCTTGAACAGACACAGAGGCCCCCTGTGCCAGGTGTCAGCTCTTTATCCATTGGCTCAAGGAGGAGGGTGTGCAGGGGCGGCAGCTGGGAGATTGGGGCAGCGGCTCTTGACTAACAGGTATGGTCATACTAGAGTGGTTCTTCATCTTGGGTTGCTATTAACGAGCATCTCTGCAGGCCCACTGAGCAAGGTAGCCCCCACCCAGCCATCCACAGGTGGAACAGTACCTCTGAGAGGAATCTCAGTAGGTTATTGAAAACATGCAGCTTTCTTTCCACTTTTATATTTGGCAGGTCGGGTGGTGTGATTTAAATCTGGGCTCTGATGCTGAAACCCAGGATTTGCTCTTATCAGTCACATGGAGGTGATTTGTTATGATTTCCAGCATCTCTCTTCCTGACATTTAAAAAACCCCTGCCAAGGGTGAATTTTCTTGTCGATGTAATGCAATAACTGACTTTTTTTTTTTTTTTTTTTTTAAATAGGCAGAACCTTAGAGAAGAAGAGTGGAAGATGACGGAGATGCATTGTGAAGCACCCCCTGGTACTCAGCACACACATGCTTACCTAATGCATCACTGTGACAAAAGCCACACGCATTATCAGTAACTTTGCTTGCCACGGAAAAGGTGTTTTTGAAAGATGTGGATATAATGAGAATTGCATGATTGCTTTAAACCAAATCAGGTGGTGGATTTTTTTTTTTCTTATTTTATTTGCCTGCAGTTGCCTCACTCACCTGGAAATACACACCTGTTACAGGTGTACTTTCTTAATGACTGAAAGATAAATGGGTGGCACCATCAGAGAGAAAATGTTGGATCTGCCCTAGGTTATAGTAGATGCTGGAATTGCGTAAACCCACTTATCTTTAAGCTGCCTGGATTGCATCTTTGAAATTTGTCTGCCAAGTTGTTAGAATCTTTGAATCAGAAGGAAAAAAAGCAGCGCTGTTTGACAAAGGGTGTTGAAGATTTTTGCTGCAGAATCACTTACAAACATCACGGTTCCTGTGCTTTGTAATAACACCTGGTGAAAAAGTTAGATATACTAGATTTGTTTTAGTAATGGAAACTCTTACCCCTGTATATTATCCAAGCTCCTACAGATGTTTCCAGAAATCACTGTTGTAACATCAAGTGATCAGAACTAACTTACTGGGATGACAATAATTCCTATTTGAAATACATGCTTCTTTATTTCTTGCAAGGGGCAAGTTTCATCCAAATGCCGAAGACTGCTTGAAAGATATATTTTAAGTGGTGCACTAATTAGATAGTAAATTTATAGGAAAATTTTCTGACAAGTATCTGAAGGCATTTTCAGCTCTAGCAATTTATTTATAATACATAAGTATTCATATATTTTTTAATGCAGCTCCCCTAACAGGCAGCTGCTGCTTCTATTTTGTGAAGGGACTATATTTTTTGAGAAAGGAAAATCTCAGTTAGATATATTTTGTGAACCCTTGATTAGACATATTAAAATATACCAATATTGTAGTAAAATTTAATTTTTCCTTATGTTACTTTTCATTTGCCTCTAACTTTGCTTGCTCATATTTCTGGCCAATGTACAGCCTCATATTTTTCAGAGTAATGCAGATACTTGTTCTCATTCCGTATGTGAGCACAAGTAAGTTTTCAGAGCAACACATGTGAGAAAGAGAGTAACCCGGAATTGTACTTGTCAAGAAAAATCTATACTCCTATTGGAGTGGATGCTGATAAACATTGAACATATCTACTTCATTAGAGCAGAGGGTTTTTTTCTGCATCCTTGTTCTTATAATAGGGATGCTTAATTTTTTTTTTTAAACTAAAAGAGTTTTAAATTGCCAAACATGGGAACAGCCTTGAATAGGATAAATTTTCAGAGGACTGCCTAAAATATTTTATTCCTAGCATCCTGATTCTGGACTTTTCATTATAATCTGAGCAGGAAATTTATAAGAAATTGAAAGAGCAGAAGAATTACAGTCCTGTCACATGTGCCCAGCACTCCGCCTCATGCCTTGCTACATGTAGACTAGTCTAAAGAACTTGTTGAATGCTAAGGCTGAAATCCCAACCTGAGATTTGTAGTCCAGGATTACAACCAGAAGGAAAGTATGACAAATTTTTACTTAACTGGAGCGGACACGTGATCCACAATTTTATCTTCAAGGGAAGCTGCTGTCAAATTACGGATATTACTGGTTAGTTGTCATTAAGATCCAGGTCAGATTCCATTTGGCAAATCCCAGGGACTATCCAGGAATTTTTTTTTTAACTGGATATTGTGTCTGAGTATGTGAGTCTTCTGATAAAACTTAGAATTTCTTTTTAAGCAGTTGTAAAAATTGTCATGTTGTAATTCATTACTCAGCTAACATTTAGTCTATTCTTGCTAGTGCATGCCAAGAACCAACTTGGGAAGGTTGAGGCTTTGCAAGTTCACTGTTGGGGTTATGGGATCAATACCATACTTGCTAGACAAAGCTACCCAGATTTGTCTTATATTATAATTTTTGAGTTAACCACAGTATACCTATCGTGATTATAGTAAACAGACTAGTGGGTAGTAACGCTAAATTGCCATCACAGTTATGTACCATCTCCCCATCCCATTTTTTTTTTTTTTTTTTTTTTGATCAGCAAAGAAATACAGGAGACCAGCCTCGAGTGGTGCTGTACTTGTTAATGAGATAGGCAGCAAGCAGCACAGTGTGTGGCATTTACATGGTACCCGGGCTCCACAGAGTACCGAGATGTTGCTCTCTGGGACCACACTTAGTTCAGAGAATATGGGGTCCTTACTTGTATTCTTTTATCAGCTGATTTCAAAACATATAGTCATAATTTTCTTGTTCCTTCTTTAACTAGCTGCCTTTAGATTTTGATAATCACAGTCTTAAAATACTAGGAACAAGTGGATGGGAATTGTAGGCATAGATTTCATATCAAGGGCATTTCAAGACAGAATTTGTATTTCCTGTAGTAGGCTTGTTGGAGCAAAGGAAATGTGCTGCTAAAAATCAACTTATGCCATTTTGAAATTAGATAAAATACGGAGTGCCATCCTGCTAGGTGTGTACAGACCAGAAGAAAATTTAGTTGGGAAAATACTTGTTTTTCCAAATTCTGGTGTTTTATTACAATCAAAGAAGAGAGAAAAGCAAGGTATTTTTTCCCCTCAGACTCTAATATATTTTAGATTTGTTTCTGTTTTATAGATTTAATTCAACACTTCCACATAGATGTTTTTATATTACATGAATTTAATAATAAACTAAACTTATTTTTTGTCTCCTGTTATTGAAAAGTACCAAAGCTTCCTTCTGTTTTGTTTGTTTGATTTTACTATAGGGTTTTGCCTTTTCTAGAGATACTTTTCATTTAACAGCTTTTGTTAAGTGTCAGGCTATACTTTCCTCTGTATAATTATTGTTTTCAGATTTCAGTTTTTATGTGTTTGTCTCTTAAGGCATTGGTGAAATCTCAGATTTTATATTCAGCATAAAGGAGAATAAATTCCAGAAAGCACATATTCTGAAAATGGAGTGTTTGTTCCCTACCATTTTTCACACTTCTCTTAATTTTAGTTCTGTTTAGTTGAGAGGCTGTGATTTTACTCTTGCCTGTGAACCTCATGCATGAAAGTGGCACATTAAATTGTAAAAATACAAACAGATCGTTTGATCATTCAAGGAGCCAGGCATGAGGTCCTGCACGAAGGTATTGGGAGGACACCATAGATTCATCTCAGACAGTAATCAGGACCGAGGATGGAGTTAAATCACTCATCCCCTGAGTTGGGTGAGGTGGTTCAAATGGATGACTGTGTGATCTCCTGAGTACACTGAAGCGACAGGCTGGTGGCTGTGTTCCCCGAATTGGGTACAGAAGACAAGGGCAGAGTGGCCGTAGCCCCTATTACCTTTGTAGCAGCCACATCAGAAAGCAGAAGAAAACAGTATTTCTGAAGGCATTGTCTGAGGTTGATCTCATCACTGAACAATTTCAAGCCCTAAGCACCAAAACAGAAGGAGGGCAGAAGAAGGGATCAGAGGGAACAAGCTGTAGGTTTGCAGAAATGTGTGAAACCAAAATGATCACTGCCTACTTGTGACTCAAATCTTCAGAGTTTTCCTAGTTCTTCTAGAAATACAAGTCAGGTTTGTTTGTTCATCCTTTCTGTCAGCATGGATCAAGCCCCTAAAATGTGGTAAGTATTGTCAGAGCAGGACAATATCTCTACTCTCAAGTATGAGGGGAACAGAAACAAAGCAGCAGTTTTAGCCGGGGTTCAATGATAGAGTGGAGGTAAATTAAGAGCCTACAGGCTGTGATTCACCATTTGAAACATTATACGTATTTTTTTGTTATAAGCCATTTGAATTTTTAAAAAATTTCATACATGCAATGGAATATAGATATGTATATACACATATTATATATGCTAAAGTATAAAGAGTAATAATAATGATAATAAGCAAACCCCTGTGTGCCTACCACCCACCTTATTGCCTTTCCTTTGAGGTACCGTGTGCTCTTTCCTGAACCTATCTCTATCCCTGTCTGATAGAGGGAGCCCCTATACTGAACTTTGTGTTGACCATAGCCTTCTTGTCCTTCATTGCCTTATCTCCATGTATGTATCCTTAAAGAATAATAAATGGAATTAAACTGAATGTATTCTTCTGTCACCTCCTTTTTATGTTCATTGCCATCGGAGTTTTTTCACTGCTAAATATTATTCCATTATGAATATATTACACGTGTTCTCTTCTCCAGCTGGTGCTTATTGAACTGCATCTTTGTTTGAAATAGAAAAAGGTAATGTTGCTGTGAACATTCTTTTATGTGACTTCTGGTGTACATACTCAAGAATGGATGTATACTTGAATAGAATCGCTGGTTTGTACAATAAAAGCACATCATCAGTTTTAATAGATAAGGCCAAATTGCTTTCCAAAGTGCTAATTTATGCTCCCCACCAGTATACTAGAATTTGCAGCACTCTAGATCTTTTCCAATGTTTAAGATAATCAGAGTTGCATTTTTGCCAAGCTGGGGAGTATAAAATGTTACCTCATTGTGGTTTTATTTTGTAAATTTTTGATTATTAGTAAGTTGAACATGTTTTATTATGGGAATTCTTATTTCTTTTTCTTGGCAATCACTCTTCATGTCTTTTTGCCTACCTTCCTGTTGAGTTTTGTTTTAATGATTAATTTTTAAAGTTTCTTTATATTTAATCTTTGATTGGTCAACATTTATTTAATCATTAAAGTGAAGAGAAACCAGAGTTAAAAGAAAACTTTTCTGAGGCCATTTCCAGAAATATGCTAAGCATGTGAATCTTTATTCTATTTGAGGAAAATAAAGTTAAATACATACATTTTTTCTTGTGTGCTGTTTTTTACCTTATCAGCATCAGTCAAGAGTTGACTTTGGGAACTCCTCTGTGCTCTGGAAGGGCTTGTTCTTTGAAGCCATTTTAAAGCTCATCAGTTCCAGTTATTTCATAATAAATTAATGCTATTAATGTTATAATTTAGTTTTCTGCTACAGAATTTTACCAACAAGAAACCTTTATATAGACTGTTTAAATATGCACATCTCCTTAGTATGTCACCATATAATGGGCCTATAGCAATAGGCCAAAATGATGTTACACTTAAATGAACATTAAAAATGACTTATTTAAGTAATAGGAGATTGTATTGAACCCATACCCAGTTAAATAATCCTTAGGCTGAGTGAGGTAGATCGGCATCATGCTGAATATGACCCAGTGTATTGTGGTGGCGGCATGTTCCCATGGGTAAGCCAACTGGCAGGTAGAAGAACAAGAAACTTGAATGCAGTCTTACCTGCTGGGCCCCTGCTAATTGAGAGCATGACATTTTTGATAGACTGAGGACCCTGGCTGGCATTTGAAAGCATATTAACTGAAAAGTTGGTGTTGCTTATAATGAATAGGACAAAGATTTAGACCTTTTTGTAAAATAGCACTCCACACTGTTGTAATATACATCATTTGTGGCCCTATCATAATAAAATCCATTATAACGAAACTTTCCACTAAAAAAGCTCCAGCACAAGAATCTACCATACTAATGTTATAGAAACGAAAGCTCTATAGTTTAGAACAGTGCTATCCAGTGTGGTACCAACAAACCATATATAGCTATTGAGCACTTGAATTCTGCCTAGTTGACTCTGTGATATGAATGAAAATATATTCCAGATTTTGAAGACTTAGTGTGAAGGGAAGAATGTAAAAAACGCATTAATAATTTTTATATTGGTTATATATTGAAATAATATTTTAGATATATTGGGTTAAATTAAATATTAAAATTTCTTTTTCCTTTTTGTTAAGGTGGACACTAGAAAATTTAAAATTACATATATGGCTCGTGTTTTTACTGGACAGTAGTGTTCTGTACAAACCTCTTTACCTGAATTTACAATAGAGAAATTAATACCTTTAAGAGGCTTTTTGGGTTTTTGCAAAATGTTACCTTCTTTCCTTTGTGATACTGAAAGGAAATGTGAACATCTTCAGGAACATAATTTTCTAATACTGCTGCCAAGATAAATATTTTTCTCATTTTGCTTTTTTGTCCCTCTAGGTTGAAGCACTTTTTGTAGTGCAAGACAAGTTTTCTTTTTTTTTCGTGGAGAAACAGAATAATGTTTGTTTCTCATAATATGTGACATCTCTTTATGTGTCTAGTCTCTTGTTACTACATCATCGTATAAACTCAGTCTCTTGTTGAATTGGTTTCTGTGAACTAATTCATGTGGCATTTTGTATTTTTAAAAATACATTTTATTGTATATATTTAAGGCATACCACATGATGTTATAAGAAACATATTTGTAGTAAAATGGTTACTATCATGGAACAAATTAATGTATTCATCATCTCACATCGTTACCCATTTTCCCTCCTTGTGACGAGAGCAGCTATAATCTATACCTTTAGCAAAAATCCTGAATAGAACATGCTGTTAACTACAGGCCTAATGTTGTGCCTTTGGATCTTTAGGCTTGTTTATCCCACATATTTGCTACTTTATATCCTCTGACCTACATTTTTCCACCTTGCCCCCCCAACCCAGACTTAATAACCACTGTTTTATTCTCTCTATATTTGACCTTTTTTTTTTTTTTTCCAGTTTATCCATGTTGTGGCAACATTATCTCCTTTTTTAAGGCTGAATACTATTTCTGTCTGTGTGTGTGTGTGTGTGTGTGTCTACACACATACACTATAGCTTATCTATAATAATGCAACTGCAACATCTCTGTCCAGTTTCTTGTTGCTCTATCGTCTTATAAAGTTGATGTTTCCTGTTGAATTGGTCTATGTCTGTGAATTAAATCATAGTGGCATTCGTGTATTTTTTTCCTTGCTTTAAGAAAGGGAACTTAATGAACCACACGGATACCATTTACAATCTGCAGAACAGTGATGAATATTAATAGGGTTTAGTCCTAAATTTTCTAAAATGTTAATTCTTTGTATCTATAAAACTCAGTTGAGCCTGTAACAATATATGAATAATCTGGCCAGGTACAGTGACTCATACCTGTTAATCCTAGTATTTTAGGAGGCTGAGGTGGGAGGGTTGCTTAAGGCCAGGAATCCAAGACCAGCCTGGACAACACAGCGAGATACCTTCTCTACAGACAATAAAAATGTTAGCCAGGTATAGCGGCACACACCCATAGTCAGGAGGCTACTAGGGAGGCTGAGGCAGAAAGATTCCTTTAGCTCAGATGTTTGAGGCTGTAGTGAGCCATGATCACGCTATGGTACTCCAGCAGGGACAATGGAACAAGACCCTCTCTTACAAGAAAAAAAAAGAATATATGGATAATTTGCCTTTTAAAAGTTTCATTCTGGGATGGACGTGGTGGCTTATGCCTTTAATCCCAGCACTTTGGGAGACCGAGGCGGGCGGATCACCTGAGGTCAGGAGTTGGAGATCAGCCTGGTCAACATGGTGAAATCCCATCTTTACTAAAAATACAAAAAATAGCCGGGCATGGTGGTGCACACCTCTAAATCCAGCTACTCTGGAGGCTGAGACAGGAGAATCGCTTGAACCCAGGAAGCAGAGGTTGCAGTGAGCCGAGATCGTGCCAGTGCACTCCAGCCTGGGCAACAGAGCAAGACTCTGTCTCAAAAAAAAAAAAAAGTTTCCTTCAGGCATTATTGCCAAAAATTAAAAACAGAATTATTTTTAATTCTGTTTGATTATTAAGGGAAAATTCTTCCTTTCCCTGCCCGTTTTTTTTTTTTTTTTTTTTTTTTTTTTTTTTTTTAATACAGTCACACTCTGTTGCCCAGGCTGGCGTGTGGTGGCACAATCTTGGCTTACTGCAGCCTCTGTCTCCCAGGTCCAAGCAATTCTCATGTCTCAGCCTTCCAAGTAACTGGGATTACAGGTGTGCCCCACCACGCCCGGCTAATTTTTTTTTTTTTTTTTTTTTTTTTAGTGGAGACGGCGTTTTGTCATGTTGGCCAGGCTGGTCTCGAACTCCGGACCTCAAGTGATCTGCCCGCCTCAGCCTCCCAAGTGCTAGGATTACAGGTGTGAGCCACTGCGCCTGTCCTGCCCAGGCTTTTTAACCATTTCTTTTTGCTATTCTCTTAGAAAAGTAATTGTGGGGGAAAAACCAGTATTATTTTTGTCATTATAATTGATGGTAATAGCACTCATTAAGTGGAGGAATTTTTTTGCATAATTGTGTTTGGGATCCTTTCCTGAAATAAGAGTGATTGTGTTATACCCTTGCAAGCCCAGGAGATGCCAACCATCTCTGTGTGGTGTAGTTACTTCACGTGTTGCTTTGGATCTCATCCTTTGTCATTCTAAAGAATTGCTATATACACCTGTGTGAGATTTAGCTTTTGGAGATTTAGCTTTTGGGTTTGCCTGTATTTATTTATCTTGTCCCAGATAAATACAGACAAACATTGTTCATGATAATTTGATTTAGTTTTTGATATTATCATCCCATTGTTTACATTCTCTTTTATTCTCTTCCCTGCCAGTCTTTTTCATGTCATGTACTAATAACATCACTAGGTTGAAATATGGATTCTGGGCCCTGACAACCCACAGCTTGGCTCCAAGACTGATTCTGAGATCAATAGCTGGGCTAAAAGACCAGCAATTTGGCATCAACTTTGTGACCCTAGCCCAGAGGAATCCTTTTCTCCCCCCCTTCCTGTCTTTAGTGGTGAACCACTCTTAAATAATCTGCTGCTAGCCATGTCCTAACCAACTAGTATGGCTAACAAAAGTGATGACAACAGCACTATTTTCACTTCCCAGACGAGGAACCAGAAGGAATAACTCCAACTGCTGCCTCCCTTACTGTACTGTTTTACATACCTAGTAAATGTTTATTATTAAGCTGTATCCTAATCATAGATGAGGAGCTGAACACTGACAGTTTATCCATCCTAGTCATAAGGGGGCTGTGCAAACAGAATTTTAGCAGTTACATATTTAGCAGGTTAAATCCAGCATTTGGACTTGTGGACGGCTTCTGAACAACAACATCAGGAAAGCCCTGCCCTATCATTGACCCATTGAGGGCACCAGACTGCCTCTAAGTGAAAACATTCCAGAGTGACCCAGTTCTCTAGAGGCAACTTTACCCAAACTCCAAAACATGTAACCAGTTACATCTGCAGTGAGGTTGGGCATGATACTGCTGGAATCAGAAAGATGCAGGTAAAATGACAAGTGGATGCTAAAGGAATTTAGGTGGTGGTGGTGTCTACCTGAAAAGACAGCTGTCTGCCTGAAATACCACATTTTAGAAAGTGGATTTTAAGTGCTGATGAAGATCTGATTTCTACAATGTTTTCACCATTACTGAAAACTGCTTATTGGTCTCCCTGACGCAAATGGCCCTTTTATCGGTAATATTTTCAATACCTTATAATTTAATTCGAATATTTTTCTGATTGAAATAGCATCCTTTGCATCAACAAATAAGCTATCCAGCCAAAGCCTGAGAATTTTGTGCTAACAAGTCATTTTTCTTCTTTGTACTTTGGTTTGTGTCTTTTACATGATGAACATCTGAGAAAGGAGAAAATAAGCCTTCTCTTATTTCAGTAAGGGCATAATCCCAGTCACCAGTTTAAACCCAAATATATTGTTATAAAAAACAAATCCATTATCTCTTGTCTTGTATTAAGACAATTTTATGGAGTGTGTTGATACTGAGTATTATACTTGCTTACATTATATTGTTGAAGAAAGTGTAGCACTCTGTAACTTACCTGTGAGCATACATGTTCACTGTTGAGTGTCTCAGGAGCTGCTTTTTTTAGGGTTTTTTATTTTGTGCTATTTAATTTGGGTCAGCTTTTGTATTAGTTCGTTTTCACCCTGCTATGAAGAAATACCCAAGATTGGGTAATTTATAAAGGAAAGACTCAAAGTTCTGCATGGCTGGGGTGGCCTCAGGAATCTTACGATCATGGCAGAAGGGGAAGCAAACATGTCCTTCACATGGTGGCAGGAGAGAGAAGTGCCAGCAGGGGAAATGCTAGACACGTATAAAACCATCAGATCTTGTGAGACTCACTCTAACAGGAGAGCAGCATGGGGAACCACCCCCATGACGTAATCACCTCCCACAAGCTCCCTCCCACAACACATGGGATTATAATTCCAGATGAGATCTGGCTGGGGACATAGAGCCAGACCATATCAGTTATGTAACCCAAAGAGAGCAATTACTTGTATGTCCTTTTTTAAAACTTGTATACAATAAATTTGCATATAAAAACTGACTCTACAGTCAAATGAAATACCTGGTTCATTAGTATGTGTTTAGTCTATCTGATCAATCTATGGCCATGTACTGAAAAGTCTAGTTTTTCTCTTATGTTATCATTAGAACTTTGATTCCCGTCACCTTTTCTGCTGACAATTACCAGTTAGAAAGTTTGAAATATTTTTTGTCAGTCTGAGACCAATTAGGAGATAAACATCACACCATGATTTAAACGGGGCAAGTTAAATATAAGGAAATGCTGAACGCTGATAAAAGAGTGACTACCAGGTATAAGAAAACTCTACATTTTTTCTTAGGGGTGAGGGAGACTATGCAACGAAAGACAGACTTGGAAGGGATGCTGGGCTTCAGACTCCTTGTAGAGTTATATTTGCAGTCCACTGGATGGTAGAAAAGTTCACTGGGCAAGCAGGAAGCAACCCTCTAGAGTGCAGGCTGGGGCCAGGTGAGCCTCAGGGAGTGGCCGGGCTTGCAGAGAGAAGGGGCGTCAGTGCAGACAGGAGGTCTGGAGCACATGGTATTCACATCAAGAGGGCTGTGTGAGGTTATCATCAGGCCAGACCAGAGCTGCAAGGTTCCCGAGAGGCCACGTGTTCTGGGCCCCTGAGCTGGGGCAGAGCTACCTACACTGCTGACATACCATGCAGCAACCAGACACCACAAGACAGCCTCCCTCCTGCAATATCCCTTCAGCGCGCTCCACCACGAAGGCTTCACGTTGTGCTCAATGTGAAGAAGAAAATTTTAAAAGATTTCTGTCCATGATCACACACAGGTATTGAAGCATCAGTTTGGAGCTAAGATGCAATAAACTGGAAACAGGTACATGTCATAAAAGGATTCTGTAAAAGGATTCTCTTAGGGAATTTTTCGTCTGGAATTAGTCATGTTCATTAACAGCAGAAAGTTATCAGTGTTTTGTGAAGTGTAGGTAATTTAAGTGAAAATTTGCTTTACAGGAAATACTGCTGCCTTGCTATCAAGTATCCAAAACTTCATTGTGGGAAGCCAGCAAATGAGTTATTAACCAAGCTAATGAGTGGCTTATAAGAGATATAACTGACAGGAGGATGCAAGGTTGGGAATATAACATGGGCTTCTGGCCATCCTTACTTTGTGGGTCTATACTCAGTTCCATAAAGCTGTTGAAATTTAATTTCAAGGAAAAAGCATGGTGCTGAAGTGCATACTTAATGCTTATAAAAATGACTCTTCATGTAATCAGTTATTCTGGTGACATACACTAATCTATTTTTAGAGCTTTGGTCTTAGCCCAACCCTAGAATTTCTCTTTAATTTCAAAACAATAAATACAAACAGCCCAATGGTTCTATAAAGGACATAGCTATTGGCTGTCTTTTTGTTTTTAAGTTACTCCTGTGGCAAATAGGAAATTGAAAAAAGTTGTCTGTAGCTTCCAACCTATTCATTCATCCTAAAAGGTCTTACTTATAATGGAAGACAAAGAAGGTGCTTAGGAAATAGGAGGTGCCAGATCCAATTAAATCCAGTGATTCTGTGCATTCCCAGACTCACAGTCCATGGTGCCTAGTGATTAAGTGGGTGGTGATAGATGGGTAGATGATCCTGCCAGACATTTTCCCTTTATTAACTTTAAGCAAGGCTGAAGTAAAAGAAAAATTAATTTTACTGAGAAAGTAATTGGTTTCAAAAGTGGCTTGTCTAGAACATGCCATTTCTTACCAGTGTCTCTCCGGCTTGATGCTTGAGCCCTTGGTAGGTGCCTCTTTTCTGTTTATTTTCTCATTGATATTTGGGGTTTTTCCTACCATCAAGACATGTTTATCAAGTCAAGAGTAGCAAATAGGTATTCACAGTAGTCCTGCTATTCTGGACTTCGTTGGGAATGAATATGAAAGTAACTTCCAGTGTGGCTCTGTCATATTAGGAGCTTATTATGCAGTGTTTACATCATTGTGATGTGGCCAAACCCACAGTAGCAAAGAATCTGTGTTGGCGAGGAGGCTGCACTAGAGGCCTCTGGACCCATTTAATTCATAGGCTCTATGCTATGGATATTGCAGATGTCTACAAATCAGCGCTTAGCATTGGTGTTAGTTCCAGGAGCTAGTTAACGTCACCCCATAACCTCAGAATTTGTCAGGCATTAATATGGAGGCTAGGGACAGATAGGGAGATCTGGGACTATTATTTTACAGATGTATTAGTTAACTGAACATTCTGGTTTCTCCAACAGCCAAAAGGAAGTGTTACTGCTGGCTTACAATGAAAGCAGACCAAATCATGAGACTATTTATTTTTATTTTATTATTTAACTGCCCACTTATTTCCATTTGACTGATGTTCTCTGATATTCATACACATTTTTTAACCCTTAACCAGCACAGTCAGTTCAGTCACTAATAGCACCTCTGGGTTGTTTCCCTGAGAAAAACTCTGGCCTGCATGGGCTCCTTATTAATTTCAGCTCTGAAGTCAGAAATCAACATGAATTGCTTGCCTGACAGAAGTCTGACAGTTTAGCAGTTACTAGATATAGCCCTTAATATGAGCTAACTGCTGTTCAGTATTTTTCTTGGGTAGAGCAAGTGGGTGGATGATAAAAACAGCATGTTCTCTCATCTTACAATAACCTTGATTATAGTCAAAGTTCTTTGCCTAACAATAACTTTGGTTATATTCAAAGCTGTCAGAAAATGACTGCATAAATATTAAATGTAAGATTTGGAAAACACTCATTTTTAGATACGTGTGTGTGTGTATGTGTTAGTACATATGTACATATGTAAAGGGACATTAGTCTTAATTTTTAGTTCTACTAAGTCTCAGTTTAAAAAAGTGAGAGGCGGGTGTGGTGGCTCACGCCTGTAATCACAGCACTTTGGGAGGCCAAGGCGGGTGGATTGCTTGAGTCCAGGAGATCGAGACCAGCATGGGCATTGAGGAGAAACCCCATCTCTGTAAAAAATAGAAAAATTAGTCATGTGTGGTGGTCCATGCCTGTAGTGCCAGCTACTTGGGAGGCTGAGTGGAAGGATCACTTGAGCCCGGGAGGACAAGGCTGCAGTGAGCCATGATTGCATCACTGCACTCCAGCCTGGCAAGAGTGAGACTCTTGTCTCGAGAGAGAGAGAGAGTGATGCAAGGACTATCTTTAAATAAAACATTATTTCCAGTTATTCAGGTCTCAGCCTAGGCTATGAAATGTGACCTACAGCATCCATCGGAAGTAAAATGCAATAATTACAAATCAGTGTAACAGGAAGAATATCATGCAATGTCATGGCATAAATAAGGACACATAAACAAAGGAAATAATTCTAGCATAAAGAGGAAAAATGGGACTGACGGTTTTTGTAAAAGCTTGTCGCATGTTTTCAAATCAAGACAGGGAAGTCTTCCAAATTTAGCAATGTGTAGAAACATTCTCATGAAATCAGAAAAGGGGGTACTGGAGGGCAGGTTTTCATCCTTTCCAAACTCTTCTAAGTTCTCCCACCCAACGCTCATTTCACATTCAAAATACCATACATTTACATTTATAAATTGAAATTTTAGAATGCGAAAGGACCAAGTGTTAGTGACTAGTGAAGTTTCAGGGTATTTCCAGAACTCTAAATGCATCTGCCCTTTAATGTTTGCTGCCACTTGCTTTCAAAAACCCAAATCAACTCATAGTTTTTTCCAAAAAAATGCATGCAAATCTAGTGGAAGGGAAAATACCACACACACACACACACACAAAAATAGTGCTGTATAAAAAAACCAATTATTTGTGTGATTATGGAACTGGGTGCACCTTTAACAAATACTCCTGATAGTCAAGCAAATCCAGGATGTTCTAGTGCTGACATGGGAAACAGAACTAAAGAATAAAATGTGAAGTAATCAGGTATATCATTTACTCTCATTTAGTTAGAATTTTGCTCAAAAAAGTTGAGCTAGAATGGAACAGAGGAAAATGGCGAGGTTCTGTGATTAAATATATATTTGCTGTATAATCTTGAAAAAATACTAAATGTGTGGCACATACGTAGACAGCCGAGTGCCCTTTGATAACAGGACTTGAGTCGTAGCGACACCTAGAGGCCTCATCTCTGAGTACAGTTACAGGGTGGGCTTTGTGTTGCATTTTAACCCTCACCGTGGTAAATAAAAAGACCTGTGAAGATAGCTGTGAAAATAAAATCTACCCTTTAAAAAAGTCGATTATAGTATATGAGATTTATTTATGTTAAATTAGAAATGAAGGTCTGGGGAAGGAGAAGCTGCAGTATTTCAGAAAGTTACTTAAGTGAGTCAGGAAACCTGGGTTCTGGAAGGAGGTGGGCGTTCCTCTCCTTTTGTTAGGGGGAACAAGGAGGGAGAGATCTGATGGGGGGCAGGAGCCCATGGCCAGAGGCATCATGCTCCAATTCACATGATTGCAGTGCTCATTCTCAAGGAGTTCTAGAGAATTTTAAAGTAAATCATAAACCACGTAAGATTCCCTATAGCATCAACCACAGGATTTTGCATTGGTTAGCTATAGAAAATATGCACATAAACATGACTTTGCGTTTTGGTGGACTGCTGTAGTGTGGAGCACACTGCTGTGCTAGCGGGGCCAGCAGAACGCTGGGGACAGAAGCCCTGGGGGTATGAAAGGTGCCTTTCTTGTCAGGTCTGAGAGCCATCACCTGGGCTTCCCTTCACCTGGGCTTTCCATGCTGCTCAGGGAGATAGAAAATAACGACGGAGAAGATGAACCCAGCGGCACTTTTCTATTCATGCGTTTTGCAAAAGAACATTCATCTAGCACCATATTGGTTTCCTATACCCAAACTTAGTGGCTTAACACAATGAAAATATGTCTTGGAATTCAGGAGGTCAGAAGTCTAAAATGAGTCTCACAGACTAAAATCAAAGTGTCTGTAGGGATGCTTTCCTTTCTGTTGACTCCAGCAGAAAATCTATTTCCTTTCCTTTTCTAGCTTCTAGAGGCTGCCTACAAGCCTTGGCTCAAGGCTGCATCACTCTGACTGACACTCCTGCCTGCCTCTTAAAGGGACCCCTGTGATTATATTGAGTCCACCCACATAATAATCCAGAATAAACACCCCATCTCAAGATCCTTAATTCCATCTGCAAGGTCACTTTTGCGCATGTAAGGCAAGGCATTCACAAGTGCCCAAAATTGGGATGTGATCTCTCTGGGGGTGGGGTTAGGGGTCGGGGAGGAGGGCACTGGCATTATATTCCACTTACCACAAGCGTTATATAAGCCAACACTTAACCAGGCACAGGAGATATAAAGTCCCTGCCTCTGACGGGATGGGACTGGGGATCATGCAAATAAATCAGATTTTCCAGCAGTGCAAAAGACTATAGATAACTCAGGAAGAGGCTAGCTCTGCTGAGGCAATCAGTTCACATACCCCAAGCAAGTGACATTTGACTGAAGTCTGACAAATCAGGAAGAGTTAGACAGATGGGTGGAAAGGGAGTTTTAAGTAGAACAAACAGCATATGCAAAAGTATAGAAATGTATAAAACAGCTCAGCAGTTTCCATGATTAATGAGATACTGGATTGTGTTGTTGAAAGTGGCAGAAGATGAAACTGTACCTAATGGCTCAACTGTGTTAAGAGAGATTCTTCTTCCTCTGATAACAGCTGTTCTGGCTCAGAAAAGAGGAGGTTCGTTTTCTCTTACATAAACATTGCTTCCCAGTGTTCACGGTGTTGGAAATTCTGTTGAAACCTGGTCAAACAGCCAAATGTATTTTAATCTACCTTTTTATTAGCCACTTCCAATGATAAAAGAAAAAGGAGCTATAAAGCTAGAAAGAAGATAAGCAATTGATGATGCAATGAAATTATTAAAAGACAATTTCTAGAGAAAGATGTATAATATATTTTTCATAAGACTCTTAATATAGTTCTGTTCTCTCACCATTGGCCTCATGAAAATTTTAGTGAGATTTTTATTAAGAAAAAAAGATCACCATGATAAAGACCCAAAGGTGAATTGTTAAGAAATGTGAAACAAATGTGATATTATTATTGAACCGTTTCATACTAACAGCTTGTAAAACATCTATTTCTCTGTTATTAGGGAAATTTTATTTGATTTTTATCTTTTGAATACAGACAGATCTACAGCTGGTGCCTATTTTCCTGAATGACAAAAGATATAAGAAATGTGGCTAGGAAACTGTGAGGTCAATGAATTCAATCTCCTGACCTACTCAGACCCCTTGCCTGCAAAGTTGGTGAGAGGCGTTTCGTAAGGAAAGCACAAAGTTTAATAAATATCTGAAAGCTCACTTTGTGCCAGGCATTGTGCTGGGCCTGCAGGAAACAAAGAGTGTAAGATAGAGTTTGCCCTCAAGGAATCACAGACTAGCTGCAGCGTAAGGGTGGGGAACAAATATGTGTAAGCAGCTCCGTTATTGTCTATGTCAGATGATATAATTGAAAAATGTCCAGGATGAAAGTGCTACTAAAACAGTGGAAGGACACTTACCTAATTCTATCTCGGAGAGTCTGCCAGAAAGGTCTTGTTAGAGGAGGTCACTCTTTTTTTTTTTTTTTGAGACGGAGTCTTGCTGTGTCGCCCAGGCTGGAGTGCAGTGGCGCGATCTGGGCTCGCTGCAAGCTCCGCCTCCCGGGTTTACGCCAATCTAGAGGAGCTCACTCTTAAGATCAGTCAGGGTGAATGAATGAATGATCAACCAACTAATTAATCAATAGAAGGAAGTTTCCTGGGGAAGCAGGCTGGGAGGAGAGTGCATTGGTCAGAGGCAATAGCATGTGCAAGGGATGGAGGTGGACTAAAGGTGACACATGATAGAGTCATCACAGATGCATTCTGGGCAATGGACTAGATTGTAATGAGCCTGGTATTCTATACTATAAGATTTGAAAATTAAGTTATAAACCCCCACTACTCAAAGTGTGGTCCAAGGACCAGCAGCATCACATGAACCTTGCTAGACTCCACTCCAGGCTAGAAGCACATTTTAACAGGATCCCCAGGTGATTCAGGGTCACATTAATGTGTGAGAAGCGCTCCTGCAGATATTGAAAAGCACTGATGGATTTAAAGTAAGAGTATCAAACAATCATATTTGTGTTTTCAGGAAATCACAGAGTTTGGCAGTGAGAAGGGAAGATGAGCTATGGGAGAAGGTGATGTGGGGAAGAATAAAGGCTCAGAGACCATTTAGAAAATTAATTTATGGATGATAAGAGTTTGAACTAGGGTCATGGCCATGGAGATGTCTTACTAACTCTGGAAGAAATGGAGAGTAAAGGACTCAAATGTTCTAGCTTGGTTGATAGATGCAATTTTCCAAAACAAGGAGCTTAATGAGGCTCCTTTCGGACATCCTGAGATTGTTTGAAGCACAGGTGAAACAGTCAGGTGGATAATTTCACCACCAAACAGCACCGTGACTGACAATTCAGGAAGCTCTGGAGAACAGAAAAGGAAGTAAAATCTGAAGAATTAGGAGAACCAGTAGAAAGCATTGTATGGAAAGCCAAGGGGAAGAAAGTCTTTGAGAAAGGTCAGGTCAAATGAACACTAGAGCATATCCTTTAGATTTGACATTCAGGGAATTGTGGTAGAATTCCTTAATTATTAATGTGCCAAAAAGTCAGAAATAATTACTGAAATTGAGCAATAGTGAATAGAAATGGAGTAGGGCCAGTGGTAGCCAGAGAAAGTTACTAAAAACAATGTAAGTTGGGACATGTATAATTCTAGTAGCAGGTGTTATTTTTAAGGACTCTCATGGAAGCAGGTTAGCCACTTAAACATGAGGATGCTCTGGCAGAAATCTTATAAAAGCCCACTGAAACATGGGGAGCCCAGAGATAAGGTAAAAATTGAGAAAATTGAGATCAGAGATGCTTGAGGCTCTATAAAGATTTCCAGAGAAGGAAAACAGATGAAAGAAAGGAGTGAATCTTCTTTTTAAACTGGTCATTTAGAACGACATAAGTTTTGTGCTGGCTCATTAAGAACAGGTATGTGGAGTTAAGCCTTCTTACTGTCTTATACAACTAACATCTTCTCAGTCAGCTGTTCATGCTACAGTGTATTGGAAGCTCTCTGCATTTCACTCCTAGGTGTAATTCTTTAGTGTATTAGAAACTGGGTAGGCTTCATTAGGTTCTTAATTAAGTATTAATTTATCATATTCTGTGAGCTACATTGAGCTGTTTTTAAAATCACAGTAATTTACTTTTTACTATCTTCAAAAAAATGTATGCTTCCAGGGATCTTCTACCCCGGAAACAAAGCCCACGGGAAGGCCATCACCTAGAAACGTTAAAACCTCACAGACACTTGGGTAACTAGTTGTGTCTAATTTTACCTTCTGCCATTCTAGAATAACTCATTCAAACTTAATTTGAAAATATTCTTTCTGTTCCCATAATTTTTGTGTTTCTTGTCTTTTTAAAGTAATTAAAATGAAAAACAAGAGACTAATTGCTATACTTGTAGGAGTCTTTATTTTTATGCAGTCATTGTATACAATAATTTCCTCCTCTAAACAAAGCACACTGAACCTGAAAGATTTTTTAATTGCCTGCTAATTGAATTAGTTCAATTGTTGGCCCTACAGGGAGACCTCCCATACATGGTCTTTATTCGTTTAACTCTATTTGTTTCCTGTCATCATTCCCAGTTTACACACTTCCTTCCCACTTGCATAGTGTACATAATTAGATTCAACTGGTACTGAATCGAGCTTCTAGCCTCTTTCTTTAAGCCTACCCCACTTTCCGTATCAGTCCTTCTCATTGGGCAGCCTGGTGTCCACTAAGAGCTCCCATCACCAGCACCTGTTGCCAAAGATCACTTTGGTTATGAGATAAGTGGGACCAACCCCTTTTCTTAAATTCAAGCAATGATAACAGAATGCTGATTTAAGAACTGAAGTCAACACACCAGGCATGGCTGGAACTTGATGCTCCCCCTATGTTGCCAGAGTTGTTGCTCTCCAGCTGCCTGCCTGCATCTGGGTCTAGCTTTATTCCACAAAGAAGGTCTTACATGCAGAAGGAAAAATGACTCCAAGTTCTCAAGGTTTTTAAAACTAAGGGCCACATACTGAGTATCATGGAAAACTTTAGACAGCCTGGGTCACACGCCCACTTTACAGGACAGCCTATCAGAACCACACAGAGTAGAAAAGGATAGCTCCCCAAAAGAAAAGTTAGGGGACTATTGCCAGATTACAGAACCAATGCTGGTCAGGTGAAAATCGCAGGTGTCTTTCACATTCCAAATAATGAGTGAATCTAGCCACTTGGAGATTCTCTGAAAATGATCAAGAAAAAAAAAAAAAAAAAAAAAAAAGCAAAGTAAGAAGTGATAAAACCTTGTGAAAAGCTGAACTTTATTTAAGACAATCAGGGACATGAATGACAATGTAAAAGAAGATGATAGCATAATTGATCACAATATGATACCAGAAGTAATGTGAACAGAAGGAGAGTAGTCCCCATAGAAAAGAGGAGACAAAGAGCAGAAATCTGTCGGTGAGTCCCAGAAGGGATCCTAACAGGATGATGGAAATGTTGTGTTTAACACACTAATTGGGCACCTGCTATGTTCTACGCAAGTGGCTTTCAAACTTTTTGACTATGAGCCACAGTGAGAAATATATCACATATCAAAATCACATAAACACAGGCACAACACACTCCATATAATAAAACTGTATTAAATGATGTCTACTCTTTTATTGTGCAGTGCTCTTGACACCTCTCATTCAGTTTCGAGGCCTGCACTGCTGAAGGCTAGACTGTGGAACATGATTGCTGCGGTGGCTGAACCCTGGCTGGCCCAGTCGAAGAGAGCAGATGGCATCCCTTTTCCCAGCACTCTCAATTTTCTACAAGGGCAAGTGATTGAGTGCCTGGAGGGAGAGGAAGGGTAGTCTGACAGATACAGACTGGAGTTCTTGGTGCCAAAAGGACAAAAACCTGGATTCCACTTTATTACTACTTTTTTGTTCTCGTAGCAATCATTTTACTTCTCTAGGCATGTAGACTCTCTACGAAGACAGCTGCCAATACATTTTCCCACCCCGTACCTACAGACCACTTCCCCTATCAAGAGGGAATGTCTCTTTTCCCTCCCTTAGAATCTGGCTGGCCTGGTGACTTACTTTGACCTGTCCAATGTGATGGAAGATCTAATTTTAGGCCTGGGCTTTATGAGACTTGGCAGCCTTTTCTTTCACTGTCTTGGGGTCCAACTACCATGTAAAGGAACTCAGGCTAGACTACTGCATAGTGACAGACCACGTGGAGAGACCCAGCCAGCCTCCCCACACAGAAAATCCCAGCTGACACCATGTGGAACTGACCTGCCCAGCCGAGCTGATATATCCTGCAGAATCATGAAAAATTATAATAAACTGTGGTTGTTTTAATCCACTAAATTTTTAGGGTGGTATGTTTCACTGCACCAAGTAGTGTTTCTCTTCTTACTCCTCTTCTCCGGCAGCAGGCCTCAGAACTCTACCCCTCCATGTGTTGGAGGATGGCAGAATGGAGGAGGAGATAATTCAGCAAAGCTTCCCAGGTAATCCTGATATTGCCTCTTGCAGTTAAGTTTACTTTGGGCTGCAAATAATAGACAAAGCCCAGTTACAGTGGCTTAAACAATATGGAAGTTTATTTCTCTGTTGTGCCAAAGCCTTGAGGTACTTTGTAAAGGAACTAGTTAGAAACAGCATAGAGTGCCAGGATTTCTTTCACTTTGGTCAAGAACGTGCCTTTCCAACATAGTAATTACATAACTTTATCTGCTCCCAAATTGGAATTTGCTGTTTCAGATTACTAAAGTGATGCTTACTGTTTTACAATTGCCCACACTAATTCTGAGTACAGGTATTTGAGTTTAGCTTAGAGCACCTTCAGGGAAGCTCTTGAAGTTTAGTTATGACTTTCTAGTCTCAGTTTCACTGACCAAGCTTGAAGAGATTAACTTATGATAAGTAATGTTTTTTGGAGAAACCAAGAAGTCTGTGGTGGGTTAATAACTAGCAGAGATGAACTTAATCGTGATTGTTAAGTTTCAGGTCTCCTCATTTGCAATCTTCTTTCAAGGCTAGGGAGGAAGCCCTAGCAATATACTTACATGATCATATGTTTGTGTAAAAGTAACCTTAAGACCAGCTAAGACTGTTGTCTCTTTCCCTTCTGATGTAATCTGTCACCATTTCTCATGTGTCACTATGCTGGATTGGCCATAGGTCAAAATTTGACTAAGGGGAAGTTGAATTGGGAATACTCTGAGTTTGAGAAGTATTTGTGTGGTTCACAGTCCCTTCTCTGTGTAGGGAAGTGGTTGCTAGGTGTGGAAGAACTTCAGGAATACGCCCACTGCCCTCTGTGCTGACTCACAGCGTCACGGCACAATGATGCAGAGCCAGAAGTGGAATCGTGCCATGAACACGATCAGCAGCAGCTGCCAGTGAAGTGTACAGACATGGAAGAAAAAAGAAAAGTTTGTAACGTGCAGAGCCATGAGCTAGATTGTAGAAAATTCTTCTAATAATCAGTGTGTGAAGTTGTACACAGAAAATTCAGTTTTCATTGATGTTCTTTTGTCAAAACATAAGTTCTCTTTGGTCAGGAGTATAGACAATAAGTGGCATATATAATTACAAAAGCACTACATACCTTTTTCCATTTTTATTGGAATTTTGCTAATAAAATTTATTGGAATTCCTGTGTTTGGAAGAACAAACCTGTAGCAAATCAGTGAGCATATCTGTATGTGACGTGACGTGTTTTATGCATCCCAATATATTGGGTTGCATCTTAGCAATTCGAAGGCTGTCCTGACATAGTCTGGTGGTTCCCACCAGAATGACCCACAAAATTAAGTTCTGAGAATGCTATGAATTGGTCACTGTGTATGAAAACTTGAAATGCCCTGAAATCTTACAACACATGTATAAAAGAAATTTGATAGAAGTTTCCTACAAATATACAGGCCATTCCCAATAATGAGTTGTGAAGTTAGAAAAAAACTTTTCTAAACTATGAATAATTTTTAAAAGTTCAATAAACTATGCTAAAAGAAAGAATAAATTATTTCTATTTTCTCTCCAAATTGGATTACAAAGTAATTTTCATATGAAGAGATGATCAAAGGACATACTATCAACACTGTAGAAAAAGATATTACATAGATGTGTTAGACCTTTAATTATAAGAGCCATGTGAATTTTTAGATTTGGCAATGCTGTTTTTAAAAATTTATAATTTGTTGTGATATATTTTCTCATTCTTACAAAAATTTATTTTCATACCTAACTTTGTATTCTGAATTTTCTGTAAGTTCCAGCACTGATAAAATTTAAATCCACCCACGAAAACTAGAAGAAAATCTGGATCAGTTCAGTTAAATAAGAATAACTTGTTTTTCCTAAAAGAGTGAAGCTTTATGTTGTGATGAACCACTGTGATGCTAGCATTCAACGATAGTGTTCTCTGGACCTGCAGATATATTTCTCCCAGTGCCATAGGACACAGGCTCCCAAGTGGTGTAGCAAGTGTATATCTTGGCATTGTCTGTCTACTGGAAGCATCATTTTGTAATATTCTATGAATGGTTCTAGTCTCTGATAGAGACAGTTTTATTCTCTGTTGAATTCCACGTTGTGTCAGTGAGCAGAGACCCCCTGCACCAGGTCCACAGTCAGCCATCTCAGTGGTCTACACTTGCTAGCTAGAGGGCCACAATGCCTTCATTGATGTGGGTTGTGTTGGGCACTTCTGCCATATGCCATGGTTTCTACTTCTGGACTTATTTGTGTCGAAAACACATGTTCCTTGAATAGGAAGATGGTGCTTCTTTTTTTCCCTAGCCAAAAAACAAATGTTAATTAAATTATGTTTAACTTTAAATTCCAACTACAGGCATTTCTTTACCCCATAAATTGTAGACTTTGCTGTGTCTACCTTCATTTTCCTGATTTCCTGCTTTAAAATAAACATTTCCCTCAGAGCAATCCAACTTTAAGCAGAAAAGAGAGAGACCTTTAATAATCAAGTACAACGATTACCCAAATAAGTTCTCCTCTTCATTTGCACCTATATTCCCTGGATAGTATCCCAACTCCAAATATGTTAGGTTGTTTAACAAGAAAATGTTTTATGTGCTGTCCTTTAATTAGAGTTCAGGAAGTGGTACTCCCAACAGATGAGTAAATATATTCCTTTATTTTCACATTGTACAATTGTTGAATTTATGACATTGAAGAATGTACCAAAATTATTCACTACTTATTAGTATTCACTGTAGAAACTGACCTGAACTTCATGATTTAAAAAATAACCTTCTTAAGCACCTGAACATTTAAATGTGTTTTATTTTCATCTGAAAGGTAAACAAATAATTTTTCCATGCTAGCAATTTGTCTTTTCTCTTGACATTTTTTTTTAATTTACTTTTGGAAGAGTTTCTTAGAATTTCTATAATCTAACTCTGATTGCCTAAAGAGCCACATTAAAACGTAATAGGAAGAATTTAATGCAGAAGTTTTTTTTTTTTAAATGCACAATGAGAAAGCTTTTAGATTCACTTTCTGAAATAAAGCAGTTACCTTTTATTTTTAAGTTTAACCATTATCCTTCCCTCTCTGTTGGCAGAAATACACCATGTGATATTATACAACTATGTCTCTATTCTTCATAGAATTTAGTTCATTTAGTAGTATAATCCCTCCATTCTACAGAAGTTAGCCTAGAACCATGTTTCAATTTCACTGGTTTCAATACCTGTCCATTCAAGTGGTTGTGGATTGATTAGCAAAAGGTTTAGATGTTTTGGACATCTCCTTAAATAGAAAACTGAATAGTTCACATCTTCTCACCATCCATACTAAATTTACTTGTACATGGAGGCGATGCATTATAATGCATCATGAAGTAGTAGTTTAAAGATTTTGTTTACTTTTTTCCTAACAAGACCATTTTATCAAGCATGCAAGATCAATTTGATAATTGGTTATTTTCTATTTCATACCTGTAAGAGCCATCTTAATCATGGAATAGGTTTCATTTATTATTACTTTTCTCCAGTCATGTTATTCTTGTACAAGTATAAGTGAATTTATGTCAGTGTTGACAAGCATCCCCATGTAAGATGAAACTGGCATTTGGGTGAGTCATTCCTAGCCAGACTGATTTACTCTAACTGGGGGGGTCATTGACATGGCAGTAAAAGTCTTCTTTAAAGCATCACCTTTAAGATTCATTACTTCTAGTAAAAACTATACCCAATGCTAAATCTGTTGGAAAAACTAACAAAAATATTCTTCTTTAATTGATTTAAAACATTTTTTGCTGTATTATATGAGCCAGAATTTTTAGGGTTGGTCACCAACTTGAATGGTTAAAATCTGGGTCATAAAGACAGTGTAAAAACAGTAGCATCTGGCCAGTATGAAGGCTCATGCCTGTACTTCCAGGACTTTGGGAGTATCCCTTGACTTCGGGAGTTCAAGGCTGCAGTGAGTTATGATCGCACTACAGCACTCCAGCCTAAGCGACAGAGCAAGACCCTGTCTCAAACCAACAACAACAACATCACAACAGTAGCATCTGCCATTAGCCATTTTCAGTGAAACGGGAGTCTTTACACTCCTCGTATAATCTTCATGGGCAGGTGGTTATGGACCTTCATGTGTGTGTCCTTCTGATGGTCTTCTCCCACCCTCAGAGCTTCGATTACCGTTTCTCAACATACCAATGAGGATGTGGTCTCCTATGGGCCACTGAGGTTGGTGTAGCCACTATGTTGCCCTAAAAATTACCACACTAAAATTGAAAATGCTAGTTTAGGTCAAAAAAGAAGTGCTGTCTGCTTTCTGAAACTTCCCTAATAGTAAAGATACTGGGTTTGATTCACTGTTAAGTATTACACTTCTTCCACATTTTCTTCAAAATTTCAGAGAGAAGCTCTGGAAAAGCTGTGTCAAGAGATAATATCCTGAGCTCCACTTAGAATGCCTCTCCCTGTTTCAGTCAGGGTTGATGGTTTACTTAATTTGTCTGGGCTGCTGTAACAAAATGACATAAACTGGGTGGCTTAAAAACCACAGAAATTTGTTTCTTGCAGTTCTGGAAGATGGGAAATTAAATATCCAGGGGTTGGCAGATTCAGTGTCTGCTGAGGGTGTGCTCCCTACTTTATAGATGGTGTCTTCTTGTTGTGTCCTTATATGGGGAAAGACAATGCAGCTCTCTCTGGGGCCTTTTATAATTTCATAAGGACTTGAATCCCATCTATGAGGACTCCATCCTTAGGACCTAATCATCTTTCAAAGGCCCTACCTTCTAATAACATCATCCTGGGGGTTAGGATTTCCACATCTGAATTTTGGGGAATGCATTTTTAGACTATAACAATGTCTTTAGCAAGTGTCCTGTAAATCTCTCTCTTCTGGAGCCACTTTCCCTTTTATTCTAATCCTTTCTTTGTCCAGTAGATTAGGGAACATCTGTGGTTCCCCAGTTGTATAGGACACTTTTTCTGGTGAGCAAGTAACCTGGTCTAGTGCTTGTACCCATCGTCTTTTCAAAGATGTTCATCAGATTCTTTTGTAAGTAAAGTACTGTGATGTGCCTAAATTTACAACACTAGCTGCACAATTTCCACCTTTATTGTTCCTAGTCCCTTGCTATACCTTACTCTCAGGAGCTCTATTTGATGTTTCCTCTCCTCTCTTATAAGGGCTAAGTTGTATACTCTGTTTCTTACTGCTCATCTCTCTCCTACTAGAATACCATCAGAATTTTCTGTTTCCTTCATGCCTCCATAACTCTTTCCTGTGCTATTGCTTTGATGAATGCCAATTTCTTACTCCTTTTCTTTGTATAAATATGCTAAGTTTCCCCATTGTCAATTGGACAAATCCTTCATCCTGGCTTTCAGAAATCTTCCCAAACCCCCATCCTTCCCTGTCCTTCTCTGCTCCATTTCCAGACTCTCCCCACCATACCCATCTGCTTCAGCCTGGCTGACTGCTCCTTTTTTGGAGTGTTTCTCTCTCCCATCCTATGCAGACCCATAGCTTCTCCATTTCCTCACCTGTGATGCCTTTTTCCCCACCCCTTGTTCTGATCAGTCTTTAAGCTTCAATCCGATTCCCCCTTCCTTCTTTAGGAGGCTTTTCTTGACTACTTCTGTGACTTTTTACCTCACTCTTTTTCGAACAGTTCTATAACTTGTTTCCAGAATTTCTCATTTGTCACTTGATAGTCATCAATAATCTAATATGTTTTCTTATTGCTCCAAGGAGATTATACATTTTGAAAAACAGGGTCACCATTTCAGCTTCTCCTCCTTCTGTCCTGCTGACTTTAGCACAGGGCCTTCCCATGAGGGGCACTAACTAGGTGTCCGTTGAGCAAATGACCTGCAGCATCTGGAGGTGGACTGCTCTGTATCAAAGATGGGCATTTGTTGTCTGCTGCCCAGTGGACAGCTTGTCCTCTTCCCCAGGCTGGAGGGGGTGTGCAGCATGTGAGTGGCAGTTGCTGGTTCAGTTGGACTGCTTGGCATACTTGGAATTTGCCTGCTATGCGGAGGTCACCTGGCCCCAGCTGCAGCTCAGTGATAGTCATGTTAGTTATTTTGGAACACGTGGTCCACTAACTCCCATGTGAAGTATTGTTTATCTGTCTCCAATATGTACTCAACTTCTTTATCCTACTTATTACTAGTAGGAATTATACCTCACACTCGTATAACAAAGTGCTTTCATGTAGATTTTCCCATTTGAACGTCAAAATAACCAGATGAGGAGTGAAGATCATATGATGTTGAACTGATCCTCAGAAAGCTGAGATGATTAATCGGCATAGTTCGCAAAGTTTTCTGTTTATCTGTCCAATTTCATACTATCATCAAGAAAAAAAATTTAACAGTTTGGGAGAGGCATGGTGGCTCATGCCTGTAATCCCAGCAATTTGGGAGGCCGAGGCAGGTGGATCACTTAAGGCCAGGAGTTTGAGACCAGACTGGCCAACATGGCAAAACCCCTTCTCTACTACACACACACACACACACACACACACACACACACACAAAAGTGGGTATGGTGGCACATGCCTGTAATCCCAGCTACTTGGGAGGCTGAGGCATGAGAATCATTTGAACTTGGGAGGCGGAGGTTGCAGTGAGCTGAGATCGTGCCACTACACTCCAGCCTGGGCGACAGAGCGAGACTCCATCTCATTAGAAAAAAAGAATTAGCAGTTTGCATTTGATGTAGAGTTTGTTGTTTTTTGTTTGTTTGCTTTGTTTTTCCTTCTAATTCTCTACTCCTCCTCATCTCTCATCTTCTGAAAGCTTCCATTGTGTTCTGGTTTCACATGAAGCAGGAATACCATAGTGCAGCCCATTCCTTGACGCAGTGTTTTGTGACAGAGGCAGTGTATCCCTAATCCAAAAATTTGAAATCCAAAATACTCCAAAATCTGACAGTTTTTGAGTACTGACTTGATGCTCAAAGGAAATGTTCACTGGAGCATTTTGGATTTCAGATTTTCAAATAAGGGATGCTGAATACAATGTAAATATTCCAAAATCTGAAAACATCCAAAATCTAAACCACTTCTGGTCCCAGGCATTTCGAATAAAGGATACTCAACTCCCGTATCTAGTATGCACATCCCTGCTGTCACTATTGGTGATATCGTATAGAGGTTGAAAAATTATTTCTATAAAGGGCTAGAGTATAAATATTTTAAGCTTTGGAGGCCATGGGGTCTTTGTCATACCTGCTCAACTCCTCTACTGTAGCATAAAGTCAGCAGTAGATAATACGTAAACAAATGAGGTGACTGTTCTAACAAAAGTTTTATAAACAGTGAAATTTGAACTACCTGTAAGTGTTATGGGTCATTAAACATTCTTTTTATTTTACTTTTTAGAATAATTTAAAAGTGTAAAAGTCATTCTTAGACTGTAGGCTTTGTAAACCCAGGTGGTAGGCCAGATTTGGCCTGCAGACTGTAATTTGCCAACCCTTGAAACAGTGTATAAAGTAGAGCCTAGACGTCAACCAGGGTACTTAATTAGAGACAAAACGGGGTTGAGCCCAGTTCCACCACCTGTGGAATTTCAAAGCTGTCCCTAAGTTTCCTGTCTGTCTTTGGTGGACATATGCTCTTACAGCCTCCTGCATCTCCTGGCTCCTTCCCCCTTAGGTCAACCCTCTTTTCTACACCTTGCTAACCCTCCTAGGAAACACATGCTCTCCACTGAGCTCCTCGATGAAGTCTCCACCCACACACATCTTCTTAAAACAAACTACTGAAGATTTCAAAGGATGAGTTTGTCACCGAAATCCAGGCAATGTCTAATGGAACTGTGACATTATACTTCTTACAGTGTCTTTCTATCACTTCACCTCTTTCTTGTCCCCCCACAAATAAGATTTTGTGCTCTTTAAAAGGACTGGCTCAACTTATTGCAAAAGCATTATCTTTTCTCCCCTTTCGAATGTTAGACAGTCATTTATTCATTCACTCAACATGTGTTTATCGAACATCTAACACAATGCTGTCCGAGAAAACTTTCTGCAATGATGGAACTGTGTTCCATCAACATGTGTTTATTGAACACCTAATACAGGACTGTCCAAGAAAACTTTCTGCAGTCCTGGAACTGTTCTTGATCTATGCTGTCCAAGACAGTAGCCACTAGCCACATGTCACTCTTGAGCACCTGAAATGTAAATATAGTTTAGTATTCCTTACGTAAAATGCTTGGGACCAGAAGTGTTTTGGATTTTGGATTTTTTTTAGATTTTGGAGTACTTGCATCATACATACTTATCAGTTCAGCATGTTTAATCTAAAAATTAAAACTGAAATGCTCCATGAGCATTTCCTTTGAGCATCGTGTTGGTACTTAAAGTTGCACATTTGGCGCCATTACAGGTACTAGATTTTCGAATTAGGAATATTCAGCCTGTAGTGAGACTGAGGAGCTAAATTTTAAACTATGCTTAATTTTAATCAACTTAAATTTAAATAGCTACACATGGCCAGTGCTACCACTTTGGGCAGCATAGATCTACTAGGGGCAGGCCACTTAGATGCCCGTACAGGCTCTGTAAATGCTTAATTCCTAAAACATAAGACAATATTGGGTCTGGGCCCTCATTGCCACTGTGTAGGATTTAATTAAAACTCCACAGTTTATCATGGCTGCCTTGTAATCAATAACTTTCAAAGCTTTCACTTTTTACTCCTGTCAAGTAGCTGAAGATAGTACCTGGCTTTTTTTGTTTTTTGTTTTTTTGTTTTGAGATGGAGTTTCACTCTAGTCACCCAGGCTGGGGTGCAATGACGTGATCTCGGCTGCTTCAACCTCCACTTCCTGGGTTCAAGCAATTCTCCTGCTTCAGCCTTCTGAGTAGCTAGGATTACAGGTGCATGCCGCCATGCCTGGCTAATTTTTGTATTTTTAGTAGAGACGGGATTTCACCATATTGGCCAGGCTGAACTGACCTCAAGTGATCTCCTGACCTCGAACTCCTGACCTCAAGTGATCCGCCCACTGAGGCCTCTCAAAGTGCTGGGATTATAGTCATGAGCCACTGTACCTGGCCAGTACCTGGCTTTTAAGTTTCTCTCTTTTTTTCACATTAGCCATATGCAAATGCAAAGCTTCTTTTCCCTCAAGAGCATATTCCTCACACAAAGTACATCTTCAGCCATGTGTCCAAATGCAATACTGATTCTAGTTGTTTAATCGCTAAGTGCATAGACACAACAGCTGGTCTTCGTTCTTAAAGCTTCTCTATTTAGGCTTAATATTTCATCTTAAATGCTTTAATAGTTAACATGGGATGATCCATATGGAAACTATCCTATGGAAATACTGGTAGTTTGCCTACAAGATTATTGATCAAATTGGATTAGGAAGGCTGTGAAATAGTGCTGGACATTTCTCAGAAATGTCGATAGATACTTAATCACTGTCAACAAACATAATCTTTCTTTGGCTATAAAGCCAAAAGAACTGTCACAAGAATATAATTAACCCGTATATTATTGCAAAGCTGGAATCATTGTTGCCTGGCCACTTGGTATATCCTGCCAGAGGATGTGATATTCAAATACACATGCATCTTGGGGAAACCTGGATCTACAACCCAAGAGGCTAAATTAGTGTTGGGATTCACTACAAACCTGTCAGTCAAGACCAAGATGATGTCTAAAAGGGCCAGTGTATTTGGGAGACCAGTTCATTCTAGGCTTCCCTAGTTGTTTGAGTCCCTTAGCAAGTTATGTGGATGTGAGGTTGTCAGCATCTTCAAGATAAGAGATATCAAGAAGAACTTTCCAAATTAAAAAAAATAGATTGGATATAAAACTACTTTGGACCTTGTAATGTAATAACCACTTAACAAATGTTAGTTCCCTTTTTTCCCCTTTGCTTCCTGGCTTTTGGGACTTCAGTCCTTAAGGAGGTACCACCTCTGTAGGAGTCCTTCATCAGGGATGCCATGACCAGACCACCTACTTCCATGGAATAGAGGTACCCTAGAGGAATTTGGGAGCAGGATGGAAGGAAAATCTAATTCTGTACAAGCTGCTCCAGGCAGTGTCACAGCACAGCAAATGCAGTTCCTCTCTACTGTAAGTACTGTAAACCCAGAACACAAAAAAATTCTTATATGGAGTGTTCCAGGAAACATGAGCTCAAACTAAAAACCACTAAATGCCAGAATACGTAAGCCACCATAACCAAGAGTTCGCAGAAACAGTGAACTGAAGAATTAGAATATAGATTTGGGAAACATTTGATACCAGAATATGAAATGTTAATGTACTTTAAAATTATTTAAAAGTACTGAAAATATGAATGGGACCAAGAGAATTATAATATGGCCAAGCAAGTTAAAAAAATAAAACTTACAGAAATAAAAATATATAATGATTAAAATGAGAAACTCTGTTAATAAGTGAAATAGCAGTTAGACCTAGCTGAAGGGAAATTTGTAAACTGTAAATTAAATCTGAAGAAGTTACTCAAAATGAATGATAGAGATAAACAAGATAAAAGAAAGGTCTGTAGTAAGGAAGCTTAACTATATTCAGTTAAGAGTTTCAGAAAAAGACAATGGAATAAAGAAAGGTAATATCCAAGAAAATACTGGAAATTTTCCAGAATTGTAGAAGGGTTCAAATTCTCAGGTCCAGGAAACCCAAACAAATCCCAAACCAGATAAATAAAGTAATTGTTTACTTAGACACATTGATGTAAAGTGACACAGAAAAGTTTATAAATGTTTCTAGGAAAAAACGACAAATTATGCTAAATTAGACTAACATGTTAACTTTTCAACAAAAATCAAGGAAAGCTAGAAAACAGTGAAATAATATCTTCAAAATGCTGCAAGAAAATAACTACCAACTTTTAGAATTTTGTGCTCACAGAAAGTATTTTTTCAAAAAAATGAAAGCAAAGAATATTCATTATAAGTGCTGTACATACAAAATAAAATGCAATGTCTAAGTTAAAGGATAATTTACAAATTGTTCTCTATAACCACATGTTACTTCTATAATCAGAAATCAAAACTTCACTCATATGTGTAACACTGTCAGTAAATAATGTTGTAGATTAAGATAAAAACTATTCTTTCATTTCAAATTTCTATGACCAGTGCCTAGCATAGGACCTGGTACAGGATAGATGATCAACAAATATTTGTTGACTGACTGAACATTTAACATCATTAACTATTTTCCATCTATTTGACTCTTCCCATTTAAGCATTTCATTTTCTGCTTATATCAGGGCTATGATGTATCAGGGCTATGATGTATCAGGGCTCTGATGTTCATCTACTAATGGCTAAATTGATTTGTCTCAGGTAGGAGAACTAATAAGAGCTATTTTAAATAAATCTAATGTCAGTTCACACTGAAACATAGTTGCTGGTAATGCAAAAGGGATTTCAAGTCCCATCACATAGTTAACAGGGCATGTTCAGTTCCATGAGCGTCAATAATATCTATGGCAGTGTAGAACTGGAGGATACTGCTTTCCTGAGGGAACAAAAGATTTTAAACTACATTTTGGCATAAGCTCAAATAAAACTTGAAGAGCAATAGGTAGTATGGTGAAGAAGACACTTCCTGGTGATCAAGAGAACTGAGTTCAAGCTCTGCCTCTCTCTGACTCAAAGCTGATCACCTTGACAATGAATCTAATTTACATCAGTGAACTATGGCTCTTTTTTTTTTTTTTTTTTTTTTTTTTTTTGAGACGGAGTCTCGCTCTGTCGCCCAGGCTGGAGTGCAGTGGCCGGATCTCAGCTCACTGCAAGCTCCGCCTCCCGGGTTCACGCCATTCTCCTGCCTCAGCCTCCCGAGTAGCTGGGACCACAGGCGCCTGCCACCTCGCCCGGCTAGTTTTTTTTTTTTGTATTTTTAGTAGAGACGGGGTTTCACCATGTTAGCCAGGATGGTCTCGATCTCCTGACCTCGTGATCCGCCCATCTCGGCCTCCCAAAGTGCTGGGATTACAGGCTTGAGCCACCGCGCCCGGCCCTTGAGCCCGCGCCCGGCCTTAAACTCTATGGTCTCAAGAGGGTTTCACAATGTTTTCACTCTATAATATTTTACTACAAGAATGATTTTGGTAGTAGCTCCATTGTTCCCATCAACAAAAGAGCTATAGCAATATCTTTAGTGTGTCTTCACTGGGACTTTTTGAATCTTATTGTGGTCTGAGTCCTCCATTAGGGCTGACTTCATTTTTAGGCATGGGAGGCACCAGGGCCCATGATACTTTTAGGGCTTCATGAAAATGTTTTCATTTTAATGTCTCTTAAAATTAAAAAAGGACATAACAATAATGAATATAATAATAAATGCAAGCTGGATTATATTTGTCTTTATACCAACTCAGTCACAAATTATAAATTTTTATTATTTTTTATGGAGGAAAGCACAGAGGTCATAACACAGCCCTACCTACTTTAGGTTTAGATGTACAGGAATTTATAAAACTTCAGATTAAATAAAATCTGGGAGACACTACAAGAATCTCTGCATTCTAGGTCCAGAAGTTAGTAGTTAAACTTAGAGAGTTACATGTTGAGACTTAAATTAGTAAAATGAACGTAATGAATGAGGCCAATTATTTGCCAAAAATGACCTCAAAATATAGGAAGCCTCTCAGGAAAAACAAAGTTGGGATATCTGCGGTGGTAACTGTAATCATTATTGAGCATTTATTATGCACCAGGTGCTGCACTAAGTGTGTTATGTGCATTATCTCATTTAATTCTCACAATAACCTTATAAGTGAGTATTATTATTATGAACTTCATTTATAGAGGATGAAACTAAGGCTTACAAAGATTAAGTTAACTTGCTGAATATCATGCATTTGTTAAGTGGCAGAAAGAGGATATGAACATAGAGTTTGATTTGGGAAAACACAATAAACCCCCAACAAAAGCCCCTCACCTTGTGAAAGCACACTAAAGCCTCCATGTGATTAGCAGAGCTCCGCAAAGGCAGAGTGAATCTGCATGAAGCATAGGGAAGAACAGCAGGGACAAGGTGGACTCCAAGTGGATTAAAGCTAAGCTGAAAGGTAAAACTCTAAGGCTAATAGAAGAGAATGTCATTTGTTTCATGACCAAGTATTAGATAAAAAACCTCTTAAGCAAGACACAAATCAGTGGAATTCTGTAACCCTGCCAATCAGCATGATTCCCAGGTTAAGTAATTGTCAGTGGGCCTTTCATGAGGAACTCCTGAACAAATTTTTAAGTTAATCATAGACTGACAAAGTTGCAGAAATGCCCTTGGGGAAGATTTTGCTTTTCTAAAATCGAAGTTTTCAGTGGTTGGTGAACAAGAGCGTGAAACATTTTGAAATTAGTTGTAATGAATATAAAGATGTGACCATTCCAACAAACTCGAAGAGGGGAGCAGCAGATAATGGGATACAGGGACTGAAGTAGAGAAGAAAAAACACACACACATTTCTTTAGCCATGCTGTTAAGGGTTCCGAGGATTTCTAGTGCATCAGAAGTCATAAATACCAATGTATGTAATGTTTGTAGCTTATAGGAAATAACTATGCACAAGCTAATTTAGAGTAATTTGTTTATAGTTCTTATTCCATATGGTCTCCATTAAGTTATTCTCTTCATTAAGTTATGAATGTAACTTAGCAAAGATTTTTTATAATCTTTATTAAGGGTTGAATTAATGAGATTCTCTAGTATTCATGTCTATATCAGATTGCCCACATTGTTGTAGTCGCCGTGTCTTTTATTCTTTGATGCTTTGACATCTTCAGCTTTGATGATTCTGAAGAGACTTCTCCTTTCAGGGTTAGCTAATTTCTAGAGATAAACAACTCATCTGTAATTGTGCCTATTCTATGCACACCAACCAATTCAGACCCTATACCCTCTCAACTACCTAACTTTATTGAGCTCTTACACGTGGGACCACTATCCACCTGCCCTAACCACCCAGGGTCAGGTACCAGACAACTGGGGATATCCCTATGCCCTAGAGCCCACTGAAATTATTCAAACCAGTCAATTCTAAGCATGGTTACCCTGCCTCACCAGATTCTTCCCACAGAAACCATAATAAAGGCTCTTGTCCACATTTCCCCCATAGCTCCTTCTGCCTCCTGACCAACCCAGGTGCCTCTCCACGTGCCCCCCATGGAGTGGCGTGCCTCCTTCTCTCTGAATCTCTGAGTATGACAAATTATCTTTTCAATGGCAATTGTTTCCTGAGCTGTCAGCCTTGCCATACCTAGATTAAAACCTGCCTTTCAAAATAATTGGTCATTATTTTTAAGATTCTGGTAATCCAGGTAGGAAGAACAGGTTAGAAGCTTTCTTCACTGCATTTAGTCAGCTTGGGTTGCCATAACAAAACATCATAAACTGGGTGGATTTAAACAGCAGAATGTATTTTCTCACTGTTCTGGAGGTGGCAGTCTGAGGTCATGGCCCCAGCATGGTCAGGTTCTGGTGCGGGCTCTCTTTCTGGCTTACAGATGGCCGCTTTCCCATTGTGTCCCACATGGCAGAGACAGAGAGAGCATGCTTTCTGGTGTCCCTTTTTATAAAGACACTAATCCCATCCTGACAGCTCACTTCATGACCTAATCTAACCCTAATTATCTCCCAAAGGCCCCGTCTCCAAATACCATCACATGGGGTAGGGGGTAGGGCTTCAATGTCAGAATTTTGAGGGCACAAAACTATTTGGTCCACAGCACCTCTCAGCCGAGTTTATTCTCATCTGGGTGTGTGATACACATTATGAAAGAGCTTCGGAGTGTTTTTTCCATGATGGTTAGAGAAGAAAGACATACGATCTAGCAAATGTTCATGTTTTGGCCACTAGATGATGAATTTCTGTGGCTGGGTGAAAACGGTGAAATACAATTATATCAAGGGTATGGGAGAAAGCAAGGGAGAAGGGGCCAAGCTTCGGCGTGACTCCTTTCCTGCTAGTCTGAGGAGAAGCTGAAGAATGCACTGTGGGGAAGTGAAGGTGGGAATGCACTTGAGAAACTAAAGTCAGGATTACCAATTGACACAAAATAAGGGTAAAAATATTTTTAAAAGAATATGAATTATTTTTATGGACTAGTTGGAAATTTGGAGAATGAAAGAGGAAATAAAATTATATCTTAGGCCATGATGTGTATTCGATTTTAGATATTTTAGGAGACAAGAAGCCCTCAGACCCCACTGGTCGTCCCCTCAGCACCACAGAACCAGAGTTCATGCCCTTCCAGACCCCCTAAAAGTCAATTGCAGAGAGAAGTAGGCTCACTTCCAGGAGAAATCTGGAGAAAGTAATGCCTGCTACCATGAAATGGGACATTTATAATTCATCGCAGAAGAGATTAGCCCTCATCATTTCTGCAGGAAGTGGAAGTGCCTGTTTCCTCATCTACAAAACTGGGATAATAATAGTGTTTGCCTCTAAAGGTTGTTGTCAGTTGCTCTCTATATATATATATATAGTGAAAGCACCAGACGTTTAGCCTAGTTGGTTCATTGTGGCTGCTGTAAGTGTTAGCTATTACTACTACTCACAAAACGTTTTACAAATGAGGGAACTGAATCTTTAGGAGAGACCAAATATCTATCCCAGGGGTTATATAGTTGGTATGTGGCTGGGCTGGGCTCAAATGTATCACTGCACTGAGACCTGTATGATTCATCCATCAAACTCCTATCTTCCTTTGTTCCAATTCCATGCTTTGCCAAGCAACCTTTTGTGCCTTCCCAAGATCCTATGTCAGAGGCATGCTCTGAATGGCAGTGGATGATCAGTCATTAGAAAGGAATATTCCTGGCTGGGTGCGGAGGCTCACGCCTGTAACTCCAGCACCTTGGGAGGCCAAGGCAGGCAGCTCACTTGAGGTCAGGAGTTCGAGACTAGCCTGGCCAACATAGCAAAACCCCATCTCTACTAAAACAACTACAGAAATTAGCCGGGTGTGGTGGTGTGCACCTGTAATCCCAGCTATATGGGAGGCTGAGGCAGAAGAATCACTTAAACCCAGGAGGCAGAGGTTGGAGTGAGCAGAGATCGCACCACTGCACTCCAGCCTGGGGAGCCTGGGGGTCTGGGGGACAGAGTGAGACTCGGTCTCAAAGAAAGAAAGAAAGAAAGGAATATTCTGATATTTCTGTCTATTTTTTGTCGAGTGGGGAAGCATTTTTTGCCAGTTTGTTTCAGCTTTGTGCCTGGTAATTATAGACATTACCATTACACAAATTTACCATTTACCATTACATACATATTTGTGGGATAAACAAACAAAATACCTCTGTGGGCAACTGAAGGAAAAATTGCCCACCGAATCTATCATAAAATCTATCATGTGTTTGTGCGCCAATCTAAAGCAATTTAAAAATCCAATCTTTTTTTACAGATAAGTGGGAAAGTCATTCTCACTTTACAAAGTCAGTTATTCAGTAGAACATTTCTTTAAAAACTGGACATTGGTTTGTCTGAAATAACACAATAAATATATACATAAACATGACTTTTGATAAGTCTTCCTCCCAGTGCCCTACCTTATATTGCAGCCACACTGACATGGCTTGATAAATCTGTCATCTTGGTTCATGCCTCTGTGCCTTTGCATAGGCTGACCCCTCCACCTGGAAAGCCCTTCAACACACTCTACCTGTTGAAACTCTACTTTAATTTCTAGGCCCTTTTCAGGTACCAACACTCATATGGTAGTTCTATTGATCAGAACTGATCTTTTTCCCTGGTATCTTTCTGCAGTTTTTGTTTGTGTTCATGGTAAACACATCTTCTACTTCCTAATTATAAGCTCCATGAGTAAAAAAGACCCTGGCTGACCTCTTTTTACTTCCCAGTTCTCCATGCCTAATAACTTGTCTTGCACAGAATGTTCTCACAGTTTCTCCCTGGGTACCACTCACAGCAGAGGAGTATAGGCCTTCAGACTGCTTCAGGATGGTATTTCTTTGGAGCTGTGCTTTATCTTAAAAATTCGTGTGAATTTTACGTTCAGTTCTATCATGTAGTATTAGGAATTCTAATATAAAATTGGTTAAATGGACTCCTACATAAAATTTAGACTCCAGAAACTTACCACTGTTTGTGCTCCCGTTAGTTAGACTTTCTAACACATGACTCTGGAGAAGGGAATGAACTCTGGTTCTGTGGTGCAGAGGGGAGGTCCAGTGGGGTCTTACGGCTCCTTGTTTCCTAAGAAATGTTCGCATTTCTCAGTTGAACAGTGTAAGCAGAAGCTTTAAAATGTTTGTTGAATTAAACAGTGTAATATAATGTAAAAAGTATTTGTTCCAAATGCCAAATAATTGAGAAAATATAGTCAAAACAGAGACAGGCAGTTTATCCCTCAGAAGCTTGGAATAGCATATCAGAGTATTATTTGAAATAAGGTAAGGCCTCCAAAATGCAATGCACTCACATTTTCTGATGTTTCCCCTACCTTCTCCAATTCTCATGTTCAACTTGTGATGATTGATTGCATTAACATGCTTGTAGCCAGTTGCTCTGAAAGCCCACAAACAGAATCGCACACAAGGAAAAGTGCCTCCTGATTTCCATTTTGGCAGATATTTTAGCCTATGAGATTTTGGGTCTGTGCTCATTCTCATGACTGTGTTAGTAAAAAAGATGCAGGACTTAAGTAACTGACAGCTAGCATTAATATCTAGTTACGAAGGAAGTATAATTCAGTTTTTATTGACATGCTTTACAGAGATTTCTAAGATGGCCTAGGAAAAGGACAGATTAATAAAAAGCCTTTGGAAATAAGTAAATTGCTGAATGAATATGTAAATAAATAGAACACCCCTAACTCTTGCCCTCTGCTAAAACAGATACTAATGCTAAGGGACTCGAAGAAATCATTTCCTAAACAACATTCCTAAACTCCAAAGATGCTAAATGCTTCCCAAAGTAAATATCTCTGTGATAAGCTTATTATGGAATGCGGTGTAACATAGAACTCTCTGGACTCTGTATGGGGAAATGTGTTCATGCGAAAACCTGGTGCTCTGCATTATAACCTCTAACAATAATCCAATTGAAAATGCCAAAGTGCATTTTCACCAAGCAAGGACTTCTTCCTTTACATCTTTTATGTATCCTAGCAAGAGACTTATTAATATTTTTGAATGGAGAAGGGATAGTAGACCAGCACACAGAACCACATGATGGAATTTTCTATCTCCGTAGTAGCACCTCCCTCAATAGCTCTTAAATTCCTCGTATAATGTAGATTTAAATGTCAGCAAAGTGAGCGTTAGTTGCACATGTACTTGGTCAGGTGCGAAAGAGTGCTTTTATATATTTTTTTCTCGTTGAATATTTCCTTATATTTCTCCTTCCTTGCCTGCTTACAAAACTAACAAAGAGATAGGATTTTCTCTAATCTGGCTTTGACAATGTAATGGAGTGCCTTGTGTACATTGTCCCTTTTTTTAACACTTATCAAACAGCACCGTTCCTTGCATTGGGACTCTCTGAAACAGCCATTGTGTCATTTATGGCTTGGCTGTCTTTCTAGTGCTGCCGAGTATTTTCTGTTGCACTTGGCTGAGACTGTATACATGCAGTAAAATCACTGAACTGAGGAAGAGCTGCCTGCCTGCTGCTCCCGCAAGGCAAACAGCATTCAGAAGGGCAACTCACCACGGATTTGATAACATTTCAGTCACACTGTGACGGTGCATACAGGTTTAATCAACTTCACCACAGACATAATTCATGGTGGATCCCTTTTGTTTCACTTATAATCAGAATGAATACACACAGGAAGCTCATTTAGCCCCCACCGTTCCTCATCGGCTGCCATGATAAACATTGATTGTATTTTCCAGGGTCAGAAATGATGAAATCAATATGTAACATGGCAAGTTGTATTTGCCCATACTCCTTCATTCAAATTCCCCGACAAATTTTAAACAATTAAATTTAATGCAATTTTAAACATTGCATTTATTTTACGGATTAAGTTTGTGAGCTTATAGATTTAAACGTCAGCAAAGTAAGAGTTAGTTGCACATGAAACTGACTACATTAAATTTTAAAGTGAAAGTAGGTATTATTAAACCCCACACATAGAAGTATTAAAATATTTTATTGTTATGATCCACTAACTCATTCATTGATTAATTTGTTCATCATTCCTTTGTCATATATTAAGGTAGCACTTTGTATTTTTCAGAGCTTGAAATTAAAAGGTTACGTATTAATCTGTTTGTGTTACTATAACAAAATACCTGAAACTGTGTAATTTATAAACAACAGAAGTTTATTTTCTGATAGTTCTGGAGGATGGGAAGTCCAAGATCAAGACATCAGCATTAGGGGACAAATACTGTGTCCTTACATGGTGAAGGAGCAAAAGAGCAAAGGGGCCTAACCCAGCTGTCTTCAGCCCTTTTGTAAAGCACTAATCCATGCATGAGGTAGAGCCCTCATGACTTAATCACTTCCCCAAAGGCCCCCCTTCTTAATACCCCCACAATAGGGACTATGTTTCAATGTGAATTTTGGAGACACATTCAAACTATTGACATACAAAGGTGCCTTCAAATTGTAAAACTTCTTAAAAATGTTATATTAGAAAGTACCTTTTTGTTTCATTTTATCCATTCATTCACAAAATGTAAGGTACTTACTGTGTGTGGCCCAAGACCTGTGCTAAGAACTGTGTGGATTTAAATAAGGACTAGCCTCCATTCTCTAGGAGCTCACAGTTCAGTGGAAAATAAAGAGACACATAAAAAGAAGAGAACTGGCAAAGAAGTCACAGATTAGGTTATCTCATCCACAGGAACCTCACAGGTGGTCTGCTCCACGGGCGCTATAGAGGAGACAGAAATCAGAGAGAAGAGAAATGCCAGCTCTGAAATGGCTCGAGGTATTTTAAAAATGATGAAAAATTATAGTGCTGGGAACAGGAATAATAAGAAAAGCTACCAGAAAAATGAGAGAAATAACCAAAATGTAAAAAGCTATCTATACCATGCTATGGTGCCTAGAATTCATTCAGTCATGGAAAACCCCACATTGGCAATTAAACAACTGCAAGTCTAATAAAAGTTTTTTCACACTGTATTATATTTTATTGTGTTACCTAATACAGTTTATTTTATGGTAAAATTAATCACAGTAATGATAAGTCAGTGGTGCTTCACTAGACCCTATTGATTTCCAAAGGTCTTATTCTGCTCTTGAACCTCTCTGTGAATGTTTTTAGTTCTTTAAAATGTTATAAGAACAGTTTAAGACTCAGAAGACATGGGTCCAATTGGCCTTCAATAGCTTTGTAACCTTACATAGGCTAATTGATTTCTGTAAGATCTGGTCCCCTATCTGTCAAATAGGTATAATGATCCCATACTTCCCAACGAGCTCACGGGTTGTGGTAAACATTAGGTTAAATATTGTGCACGAATTACTTTTAAGACAGTGGAACATGACACATGAGAAAGGTATTATTATCATCGTCATTATTATTTTTATTTGAGAAATTGAGGTCAACCTGAATTACTTGGCAATTAGTCATCAGAAACAATTTTCTTCCCTGCAGCACCAGATATGTAATAGCTAATTTACAAACATGTAGTACAAATTTCTTTATTTAAACCTCAATTTTTTGATAATTGATGAAAATGTCTTTAGGTGAATTGCCTGAAAATAAGTCAAAAAGAGAAGGCACATAGACTACTCTGGTTTGAAGAGCCTCCAGGGTCATGCAGTGTGTTATCTGCACAACCATACACAATGCCTTTGCCAACACAAGAGTTTGATAAGAATAAGAAGGGAATATTTGAATGGCACAGATTTTGAAGAGATTTCAGCTCAGAATTTTGCAGAATTGAAAGATATAGGCTGCTCTGTCTATGGAGTAGCCATTCTTTATTCCTTCATTTAATAAATTTACTTTCACTAAAAAAGAAAAAGAAAAAAGGGAGAAAGATATAATTCGTTGGCCCCAAAGCACACTCAGATCATGATAAATACACACTCCCAGATCTACCACTAATTGACTGTGCACACTGATCAAGATACTTCAACTCTTGGTGCTCTTGTTTCCCTATGTAGTACATGAAAATATTAACAATGCTTACTTATGAGGGTTGTGGTAAAGTAGAAGTGAGTTAAAATTTGTACTCAACATATGGTACAGAGTAGGCACTTGAAACATGTTAGCTATTATTACAAAAGAATGCCAATTACACAGCATATTTGTCACAGGCAACAATGAATGACAGAGGATAATACATTAATATCTTTAAAGTACTAAAGGAACAAAAATTTCCAGTCTAGAATTTTATTAAGCCCAGATAAATTATAAATGAAAGAAACTATCATCAGAATGAACAGGCAACCTACTGAATGGGAGAACATTTTGCAATCTATTCATCTGACAAAGGGCTAATATCCAGCATCTACAAAGAACTTAGAAAAAAACAAACAACCCCATCAAAAAGTAGGCAAAGGATATGAACAGACACTTCTCAAAAGAAGACATTTATGCAGCCAACAAACATATGAAAAAAAGCTCATCATCACTGGTCATTAGATAAGTGTAAATCAAAACCTCAATGAGATACCATCTCATGCCTGTTAGAATGGTAAACATCGAAAAGTCAGGAAACAACAGATGCTGGAGAGGATGTGGAGAAATAGGAACACTTTTGCACTGTTGGTGGGAGTGTAAATTAGTTCAATCATTGTGGAAGACAGTGTGGCAATTCCTCAAGAATCTAGAACCAGAAATACCCTTTGACCCAGCTGTCCCATTACTGGGTATATACCCAAAGGATATAAATCATGCTGCTATAAAGACACATGCACACGTATGTTTATTGCGGCACTATTCACAATAGCAAAGACTTGGAATCAACCCTAACGTCCATCAGTGACAGATTGGATTAAGAAAATGTGGTACATATACACCATGGAATACTATGCAGCCATAAAAAAGGATGAGTTCGTGTCCTTTGTAGGCACATGGATGAAGCTGGAAACCATCATTCTCAGCAAACTATAGCAAGAACAGAAAACCAAACACCACATGTTCTCACTCATAAGCAGGAGTTGAACAATGAGAACACATGGAAACAGGGAGGGGCGCATCACACACCAGGGCCTGTTGGGGGTGGGGAGCTAGCATTAGGGGAGGATAGCATTAGGAGAAATACCTAATGTAGATGACGGGTTGATGGTGCAGCAAACCACCATGGCACGTGTATACCTATGTAACAAAACTGCATGTTTGGCACAAGTACCCCAAAACTTAAAGTATAATAAAATAAAAAATAAAAAAATAAGAAATCCAAAAACAATTTCTTAATTGTAAAAGTGCCTGATAAATAAAGATGGAAAATTCTAGCTCAAAATAAATAAATAAATAAATGTTTTACATCACCGAATTGTAAAGAAAAAAAAAAGATATTTTTCATACCAAACCCTAAAATGTTTACAATTCACTAACCCATACTAAAAGATTATTAAAGGATGAACTGTGCAAAAAGAAACAAATTCAAAAGGGCTGAGTTAAAAGAAACAAAATTCATCATAAAACAAGTTTTAATTAGCTATTGACTATACAGGTTCTCCTAATTTTTGTGTTAACAAAATGTAAAAATTAAAATCAGGTGAAAATAGCAGGAGAGTTGCTCAATGACTAGCTAAAACATGCTAAGGCTTATGTTCTACACGGGAAGGTTAAAATACTGAAAAACCTTAAACATTCTTAGAAAAGTATATAGCTAAATATTTATATTTAAAAATTAAGAGTAGTACACTACACCCCACTGCTAAATTTGACTGGCTACAAAAATACGGGTAATTTGTAATGCATAAAATTACAGGGGAAAACTTAAAGAAAGAAAATAAAGGCAAGCAGAAAATACAAAATAAGATGGTAGAAATAAGACATTATTGTTTGCAGTAGTATAAATCAGCAAACAATATAACAATTGCCAACAGGAGAATGGATAAATGTTTGCACAGTTGTTCGATGGTAAACAATAAAGCAGGTCATGTGAATGAACGAGAGGAGCAGGTGTCAGTGGGCTACAGTTGAAGGAAAAAGAAAGTTTCAAAATATACATATGGTATGGTAATATTTATCTAAATTTCTAAAGTATAAAACCACAGGAAGGAAAGGGGAACTGAGTTTGGCCAAACCTAACAAATTTGTCAAAAGTTAACAGTTTCATCTATTGGTGATTTGTTGTCATGATTTCTTAGACTTTTCCAATTGTTTTATGAAAAATATTATATGTGTTTATTTGACATTCTTATTTTTTCAGATTTATTTAAAATTTGAAATTCTTTAAAAATATTTTAAAATTTTTTATGAATACATAGCAGTTGTACATATTTGCAAGGTACTTGTGATATTTTGATATAGTATATGATGTGTACTGATCAAATATGAATAATTGTATATCTATTAGCTTAAATATGTATCATTTCTTTGTGTTGGGAGCATTTCTAATCTTCTAGCTATTTTGAAATATACAATAAATTATTGTTAACTATAATCTCTCTATTGTGCTGTTGAATAGAACTTATTCCTTCTATCTAAATGTATTTTTGTGTCCATTAATCAATCTCTCATCATCCTCTGATGCCCCTTCCCAGCATCTGGTAAACATTCTTCTACTCTTTACCTCCATGAGATCAATTATTTTATCTCTCAAATATGAGTGAGAACATGCAACATATGTCTTTCTATGATTGGTTTGTTTCCTTTAACTTAATGTCCTCTAGATCCAACCATGTTGCTGCAAGCGACAAGATTTTATTCTTTCTTATGGCTGAATCATATTCCATTGCATATATGTACCACACTTTCTTTATTCATTCATCCAATAATGAACACTTAGGTTGATTTCATATCTTGGCTATCGTCAATAGTGCTGCAATAAACATGGGAGTGTAGATATCTCTTCTATATACTGATGTCCTTTCTTTTGAATATTTACCAAAAACTGAGACTGCTGGATCATATGGTAGTTCTATTTTTAGTTTTTTTGAGGAAGTTTCATACTCTCTTCTACAGTGGCTGTGTTAATTTACATTCCACTCAGTGTACAAGCATTCCTCTTTCTCTGCAGCCTTGTTAGCGTTTATTTTGTCTTTTCCGTAATAGCCATTTTAACTAAGGTGAAATTATAACTCATTGTGGTTTTGATTTGCATTTCCCTGTAGATTTTTTTTTTTCACATATTTTTTGGCCATTAGTATGCTTTCTTTTGAGAAACGTCTATTCAGATCTTTTGCCTATTCTTCAATTGGATTATTTGTTATTTTGCTATTGAATTGAGTTCACTATATAGCCTGGTTATTAATGCCTTGTCAAATGGATGGTTTGCAAATATTTATTCCCATTCTACAGGTTGTCTGTTTACTTCATTGATTGTTTCCTTTGTTGTGCAGAAGCTTTTTAGCTTGATTTAATCCATTTGTTAATTTTTGCTTTAGTTGCCTGTGTCTGTTGTTCCCCTCTTTGTGTTCATGTGTTCTCATTGTTTAGCTCCCACCTATAAGTGAGAACATGCGGTATTTGGTGTTCTGTTCCTGCATTAGTTTGCTAAGGATTATGGCCTACAGCTCCATCCACGTTGCTGCAAAGGACATGATCTCATTCTTTTTTATGACTGCATAGTATTCTATAGTGTATATGTAAGAAAAGTTTTAGAGACATTGTCCCATGAACCCATTTAGCAAACAAGAAAATTAAATCCAAGAAATTAAGTAAATTATCAAAGATCACGTAACCAGTAAATGGTAGTTTCAGGATTAAAGTGCATCTCTCTTGATTTATACTTTTAGCTGTTGGGAATTTGCAGTATGACCCATTGTGCATTGTTAAGAAGTTTCAGGAATGTGGGTAATGGGAAAGCAGGATGTGCACACATAGTTCGGTTCTTCTGCTTTCTCTCCTGGTGTGTTCCTTCATGTCTTTCACGTCATAAGAAAACCAATACAGTTGAAAAATCAGATAAATACTGAATCTTTGGTAGTTCTTAGTGATCAGATTATCTGAAAGAATCAAAAACTCATATAATATAAGATTTTTATTTTTAATAATCTGGCACTTTCTCATTGAACTGTTTCGTTATAGCCTAATATACAAATCAAACACAAAAAGGAAATAAGGATTTCTCAGGTTATAGGTACGACGATTAAGTGCCAAATTAAGAGCATAATTTCAGTAGGGTATAGAGGCTGACATTACAGGGCATCATAAACAGAGACAGAACACAGTTTCCAAATAAGGAGAAAAAAGATTACTTTCAATTTTTAGAGTAATAAAAAAATCTTAAAGACTAGCCTTAAAAATAAGCAGTGTGAACTTCTGGTGCTGGCCAAGATTGAGTAAGCCCAATATAGACCATCCCTCACTGATAACTAAAATCTGGACAAAATATAAAAAGTAACTACTTGAGGACTCTGAAAAGTAAACCATAGCACGTAGATTGGGAAGGAACGTTAAAACTTGAGTTTTAACCCAACATCTTGAGTTTTCTGTATTTCTTTCTCTCCTTAATCTCCCAGCTTTGACCTGAAGGTAAGCCAATTCTGGGAACTGCACAGTAGGTGTAGACAGCAAAAATTACAAGAGAAACTGCCTCTTTCTAGCCAAAAGACTGGTGAAGGGATGCAGCTGGAATGTTGGGGGTCCCCTTTTGCAATGCAATGGACTGAATGTTTATTCCTCCCAACAATATTCACATGTTGACATCCTAATCTGTAAGGTGATGATATCAGGAGGTGGGGTCTTTGGGGGATGATTAGGTCATGGAAATGGAGCCCTCATAATGAGGATTAGTGCCCTTATAAAAGAGGCCCCAGTTAGGCACAGTAGTACCCCTGTAATCTCAGTTGCTCAGGAGGCTGAGGCAGGAGGATGGCTTGACTCCAGGAATTTGAGTTCAGTCTGGGAAACATAGTAAGACTCTGTCTCTAAAAAAAAGTAAATAAAGAGTCCCAAGAGAGCTGCCTTGCTCCTTTCACCATTAGAGCATGCAGTGGGAAGTCTACAGTGGGCAGCTCAGAAAAGGGCCCTCACCAGAGCCTGATCATGTTGGAATTCTGTATCTTGGAATTCTGGCCTCCAGAACTATGAGAAACAAATTTCTATTGTTTTTAAGCCATGTAGCCTATGGAAATTTATTATAAGGTCCTGAGCAGACTAAGACATCCTTCCCTGTATTAGTCTGTTTTTATGCTTCTGATAAAGACATACCCGAGACTGGGCAATTTAAAAAAGAAAGAGGTTTGATTGAACTTACAGTTCCACATGGCTGGGGAAGTCTTGCAATCATGGTAAAAGGCAAGGAGGAGCAAGTCACATCTTCCATGGATGGAAGCAGGCAAAGAGAGAGAGCTTGTGCAGGGGAACTTCTCTTTTTGAAACTACCAGATCTCATGAGACTTATTCACTATCATGAGAACAGCACAGGAAAGACCTGCTCCCATGATTCAATTATCTCCCACTAGGTCCCTCCCACAACACGTGGGAGTTCAAGATCAGGTTTGTGTGGGGACACAACCAAACCATATCATTCCCCCTCCCTTTTTTCCCTCTCCCTTAAGGCCAATCTGAACCAGGAAGATGCCCTGCTGTAGCAGTGGTGGCAGCCCTGGCATGAGCATCTAAAAGTCCAGAGAAAACTTGTCTCACTAGTCAGAGGAATCAGCAAAAGGAATTCATATGGTTGTTCTCTCTTCCTCTCATCAATTCACTCCAAGGGCAACCACAAATGTATAGTATTGCATGACACCCCAGGTAGCTAAAACTGTAAGAGAAGGGAAACTAACTATGATCTTTCCTCACTGCTCAAGTCCTAGACTGACCCCTTAGTCGTTCACATACATGGGCTTTGAAAACTGAATGTGAGAACCACCACCCTCAAGTGGTAAAACAGAGCTGTTGTCTGATCCTGGCAACACTACCTAATTTCAAGATTTACTGTAAAATAACAGAAATCAAGATAGTGTGATGTTTGCAAAATGTAGATCCATGGCAAGAATAGACATCTCAGAAATAGATTCACTGAAATGTGGTCAACTGATTTTTAGCAATTATACAAAGACAAAGAAAGAATAGTAGAGGAAGAACAGTCTTTTCAGCTGGAACAATTGCACAGCACTATGCAAAAAAGGACCTGGATGTTATACACCTCGTATAAAAATTAACCCAAATGGATTATAAACCCAAATATAAAATATAAAAATATAAAACTTTCAGAAGAAAACATAGGAGAAAATCTTTGTGTCCTCAGGTTGGAGAAAGAGATCTCAGATATGACTCCAAAAGCATTACTCTAAAGGAAGAAATTCATCAATATAACTTCATCAAAAGTTAAAAACTTTTTCCCTGCAAAAGAATAAAACTATTTTTAAAATTCTGCTTGCAATGGACTGAATGTGTGTATCCCCTACAAGTTCATATGTTGAAATTCTATCCCACAAGGTATTGAGAGGTAGAATTGGTGGAAGGTACCATTAAAATAATAAAAAGACAAGCTACAGACTGAGAGAAAATATATAAAATCACATATATGACAAATAATTTGTATCCAGAATATTGTTTTAAATCTTAATAGTCAACAAAAGCAAATAACCCAATAAAAAATGGGCAAAAGATTTGAATAGACACTTCACCAAAAAAAGGTAGATTGATAGACACCTGAAAAAAATGCTTAACATAATTATTCATTAGGGAAATCCAAATTCAAATTAAAAACATGAGATACTATTATACTCCTATTTGAAAGGCAAAACATTTTTAAGAAACAAACTAATGCTAACAAATGCTATCTAGCATAAGACGTAAGTAGAATTGTTACATATTGCTGCTGGGCATGAAAAATGGCACAGCCACTCTGGAAAATAGATCATCATTTTCTTTTAAAAAAATTTCTCTAAATGCTTTTATTTATTTTTGAAACTTGAATTAACATTGGGATCAGATTACTATGAAAAGTATACGTGAAAATATTGCATCTTGTGAACTCATTCTTTTTTGTCTATTTTATTCTTATAAAATAGTTATGCTGCATTAGTGGTATTTATAACTAAAAAACATTAGTCTTTAAACAGAAGATTAATTTGACACATGACTTGCTTACTCATTGTCTAGTCATGTTTCTGCAAGGACATGATCTCATTCTTTTTATGGTTGCATTGTATTCCATGGTGTATATGTATCAAATTTTCTTTATCCAGTCTACCATTGATGGACATCCAGGTTGATTCCTTGTCTTTGCTATTGCGAATAGTGCAGCAATGAACACACACATGCATGGGTCTTTATGGTAGAATGATGTATACCCCTTTGGTTATATATCCAGTAATGGGATTGCTGGATCAAGTGGTAGTTCTATTTTAAGTTCCTTGAGAAATCTCCAGACTGCTTTCTACAGTGGCAGAACTAATTTACATTCCCACCAGCCATGTATGTGTTCCCTTTTCTCCACAACTTTGCCAGCACCTGTTATTTTTGGACTTTTTAATAATAGCCATTCTGACTGGTGAAGATGGCATCTCATTTTGCTTTTGATTTGCATTTCCCTAATGATTAATGACTTTGAGCATTTTTTTATAAGCTTGTTGACCAGATGAATGTCTTTTTTGAGGAGTGTTTGTTCATGTCCTTTGCCCATTTTTAAATGGGGTGATTTGTTTTTTGTTTGTTGATTTGTTTAAGTTCCTTATAGAGTCTAGATATTAGACCTTTGTTGGATACATAGTTTGCAAATAATCAATCCTTCTCTGGAGGTTGTCTGTTTATTCTATTGATAGTTCTTTTTTTGTGCAGAAGCTCTTTAGTTTAATTAGGTCTCACTTGTCAATTTTCGTTTTTGTTGCAATTGTTTTTGGAGTCTTCATCACAAAATCTTTGTCCAGACCAGTGTCCAAAATGGTATTTTCTAGGTCTTCTGTTAGGGTTTTATAAACCCTGGAAGAATGATATTATACCTAGAAGCCTAGAAGACTATAGGGTTTTCTTTTCTTTTCTTTCTTTATCGGGGGAAACCCCATCCCTGATATTTATCATGGGTTCTTTTCTACTTCCTTAAGCATCTCAGCTGGTTTGAGAAATAAAGGGAAAGAGTACAAGAAAGAAATTTTAAAGCTGGGTGCCCCAGGGAGACATCACACATCATCAGGTTCCGTGATGTTCTCTGAGCCGTAAAACCAGCAAGTTTTTATTAGCAATTTTCAAAAGGGGAAGGAGTGCATGAATAGGGTGTGGGTCACAGAGATCACATACTTCATGTTAATAAAATATCACAAAGCAAGTGGAGGCAGGGTGAGATCACAGGACCACAGGATGGGGCGAAATTAAAATTGCTAATGAAGTTTCGGGCATGCATTGTCATTGATAACATCTTATCAGGAGACAGGATTTGAGAGCAGACAACCTGCCTGACCAAAATTTATTAGGCGGGAATTTCCTCATCCTAATAAGCCTGGGAGCACTACAGGAGACCAGGGCTTATTTCATCTCTTGGGCTTCGACTGTGAAAGGCGGCCACCTCAAGGGGGCCATCTATAGACCTACCCTCAGGGCTCATTCTCTTTCTCAGGGATGTTCCTTGCTGAGAAAAAGAATTCAGTGATATTTCTCCTATTTGCTTTTGAAAGAAGAGAAATATGACTCTGTTCCACCTGGCTCACTTGCAGTCAGAGTCCAAGGCCATCTCCCTTGTTCCCTGAAGATTGCTGTTATCCTGTTCTTTTTTCAAGGTGCCCAGATTTTATATTATTCAAACACACATGCTCTAGAAACAATTTGTACAGTTAACACAATCATCACAGGGTCCTGAGGTGACATTCATCCTCCTCAGCTTATGAAGATGATGGGATTAAGAGATTAAAGTAAAGACAGGCATAGGAAATCACAAGAGTATTGACTAGGGAAGTGATAAGTGTACACAAAATCTTCACAATTTATGTTCAGAGATTGCAGTAAAGATAGGTGTAAGAAATTATAAAAGTATTAATTTGGGGAACTAATAAATGTCCATAAAATCTTCACAATTTATGTTCTTCTGCCGTGGCTTCAGCCAGTCTCTCTGTTCAGGGTACCTGACTTCTCACAACATTTCTTTTTTTTTTTCAGACTGAGTCTTACTCTGTCACCTAGGCTGGAGTGCAGTGGCAATCTTGGCTCACTGCAACTTCTGCCTTCTGGTTTCAAGAGATTCTCCTGCCTCTGTCTCCTGAGTAGCTGGGATTACAGGCATGCACCAGTAGAGATGGGGTTTCACCATGTTGGTCAGGCTGGTCTCAAACTCCTGACCTCATGATCCACCTGCCTCGACCTCCCAAAGTGTTGGGATTACAGGTGTGAGCCACCAGGCCCGGCCTTTTTTTTTCTTTTTTTATTTTACTTTAAGTTCTGGAATACATGTGCAGAACGTGCAGGTATATTACATAGATATATATCTGCCATGGTGGTTTGCTGCACCTATCAATCCATCATCTAGGTTTTAAGCCCCGCATACATTAGGTATTTGTCCTAATGCTCTCCCTCACCTTGACTATGGGGTTTTCTAGGTATAGTATCATATCGTCTGCAAAGAGAGATAGTTTGACTTCCTCTTTTCCTATCTGGATGCCTTTTTTTCTTTCTCTTACCTGAGTGCTCTGGCTAGGACTTCCAGTACTGTGTTGAATAGGAGTAGTGAGAGTGGGCATCCTTGTTCTGGTTCTCAATGTTCTCAGATTTTGCCCATTCAGTGTGATGTTGGCTGTGGGTTTGTCAAAGACAGCGCTCATTATTTTGAGGCATTTACCTTCATTGCCTAGTTTACTGAAGGTTTTTAACATGAAGGGCTGTTGAATTTTATTGAAAGCCTTTTCTGTGTCTAATGAGATGATCATGTGGATTTTTGTTTTTAGTTATAGTTATGCTATGAATCACGTTCAATTTGCATATGTTGAACCAACCTTGCATCCCAGTAATAAAGCCTTCTTGATCATGGTGGATTAGCTTTTTGATGGGCTGCTGGATTCAGTTTTCTAGTATTTTGTTGAGAATTTTTCAATCTATGTTCATCAGGGATGTTGGTCTGAAGTTTTCTTTTGTGTGTGTGTCTCTGCCAAGTTTTGGTATCAGAATGATGCTGGCCTCATAGAATGAGTTAGGACAGATTCCCCCCTCCTCAATTTGTTGGAATAGCTTCAGTATGATTGGTACCAGCTCTTCTTTATACATCTGGTGGAATTTGGCTGTGAATCTATCTGGTCCAAGGTTTTTTCTGGTTGGCAGGTTTTTATTACTGATTCAATTTTAGAACTCATTATTGGTCTGTTCAGGAGTTCAATTTCTTCCCGGTTCCATCTTGGGAGGTTGTATGTTTCCAGTAACTCATCCATTTTTTCTAGGTTTTCTAGTTTGTGTGCATAGAGGTGTTCATAGTAGTTTCTGAGGTTTTCTTAATATTTCTAGGGGATCAGTGGTAATGTCTGCTTTTTCATTTGTCTTTATTTGGATATTCTTTTTTTTCTTTAATAATCTAGCTAGTAGTCTATCAATCTTATTTATTCTTTCAAAAAATAAAGTTTTGGTTTAATTGATCCTTTGTATGGTTTTTCTTATCTCCATTTCATTCAGTTCAGCTCTGATTTTGGTTATTTCTTTTCTTCTGCTAGCTTCGGGATTGGTTTGCTTTTGGTTTTCGAGTTCCTCTAGGCGTGATATTAGATTGTTAATTTGAGATCTTTCTGACTTTTTGATGTGGGCATTTAGCACGATAAACTTTCCTCAACATTGCTTTAGCTTGTGTCCCAGACATTCTGGTATGTGGCACTTTTATTTTCATTAGTTTCAAAGAATTTCTTGATATTTGTCTTAATTTCATTGTTTACCCAAAAGCCATTCAGGAGCAGATTGTTTAATTTTCATTTATTTGTATGGTTTTGAGAGATCATGCTACTGATTTCTGTTTTTATTGTGCTTGTTGTCTGAGAGAGTGCTTGGTATGTTTTCAGTGTCAGTCTGAAGGCTCTAGTGGGTAGGAGTTGGGGGGATCGCCTGTGCCTAGGATTGCAAAGGCTCATGGCAGAAGTGTGGGTCCCAGGGCATCTCACTCACTCACCATTTTTCCATGGTGGGGACCCGCCCTTGGCTCCATGCCAATCCTTGGTGGGCAGCTGTCCTGTCTTGCTCTTCCCTGTTTTCTGTGGATCACATTGGTTCCTTGATGAATCCCAATGTGCCCTCCGGGATGATCCAGTTAAAGAGCTAGTGTTTACTGTCCACTTTATCTTTTCTCTGTGAGAGTGGCACACACTAGCTGCTTTTAGGCAACCATCTTGGCACCTCCCCCACCCCCATAATTTTCTTATAAAGCTAAAAAAGCAACAAGCAACTATGCAGCCCAACAATCCTACTCCTAGGTATTTTACCCAAGAGAAATGAAACAAGCTTATACAAAAATGTGTACACAAATGTTGACAGCAGTTTGTCTTAATCTTCTCTGTGCTCCTATAATGAAATGCCTGTGATCGGGGAATTTATAAAGAACATATTTTTTTTTTTGAGGCAGGATCTCATTCTGTCACCCAAGATGGAGTTCAGTGGCATGATCTTGGCTCACTGTAGCCTCAAACTCCCATGCTCAAGCAATCCTCCATCTCAGCTTCCTGAGTAGTTGGTACCATAAGTGACGCTACCACACCTGGCAAGAATAGAAATTTATTTCTCACAGTTCTGGAGGCTGAGAAGCCCTAGATCAAGGTTCCAGTAGGTTTAGTGTCTGGCAAGGACCCAGCCTCTCTGCTTTCAAGATGTCACCTTATTGATGTATCCTCCAGAGGTGACAAATGCTCTGTCCTCACCTGGTGGAAGACCAGAGGAGCAAAAGGGCTGAACCCTATATAAAACCTCTTTAATAAGGGCCTAAATTCCATTCATGTGGGAGGATCCCTCATGACCTAATCACCTCCTAAAGGTCCCACCACTTAATATTATTATATTGGTGATTAAGTTTCAACATATAAATTTTGAGGGACACATTCAGACTATGACACAGTTTTACTTATAATCACCCAAAATTGGAAACAATCCGAATGCCCTTCACCCGTTGAATGGATAAATACACTATGATATATCTACATAATGGAACATTACTCAGTCATCTGAAGGAACAAACTATTAATACAGGCAAGATTGATGACCCTCAAATGTATGATGCTAAAGTAGGTGTCAGCAAGCTGTTTGGTTTGCAGGCCAAATGCAGCAACACCCATTCATTTATGCATTGTCTATGGCTGTTTCCATGCCACAATGGCAGAGTTGAATAGTTGCAAGAGACTATATGGCCTACAAAGATGAAAATAATTATTACTTGGCCCTTTACAGAGAAAGTTTGCCAATCCCTTTGCTAAGTGAACAGAGCCAGATACAAAAGGCTATATTCTCTATGGTTGCATCTATATAACAATCTGGAAAAGGCAAAACTATTGGGATGGAGAACAGGTTATTTATTCCCAGTGGCTGAGCTTGGGATCAGGGATTGGTTGTAAAGGGGTAGGTAGCACAAGGGTATTTTGGGGTATGATGAAACTGTTGCATATCTTGATTATGGTGGTCCTTACACATCTCTGTGCATTTTCAAAGCTAACAGAGCAGATATAATGGCACATCAAAAAAAAAAAAAGTCTTCCTGTATGTGAACAAAAGACTAAACTTAAAAAGTAAGTGCTGTAAAATGACGCATATATTCGTGTGGACATTTTGGCTGCAAGTTGCAGAAACTGAAACAATTTTTAAGCAGGAAAACAAAAGAGATGATTCATTGCTTAGGGAGCTGGAGATGATACTGTGGTAGATGACAAATCTAAAGAAAGGGTTTCAGGAACCAGGGCTGAGAGGCGACACCTGGAGACCACTGGGGCCAGGATTCTTTCTCTTCACCTGCCCTCAAGTCTTATGTGCATTGTTACTCTCTCCTACTGGTCTCCTTATGGCAGGGTACTGATCCTCTGGCAATTTTGCAGCCCAGCTGAAAAGAAAGAACTTTTTTCTTGAGTGTTCATTTATCAATCCAGGGAAGAATGGCGATTGGCCTAGCTGGGTAACAGACTCACACCTAACCCCACCTCTGTGGCCAAAGGACCAGGGTCTATTTTGAGAGGAAGGGGATTAGAAAGCCTGTTGAATGGACAAAATCCAGTAGTAGCCTCAGTTGATGTCATGAGGCATAAATTAATAAAATTAACACAACTAGTATTTTATTTCAAGTTTACATCTATTTATAGTTTCACCGTTGATTTCTTATCCTAGGCAAGCATTGATTTGAAAGACAGGTTTAAGAAATTTTAAAAAGTTTTGAGGCACTCAACCCAAATAGTTTGTGACTTGTAGAAAAGGGAGCTACTCTTCATTAAATGTGAAAATATTTATCTCAGGTTCCAGTGTATTTCATTAAAGTACTGATATTTTAAGAAATGACAGGAAGGAAATGGCTTAATAACTGTTGGGATAGCCCAAATTAAAAACACTTATTATGTAGATCAAGACCATACTGTATCCCCTTTATGATTTAACTGTTTTCCTTTGAAGTATCAGTCCTTCCACATTTTGGGATTCTTTTTTAAAATATCAAATTTAGATATCCTTTTGTTAAAAGAGAAAGATGCATAATTTTAAAGATTTTCTGAGGAAACCATTAACCATGATGATTGCATTCAGTTTACCAATTTTCCTGCCTCTGTATTAGTGAACTGGAACCAATATTCTCTTTAAATGGTGAGCAGATATACAAACACCTTAAGTTTCTCTTTTCGTGCAGTATATGGTATAACAAAATTCATAAGCTGCCTTCCAAATCAAAAGACACATAAGTTTCTTTATCTTGTTTTTCTCTTTCCCTTTCTGCAATGCTATTGCAAGGGCTCCACCTGAAGGGGTTGGCATACCCAGAGAAAATCAAATACACGCTGATCTCAAGTCCCTAAATTAGCAGCCAGTAGCAGGAGGAAAAGAGAAAAATAAAAGCTGGCTTCCATTTGCCCAGCCTTCTGGTTCATCGACCAGGGAACCAGCATCGGCTGCTCATTTGCAGGGCTGCACTGATGACTTCTCCCCAGGAGGGAACCACAAAGAGAATCACTTGCCCTCAAACGCTCATATTTCTGTCCTAGGGAAGCAAAAACAGATGAAGAAATTGGAATATGACTTGCCTGAGAGCAACTTTGAACAATTTTAGAGAGAATTTATGTCATGTAGTCTCAAGTTTTAAAATCTAATTTAATAAATGTACATCTTTACAAAATAACACTGTGCATATTGGCACCATTTCTATCCATTTCAACTGGAAATGAAAGCTGAGTTTTCCATTACTACAAATCCTGTCGATATTGTGGCAGCTGGAAAGAAGAGTGAATTTCTCATATTATTTTCCTCTGTGCATTAAAGTTATATTATTACATATTTTTAAATTATCTACCACTCTATTTTAAAACTACAAGTTGAAGTAATGTAAGATACTTAAAATTAAAGTTGAGAATTGAAGAAGTTCTTTTTAGGGAAAGTTTTGAAATTATCTCATTAAACCCAAATCACTGCTTTCACATTTAGCAATGCCTACCTGGTACAACAGAAGAAGCGATTGAATAAAGGACCTCCTGGTCATTTTAAATTGTGTGGTGGTATGAGGAGCTGATCAAAATTTTTCCTGTTTTCCAGAATTGGAGACAAAAACCAATTCTGAGAACAAAAGGTACTCAGTACCTCTGCATTCTAATACAAAAAATGAATAGAAGGGTGTCTATGGTTTCTTGACTTATCAATAGGTCTAAGGGTTTGTTGATCTCTCCTGCTAGCACCAGACCTCCATTTAAACCTCAGATTCCCTGATTAAAATAAGAAAGCCCAGAGGGATGAGGGACAGGCTGGGAGGGAGGCAAATTTGGGAGGGAAGGCTAAAGAGGAGGGATCTCAAGTATTAGCACACCCAGTGCTCACCCAGGGCATCTGACACCCAGAATCAACCATTTTTTTCGTGCCCCACTCCTCTACATGACAAAATTACTTCAGTAAATAGGAAATTAATACATTTTCAATCTTAGTTTAATCTGCTTATGCCCCTTTAAGCTGAATTTTTCTATTACATAGTTTTCTAATTTGCTTGGGTTTCTCACAGTTCAATTTTCTATCCTTCTGATTCTGTGGACAAAGAACATTTATAGATTACCATCATATAATTTATAATATATGATGTTGTGTGACTTTGTTCCAGTAGAAAAGTCAAAGAGGCATTGATATTACCCAGTCATTCTTTAGTAACTAGAATGAGAATATAAATGATTAGAATGTCTACATAAACAAATTCTTATAAAATATTCAATTGACATTTTTGCATCTGGAAAAGCACTATGATGATCATAAACTGAAATAAATAATAATAATCGGCAGAAAAGCAATGTAAACAGTGAGAACTGTTGTATTGACTTTTGTAAATGTGATCATGATGATACAACAGAAGAATTGATTGAATAACGGACCTCCTGGCCATTCTAAATTGTAAACTATTACAGGAAAAAAGAAAAAGTAATGGTTTAATATATTTTAATTACATTAATGAGATTTTTGAAAAAAGAGAAAAATGTACGCCTTAATATTGACCTGTCACAGTAGTGAATAACATTACAGTTTCTAGTTTCAAGACTTAATTTTGTCAAGATAGATCTTCTTTGCATATTCATGTTCAATGACTGTATAGCCAGATTTTTCAATCTATCTTTCCTCCTGGTTGATCCAAGAACATTTTTTATTAGTTTTAATTTCAAAGCCTTTTTTTCCACATAAAACAACACATGTGAATTTCCCTGCAAATAGTAGGGAAAGGTCTTAAGCTTAAATTCGGCAGAGATTCAAAAAAATCCCATGTCATGATAATCCAGAAATTTCAATACTGAGAATGTCATTTTTTCTTTGAGATTTATTCTAGCAGCTTTCAAATGTCTCAATCAAAAAATGTTCACTAAAGTACCTTAAGTAAATTTATATAAGTTTATATCATATTTTGTTAAAACTTTCAAAGTTTTTCCTCTGCTACAAAAATCAGAGACTTTATTTGATCCTTTGCTTTAGAACTAATGTCCATTTCTTGGTAAGAACAATAAAGTGGTTCAATGTTAGCCCTTTTTCTAACACCTAGCAATGTATGACCAACTTCTCCTGTTATTTCTCCTGGCATTCTTCTTCAAAATTTGATTTTTAAAATGTCAATATCCATTTTCTTACATGTTATTATGGGAGAACACTTTTGCTCTGCCAACTTAGGTCTGAATGATCAGGAGCCCGAGAATGGACAATATACACAGATTAACAGGAGAAAAATTAGTTACATATGTCAGAGTGCTATATAGAGCAAGCAGCTCCCCAGACATCTAGGGATACAGTTTCTGTACCAGCTTAATTAGGGGAGTGGAAGTGGTGTTAGAGCTTCGAAGGATGAAAGATTCTGTGAGGCTTGTTTATACAACTTTTTTGGGGGAAATGTCCCAGTGTCTAAGGTCAGTTACCTCCCTAACTGGAGACCCCCTCTGGGAGGTGAAGGGTGTTTGTAGCAACTGACTCTCTTAAGCTCTGCTTTAGATAGATGACAAGAAAGTTCAGGTAAGATTTCTTTCTGCATCTGCTATAGCTCAGATGTTTTCACTTTGATTCCATTTTGGTGGGTTTTTTGTCCCTTCAATGTTTTATGGCATAATTACAGTCTTCTTCATAATTTCTGTGTCATGGTCTTTAAGCAACAACTTTAAAGCTTATTGTTTCACCGTACATTGTTCAAGACTGATTTGGGCTGCCTGTAAATATTGTGGGATTTTATTAGCCTCATCTAAAACTTCACACGAAAAAAGGTAACACAGAAAAAACAATTGCATGCAACAGAGAAGAATTTTAAATTAATCGTCTTGGGTCCACATTTTCTTTTGGATTGTATGGTATTTGAAGATCAAAATTAGCTTTTCAAGCTTACTTGGACTGTGTGGCTTTATAATGAGCATCCCATCTACTCTTGGAAGCTCTATTTCATTTTAAGGCACATTGTGCAGTGTTTCCCATCAATGAGGTAGAATTAAATGAATGAATGAATTATTTTCTGAAGTACCAAGAGAGCCGTGTGTAAAGCAATGCTTCCAAAAGAGTGAATGCTGCAAAAATTCAAATAATTGTTTACGGAAGATATGCATAAAGACTGGGAATTATTTCTTTGATTTGTGCCTGTCACCACTGTGAGTATCTGTCATATCATTGACCACAAGAGACGATTATATCTGCCCATCACCATTCAATTGTTTCAACTTCTCTTCTGAGGGCTCAGCAACAGTCTTCCAGAAATAAAAAAGAAGCCCAAGAATAAAATGTTTCCTTTGTTTCAACTTTACCATCTTGAACATGGTCATCTCCAACCACTTTGCACATTGGTCAGTGTTTGAAGCATGGAGAATACTAGCAGAAAGAATTCCTAATTATTATGCTTTTAAAAATATCTGCCACTAATAAATGATACCACTGATTTAATGTTTTATTTTCTTGATTCATTCTTTAGTTAACAATTTAAGAAGGAAAGCATATTTCAACTCTTTAAAGCCATTATTCAAATTCATTAAAATACTGCATATACAAACTGAAATTACCATCTACCAACCAGATGTATCATACCTCACATTTTGCACTGCTTCGCTCAGTTACATTTGAAGCACAAATAAAATCTCTAGGGGGCCACATGGAATAACAGAATGGAAATTCTCTAATTCTGTTTCCTTCTCTTTCCAATCTCTGTGCTATCATTATTTAATTTTGAGTCACTGTTTAAAAGTAGAAATATGGAGTACCACAATGATTATGTCCAAATCAAACTTTATTTTTTATTAACTTACTCATCATAAAGAATGCAAGTTACTGAATCCCTGTGTGTTGGGAGCCAACTGATTAATGGGGATTTCTCCAGATTAAATTCCATATAGAATATCTACTAAAGGATAACAAAAATCTATTAATCAGAAGCACATACACACAATAACCAGTAATTATTCAGAACTTAGACCAACAAAAGTTATTTATAGGGAGAAGTATTTCATCACTGACATTACTTAGTATTGTCAGTGTGTGGTGATGATAAAAAAGCAGACTGACTTATAGTTGATTTTATTGTTATTTTTAAATTCTCTACAGACAATTTGCTGCCTATTGCCTGCAAGGGGTGGTCCCTTCCCACCATCCTTAGTACATCTCTGGTCTTGAATGATTCTCTAGCCAAAACATTCATTTTTAAGGTTTGTGAGCTTGTGTAAGAAGAGAAAACTGGTTTCTTGTTTCCTGATTGTTTACTTAGCCATTGAGTTTGATGACCTGCCTCAGTGTTTCCATGTGGGGGAAAGTTGGTATAGTGGCATATCCTGGTGGAAAGGACAACACCGTCTCCGAAGTTCCAAGTGTGTACCTGTGACTGAGGCCCTCGAGTTGGGCCATGGTGCCTAGGAAAGCTGTTTGGGATAATTTTAGATAATGGAGCTATATCAACCAAAGAATAAGGATAGCAACCTCTTTACCATGGAGGCAGGGCTGCCTCTGTTAACACCAGAAAAGAAAAACCAACATGCTCTTTGTAACCTCTTAAAGACATTTCCATCCTCCCTGACCCAACGCCCTTCCATGTCCTCACATCTAAGCCTCCAGAGCTTCAAGCTCATCTGTGGAAGAGGTCTTTAAATTAAAGGTGGGCTCTTTAAATTAAATGTGAGATAAACATTTTAAGCGGAAGAAATTCATTCTTAAGAAAGACAATCACCCTGGTTTAATAACTAAGCAAATTGACAAGTTATGGAATCAGTCTGATATGTGTTTGAAGTAATCTATTACCCACCTGGAAAAATGCATCTAAGTGGAGTGTCAATAGAGTAGTAGTTTTTGGGAAAAAAATAGAAACTTTCATTTATGTACTTGGATATGTTGGAATTCTTTTTTGGGCCATTTTCCATTTGTTAAAAAATGAGTTAATGCACCTCTGTCCCTTCTCTGCTGCTTGGTGGGAACCTAGAGAGTGTTTTCCGTGTGTGGGTGTGTGTGTGTGTGTGTGTAAATGGGGGTCTCATTATACTGCCCACACTGGTCTTTAAGTCCTGGCCTCAAGCAGTCCTTTGACTTCAGCCTGTCCAATTACTGAGATTACAAGCGTGAGCCATTGCTTCCAGTCAAGAGTATTTTCTTAACTGGATTTTGCTCTAGTTGTCCTTCATTTCTAGGAATTGTACTGGTCTGGCCTATGACTTTCTTTCAGATATTTTCTCCTAATATTTGAGCTTTGAGTTTATCTCCACATCATCTAAGGTTAAAGAGGAGAACAATTCAAAGGGAGAATGAGTTTTGGAGCTTTTTCTAAAGATGTGTGTGCCTCTCACATGCACAAAATTCTCTCTCAAAAATTAGTCAAAAGCTATCGCACGAATCATGGAAACTTGTCCTTCTTCAAATGATATGATTTCCCCTTTTTGTTTTCCAAATATTTATTATATTTTATTTTTTTCCTTTTCAATTGTTCTGTTCCATTTCCTTTGGGAAATACAGAGAAGTGTCCCATAATTTTCTTTTGGGCTGGATAATTATAAAGTCCAGATGGTTTCTTTTTATGTAAACATCTCTTAAATTGTTAACATACTTAAGTCTCTCATTTAAATAATGACTAGAAATTGTCGAATTTGAGTTATGTATGCATAAGACATTCCATCATTAGAATACCAGAAAATCTTTTGAGACTATTAATTGTATTGGGCTATGAAATTGCCTTCCCTGACTGTGTTTACAGAAACAACAACAACAACAACAACAACAAAAAAAAACACATACTGTTTCAAAAGTATTTTACTTGGGGCCTATTTATTTCTAAACATGTAGCTATTGAATGCTGTATCTTCTGTGATAACAATTGTAAATATTTTTTTCTCAACTTTTAGATTCAAGGGGTACATTTTCAGGTTTGTTACAAGGGTATATTGTGTGATGCTGAGGTTTGGGGTACGATTGAACCCATCACCCAGGTAGTGAGCATAGTACCCAATAGGTGGTTTTTCAACATTCCTCCATCTCTCCCCATTCCCTCTTTTAGTCTTCATTGTGTATGGTTCCCACCTTTATGTCCATGTGTACCCAATGTTTAGCTCTCACTTACAAACGAGAACATGAAGTGTTTGGTTTTCTGTTCCTGGATTAATTCACTTAGGATAACAAACAGCCTCCAGTTGCATCCATGTTACTACAAAGGGCATGATTTCATTCTTTTTTATGGCTGTGTAGTATTCCGTGATGTTTATGTCTCATGTTTTCCTATCCAATCGCCCATTCATAGGCACCTAAGCTGATTCTATGTTTTTGCTGTTATGTGTAATGCTTCCGTGAACATACAGGTGCATTTGTCTTTTTGGTAAAATGGTGTAAATAGATTTTTAAAAGAGATACCACACAAATTTTACCATAGTCATTATTAGCTTAGAAGGCATTGAACATGGTTTTTAATATTTCAAATGCTAATGAAAATATATTTGCTATAATTAGGAATAATAGAAGAGGATCCAAGGAAAAAAAATTTCACATTTGCCTCACAGTCCAAGCCCTATAAGGACTTACAAGGTTCTGGGGTATGTGTGTGTGTGTTTCTGACTTAAATGTCCAACTGAATTCTCCTCCTGGATTTTGTCATATTTCCCTAAGTGTTCCCAGGCCTCTGCTGAGCTAGGTCACATAATGCAGCCTCTGGAAATGACAGTCTTTACAAATACGTAAGAGTTTAAGGTGGCTGTCCACAAAATGAGACTGGAGATAGATAGGCCCAATTGGACTTGTGTCTTTTCACGAACCCAGGGAATGAAACAACTTCTAGGAAGAATATTATCTATATCTTATAGTAATAGAACTCCAAATAAAATAATAATAAATTCATGCTTATAAAGTCCTTTAGAAGTTTATATCACACATTAACAAGTTTTAAAATTTATTCTTTTTTATGGCATTCCTGTGAAGTAGCTATTATCATCCCCATTTTATCCATCTCCCATGAGATCCACTGTCATACAGTTTCTGCGTTTGGCCATTTTAAAGTTCACACACTTTAAAAAAATTAAAGAGACTGCAAGTAGGAACTGAAGATATATAATGAGTTTCATATCCTCTTTTATCTTGATTTAAGTTTTTAAAAAATCAAATATCCCCTTCTCTGTCGCTCATGTTCTATCCCTCTTCTGGCCGGAGTTCTAATTCATCTGTTTCTCCTCAGTTGAAGCCAAGTTCCCCCAGTTTCAAGAAAAAGGGGAATCTTTTCTGTTTTCATCCCAGGAATCTTGCTGAGACCCTTAGAGTAACTATTCTCTTCTCCATCATCTGGCCTCTGCTGTAGCAACATGGAATCTGCCCAGGGAAGTTCTCAGAACTCACCAGCCTCTGCTGGTTGGCACTCTGCCTATGGTGGCTAGACTCAGAATGACAGCCAGCCTCCAGTAGTACAAGGTGGAGAGTTCCATGAGGGATGGACTCCACCTTGTTCCTCTTTATATTGCCAGCACCTAATACAGTGCCTAGCATGCCTGGCACTTGCTAGAGCTTTAGTAAACATTTACTGAATGAATGAGTGAATGAGAAATGTTTGTCTTATTGTATTGAGAGAAAAAACTAAAACGAGAGAGTTAAATGAATTAGCCAAACTCATGGTTGTTAGTGACTAAACCAGTACTTGAAATCAGATCTATTCACTCCCATTACAATGTGTTTCCTCCGTACATGTAATGTGTAGCCCTGTCCATTATCTTCTCCGTCCCTCTTAATTGCATTCCTAGCAGACAGATTTCCTTCAGTTTTACTAAACTCAGTTAGCCGGCCCCCTCTGTGTAATCTCTTGCCCCATCCCCATCCCTTAGAACCTATATCTTCTCTAAAAGTTGCATTGCTTTCATCATAATGCACCGTGTCCTGCACAGTCCCATTTCGCCTGGGCAACATGGTATGCTGCCAGGTAAAAAGCATTTAACCTATATAACCTGCCATAATGTATTCACATCCCTTGCCACATGAACAGGATAAAACTTTTGTATCTTAGATTAACTATTTTATTACAAAATGACAACAATTGTAAAATTCCAAACTCTTTGGAAGGTGGAAAATGGAAAGTAAAAGTCCTAATTCCCACTACTAATTCCCATCACATCTTTCCAGATGTGAATGTTATTAACAGCATCTTGTGTATCACCAGGAAGCTGTAGTGCAGAAACAAGCACATATACATATCCTTCCAACAAAAAACACAATTGGCATTCGTACTCAAAAACTATCTTGAATGGAGAAAACAAGCTTCAGCGTATAGAGAAATAAGAAAGCAAATTGAAAAGAGGTCATAGCATTTATGCAAATTTTAAAAGGCACAGTAACAGTAATATTGTATCCATGTTACATATGTATGAGAAAATATAAAAATAGATACAAACTAAACCCATGTGATTCTCGAGAGGTGAGTAAGGTGCAAGGGACAGGGGATGAAGGACAAAAAGACTTCAAATTTATCTGGATTTTTTTTGCATATACACTCATCACACACACACACACACACACACACACACTCTGAAAGAAATATGACCAATGTTAAGAATTGCCAGTTGCGGGAGTAGGTTCATGGATGACACATTTTTATCCATGCATTACTTATTTTAAAATGTATTTCAAATAAGACATTTAAAAGCAAAGAAGTGGTAGATTCATTGAATACACACCATTCTGCACTGTACTTTTTCCATGTTACTATGTATATCAGTTTTTATTATTTTAGCACAGGTAGATCAACTTCATTTTAAAACAGTTACTGTCAACCTAAATATCTAACAGATGAAAGCTCCCTAGAAAGGATATTTATTCAGCAATAGGGCATTGCAAAGGGAATATGTGTATCACAGTCAGCTAGCTGTGTATTCAGGGAGGTAAAAGAAGGTTTCTAAAGGAAAATGAGGATGATTACTCAATTGTTTTGAGATAATTGTCCCTGGCAGCAAGGATCAATAACAAGACTGATGCCAGTTTGAAGTTAAACAGGCAGTTGCTGGGCAGATGTTCTTGCAGAAGTATTTTTTGAGTAAAAACTGCAAGGTTGTGGTTTTTGCAGTCTTTTGTGACTAGTTTTTGTTATCAGGCATTTTTCATGAGAAACCTCCTTTCATGGCCTTTCCCAGCTCTATTTGTCAGGGTTTAGGCTTTTTATTGATTTTTCTTTTCTTTTCTTTCTTTTTTTTTTTTTTTTTTTGAGATAGAGTCTCGCTCTGTTGCCCAGGCTGGAGTGCAGTGACGCATCTCGGCTCGCTGCAAGCTCCGCCTCCCGGGTTCACGCCATTCTCCTGCCTCAGCCTCCCGAGTAGCTGGGACTACAGGCGCCCGCCACCTCGCCCAGCTAATTTTTTTGTATTTTTAGTAGAGACGGGGTTTCACCGTGTAAGCCAGGATGGTCTCGATCTCTGCACCTCATGAGCCACCCTCCTCGGCCTCCCAAAGTGCTGGGATTACAGGCTTGAGCCACCGCGCCCGCCCGGTTTTGGTTTTTCTAAAGCACAAGTGACCCCATTTTGATTCTGACGATTTTCACATTACATATCACTAAACTAAACTGTACACTTAAAATAGTTACAATGGTAAATTTTATGTTGTGTGTATTTTATCACAATTTTTTAATAATTTATTCTGAGTTTGGATCTCACTCTGTCGCCCAGGCTGGAGTACAGCAGCACAATCACCTCTCAGTGCAGCCTCAGACTCTTGAACTCCGGTGGTCCTTCTGCCTCAGCTTCCTGAGTAGCTATGACTACAGGCAGACACTACCACACCCAGCTAATTTTTTAACTGTTTTGTAGAGATGAGGTCTCACTATGTTGCCCAGGTTGGTCTCAAACTTCTGGCCTCAAGGCGATCTTCCTGCCTCAGCCTCCCAATGTGCTGGGATTACAGGCATGAGCCACCACACCTGGCCCACAAGTTTTTAAATAGCCAAAACAAGGCTACATGATATTTCGTTGTATATCAATCATGTCACCACTGCCCTATAGATGAACATTTATATTATTTCCCTTGCTTTTTTATTTGCTATTATAAATATAGCAGTAATGAATGTAAACACATTTATATATTGTCACATGCATACACTGTGGATAAAGAAATTTTCCGAAATGACTTTGGCTCACCATAGAATTTTAAATAAATTTAAAAATGACTAGAACTTGCAAAATTTTATATACATCCATTTATAAACGCAGAATTTAGCTAAGGTATTTCATTTATGGAAATTATTTATGCTTTGGGGCAAAACTTCCAGTTTCTTTAACATATTTTTTAATTTAAAATGTGATTTTAGTTAAAATTTCACTGTTTGAATTTTTTTTAGTGTTGGCTTGAGGTTTAATCCCAGGAGTTAATTTCCAGTTGTTTATATCTTAACAGGATTTAACTTATCAGCTCCTTTTCTAGGATTAAGTTTTTGTTAAGTAAAGAGGTGAAGATTGAAGACAGAAGATATTACATAGGCCAGGAGCAGTGGCTCATGCTTGTAATCTCAGCACTTTGGGAAGCCGGGGTGGGCGGATCACATGAGGCCAGAAGTTCAAGACTAGCCTGGCCAACATGGTGAACCCTTGTCTCTACTAAAATACAAAAATTAGCCAGGCGCGGTGGTCCACGCCTGTAAACCAGCTACTCAGAAGGTTGAGACACAAGAATTGCTTGAACCTGGGAGGCAGAAGTCGCAGTGAACTGAGATTGCACCATTGCACTCCAGCCTGGGTGACAGAGTGAGACTCTGTCTAAAAAAAAAAAAAAAAAAAAAAAAAAAAAGATATATAGATGTAGAAAACAAATTCACCAAAGCAGGGTGCATGATGCAACTTTATTTCCTTCAAAGTTGTATGTAGGACAGACTCACTTATTTAATAAAGTTGTTTTCATATTGAAATCAACCTACTACTCTCAAGTCTCAAAGAAAAATTAAAAATCTTTAAAATTTAAAAATTAAAGCAGTGATGACCTTAAAATCCACGTCAGCTGAGTGCAAAATTTTGAAAGAGATTTCTGGTATTTCCCTGTACATTTTGGTCACAAAATTTTTCATGGGCTGTCTCATTAGAGGCATTATGTTAATATTTCTATTGACTTTCATTTTTAGGTTTTCACATTTCAGAGGTATTGTCAATTACAAGAATTAATATTTCACTGGAAATTTGGGTGGATACACTATATTTAGTGAGTTTTAATCATGTGGCAATGCCTATAAATGGAAGGATGTGATTCCCATTGCCACTGGGCAGACTTTCTCTCTCTCTCTTTCTCTCTCTCTCCCCTTTTTTGGAGGAAACACTGGCCAGCATCTCCCCTCTATATTTGTGGGCATTCTTATATGGTTTTTAAAATACGGTGATGAGAATGAGTTGTATGTATTTTTTAAATAGCATGCAATGGAAAACAAAAACAAAAACAACCATTCTTGAGATGTCTAAATCTCCCTGAGTTTTGGGACTATGTTCTTAATATCAGTGTGCTCATTTGTCCAAGTTTTCCTCTAGAGGGAGCTTGCCTTCTCTTCCAGACCTCGCCTTCCTCACCCACGGGGATTGCAGCCTAATTCTTTATTTATGCATTTATTTTCACCTGAGCCATTAGGAGTCTACATATCCTGTCATGTGACTATGCTCAGTAGCCGTAATAACCATGATGGAAGCTGGACATCAGCAATGAAGAGGAAAAATGGAAAAAGAATCAAGTATGTTAACATTCTTCTGGAGATGGGGTGGGTATTGAAGTTATCTTGCTATTTGGAGACAGATATGAGCTTGCTTTAAGAAGCGCAGATATGATTTAATTAACAGCCATGTTGTTCTTGCATTGCATATCACTTCAAGGATTTGTATATTATTGTCATTTGGTGATTGAAGAAATAGCTTTACATTTGAGCTCTGATAAATAATAAAAAAGCACAAGTAAAAAAGACAGATTTTAAAGTCTATAGCAAATGAATTTCTTTTTTAAAAGAAAAAGGGGTATATGTACTGTTTACATATAAATAATTCACACAACATGCAGGTACATATACATCTGTGTATCATGTTAAATGACAGGCACCAATTTAATGGAGAAGCTAGGGCTCATTAGTTCTCTGAGTAGGATTGATTCTTCATAGCTGGAATGGTGCGTACAGCTCCTAGATAATTTGTAATGAATTGAATTTTCCCTTAGCATACTTAATTAGTGACTCTTTCTTTTGCTTTTTAAAAGGATATAGACTTTTAAAAAGATAAATGTTTGGAAATTCTGTTAAAATGCTGGAAAGAAATTAAGCCTTCATGTGCATGGGCTCTATGGACCAAAAAAACATAAGAAAAAATGAAAATTTCATTTTGGGAAATTGAGTTGGTAAGGATTTTATTTCAAAAGCATCATATGTTTTTAGCCCATTTGCAGAGTTATTTGGCAAATTCTACATGATTTATGTCTTCCTATATCTTCTAGGTGCGTCTTGGTCACATACCTTGGATGACTGGCTCTTCAGCTCCCCTAGTGGTAAACCACAGGAATAGTGGAGGACATTTCTTTCCTTGGGGTTTGCACACAGAGAGGTTTGCTTTTTACTACAGCAACTTACAGATAACTTCAGTCCAAAGAGAAATGCTGGCCCATGTACTGGGAAGCAGACAAACATAGATCTATAAATAAGTTCCTACTGTGTTAAAAAATGTGTTGTTCTCATTGACCCAAGACCTGAAATGGTCATTTCTGGCAATCCTGTGAAAATAGATGCTGTAGTAATTTTGGCTTCTGTCTCAGTTTTTATCGGAATGAGTGATTATTTCAAAACCCCACCATGGCATAGATTAGATATTTAGAAAACAATGTAGTAATTTTAAATTACATTCTCCCCTGAGGTAAATTCAAACTCAGCCCTGTCTTCTATGACCAGCAGCACCACATGTATTAAACTATGCCAAATATTAAAAATAATAGCTTACTGCCCAGAAAATGTAGAGTAAGCCAGAAAAAGTAGAGATAATTCAGTGGGCTGATGGTGTGATTGAGTAGTTAAAAATTCAGGGTCTATTGCCCTTCAGAGAATAATGAATCCAATTACATATTCTCACATCAGATGAAGATTGAATGCTGTGGCCAAGGATGAGGAGTTTGAGGGCTGTTCATTGGTTGGTAACAGTATAAGGGACCTGTCTTTCCACATTAAAATGATTTGGATTAATAGAAAGCAAGTCTACCAGCCTGGAATAGAATAGGAATTGACCATCTCTGAAGTCAAGATATTTAAGAAAAGAAATGTATGACCTGAGCTGAGATGACATTGGCCTTGTCTCTGAATTTTCCAGGATGCCATTTTGAGCAAAAAATATAGTTAGTCTGAATATATATAATATATAAGGTCAGTACACAGCTTATAATTAGTTTAAGACAGCAAGAAAAATTGGACAACCCTTACTTACTAGCCCTTACTTCTGAGAAAAGAATTCCACTTTCTTTCAGTAGCTTAATTGAAGAACATTTTTTCATGCCTTCTTTTAAGATGTTTTCTCTGTCACAGTCTGTCTTTTTAGATTTACAGGACCTAAAAAGAGAATCTTTGGCTACTGTTGATAGAACTGTCTAATTAATAAGTGATGTGAGATTCCAACAAACATAAGTTCCCCAAACAATGAAACACAAAAAGCCAATAGAGATAAATTAATGTGAATAAGTAAAACAAAGATGAACTATAAGACAGAACAGACTGACCTTGTAGACACATTCTCAGGCTCCTGCTATGGGATGGTGCCACGTTAAATGTCCCACTACCCCAAGGCTCCTTACCACACCTCTGCAACGTCAGCCACAGCATTTCATATTGTTAAGAGCAAATGATGTGGGGGAATATTTGGCATGAGTTTATCAAACAGCAAACATCAGAGTTTTGTATCAGGCCCAGGGGTGTGCTGCTAATGATAGAGGCAGGAGGCAGACAAATTCCTAGGCAGATAGGGGTGGGTCCCTGGTGAAAACTGACCTCCAAGCCAAAGACAGTCTGAAACCTGAAAACCAAGTTGCCAGTTCCGGGTAAAGTCCCCGACTAGAGTAAGGACTTCCTCGATGCTTTTTAGCCAATTGAATGGTACTTTTTTCCAGGCTTCCCATGGACCAATCAGCAGGCACTCCCCTATCCCATAAAAACCCTGGACTCAGCCACACATTGGGACTACCTGCCTTTGGGTAGGGGCTACCCACTTCACATCCCCTCTCTGCTGAGAGCTGTTCTGTCGCTCAATAAAACTCTTCTCTGCCTTGCTCACTCTGGTTGTCCGCATAACCTCATTCTTCTTGGATGCTAAACAAGAACCCAGGACCCGCTGAACAGTGGGGCAGAAAGGGGCTGTAACATTGTAGCCCTCTTGCCCTCTGCTGGTGCTAGGTAGCTGCCCCATGCAATAGCAAGTGGTGGCAGGGCCAGCCCGGAAGCCACAGGCTGGAGCAGGGCAGTGGGAACAAACAAGTTATAACACCCTCTTTGGGGTTCTGTGGTTGCTGGTGTCTCAGAAGTTTTCAGGCACCACCATGTTCCCCTCATGCAGAAGCCAGAGCCCAAGGTGGAACCAGGTCACAGCATGTGTGGCTCAACCGAAGGCTGAGCTTGGATCCTGCTGTGAGCACAATATCTGAACCAGTAGTGTGAGCCAAGCACAGCCTGCTGGGCCAAGTGGGCAGAGCAAGGCCACTGGGCATGAGTGAAACTTGGTCTCTGGCTGGCGAAGTGGCCCTGAAAAAATCCTATGCAAGCTCTCCAAAAACGTCTTGATTTGTAGTGTTTGTCAGTTTTCACAGTATAAATACTCCCACAATCACCAGATTCAAGATATGCAAGCAAAGTGACAGCTCTTGTGAGTTGGCGTCAGTACACCCCTGACAGGCCATTTCTAAGCCTTGAAGCTTTTATCTGATTAACGTGTGTGAAAAATTTTATAACCATTGGCCATTTTTCCAATCTTGTGCTGACCAAGGCATAGAAATAGAACCGTGGAGATGATATGTTTTTAATGCTTAGGAATGTACCTTTATACATTGGAGAAAAAATTCTAGGAAAAATGGCTACACTAGACAACATGTTCTGTTGTAACTGATGGCTCTTAAATCCACTCATTTAACACACAGCTAACATAATTGTGAAAGACTGAAAACATTTTCTCTAAGGTCAGGAACAAGACAAGGATGCCTACTTCTATACAACATTGTACTGGAAGTTACAGCCAAAACAATTAAACAAGAAAAAGGAATAGAAGGCATCCAAATTAAAAAGGAAGAAGTATAATGATCTTTATTTGTGGGTGACATGATCTTGTATAAAGTCATGCATAATCTACAAAAAACCTAGTGCTAATGAGTAAATTCAGCAAAGTTGCAGGTTGCAGAATCAACACATAAAAGTAAATTTTATTTTTGTACATTAGTGATTAACAATCTGAAAATCAAATCTAAAAAACATCCAAAAAATAAAATACTTAGAGAACAAATTTAACAAAGGAAATCAAAGGGCAAAACTTGTACACAGAAAACTACAAAATCTTGCTGAAAGAAATTAAAGAAGGCCTAAGCAAATGAAAAGACATCTTGTGTTTGTGGATTGGAAGATTTAACATTGTTAAGCTTGCAGTATTAACCAAACTGATTACAGATTCAATGCTACACTTAACAAACATCTTAACAACCTTTTTCTCAGTAGAGGGAAAGCTGATTCTAAAATTCATATGGAACTTCAAGGGACCCTAAATAGTCAAACCAATCAGGAAAAATGAAAACAAAGTTGGAGGAGTCACAATTTCAGATTTCAAAACTTACCACAAAGTTAAAGTAATTAAAACAATATATTACCACCATAAAAACGGAAATACATATCAACTGAATAGAATTAAAAGAATTGAGTGGGGACACAGTCAAACTGTATCAGTGGTCTTGGCACTCTTGTTGAAAATCAATCTACCATACTGTATGGAAAGGTAGATTACTGTATGGAAATCAATCTACCATACCATATGAAATGGTAGATTACCATATAGAAATCAATCTACCATACTGTATGGAAATAAATCCATACTTGTATGGTAGACTGATTTTCAACAGGAGTGCCAAGACCTGTGGAAGCAAATCCATTCTTGTATGGTAGATTGATTTTCAACAAGAGTGCCAAGACCACTGATACAGTTTGGCTGTGTCCCCGCCCAAATTTCATCTTGAATTGTAGAGCCCATAATCCCCATGTGTCCTGGTGGGAGGTAATTGAATCATGGGGGCAGATTTTTCCTGTGCTGTTCTTGTGATTGTAAATAAGTCTCATGAAATCTGATTTTTCTTTTTTTTTTTTTGATGGAGTCTTGCTCTATGGCCCAGGCTGGAGTGTAGTGGTGTGATCTTGGCTCACTGCAACCTCTGCCTCCCAGGTTCAAGTGATTCTCATACCTCAGCCTCCCAAGTAGCTGGGATTACAGGCATGCACCACTACGCCTGGCTAATTCTTGTATTTTTTGTATTGATGAGGTTTTACCACAATGGCCAGGCTGGTCTTGAACTCCTGACCTCATGTGATCTGCCCGCCTCAGCCTCCCAAAATGCTGGAATTACAGGCATGAGCCACTGTGCCAGACCTGAGATCTGGTGGTTTTATAAAGGGCAGTTCCCCTGCACATGCCCTCTTGCTTGCCATCATGTAAGACATGCCATGCCTTTGCTCCTCCCTCACCTTCTGCCATGATTGTGAGGTCTCCCCAGCCATGTGGAATTGAAGTCCATTAAACCTCTTTTTCTTCATAAACTACCCAGTCTTGGGTATTTCTTCATAGCAGTATGAGAATGGACTATTACAACCACTTACTGGAAAAGGAATAATTTCCTTCACAAATGGTGCTAGGGCACATTGGATAGCCACAAGTGAAACACTGAAGTTGAACTCTTTCCTCCCACCATATACAAAAATTAACCCAAAATTGATCAAAGACCCAAATGAAAGAGCTAAAACTATACAACTCATACAGAAAAACATGAGTTTGCATTTGGCAATAGATGCTTAGATATGGCACCAAAATCACAGGCAAAAATAACAAAAATAGATAAATTGAACTTCATCAAAATTAAAAACTTTTGTGAATCAAAAGACACTATCAAGAAAGTGAAAAGACATGGAAGAAATTTTGTTTGCAAGTCATGTATGTGAGAAGGGTTGAACATTCAGAATAAATAAAGTATTCATATCCAGAATACAAAATATAACTAAACAACCAAAAGACAAAAAACACAATTTAAAAATGATCTCAAGACTTTAGAACAGATATTGCTTCAAAGAAGATACATAAATAGCCAACAAATATTTTTAAAAGTTCAACTTGGTTAGTCATTAGAGAAATGCGAATCAAAACCACAATGAGCTATCACTTCACACCCAGTAGTTTGGCTATAATTTTTAAAAAGGGAAAGTAAGTGTTGGTGAGGATGTGAAAAAATTCAGACCCTCATACATTGCTTGTTAGAATTTAAAATGGTGTAGCCACTGTGGAAAATAATTTAAAGGTTTAAAAGTTAAATGTAGAGTTATCATATAACCCAGTAATTCCACTTTTAAGTATGCCCAAAATAATTGAGGACAAGTATTCAAACAAATACGTGTATACAGACGTTCATGACAGCAGCACTATTCACAATAGCCAAAAGGTGGAAACAACTAAATGTCTATCAATTGAGGAAAGGATAAACAAAATATTGCATATACATACAATAGAATTCAGCAGTGTATTAGTCTGTTTTCATGCTGGTGATAAAGACATACCAGAGACTGAGAAGAAAAAGGGGTTTAATGGACTTACAGTTTCACATGGCTGGAGAGGCCTCACAATCATGGTGAAAGGCAAGGAGGAGCAAGTCACATCTTACATGGATGTCAGTAGGCAAAGAGAGCTTGTGCAGGGAAACTCCCATTTTTAAAACCATCGGATCTTGTGAGATTTACTTACCATCATGAGAACAGCACAGGAAAGACCTACCCCCAAGGATTCAATTATCTCCCACTGGGGCTCTCCCACAACTATCAGAATTATGGGAGCTACAAGATGAGACTTGGGTGGGGAAACATAGCCAAACCGTATCAAGGGGTAAAAATAAATGAAGTACTAATACATACTACAATGTAGATGAACCTAGAAAATATTGTGGCAAGTGAAAGAAGCCAGTCATAAAAGCTCACATATTGTTTGATTCTATTTACATGAAATATCCAGAATGGGTAAATTCGTATAAACAAAGCAGATTAGCAGCTTCTGGAGTCCAGGGTGAGGGGGTTATGGAGAGTGCTTAATGGGTATGTGATTTCCTTTTGGGGTTGTAAGAATGGTTTGGAACTAGATAAAGGTGAGGTTTGCACAACATTGCAAATGCAGTGAATGGCACTTAGTTGTATACTTTAAAATGGTTAACCTTATATTATAAGGAATTTTACCTCAATTTAAAAATCAAAAGCTGAAAAAAATCCGTTTATTTAGAAATGCAGTAACAGATTCAAGGCTCAGGCACTGAGAATCTAGGGTAAAAGGGTAAGCACCTCTGAGAGATGGATGAAGGACAACTATTGTTGGACATCAAGGTCAGAGCGGAGAGAAGACTGACTCAGGGCTGAGCTGCAGGACTACTAACACAAGACTCCCAAGTCAGCATTGCAGCTTTGGAGAACTGTTACTTATGGATTCCCATTAAAGTGCTCTATTCTCAAATAAACACCATTTTCTTTTAAAGAGCCTCTCTCTGTTATTTAGGTTGACAAAGGATAGGCTAAGATGATTAAAGTAGCTCTGTCAAATATAAGCAAATTCTGATTTAGTAAGAAGAGACTATGCAAAAGGACTTTGCACGTGGGTTGGGGGCTATTCTTCAGGAGCCCAGGAACATTGTCAGCTCCTGGACAGCAGCCTCAGGGGACAGATTTTTAACTTAATGTAAGGAAGTTCCTAAGAGTCACAATTTTAAAGGGTGAATAGGTGTCCCTGGGCACTGGGATTATTTAAGCAACTACTAACTGGCCAATCCACAGAGACTATCAAAGTGTCATAAAATGGGTTCAAGACATTGACCAAAAGAACCTGGGATTCTGTGGCTTTCAGAGTATAAGACACTGAGAACATAACCATTCACTTGGGAAAAAAAAAAAAAAAAAAACCTCGAACATCATCTTATGAATAGACATCTTCAGCAAGTTTAACTTCAAATGTAAGAGATATAGCACTAGGTTTGAATTCTTCACTCCCCTATATTATGAAGGCTGGCCTTGTCCAGAGGTTTATGGGGAAGAGCAGACAATACTCATCCAAAACAACCAAGAACATGTAGGGAAGGAAAAAATATCTTTTCCTCTCCCATCACGAAATTTATGGCTGAGATACCTATAACAAAAGAAAAGCACACACATTTATTTAGCATAACTTTTACATGACATAGGAACCTTCATAAGGAAACAAAGACCCCAAGACAAGGTTAAACCTGTGTATTTTTATACTTATGTTTGATGAAGAGTAGACAATTGTAAGAGAAATATAGTTGGAGAACAATGGACTGGGAAGTACTTAGCAAGCCGTCTTTGTTCAGATTCTTTTTGGCATCTGTGTCTTCCATGATAAGGATATTCCTTTCCTCTGGGTATAGGGTGGGCACCTCTCGAATGAGGATCTTAAGACCTGCCTCAGGGAAGAAGAGGGAGCAGAAGGTGAGAGTGACCTTCCTGCTTCTGCTGTTTTCTCAAATGCCGAGGTGCTATATTTTGTAGTAGTATGTCCTGAACTCCATCAAACCCTAAGAACCAAAGGATAAAACAGAGTTGAGCAGGTAAACTGAGTTTCAAATTGAGGGAGAGGTCTCTGGAGGACTGGGGTAGATCTGAGGAAATCTGGACGTCTGAGGGAGGAAGGAAGGATTAACTGGAAGTGAGTCCATAGCAATGATTCGTTGATGAGGGAGGAGCAGTGGATACTTGCCTGCAGCAACTTTTCCTTTTAGGAGCCATCCTAGGTGGGCAGGGAGATTTACAGGGCAGGACTGAAAGCTGTGCATTTATACCTCTTAAGTAGCTCTCCCTCGATGCCTTTTGATAGGCTGTCTGCTTAATTTATCCTTTTGGGTCTCTAGGTCTCATCTGTCAAATGTCCTGTAAGGAACCAGAGTGTCTTGAAGGTCTCTTTCCAGTTCTAAAATCCTAGAGTCTTTAGATTTTTCTCCAATCTGCCTAATTTATTTTAGATTCTTATAGAACATCAGCTCTCCTTGGGTTTGAAAAGAAGCCTCATAAAGAAAAGAGCCTGTTTCTCACTTACTTTGTGAAGTCTTTTTCCACTTGGATTTTCTAGAATTATAAATCATTATACTTTTATTTTTCTTAATTGAAAGGAATTTTGTGAGCTACATATAATTTATTTTGAAATTTAATTATGTTTAGATTTAATGTTAGGAAGCCGTGTTTACTCACAACACTCTGACATCAAATGGGTGTCTAACAATTCAATTCAATTCCGACTCTATCTACCTGGAGTTTGTGTCAGATCCCACAAGTCAAAGGGCTCAGTCCTGCATGACTGCCCCAACTTCAGATGCCAGTTTTAGAAGTCTCGGGCTACCCATACTCCTGATGGACCTGCTATAAACTGGGAGTTCCCACACTATGCCTTCAAGTTCGATAACTTGCTAGAGCAAGTCACGTAACTCAGAAAAGTGCTTTACTTACTATTACTGCTTTGTTATAAAGGATACAACTCAGGAATAGCCCAATGAAAGAGGTACACAGGGCAAAATATGGGGTGGGTGGGGGTAGCGCCACCTTCCTAGCGCCTCAATGTGTTCACCAACCTGGTAGACCTCTGAACTAGTCATTTAGGGGTTTTTTTTGGAGACTTCATTACATGATTGATTGAATCTCAGGCCTCTGGTGATTAACCTGATCTCCAGTCCCTCTTCCCTCCCCAGAGGTTGGAGGGTAGGGCTGAAAGTACCAAGCTTCTTTTCAAGGTTTGCTCTTTCGGATGACCGGTTCCCATTCTGAAGCTACCTAAGAGCCTCTAGACAGCAGTGATCTCATTAGCATGCAATAGACACTTATCACTCCAGAGATTCCGAGGGTTTTAGGAACCAGGGACAAAGACCAAATATATTTTTTAATACCATAATTAGTAAATAGTTAAATATGGAAAACTCCCAATTTTGCTTTTGTCACCAAACAAATCCAAACACATTCTATCTAGTTTACCAAGAAAGAATTCGTAAAGAAAATAGTTCCTGTATTTTCATAAAGATACTGAATTTTAATTAAATATGAAATTTGGCTTCATATCATGTATAAAGGTATAAAGCCACATTGTGGAAAATGGCCAATTTAGAAACAAAATCTAGCTTGAGCTATTTTACTAATATCTTCAGCTCTGAACTAAGTATCTTCTTAACTCCTTTAGATAACCAAAGAACACTTAAATAGAAATTAAGAAAATTGTTTTTAGGTATTTTCAATTTGAAGAACTCACTAAATGGATTTCATTGATCTTTCCTTGAGAAAACATAGAATATTTTAAATCTTATACATTAACTAGCTAATTCAACAATTGAGTCCCTATTATATGCCAGGCTAGGTGCTAAGAATACAAAAGTGAGCACAGCTGGTCTCTAACTTTTAAGGCACTTAATCCTATTCTGCTCCAAGGAGGCAGCAGGGCAAATTGGCTCAGCTGTGGTTCAGGAGTCTGATTATCTAGGTCAAACCTCACCTCCATTTACTAGCTGCAAAACACTGGAGAAGTTATCTACTACATCCTGAGTTTCAATTTCCTCATCTACGAAAAAGGCGTAATCATAGAACCTCAAAAGAGTGTTGTGGCTAAAATAGGATAATATTTAGAGTATGTGAAATATTTAGAATGTATTTGTGATGGTTTTTTTTTTTTCTTTTTTGGATATGTTAACTTGGTTAAGCTATGGTTCCAGCTATTCAACCTAACAATAATCTAGGTGTTATAGAAATTGTGCTTTGTAAATGTGAGTCCATAATCAGTTGACTTTAAATAAGGGAGAGCATTCTAAATAGTCTGGGTGGGTCTGACTCAATCAGTTGAAAGGCCTTAAAACCAGGGCTGAGATTTCCCTGAAAAAGAAAACATCCACCTATGGACAGCAGCTTCAGCCTCTGCAGGGGAGTTCCTGATGGCCTGCCCTGTGGATTTTGGATTTGCTTATCCAGTTCCTCAATTGTGTAAGCCTATTCTTTGTAGTAAATCTATATCCATATTTATCTATGTATATATTATCTCCTGTTAGTTGTGCATTTCTGGTTGAACCCTGGGCGATATAGATGTCAAAATTGTAGAGTAGTGAATGTAAAGTGCTTAGCAGTAAAAGTCATAAACATTATTTTAAAAAAACAATAAAAACGACAATCCGTGTTTTGTTATGCTTGTTGGGTTTGGGAACCCTCAAGAGAAAGACTAGACATGAAGATGCCATTTAAACCAAGGCTTATGTTAAGAAAGAAAGGAATCCAGGTTGAGGCAAATGCAAGAACAAGCAGTAGGTTTCTCTCAAGGGCAGGATATAAGTGGGAGAAAAAAATATCTTCTATGTTTGAGCACAATGGCTTGCACCTGTAATCCCAACACTTTGGGAGGCCAAGGTGGGAAGATTGCTTGAGGCCATGAGTTAGAGAACAGCCTAGGCAATACGACTTGACCCTATCTCTACAGAAAATAAAAGAAACTTAGCCAGGCATGGCAGCACTTGCCTGCAGTTCCAGCTACCTGGGAGACTGAGGTGAGATCACTTGAGTCCAGGAGTTGGAGGCTGCAGTGAGCTATGATCATACCACTGCACTCCAGCCTGAGTGACAGAGCAAGACCCTGTCTCTAAAGATGAACAAATAAATAAATAAAAAAACCAAAAACTCATGTCTTAGTCCATTTGAGCTGCTATTCCAAAATGTCATAGTCTAGTTGCATAGGAAGATGTCATTTGCTGGTTGCAAAAATTCATTTCTCACAGTTCTGGAGACTGGGAAGTCCAAGACCAACAAACTGGCAGACTTAGTGTCTGGTCAGGGCCCATCAGCAGATTCCTAGACGGTGCCTTCTCCCTGTGTCCTCACACAGTGGAAGGGGCAAGGCAGCTCTCTGGGATTCTTTTATTTGGGGACCAACCCCATTCATTAGGGCTCCACGGCCTCATGACCTAATCACCTCCCAAAGGCCCCACTTCCTAATACCATCACCTGGGGGGTCAGAATTTCAACATATGAATTTTGAAGAAGCACAACATTCAGATCCTAGCACACTATTTATAATATGAGGAACAGCTATATAGAATCGAGGTTGGAAATAGGTGGTTCAAGAGCCAAATCCTGCACACTAGTTGTTAGTTTGGCTTGTAGAATGATTTTTTTTAAAAGCATTTAAAAATAATTTTTAAAAATGAACTTGAAATTAAGAGATTTTTGCATAAAATACAAATATCTGGCTTTTCTTGAAAACCTGGAAGCTCTGGCCACACTGAGCCCATACTCTCTCTGGGTCATAAACATTGGACGTTAGTCTTTTCTGTGTGGTCCCCACCACATGCTGTGGAAGACAAGGCACAGCTGCCTCCTGCATTTGTAGAATCTGCTTGAACCCTGTGGGCCTCTGTGATACGCTGCCCTGGGCAATCTCCGAAAACCTGGCCTTAAACTTTCCTTGACCTTCTTGGGCTCAAAAGCTTCCATTCCTTACTTAAGCAAACTCTCCCCATGATCACTCCCTAGACTGTCTATTCCGAAAGTTTCATTTATTTGTTTCTACATTGTCTTAATAATAACCGACTTCCTAGACTGTTATACTTCCCTTAATTTTTTTTAATCTTACTAGCAGGTCACACAATGCCTGAATATGTTTCTCTGAAACATAGTCATGATGAAAGAGTACATAACTTCTAAATAGACATTAAAATAGAACATTTTTTTCTCTAAACTACTTGTCACCTGGCCACTTGTACAGATGACTATGGGTCTGACTTAAGAAAGAAAACTGAGGGAGTCAGGCTCAGAAATGAACTGCCTTAAAACGCCCTGTAACATATCTAGTCACGTGACAATAAATACAGAAATGTTTCTGATATAGTGGTTTCTGTGTACAGGCACACACAGGTACATTAAAAAAAAACAAAAATGGGATGACAACACACTTGTTTATAACTATTCATCCTCACCTCTCTCTGTCTAATCTTAGAGGAAAATGTGCCTGATTTAAAGTAACCTACGATCTGCGTCTCCCTGGCACCTCACTGAAGCCAGGAGTCCTCTTGACTGCTTTCCTCTATTTTCCACATTTTCCTCCAGTTGGTTCCTTCCCTATAAGCTAGAAATATGTTCACATCACTGCCACTAACAAATCTTTGTCCTTACTATATAGGCCTTTGTAGCTACCATCTTTTTTTCCTCCCATGAGACCACCAGGCTCCCTGGTAAAGTGGTGAACACTCAGTCCATTTATTTTCTTTCCTTTCACTCTTCAACCCACTCCATTCCTTGTACTACCCATACATGCTAGGGAAAAACTTATCAATGCTTTCCTAGTTGCCAAATTAATTTATTATTTTACCCTTCATCTTGCTAAATGTAGCCCCGTGTGTGGCGCTTGATACAACATATCCCTCACTTCTGAAAATTCCTTCCCAGGCTTCAAGACTACTGCTGTCTCCTGGGTCCTCTCCATCTCTAGATGTTGTTTCTTAGTTGCCTTCTCTGGCTTCACTCAAAATTCCTGGGGTTTTGGTGGGGAATTGATACAAGATCCTGATCCCCTCACTTCAGGCTGGGGAATGTAACACAGGCAGGGAAAATCACATGATTATTCCAAGGAATTCCAAGGAATGTAAGTCTGGAATGCAGACACATGGGGGTGAGGAGCAGCTGTAAGTGGGTCAGCCGACGGCAGCAGCCTAGATGGCAAGTCATAAATTCTCCCCAGAGACCCTGGAGCTCCCTTCCTCTGTCCTCTCCAGGCCTGAGTACTCCACTGTTTATTCTGTGATCTTTGCAGCAGGTTTCCAATAAGTTATTTTTTATACAATGTTTACAGTTACTACATCTGGTTTCTTTTACTTGTAACTAAAGACCTTTAATAGACACCCTAGAGCTTTGCTCTGAAGTCTCTTCTCTCCTCTGTACACATGGGCTTTCTTCCTGGTAGCCCCATGCACTCTCATGGCTTCAGCCACCATCCATATGTTCTTGACTTCTTATTTATATCTTTAGCCTAGAGATCCCTCATGAGCTCTCCATCTGCAAATATAATCACTGTACCTAATGATTCTTCTCTTGGGTGACCCCCAGGAACCCAGAACTCAACATGTCCCAAAGTGCACTCATGGACTTTTCCCCCCAAATCTGCTTCTCCTTTTCCATTCTCTAACTCAGTGCCTGACACCACCATCCACTCAGTCACTCCAGCCAAATACCTCTTCTCCCTCCCTAATAGATTAGCAGTTGCTTGGTGCCGTCAATTCCCTTTCTTAACGCCTCTCCTAATCATTTACTTCCCTCTGCCTCTCCCTGTCTCAGGCCCTCAGCACTCCTCCCCTTGGCTATTGCGGTAGTCTCCTAACTTGCATCCACTCTCGTCTCCCTCTCCCTCTCCCTCTCCATCCATTCACTGCAGTCCATACACTCGAGTCTCATTTCTAAAGCAGTCTTTGCTCAAGTGTCTCCTCTGTTTAAAATCCTTTTTCTCCTATTGCCTAAAAAGGCCAACTACTTAACGTGTCAAACAAAGCCTTTCAGATCTTACTTCTGCCCACCTTGCAGGCAGCCTGGTATCTCGATTCCTCTTTCCTCATTGTAATCCCCAAACTCTAGTCATGTTGACCAAGCTGCCCTTCACCAAGATGCCACCCTCCTCATGCCCCCTCCAGCCCTCTGTGCTTCCTGCTCCCTTTGCCTGGAATGCCCTTCCCCACCCACCCAGACATCTGCTTAGTAAACATCTACCCATCTCTTTCTTCAAAAGATTATCTGTTTTTAAAAATAAAAATAGCAATTTTATTGGAAAAAACAAAGAAAACACAGAGAACTTTAATAAAGAAATAGAGATAGCCTAGAAAGCCTACCACCACTTAGAAACAAACATAGACTGGAGTGGCCAACATGTGTCACTATCCTGGCTTCTCAGCAAAGCCTCGGTTGATGGGTAGTGAACTCGCCAGAGAGGCAGAAAGTGGCCCGGTGTTTGCAAGAGGTTGAGGGCAGGAGGGAATGGGGAGTTAGTGTTTCATGGGTTCAGGGTTGCAGTTTGGGAAGACAAAAAAGTTCTGGAGACGGACAGTGGCGATGGTTGCACAAAAATGTAAACGTACTTCACGCCACTGAGCTTTACACTGTTAAAAATCGTTAAAATGGTGAATTCTCTGTTATGGGTATTTTACCACAATTTTTAAAAAGAGGAAAAAGGAGACAAGACTGATCTCAAGGGGTAGCAGTTTCAGTAACATTTGTTTCTTTTTTCTTTTTCTTAGAAGGGAACTGGCTGACGTTCATGGTGGGGGAGACGGAAACGGGAAACAACGCAAGAGAGAATGAACTACGAACCGATTTCATTTTTGACTAGGATGCCAGGTGTAAAATATCACATCTCCTTTAATATTCAGAATAGCTGGAGTCTCCATTTCGTTATTACAATAATGTCTTTATCCCTTCCCAGGTTCTCCCCTTCCATTCTCTATCTCTTTGCGATCAAACTGAGCACCCAGGGGATTTCCCAAACCCGGGGTTACCGGATCCTGAGCATGCGCGGAGGAGGGACAGGGAGCCGCACACTCCGGGCTCCGCGGCTGCAGTTGCTATTGTGGCCACAAGGTGGCACTGAGTCTTTGGCGGCCGCTGGTCTTCCCGACCATGGAAAGTCGGGGCCGCTGGGGCTAGGTAGGAAGAGCACACTCCTGTGAGGTGGCTGGGGGGCTCCACCTGGACCCCAGCTCTAGCGCTGCTGGCGCCATAGGAAGCAAACATGTTTGGAGCTCTGCGGTCCTGCCTTTTCTGGAGTCTCGCCGTGGCTTACTCCTTTCAGAGCTTTCTGCCCTGTCCTGACAGTGCCCTCTCTCCCTAGGCCTGAGATCCTGGGACTCAGCGACCCGAACCTTCCAACCTTCGCGCCCTCCCCAGCACACTTTCAGAATCTCCACGGCTGGGTGCAAAGGGGCCCTCGCTAGGCTGCAGGTACTCTGGTCCGCCTTAGCTCTAACTCCTGCCTCTCTAGGGCTTTTCCCTCTAGCCCCAGAGTGCGGAAAATCCTCTATTTCTTCTCACAGAAGGCATGGTGCTTCCTTCAGGGTGCGAACCCCACCAGTTTACCAGAAAATGGACCTAGCACCCTCCCTCCTAAAGAAAAAATAGGAGGGTAGATGATCAGCAGCACAGATGGAAGGGCCAGACTTTGAAAGGAAGGCCCCATACCTCTACTGCCGAGGCAGAGCAGAGGGAGATTGGGTAGGTAGAAATAAAAATGCTTCTCGAGGAAAGGGAACTTAGAAGACCTGCGGCCAGTTTTCCTCCCTATTTTCATTATGAGATAGATACAAAAGTCATATGTGAAAATGAGAAGGAGAATATGAAGGGCAAAGCCCATGTGTGGTGGTGAAGAGAACTGCAGAGGGAGAGGCCAGGTGGCTGAGCCTTGTACAAGGGCCTATGGATTGTTGGAAACCAATCGTTCACTCATTTATGTATTTGAGAGCTATTTATTGAACATCTGCTGTCTGCCGACATTGTTTCAAGAGGCGAGAATACATCAGAGAACAAAATAGAAAAAACTCCTTGCCTTTGGGAAATATTCCAGTAGTTCCTAAATACTAGAAGGAGGGGAGGACTGAAGATCGGGAGGAAGCACGATTAATTAGTGAGCAAAACGAAATGCTGGAAGGTGATACACTATGTGGAAATAGACACATCAGGACAGGGGAAATCAGAAGTTGTGAGGGAGTTGTGACTTAGAATTTAAATAAGGTGTTCAGGGAAGCTCTCATTGACCTCAAAGACTTGAAGGAAGCTGGCCACGTTGCTACGGAGGACAAGTAACCTGGCGGAGAGAACAGCCAGCATAAAGGCTATGAAGCAGGAGTGTGGCTGACATGTCCATATTGCTCCCAGAGTACATGGGATGCTGCAGCAAAAATAGAGAAAGCATGAGGTGATTTGGGTGAGGCCGTGGAAGCATGGGAGTGGCAGAGGGGTAACCAGGGAAGAAAGTGCTTATAGTTGTGGTTCAAGGGCATGATTCTGTGGTCCAGGTGGGCAGACAGAACTGGGAGGTCCTGACAAGGAAGAAAGGAGGCTGAGTAGGAGTTGTGAGAGTTGGGGATGCTGTGTATAAACATTGGGTGTCTCTGGTAGAATTTAAGATGTCACTGGTGGCATAGTTCAAAGTGATGATAAAGGCAAGAGTGTGACCTTGTGAGTGAATGACTGAAAATGGGGAGTGGGCTCAAGCATGGTGCATACTCAAGTCAACCACAGCCACAACTGTGCTCTTCTGCATGGGGGTTCAGCTCCTACTGAGTAGTATAGGAAAGGGCTAAGCTGCATCTCTCCTGCATTACCAGCAAATGCCCAGTGGAATTCAGCATTCTTCCTCAAGCAGTTAGGGAAGCATGAACGCCTGCTAGCAAATATTACAGGGCAAACAAAATTGTACCCATGCATGATAGGAACCTTACACTCTCTGCCAGCACACTGATTTCTCTCTTAAGAGGTGGGTTATTTTGTTCTCCTCTAAGAGGGCGAAGCCTGTCTGTATCTCTTTAAATCTTAGTGAGAGGCAGCATAGCGGTGTTGAAGTTGAAGCCTACAGAGGTGTAGCAGAATTTGAACAACATGGTTTGCGAGGTAGCAGCCTCCATTTCTCTTCTATCAACTCTTGATTTGAAAGAAGGGTTGTTGGTAGTGGCAAGATGGAGGATGAAAATCTCAACCCAAGAGCTGTATGTAGTGAGACTTCAGTCTAGATTCCCTTATCTGGGAGTGACTTCTTTACTTCCTTACTGCACGTTCCTTATCTTTCTCCACTATAATGCTGGCTATATGATGTTTGCTATCTTGTGGAAGAGAAAAAATTATTGGAAGGTAATGATGAAATGTAAAAGAATGAGACTGAGTGAAATAAATGAAGAACAGTGATGCAGCAATGATTCATTCACTCATTTGCTACTATAACAAATACACACGTATGTATTTGATACCTATTACATATGTATATATCAGGTGTTTACTAGCAACATGGAATCATGTTCTGGGGATTGGAGATGCATCAGTAAACAAAACAAAATTCCTGCTATTTGAGACTGACCTTGAGGGGAGACAGAAAATACATAAGGGTGCTATGTTGTAGGAGTTGCGTTGGAGGGATTTGGGGACTGAACAAGGAAAAAGATGTGAGCACAGGGGGCAGTAACATACCACATGCTTTATTGAATGGCTCTTGGATGGGGTTGCATGAAAGAGGATGTCCCTCATAGTGTGAGACCATCCAGAGGTTTAGGGCAAGGGGGCCACTGTTTAGAAGGGAAGAAGAGCAAGGGGAAAATCAAGAGAGATGGGGATTAGAAAGGGAACTTAGAGGATCTAAGTGATGTTACTCAGCAATACAGCAGAGTCTGGGTCAGAGAGCTCAAAAGGGCCACAGTGTTCCGGGCCTTGTAAGTACAAGGTCCCATCTGGTCAATGAGCAACAGCTGTTGGGTGAGGCGTCATAGGGTACGTAATGTAGACAGGCTCCAAATGGCTAAAAATCTGCTTGTTTGTGCTATTTTTTAAATAACTGAATGTGTAAAAATTTACATTTGGCATCAGCAGGCTTTTCAGCTGACAATTTTAACCTGCAGTGAGGAAATAAACAAGGTAGGGGTCAATACACAGAATCAGTCTTTGATTCATGAACATAACCTAGGTGCTAAGGAGAGGGAGCAGCGTAGGGAGGCAAAGTAGGGCAGGAGAGGGGCTCTGCTTTTGATGCATTGTCTGAAAAGGCCTTTGTTGTAAGAGGACCTCTGAACAGAGACATGCATGAAGGAAGAGATTGAGTGCCCTGTGTGATACATGGGAGAAGAAAGTTTCTGGTGCTTTTGTTTTGTTCTGAGGAGACACTACAAGGCCAATGAGATAAGAGTGGAGTAAGCTAGGTGGACTGTGATAGGGATGAGGCTATGTTCTGTAGGGCCATGCAGCTGCATACAATAAGGCTTCCATTTTGAGTGATGGGGGTGCCGTTGGAAAGAGGAGAGACAGATTACACTTCGGTTTTAAAGGTGCTCCAGAATGCCACAAGAACAGATGTTACCCATGGAAGGAACGGTGGTGGCTTGGACAGAGTGGACAGTGGTGAAGGTGATGAGGAATCAAACTCTGGAAGCATTTCAGGAATAGAGCTCACAGAATATGTGAGGAATTGAATGTGAGATGGGAGAAAAAGGGTGAAGGAGGCAAGGATAACCAGGATATTTGGCCCACAAGGTTGCCCTTCACTAGCTACATTTAAGCGATCGTGATATAATGTGGCTATTTGTCCCCACCCAAATCTAATGTTGAATTGTAATCCCCAGTGGTGGTGATGGGGCCCGGTGGGAGGTGTTTAGATCGTGGGGCAGGATCCCTCATGAATGACTTGGGCCATCCCCTTGGTGGTAAGTGAACTTTCGGTCTGAGTTCACAGGAGATCTGGTGGTTTACAAGTGTGTGGTACCTCTTTCCACACTCTCCCTGTCTTGTTTGTGCTGCTGCCATGTGAGATACCTGCTTCCCTTTCACCTCCCACCATGACTGTAAGCTTCCTGAGGCCTTCCCAGAAGCAGATGACAGCAGCATGCCTCCTGTACAGCATGCCTCATGTACAGGAGCAACATGCCTCCTACAGCGTGTAGAACCACAAACCAATTAAAACTCTTTTCTTAGAAATTACCCAGTCTCAGGTATTTCTTCATAGCAATGCAAGAGTGGCCTAACACAGATACATAATATGGTGCCAGAAGTATGGATTTTATACATTTAGGCCTCCAGGGAGGTGTCTGTGGAGGCAGAATCATGTGAACAGATGCACAGACTGTGGGGCAGGTGTGGGAGTTTGAGGCTGGTTCCACCACTTCATAGCTGTGTGACCTCGGGCACCTTCCTTGACTTCCCCTATCTGTAAAATGGAGGAGCAGCAATTTGTGGCGATGTGAAGATGAACAAATTTGTAATGAATGTATAAAGTGCTTAGTACAGTGCCTGGCACATGCTAAGTACCCAGTAGATGTACCTGTAGTTACTACGATTGGTGTTCAAGGAGCCTCAGAAATAGGAATGGTTATTGTCAAGGGAAAGATGGAGGGACAATTTCAAGTGAAGTGAATGAGCTCATTTTGGTTTTCAAGTACCCCTAAGAAAACATTCTTCTTTGGCAGGGCTGGCTACATAATTTGTGGGGCCCACTGCAAAAAAAAAAAAAAAAAAAAAGGCAGAGAGCCTCCTGCTAAAAAAGTCTTTCAAAGTAACGCCCACGGAGTATTATGCCAAGCACAGGGCCATTCAATGCCAAGGCCCTGTTCAACAGAGAGTGCCTCAAGTCTATCATCCTCTAAGTAGGTCTCCACTAGGGGCCTCTAGGTGCCTATGACCACCAGTTCTAGACCAAACAGAGTGGAACCAGTGGGACAATTCCATCGTGCACTAGCTTCACAGCCTACTGTGTCATCCCACTCTGACTCAGAGGCCTTCTGTTTTGGCTCTTAAGACCACTTGAAAAGGTGTCTTCCTTCCTTCTATGCTCTCAAATAAAATAAGATCCTTCTCATTTTATATACGTTCTAAGCTAATAGAAAGACAAAAAGAAGTAAATGAAAGCATCATTCCCTTGAGAAGATAATCTGAGGTGTACACATAGGATAGACAGTTATATCTTCCCTACCATTTAGATAGCACCTGATTCATTTGAAAATGCTTCCCTAAGCAGGAGTCCTGGGAGATGCATGATCTTTTAGAGGACACAGAAGTTCAAAATGTTGACTTGGTTTTTTTAAAGTCGTTGCATTAGTGACATTACCAGAATTGGACACCTGGTCCCCTTGACTTGTGGTTCTGCATTTTTAAACCAATGTGCAAGTTTAATGGAATCTGGAAGTGATGTCAGTGTCTCAACTAGGGCTCATGTGAAAGATATTAATTTAAAAGTTAACTTTCTTTTGGATAAAGAGGAGTGGAAAGTTGACCTTTGTTTTCTTTTGAATGTGAAAGGCAATTGCATAGTATTAAGCTTTTGCTGTATTTTTGTCTGTGTAGTATCTTGTTTGAAATGTGGGTGCCTCGAGATATTGCACTAGTGCTCTCTCTCTCTCTCTCTTTCCATTTCTCCCTCCCTACATCCCATCCCCTCTCTCTTTCTCTCTTCCCTTCCTCCTTTCTTTCCTTCTTTCCATCCACCCATCCTTCCTTCCTGCAAATGCCTAGCATATGCTATGCACGTAAATGTGTTCAGTAAGTCATTTTGGTCATGAAGCCATAGTTTTAGCTAGAGGTGCTTTTGCCTCCAGGGACACTTTGCAATGTCTGGACTTATTTTTGGTTGTCACAGTTGGGGAAAAGAAAATGCTAATACCATCTGGAGGGTAGAGACCAAGTATGCTGCTAAACATCCGACAGTGTTCACCACAGCCCTCCATAGCAAAAAACCGTATGGCCACAAATGTCAATGGTGCTGAGGTTGAGAAACCCTACTGCAGAGGAAGAGGAGAAAAACAACATGAAATCAATGATCAAGATTCCATATCCCTGATTAAAAACAGACTAGTTAAAAATAATCCCCAGCATCTGTATGGCATCTGTTTTGGGACATGGTTCAGATTAGAAGGGCCAAATTAGAAATGACCCTCTGCAAAGGGACAATTGCTGACAGTATCAGAGATGGCAGCAGTGCCACAGCTGAGGGCCACTCACTGCATGAGGTGAGGGAGGAGTGACTGGAAGGTACAATGCTGTTTGCTCCTTTCTGTGGGACTGGTTAATTATTTACCTTGAATAAATGAGTTGAATTCGTTTCAAGTCAAGTCACTTTTTAAGTTGGCATCTTCTCTAGGGAGGGCAAGATAAGGATAATTCTTCTAGGCAGGACAAGATAAGGCTCATCCTTTGAGCATCCTACCATCCCTTATTCCACACAGAATGGGGAGTGCTCTTGCATCTGAAACCCCCAGGGTCTCTTGCTACAGCTAAAGGAAAACATTAGAAAATCAGCTGTTGCAGTTTCAGAGTCAGAAGAGATCATGAGATGTGTACAGGTTTCACACTTGTTTTGGATTCAGGGATGTTTGTTTCTTGCTGCCTGCTCTGTGTAAGACCGGACACTGCCACCAAGGCAATCCACAGTTTGGGTTCTAGCTTAAGTTCTGAATGAAGAAGTCTCATATGTGCAGAAATCGTAATGACAAGCATACAATAAATTCAATTTTCCTACAAAAAGCAGAAACATAAACATGAATTGTTAACAGTAGTATCATGATTAAAGGAATTTACATTTCTGTGCATACAAATAGTAACTAACTCTTCATCATTCTCAATGACTCTTTACTGGTGTTTGCAATTAACATTCATTTTATTTGTGTCCAAAGGAAAATGGGGAAATAGGGGAAGAGAAGAAGAGAAAAGCATAGAAGAGAAAGGAGGGAAAACTTCATGATGACACAGATTCACATGAAAACAATACAAGATGATTTATACAAGCAAATGGTTCCCTAATGGCTAGTTTTATTAATTTCTTTGAAATGTACATTCCTATGTAATGATTTTAAGACTAAAGATTTAAATTAAGATGAATATGAAATTAAGATGAAATTACTGGAAGAGGAATGGCTGCATCAACTAATTAGCTCAGTTTGAATTTTGATATATATTTTTTGATTGCCCTCCACATATGGTGTCCTAGTTAAAACCCTACTTGCTGAGAACACAGGAAACTACCTATTTCTTTATCTGTGACAATAATAGTTTTTAATCTAACTTTAAAATCTTTGTCAGTCTGATTGGTATAAACATTAGGTTGGTGCAAAAGTAACTGCATTTTTTGCCATTACTTTTAATGGGGAAAACCACAATTACTTCTGTGCCAATTTACTACTAACTCATATTGTTTCTGTTTGCATATCTTTATTTTCTTCTGATATAGCTATTGTCTATATGCATTTCTTCTTTTATTAATTATCTTTTAATGTCCTTTATCCACTTTTTCCTGTGTTATCTTCTCTGATTTGAAAGTGCTCTTCATATCATAGGGATTGTATTGATTTTTCCTTTTATGTAAGCTTTAATTATTTTTTCCCCAAGTCATAGACTTATTAATGATACTTTAGATGTGCAACAAAGTTGTATTATATATGCAATTGTTTCTATTCCTTTTGCTTTCCTAAATGTTATCAATAACCTATTAGAAAGCATAATGGAATATTGGTTACTTTCTCCCTTATTTGTTCATGTGTTCATTCCAGAAGTAGATGGTAAGCTTTCTATGAGTCAAGGAAAATATTAGGTACTGGGAATACAATGATGAGCAAAACCAACTATATCCTCGCCTTGTGGAGCTTAAAATCCATCTGCAGAGCAACCACCACCACCACAGTAATAGTAACTTAAACAACAGAAAATCATGAGAAAGAAATAAAAATGAAATGTGCAAGATCTTTATAAAGCAAATCCTAACATTCAGCTGTAGTACATAAAGAACAGACTGCGTGAATGGAGTAATTCTATACTTCTGGAAAGGAATAGTTACTCTTATAAGATGTTAATTCTATATTAAGGTCATTATAAAATACTTTAAAAATGATCTATAAGAATAAATTTATGAAAATATCTAAGAAAAGTTTCACAGAAAATAGTAATAGCAAATTTGCCCTGTGAAGTATAAAAGCAGATTATAATTCCTTGGTACTTAAAATGATTGGAAAGAGAATTATTAAATAAATGGTATTAGGTCAACTGGTTAATTATCATGGGGAAAAGCTAAAATAGAACATTACACTTCATACCAAATTAAATTCTTGAAATATTTAAGATTTTTAATGTATAAATTATAAAAGTACTAGAAGAAAATATAAGATAATACAAATGTATTTTTAGAAGCAAGGAAGGATTAAAAGTATAATATCAAAGACAGGAAGAACAAAATCTACTGTGTAAAAGTTTGACCACATTAATATGTGGAATAAAGATATGCAAATGAAAACAATATGAGCTATTATTTGTACCAATCAGATTGGAAAAGATTGCAACAAAAGTATCAAATAAAAGTAGAAACATAGAAAACTAGTGTATGCATACATAGGGAGGTGGAATGGGAGTTTGCAATGACTCTAATATAAAAAGCATTCTTTATAATTGTAAGAAAAAGGACAAATCCCTCATAGGAAAATGGGCAAAGGCTAAGGATGGGTGATTCAATAAAAAATAAATACTTTGGTAATAATAAAAGACATGCAAACAGTCTGGCAAAGATTGAAAGGCACAGTGTTGAGTCTGTGGAAAAGGTACACTCATATGTCCACCACTGAAGAGATTCTAAATTAGGATAGTCTTTTGGAGAGATACAGCTAGGGTAGTCTTTTAAGGGCTTATGTTTATGCCAGGTTAAAGCAAGAAACATTTATTGTCTTGCAAGTTCCGTGGGTCAGGAATCTGGTGTAGCCTAGCTAGGTCCTTGGGCTTAGGGTCTTTTGCAAGGCGAGAGTCAAGGAATTGGTGAGGGCCACATTCACCTGAAAGCTCATCTAGAGGAAGATCTACTTTCTGGGACTGGTAGCAGGTCTCAACCCATACATTTGAGGGCATAAATACCAGAAAGGATGATCACTAGGGTCCATTTTAGAGGCTGCTAACCCCAGGGGATAATTCAACAATTTGTATCAAAAGCATGCAAAATAATGTGTGTTTTTTGCTATATCAGTTACCATTTTCTGCCTTATCCCAAGTAAAGAACTGAACAAATGCACAAAGATAGGAATGCAAGCATTTTTAAGATGGATGGCATATAATAGAATAAAATGAAAACAACCTAATGTCAATAGTCTAGTTTCAATAAATTAGGTTATAGCTATGCAGCAGAACAACATGCAGCAATTAAAAGTTATATATAGATGTGCTCATAGCAATAGAGAAAGATGTGGTTGAAATACTCCTGAATTTCAAAATTAAATTAAAAATAATGTTCAAAATGTATATCTTTTATAAAGTAGGAAATATATAGAAAAAATCTAGAATGACAGACTCACAAATATTAACAATGATTATTTCTTTCAAGTGATAGGAATGTACACATTTTAAGATTTTCTCTATTCTGCTTAATCCAGGTGATCTACATTTTCTACAATGAACGTATGATATCGTATAGCAAAAATGAGGCAATACTTGTCATGAAAAGTGAAAAAGAAAAGCAACAACCCTCTGGCTTTGGCTTGCTAACAGTCATGCTGCGCTGCTTCTGCTTTCAGCGGCATTGGAGAGTCCTGTCCTCCCACTACCCGCCCTCATCCCCCAGTGTCCTGAGGTCTTGCCCAGCTGCCTGACCATGGCATGGCAGGATCCGTCAAGTTCAAGAACCAGGCCATTCTCCCTTCCCCGGGGGAGATTCCTCCTGAGCCTTTCCCGAGGCCTCAGTCACCATCGGGGCTATACTAGACCTGCATCCTAGGGAAGGAAGCTTGTTATTGTTTTCCAGGTATGGATGAACAGCACCAGTAAGCACCTCACTAACAAGCATGAAAGGTGGAAGCTGGAGACAACCCCGGCTCTCCACTGCCTTCCTCGGTCCCCTTAGATTCTTGTGTGATGCTGAGTCTTTCCTTTTCTATCAAGATGAGTTCTGCAAGTGAGAGATAGCACTAATTTTTCACTGTCACCACTCCTTTGAAATTTTAAACACATTATTTTTGTGTTTGGAACACAAAGCTCTTGTTTTCTATTAGCAAATGAGAACTAAAATAAGTCACATTAAGCAATGCTGTCAAAAGTCCTTTTCTGCAAGATTATTTCCACTGAAACATTTAATTGAGCATGGTTTATGCATTGATAATAATCAATATATTCATTCCCCGGTGAACTGAGAATCAAATTCCTCTGTTTGAAGGAATCATTTGAGGTATTTTGTAGGTTCATTAAATAGAACAAGTGAAACCCATAGCTGCACGGTATTACCAAAATACTTCACTGAATAAATTGTGATTCCTTTATTGACTGATGTAGTAATTAAATTCATGTGCCATAAAGTGATACAGAAAACAGTTTCATTCCTTTTTGAATGAAATTCATTCTTCTCAGTTTTAGAAATTAAAACTGGAAAATGTTTATATTTAAGTCAAAGTGCTTTCAAAACTAATCCTAGGGAGAAAGAGAGTTCTGAATGGGGCAGGTTGTTGGAAATGTGGAGTTATTCCCTGCCAGGCCTTTCTTATGCTCCAGCCACCAACCCTTTTATCTGATTCTGAAACTGCCTTAGACGTAATTGGGTTTCTTAAGACCTGTTTCTCTCACTGGACACGATTATGAACAAAGAGGACTGAACTGGGAAAATAATTAATTTTAATGAGAGAGACACTGGGGAAGTGTGAGTGGCTTCCTCTGTTTTCTTTGATCTAAAATAATGAATGTTCATTCAGCAAATAGAGCAGAAAGATTACAAGCATCTAGTCCTAAACAGAGGTGACACATTTAAGCAATCTAATGAAATCTCTTTTTACAAACCATACTCACAACTGAGTTTGCCCAATCATGACAGAACATCCTGTACCTCTGTATTTTTAATCTTAGTTTGTACAAACTAAATTGCACAGAATATGCATCATCAAAGGTACACAAAGGTGGGCCCAGTTATTCCCAGCTCTTCAAGCCACAGATGTAGAATTTTCTCCTTTTGGTGTGTAGGGCTTCTTTTCTTTTCTTTTTATTCAGTTTTTATATGAAAAATATCCCATGTGCATTTTATTCTGACATGTGAAAGGGCTGTGAGCTTCTCTAAGGTGAAGACAATACTATGTTCAAAATCGAATCTCAGCATCTCTCACAGTGTTGATGCCTGTGGGCTCAGTAAATCTTTGTTGAAATGAATGAATGAGTGAATCACTGGTAAGCCTACCCTGAAATGTAGCCACTGTTTACATTTTTCTTTCTATAATTCCAGTCTTTTATAAGCATGAATATTTGTACTACTTGTGAAAGGCTGCAAAATATTTACAAACAAACCCTGACATCTTAGTGGCTCAAGCTTTTTTTTTTCTTTGATGTATAAATTTAATGTCACTTTGTGCAAGGTGGCTGTCTGGGCAGCTCTCCTCCACATAGTGGTCCAGGGACTTAGGATGCTTCCATTCTGAGGTTGATGATGTGCAAGAAGCCTTGATTACTCTAGGTACTCTGTACCTAGGGCTAGAGACCAGAGACAGGGTTCAAAAATTGACCAAAGAAAAGACAAATATCTATAATAGAGAGAGGAGGAGAAAGACTATCCTAGTTTAAAATATTGCCTGGGGATAGCTGTCTTTTTAGAAACTGGGGTCAAGGAGTGTTTTCCAATTCCAGAAAATAGTATGTTCTTAAAAGCCAAGGAGAAAGAAGAAAGAGGTAGAGATATGTTTGAAATGTGCACCGTCATGTAAGAACAGGGCAACAGATAACTACCTGGTTAGAGTTTTCTAGGCTGTTGGCAGAACAGGTTAACCGACAACTATCTGGTTAGAGTTTTCTAGACTGTTGGCATACTCTGCCGATTTTAAGCAGAGATAGCTGAGACTCATGGGTGGGGGTGGGAGTGAAGCAAAGAGGAAGGTTGGGTGGGTGACCTACGCCCAGCAACTGAGCCAATAACTGCTATTTATCTTCTGGTTCCTGGTTCATTAGTTCCTGGAACTCGTTTACCGTTACTTCCTGAAACCACATTTCATTGAACAAAAGCCCCATACAACATTTGATTGAAAACTCTCAACTAATCCTCTATGACCTTTCCAGTTAGTAGAATCCTTTATGCCCTTTCATGTTAGTAGAATTTCTCTGACCTTGCGAATAGTGAAACTAAAAGTCCAATCATGTCATCTCTCTGGCCTAGAACTTAATTTGCTTCTTCAACTAGGGGAGATCCAACCAAATGGTGTCTTTTATTATTGACTGATCATAGTTTTAATCTCATGGAAGAAGCTGTATTTCAGATATTCCTTTCTATGTCAATAAACTAGACAGTCTTATTTTATTGTTTTTAATAAAAATGTTTTATATAATTTTTAAATTCAAAAAATGTAACAATATTTCAAAGAAATTTTGGCATTTGTTTTACCTTTACCTTCTCTTATGGCAAGCAATCTTGATTTTGCATATAGAGCTATAATTTAGTATTTAACTTTTTAAATAATAAACTTAAATAAAACAGGATCAGTTAAAATATTTAATAATAGTGTGAATGGCACATAGATTGGTAAAAATTCATGAAATTGATGTTTAAATAAGAAATGTCTGAGAAGCACTGATTTAGCCACCCCAAGAGCCCATTTCTAGGATCCTTAAGGCTGGATATGCACCTTCCACTGGAAAGGTAACAGAAGGTGAATCTCAACCACGGTTGTACCTAGAACCCTGGGGATCTTTCTAAAATGCTGATGACAAGACTCCACTTTAGACTGATTAAATCAGAATATCTGAGTGCGGGGCCCCAGGAATGGGTATTTTTTTAAAGCTTCCCAGATGATTGTTATGTAAAGCCAGGGTTGGAAACCATTAATACTAGATGTCTTCAATTCCCTTCAAAATGAGCTTGAAGACTAACTTTTGAAATCTCTCTCTCTCTCTATATATATATATATATATAGAATATATATATATAGAATATGTATATATACATTCTAAACTAAGTATGCAGTGAAGCTAACAAACTAGTAGAAAAGAGGAAATTACCTATCTGTACATTTGATTTTGACAACCATACTCAGTTTTGACACCTCGTTCTGGGCCATCCCACCCTGCTCAAGCCAAACTGCCTCCACCCCACAAAGATGCCCTCCTCATCACAGCCAGCCTCTGTAATCTCACTGGATGCTGTGTAACGAAGAATAGTAGCAGTACTAATAACAAGCTTCCATTTATTGAGCTTTTACTGTGGACTATCTTTTGCTGCAATGCATCAATGGATATTAAGGAACATACAATATTTTGCACAAATGGAAGTATACGTCCATAGGAAGAAACATTCATATGTAACTTCCTTATAAAAAAGGAATTTGTATATGCATTTTTAGCTTTTTATTTTGAAACAATCTCAAACTTAGAGAAAAACTGCAAGAACAGTGCAAATAAATTTTTTCCTGAACTGTATGAAAGTGAATTGCTGACATGATGCCTTAGATGCCAAATACTTTATTATATATTTCCTATGAACAAGGACATTCTTCTATATGACCACAAATACAGCCATCAAAATCAGGGAATTAACATTGATACATTATTTATCTTAGATTCTACAAATGTCATCAGTTGTCCCAAACGTCCTTTACAACAAAGGGATCCAGTACAGAATCACATGTTGTATTTAGTTTTCTCTTTAGTTTTGTTTACTCTGGAAGAGGACCACAGGCTTTCCTTGACTTGTATGACCTTGATGCTTTTGAAGATTACAGGTCAGTTATTTGGTAGAATGTCTCTCAGTTGGGGTTAGTCTGAGGTTTCCTCATGGTCAGCACCTTTACAACATTACAGAAGCCTTACTGCAGTCTTCTCTTTACATCCTATCACATCATGCATGATGTCAATTTGTCCTATTAATGAAGGTGTTAACTTTGCTTAATTAGGGGATGTTGATGAGTCTTCTATACTGTAAACTGACTCTTTTGCCCCTGATAATTAATAAGAATTTTGTACGAAGGTATTTTGAAACCATGTATCTATCCCATTACTCTTCGCTCTTTTGATTCATTCATTTATTCGTTCACTCATTTATATTATTATGAATTCATGAATTCTTACTTTATTCAGTAGCTATAATCCATTAGTGTCATTACTTATTTTGATGCTCAAATTATCCCAGACTTGATCAATAAGAGCCGGTTCAGGCTGGCTTTGATTTTGGACGTATGCACATCATTCTTTGAGCACTTCCTGGTTTTCTTGCATAACAAGATGTTCAGGTTTGGCTTTTGCTTTTCCTGCCTCTGTCCTGATATCAGCCAAAGACCCTAGGGTCTTTGGTTCCTTTTAGTGCATAAAAGTAACTTGGGCATGAAGTGCGCTCATTGATATTGAGGCGTTTCTGTTCCTAGGCCTTCTCAGTCAACCAAGCTACTGACCTTACACACACACACACACACACACACACACACACACGTACATGCATACACATATATACTTTACATCATACTTACATCTACAACTATCTCTGCATACTAAAAACCATGAGTTCATATTAATATCCCCAATCCCAATCCACCACCACAAGGTTCATTCTAGTCTCCTCCCTTTTCAAGTCTGTAACTCCATTCTCCAACAGTGAGGATCCTGTCTCATGTTATCCTAAATATATTTACTAATTTGATCAACCCTGCTGCGTGCTACCATTCTCCATACTCTGCTGCTACCCTCTTCTAACCTGTATTCATGAATACCCTCCTCACCTCATTAGGTCTCTGACACTGTCCACTGGAACTTCACTGGGTTTTGATGCCTGGTTCTGAGCTACTCCCAAACCCACACACACCTTCCTCACCCTACTTGGGCTCTGACACTCTGTGCCAAACTGCCCTGTACTATGCAAATGTCCTCCTCATCCCATTCTGATGCCCTGCAGTGGACAGCTGTTACTACCATCCAACCACCTGGACACCCTTCCCACTGCTTGTGCTCTAACACCTGTGCCTGGTCAGTCTTTTGTGTGGTTCCCCTTCTTGCTGCTCAGGCTTTTCTGTCTCCCTCAGGTCATATGCTGAGGCCTACTTTGCTCAGACCCCACCTAATGCTATGTAGGCTTTTAATTTTGAAGTTTTTTGCCAAATTGCCATACAGAGAGACTACGAATTTACATCCCACAGCCAGCTGAAGAGCACCTGTCTCCCTAACACCTTCTGCAATAAAGTGTGTTATCATACTTTTAGATCTTTGCTCATTTGAGAAGTAAAAAAATGTATATATCAAATTATAGCTTAAAATGTATTTGAAGAAAAATCGAATACTTCTTCAAAACAATAGGAATGCATATTTTCATTAAAGCCCAATATTATGATTTTATTAACACTTAATTTTTAATTCTTAAACACCAAACTTTACAAAACAATGCCATTTTCTCAGTTATGTAATGGTGTATTTTTCTCTGTTTAATAACTAAATCGAGTCTCAGAAACATATTGCTGGTCCCAGATTTAATTGAAAGGGATAGCAAATTTTAATTTCTAATGGGACAAGAAAAACAACACGTGAAAAGTCTGTTTTGACTAGAACAGTTATCGAATCAGTAATTAATTGTTTATACTTATGTCACTTTGCCTGGAAAAGATAAATTTAGGGAGATAAAAAGTGCCATCACATGATAATAATAGAAGGTCTTGGTCATTTGATCATGTGTCCTAAGTTTTTGGAGAAAGTCACAATGCCAGAGTACCCTGGATTTCAGAGCAGGCCCCAGGCAACATTTCATTATATTGGTAATGGTATTTATGGAGCATTAACAGTTCACTGGGAGCAGCCTTCTTCACAGTGAAGCCCTTGGTACACCAGGAACCTAATGGAAGCTCTCTTTCGTTTATACTTACCCAGTAAGTGGCACTAAACATTCATTTAGATTTCTCTATAAATGGCCCATGGTTGGATCAGAGCAGCTTGACGTAATTAGCAGGGCATTATTTTCCTTTCAGGGTGTGGTAGAGTTAGACATGTTAAAACAACCTCCAGAATTGAAAAGTGATAGATTCCAAGGAACTGTGCCATTTACATGTACAATTAACAGAATCATAAGGAAAAACAACACCTTAATAATAGCTTAAGTTTTGCATAATTTCTTGCATTTCACAAAGTAATAGAGATTGTCCAAGGCTCTGCATTTTGGGAATGCAGAGGGCATTCTGCAGCCACCACCTGATATCTCAGATTCACAGTGTGTGCCAGAAGATTCTCTGGGCTTTTACAAAAAAAAAAAAAAAAAAACTTCTTGGCTCATTCTATTGAAGGAGTGTACTCAAAAGTTTAATTTTGCCAGCAACAAAGATAATACTGAGGCCCATTATCACAGCAATACCTCAGTGATCAAGCATTATTGGGTAGAACAAGTTTTTCTGGATGAATAAATTTTCAGGATAGCATAGATTTCAGGATAACGGGTGATTTCACTTTGTATATTTTTGCTAATATTTTTTTCTATCGGTCATCATTAAAGGATTTCTAGAGCTAGAAAGTTTAAAATTCTCATTTTTCAAGTGAGGAAACTAAGGCATTGAGGTTTAGATAGATGCCCTTGGAAAACTGAGGCAGGAAGGTCAATACCAGTCATCAGCAAGGTTATAGCGTCATCTACTATGACGCAAGAAGTAGGATCATACAGGTCACCAAGGTTAATTGTGGGAGGGGTAATTAGGGTCATAGTCAAGACTCAAGGGAATGTGGTAAAGATGGGGTGGAGATGGAAGACAGCAGCATTTATTAGGAGAACTTCTGCTCATTCTTTAAGACTGTCTAAAGATCACCTCCCTGTGAAATATTTCCTGACACCTCCTTCCTGTCTAGAAAGAATAGATGATCCCAAAGCTGTATTCCCTTCGTTCTTTGCCGAAGCTTTATCATAGCACCTATCACTTCATGTTTTGTAAATGTGTGGCCTGAAGGAAGAAGTGTTGTCGAATCAAATATTTGTATCTTCAGTATACCCAGCATCATCTGACATATGGTAGGTGCTCAAGATAGATTTGTTGAGTAGTTCAATAAATATAGGACTAAATGATAAATGATGAGAAATGAACACAAGCTATGTCTTGACTTAGGGTCAGTGTTAGGAGTAACAGTGATCGGCTAAGGATGAATAAGCATTCAAGGATGACCCCTTCCCTTCATGGCTCAGACTGCTTAACTTTTACAGTTGCTTTTGGTTCTATTTCATTTCTTACCATTAGCTCAAGCTCCCAAAAAACCAAGCATAGTATATAATGAATGCTATGGACAAGCAGAAACTGAATGTATTGATTCCTGGAAAAAATATTTATTTTTTCAGCAAATATTTATTGAAAGTCTGTCATGTACCTGGTGCTGTCATAGATTGTGTGAATTCAACACATTTCTTGCCATTGTGGATCCTACATTCCAGTGGGGACCAGACGGTAGAGAGATGATGCATAATAAACGGTCAGACTTTGATGAGAATGACGAAAACAAAGCAAGGCAAGGGGTTTGAGGGTGGGGGAGGGACTCACATTTTAAGAGGTCGGGGGGAAGAATGTTTCTCAGAGGAGGTGACTTTCAGCAGAGACCTGTTTTATCCTTTGAAACTCAGACCTGAAGCTCTAAGATTCCAGGATAATTTAATCTAGATGTCATCTCCTGGACTCCCTCAAATCCCCTTTCCCACAGTCATTTCCCTCAAATCCCCTTTCCCACAGTCATTTTACTGCTTGACCAAGACCATTTTTAATGTAGTGGTGACGGCCTGTGTTGCCAGTGCCTGAAAGGTATCTCTTATCCTAAATATTTTCCATCTGATCTGGCAGGACCCTCTATCCATTTCAGTTTGCCAGATATTTGTAAGAATCTATCACATTCTAGAAACTGGCCAGGCCTTGGAAATGGAACCAAACATAAGACATGGCTGCAGTTGTCAGTGAACTTACATATTAGAGGGATTGTAAACACACAAACAAATTAGTTGCAAAAAAATGTGTGGTGGGAGCCTTCAGAGCTGTCGGCCCATGGGGACAAAACCCAAAGAAGCTCCTGAGCCTAGGGACTTGGAAAGACACCTAAAAGAAATGATGTCTGATAGGGTTCAGGACACACTACTAGAAAATATGGCACCTTGGCATATTGGATATTTTAAGCTAAAGGAAGTTGAGAAAACAGCAGAAGCAGGAAGGTCTCTGTGACCTTCCCCTGCCTCTTCCTCTGAAGCAGGTCACAAGATTCCCATGCAGGAGGTGCCCTCCCTATACTCAGAGGGAAGCAGTGTTCTTATCTCAAAAGACAAAGAGACACAGTGAAGAATCTGAACACACAGGCCTTGCTAAGTTTCCTCTAATTTACTACACTCGCCTCATACTCTTTGCCCTATCGTATTTCTCCACAACTCTTCACTCTTCATCAAACCTACTATCAAAAACACTAGGATTTAACTGTTTTGTTTTGTTTTGTTTTTTCAGGTCATTTCCTTATGAATACTCCTGCACCATGTAAAACTTAGACTAACTGAATATATTTGTATGCACTTCTCTTGTTACTGTGTCTTCTGTTACAGGATTCTCTTGTAATGTGTGTTTTGTTACAGGTCCCCTAGACATGAATTTAGGAGGCTGAAAGGAAACATGCCTGAGCAAAGTTGTAAAAGAGAAGTAGGTACTTTTCAGCCTGACATTGGCATCCGCTAAGAAAGACAACAGTGAGGGCACCTCATGCATGCATGGACTGGAAAGAAGTTCTGTTTGGACTACCAGTCTTCTGGTTTTGCTCATTCATAGGCTGTGAGGTGGGGCAGAGGAGGCACAGTAAGAGATGAGCACCATTTAATTCTGATAAACTGTACACAGCTAAGTCAAGGGGCAGCAATGTAGTTGAGGTTTGGTGATATAGAAAGAGGCTTTCTTGTGAGGGTCATCAAAAGTCATTATGGAGAGTTTGTATGCCATATATATAAATGTTACGTACATATTCATGCATAAACCATACATATTCAGGGAAATAGGCAGCCCCTGAAATTACTAGGAAAACTGACCAGGGAAGTAAGGCTGCGTGAAATGGGAACAAGGCGAGACCAATGGCTGGATGATGGATTAGTTGATTGTTGCAGTAATCTTTGAGTGGTTGATGAGGTTCTGGACCAGGATTGTGTCAAGTGAATAAAACAAAAATTATCCTCATTATTATATAAGACTGTCAGTGCCAAGAGCAACATGACAAGACTGGGAGCTTGATTGGATCTGACAAACGTAAGTGAGCAATACTCCATTCAGAAGGCTTTGTCTTCTTTTTCTCCTCTTCCTTGTCATCTCAGCTCTGAAAAGAAAAATATATCCTGGCTAATGACCTTCAGTTTACATGACATTAACCAGGAATTTTTATTAACCAGCAAATGGCAACTTCCCATTCTACCTCATCCATTAGGCAATGAATTTTAAATTGAAAGAGAGGTGTTTTAGAGGTCTGTTTCACATCACTGCTTTAATTTCTTGTTTGTCAATGTGTATAGATTTCTGATGCTGCAGAAATGGATAACTGCTCGCCAAAGGAACGCAGGGATGCCTGTGACTCCCTCTAGACTTTTGGATGAATGTTTTGCAGGTACACCTAAAAAACTAATTTTCTTCCCCTACACAATAAGTGAAAATGAGAATTTAAGATCCTAAATACCACTGCCCAATTTTCTGTCCTCTTGCTCCCCCACTCCAACCCTGTTTTTACATTCCTCTGAAAGGCAACTATGTCTAAGATGAGACTTATTTTATGTGTCAGAATTTTTAAAAATGCAATTTAACACACTCTGGAATTATTTCAGAAGCAGTAGACTCTTGAATAATTTAGACTTGTCTCTGAGTTTTAAGCATCAATCAAATAATTAGATAAGGTAAATTAAGGAGGCCAGCAAATGTAATTTACTGGTTTCATCACCTGTTATACATTTTTAGATTAAGTGTGCAAAAGCACTTAGAGGAGACGTCAGAGCTCCTTCCTGAGGGAAGTCATGTGACCTTCTCTACCTCTCACAAATGCTCCTTTTTATATCAAGGGACCATTTGTTTGCTCTTAACAGCAAACAGCACACTCTATCCTCCAAATGGCCACCTGCACAAGCCCAGCACTTAAGAAAGACTAAAAAGCCGTATCAACCAGTGATAATGCATGGATCTTTATGAGGCTGATGGAAATGAATTATCTCAGAAAACCATCACAGGAGTAACAATTTCTTAAATGCATTAGACTGAGTTGAGGACTATATTACAGCTTCTTTCTATTCTGGAAAAATCTGAATCACTTCAATATTTTCCGTAATAAAGTTTCCTAAATAGACCCGTGAAATAAAAGGAAGTGCTTACTAAGTGCTATGCACCAGCCATCAGCCCAATTCTTCATCCAACTCTCCATTATTCAAGATCCACTCTACATGATGCCAAAGGGTCTAACTTCCTCCAAGACGTCAGTGGGAGACACCAGGATGGGATATTTGAAAGTCACCCAAGATGTGAGGAGGGACCTATTCTCCATCTTCACTGCTCACCCTTTGGAAATTTTCTTTCAGGCCAAAGGAAACATGCCTGAGGAGTGGACCCCAAGCAGCCTGCACTGGGGCTGCCAATGGGAGGGAGCATCTGCCTGGGCAGGAAGGATAAAGTGGGAACATGGGTCTTCTTGTAACTCACTACACCAGTGGTCTGCAGATTTTGTTGTGTATCAGAACCACCCACAAGGCCCCACCCCCCAGAGTTTCTGATTTAGTGGATCTGGGGAAGAGCCTGAGAATTTTCATTTCCAACAAATTCCCAGATGATGTCAATACTGCTGGTCTGGGACCACACTTTAAGAACCATAGCATCCTTTTGGAAACTCTCAGGAGGCGGCTGGTGGGTGGCTAGGTATTGTACCCTTGTTTGTGTTTCTTCACATCCTTACTTACCCCTCATTGATTTTGCCTCCTTCCCCTGCCTTCAACACAGTCATTGCTATCACTAGGCCTTGGCCTCTTTTTCACCCTATCAGAACACCCTTCCTCCTCTTTTCTGTCTCTTCATCTTCCTTTCATTCTCCAAAGCTCAAGTCAAATCCCACTCTTTCCATGAAGATGATTCTAAACAGCTCAAGCTCTCATTTCTCTCTTTTTTTTTTTTCCCCTTAAGTCTTGCAGTTTTTGTGGTCTGTGGTAAGTCTTAACTGTTCCCAGACTGATTCATGGGGTTTCTTTCTTCAGTGAATTATAAGTTCTTGCAGGCAGGGATGGTTCATAGATAAAAGTGGTGATGATATTTAAGATGGTGAATGTTTACTATGAGTTAAGCATTGTACTAACCCTTTTACATGTATTAATTCCTGAGGTATTATCATTCCCCTTTTACAAGTGAGAAAAACTGAAGAGCAGAGAGTGCATAATATCACACAGGAGCACTTGGTGGGGCCAGTATTGAAGCCAAGACCACCTGAGTTCTCTTTAACCACTACCCAGGTGATGCAAGGGTCCCCTAAGCACCTCAGGCAAAGCACTCAGCATGGCACCTGGAATATAGCGGCAAGAGCACTCTGTAAATGGCAGCCAGGATTCCAGAAGGAAAGGCTGATTCCTGAGTGGTGACTGAGGGAGCTGAGCAGACATGTAGCCTACATTTTCTTATGATCATTTTACTTTGATCAATGCCTTTTGCATTATCCTAAGCACACAGAAATGAGGCTTATAGGTGCGCAGAGTTGCTTCACACATAGCTCAATTGTCTTTGCAGTGTGCTATTCACCTTTTATTTTCTTTTTATTTTCATGGGTGATGGCCTGTATTTGAATGAGTGGGATAGAGTTACAAGAATGTCCCATGTTCACGAAACAATCAGCTTTTTGTTTTTATTTGAGATGGAGTTTCATTCTTGTTGCCCAGGCAGGTGTGCAATGGCGCGATCCTGGCTCGCTGCAACCTCTGCCTCCCCAGTTCAACTGATTCTCCTGCCTCAGCCTCCTGAGTAGCTGGGATTAGAGGCATGCACCACCACACCTGGCTAATTTTGTATTTTTAGTAGAGATGGGGTTTCTCCATGTTGGTCAGGCTGGTCTTGAACTCCAGACCTTAGGTGATCCGCCCGCCTCAGCCTCCCAAAGTGCTGGGATTACAGGCGTGAGCTACTCCACCTGGTCGAAACAACCTTTATGCTCTAAGATTTGCCACTCATTTGGGGCCTTAATCAATAACCCCAGGACTTAATAGCTCTGCAGGGCACACAACATGTACCGATTGCTAGATGTGAAAATAGAAAATAAAATATAACACAAACATTCATATTTATGAATTTTCATTTTCACAGCAATATCTTTAATAGTGAAGCCAATAATGGCAACATGAAGCATTGATAATCACTATAGCAATGTTTACAAACTCTATAATATAGCAGTTAATGTATTGCTATTCTTTTGCTCAAATGCAAATCTGTTTTTTGGCATATCTCTTAATTTCCACCAGATGAACATATTTATAGGTACACTGAAAGCCTACAGTATTATTTGGTTAGGATGGCTTCTTTTAACATAAGAAGCTCTAAAGTTTATATTTCAAAGAATGACACACATAATTTATCACACATCAAAATTCTGAATATACCAAGCAGTCATGCTTGTCATTATACTAAGTCTTTCCTACAGTTAGTCTATTTACCTAACACACTTTTCTCCCTGAAACACTGAGGTATATGCTTTTGTATACTTCTATTTCTATTTAAAAGACAGAAAATGATGTCACAAGCAGGTCAGGCGTGGTGGCTCACGCCTGTAATCCTAGCACTTTGCGAGGCCAAGGCGGGTGGATCACAAGGTCAGGAGTTCGAGACCAGCCTGACCAACATGGTGAAACCCTATCTCTACTAAAAAAAAAAAATACAAAATACTAGCTGGGCATGGTGGCATGTGCCTGTAATCCCAGCTACTTGGGAGACTGAGGCAGGAGAATTGCTTGAACCCGGGAGGCAGAGGTTGCAGTGAGCCTAGCTGAGATCATGCCACTGCACTCCAGCCTGGCGACAGAGACTCCATCTCAAAAGAAAAGAGAAGAGAAGAAAAGAATGTCACAAGCAGAAACCACTTAACTAAAAATCCCAAAGAATACATATCAATCTGTATTACCTTGCACATTGAGCATGAGCACCAACATGCTAAAGTAAACAGATGGACTTTGAGGACAATGGGTGCAATTAGCTGTGTGGACTGGGCCAGATACCTGTACAGGGATGCTGTAGGATGCCTGAGTCACTTTGTATGAGCTAAATGAAAAGGACAGCACCTCTTAAGGATCACAGGTACAAAGGTAGGCTCAAGTCTCAAACTCAAGGAGGTAGCTTGTCCCCACCCCTAAGAAAGGCAGCAGAGTAGTTACACTGGTGGCAGCAACATAGAACCAAAGTGGAAGGTACCTATTTAAGCAGAGTCTTGCTTGAAAATGCAGTGAGTCACATGCTGCACATGGCAGGCTGTGATGGTTGAAGCCTCAGCTTTGAGGTGGCTCTACCCAGTCAAGGTTTTTGCCTGCAGAGCCCCATTTTTGCCCTCATTTACAAAATTGCCATTAGCAGCCTCTAAGCCTACTGCCTTCCCCATACACACATGGATGGTCATTTTTCAATTATTGATGCTAATGGGTGAGAGGGATAGGGAAAAGAATGAATAATTGGCTCCCAACTTCATATTCCTTTACTTAACACTTCCCCAGTCTTCTCCACATCCAAATATCTTATCAAAGTTTCCAGCAAATCTTAACCTTGAGGGATGTACCCAAATGTGCTTCTCTGGGACTCTGAATTCCCAGTGCTTTTTTGTGTGTGTTGATGTGTTTGCTGCAGGAATTGCAAGAACCTAGAAACTCCCAGAACCCCTGCCCTGAGGAGACTTGCAGGGTTCTCGCTGGAGGTCTTTAGAAGGCTGGGTTCATAACTGCGTCTCTCTTAACCAAAGCATGCAGCCTCCCCTGGAAACATGATAATCTTCAGCTTCTAACAAAAAGGTTTTGCCTTGTGGCATTTAGCTTCTGGTCAGTTAGCTGTTGTTTCTCCCTCCATCCCAGATCAATCTCAGAAAACCAGGTTAGCTCTAAATCTGGTGACTATTAGGAGCATACTGTCGGTGTGAATTTGTGTGTAAATTTAGAAATATTGCCACTTCCCTCCAAAGCTAATTCTCCGTCTTAAATCAAGGGGAAGAAAATGGCTAATTTCTTGGCTGAAATCATTTCTGTCATTTTACTATGTACTTGAGACTATTGCAAGCAAATGTAGAGATTTTTATTAAACTGTATTGGTTTTTAGAGCTGAAGATTTTAGAAAGCTACTCCAGATCTCAGGCTTCTAAACAAACTGCCAGTGAGATCAAAGCTGCTCTATCTGGCTCACGTATTACAGCCCAGGAACCTGAGCAAGTTTTGAGCAAGAAATAATCTAAAACAAAAGAAAACAAAACAAAAACTGCCTCTAATTCTGCATAGCAGACACTCACCAATTAACTGATTATCAAATGCTTTTTGACAGAGCAATCTTGCCATTGGTATAACTTAAATACACTTGTTTATCAATTGCTCTTTGCTTTTTAAATTTTTCATTAATATATGGGAGATTGGGTTTCTGGGTGGTCTGTTGATAGCTCAACTTCATTGTGACTTATGCCCCCCAGCCCTCCATTCTTCTCTGTCTTGGAGGAAAACCAGAAACCTCATGACCAGTTCTTTTCCTATATGCCTCCAGGTTACATTTGTCCAGTGAGAGGCACCCCCGTGAAATATCTGAGGCAGAAAAGGAGAAGCTATTTTTCTATAGTGCCAGCTACAGGCGGTTACTCAGAGCCTCAGCTTCTCAGAGTCCTCCTGAGAAGCACCTGCGACGGGCAACTTGATCACAACAGAAGCCCCAGTTTCTCTTGAGAGCTCTGCACTTTGGTTACCCTTAAAGCAATCTTCTGACCTTTCCTTACCCAGCCCTTCTAATGGTTGTGCAAGCCTCAATTCCTCTTTCAACTCTCTCCAACCCATCAAAAACCTAGCACCATTTCTATTTTCTGATTAAATCCTGACTGATACTGGGGCCAGGGATTCATTCTCTTTTATGCCTCTTTTTTCTTATAATACAAAAGCTAGGGGTATTAGTCAGTGAGAAAGTACTTATTGAAAGCACACGCCAGGTGCAGTGGCTCATGCCTGTAATCCAGGACTTTGTGAGGCTGAGGTAGGTGGATCACCTGATGTCAGGAGTTTGATAGCAGCCTGGCTAACATGGTGAAGCCCTGTCTCTACTTAAAAAAAAAAAAAAAATTAGCCAGGCATGGTGGCAGGTGCCCATAGTCCCAGTTACTTGGGAGGCTGAAGCAGGAGAATCACTTGAACCCAGGAGGTGGAGGTTGCAGTGAGCCGAGATCACACCACTGCACTCCTGCATGGGTGACAGAACGAGACTCCATCTCAACAACAACAACAACAAAAAAAGCACATAATTACATAATTTATATTGCAGTGTGTTAGGTATGAGGGCTCACATCAAGATAAAGTCCCCAAATAAAACAGATAAAATAATGACCATGCATATATAAAATGTATATGTAAACACAATAACTAAAAGTTTGTGCCAAGGAAAGATTGGATCAGGGAATCTTCTGGAGGCAAGAAAATCTCTAAGATGTTTCCTTTCTTTCTAAAATCTTCTGCTGGGCAAACGTTCAGCAGGCAGCCTTCTTGGACATGGGCTGTCGTCCTGGACTGCATCCATCCTGAGCTCTCTGATATGCCATCCTGCAGGGCAGCACTGTCACTGTCTGCCAGGGGCACAGGAAGAGGGAGGCCTGTGAATGAAGAAATGTAGTATTTAATTTTCTGCTGCTTCCTGGACACTCACAGGGTGTAACTGGGAAGAATTTGAGGCTGCGAATAGTTCCATTATAAGGTACACCTATCATTTAGAAGGAGTTGGGCTTCAAGACCGAAAATGCTGCCTCAACTGGCTTAAACCACATGGAATGGATACAGGAACAATCAGAGGCCCCATGATGCCACCCACCGAGGTTTGTCTCGTCCTCTCTGCTGTCCTCAGCATCAGTTCTATTTTGATGCTGTCCTCCCTGTGGAGGCAAGACAGCTGCCACATTCCTAAGTAACACATCTAGAAACAAAATAACATTGGGTGCCAAAAAGGGAGCATGGTTTCTGGTGTTCATATTTTCAGAAACAAAGAAAACTCTCCCTCTAAACTCCCAGCAATCCACCGCTCTTGCATGTCCCACTGGCTAGAAGTGAGTCACAAGCCCACCCCTAAACCTATTATTGGAAAGATAATGGGGCCATACAAATGGGCTTAGTTCAGCCAGGATTCAGCCCTGGAAGTGGGGTAAGGCCCCTGCTTTGTGCCACACTGGAAAGGGATGAGTGCCTGAGACTGGGGCTTTGACAATAGAAAATCAGAAGGGGATACATATTGGTTTCTCTAGAAATGATCTGATCAAAATAGTAGTTACTGGCTGGGCACAGTGGCTCATGCCTATAATCCCAGCATTTTAGGAGGCCAAGGCAGGAGGACTGTTTGAGCCCAGGAGTTCAAGACGAGCCCAGGCAATATAGTGAGAGACCCAGGCTCTACTCATCAGCCCTCATGAGAAAAAATTTTTCTGGGCATGTGGTATGTGCCTGCAGTCCCAGCCACTCGGGAGGCTGAGGAGAGAGGATCTCTTGAGCCTGGGAGGTCAAAGCTACAGTGAGCTGAGATGGTGACATTGCACTGCAATCTGTCTCCAAAAGAAAAAGAAGAAGAGGTAGTTAATTATTGTAACAGGAAGCAAGGAGGGCCTCAGATTTGTCAGTGTTGTTCATGACAACCACACACTTTCAGAAAGTTTCAGTGGGATTCATACCTTACTTTGCACCACCACACTCCACGGGGCTTGGATGCAATTGTCCTCTATGTAAATGTGTATTGTGTATTCAGCTATTCCTGGAATTCTATTTTCAATCTATTTTCAATTCTATTTCAATCCTGATTAATTAGAGGGATACTTCTTTACCACGACAAAGTCATGGTCAGAAGAGAAGCTCAACATTGTACCGAGGTCACAGAAATAGAATTCCATTATTGTGCCTAGAGCAAGCTGAGTCACATGGGTGGAAAATTTTAGATTTCAGTATTGAGGGGCCACCAGAAAATATTCAAAAATATGTAATGAATAGCTTTCCATAGAATAAGACAATGCCATACGTGGCCCACCTGGAGATGACTTGATCTGGTGTTTTCTCGATGTTATTAGGGATTCCTGCAAAAGCAAACAAGCAAAAAACAGTGGTTCCATTGTTAACTATATTAGGGAAATGTTGACCTAAACAGGGTAAAACAGGCATATCTACTTTAGGACCTCTCAGAGTTGTTGATACGGTGCCACAAACTGTGGCTCTCCAAAAGGGGACATTATATTCAGTGTTTCTCAAACATATTTGATCACAGAATACAAAATGGAATATGGTGAAACTGATGTGCAGAATCCACTTTGGGAAAGGCTGCTCAGGCCCTTCATTTTACAGCTAAATAAACTGAGGACCTGTGAAATGAAGGGATGTGTCCAAGCTTGTTCCATTAGCCAGGATTCCTCGGGATACAAACGGAAGCATCAAGAGAGTTTGAAATTTAAAAAAATGATTAAAGTAGGCAGGATTAGGGAAGCCAACAAGATATAGTGAGACACCCAGGGAATCACAGCAGTTAAAAGCTATTGCCACCCCAACCCTAAAGGGGAAAGAGAAGGAAACTTGTTACTGGAGCTCAGCTGAGAGCTGGAGAAACGGAAGGGCTGCCTGTCAGAACTGTCATGGGGTAGGGAAGAAGGGGATAGATACGTGACCTCAGCCTGTCTCTCCTCCTGTCCTCCCCTTTCCCACTGGTGATGCCCATTGGCCAAATCCATGTGGAAGCCAGAGGGCGGAAGCCTGGTGATGTAGTCTGTAGAGGTCAGCCTCCCAGGCACAGAGCTGAGCAGAGAAGGGTGAGCACATATCTGTGGGGCAGGTGGGGAATAAACAGCACAATTATATAGCTAGTATTTTGCCTTTTTCATTTTTTTAGAAAAGTTTACCTCGTATATTTCATAAACTTATGTGAGTTGGCATAATACAATTTAATGCAATATAAAACAAAAAAATACTAAAAACATAAAGTAATGGTTTTCAAGATGTGGTCTCAAAGTGTGATTTCTAGGGGTGTCCAAGACCCTTTCAGATCTGCAAGGTCAATTTGTAATAGCACTGTGATGTTATCTCGTGTTTTTCTTTCACTCTTTCACAGGCAACCCGTGGGTTTTCCCATGCTGAGTGACGATGTTATTGACTGCTAATGGAATGTGTGCCTGTGCATTCTCGTGATTTAAAATTGCCCCATTTTAATTTCTAATATAGTAGATGATAAGCATTACTCAAATAAACACAGTTTCTTTGGGTCCTCAATTATTTGTGATGTAAAGAAACCCTGAGACCAAAATGTTAAAGAACCACTGATGTAAATGTAGCAAAACGACAGATGTGTCCAGGTGAGAGGTGAAGCCAGCTGGACTTCCTGGGTCCAGTGGGGACTTGGAGAACTTTTCCGTCTAGCTAGAGGATTGTAAATGCACCAATCTGCACTCTGTGTCTAGCTAAAGGATTGTAAATGCACCAATCAGCACTCTGCAAAAACGCATCAATCAGCGCTCTGTGTCTAGCTAAAGGATTGTAAATGCACCAATCAGCGCTCTGTAAAAACGCACCAATCAGCATTCTGTTTCTAGCTAAAGGATTGTAAACGCACCAATCAGCACTCTGTAAAATGGACCAATCAGCACCCTGAAAAATGCACCAATCAGTGCTCTGTAAAATGGACCAATCAGCAGGATGTGGGTGGGGCCAAATAAGGGAATAAAAGCTGGCCACCTGAGTGAACAGTGGCAACTCACTCTCCTCCCCTTCCACGCTGTGGAGGCTTTGTTCTTTTGCTCTTCCCAATAAATCTTGCTGCTGCTTACTGGGTCTGCACTACCTTTGAGAGCTGTATTTTAACACTCACTGTATTGAAACACTCACTGCAAAGGTCTGCGGCTTCACTCCTGAAGTCAGTGAGGCCAGGAACCCACTGGCAGGAAGAAACTCTGGACACATCTGAACATCTGAAGGAGTAAACTCTGGACACACCATCTTTAAGAACTGTAACACTCACCGCGAGGGTCCATGGCTTCATTCCTGAAGTCAGCAAGAACAAGAACCCACCGGAAGGAGTAAATTCCAGACACACAGGTACTGGAAAGGAACTATTCTTCACGCTGGGCACCAAATCTTCTAGGTTATCTAACAGCAAAGTTGATAGGAAACAAAAAGGTTAGATGGTAAGTCATCTGTAGAGCCTGAGATGTGACTTGGGGAAGTTTTCCAACAACAAAGTATAAGAAGCTCTTGTGTGGAGTTCATGTATAATGATCTACTTATCTAGAAATGACATATGGGATACTGGATAATAAAACAAAGTATCTTTATTGCAAGAGTGGTGCATTAGTTTCCTATTGCTGCATAATAAATGATCACGCATTCGATGGCCTAAAAACCATACCCATTTGTTATCTCACCATTTTTGGGGGGTCAGGAATCTGGGCATGTCATAACTGGGTTCTCGACTCAGGGTCTCACAAGGCTGAAATCAAGGTGGATTGCATTCTCATCTGGAGGATGCAATGGAAATGCTAGGATCTGCTTCTAAGCTCCCGCAGATTGTTGGCAGAATTCGTGTCTTTATGACTGTAGAATTAATGGCAGCTTGCTGCTTCAAAACCAGCAACAGAAATGAGTCTCTCTGCTTCAGGTGTCAAACTCCAGGAAAGGCCTGGCCCCTCTTTAAAAGGCTCACTGATTCGGCCAGGCCCACTGAGGGCAAATGCTCTTTTGTTTAACTAAAAGTCACTTGATTAGGGATCTTAGTTATACCTGAAAAAAGTCCCTTCGACTTTGCCGTAAACATAATTACAGGAGCGGTATTTCCTTACTTTTGTCCTATCTTATGGTTAAAAGCAAGTTATGGTTTCCACCCACATTCATGGCAAGGGGATTAAGAGCATGACTCATTAGGGGTCACCCTATCGTGTATCTGTCAGAGGTGGGGAACAGATTCAACCATAATCAGAAGGGTTTTAATACGAAGGGTTTTAATACAAAGGCATTAGCACAGGTACATGACCAAACTCCTGAGTGAAGACCTTAGAAGTAATATTCTTTGGGGCAAGATTCCCCTTGTGTGAACAACATTCCAGACTCTCAATCAAAACACTACAGTCAAAATCAGAACACAGAAATACGGAAGCATTGCTACCTTGGACAAATGAAGCAACGACAAACATGATGTAAAACGTGAGTCAGAATCAAAATAAAGTCGCACCAGGATCCTACAATTCTGCTACTTATTGGCTTGGTGAATTTGGCACCTCTAATCGTCATTGGCAAACACTAATCCTGCTGTAAAAGCTAATTAGGATTAAGGAGCATTATCCTGGAGGCCAAAGGGATGTGTATGAGGTTTTAAAGGCCCTAATATATGTCTTTGAATTTATTAGACTGATATTTTAGTATTTTCCAAAGTTCTCTTCCTGAAAACTGTTGAGAAAAAAGCTGATAGGATTTTTAAATGAATATCCTACAGATGAGGGGGTATTGAAGGAATTTTCTAGGAATAAACTAGTCTAACTTGGGGGTGATAATTTCCTTCTGTAAAGATGGAGGAGGCCACTCTCTATGCCCATGATGCAGAAACAATACTTGTAGAATTTGTTAGAGGAGCTCACTCATCTAGAAGACAAAAGTTACTATTTTGGGGAGACGGGAACAACTTCAGTGGCTCTTTGTGCTCTGTACACAGTCTGCTCTCAGAAATGTTGATTGAAGATGAGGATGAAGATAGTGAAGATGAGGAAAATGATAATCCTCAGAGAGTTCAAAACACTACCTCTAAATAGCTGTCTTTGCTAATAATGCCTTGTTACTGGCCAGGACCATGTGATATGGGAAACAGGGCTGGCCTCCAGCTGAGGAAGGGGAGAGAATAGAGAGGAGAGGGGAGGCTGCCAGGGCAGGGAGCTCTTGGGTGGAAGGCAGAGAGCCTCAGAGACAGATTTCACCTAATGTAAATGTTTCCCAGAATGGTTGCTATATTTGTTCTAAGTAGTTTGCTTATGCCAAAAGTGCATATTTTCCCAACAGTCCTCAGGAAATAAGACACAGAAGTCTGTCTTTAATTTTCATGATATCCTGCAATTTAAATCAGTCTGGATGCATCTGTGTGGTTTTTATTTTTTGGTATTGTTTAGATGTAATTAAGCAAATCAATATACAGGTACTTAACTATATATTAACAGGGCCATTTGCTAACAAACTTAGTTATAGGATGGAATTATACCGTAGTAAATATTTAAAAACTTGTAATAAATTCAATTATTATCAAGTCATTACTCAGAATCTGAATTTATAGATATATTACCATATCTTGACAGGAATTTATATTGATTGGATATTTTGAATATTAATAAAATATAGAACTTAGTATTAATAAGTGGAACTACAGTACAATTTTAAAAAAGAGAAAAACAAAATTGTGATTTTTCTAGTTTTTTAGAATTGAAGGGGTTAATATGTTTCTCTGAGTCTCACATATTTGTATTTGCCTCTATGGCTATCAAAAATTTATAAAAGCTACTCTAAGATTGGTTATTTTATTTTTTGTTTTTCCTCCATTTATTTGTGTTTATTAAGGAAAACGGTAATGGAGCTAAAGGTAGGTGAGTCGCCTATAATAAGGAAGCTACAGTAATTAAATTATTGTAAGGCCACCCCTCGAGCTGTCATTCGAAAGGATGAAAGCTTAATTTTTCCATCAACAAAGTAAATTTCATCCAAGCTGTTGTTTAGAATGCCACATGCATTTAAAAATTATATGTTTAAACTAATCAGGAGCAAATGGAATTTAAACCCCTCATCAAAATAACATGGATAGATTGTAAATTTATGGAGCATTTTCACTATAGAAAATTAAGTCCATTCAAAACATATCCAGGATTCATCAGGCAGACGGGGCAGTACTGATGTAAACTACCCACTGTGTGAGCTTAAGGCAGAAAGGTCTCTAATAAATTAGAGTAAATAGCAGCTGAACTGGCCTCACCACGGCTTGTCTGTTCAACCTGGCAAGGAAAAAAAGTTAGCATTAATTGGTATGCTCTAGGCTCTCTCAAAGGAACAGGCACTTAGAGCAATTAAGTCAGATGCAGAAAAACAGCTCTGCATTGAAAAGCTGACAGCAGGACTCCTGCACAATATACGTAATGAGTGGCTGAGGACTTTAATGGATGGAGGCTTGGAGACTAATGGACAATTAATGTAAAACAGATGACTTCCCTTGGAGATGACAGTCTTTTGAAAGGCGCTTCACCTGCTGCTCGAACAAATGCGGCTAAAGCGAAATGAAAACAGGAACGTGGTCTCATTGAACAAGGCTAGAGCTAGTATTTGTGTCCCTGCTTTCTCCTTGAGTATTTTCAAAAACTAGGTCAGGAATTTAACAATTCCCTGCAGCTGGTGGTGCAAGCCCCCTCCTGTGGCCTCCTGCCATCCAGGGTGGCCTGAGATCACTGACTGTGCCTCTTGAGCCTTTTGAGAAGCTGCCCTAGCTCGCCTTGTTTAACAGGCAAAAAGAAGACAGGCCATATTATAGTGTCCCAGCCTCACTTTTAAAATGACAACAAACCACCCAACATAGAAATTGCAGTAAATACATATTGGAACATCTCTTAGAAATTGAAGAACATGGTTTCTTCTCAAACTAGGCTATTTTAATTGTGCTTTAATTTTAAGTTAAGATAACTGGAGTCCTTCAAATTTAAGCTTTATAAGCACAGACAGGCTCCCTCCTTATGATAAGTGGTTGTGTACCGAAAGCAAATAATTGTTTGCAAAGAGAAACTCATTTCCTGTAGAAACAATGCTGCAATGGCATTTAAGTTTCCACGTGATCTTCCCCAAATCTGTTTAATCCAGATGGAAGCTTAACACAAGTCAGCCTGAGCCCTGGGTCCTGGAACAGGGAGGAGACAGCTGCCCCTGTGGGAGACGGGAAGGAAGAGGGAGAAAAAAGATGTTTCCCTCTCTTTCTTAGTGGGAAATGGGATTGGACTGAGCTATAATTTTGAGTTACAAATTAATCCTTGGCAATTTTCTATCTTCTAACACCCCTTTACTCAACACTCAGGAAATCAGTGCCTTATGTCATTTAAGTCACTAGGCATTTCACCCCTGCCCCCAAGCCCCCAACTCCTCTCCTCACTACAAATGTACATATCTTAGCAATTCCCCACTTGTTCTCCTGTAATTTTTCTTCCATTTTCTCATAACAGTATATCTCATCTAGAAATTGAAGAAAGCATCTTGTATGGGCTAACGAACACATTTGGTTGATGACCTGAGCACTCCCAGAAACCTTTGCATATTAAAGAAAGAATTGCTTCTAAACTCACATGCATGTCCCATTGACAGAATTTCTGTAAGAAAAAAAAAAATCAAGTCAACATTTCAGGTATCTAATTCAAAAAAATCCAGAGTGCAGGAGAAATGTATTAGGATATTTGTTATAGCACTGAAAAGTAGAAACCACATAAAAGTCAATGAGAAAATGCCTTAAGTGTAATATATTCATATGGTGTCAGATTATGCAGGAGTTATGTGGGCACATTAGAAAATTAGCAAACGTCACTCTTTTCTCACAGCCTGCTTAGGTTTCAGCCCCCATGTGCCTGCTCAGCAAGACATGGTTGAGCAGGGTGAGATTTGCACAGCTCAGTTTATAAGCTCTGCCCCTCCCTGCAAAGTGAACACAGAGTCATGGCAAGGGAAGAACTTGGATTAAGGCAACAAATATTAATATATGTAGATTGTATGTTTAATCCAGAAATTCATGTAGCTGGTGTGGCATTTACTAAAAGTTGGGTAAGCAGGAAGTATATATTTTCTTCAAATCAAATTCAGTATGACTGCCATCCCCTATGTCGCTGAATTGCAAGAAATTCAGTCTTCATTATTTGTTTCCTCTCCTCCTTCCTGGGTTTACATAAAAATTGGAAGGATTATTTGGTGCCCAGAAAATGAACAAGTCTCTCAGTGGGTCCAGGGTGCTATGAATCTTCACCCCCAGGCTCCAACTGAGGCGGTTGGCTCTCCCAGTTCTGCACCAAGCTGCTTCCCTTCAAGCCCTCTTCTCACCTGAGTGCAGCCTGACTGGGGGCAGTGCCAAGAAAGGGACTTGGGGAATGTCCCTTCCTCGCATTTCAAAAGCTTCCATGTTCCCTGGACAAACTCACTGACCCATTCCCGCTTGTGCCAGCCCTCTCAGTGAGCTCAGGTTTCAGGCAAGGGAGGTAGGTTTCCAGGTGGCCAAGAGGAGCAGTTACCTTAATGCAGTAGTTCTCAGCACGTGGGTTCCGGCCTGCAGCGTTGGTATTAAAGGGATAGTTACAGTTAGAAGGAGAAATACCTAATGTAGATGACGGTTGATGGGTGCACCAAACCACCATGGCATGTGTATACCTATGTAACAAACCTGCACTTTCTGCACATGTATCCCAGAACTTAAAGTAAAAAAACAAAAAACAAAACAAAACAAACAAACAAAAAAAGGCAATTCTTGAACTCCATCCCAGACTTGCTGAATCAGAAACTGGGGGCAGAGCCCAGCATGCTGCATCTTAAGCCTTAAAGGAACCTGGGCTTTTTTCTCTGACCTCACAACAAACCACTCAGAGGGCAAAGGTTCTGGCTACCTCCTTTAAATGGAGAAGGGAAAATAGAGAGGTAAAAGCAAAACAGTCCTCATTCTTTCAGATACCTCTACAGCAGCAAAAAAATTAAAAAAAAAAAAAAAAATCCCACATAAATACTTTAATGATCTCTCCCCTCTGATAAGGCACCGTGTAAAGCAAAGTTGAGATTTATAAAGGATGAAGAAAACCTGAACTCATTTGATCTACACCCCACCAACAAATCCTCGCCCCTACCTTCAAGGTTTAAGAATTCAGGAGGCTTTATCCTGAAAAAAGAGCATGCTGAGAAATAAAGGTCAAGTATTTAGACTAGGCTGTTCCACATCTCCATGGAATGAAGAAATGTGTGGACACCCCTGGAATTTCAATTGGTTCTCCTTTTACAAGGATTTTTATACTAATCAAGATGGAACCAGCACATAACTTCCTTATACTAAAGAATTTCATATTAAGAAAATACAATATCCCCCCAATCTATTATATTAGATAAATGCTAATTTTTATCACATCATCTTATTTCAACTTTGTTATAAAGGCTTGATTCATGCAAAAGTGGAGAGTCATCATTTTTGTTCTTAAACCCAATTAAATGTCACTTCCTGATTCATCCTCCTGCTGCTCCAGATACTTCTAACACATTTCAGACCTGAAATTTTTTAAGCTGCTTCTTCTTTTCCAAGTGATTTTAAGAACCTGACATTAAAACATAATTACATGGCGGAAAAATACTTTTGAAGCTGCTCAGTGTGACTTTTTTTAATAGTGAGTTTTCTGACTTGCATGCCTCAGAGGATGATTTTCTGAGCTGTGTATAACTTGACAGCATCTCTGCGGGCCCATTAGTCACCTTACAAAATTGCATGAACTCTTTCTGGATCCCTGGGGTAGCTAAAACTTAGCAATAAATGAATGGATTATGCTTCATACAATCATATTTTTAAACTGTATATTTTAACAATCAAGACTGTTGAACAGTTTTTGGCTTTTGAGATTACAGTCACAGTTATTACTCTATGATTCCCTTTTTACAGATTCAAAAGATTTTAAAGATAAATGAAGCCTGAATTGGCCTCCAAGTTTTACTTGAGGAAATCCAGGCTATAGATCAATTCAGACCTTGATCAAGGTCACACAGCGTGGTTTCAGTGCAGCAGGAATTGGACTCTCAGTCCTCCACGCTTTCCTCTCACTGCCAATTGTCAGGTTTCAGCCAATTCTTAATTTTTCACTGGCCAGAAAGCAAGGCCATTACCTTCCATCACATGATTGCCACCTAGTGGCGACAGTGGTCACTGATGCTTATGCAGTGACTGGACTCAGGCCAGGAAAGAAATAGAATAAAAATTAAATCATCTTTAAAATGTATCGAGAGTCTACTATTCTGTTAGGTGCTTTATTTATTTTATTTAATCCTCTAAAGATTATAAACTAGGAATTTTTATTCAAGAAGAAATGAAGCTGAGAGAGATGAAGAAACTTGCCCAAATTCACACGCCTCTATCAGTGGGGCAGGAACTGGATCTTCTTCCCTGAACTTAAGTCCCTGTCCTGTAACTTTGACCTACATATGGTTGGACTCTCCTAGCTCTTAGCAGTCCTTTCTGATCTGTGATATTTCTCAGGCTGCAGTGACTGGCTCAGAGAAAGCCAGTAAGACCCACTGACACTTTTGCTAATACAGTCGAGGAAGAGGCAGGTACTATTTTCCACTCACAGAGATAGTGGTAAAAACAGTGTGAGTCCGGAAGCTGTCTAAGCCCTGCAAAGTGGAACTGGGAATCAAGTCACCATGGAGCCAGAAAAGCTGAGATAGAGAGAAACTGAACCTGGTGACATCCCTTGTGCCCCCAATTCCAGTTGTGTTTGAAGCCAGCTGTGCTGCTGGGTGTTTCAGTTAGAGCAAATAAATGCCTTTATAATAATAAATATTAGTGTGAGATGAGGTTTCTGTGTTTTGTACTAAAAAGTCCTGATTAATACCAAGGGTTTGCCCTTCTTTGGTTCCTTCTCTTTTCCTCTTTTCAGCTGTGAACAAATCAGCATTTGCATTGTGCCTATGCTTACAAGGCACAGGTCTGTTTTCCAAAACCTGTTGTCCTATTCTTGGAGTTGTAATACTTAAGTGAAAACATTATTTCAAAATATTTAAATATAATTTTAAAATAAGCATTCTACATAAAAAGACCAAATGCCTTGAAAAATATCTGATTTCTCATCCTAAGTATCATCTCCACTAGAGCAATCAGGAAGTTTACAATCTAAAGCAATTATTGTTTCATTAAGGCAAGAACTGAATAGAGCTTTGGGGCTTGTGAGAGAGTCTAGCCATCTGTCCAGGATTCATGTGTCATTGTGGTTGGAGGAGTGTGGTGGGCTTTGTCAAATGAGATATATTCCCTTGAGAATATCATGCATTTATTCAAGGCAAGGTCAAGATGTATGAATATTTTGGGAAAGGTAGCCATACAAATCAATATTTTTAAAGAAAATATTTGTTATGTATTTTTGGATAATGGGAAAAATAATTTCTTAAAATTATTTATTGCTTTCTTAATGTTCAGAATAAGAAATTTATTACATGCAATTTTCTAAACCAGACAACTTGTTGGGAAGTAAATTGTTTACTATTTCAGTGACAAAATAAATAACTTGATGCCAGAAGACAGTACCATGCTTACAATTTGTTTTCCCAATGTTACTGCCTACCCACTTTTAGAGACTTTTCTAGTTGGCTTGAGGATTTGTTTGCTAGTGGCCTGGCTGATAGCCCTCCGAAGCAACATTCGAATGCCTGTCACAAAACTGTCTAACAAAGATGTTTCGGCCCAGCAAAGGAAGTTTTTTTTATTTTTTGCTTGTTTCTATTTGAGGCTGCTGTGTCAATGAGAGAAAGGCTTTTTTTTTTTTTTTTTTTTGAGGCGGAGTTTCGCTCTGTCGCCCAGGCTGGAGTGCAGTGGCCGGATCTCAGCTCACTGCAAGCTCCGCCTCCCGGGTTCACGCCATTCTCCTGCCTCAGCCTCCCGAGTAGCTGGGACTACAGGCGCCCGCCACCTCGCCCGGCTAGATTTTTGTATTTTTTAGTAGAGACGGGGTTTCACCGGGTTAGCCAGGATGGTCTTGATCTCCTGACCTCGTGATCCGCCCGTCTCGGCCTCCCAAAGTGCTGGGATTACAGGCTTGAGCCACCGCGCCCGGCCGAGAGAAAGGCATTTTGCAAGTAATATATAAAACCGTGAACAGACCCTGGCTACTATTTTTACTAATGTGATGGTTAATACTGTGTCAACTTGATGGGATTGAAGGATACAAAGTATTGATCCTGGGTGTGTCTGTGAGGGTGTTGCCAAAAGAGATTAACATTCCAGTCAGTGGGCTGGGAAAGGCAGATCCACTCTTAATCTGGGTGGGCACCATCTAATCAGCTGCCAGCTCAGCTAGAGTATAAGAAGGCAGAAAAATTTGAAAAGAGAGACTGGCCTAGACTCGCAGCCTACATCTTTCTCCTGTGGTGGATGCTTCCTGCCCTTGTACATCGGACTCCAAGTTCTTCAGTTTTAGAATTCAGACTGGCTATCCTTGCTCCTCAGCCTGCAGACAGCCTGTTGTGGGACCCTGTGATCATGTGAGTTAACACTTAATAAACTCTCCTTTATATATATCTGTATTCCATTAGTTCTGTCCCTCTAGAGAAACCTGACCAATACAACTGATTTATCGCAGTGATATTTTAAAACTATTTTAAAGATTATTGACCAAGGCAGCTCTGTCTTGCTGGCTTCTACCCTCCCTACAGTGCTCCAGATTTTCAAGTTGTTCTCTGAGAAGCCTCAGGAGGAACCAGAAGAAAGGGTCAAGTGAAGTTCTGTCTACCATTACAACAATTAACCGCTTCTTCCACTCTTCCCATAAAACTAGAGCGAGCTCTTTTTCTGTGTATTAGACTCCTTAAAAGATTTTCTTTCACTAATTCAACAATTGTCTGCTTAAAAGCAACTACCTTCTCAGACTTAGGCTAAGACATTGTGATATTCTACTGAACAAAAAAAAGGCATGCACACTACATTTATGTTGTAGTGGAGGAAACAGTCAATATACAAATAAACAAGAATAAACAAGATCATACTGATGGAAGTGAGTTGATAAAGAGGATAAAGTGATAGTGTGATAAACAGTGCTGAAGGGGGCATGCAACATTAGAAAAGGTGATGAGAAAATGCCTTGCTGAGAAAGCAATATTTAACTACTTTATTTGATCCATTAGAAGAATTTAACCAAAGCGGAGACCATGGCTTATGCTTATAATTCCAGCACTTCGGGAGGCCAAGCCAGGAGGTTCGCTTGAGGCCAGGAGTTCAAGGCCAGCCTGGGCAACATAGGGAGACCCTGTCTCTATCAAAAAAAAAAAAAGAAAGAAAAGAAAAGAAAAGAAAAAATAGGAGTGCATGGTAGCACATGCCTGTGCTCTCAACTATTCAAAAAGCTGAAGTGGAACGATTCCTCGAGCCCAGGAGTTTAAGGCTGTAGTGAGCTGTAATTGCAGCACTGCACTCCAGCCAGGGTGACAGAGTGAGACACCTGTCTCTTTAAAAAAGGGTGAGAGTGAAGCAGGAGTAATATGACCCAAAATTTTAAAAATCATTTGTGTGTACCTGGTAGAAGAAGGCAAAAGGGAGTGAAAGCAGAATAGCCAGTAGGAGGCAATTGAGATCATCCTGGCAAGAAATCATGGTGGTTGGGATTAAGATACTAGCAGTGGAGATAGAGAGAAATGAATACTTCTGGGTGCATTTCAGAGGAAGACAGAACTTACTGAGGATTTGGAAACAATGCATGAAGTAAATAAAGGAAACAAGGATAACTAGTTTTTCTGGTTTTGACCAGTTGGATGAATGATGATGCCTCTTACTAGGATAAGAAACACATGGGAAAGAAACAAGAGTGAGTGGAGATTGTAGAAATAAAGTTTTATTTGGACAGTTCTGGTTTTAAATACCTTATATAAGCCAAGATGCACAGTAAGCAGTTTTATATGGAGATGGGAACTCAGAGAAGAGATCAGTCTGTTTAGATCTAGTTGAGAGTCCTAGATCCAAATCATTGGGGAGAAAGAGATCATGAAGACATGGACCCGAGGTTGTGTTCCAGGCAAGCAATTAAAGTTCGAGCAGAGAAAGGGGAAGTGGGATCACACAAAAATCTGGGAAAATTGATGGGTTCTGCTGAAAACAACTCCCACATCCCAAAACAGAAAAGAAATCTGCAACAATTACCATGGATATTACCAGCACTAAGCCTCAGGAGTACTCCAAAAATCTCTGGGCAGAAGCAGGAAATCTTGGCCAATGATTCAAGAAGGATACCAGGAGACTTCAGTGAATTCTGCTGCTTTTAAGTCTTCAAAGATGATAATAGCTAATTTAGGAAGAACAATCCCATCCCTTAAGGGCTATACTCCAGAAAAAAATCATGCCATGATCTTGGGTGCCACAGCTATGGCCCATAGCTTGTTTACATTCACATGGTCATCATTCTCAGTGGATGCCTCCACATGAGGATGGCTAGATCAGAAAGGCTGTCACTGAGCAATGGCCTCAGTGGCTGACACATAGAAGCCACTATGGCACTGGATTTTGGAAAAAGAAAAAAAAAAAAAGCTTTATTGCAAGTTGACTGACAAGGAGACAGGAGCCAAAACTCAAATCTTTCTCCCACTCTAGAGGTGGGGTAAGCTTTTATGGCATCTCTAACTAGTCCCAGATGATTCCAGTATAGCTAATCTGCCATGTTGGTGGTGTTAACAACTAGAAGGTTAAAGCTGTCTCTCATTCCACATGCCAGGGCTACATGACTTTTAGTCTTGGCTCTGTGCCATCTGTAACAACTTAAGCAATGGTTGATAGGTTTAAACTGGTCCTGCAGTTACAAGGCCAGACTCAACTGCTCTATTCAAAATTGACTCTTCTTCCATGTCCAACGAGGAGTTCCCTATTGAGCACAGATTACCACTTCAGAAAACCCTATGGTGAATTCTTCAGGAGCCCCTCTCAAATTTCCCTCCAGATAAGCTCAATTGGAATCATTAGCCATCCACAAGATAAAGTTGAATAATGTTCCACCACAATAAGGAAAGAATAAGGACTTCTCCATCCTTTTATACCCAGAAAATTCTTTGTGCCAAAGAAATTTGCAAATATGCACAAATTTTCTAATTACTAGATCTGCATCCTAAGAAGTACTAGAAAGGTCAGATTTAAAGGGTAAAACTGCAAAGGAGTTTACCAAACCCATTCCATATGTCGGTAGGAACCTTCTTTCCTAATACAATCAATCCTCATTGTTCCCAGATTTCAGATTTGTGAATTTTCTACTTGATAACATTTATTTGTAACCCCAAAGTCAGTACTCCTGGAGCTTTCTCAGTCATTCACGGATATGCCCAGAGCAGCAAACACGTGAGTTACATGCTTCAGCTGAGAACAAACAAGGCAGTACTGTGCCTTCTTGTTTCAGTTCTTATACTGAAAATAAGCGTCCTTTTTGCATTCTATTTAGTGCCACATTTTTTTGTTTTTGTGCCTTTTCTTGGTGATTTTGCTGTTTACAATGCCCCTCAAACAGAGTGATCAAGTTCTGTCTAGCATTGCTAAGCACAAGAAGACTATGATGTAGCTTATGGAGAAAGAAATGTTGGATAAACTTCAGGCATGAGTCATAGTGCTGTTGGCTATGAGTTCAATGTTACTAAATCAATATATATTAAATAAGTTGTCTTTAAACAGAAACACACATAAAAGAACGGTATGTGTTGATCACTTTGCAAAAATGTTTTGACCAGACTCTCAGGGATCTAATCCTGTATTTCTCCTAGAAGCAATGGTTCAGTATCTGGTAATTCAGTGTTTGTGGTGACTTTAGAAAACATAGCTACCGGAAATAACAAGAATTAATTGTGTTTATATTATCAAAGGGACAACACTCCACTGAATTTCCCAAAGGAAGATACCTGTATCAAAGTGACAGAGGTCTCCATCCTAAAGAAGGCAGAAGTGTACCTGACAACTTTTAAATGGCAGATTCTCTTCATTATGAAAAGACAAAAACAAAACATCAACAAACAGAAAAATCAGCAAAACAAACATTTAAAGTGTTGCTTAACTAGTCTCACGTCTATCCTCCTAAGGAAATATACGTGTGTGTGCGTGCGTGTGTATTGTGTATATGTATATATGCACACACAAAATACATATACATAAGAGAAATATAATCTAATATACTATATATTATACTATGTATAATACATAAAATAGAAAAAATATATTTTTATAAAAGAAAAAACTAAGCACCAGCTCCACAGTAAAATTAATAGTACTTGGAACAAATTCTGGCGAATCATAAAAATATTAGTGTAGTATGCTGAAACAAAGAAATCATACAGATATAGAGATAGTTATTTTGATACTTAATATATTAAGAATTAAAACTAAACTGGGCCGGGCGCGGTGGCTCAAGCCTGTAATCCCAGCACTTTGGGAGGCCGAGACGGGCGGATCACGAGGTCAGGAGATCGAGACCATCCTGGCTAACATGGTGAAACCCCGTCTCTACTAAAAATACAAAAAAATAAGCCGGGCGAGGTGGCGGGCGCCTGTAGTCCCAGCTGCTCGGGAGGCTGAGGCAGGAGAATTGCGCGAACCCGGGAGGCGGAGCTTGCAGTGAGCAGAGAGCGGGCCACTGCACTCCAGCCTGGGTGACAGAGCGAGACTCCGTCTCAAAAAAAAAAAAAAAAAAAAAAAAAAACTAAACATAACCCAAATATTAATATACCACTATACTCCTAACCCACGTAATTATGTAAAATGTTTTCTTAGAATGAGGTATAAAAAAGTTCATATTTTTTGTTTATTCCTTGGAAGTATTAGTAGGAGATTATTAAATAATGGTACAAACACATGCTCAATTATTATATAACTATTCATAGTCATATTTTAGATGAATATTTAATATGGGAAGATGTTGACTCTAATGAATCTATAAAATCATATGCACAGTATGATCACAATTTTTAAAAAATTATATATAAATGTTGCAAATATAATAAAGCAAGCCTACAATATTTGAAGTTGCAGACCTTGGCTATGACATTAAATGTAATTTTTGCTTTGTACTGTTCTGAATTTTCTATGTTTCTACAACTATTATTACACTATATAATAAAAAGCTATCATTAATTATGATTGCTATAATTTAACAGTTTGGGGGATTTTTGAGAGAGGGTCTTACTCTGTCACCCAGGCTGGAGTGCAGTGGCATGATCATGACTCACTGCAGCCTTGACCTCCCTGGGTTCAGGAGATCTTCCCACTTCACCCTCCTGAGTAACTGGGACTACAGGTGCACACCACCATGCCTAGATAATTTTTGTATTTTTTGCAAATATAGAGTCTCACTATGTTGCCCAGGCTGATCTCAAACTCCTGGGCCCAGTGATCCGCTCAGCATGGCCTCCCAAAGTACTGGGATTATAGGCGTGAGTTCCTGTACCCAACCAATTGAACAGTTTTTATTATTCAAGCCTAGAAAGCATTCACACTTATTTTTATATACAAAGCTACATTTTTATCATTTGACATCTCAAATAATTGATGTTTCTTTAAGTTTTACAAAATCTGAATGAAATGCAACAAGTCACCATCAATAAATGGCATTTTCTAACAGTTAACGACAACATGAACAACTCTGCAGATAATACAAAAACTCTTCTTGGTTAGAAGCGAGTTGCAATTTTCATGCAGAAAATACATCTTTCCAATGCTGAACATCAAAATAAGCTTGTCTTCCTGGTGTACCTTGCCTCTGGCAGACAGAAGAAGGAGACTACCAGATTGTCAAGAAACAGGGAAATACTGGGAGTAGTTAACCTTCATAGCATATGTCATAAATCATGATATTAATGGAAAGGAATAAAATAATAAGAAGATATAGAGAAAATGGTCTAGACTCATATGGCATGAAGATAAATACCTGCACTAAATTATGCAATATCTCAGTACCCAGAACATACCCAGTAGCAAATGGTCTTCATCAGTTGTATGAATGATGTCAATAGGCTAAACAATGTTATTTTTAATAAGGAAATGTCACGTATTTTGGTATCTGTTTGAAACCCAGTTGATCCTCATGCGGAACATTAAAAAGAATTCCTAGTTAATACTAAGCCCTCATTTTAACATTAATTATAAATGTATTAATATGTAAACTTTAGTAAGTCCGTTAAGCAATAAATTTTAAGATCCTCTGGGTTCATTTCAAGTTTTTAAAAAATAAGCACGGGCTATCTTTCTCTCATTCTTTATTTATAAAAAGATCATCTAAGAGTTGTAAACCAATCAGCGTTTGCCCGTAGGTTTTTATTTCTCTGCTACCATTTGTTCATATATGTGCACTCTGTTTTTGTTTTTCTCTTTAATGGTCTCTGTATGTTACATTTGTTTTCCCCTTTAGGACTGGTTTTGTCCAATGGATATCTCAGAGACAATTCTGACTCAGCAGGCCTCTGAGTCAGAATTCTGAGGGACTGCAGAAGATAAAAGACTGGCTATTTAGACAGGCTTCAAATGCAGATAACATACGCAACTTTGAGGATCCACTTGGCACCATGCTGAAGTAAGATCATAAGGCCAGAGAAAGCAAAAGTAATCACACAGCTTCAGGCTGTAGGCCACCAACACTGCCCTTTCTTGCTCCCACAGTCCCAGGCGTTATCTAGGATCCAGGATCAAGGGCAAAAGACTAGGTAACATTGGACTTAATTATATCTTCATACTCATTTTCCAACCCTTTGGGAAAAGGGCTGTAGCCGTAGAAATAAGTCTGTCAATTGGAAGTATTTGTGCTGACCCTCCAGGATTTACTAGTTCAGTGATGAACATTAGTAACTGGCATGACTTCTGCGGTGCTGGAGGGAGAAGAGGAGACACATACACTCAATAGGAGCCCCAGTACTCCTTATACCCAGCCTGTGGTTACTAAACTGTCTGAAACTAAGGTAAGTGATTGTCCTGGGGAAACAGTAAGTATCTGTGTCCAACCAAAATCTCAGTCAGACAGAAGACAACTCTTAGGAAGATGGTGTTTGTACTAGTTTTCAGCTTTGTTTGGGAAAATGTTCATAAACTTTTATAAATGTCTGCATTGACCAACGTTTCTTCTAGGTTGAGGCAGAAGAATCACTTGAGTCTGGGAGGTGGAAGTTGCAGTGAGCCAAGATTGCACCATTGCTCTCCTGCTCTCCAGCCTGGGCGACAAGACAACTCTTTTTGAGACAACTCCGTCTCAAAAAAAAAAAAAAAGAAAAAGAAAAAAGAAAGAAAGAAAGAAAAGAAAAAATAAGATTGATCTCTAAAATTTTTTTCCTTTCATTTCATTTTAGTTTTAAACTTTCTTGTGTTTTATTTTTAATTTGAAACTTACAATTACTGTAAAGAGAAAATATCTCTGTTCAGACTTCAAATACTAGGACAGTAATGCCACTTACTTCATTAAGACCAGGATATTTTAACCTCACAGCAAAACCAGCAAAGAACCAACAGATTTGCTATGTATGGTCCCTATTGATATGATAAGTAATGCCTTTTTATACTTGAAGAGTCATCAATCATCTTCGGCCTAGAAAAAGTGAAGAAAGGAAAAAAAGGTCCTGAAGAAATGGTTAAAAAGATTGTTCAAGGCAAAATGTATATTTAAAAAATACAGGGTTATGGAGAGTTTTACTGAACTCCATGAACTTGGGAACTGGCAAACCATTTTTACTTCTGCGTAAGGCACATTCAGGGAACAAATTAGACATTTGTTGAGAAGCTGCAAGACAGGTTAATTAACTTTCTTTTATAGAACAAAAGGCTACCATTTGATGTGAAATCCTCAGGAGGCTATTCTGAATTGAGTGATTCAGGCAGTAATATTTATTCCCTTTGAATTCCATTTGAGTTTATTGATTCCTTCATCTAAGAAATAAACCATCAAGAAAAAACATGAAGCAGCTGTAGAGACAGCAACCAGGGTTTTCCAGGCTTTACTCTAAATCACAAGAAAGGATATGGTCTAAATTGCTTCCATTCATATATGCTTCTAGGCTGTTCCTTATGTGAAAAATTACTTATCTTCCAACTTCTTCTTTCATTAAGCTAAGATGGAAGCCTAGTAGCTAGCAATAAAGAACATTGCACTAAACAATTGGAAAATGATCTTTCCTAGGAGACTAACTAAATGAAAATATGTTGGATTTTATCATCAGCATGAGTTGAGAAGGATGTTCTTTTTATCTATGAGATGGTTTTTTGGGGCTATGCAGACCTGGAGTGCCAGCACTTGCTGGAAATCATAGCTGTAGGGAAGACAGCTATGATTAATGATTCCACAGCGCCCCAGGTATATGGCACATAAAGTTCATTTGCATTTCCGTTTACATAACAAAATATATCTAGTAATAAACAATGCCTTCAACCTTGATCTTTTCCTAAACGAATCCTATTCATTAATCAAACTAAACCATTATTCTAAGCCCCAAAAGCTTAATATACTGCAAAACATTGCCAGATACAGTGAGGAAGAGTTGATTTGTGATTGTGGTGATAAAAAGAAGAATGGGCTTTTGTTTCCTTTATGTTTTCCAAAGCTTGCTGTTTAAAACACACCTAAAATTCATAATTTAAAACCTTCGGTTTCTTCAGCAAGTGATATCTGTTTGTCATTCAAATAGCTGCCGCTTGCAAAGGGCCACACATCATAGAAACTGTAGAGCAAAGCCAGTGTTTCCATTTATAAACATGTGAAGACAGATGAGGGGCTAGGAGTCCACCCGGGAATAGAATAACCTAGCATAGAACATGTAAAAAATCTCACTCTGGCTGCAGCCCAAAGGTCTCTGAAATCTTCAATCACATTTTCTTGGCTGACTCATACCCTGCAGCATGTTGCCATCATGTTACATATATTTACTCTCTCCTAAATTTTAATTTATCACTTTACCCTAGGAACTGTTCCTTGTGGTATAAAAAATTTACAGTAATCCAATTTTAATTATTCAGTCATTTTAAGATCCATTGACTTTGACAACATGTATAAACAACCCTAAATATTTTTTATCTCTTGGTCTAGTGATTCCACTTTTAGTAATCTCTCCTGAGATAATAACTGAATATAAGGTTAAATAAGTTTGTGTGTGTGTGTCAGGATGTTTATCACAACATTATATGATAGAAAAAAAACAAAATACAATAATAGAGAAATTTTTAAATTTTTTCAAATCATTTAAAAAATAAAATTTAAAACAATTACATGATAAGATATTAAATCCTCACTAAAAATAATGTTTTAGAAGCTATTTGGGAAAAGTTTTGTTTTCATTTTAACTATAAAAATACAGACTAAAACAGAATGTTACAAAATTTACTATACATGAAATTTAATATACTTGTGATAAATTTGCAAGCAGCATGCATTTTTTTTTTCTTTTTGAAATCAAAGGAAATACATCGAAATAGTAAACTTGGTTATTCTTGAGTGGTTAATTCTGAATGATTTAAACAATTTTCTTCTATTCACTACTTTCTAAGTTTTTTTCATTTATTAATGATCAGAAAAAAGATATAAAGTCAGTAAGTATAATTATAGAATGCAAATACCTTTTATGTGATTATCACATGCTTTATGCAGTCTACTATTTACAAGACTATATGAAAGTTTTTTATTCTTTTTATTTTACTCAGAAGAAAACTAAACTGTTTCCAGGCTTTTAATTTCCCTAGTATAGCTTCAAGTTTCTCACCCAGGAGGGAGTTAAAGGTAATATATTGCCATCTAGATTTGAATGGCCATCAAAGAAAAATATAGCTAGGGCTAAATTTAAAAATTAAGACACATTAGAAATGTATTACATCTCAGCAAACTAGGAGTAGAGAGAAACTTTTTCAACTTGATAGGAACATCTACAAACTCTAACATCATATTTAATAGTGTAAAACTAGAAGCTTTAGTGCTAACATCAGAAAGAAGGTAAGCATGTCCCCTCTCACCATTCCTTTTTAACATCATAATGGATGCACTAGCTAATGCAATAAGACAAGAAAAGGAAATAAAAAGTATACAGACTGGGAGCTGGGCATGGTGGCTCATGCCTGTAATCCCAGCACTTTGTCGGGCCGAGGTGGGCAGATTGTGAGGTCAGGAGATTGAGACCATCCTGGCTAACACAGTAAAACCCCATCTCTACTACAAATACAAAAAAAAAAAAAAAAAAAAAAAAAAAATTAGCCTGGCGCAGTGGCAGGTGCCTGTAGTCCCAGCTACTCGGAAGACTGAGGCAGGAGAACAACGTAAACCTGGGAGGCAGAGCTTGTAGTGAGCTGAGATCGCACCACTGCACTCCAGCCTGGGTAACAGAGCGAGACTCCATTTCAATAATAAAAAAAAAAAAAAAACAAAGCAAACAAACAAAAACATAAAAACAAAAACAAAAACAAAAAAACACACAAAAGTGTACAGACTGGGAAGGAAGATATAAAGCTGTCTTTATCCACAGATGACATCTTTGTCTATGTAGAAAATCTGAAAGAATCAACAAAAAAACTAATAAGTAAATATAGCAAGTTTTCGGGATATGAGGTTATTATACAAAAGTCAATTGTTTTCTCAGCAACAAATAGGTAGAATTTGAAATTAAAAACATACCCCCACTTATATTAACACCCTGGAAAATGAAATACTCAGGTATAAACCTAATAAAAATTAATAAGATTTCTACAAGAAAAACTACAAAGCTCTAATTAAGAAATCAAAGAAGAACTAACCAAATGAGATATTTTATATTCATGGATAGACTCAATTTTGTCAAGATGTTTGTTCTTCCCAACCTGACCTTTAGATACAAATAATCCAAGTCAAAATCCCAGCAAGTTATCTTATGGATATAAACAAATTGGTTTTAGAGTTTATACAGAAAAGGAAAAGATCTAGAATATTCAACAAAATATTGAATAAAATCAAAGTGGGAGGATTGATAATATCCCACTATATTTACTATAAAGCTGTAATCAAGCATAGAATTGGTAAAAAGAATAGAAAAATACATCAGTGGAACATAATAGAAAGCCCAGAAAGAGAACAACAATAATATAATAAACTGGTCTTTCACAAACAAGCAAAGGCAATATGATGAAGATAGTCTTCCACAAATGAGTGAACATCCACATGTAGAAAGTTGAACATAGATTCATATCTCATGACCTTCACACACACACACACACACACACACACACAAACAACTCAAAATGGATCATAGACCTAAATATAAAACACGAAGTATAAAATAAATATCTAGGTTGGTGTAAAAGTAATTGTGGCTTTTGCCATTACTTTTAATGGCAAAAACCACAGATATTTTTGCACCAACCTAATAGACTTTTTAGATACAACACCAAAGGCACAATCCATGAAAGGAAGAATTGATAAGCCAAACTTTGTAAAAATTAAATAAATTTTTCTGCTCTGCAAAAGACACTGTCAAAAGAATGAGAACACAAGCCACAGACTGGGAGAAATTATTTGTAAAGATGTATCTGATTAAAAACTGATATCCAAAATATACAAAGAACTTTTAAAACTCAAGAATAAGAAAATGAACATCTTCATTTAAAAATGGGTCAAAGACCTTAATAGACACCTAACCAAAGACGCACAGCAAATAAACGTGAAAATCTGCTTCATATCTTATGTCATCAGGAAAATGCAAATTAAAACAACAATGAAATACCACTACATACCTATTATAATGGCCAAAATCTAGAACATTGACAATACCAAATGCTGACAAGGAAGTAGAACAACTGGAACTCTCATTCATTGCTTACAGGAATGAAGACTGGTACAGACACTACAGAGGTTAGTTTATCAGTTTCTTACAAAACTAAACAATACACTAACTGTATAATCTAGTGATCACACTTCTTGATATTTACCCAAGGGAGTTGAAAACTTAGGTCCACACAAAAACCTGAACGTGAATGTCTTCAGCAGCTTTATTAATAAATGCCAAAACTTGGAAGCAACCAAGATGTTCTTCAGTAGGTGAATGGATATACTGTGGTACATGTAGACAATTGAATATTATTCAGTGACAAAGAGAAATGTGGGAAATGTGTATCTTCAGTTCAATTTTGCCGTGAGCCTAAAGCTGCTCTAAAAGTTAAAGCTTATTTAAAATAACTGTTGCAAAATAGCAAAGTAATTAATAACTTCTCATCCTGAGAAACAATTTTTAATCTGATGAAATGAAGGAAAGAAGCAACACATTCTAATATATTCACGTTTTTAAAGAGTTCACATAGTCCTCAACTCTCATAGTCCTCATCTCTGATAACTGCTGTGTTATCACACAACCAATGGCAAATGTTTTCCCATAGCAGATTACAATTGCCCAGAACATATTGCATTGGTTGAATAAATTAACAAATTATTTTTATTTGGAAAAAATTTTAAATGACTCATAATTTTTGGAAACAATTTTGCACCATTACCAAGTGTTCAGTGTATCACATCCAGTGTAGAATCCATATTAGTGGAATAGCATATGGTGTTCAGTTTACCACTTCATTTTGCACATACTCATTATTTCAATTTTTTTTTGGAAAGTGTTTTGGGAAGTAAGTCACATTTGTTTTTTCACTTTCACATTTTTCCAAGTCTTTGTACAGCAATGGATTAACTTGCATAATTAGATGATTCCTGTAACATTTATACCATTTAAAAACCTCACTGTTGATCATGACTCTGAAGGGTAAAATTTTTCACTTAAAACTTAACTATAAATATCTTTTAGCACTCCAGAGATAATACTGAATTGCCTTTGTTCTTTAAGACACTGATCCAGTGTGTTTGTGTTACGTATACAGTTGGTCCCTCTTATCTATGAGTTCTCTATCAGTGGATTCAACCAACTACAGATCAAATATATTTTAAAAATAGAAAAAATAGTTATGTCTGCATTGAACATGTACAAACATTTTTTCTTGTCATTATTTGCTAAACATAGTATAACAACTATTTGCACAGTATTTACACTGCATTAGATATTATAAGTAATCTAGGGATGATTTAAAGTATACCAGAGGATGTACATTGGCTATATGCAAATATTATGCTATTTTATGGGGGGACTTGAGTATCCATGGATTTTGGTATCCATAGGGAGTCCTGGAGTGAACGCCCCATGGATACCGAGGGATGACTGTAATACAAGTAAGCACAGCTTCCTTGTACTCCGTGTAGTCTTTGCGACTAAGAAATTCCCAAATACAGTCTTTCAGCCTGAACACTCACCTTATGTAAGCTGTGTCTGTCTCATTGAAAGCAGTTTACAATTAATGCAACCTTTAGTGTTGGTCTAAGCTAGTTGAGATCTCAACATAATCTAACCATTTACAGTTTTTTCACATCTGTTTGTAATTCATCTTTTTGTTTATTGTACATTCACTTTAGTTATCTGCACATACTATTAGGATCACAATTTTGAAAAAAGCGATCATTCATTTAACAATGTTGAGTAAAATTATTGCCTTCTGTAGCTGAACATAATGAAAGAAAACATGGTACTTAACAAAATCAAGTATTCATCAAAGTGGAGCTGCTGCTGACCATCTGGAGTGTTCAATTGAACCTAAAATTTTTCTTTTTTGCTTTCATTTTCTTTCATTTTTTTTGTTTTCCTTTTGAAAGTGTTCTAATTCTCATAAAAACATTTACCTTTTCAGTTGTAATGTTTATTACCTTTTTTGGCTATTTTTTTCAATGTTTATTTATTTATTTATTTATTTATTTATTTTACTATACTTTATGTTCTAGGGTACATGTGCACAACATGCAGGTTTGTTACATATGTATACATGTGCCATGTTGGCGTGCTGCACCCATTAATTCTTCATTTACATTAGGTATATCTGCTAATGCTGTCCCTCCCCCCTTCCCCCGCCCCACAATAGGACCCAGTGTGTGATGTTCCCCACCCTGTGTCCAAGTGTTCTCATTGTTCAATTCCCACCTATGAGTGAGAACATGCAGTGTTTGGTTTTCTGTTCTTGCGATAGTTTGCTGAGAATGATGGTTTCTAGCTGAATCCATGTCCCTGCAAAGGACACAAACCCATCCTTTTTTATGGCTGCATAGTATTCCATGGTGTATATGTGCCACATTTTCTTAATCCTTTTTCTTTATCTCATGACTTTGCCCATGAAAGATTTCAGTTTCCTTGTGATACAACAGATGTTTGAGATTTTAAAGCTGCCACAAGACTTCTTTCTTCTGAATAGGTTTTTAGCTTTTGGTAGGATACTTCTCTCCATCTTATTTATATTTCGATAATTCCGATAATTTTGAGAAAACATACAAAATTAATCTGAATATAAGATGCACAGAAGCACAATTCAAATAAATTTTAAAAATGCTCCTACATTGTATAGGGCTACATAAACTAGTAATCAAATTACTCCTATAGTACATACATTGTCTTGTTTATGGATAACTGTAGGGATTTTTCTCATGGGAATATCCTTTTATTCAGGCCATTTTACTACCTTAGGGGCAATTCATGTGCAGTTTTGCTGTATCAGTTGGTTTTGCTATATCAGTGTCAATATTGTCTGCTTTTTCATCTGAAATTACTGTTGGGATGAGATGTATTCAGGCTAGTATATGATCTCATATAATGGGATGCATAAAACTTCACACACAGCCATTTTAGATGCATGTGGTGCTGCTATAGTTTTGCTCTATAAACACAAGCATTCTTATAAATCCTCTCTTGCATGACTCCTATCAAAAAAGGAAAAAATGTATAGAGTATTTAAAATGATGTATTCTAAATTATTTAGTTTATCCCTGTTAGAACGTCCACTTTGATTAAGCATTGTGGAAAACCAAATCCTCGAATTTTGCGTATCTGTTAATTGGAAGAAATTTCAGTAGACTAGCTCCAGGTCTGCACATCCCAAGCTATGTTTTCCTGAACAACCCGCATAGTTCCAGGGCTAGGTAGATACTGCATGTTCACATTGAAACATAATCTCTGGACTCATATACTTCATGTTTCATGTTGGATGCGTCAGCACCATGAACAGTAGTGGTATTCTTGAAAGCCATTCCTATACCTAGACAACTAACAATAAATAACAATGCCAAAAATGACCATGAGCTTTATATGCCCTATTAAACAAAAAATAAATGCTTCCCTAGGTCAACTCTCTTTGTTGGTATCACCCCAAACCCATGCTATTCTAAAGCCCCTGACACCCAAGAGCAAGTATGACAAAGAAAGAATTGCAGTGGAAAGAGACAATTGTCTCAACTAGTGAAAATATCTTACTTTGGTATATTTTACAAAAAATATGTGATTATGTGAACACATTTCTGGGTTCCTTCTCAGCCCCTTGGAAATAGTTCACGGAAGTAAAGAGCTCTGAAGTTTAATTAGTTTCACAGTAAATCCGCTTCTACAAACCACCAGCAAGATATATCACAGTTAATTACAGTTTATTGATTACTCTTGACATATTGCTGCTGATAATATATAACTATCAGAGAATTAATGGTTTAATTACACAATTTAATAATTGTGTCAATTCTTAATTATGTAATTATATGATATGATATAGGTATTAATAATAAATTAATTACAACGGCTCACACATTTATAGCACTAATTATGTAGCAGGTACTTTGCCAGAGTTATTTAATCTTCACATCGACACTATGAGGTATACTATTATCCCCATTTTAGAGGTTGAGGTCAACAGAGGCACAGAAAGGATATGTGATTTGCTCTAGGTCACGCACATTTTAGTAGTGGATCTAAAACAATGCCTATATGGAATTCTAAGACAGGCATCCCAAATGCCTCTCTGGCCAGGCAAGTAGGATAAATGGGTGGAGTCTTCGGGTATAATCACACCAGGCATCCATTTTGAGACTGAGGAAACCGGAAAACTCTCTTAAATTGAAGAACTCAAGCCCCATTTAGAGGTCATTACTGAGAGGCAGTGAGTTGTGGCCCTGTAGAAATACTGGCCCAAATTGTCTGATTTTTCAAGAGAATATAGAAACATGGATTTTTTGGTACATACTCTCCTAATTTAAAAATATTTAATTAAGTCAGGTAGAGCGTGGTGGCTCATGCCTGTAATCCTAGCACTTTGGAAGGCCGAGGCAGGCAGATCACTTGAGGCCAGGAGTTTAAGACCAACCTGGCCAACATGCCGAAACCATGTCTCTACTAACAATACAAAAAATTAGCCTGGCATGGTGGCGGCGCCTGTAATCCCAGCTACTCGGGAAACTGAGACAGGAGAATCACTTGAACCCGGGAGGTGGAGGTTGCAGTGAGCTGAGATGCGTCACTTCACTCCAGACTTGGGAAAAGAGCGACAGAGAGAGACTTTGTCTCAAAAAACTTACACAAAATAAAATAATATATTTAATTAATTCAAAAAGAAAACAACTGGCAGGTGAAACAAAAGAGCCAGTGTTTCTAGTTTCCAGCCCCTGCTTGTGGGCCAGGACTGCTCAGCCACAATCAGATCTTTGAAAAACTGCGAAGTTTAATTTGTATCTTTACCTGTTTTCCATTCCGATTCCAAGTTTCGTGTTGGTTGTTTTAGCTGGTAACACATGACCTAGCATTATGTTTGTCCCAGGGCAGGTGTTTAATAATTGATTGTTACTGAATACATGAAATCAGATTACTAGTATTCCCTAAGTCAGAAGCAGGGCTTGAGCTCTCTAATTGGGTTGCTTTTTTTTGAGAAAAGTTAATAATATAACAACATTTAACAGTTTATTGCAGGTAAAATTCAGGTGGTGCAATCTATCTTTAGAAACGTATATATATATATATATATGTATGGTGGCTCACACCTGTAATCCCAACACTTTGGGAGGCCGAGGTGGGAGTATTACTTGAGTCCAAGAGTTCAAGACAGCCTGAGCAACACAGTGAGACCCTGTCTCTACAAAAAAAAAAAAATTTAAAAATTAGACAAGTGTGGTGGCTCACACCCATAGTCCCAGTTACTTGGGAGGCTCCTGGGATCCTCCTGGGGTCACCTGAGCCCAGGACGTCGAGGCTGCAGTGAGCCATGATTGTGTCACTGCACTCCAGCCTGGGAGGCAGAGTGAGACCCTATGTCAAAACAACAATACAAACTATATATATTAAAATAAAAACTTTATATATATACACACACATATATACACACACACACACATATATATACATACACACACACATATATATACATACACATATACACACATATATACATATATACATATATATACACACACACACATATATATATAAAGCTGGAAACCATCATTCTCACAAACTATCGCAAGAACAGAAAACCAAACACCGCATGTTCTCACTCATAGGTGGGAATTGAACGATGAGAACACTTGGACACAGGGTGGGGAACATCACACACTGGGTCCTATTGTGGGGCGGGGGGAGGGGGAGGGATAGCATTAGGAGATATACCTAATGTAAATGACGAGTTAATGGGTGCAGCACACCAACATGGCACATGTATACATGTGTAACAAGCCTGCACATTGTGCACATGTACCCTAGAACATAAATTATAATAAAAAGTAAATAAAATAAAATAAAGACAAAGTCCCATACATGGCAAAAATATAAAAAAGGAATATTCAAAAAATTTACTGGAAAAAAATAAATAAAAAAAAGAAGGACATAAAATGAGATCAAAGTCTGTAATTGCCACAAATGTTTTGAGTTTGAAATATTGCTGCCCCACTTTAATCTCAGCTGTATGAAATACATAATTGCTTTTTAAAAGCACATAGCCAGTCAATTCAATAGGATTGCAGAACAACCTTTGCTTCAGTAATCTTGCAGTCCAGAAATCAGTGTTGCTAGTAGCAAAACTCAGAAATACAACTAATATTCATGTTGTAGAGAGCTATAAATTACTGTACGCCTAGTAAATTCATTACTTTGATGATTTCCATTATCTTCATTTTATGTATTTTATTTTTCTTTTGAAATTTTGTTTATGGCCGGGCGCTGTGGCTCAAGCCTGTAATCCCAGCACTTTGGGAGGACAAGATGGGCGGATCACGAGGTCAGGAGATCGAGACCATCCTGGCTAACATGGTGAAACCCCGTCTCTACTAAAAAAAAAAAAAAAAAAAAAAAATTTGTTTATATGTTTCATACTTCGATGACCAAAATATATACACTTACATGTCAAATGGCTGAAACTGTTGTTTCCAGGAATGTCAGTAAGATGATTTTACTATTATCTGCCTGATCTGATTTTTGAGTTCATTTGATTCCTGCATATTGCTAAAGTTCATAAGTATCGTGCCTAAAGCCAGCCTTTCAGATGTGGAGAACAGAGAAAGGCCCACGGGCTCTCCATCCCCAGTCTCTCCTGTGCCCGGTGGCCTCTGTCTCTGCTCCTGTCATCTGCATTTGGGTCTGTTTTATTTTTTCAGTTCAAGCATGTGATTAGGCACTTCTGGAGCTTTGCCAGAGAATGCAGGAGTTTCTGCCTTCCAGTGTCTCATCCCCTAAGGCAGAAAACTCAATCTATTTAGAGAACTGTTAATTAAGTGAATTACATTTGGCCAGGAATTTATGAGCAAAGAAAATAGGAATGTAAATGACAAGTGTGTCTTTAAAGAAGACTGAGTAAGCTATATGTAAACTTAAAAAAATAAAGCAACCTAACCAAAAGAATCTCTTGGAAAGGGGTTTTCCTCTATTCTAGTTTAGTTTTTCTCCTTAAGCAAATTTGAGAGCACACACTTGCTTTACAGTGATAGCAGTCTCATCCCAAATATGCTTGTAAACTTGGGCAAAATGCAGAGAACTGAGAGGAATGTAAATAATGTATGTTCTCTCTTCAGGGCTGTTCAAGGAAATGCTGTTTACTTAGAAATAGAATTTTTGAAAGTATGTCTGCCATCTGTAGCCCAGGTGATGATGAGTGTGGCAATGAATTAAACATTGAGAAATAAAATCTAATGGTTGTTTCTGTTTTTAAGGATGAGGCAACTGAAAAACGGCTTCATTACTCTTAATGCACAAAATAGCTGGAATTTGTTTATGTGCCATGTATCCATAACTTAGAAGATATATAAGGAAAGACATGATGATTGCGGATTTTTGAGAGTGTGTCTTGGCACAATTTCTGTATAGATTATCATGCATGAATATGCTAAGACACAGGAACAGTGCCAGAAATTTGAAAGCATTATCATCATCATCATTACTTGCTTTTTAAAGAGGACTCATACTCCAAGATAGAGTCACTATTTCATGTGTTCCTGTTCACATGCATGAATTTACATCTATCAATTAGTTCATCATGAAAATTACCATTTTTATCCAGCATTTATAAAGAACTTAGACAAATTTACAAGAAAAAAAAAACATTAAAAAGTGGGCAAAGGACATGAACAGCTAATTCTCAAAAGAAGACATAGAAGCAGTCATGATTCTGAGCATGATTCTTTACTGAGTGAGATGCAAACAAAGCAAAACAAAAAACCCTCGTAGTCTGATTCCTAAGCACTTCCCATGAAGAGTAGACAGTCTGAAGCACATATAGAAAAGGGTGAGGAAAATATTCAATACATTTGTAATATAGCCACAAAATCAAGGCACCATGGAAGTATTTTGGTGTGGCTTAAAAAAACAAGAGCAAATTTGGGGTAGTGGTGGAGCAATGTTGGTGGAATCATCACCTCTCACCCAAAGTCAAGAGACAATTTTGGAATGAAGTGTAATTTCAAAGTTTTCTGCAATTGAGAAGGTTGAGAAGGAGGCACACATAACAGAAAATACAGTTGACAGAAAATGAGGGACAGAAATCCAGTTGGATTGTGGAGGTAGTGAGGCACAGAAGTGGCCTATGGTACCAAATACAAAATACTAAGTTGAAACAGGCTCTTCACCTGCAACTCAAGATATGTAGTAAGGATTTAGAGAATTAAAGAATGTCCCAACCTTCTTTCTGATCTCACTCCCCTTTCTTACAAACTTTTGTACTTCTCTGCTATTAACCAAAACGACTAGTTGTTTTAATTAAACAGCACATATTTGTGGTGGAGAATGCTAGCAAAGAACTGGTTAAAGTGGTCCTGCATGGGGTCTAGGCTAGAGGGGGAAGGTTTGAGTACTGAATACAGATTGGAAGAATCTTATTGAGTGATGTGCTGGAGTCAACTCCTACAGTATTATAAGAGGAAATGGTGAAGATCTCAGGAATTTCGCAAGCCAATTGTTACATACATCTATTATTTAAAAATATATTAAACTTGCAATTGAATTATATTAAAAACAAAAGTCATAAATACTCTTATTCCTTCACTTCTTATTTTTGCTACATTTTACTATTATCTATACTCTTGATGCAAATTTCTCATATTGTAGCTATCTAATAAAAATGCTATTGAATGATGTGCTACCAAACATCTCATTTCAATGTTGTGCTCAATGACAACATGCTGATAGCATGAAATCAGCTATATCAATAAAAATTTGCCAGGACATCACCGGAGCTAGCTACAACATGCCATCTTCAAGAATAGTTCTACTGTTTATGTCAGAGTTGATTTTAAAGGCAAAATAAAATCCCATCAAAAAGCAGATGTGAGAAATCTATGAGTATAAAAGAAGTACCCAAGCTAACATTTCTCTCATTTTGCTGTCTGTGCTTTTTGACTATTCAAGCATTCATTCAACAGTGTTTGTTGAGCATGTTCTACCACCATGCTAGATTCTCTAGATACAGTGAAGTATACGATGCAGTACCTGCCCTCAGGGAGCCTATAGCCTAATACCCCACTCCAAGAGTAATGGATGAGTACAATACAGATTGACACAGGAGGGAAGCGCAGGTGCATGGGAACATGGAGAAGACAAACTTAAGTGTTGAGGCAAGTGTGGGACTAACACCATAAACAATACATTTTGTGCCAGCTAAAATAGGTTGGGGAATCTTATAGAAAGAAAGCATTAAAATGTACATGGTCCTTTAACTCTTAACATGCTTTGGAGAAGTTTGGGTTATACTCTAGGAGAAGGACTCCCATACCTCTATAGCTGGATGAAGTTGAAAGGGACAAGTGGCACCTACCAATTGCAAGACAATGGAAGCCGGGAGGCTTTGCAATCTGAGGAACGGCCTTACTAGTGAGATGAGCATCCTGGTATTGGTAGTTTGCCCATTTCAGTTGGCCACTGTGCAGTTCTTCCTGGGAGCAGCTTCATGCTAGGCTATCTGAGGACATCTGTTCCTTTTCATTCAACCAGACTGACAGTGTTTGGACAAAGAGGAAGGAAGTGTATTAAAAAATAAGGAGGCGTAATCTGTGTCTTGAAGTGGGTAAAGATAGAAGGAGGATCAAGACAAAAGCCATGCCCAGGTAACAACTACCTTGATTTCATGATTAATCCTCATTCAAAGAGCTATTTCTGGGATGTTTAGAAATAAACTTGAAAGGTAGAAAAGAAAGGAGGTAAGATAGTTTAGGGAAGGGATGAGAAACATTGTCACTCAGTTGCTGATAAGATTTTCAGCTGGTGCTTCAGACTGGGCCTGGCACTCTGAAATGGTGATTAAATTCTGATCCAACACCTAGACAAATACTTCTAACAAAAGGTAACTGAGAAGTAAATTGAAATGGCATTATTAGAAATAAGTGTCCAAGTATAATAATTTGCATTTCTTTGCTTGAAAGGAGAAAGTTCATCATCTATATTCATTGCCTTTGAAACTGCTACATAGAATCCTATACTTCTTCATGCCGAATTGAAGCCTGTAGTTATCAAAATGCTGACAAGTTGAGTTATGGCTATTTTCAGGGACCATGCAGAGTTTCCCATTAATAATATTCACTGTGTACATTGATAGAAGAGAATTATTTAGAGCCATCAAATGTGTTATTATAATTTATCCTAAATGCCCTGAAGAAGACTTTTTGGACTGACAGAAAGAAAAAAAACTTGCAGGGGGGGTTGACAAATGGCAAAATATCATTGCCTATAATAAATGGGAAAATGTAGCAATGCAGTTCTATGATAATTCAGTTAAAATCTACCACTCTCTCATTTTGTTTTTCAGCAAGGTTTATCGTTCTTACGTCTCAGAAAATATGAGGTAAATCAGAAGACCAGAACTCACATGAAGAAATTTGTTTTAAATGCTGATTTATCATGTGGGCTTAAAAGTTTATACTGAGAAAAAATTTCGATAATTTTCTTTATTTCACCCTAAAAGTATAAACTACCCATCTGAGGTTACAATAGTGTGTCACATGCCTTTAAGAAAAAAATTTTTTTTTAAATTTTCTGATTTTAGCTATGAAAGAAATGGCTCAGAGGTAAATATGGGGCTACCACTGTGGAGTATGACAAGTTTTATTTGGCAAATAAGAACCTCAGACTTGCCTCTTTTGGTGGAATTGCCTATATAAATACTTCTCAAACCTTTTCTATATTTTAATCAGTGAACTATTTTGATAGGTTCAATATAATTTTAGATAAATCCCTTCATACGTGATGCTACACAGATATAATTCATACCCCCACAACACACGAAACACACATATATGACCAAGTATGGTGGGGGAAACCATGATGCCGTTAGATGCCACTCACCCATGCAGTTGATGTAGATCATATGGCTTCTATGTGCCAAGTACTGTGCTAGTCACTGGGATAGACACATGAAATTACTGACCTCCTGTCCTTGGGAAGGTATTACTAGTACATAAAGACATAAAAAAGACAAATCACAACATAGTAAGGTAAAAAATCTTGTCAAACGTGTGGAGAATAATGCAACAGAATTACCCAGAATCGAAGTATTCACCCTTCCCAGGATGAGAGGAAACTTCACAGAGAAACTGACAAAGGAACAGGATTTTGCCAGACAAGGAAGAAGAAAGGGCCTGGAATTAATAGATTTCAAGTCATTCTAAAAAATAAATGCTATAGAAACACCATGAAAATTTTCCTGAATACAGTACACAGACTACGTAAAAGACCTTTCTGAACAAGAAGCTAACCTTGAGACATTATTTTAAAAATTTCTGCCCTTGAGAAAAGAGATCATTTCTACCATATTTTCAGCCGTTCCTAATTCACTGGCAGAGTTATTTCATTAGTTACTGCATTCTTTTATGTTCCTTCAAATTGTGCTTTAGGGGTTTTAGGCCAGTGATTGCTTATATTATCTACTTTTTGATGGGATATAGTAACTTCTTCTTACAATTTTGAGAATAAACATTTCAAATTCTCTACAGATTTTTCTCTCTTGGCTACCTGTAGAAACATGTTTTTAATCCAATATATTTTATATTTCACTCATTTCCTGATGCCACTTAGTGTACTCTACATGAGAAGTGTACTGAACTACTCTTTGGGTCAAGAGCCTCCGTTTTGAACTACGTTTCTGTAGTATTAAAGTAAAAAGGTGATCCTGGATGAGATAACATTCTAGAACTTTTTTAAAGACCTTGAAAAGAAGAATCAGAAAAGTGTTGAGGCTGAGCTTGGTAGAACTCCTTCTGGGCTGGACAGTTAATATCCCTCACTTGGGTGTAATTGTTGATTGATTACCTAAAACCCTGGGAAAGGTACTATGGCAAAGATGCTGCTATGCGTTTGCTAATGCACTTCTTCCTGTTGGACTCAGAGAGTGTTGGCTCCCCAGGCTCCCCTGGGGTTGGTTGCGCCCCTGAGGCTGAGTTCTGGCTATCTGGGTGGAAGTGATGAAGGCCACTGTACTACCCTTAACCCTCTGAGTTTCCTTTTTCTGCCATAGCTGTCCCAGAAGCTACCAGATGGCGTATGTACATAATGTGGTAGGACTACTCAATGTAGATCAAGCTTCACATAAATGAGAAATGAATGTTTGTGTTGATTGCTTTTGACCTGTTGGAGTGTTTGTTGCCAGAGCAGAGCCTATTTTCTCCTTTCTGATACAGGTATGTGATTGTCTTGTTGGAGCCATAGGGTCAGATCATGGTACATGAAGATGAAGATGCAGTTTCTTCTAAAGAAGTAGGTGATCCTAGAATCAGTCATCCTGGGAAATGATCAGGCCTGGAATAAGAAATAAGGATTTTGTAGGCAACTTGGGAGAGATAACATTTTCCTTCTCTTTGGGGCCAGAGGTCTAAGGCAGGGAGATTTCTGGAGCATTTATGACATTGGGATGAATGTAAGGGATGGAGAATATTTGGGGAGAAATTCTCCATCTGGGCAGGAGAGAGGGAGAGAGCCAGGAGACAGGCTTGTGTCTGGTCAATAACTGTAAACTGTTCTCAGTGTTGCATTTCCCTTCCATTTTCCTCAAATCTTCAATAAAGTCTATTTTGAAGTACAGCTTGGTTTCTGCTGTGCTGCAGGAAATCAGGGGAAGACTTGCCCTTGCTTCTAACACACCAGTAAAGGAGACAGCACTGACCCTATCCCCGGAGGTTACCGGCAAAGAACCAGCAGGCCCAGCTGCATGTCAGAGAACAGGGAGTAGGAAGAAGGGTTTACAGGGCAGCACTGTAATTGATTTGGTATCCCTCTTTTTTGCCTGAAACGTAAGTAAAGCTAAGATGCTGAAGACCAGAAATATATTCTGTTACTGATGTACCTTTTTGATTTCAGTGAGTTTTGAGCTGAAATTTCATGGTGCAATTTTCCACAAAGTTTTCTCAATAGGAAAAATGTCATTCTGTCAGCCTTGTTATCATCAGCTCCTGCACTGTAGCAGTGAGGATGTTGCATTATGCTGCAGTAACAAACAGCCTGAGAATCTCAGTGGTATAAAACAGGAAGGGTTTATTTCTTGTTTATGCTACCTGCCCACTGTAGGTCAGCTGTGGTCTCTGCTCAAAGTCATCCTCTTTCTTGGATTCAGGCTGAGGGTAAGCATCTGAAATGTGCCTAGTTACTGTGGCAGAGAGAAAGAGAACACAGCAAAGCATGCACTGGCCCTTAAAACTTCCACCCAGAAGTGATACAAGCCACTTCTACTTACCAAAAACAAGTTTCACATGTGGGGAAAGGCAAGGCAGAGTTAGGATGTTTGTGTACAGTCTGTTGATTCCTGCACACAACACACATTTCCCATGAATTCCCTTGCATCCCTTGCTGAAGAGTATGCTGTTTCAATTCAATAAACTACCACCAAATTTAAAATGAACTGAAGATGCTATTAGCATTCCTGACAAGAGAAATTCCATAAGGAGGGCTTAGTCATAGGTAGGGAAGATGAGGCGAGAGAGACAAAAGAAGTGAAGAACGGATGATGAGTGACATATAAGAAGAAAATAATGAAAGAAAAGAAATAAAGGAGAGAAGGAAAAGACTGACTGTGAGCATTGACCATCCTCGCCCTGAATGGCTTTGTTATCACTTTTCTGTTCCTCTGAGTCCCCAATATTGCTCATTTGTCTAGGACCTATTTCACTGAACAAAGAGAAACCACCAGGAAAGAGGAAGCAGAAGAGTAGAAAGAGGTTAAATCACACACATCAGTTGGGGCCATCAAAGAAAAGCAACTGCAGGAAAGGAACAAGGATCAATGAGGAGGGAAGGAAAGTGGAGCCCGCCCACGGAGAGTCTAAAATTCAAAAAAATTCTTAAGCTTGGGAAGATACTGCAGCAACACGAAACAGTGAGTTTTTTGTTCCAGCCTTTGAAATACCAGATTTCCCCCGCATTCTGCCTGATGAAGTTTGCAAAGTTCACAGTCTGAAGATTTTTATGTGTGTCCCAGGGAAGAAGGCAACTGGTTGTCCCAGAATAACTACACTGGGGACTTTACATCTTGGCTTGTGTGTTGGATGGACTGCATTGAAATGGGGCCAGCAGGTCAAGTCCCTGAGTCTACCTCTTTCCGCCCATCTTTAGACATGTTGAGTCTCACCAGCTCCACACAGCCACAGCTTTGGAGGATATGCCAGGCCTGCTGGGTAGAGGTAGCATAACTGTATTCCAGAGAAAACTTACTTTGGACTATGAAAAATCAGTTAAGTTTTTTGTTTGTTTGTTTTTAATGTATTTACAGCTCCACAAGCCAGGTGCTAAATGTACCATTTTAATGTAACCTGAGATGTTTTTAGTAGCACGTTACTAGGGGAAACTAACAGACATCTCTATTAAATATCAGACTATTTTTGCATAAAAACTATGAAATTATTTTTGAACTCCAGTGCAAGAGAGCTGAGTCATCCATAGTGATGGTGCATGCCAGGGAAAGTAGCAAGCTGCTCTCCAAGGTGCTGGTTAGACCTTGCTATGGCAGTGGTTGTTACTCATACCATACACCCTCTATTTATCTTTTTTTTTCATGACTTGATTGCGAAACTGTTCAAAATATTTTGTAGTTTTCTAAAGAGAGAGCATCAATATTATGAGGCAACTTAAAGCACAGCCAATAGCCTAAGTTCCCTCTCAGTGTTCTGGTGAGTATTTCTCCTTCTGAAATGAATACTTCCCTTTTCTTCCTCAATCTAAAAATATATGATTTCCTCAGAAGCTGTCATACTTTACACATGGCTACCACTAGCGTAATCGATGTGACAAAATGACTCAGTTCCATGGGTGCCCAGCTTGGAAAACCCAGTGTCAGAAAGAGGCAAAGGGAATCCCTTCCTCTGGGAAAATCCCTACTCCATGCTGCACGGTGTGGTGAGCAGACAATGTGCTTGGTTTCAATCCTCAAATGCCCTCCTGCTGGGCATCTTTGAGAAGTGCACCAATTACATAACTACACGTGTCAGCTCTTACTTGGTCTTACATGACGTATCTCCTTAACTACATTTGATTGGCCCAGTGGTGGCTTCTTATACAAGTCAGGCCAATCAGAGCCCTTTTGTATAATTGTTTCCAACTAGACCAAGAGAGTCGGACCCTCTCTAACTGGTGAAAGCTAAAATGATGAAGATGAATGCATGAGCTACTGGTGACTGAGATTCCTACGGTTTGAAATAAAAAAGCCATGTGTAATGAGAAAAAAATGAAAGCAACATACACAAAAAAGGAAAAGCAAGAGATCAGAATGTAGTCAGCACTGAAGTTTCTGATGTCAGTGGTACCTGAGACTAGCAGCAGCCTTGCTCTTCTAGCAGGTGAGTGTTTTTGTTGTTTAGCCCTCCCTTGGATTCCATCGCAGCAAGTTGAGAGTCATGAAAAAATGCAGAGCACTGGAAAAGACAACCATGGATTATTGCAGCTAGCGCTTCCCAATGGGGCTCCACCTTGCACAGAGGAAACTCATGAGCAGCTCAGTCAGAGAGGGGATAACTATAACCCAGGTGTGGCTTGAGTTAAATGAATAAATAAGAGAGACATGTGCTTGTTAAATGATTAAGAGCCAGTAATTCCCCATATCTAGAAGTATGACCTTATGCAACTCTATAGACTTCAGTTTCTACACCTGTAAAATGAGAATTTTAATAGTTCCTATTTCATAGGTTTGTTGAGGGGATTAAGTGAAATTATGCATGTAAATATTTAAGACAGTGCCTGGCACCTACTCTTCAATAACAGTTAGGTCTGATTTTTATTAATTATTTCCAGTGTTATAATAGTGCTTGACACAGATTAGGCACTAGTAACTGTTACGGTGCATATACCAAACTAATTTTAGCCCTAACTTGATAACTAACATTATATCTTCTTAGGTAAGTGATTTTATTCTTTTTGAACCTGTTTCTTCATCTGTAAATCAGAATAACAGTAATTTTTTGACACATTAATGAAAAGATAACATAAGGTAATCTATATGAAGAAATTTCATGAACTGTAAAATTCTACTCAACTATAAAATATAAAAGATTAATTTGCATCTAAGTTTGCTTATTTTCAAAAGTGCCAAGATATCAACATTTTAATGGCTAAAAAAGAAATGGAAAATTTAAAACGGTCTTTCCTCTGTTGGATGCAACAGGTCTATATATCCTAAAAATAGAGACTTTTTCTACTTTGGAATCAATAAAACTATTTTTATTATGATTTTAAAAATGTGTCATCTAAACATTCTTATTATTTTTCTGCATTAGCCCTCATACAAAAGTTTTGCTTACCTCTTATGAAGTCTGAGAATTTTGATCTTACTCTAAGCCAAGTCTGGGAAAAGAGCAATTTTAAAATTACCAATACCAGACTAGGCAATATAGCAAGATGCTGTCTCTACAAAGTTTTTTAAAAAATTAGTCAGGCATGGTAGATGCATCTGTGGTCCTAGCTACTCAGGAGGCTGAGGCAGGAGAATTGCTTAAGCCAGGAGTTCAAGGCCTCAGTGATCCACAATCGCACCACTGCATTCCAGCCTGAACAGAGTGAGACCCTGTCTCTAAAAAACAGAAACAAAAAAAGAAAATAAGAAAAAAAACTATTAAAAAATTCAAAATACAAATGAAATGTTTTCCTAATGTTTAAAACATTAGCCCACCGCTGGACACTGTGGCTCACACCTGTAATCCCAGCACTTTGGGAGGCTGAGGTGGGTGGATCACCTGAGATCAGGAGTTCAAGACCAGCCTGGCCAACATGGTGAAACCCCATCTATACTAAAAATACAAAAAAGTAGCTGGACATGGTGGTGGATGCCTGTAATCCCAGCTACTCAGGAGGCTGAGGCAGGAGAATCACTTAAACTTGGGAGGCGGAGGTTGCAGTGAGCCGAGATCGCACCATTGCACTCCAGCCTGGGCTACAAGAGTGAAACTCTGTCTCAAAAAAACAAAACAAAAACAAAAACAAAAAACAAACAAACAAAAAAACACCATTAGCCTGCATACAATGAAAGAAGCTTCATATTAAATTATCTGTTTTCTCAGCATGCTAGTATTTGATAAGTGGAGATTTTGAATTAATAAATAAAACCGAATACAATCATCTGTGGACCATTTCCATGAGAGAATAACCTAATCAAAAAATTACATTATTTTTTCTATCCATTTGTAGATATAAGTAAAGATGTTCAGCAGAATACACTTAAGTTAAAGTAGAAAAATGTAAGACAAATTATGAGAATAGGAAAGTTGGACATAGTGCTACACCATCCTGTTTCCTCATTCAACTTAGAACATCATCATCTATTCTCTTCATACACCCTCTTCCCTTCTTAACTCAAAGAGTGGCAAGGCAGGACCTGAAAGGTAGAGGGGATCTGAATGACTCCAGGTGTTTGCCCTCAGACGTTTTCTTTCTTGCTTTTTCTTTTGAGACAGGGTCTTGCTCTGTTGCCCAGGCCGGAGTGTAGTGGCACAATCACGGCTCACTGTAACCTCAACCTCCTGGGCTCAAGTGATTCTCCTACATCAGCCTCCTGAGTAGCTAGGACTACAGGCGCACACCACCATGCCTAGCTACTTTCTTTTAAAAGAGAGGGTCTCACTATGTTGCCTAGCCTGATGTTGAACTCCTCAGCTCAAGTGACCTCCACCTCAGCCCCCCAAAGTGCTGGGATTGCAGATGTGAGCCACTGTACCTAGCTTGACCTCATCCATTTTCAAGCCTGGTTGTAGGTCTATGCAGAGAAGGTACTTAGTAATGTAGTTTCAAGGTTGTGTCAAGATGGTATTGGCTTTCCTTTGCTAGCAAAACCTCCACTTTTCTTAAGTCTCAATGTGCCTAACCCTAGAGGATAAATCATGTTTGGTTTCCGTCAACTCCTTACGGCTAGAGATGGGAAAATTGACCAAGTTCTGGGCAATACGATTTTAGCAGAGTTTGCTGAGGGTTCTGGGAAAGAGTTTCCTCCCAGACAAAGCAGGAAAGGCCCATGAGTCCAGCCATTTGCCTTTCCTTTCTTTTCCTGAACACTGTTATGTGAGAATGTGATGCTTGGCGCTTCAGCAGACCTTCAGGCAATCACAATGGGAAGAGAAGCCTGTCACAGAGACAGACTAGGTGACCTGGCAGTGCTGAGCTGCTGACCCTCACCCAAAAATGCCCACATCTAGAGTTTCTGTTATGTGAGTAATTAAGTAACATTCTTGGCTAAACTACTGTTAGATTTTTGTTGTTGTTGTTACTTGTAAGAAAAATCACCCTAACTGATAGAAGGCTTTTCCACAAAGAGTTTTACCCTCCTGCTTTGCTCTGCTCCCCCCACAACCCCATAATACCTAGTAAAATATGGCCAAGCTTGATGCTACACATTTAGAACCACAGAATGTCAGAGCTGAAAGTCACTCCACATCTCCAATTCTCAGAAGATAAAATAAGAAATTTAGAAGTGATTCCTCTTGTTTGAGAGGTTGACCCTTGCCTAGTGCAAATGCCAGTAGAAAAAGGAAGACACATCACCCATGTGAACTATGGCGTGAAGGACTCTCCTAAGATTGTTTTCTAGGAACAGGTTTGTCTGTGGACAGAGAGCATGAGGCACAAGAAACTAGAGGTGAAGAAGGCTCTTTAAGGAGGGGGAAAGGTATAGAAAGGGAATCTGGGACTGGGTGTGGTGGCTAGTGCCTGTAATCTCAGCAATTTGGGAGGATGAGGCGGGAAGATTGCTTGAGCCTAGGAAGTAGAGGCTGCAGTGAGCTGTGATCGCACCACTGCACTCCAGCTTGGGTGACAGAGAAAGACCCTGCTTCAAAAAAGGAAGGGGGCTGCGGGCGGGGGGGAGAGAGAGAGAGAGAGAGAAAGGAAGGAAGGAAGGAAGGAAGGAAGGAAGGAAGGAAGGAAGGAAGGAAGGAAGGAAGGATCAATCTGGGGCTCCATTATCAGTTTCTTCTTCAATTTTTCCTAAAGCCAGATCTGAGATATATTTTTCCACAATAATCATACAAAATGAAGAGTGCATATTGCAAACTGCTTCCAGAAATGTGTAGTGAGCATTTCCTCTAGAAGGCCTGAGCGTTCCAGCCTCACCACACAAGGTTGCCAGTCCCTGCTTTGGCCTCGAGAGGGTCTGTGAATTATTAGGGGAAGGCCACTAGGTTTATAAAACTTCGTGGAAGAGAATTTTAAAGAAACAAAGAACTGAAATAATATTAGGAGTATCAGAGACTAATTTCATAAGTTTCAAATATTTTCTGAACTTCTGTAAATCCAATTTGTCTATGTGCATGTAGATGCAATCTGACTTCCATTCACTTGAGTTTCTGGTTTACAGGTTTTTTGCTGAAATTTCAAAAATTCCTTCCCCTGTTTTTTCCCTCAAACTTTTATAAAAGCCAAGATTGTTTTGATCAGAGAGACTATATTCTTTTAAGTTAATTAAAAGAGCAATACATGTTTACATTCATGTCTGTCTGCTACATTGCATATCCCTAACTCTACTTAGCAAAGTGCACAAAACTTAGTAGATGCTCGATACATATTTGTGAAATGAACATATGAAGGAATGTAAGCAACTTGGAAATACAAAAAAGAAAAGAAATCAGAGTTTAAAGAAACTCCTTCATTCTGTATATTCATTTGTAGAAAGCTAAATCTTGTTCCACAAATATGTCTTCTATACATATATATTTCATTTATTTACGTTTATTTATGTATTTAGGCACAGGACCTCATTCTGTTACCCTGGCTGGAGTGCAGTGGCACAATCATAGCTTACTGCAACCTCAAACTCTGGGGCTCAAGCAATCTTCCTGCCTCAGCCTCTTGAGTAGTTAGGACCACAGGCACGCGCCACTGTGTTCACCTAATTTATTTATTTATTTATTTATTTATTTATTTATTTTTTTGTAGAGACATAGTCTCTCCATGTTGCCCAGGCTGGTCTTGAACTCCTGGCCTCCAGTGATACTTCTGTCTTGGTTTCTCAAAGTGCTGTGATTATGAGCCACTGTTCCTAACCCCTTCTCTATATATTTTAAGTTGTCCATTTTCTTTCCTGTAAAGAAGATTATCGTTGTTGTTGATTCCTGAAAATGTAATTTTTTGTGTAAAATGTCAATTGCATTATTCTCTACTATAAGAAGGGGCAGATGGCACGTAAACTGCTTCCACATGTCTACATGTGTGATAAAAACAAACCTAAGTGCTCTAATTCCCATACAAGTGTCTCTACTCTGCTGCAGAAGACAGTCTAAGACATTTAATAGAGTTTTATAATTTAACCACAATGACTTAAAAACCTGATGGAACCAAAGTAAGTAAATAATAAATGTATCTCTTTATTTGCTATGACATGTGGTGAATGTAAGATGTGACATATTTTCTTTGCTCACTGGAAGAGTGATCTATGGACTGATTTCCCAAGCATGTCTCAAGGTCTATTGGAATTGTGCATGCATCTTGGGATGTAAATGAGGGGGCTGTCAATGAAACTTCCTGGAAATGTCCTCATTAGCAGTATAATTTAACAAATATGATATTGATGTTCCTGCACTGATCCAGGTTGGACACACACGCCATTTCAGTAAGTTATCTGCAGACCTTCTGCTGTGATCAGAGCTGGGTGGTTTACACAGAAACACTGGGGGAAAATAATTCAGATAGAATTTAGTTTTAAGTTTCATTGGGCAGACCATTATAAAATTTTATTTCCACTGTCAATAAAGAGCCACAAAGAGATGCCACAGGACTTGAGTTAAAATTGCTCTATATTTCTGGTCATGGATGACCACATTATTTGTGTACTGATTTGTCCTTACCCTTGGCAAAACTGACCTTGGGGAAAAAAACAGGGAAATAAGGACAGTTTGTCTTCACTTCCACTTTTCCCATTCAGCTGTTCATTCTGTCTGTGGAATATGTACTCTGTCTGCGGAAAGGGGAAGGAAGAGCAGGAGGGACTTTGTATTGTGGTTTGAGTGCCAGATTAGCTGCAGTAGAATAGAATATCAGGTAAATTGCTAAGGTTTTTTACTCTAATCCCTGGCTCCCTGGACATGTCCAGGGTCTGGGGAAACTCACTGCCATGAAGGGAAGGGCCTTGGATGAGACCCAGTGCTATGCTGGCTTCAGGTCCCAGTGGTGGCCACAGAGGTGCTTGCATCACCGCATCCCTAGTTCCAGGTGACCGAGCACAGAGAGAGGCTCCACTTGTTTGGGAGAAAGTGAGGGAAAAGAACAAGAGCCTCTGCCTGGTAATTCAGAGAATTCCACCAAGGCATCACCAGGAGCTGACAGAAGAGCCCATAGGCTTTAAGTGAACAGTGGTGGTGGCCTGACAGAGCCCCTCTGTGGACCAGTGGTGGTGGCCACAGGGAGAGGCTCCTCTACCTGTGGAAAGGGGAGAGAAGACTACAAGTCTGCAAAAAACACAACACTATTTGGCATGGGGCCCAAATGCCTCAAATACCTGGAAAGCCTTCCCAGGAAGGACAGGTACAAACAAGCCCTGACTGTGAAGACTGCAGTACATACCTAACTCTTCAATGCTGAGAAACTGATGAACATCCATAAGCATCAACACCATCCAGGAAACATGACCTCACCAAATGAGCTAAATGAGGCACTACGGACCAATTCTTCAGAAACAGAGATCTATGACATTTTCAGACAGAGAATTCAAAATAGCTGTTTTGAGGAAACTCAAAGAAATTTAAGATAACACAAAGAAGGAATTCAGAATTCTATCAGATAAATTTAACAGAAATTGAAAAAATGAAAAAGAATCAAGCAAAAATTCTGGAGTTGAAAAATGCAACTGACATGCTGAGGAACACATCAAAGTTGCTTAATAGCAGAATTGATCAAGCAGAAGGAAGAATTAGTGAGCTTGAAGACAGACTATTTTTGAAAATACACAGTCAGAGGAGACAAAAACAAAAGAATAAAAAGTAATGAAGCATGCCTACAACATCTAGAAAATAGCGTAAAAAGGCAAATCTAAGAGTTATTGGCCTTAAAGAGGTAGAAAAAGAGATAGGGATGGAAAGTTTATTCAAAAGAATAATAGAGAATTTCCAAAGCTAAATAATGATGTCAACATTCAGGTACAAGAAGGTTATAAAATGCCAAGCAGAGTTAACCCAAAAGAAGACTACGTCAAGGCATCTACTACTCAAACTCCCAAAGGTCAAGGATAAAGAAAGGATCCAGAAAGCAGCAAGAGAAAATGAACACATAACACACAACAGAGCTCTAATACCTCTGGCTGCAGACTTTTTGGTAGAAATCTAGAAAGAGCCAGGAGAGAGTGGCATGACTTATTTGAAGTTCTGAAGGAAGAAAAAAATCACCCTAGAACAGTATATTCAGTATAAATACCCTTCAAGCATAAGGGAGAAATAAAGACTTTCCAAGACAAACAAAAGCTGAGGGATTTCATCAATATCAGACCTGTCCTACAAGAAATGCTAAAGAGAATTCTTCAGTCTGAAAGAAAAGGATGTTAATAATCAAGAAGAAATCATTTGAAGGTGCAAAATTCACTGGTCATAGTAAGCACAGGGAAAACATAAGATAGTATAACACTGTAATGGTGGTGTGCAAACTACTCTTGACTTAAGTAGAAAGACTAAATGATGAACCAATCAAAAATAATAACTACAACCTTTCAAGACATAAACAGTAAAATAAGACAAACAACCAAAAGCTAAAATGTAGGGGGACTAAGTTAAAGTTATTAATTTTCCTTTTATGCGTTTATTTGCAGAATCAATGTTAACTTGTCATCAACTTAAAATAATGGGTTATAAGATAGTATTTGCAATCCCCACAGTAACTTCAAATTGAACAACATACAACAAATATACAAAAAATAAAAAGTAAGAAATTATACCACCAGAGAAAATCACGTTCACTAAAAGGAAGACAGGACGAAAAGAAGACCACAAAACAACCAGAAAACAAATAACAAAATGTCAGGAGTAAGTTTACTTATCAATAACAACATTGAATGTAAATGGACTAAACTCTTCAATAAAAAAATATAGAGTGGCTGAATGGATTGAAAAACAAGACCCTCCCCCACCCCGCCCATGATCTGTTGCTTACAAGAAACACACTTTGCCTTATAAAAATACACAGAGACTTAAAATGAAGGGATGAAAAATGATATTCTATGTCAATGGAAACCAAAAAAGAAGAGGAGTAGCTGTGCTCCAGTATATCAGACAAAATAGATTTCAAGACAAAAACTATAAGAAGAGACAAGGAAGGTCGTTATATAATGATAAAAGGGTCAATCAAGAGGATATAATGATTGTAAGTATATATGCCCCCAACACTGGAACATTGAGATATATAAAGCAAATATTATTAGAGCTAGAGAAATAGACCTCAACACAATAATAGCTGGAGACTTCAACACTCCATTTTCAGCATTGGGCAGATATCCCAGACAGAAAATTAACAAAGAAACACTGGACTTAATCTGCACTATAGAATAAATGGACCTCAGAGATATTTACATAACATTTTATCCAAAGGTTGCAGAATACACATTCTTCTCCCCAGCATATGGATAACTCTCAATGATAGGCCATATATTAGGTCAGAAAACAAATGTTAAAACATTCAAAAAAACTGAAATAATAAGCGTTTTCTCTGACCACATGGAATAAAACTAGAAATAACTAATAAGAGGAATTTTGGAAACTATACAAACACATGGAAATTAAACAACATGCTCCTGAGTGACCAGTGAGTCAATGAAGAAATTAAAAAGGAAATTGCAAAAATTCTTGAAACAAATGATAATGGAAACACAGCATACCAAAACCTATGGGATATAGTGAAAGGAATACTATAAGAAGAGACAAAGAGGGAAATTTACAGCTATAAGTGCCTATATCAAAAAAGAGAAAAAACATCAAATAAATAACAAGCAGTGCATCTTAAAGAACTAGAAAAGCAAGAACAGGTTGAACTCCAAATCAGTAGAATAAAATACAAACAATCAGTGAAACAAAAAGTGTGTTATTTTTAAAAAGATAAAGTTGACAACCTTAAACCAGACCAGTGAAGAAATAAAGGGAAAAGACCCAAATAAATAAAATCAGAGATGAAAAAGGAGACATTACAGCTGATACCAGAGAAATTCAAAGGATCATTAGTGGCTACTGTGAGCAATTATAGGCCAATAAATTGTAAAATTTAGAGGAAATGGATAAATTCCTAGACACATAAAATATACCAAAGATTGAACCATGAAGAAATGGAAAACCTGAACATACCAGTAACAAGATTGAAGCCATAATGAAAAGTCTCCCAGCAAGGAAAAGCCCAGGGCCTGATGGCTTCACTGTTGAATTCTACTAAACATTTAAAGAAAAACTAATACTAATCTCACTCAAACTCTTCCAAAAAATAGAGAAAAAGGGAATACTTCCAAGCTCATTCTATAGGCCAATATTACTCTGATACCAAAACCAGACAAAGACACATTAAAAAAAAGAAAACTACAGGTCAATATCTCCAAGGAATATTGATGCAAAAATCCTCAACATAATACTAGCAAACTGAATTAAACGATACATTAAGCTCATTCATCATGACCAAGTGGAATTTATACCAGGCATTCAAGCATGGTTCAATATATACAAATCAATCAACGTAATACATCATATTAACAGAATGATGTATTACAGAGTAAAATCCACATTATTGTTTCAATTGATGCTGAAAACATTTGATAAAGTTCAGCATCTCTTCATAATCAAAACCCTCAAAAACTGAGTGTAGAAGGAATGTACCTCAACATAATAAAAGCCATATATGATAGACCCACAGCAAGTATCATACTGAATAGAGAAAAACTGAAAGCCTTTCCTCCAAGATCTGGAATATGACAAGAATGCCCACTTTCACCACTGTTTTCAATGTAGTATTGGAAGTCCTAGCAATCTGATAAGAGAAAGAAATAAAGGGCATCCAAATTGGAAAAGAAGAAGGCAAATTATCCTTTTTTGCAGATGATATGATCTTATGTTTGGAAAAATCTAGACTCCCTACCTAAGAACTATTAGAACTGACAAGCAAATTCAGTCAAGTTGCCTGATACAAAATCAACGCACAAAAATCAGTAACATTTCTATACGCCAACAGTGAACAATCTGAAAAAGAAATCAAAAACGTAATTCCATTTACAATAGCTACAAATAAAATAAAATATCTATGAATTAAGTAAACCAAAAAAGTGAAAGATTTCTACAATGATAACTGTAAGAAATTGACTCAAGAAATTAAAGAAGGCACAAAAAATAGAAAGAGACTCCATGTTCATGGATTGGAAGAATAAATATTTGTTAAAAGTTCATACTATACAAAGCAATCTATAGATTTAATGCAATCTATTTAAATGCCAATGACATTCTTCATGGAAATAGAAAAAATAAGTCTAAAATTTATACAGAATTACAAAAGTCCCAGAATACTCAAAGCTATCCTGAGCAAAAAGAGCAAAACTGGAGGAATCACATTACCTGACAGCAAGTTACACAACAGAGGTATAGTCGCCAAAACAGCATGGTACTGGCATAAAAGCAGACACATAGAACAATGCAACAGTATAGAGAACCCAGAAACAAATCCATACACTTACGGTGAACTAATTTTTGACAAAGGTGCCAAGAACATACACTGGGAAAATACAGTCTCTTCAGTAAATTGGGAAAACTAAGTATCTCTGCAGAAGAATGAAACTTGACCCCAATTTCTTCAATAAATACAGTCTTTTCAATAAATGGTGCAGGGTATATTAGTCAGTTTTCGCATTGCTATACAGAACTACCTGAGACTGGGTAATTTATAAAGCAAAGAGCTTTACTTGACTCACAGTTCCATAGGCTGTACAGAAAGCATGGCTGGGGAGTCCTCAGGAAACTTACAATCATAGTGGAAGGTGAATGGGAAGAAGACACATCTTACATGGCCAGAGAAGGAGGAGGAGAGAGAAAGGAAGGAAAGTGCTACACACTTAAACAACCAGACCTTGTGAGAATTCACTATCACAAGAATAGCAAGGGGTAAGTCTGCCCCCAGGATTCAATCATCTCCTATCAAGGCCCTCCTCCAACACTGGGAATTACAATTTAACATGAGATTCAGGTGGGGACACAGAGCCAAACCATATCACTGGGGAAACTGGAAGATATCCATATGCAGAAGAAAGAAATTAGACCCCTATCTCTTGCCATGTACAAAAATCAAATAAAAATGGATTAAAGACTTAAACCTAAGGCCTCAAACCATGAAACGACTATAGGAAAACATTTGGGAAGCTCTCCAGGACATTGCCCTGGGCATAAATTTCTTGAGCAATACTCCACAAGCACAGGCAACTAAAGCAAAAATGGACAGATGGGGTCATATCAAGCTAAAAAGCCTTCTGCACAAGAAATGAAACAATTAACAAAGTGAAGAGCAACACGCAGAATGGAGGAAAATACTTGCAAACTACCCGTATGACAAGGATTAATAACCAGAATATATTAGAAGCTCAAACAACTCTGCAGAGAAAAATCTAATAATCTGATCAAAAAATAGGCAAAAGATTTTAATACACATTTCTTAAAAGAAGACATATAAATGTCAAACAGGCATATGAAAAGGTGTTCAATATCACTGATCATCAGATAAATACAAATCAAAACTACAATGTGATATCATTTCAGTCATGTTAAAATGGATTTTATCCATAAGCCAGGCAATAACAAATGCGTTAAGGATGTGGAGAAACAGGAACTCTCGTACACTGTTGGTCATACAAATTAGTACAACCACGGTAGAGAATAGTTTGGAGGTTCCTCAAAAAAACTAAAAGTAGAGCTACCATACCATCTGGCAATCCCACTGCTGTATATATACCCAAAAGAAATGAAATCATTATATCAAAGAGATATCTGCACTCCCATATTTGTTGCAGCACTGTTCACAATAGCCAAAATTTTGAAGCAACCTGAGTTTCCATCAACAGATGAACCTATAAAGAAAATGTGGTACTTATCCACAATTGAGTACTATTCAGCCAGAAAAAAAGAATGAGATTCTGCCATTTGCAACAACATAGACTGAACTAGAGGTCATTATGTTAAGTGAAATAAGCCAGGCACAGAAAGACAACCATTTCATGTTCTCACTTACTTGTGCGATGTAAAAATTAAAACAATTGAACTCATGGAGATAGAGAATAGAAGGATGGTTACCAGAGGCTGAGAAGGGTAGTGATGGAGTGGGAGGGAGGTGAGGATGGTTAATGGGTTAAAAACAATAGAAAGAATAGATAAGACATAGTATTTAGTAGCACGACAGCAGGACTATAGTCAATAATAATTTAATTGTACATTTAAGGATAAATGCTTGATGGGGTGGATACCCAATTTTCCATAATGTGCTTATTTCACATTGCATGCCTGTACCAAAATATCTCATGTACCTCAAAAATATATACACCTACAAAAATTAAAATTTAAAAAAAATTTTAAAAGACTAATTTAGACGACAATATAACTGACCTGAAATAGAGGAGTTTTATGGATGCTGAGCTAGATATGACCCAGATATTGTGAGCAGAGACAGTATATGTGGAGAATCAGAAGCACAGCAAAATGAGCTAGATATGACCCAAGATATTGTGAGCAGAGACAGTATATGTGGAGAATCAGAAGCACAGCAAAATGTTCCCAAGAATACTTTTGCAATTCTTCAGTCCGTAAGGACAAGAGAACGATATAAACCTGTACAGTCACTGACTGAAATGCAGCACCCATGGATCCCATGTTACATTATACCAAAAAACCTATCCCAGTTGCACACAACAGACATGACCAGGATAGATTCAAAGGAAAAGAAAGAAGGCTTGAAACTCAACACTGCAGCACTTAGCATGGTAGGGCACAGAAATCTCTAACAGAGGGTGCATCTGCCTATAAGACATAGACCCCTGCAGCATAGCCAGTTTCCCAAGCAGGACTTCCCCTGAACCAGAAGAAACAATCTCAAACATCCATTATCGTAAGTCCAGCAGATACTACCTCTTTAATAACCATGTTTAATGCAAAGGATTTTCTACAGAATCTGAGATTTGGCCCATCAGATGAAGAGCAGAAACTAGGATGCCAATGAAATGAAAATAAAATGAAACTACAATTCAGAGAAGATAAGCACAGATGCAACCAGATGACAACTAACTAATTGTCACCATTTCTTAGAGTAGTAGACCAGTAACTTAAGCATATAAGTGGATGACTGAGGCTGGGAAGTGGTGGGACCAGGTTGTAGCAGTTTTTGTACAGTTTTGAATTGTGTGCTAGTTCAAAACTTTGCCATAACTTTTGCTTGATGGTTGACATATTTGCTAAAATTAAAGACTTTCATACCAAATGTGATGAAATTTGTCTAGAACAAAATGTTCAGAATCAGATGGAACAGGATTAGAACTCAGCTATCACAAATCTCATTTGCCTAGACCGGTTTGGTTACAGTTCTTTTTCTTTTTCTTAATTTGGATTAAGAAACATGGGTATACTTTGATCTCAAGGCTGAAACTCAAGATTTAGGAACTTACCAGAAATTACAAATGAAAAAGATCACAGACCGATGTTTTGTAAGACCATTTGATGCTTTGTGTTTCAAAGGGATAATGACTCTTATCTGTGTAAGCAAACTTACTGGCTTACAATTGTATTTTAATATTTACCTTCTAGTTTGTAATGGAGAATGTGTATTTTTGAAAGCGTTTTTTCCCCATTGGTTAAATTAACATTACTTAAAATGTATTTCTTTTGAAAATAAATACGGGGTAGAAATTTGTGTATATTTAGAGGGTATACGTCTCTCTAAGCCCCTCGCTTCTGATTTTTCATTGCTCTCTAGTTCCTTTTATTGAAAATACTATGTTGTCAGTGGTAACAAACTTTAGTTTCTGAAACTTCCAAAACAAAGCAAAGGAATCTTGAATGAATCAAAATGTGAGCCTGTGTGTATATTTTACCCATACTTTAATCAAGAACAAGTCTTTGGCTGTAGAAGAAATGCTCAGCCTTCCTAAGACTTCTTTACTTATAATGAATACATTTAATGAATGTGCATTCTTCTCATTGATGTCTGACCATAATACCCTTTAATTGAAAATCTCAATACACAAATTAAAACTGAATAGGCTGTAGTATTTTTTATTTTGGGAGTCAATGTATGATTTGGAAGAGGGAATATGTATCAGCCCCATGAGAGTGTAGCCTTTAACTATCATGTCTTTTCTCATAAATTCATTATGGCATTTTGAGCAATGTGATCCCATGTTGACCATGTTACTAAGCCCCTTCTTAGTCAGCTTGGGCTGCCATGACAAAATGTTATAGACTGGACAATGTAAACAATAGACGTTTATTTCTCACAGTTCTGTAAATAGGGAAGTCCAAGATCAAAGTGCCAGAAGATTCAGTTCCAGTGAGATCTCTCCCCCTGGCTTGCAGTCAACTGCCTTCTTGCTAGTTCCTCACATGGCAAGGAGAGAGAGAGAGGGAAGGAACAAGCTCTTTGATATGTCTTTTTATAAGGACACTAATCCCATTGTCTGGACTCCACCTCATAACCTCATATGAACCTAATTCCCTCCCAAAGGTCTCATCTCCTAATGCCACCACACTGAGGGTTAGGGCTTCAATATACAAATGGGGAGGGCTTGACATGTTAGCAGCAGAATGTATCTGAGTACTGTTGTACCAAATTATGTTACCAGCAGTGAAGCCAGCAACCTCAATTCCTGCCTCCTCAGAAGAAAGAATTTGACCAACAGGTTTAGGTAGAGTGAGAAACCAAGGCAAGTTTTGCAGCAGGAGTGAAAATTTATTTAAAAGCTTTAGAACAGGAATGAAAGTACACTTCGAAGAAGACCAAGCAGGTGACTAGAGAGATGAAGTGCATGGTTTGACTTTTTGACTTGGGGTTTTATACAGTGGCATGCTTCCGGGGTCCTGTGTTACTCCTCCTCTGATTCTTTCCTTGGGGTAGGCTGTCTGCATGTGCAGTGGCCTGCCAGCACCCGGGAGGGGCCGCATGCGCAGTGTGTTTACTGAGATTGTGCACATGCGCACTTGAGGCCTTCCTTATCAGTCGAGTGTTTCTAGAGGAAGGACACATACCAGTTACTCTGTCATTTTGCCTCTTAGTGCATGTGCTTGAGACTACTCATCCAACTCCTGAGATTTTATTGGGAAGTTGATGATCCTCAGTTTCAGCTTTTTTTCTATCTATTGGGAGACTGCCTTTCCCTGGCAACGGCTGTGATCAATTATTATTTTAGACAGACAGCTTAATAACTGTCTAACCATCATGTGATGGTTACCTGACATTCCTGATGGTGGGGTGGCCCTCCCTTGCCCTACTCATGTCTGACTAGCTACCTACTGTAACAGACACAAACATTCAGTTCATAAAAGCCCTCTGGGGTTTTTAATATTTTTATTCCTTTCACTTACAAGTACCTACTGAATACTCTTGAACCAGGCACTGTCTCTGGGATAAAATTGAGTTTTTCAATTATACGATGATTCATTAAGCATACACATGTATCTTTTTACCCTATCATAGATTTACAAAGTTCTATTAGCATGACAAAAAGCAACCCAACACCATCTTCTTCAATGAGATTTTTTTGAGAAATTTCTCTCACTGTATCTTCAACTCAAATGAATTTTGCCTACATACAATTGCACAGATACATTTTTTTTTAGTCTAAAATTCTAAAACCTTCATACCAACTTATTATTCAGCTTTAGGATAGTTTTAAGACTAGAGATATTTATGTAAAAACCACTTGCAGAAACTTTTGTAATCCTTTATTACAATTTCAAAATCCATAAAGCTCTAAATAATAAATTATTTTCTTTTTAACATCTGATCTGAATAGACATGAAACTCTTTATCATCCTTATTCATTACATTTAATGTGAATATTTTTACATTTTGTTGAAGAAATATTAGGGTTTTGCCCCCAGTGCTAAGAAGCCAGCTACACTAACCAAAAGGAAGCACACTTGTACTGAAGAGGAAATGGTACACTGATTTTTTTTCTCACATCAAATTAATAAAGGAGAACCTCTGGCTCTGGCGTTTTGCATTCAATTGGCAGTAGTACATTTTTAAAGGGACAAAGACAAATGGTTTTGGGATCAGGGAAGGCCATTAGGAAGTTTGGTGGCTTGAAAAAAGTATGTCTTCCATGAGTTTGCAAACTTTGAAGCTTCTTGGTTCATGCGGTTCCCTCAACCTGGAATTTTGGCACCATTTCTATGTTTTGTCATCCTTAAAGGCCCTGTGAAAATACCACCTGCTTGGTCAAGTTCTCCCTGATTCTCACCCCCAGTCTCTAAGGTGAATCAGTCATTTTTGTTCCCTGTGCCCTACAGCATCTGCCTTGCATCATTGCAAAAAGAGCTTGCTTTTCAGTTATGCCTTACCTGACTAGGCCCCAAAACTGTTATCTCTTCAGAGCAGTGACAATGTCTTATTTATATTTCTGTCCTCTAGTACCAGTCACATGACTTGCACATTATAGCCACTCTATTTATATGTATTGAATGAATCTGGAGATGTTTAGCCTGGGGAAAATAAAACTTGGGGTAAACATGAAAGCTAAACCCAAATATGTGAATGTGTATCATTTAAAGAGAGAGAAAAACATATTGATAGTGGCAGGAGGTAGACAAATCCCTAGGAAGATAGGGGTGGATCCCTGGTGAAACCCCACCTTCAAACCAAAGACAGTTTAAAACCTGAAAGCCAAGCTACAAGTCTCAGAATCCAGGAACCAGACTGAAAACCTCTCTTCCCATTTGGAACACTTTTGTCTGATTGACCCCCACTCTTCACCTATTTTATATATACCTATCCTTACCTAATTGGTTTTTAATACTGTCATGCCCACCTTCAAGTGATGCCTTTGTTTTAGCCTTTTTTGCATACTCACAAACCAATCAGCCTGCAATCTCCCATTCTGAGCTCATAAAATCCCTGAACTCAGCCACACTTTGGGACTGCCTGCCATTGGGCAGGGGAGCTACCTGACTTCACAGAGGGGGTTGCCATCTCCAGGTCCCCTCTCTGTTTAGGGCTCTCACTCAGTAAAATTCTCCACCCTGCTCACCCTGTGGCTGTTGGTGTAACCTCATTCTTCTTGGACATGGGACAAGAACTTGGGACCTGCCAAATGCAGATATGAAAAAGGCTCTAGTGATATAGCCCTCCCAGCCTCTGCTAGTGCCAGGTAGTGGCCCCATGTGACAGAAAGCAGCAGTGGTCTGGGCCAGCTCTGGAGCTATAGGCTGGAGTGGAGCAATGGGACTGAAAGAGCTGTTAACATGCCCCCATTCATCAGGCTGTGGACAGGGAGACTGAAAGAGCTGTTAGCATGCTGTAACATCTCCTTTAGGACTTTGGGGTTGCTGGCATCCCTGTTCATGCTCCACCACTTTCCCCCTGTCCAGATGCTGGCACTCAAGGCAGAGGCAGCTCGCAGCATGCCCAGCCCAGTTATGGGCTGAGCACGAATGCTACAGTGAGCACAGGATCCAGGCCAGAGCACAAGCCAGGTGCAGCCCTGTAGGTCAAGTGGGTCTTATTAGTCTTATTTGTCAAAAAATTATACAAAGAAATATTACTCTGTTTTTGTCTGGATTTATAGTCTTATAACCTTTGTGCCAAACCCTGACACCTTGAAATTTCTAGCAGAAGCAAATATAATCAGTAAACCCAGACAAAAATGGATGCTGATAATTATGAAGACATTTCTATTTTTTACTTAGATTGGTGCAACTGTGGTTTCAGACCATGAATTTTAAATCATTATAACTAGGTTCAAATATATCTTTATTAATCAAAATAGGAACCATTACGATCAACACATTTTTGCCAATGAGAAATAAGTTTGCTTATTCCTGTAGTGTAAAAATCCATGCTTAAGGATTCAGTGAACTCTTGGAAAGCATTTTCTACATCCTACTGGTTGTGGAAGTTGTCAAGATGCTTGAAGAAGTAGTAGTTAGTTGACAAGAGGTCAGGTGAATATGGCAGATGAGGCAAAACTTCATAGCCCAATTTGTTTAACTTTCGAAGCACTGTTTATGTGACCTGCAGTCAGGCATTGTCATGGAGAAGAATTGGGTCCTTTCTGTTGACCAATGCCAGCTGCAGGTTTTTCAGTTTTTGGTGCATCTCATCAGTTTGCTGCACATACTTCTCAGATGCAATGGTTTTTCTAGGATTCAGAAATTTGTAGTCGATCAGACCGGCAGCAGACCACCAGTGACCATGACCATTTTCTGGTGCAAGCTTGGCTTTGGGAAGTACTTTGGAGCTGCTTCTCGGTCCAACCACTGAGCTGTTCGTCACCGGGTGTTGTATAAAATCCACTAATCATAGCACATCACAATCCAACTGAGAAATGGTTCATTGTTGTTGCTTGGAATAAGAGAAGATGACAATTCAAAATGACAGTTTTTAAAATTTTCACTCAGCTCATGAGGCATCCACTTATTGAACTTTCTCAGCTTTCTAATTTGCTTTAAATGCCAAATGACCATAGAAAGGTCAACGTTGAGTTCTTCAGCAACTTCCCAAAGTGTAATTGTAAGAGGATCAGTTTTGATGATTGTTCTCAATTGGTCATTCTCAATTTCTGATGGCTGGCCACTATGCTTCTCATCTTCAAGGCTCTTGTCTCCTTTACAAAACTTCTTGAAGCACCACTGCCCTGTACATTCGTTAGCAAATCCTGGGCGAAATGCGTGCTGATGTTGAGAGTTGTCTCCACTGCTTTATGACCCATTTTGAACTTGAATAAGAAAATCACTCGAATTTGCTTTTTGTCTGACTTCATTTCCATCATCTAAAATAAATATAAAACAAATAGTAAGTAATAAGTCATTAACAAAAAAAAGCGAGAAATGTGCATTCAAATGATGAATAACATAACCACATTTATTTAAAAATGTATTCCAATATCAAACGGCAAATTTCAACAATGCAAAAACTGCAATTACTCTTGCACCAACCTGAAGCCTGTTTCTCCAATCACCTACAGAGTCTGATTGATAACTTCGTACCCAGAGGTCCATGCTTCTTTCTTACTCAGCACTGCATTACACATTATGTGCAAAGAAATAATAAAGACCCACAAGCCTACAAGTGTAATTTCTATTGACCAAATGACTTCCCTTGGTTAAGCCACCTATTGCACTTACATTAATTCCTTCTCTAAAGTAGAGACCCATATTAATAAAATTATACAACAGGCTACCTGACTTCAACAAACCTTAGAACACCAAAGCAGAATTAATCTGGGCACTTTTGGGGACTTGTTTATAGACCTATTCTCTGGGATTCCTAGTGGAATTCAGTTAATACTGGAAAGCATTCTTAAATTGGGCCTTACTATTCTTCTTTTGTCATGGTGGCCTACAGAATAGTAAAACTTACTATGTATTGTGTAACCAAAGGTTGCATGAGTTTGACTAAAACTATCAAAGCAAGAAAGAAGATGCCCATGATCGTTGTTCCTAAAAGAAGCACTGAGGAATATTTCCTTAGGCAGGTCAAATGATTTTATTCTACAGGCGCCCCTCATCAACCTTGTTCCTCATTAACCTTGTCCAGCAAGAAATAGGCAGATGAGAGACAAAATTCCTTTGTCCCCAATTCCACAAGACTGTGGAATGACCTTCGACAGTGTGGAAATTGTAGTAGTGAAAGGAGGTCTAGCATGACTAGTTCCACTTGGCTCCTAACCGCACCAGCGCCCCCAGCACCCTGCACAATGGTATCATTTAGGTTAACTGCTTTTGATTATTTCTGCACATAGGCCAAACTAATTATGGGAGGAATTTACAGTTTACCTTTAAAGCAAGGATAATAGTCCCTTCCCAAAACAAATCCCTGAGGAGATAAGGATGGTGTACACACAAGTAACCATGTTATGTTAAAGATTTGTAGGAGCATTGTGACCTGACCAAATGCAGTTTCACAACCCTCCCTGAGACCCTTGTTGCCACCCATGTCTGTGATCATTGATCACCTCTTGATCTCAACCTTCTCCCTTTTCGCCTTCCCCTAACATAAATGCGGCCTAAAATTCTATTAACTAAAGATGGTTCTTCAAGACACCAGTACATTATATTCTTGGTTTACTGGCTGTCCAAAATAAAGTTACCTTCCTTTCCCCAACACCTTGTCTCTCAACTTATTGGGTATTTTGCAGCAAGTGGTATAAGCTTGGACTTGTTTACAGCTCAGCAATATATATGAAGAAAAACAGAAATTATATATATACATACTTAAATATATATGAGGAGAGGGAATATGTGTAAATGTGGGTGAATCTAGGTAAAAGCTGTATGAATGTCAATTTTAATAATCTTACAGATTTTTGGTCGGTCTGATTCTCTTTCAGTATAAAAGTGCATAATTTAAAAAATGTTGAGAGTTCTATTCTGAGAGGTGTTCAAGCAGAGACTGGATGAATTTCTGAGTAATAGGGATTTTTGCTTGGTTTATAAAATGGGACTGGATGATTTCAATTTGACCCTTAATGTGATGATTAATTTTATGTGTCAACTTGGCTAGGCCACAGTACCCCGGTATTTGGTCAATCAGCAGTCTGAATGTTTTTGTGAAGGTTTTTTTTTTTTTTTTTTTTTACATGAGATTACCATTTAAATCAGTAGACTTTGAATAAAGCAGGTTATGCTCCACAATGTGGGTAAGGTTCATTCAATCCACTGAAGGCCTTAGGAGAAAACACTGAAGTCCCCAGAGGAAGAGGGAATTCTGCCTCCTGACTGTCTTCAGACTGAAACTGCAACATCATCTCTTCCCTGGGTCTCAAGTCTTCCAGCCTACCATGCATATTTTGGACGTGCCAACCTCCATAATCACGTGAGCTAATTACTTAAAGTAAATCAATGGTTTCTGTTTCTCTGCTGAACCTTGATTAATAAACTTAGATTCTATTTCCAGCTGCCTCCTTGCAATTTTCATCTTCCCAAAAGCCCCTTACCCTCTCTCCCACTCCTTGTGTTCAGGGCCTGACATGTAATAGAAGCTCCTCCCCACTATCAATTATGTAATGCAAGGCTGAGAAGAAGCTCAAGGTGCAGTCTAAAAACCAAGATATCATTTGTTATTCTTATTATTGTAAGTTTTGTAATTACCACGATTGCTATACAGAACATGTCAGGATCGTGGCTAGCCTGAAGCCTAACCTCTGAATGATCCATATCTAAGCACATGGTATGAGTGTCTTAAATGTCACCCCACTCCACTGCTGTGATATATGCCTTCATTAAGATTAAGGAGAAAGAATTTAAATATCAGGGCTGAGCATCTGAACAATCATGTCATTTCTATTGATCACCTAATGAAAATTTATGGCATTTAACAGTGAATAAATCAGTTTACATAAGGATGCTAGCTTCTACCACTCTGCTCATGCCATTTCCAGGAAAGCCTTCATCATATTTGCTGTAACAGTGCATTTCTAAGGGTCTTCCAATTGCAGAAAGCACACTATGGCTGAAGAAAGGTTCGGCACTTTAGTTCTGCCATTTTGTTACCAAGTGATGTAAATAAAATTTAGACACTGGTCAGCATGATAAGAACCCAAAGAGATGAAATATAGAGACTGGTTTCCTGCAGATGTGATGTTTTAGAGCAATCATAAAAAAATTCCAAATAGAGAGGATAAATATGAGGACAGAAACAGTCACGGAGTAATAAACTAACACCTTTAAAGAAAAGTAAAGAAGTGTATCATGTAGCTGAAATGGGTGAGAATTGTGTCACCTACAGAATCTAACTCATAGTCATCAGAGGAAATAAACATATTCCCAAGAAGCCATGGCAGCTGCTCCTGGAGGCAATTGTGGATGCCACTCCTGGCAACTGCGACCCTGCCAATAATTTCAGAAGTTAGACATCATTTGCTAAACAAGAAACTTCCGATTTCTTTTTAAATTAATCGTGAGGATGGGAAGGGGGAAAGGTTCACTGTCCTTGATTTTGCAGATTCCTTTGAGCTCCAAAGCACACAGAGGGGCACAGGCATGCCTTCTTTTGAGATAGACACCCTCTGACCTTCTTATCTAAAGCGGCACAGGCACCCCATGGCGTTCTAGCCCCTCACTCTGCTGTCTCCACAAAGCCTATTCCTGCCCGAGGCCAGCAGCCTGGCAGCTGGTAAGGCCTACGACCTGAAGCTGGCGGCCTGCATGTGCGACCTGCTTCTGTGACTTGACAGCTGGGGGGCGGGGTCGGGAGGAGGAAGACCTTGGATAAGGTACTTAGTTTTTCTGCTCCTCCGTTTCTTCTTCCGAAAAATAGGAATGTTAATAGTGCCTATCTCATAAGATTGTGAGAATTAAATGAGTTACTATTGAAAGCCCTGGGAGCACTGTCTGGCAAACAGTCAAACTCTGAAATAAAACAGGTGAGCAAAATGTATTCATTGTTTATTGTCTGCCCTATTGGAAGATGAGCTCCACAAGAGAAGGGCCTTATCTTACACTCTATTGCACCCTCAGTGCTTATGGCAGTGCCTGACCTATGGTGGGCCTCAGTAAATACCTGCAGAAGGTAAGGCTGGGAGCATTGTCGGCTTCTTTTGTGCTGCTTTCCTGGTTTCTCTCTTCTCTTACTCAAATGACCTCATTTGGGTGATCTGGCTTATGTGTTTAGTTAGAAACTCATTAAAATATTTTATGCCAACAAATTCTACAGGAATGTAATCTTGTTAATCCATTCATTCATTAATTCGTTTATTAAGATCATATAGTTGAAGGCCTATAGTGTCTCCTGACTCAAATATATGGCCCAGACAATACTCAGCATGTATTTCAACTATAAGATAATGAGATGTCATTTAAATAACCACTCTAGGCTAAGCCGTTGGGTACAGAGGCCAGCAGGGAAAAGGGATAAGTTAGGAACAGTCAGAGTTGAGATCAGGAACCAACTTTGCCATTGAACATGCATGGGAGGGGTGGCCTGCCTTCCAAATCACAGAATAAAAGGGATCCAACCAAGCTGGCAGCTTTATCCAGGGTCTTCTCTGGTGAACAGAGTGACACAGAGCACCCTGCAGATGGGGTAATCATCGGGTCTGGTCCTAGCTAAATGGAGGGGCAAGAGGACCCATTTGAATTGAAGCAGGTCCTTAGTCAGCAACTGAGCTGACTCAGGGTTCAACTCCAAGGAAGTTGGAAGTTGCAGTAGTCTGGGCTTAACTAAGAATTCACATGTTCTCCAGTCCCAGACACATGGCCTGTATTTTAGAACAGAGTCCAGTGCCAGCAGGAAACGGGAGAACTAATCAGTGGGAGACAAAACCAGCCATACTGCAGTCTCCATGAAACCCTTGGTTTTGGCCTTTCCTCATTTGGGGGGCTGGGCTTTCATATGCATTTGAAAACCAACATCCTTTAGTTCTTGGAAATGTTGCTTATTACTTCTTTAGTAATTACCTCCTTTCCATTTTCTCTCTTTCAGAAATTCTTAATTAAATCTATCTCCCAGTTTGATCCTCTATTTTTTTTATTATTTCTTTTTCTGTTCTCCTGTTAGAAATCTATAGGGGCTTTTGTTTGTTTTGCTCACAGGTCTATTTCCTTAAATTTATCTCCTAGCAATTCTACTAATTTCAGTTTTCAAATGTTAACTTCCAAGAGCCTACCAGTTCTTGTTTTATGGATATGGTGTATTCTTGTCTCCCTCTGAGGAATGTGGTTATAAAGTGTTTGTGGCTGTTACTTTTCTTGCCGTATAGTTGCTGAATCCTTTGAGTTCCTCTTTAGTTTTTCCTTTTTTGTCTCTGCCTTGCTTGTTGAAGACTTCCTTGACATCTGCTCCTCTTTGTCAGTCCTTACTCATAAGAGTGAGCCCCTTGAGAGTGGAGTGAAGCTCTGTGTTCAAGGCTAGTCCTTGTTTCCTGGTTAGCTTCACTGTGGGATTATGGGTAGAGATGGCCATTTTGTTGAGTGACCCTCAAATACTGGCATCTGTAGGTCTGTTCTCCTGCTCAATCTGTTTATCCAGAGAGCATCTTCCACTCTCCTAGCTGGAGAGCTAAGGCTGGTCACCAGAGAATGGAGGTTGAGTTGGGCAGGGGCTCACTACTTGGTATATAGACTTTCACTAATCCCCTGCTTCCATCCTCTTGCCTCACCTCCTCCACTTCTCCCAACTGGTGTTCCTGAATCTGTCCCTTCTTTGGGAACTTCAGAAAGTTAATCAAGTCTTCCTAGCAAATTCTAAAGATCACAAGGAGTAGCTTATTCAGCAGGATCAATTTTACAGGGTTGCAAATCAGACTTAAAGACTTTTTTCAGGCATCGCCTTTTGAGGACAATGATTAAAAGGGGCTAAAAAAAACCATAAAGAGCTTAGTATAGAAGAGCATGATTATGCAGGCTAGCATATTGGCATGCATGCTCCCAGACACTTTAGGGTGTAGGACCGGGCATGGGTGGGAGTGGAGGGGCAGCCCAGGGACTTCCATGTGTGCTTTTGTTTTGGGTTCATAGTAGGAGCCTATTGGGTAAATCACTTTACCTTCACTAGTAAAATTAAATTAGAGGCTTAGAGTGTGGGATCTTTAGGTTCCCTTCAGCTCTAAGATCATCTGTTCTATTCCACAGTAATAAAGTCATCTCATTTTTATCCCTGTAGGTAGCTAGGATGAATCATATACAAACATCATAAATTCTACTTCCAGACATTAAGGTGATATGACATGAATGTCACAAATAACAGTAATATCTCCCACATCTTGTGGTTTGAAGGGATAAATGAAGAAGCAATGTTATCTGTGCTTTGCACTTGTAGTTATTTGAGCTTTTCTTTCAGGCTTGAAAAGGCAAAGGCTATAAAATGGTTTCTTTTAAGGCTTGTTAACATTGGAATTTTATATTTAAAAACCTGCATTATATATTTAGGAAAAAAGAGTGAAAGAAATCAGTGTTGGTGGCTGGGGATGAATTTGAATGTGTAATTGTACACATCACTTCTGAAGGGCAGCTGCAGGAAGCATGTTGATACGGTGTGCTGGGGTCTATGAGATTGGTTGCTAATGAACGCTTAGCACACACACATTTACACACACAGACACACTCATGCGTGACCTTGGCATCTGCCCTTGGAAATGTCTGGAAATGCTTTCAACACTGCCTTTGTGTACAGTGAAGTGTCCTAGTAATCAGTCTTATGAGATACTGGGATCTATTTCAGCAAAAGAAGAAAAAAATAAAGAGAAGGTATTATTCCTCTGGAAAACCTTTGTTCTTCCATAAGCTTAGTTCCTTTCCCTCATACCTCCTTGGGATAAGAGTTTTCTCAATTAGAAACGCTTTTATCTGCAATTTGTAAGATAATGGCTCCCTGGCACCCTTGCAGGTCTCCACACAGGCCCTGGAGGTGAGGCTCAGCTGCAGCTCGACTTGTCTTGGTGAACGAACGCCTTGTCATGCTCTCAGGAACTTGGCATGAATGGCAGTTCTGTGTGGTGCTGTCAAGGCTGTTGCCATTCACCTCCCCACCTTGTGGGAGGTTGTCACAAGGTCATTTCCCATCTGTTTCCCTGGTTCTGGTGAAGCATGGGACTTTCCATCTGTCCCCCTTCTTCAGGAACAGTTGCAGACTATAATAGTGCTTGGCTGGAGCCTAGCATTGTTGACTTCTCAGTCACAGGGTGAGGAGTGACCCACTGCTTGTGCTCCCCATCATCCCCCCCCCCTTGGCTTGTTGTCATCCTGCGGAACAATGGCTGCAGGTAGCTGGCACCATGCTGATCTTTTTTTTTTTGAGATGGATTGCGCTCTGTCGCCCAGGCTGGAGTGCAGTGGCCAGATCTCAGCTCACTGCAAGCTCCGCTTCCCAGGTTTACGCCATTCTCCTGCCTCAGCCTCCTGAGTTGCTGGGACTATAGGCGCCCGCCACCTCGCCCAGCTAGTTTTTTGTATTTTTTTAGTAGAGACGAGGTTTCACCGTGTTAGCCAGGATGGTCTCAATCTCCTGACCTTGTGACCCGCCCATCTCGGCCTCCCAAAGCTCTGGGACCATGCTGATCTTTTATGCTGTCTATATGAGTTATACATTAGCTAAATCCATTTTGGCTTGTTGTCTCCTTAACCAGCTGAATCTCTAGAAATATGGCCAGCAAAGCTAGCAGCAGCCCTCATGCTACTGCTTAGTGACTGCCTGGCTGCTTGGCAGAAAACTCAACCAGCTTAAGAAAGAAGGGATGTTTCCTTTCCTCACATACCAAGCAGTCAGGACACAGGCAACTGTTAAGTCAGCAACATGATGTCAGGGCTGATTCACTGCAAAAATTCCTCAGTCATCTTGGTCCTAAGATGGCTGTTCTGGTTCTGGACATCACATCACATCTGCATTTAAGGCAAGATGAAGCAGTGAAAGCAGGAATCATCATCTGTCTGCTTTATTATGAAAGCAAAAGCTCTTTCAGAAATACTCCAGCAGACTTCACCTTGTGCACTATTGGCCATAACAGGATCATAACACCCTGAGCTTCAAAAAGAAAAAAACCGGTTTCTGAAAAAGAGGAGCTAGATCAGCATGATTGGCCTACACTAGACCAGACTCGTCAGAGTACACACTTGGGCTGGTCTCCTTTCCTTTCTGAACCAAACATGAGTTTCATTGGTGGGACATAAGAGTATAAGGTGGATAGGCAACAAGTTGTATCTGCCATTTGAACCAATGCTGCCAGTCCCAGTCTCTTATCCCAGCTTAGTAGGAAAGACCTATCAGTCGCTGACTCTACTATCTCTTCTTGCTTGCACATCAATTGTGTCTCATATTTGAACTGACCAATGAATAACTGGGGCATTGCAAACACAGTTTCCAGTTCTTCAGAAACTCTAAGCCTAATCTGAAAGAAATAAGTTGAGAGTTGTCATGATCAAGGACTATAAATGCACTAGCCCCTGAACTCCTTTCTTTTCTTACCTGACAACATCAAATGTTCAGAAGCAAAATGACATTAGGTGAATGTTGAGAGTCTGATGCCACCATAAGCTTACTCACCTTTGCAGTATTCCAAATAAAATAAATTTCTTTCAGGTAAGAGTACTACTATATCCCCTCTTATTTAAGTAAGAGATAATTGGGATTATTGCCTGTGTTTGGCAATTTTTTTTTTTTTTTTTTGAGACAGAGTCTCTGTCACCTAGGCTGGAGTGCAGTGGCGCGATTTCGGCTCACTGCAAGCTCTGCCTCCCGGGTTCCTGCCATTCTCCTGCCTCAGCCTCCTGAGTAGCTGGGACTACAGGTGTACGCTGCCATGCCCGGCTAATTTTTTGTAGTTTTAGTAGAGATGGGGTTTTACTGTGTAAGCCAGGATGGTCTCGATCTCCTGACCTTGTGATCTGCCTGCACTGGCCTCCCAAAGTGCTGGGATTCCCTCAGGAGCTAGGCTACGAGAACTTCACCTACCTTTTCCTTCTCTCCCACCTAACTCCTAAATATCCCTCAAGATGCTGCTTAAAAATAACTTTCTTTTTCATGTGTTTATTATAATGCTTACCACTGGCACACTGGAATTATTTACTTAGACAGTTGTCTCACCCACTACATTAGGAAATTTTCCAGGGGAACGGTTTTGTTCCAAACACTGAGCACAAAGTAGAATGTACAGTAGTAAGTTCTTAACATGTTTTCATTGAATAAAATCTATTTATACCTTCCTTGATGGCTGTCAAAAAACTATTTAAACCATGAAGAATTAATAACATAATTAAGTTGTATATCTCCACTGAAGCACATCAAAATAAAAAGTGCATTTATGGTCCAAAACAAAGACATAAGTAAAAAGCAAATTCAAACCAAGAAAAATACAAATATGATTAATTTCCTTAATATGTAAACCCTTAGAAATTGAGATGAAAAAGATCAATCAGCCAAAAGGTACATGAGCAAGGACATGAACAGACAGTTCACATAAAAATGATCCTTAGTGAGAAGACACTCAACCTTACCCATACTTTTAAAAATGCAAATGAAATGATAAGTGAGAAGCCATTCTCACTTACCATGTTGGCAAAAATCCAAAAATTCAGTAATATACTCTGTTAGAGAGACTGTGGGAAAACAGTCACTTTCGACATTTCTGGAGGAACCCAAGTGACACAGCTCCGAGAGGGGACAGTGTAGCAATTTCCATACAGTATTATAAATGCTTTCATCCTTTAACTCAATTAACCTAGGACAGGGAGTTTATCCTGTAGAAATCTCTGCACAGTTACAGAATGACAGGCACAAGTGATGTGTCATGGTATTGTTTGTAACAGCCTAAGAAACAGCCCATTTCCATAAAGAGAGGAGTGGTTAAATAAAGTGCAGTATGTCCTCAAAATGGAATACTAGGTGCTGAAAAAGAATGAGGACACCTTGTCTGTTACATTGTGAGAAGGTATTCAGGATAGATGGTTCAGAAGAAAAGCTCAGAATAGTGAACACATTATGATGCCTATAGTGTCATAAAGAAGAGGAAAAGAATATGTATTTGTTTTGGTTTGCAACTGCATAAAGTACTGGAAAGGTATACTGTAAGGAGGGGGCCCGACCAGGTGGATAGAATAGAAGCAAAACTCAACGTATACCATTTTAATTTTTAAAATCCATGAATTAAAAACTAATAATCCACCTGTGAATTATTACTTATTAAAAGTTAAAACTTTTAAATCCTACACTTTGCACATAGTGTTTAGAGCCAAACTGCAAGTGTTTAAATTTCTGCCTCACTTATTACATAAATGAATTTCAGCAAATTTCTTAACCCTTCTCTGTCTTGAAGGAATTTGATGAGTTAATAAATACAAAGGAATCAAGCCTGAAACAGTGAGTTCTACATGACTGTAGTCTGTTATTAATACTGCATTTAACAGTAATAATTTTGAAGAACTCTTTAACCCTCTAGTGATAAAATTTCTTGAATTCTTCTGATATTCCTAACTTCCCCTCCACCCCACACCAAAGGTGGAAAAATGAATGCCAAGAGAAATAGAGTAATATCAAACAGCACTGAGCCAGGACCAGGTACAAATACAGGAGCCAACACTTGGGCATTGCTGGATCATTCCATGTCACATGTATGGAAACCCTAAGAAACAAAGTCATTGATTTCTCTTCCTGTTTAGCAAATCAAAAAGAGAATATAATAAATTGGATTATGAGGCATTATGAGTGCACAAAGTGTTGGAAGATGTGCAGGACATCTATAAAACACAGCTCCTGAAAGTATCTGCTGCAATTCTTGATGAAATCAAGAGACGACATCTTTCCTAGAAACCCAGAAAACGGGAGTCACTGTCAGGCTGGGAGTTTCTAGAGACAGAATCTAAGTAAATATGTGGCCACAGGTTCCATAGCACTGCTTGTATTTACAGTTTTGAACACACCCATCCCATGGTTGCTTATTTAAAAAAATAAAAACTCACGGATGCAGAAATGATATAATCAGCAAGGCACTGTCAGTAAATTTGCCAACTCCCTTTGGATGGCTTATATTGCCTGTTTCTGTGGAAAATGAATTTGTGCATGACATTTTGATGTTTGGATTATCGGATAACGCCGATTCAAAACAGCACAAAGAAACAGCTTAGGCATTTTTCCTTCTAATCAGAAAAAGAAGCTTAACACATTGTGGAGAAATTGTGCCCCCTGCTGATTTAATTTGATATTAGCGTCATTGGTTTTTTGGTTTTTTTTTTTTTTTTTTAAAGACCTGCAGTGCCGCAGGGTAGCGCAGTGTCTTCAAGGTCAGTAATTTACATGGCCTCCTCTCAGAGGCTGAGGCAGCCTCTCCGTGCAAATAGGAAGTTTTTGCTTGATAGCGACCTTGGGAAAAAGGAAGCAAAGGAGGAATGCCTCCTTTTATGAGCTTTGTGGAGATATTCTAAGAACCTTCTCAGTATTTCCCGTACCTTTGACGACTCTGAATAGGGAAAGCCAGCAAGCAGTGCAGAGAGAGGAGCTAGTTGCTGGTGAGCACACGCCCCTTGTAATTAATCCCCACTTCCGGACCGAAGGACGGTAGAGCTCAGTCTGCGAAAACTATTATCACCCATGAATAGCAATCGCGATGGAGCATTCCAGATGCTCAGCTGTCATTCTATTAACTAGATGTGAGCCACCCTCTGAAAGGCTCCAGCCCTGGACAATATTGTTAACCAGGGATGTAGCATTAGTAACGGCAGCCTCCTTCTGCGGCCCTCATTTTCATCTTGATGCTTTGTTCCCTTCTTGTTTATTGCCTCTCCACCTGGGCTTTTAATCTGCTTTCCTAGGCTGGTATTTATTTCCAACAAGCTGCCAAGTAATCTCTCTGGAAAAGTCAACGGCCTTTTTTTTTTCTTTCTGTTCTTTACTTGCGTTTTTCTTTTTTTGTGTATTTTTCTTTGTGTGTGTGTGTGTTTGCTTGTATTTTGCTCGTGTTCTTTGCTTTGCTTGTGTTCTTCTTCTGATATTTGCATCTTTAGGAGAAATTCCTGAATGAACACAGAGAGGACTTTAGCAATGCATTCGGCCTTGGAGAAGATAAAGGAGGAAGTTTTCAAAGTGGGGGAGGACCTTTCCTCCCATCTCTCCTAGACAAGGCCACAGTCTGCGTGGCTGCGTCTCTGCCGACTGTGACAAGAACAGCCTCTTCCAGTCTACATGATGCAATACTTTTCCAAGATTCAGTTCACAGAGAGGTAGTAAATATTGTCTTTCCCTCCTCTGTACCTTAAAAGGGCTTTCAGTCTTTCCAAGGGCCCTTTGCTCTTTGGTTAGAGTTGCCAGATTTAGTGAATGAAAGTCCAGGGTACCCAGTTTGATTTTTATTTTAATATGAATTTCAGTAACGATTTTTTTTAAAGTATTTGTATTTGTTGTTTATATGAAATTCACATTTAACTGGGCTGCCGTACTTTACCTGGCAACCCTATCTTTGATTGAATTCTGTTTTCACGCTGCTTAGCGTGAAACTGTTTCCAGGGCATTCTAAATCGAGCTGAGTGACTGCTGAGCCAGGGCGGGAGGTGGTGGGCCTTGGAGCCCAGGGTGGCCTGGGCGGTGCGTCTCCTCGCGCTGCTGCCTCAGGCTCTCGCCTCCCTCTAGCGGCCGCCAAGGACTTCACACATGCCGAGTGGAGGCCCTACTGGGTGGCAGCTGCCGGCTCCAACCCGGGAAAGGGCACGTCCGAAAGAGCTCACCCTCAGCGACTTTCTCCTGGAGGGCTGCGGTGGGTGCCTGCACAAGAAAGTGGCCTTGTTCCCAATAGCGGAAATGGAGTTTCCCTTGTTTCACTTAAAAATACAATGACAAAAATGCCTCTGTACAACCGCCTAAGTTGACAGTTGATGTCTAACCCTGGGCTGTACTCACCACCAAACACTGATAGATGTTGTCATTTTCATGCTAAAGAGACCCCACTCATCCCAAATAATTTGTCAAGGAATATTCATGTAGACAGCAAGTTTTGGAAGGTGGAGATGCTTATCTGTCTTCTGTGATGTGCCTGTGCCTGTGCCTGATAGCCAGTAAATAAGTTTAAATGAATTGACAGTGAAATACACTACAGGCTTGGCATTAAAAACAAAGAGGAAACCTATTCCTACCCTCAGAGAATGACCACTTCTTCGCAGAGGAGATGATGGCTGCAGTGCTTATGCTCAGCAAAGACTATGGAATTTGAGTCTTGGAATATTAGTTCCTCTCTTAACTTAGGAAATGGATGTCTGGAGGTCTGGGCCAGCCGATAAGGGATTGATACACCTGAGACTGTTTTACAAAACACTGCTTTTAGTGTTTAATGATGTGGGATAGTGTCTAGAGCAGTAGAATGGAGCCAGAACATGGGTTCTAGAATCCAGAGATGACTCCCAGCTTACATCTGAGTTCCTTAAAGGACAGTTTCTGTAATGTAGGTGTTCCATGATTACTTGTTGAAAGAATGAATAAGACTGTGTCTATCACAACCATCTCCACACTCATTGGCTTTAGTGGAGTCAAGGCAAGGTAGAGATTTTAATGGCAGAATTCTGGTGATAGGGGCCCCTACCACCAATGGCAGTATTAAGGAGTGATTAGGGAAAAGGGTAGCTTTTAGTCTCTTTCAAGTCACGCAAACAAAGATCACAGAATCTAAGCAAAAGCAAATGTTTTGCTTTACAGTTTCAAGACAAAGTCCCTGGAAGTTGCCCCCTTTTAAATAGATTGTCTCTTAGCCTTGTTATGCAGATACACTGGATCCTGTAACCATGTTAGCCCTATCTGTAATCTTACAAAGTCGGGTGGTAGGTATTTGCTCAGGAAATTGAGACACTAGGTACTCACACTTTTAAAAATAACACATAAGGAAGGCAATAATAATTACATAAGATAATATATTCCAGGCTCTATCTCTTGTTATCTCATTTAATCTTCACTGTAACCCTATAAGGTTATTATTATTGCCCACATTTTTACAGATGTGGAAATGTCAGCTTAAAGAACTGAAGTAACTTGGCGAAGGTCATAGAGAGAGCCAATATGCAAACTCACATCTGCCTTATTCAACTCTTTCCAACATACGGTGCTGGTACCTGGGTACCTGAGTACATGAGGAGGCCTGTTTGTATGCCTCCAAGCAGAATCAAATAGGAAATGTTTGCTAGAAATAAAAAGGAAGCATCAAAGGAAGATATGGAAGGGTCAACCAAAGGGTGAATGGGCTTTGTCCTTTCTTCACTGGAAGTCTGAGCTCAGAGGTGCTGGGTCTCAATAGCTCATTCCTTTAGGAATGAGGTTCTTTACACTTGGACACACGGAGGGGAATATCACACACTGGGGCCTGTCGGGGGGTGGGGGTCTAGGGAAGGAATAGCATTAGCGAGAATACCTAATGTAGATGATGGGTTGGCGGGCACAGCAAACCACCATGGCACATGAATACCTATGTAACAAACCTGCACGTTCTGCACATGTATCCCAGAACCTAAAGTATAATTTTTTAAAAATTAAAAATATATGTAAAAAAAGAAATAACATTCTTTAGATAACAAAGGGGAGGGCAGTGATTCCAAAATCTTTCTCAGCTTTTAAAATGCACACATTTTCAGGCCTTAGCTCCTGGGTATTCTGATCTAGTAGTACTCGGATGGGGCCCTGGAATCTGAATTTTTAGCAAACATAGCAAATTTGAAACCCAGGAGATGTGATGTTATCTGATGTTAATTACTCCTCCAATCAACAACTTAGACTAAATTCTTAAGGTAATTTTCTAACAAATATTTGTATTATTATTTGTATAAGATTATGTTAGGAGAGGAACATAAGGCACTCATTGAATGAACTGGTGTATTTCTAGAGAGCAATATTAATATATCAGAATTCTGATGGTATTTTCTATGCCATTTCACTGGCATTTGGCAGCTTATAACATAGCCCCAGTGGAGATGTAAACTCCTTAAATCTGGTAATTCCACTTTATATTGGATTATAAAAGGTTATGTGGGGTAAGAACCTCAAACCATTCAAAGAACAGTTAATCTCATGAAAAGAAAAATTTTGGAACCAAAATGTAATAGTGGTTGTTTTAATTCTATGTTCTTTCAGTCACTTAGATCCTCTACTCATTCTCTGAACAAGCATTTTGTAAGTGCTTACCATGTTTCAGGCTATGCTAGGAGCTATGAAGAAGGGGGAATAAGAGCTGCTTGGTTTCATTAACTTTAGTGTGATACACCTTCTGAATCCTGTGAATAAAGAGTCTTGGTAAACTAAGGTCAGTAAGTAAAAATAAAACAGATTACAGATGTTCCCACAGTGAAATTCATCACTGTGCACACTGGTGTTTACTTTAATGGACACATGAATGGAAATGGCGTCAGCACCACACTCTGAGTATCATCAGTTGACTCATGAGAAATCCAAAAGACTTTGAAAGGAGGTAAGAAGCTGTGTTACATCTTCAACTTTGAGCCCCATCTTGCTGAATCAGGGAGTCATCTGAATAGGCTTACTATTGAGACCAAACTAGAACGGTTTCAAGTTGTTCAACTAGATATTTCCTTCTTTCTTTGTTACTATATGTTGTTTTTCCTAATTATCTAACTCTTAGGCCTCCCAATTCTATCCCTCCTTGTCAATTTACACCATCCATACTCTTCTGGTTAATTAGGACTTCCTTCTTTAGTCATCACCCCAGCACATAAATTTCATTATTTTTAACTTATCTTACTTATCTCAGTGTAAGAAACTCATCTAAATACACCTATCCACTTCCTTTTGCAGACAAGATCATAACATTTGTAATTTGTCTCAGTTGTAGCTGAATAAGTTACCTAGAAGATGATTTTACAGGTTGTTTTTATTTCTTTGCTTATCCTCTGTCTACATTTCTGACATGTGCACCTGCTCCAATATCTAAGGTTAAATCTTTACTGGTTGGGCAGGTGAGTAGTTGATATATGACTAACAGGCAATTCTCCTTCAGGAAACTCAAGATTGTGTAAGTATGCCTGACTCATCCCTGCTGCTGCAACTGAAACATGTAATAAAAGAGGAACAACAAAGAGAGGCGATGATGACAACTTAGCTGCAGCATCTCATTCTCTAGCTCAACAAGCCAACAGGGAAATTATGACCCTGGTGAAACAAGTAGCTCTCAAAATCATTCCAGTCATTCCAAGGAGTGATGTGATTTTTCTTCACGTGTTCACAATGAAGATACTATGTTGTTTAATTGATGCTTTTTTTCAAAGTGTGATCTCTTGTTTCTATATACCTCCCTCATAAGGCTCTATACTGTCATTGAACTTAATTTCTGTTCAACAGAGATTTCTTAAACACCTCCTACATGCTAAGCACTGTGCTAGGAGCTATAAATATCATTAGGTGGATACAGACATGGCTGTCTTCTGGTACATTCTTTTTCTATCATTTAATCAGATTCATCTATTTTTAAATATGTTGATAATGAGTCAGGATATAAGAATATGAGGCTAAAAGCATGGGCTCTGATCAGAGAGACTTGGTGATGAGCCTTACGCTTATCACTGTTATGGTGGTCATAGATTTACTTGCATGTACTACTGAGCCTTTATTTTCCCATTTGTGAAATAGAGCTCACAGTAGTACCTACTCCCCAGAATAGTTTTGAGGATTAAGTGAAATAAGTGCCCCAGTGTCTTGAATTTAGCAAGTGTTCAAGAAGTAGAAGTTCTATTTAATTAATAATATGATTTTCTTGAGAATGTATATACAGACTCACTAGTTCTCTGCCAGAAGGTAAGGGACCTCCTTGAGCCTCCTAAGAAAAGCTTTTGACAAAGGTTAAAACTGATGTGTAACTGAATTCATAACAAACTTGTTGAATGGCCAACCAGGAAATATTAAGGTGAAGATTTATCATGTCAAGTGAAATTAAGAGAATATGAACTAGTGCTGTGACCCCAAGCTCCCTTTCTTTAAAAGACATTTTCTCTGATTTTTTCTGAATAAAACAAGTCTTGAGAGAGGCTGTGAAATAATAGTTCTGCGGTTATTAAGTCATCTTTAGAAAGTGCTATGTAAAATATTATGCATGATATATTCATAATACACATCATTAGCATGTTAAAAATTCAGAAAAACTAGCAGAAAAGAAGCCAGTTTTAATTTCTTATCATTTCCCAAATTCATTTTTCTGTAGGATTCTTCTTTTGTTGAATAGCATCAAGTAACATCTCAAGGAACACCCTTTGGGAAATGCTGCTGAGAGAAGCTAAGAACTTGCTTCATAATTGTCAAGCACTGAAAAGGATTCATACTTGGGAAACTGGCAAACTCTTTTCCTGACCCTGACCCTTACCAGTAGTATAATCACGGGCAAGTCACTTGATTTCTTCACGTATAAAACGAAATGATAATATATCCTCCACGGACAGCCATAGAGAGAAGATTCATTACAAAATGCTTTTACGGTAGGAACAGAAGTTGACAATAAAAGTTAATATTGTCACAATGTGCATCCTAATTTACACCAAACTCCTTGCAAGGAAGCAGGTCTTAAAAGTAAAGTCTGGAAGACTGGGAAGAGTTTGGGTGTACTCAGGACAGAGCTATTGACTCAAGTGTGAGGTATGTGTAGAGAAAGAGGAGGAATCAAGGCTGGGAAGACAGAGAAAAGGAGGAAGATAATTTGGTGCTGGGGTGCTGAGGACACTAATAGAAATGGTGAAAAACAAATGTGAGAAGGGGTGACTGAGGAGTAAAGCTAGACTCTTTTTTGGCATGCCAGTTTGAAGAGCAAGCAAACCATCCAGTTGGCAATTTCATTTATCTAGATCTTAGGAAAGAGTTCAGAGCTTGTGAAACAGGAAACATTAGCATATTACTGTGAAATTTTTGAGAGAAGAATCATTTCTTATTCAGCTCCATATCTTCTGTGTTCAACCTGATGTCTGGTGCATAGTAGAAGCCCTTAAAAGTTTGATAAATGAATTAATCAATGAACAAATTAATTATCGGCAAGTCTAACAATTCAAAGTAGATTCCAAGTCGTATAATCAAAGCAGAATAAAACACCAGTTAAATGAATGAAATGATAGCTGAACCCCTGGAATTAGGAAGATCCACAATTAAAGGTGCATAGAGAAAAAGAAGAGGACCAAATACAAAATAAAGAGGTACAACTTATTTGATGGCTGACAGGAGCTAGAGAAAACAGAGTCAGAGAGACTGAAGGAGAAATGAGTGTTTTGCAAAAGGACCGGAAAGAAAGGAGAAGGTAGGTGTCAATGATATAAAATGATTCTGGGAGATCAAGCAGAATGAGACTTATCTCCCATAAATATTATTTCCTTTAGCTATGCTGTAAGAAGAGCAGCATAACCACAGGGTCCAAAGCCCTGATGTCCAAGACATGGATGATATAGCCTGTGTAGAAGAAAGACTTACCACCCCCACCCCTCCAGATACACACTTGATTGGAATTTAAACTTAAAATAAGCTCCATAATAGGAGGAAACCAGAGACCTAACTTGGTTCTTCTGGTTTTGACATAGAATGGTTCTTTTTAAACTTTTAATCATGGAAAATTGTAAACATAGGCAAAGGTAGAGAGAGGAGTGTAATGAGCTCCAGTGTAGCTGTCACCCAAGTTGGACCATTATCAAGTCATTCTCAATTTTGTTTTGTGTGTACCTCCACCCACTTTCCCACACACACTCTGGATATTGCAAAGCAACCACCAGATACTATGTCATTTTACTCATACATATTTTTGTGTTTCTAAAAGTTTAAGGATCAGTCTAAAATTGCAATCACAATAACATTATGCACACCAAAAAATTCAAGTTATTTTTTAATGTCACAAATAACCAGTATTCCAATGCCCTGAATTATCTCGTTCAAGGTCTTTTGGTATAATTTTTTAATCCAACAACTAGCACCAGAAACCAAAATGTCTTCTCCCCAGTAAAAGGAGTGGTGGTGTCATTTAAATTCCCTTGTGGATTAGTCTTTTCCCTGCAAACATTTCTGCGCATATTGGTCACACAAATAAATGACTCATTGGCAGTTTTGATAGCTTTGATAGTTAAATACTTTTGAGGATACTGCTTATGCTAATAAAAACCTTCTTATGGTGCACAATGGAAGCTTTATTAATAGGTGAGGAGGAGAGCCTCGTGGGTGTGGACAACTCTATTGCCAGCACAACCTAGAGTCGGGTCAAGGGGAAAGGATACAGAGTCAGGTCAAGAGGAAAGAATAGGGAGGAGAGAAGAAAACAGAAGGAAAAAAAAATTTTTTTGTTTTAGAAACTCATAGCCAGAAAAGGAAACCTGAAACAACGCTTTTTAATTCCTACTTCCCTGAAAGGATAGAAGATGCTAAAATAACAGAGGAGCTAGCCTAGAGAGAGCACACAGGATAGGCACGCTACCTAAATTAACTCATTTAATCCTCACAATAATGATCTAATGTCAGTACTATTATTTTGGAAATTTAGAAGCAGAGGCAAATGGAAGTTAAAAATCCCCATCTCCAAAGGAGCATAGCAGTATTTCTGCTACCTGGAAAGAAAGGCGATGGTTTTCCTACATATGTCAGGGAGTAACTGGGCTGCTTTTCCTTTGGATAGCAAAGAGAACTGAGACATCAGACACCCCCAGGGTGGGCCCCTTTTGAGAGCAAGCTCTGAGGCACCATGCAGATCTCAGGGTCTAAAGCAGAGCTCACAATTATCTGGAGAGACCTGGTGCTCATTGAGGAAGAAGGGGAAATGATATCACATCCTCACCTTAGATGTGAAAGAGTTGTGTAAAGGGGTAAAGGGGACCATCCAGAAAGGAAGATAAGGAAGAAGCTAGGACACAGCCAGCCAATTCTGCCCACATGCCAGTGAAATGGAGAAACTGATGCTGTTTATGCTTGTTGAGAGTTTCCATGGCTTTGCAGGAACCAACCCAATGTTTTCTGTGTTTTTTCACCTACTTTCTTATAGTCTATAAGAAAGCCTACTACAAAAAACTCCTGCAAGAAGAAAGGAGTTTGTGCGTTTTCTTTGGAAACAGCAGGCTGGAAAAAAAAAAAAAAAAAAAACCCTGGATAATTCCAAAGGATACTAGGAAAAGGCATCTGAAAGTAAGCAACATGATGGTAGCTGCTAAAGGGGAGGTAAGGAGGCCTAAGAATGAAAGGAATAAATTATAAGCCTGTTTTAAGAATGAGAGTAGCTTAAGGTTTTAAGATTTATTTTGGGTGGGGGGGAACTTGTTCCTTGACAACAAGCAGTTTCAGCATAATTAAAAGAAATCCTTTTAAGAGTTTACATTACAGTCATACTAGGCCCAAGGCAAATTGTTAAACATGCTTCTGCCCCTCATTTCAACCTTAGACATCCCCTTACCTTTCCACTGTAATAGACTTTCCAGGACTGTTTCAAAATTGAGGTACACACATATACACGTTCATATGCACACATATATACACTAGCATATTTGGACTAAGCTATTTCAAACTCATGAGAATGCCAGGTCACCATTTGTTTCTATTAGAATGGCCCTTGGTAATAAGTGAATAACCCTGGTTCTCAGTCCAGTGTTAAATCTCAGTAAAAGATAATGAATAAGGACACAACTTCTTATGCTCTTTGCATGATACTTGAACATTCTCATGCTCACATGTATAAAATCAATTTATTATTTAGCTAACTTTTGGTGGCAAGTGACAGAAAAGTTTGAAGTCAGGAAAGGGAGTCATTGTATTACATAACTGGTGTGGCCAGAGTGCAGTTGACTTCAGTCACAGTTTGATCCAAGACAATGTCAGCAAGATATTTTCTCTCTATTGCCGTCTGACAGGGTTTGAAGGCTCCCTCCACATCTCATGTTGAAATTTAGTTGTCACTGTGATGGTATTAAGAGGTGGGGCTGCGAGGCAGAGTAAGATGGTAGAATAGAAGCCTGCAACATATGTACCCCTGTAGGTATGCCAAATTTCACAACTATTACACACAGAAAAGCACCGTCACAAGAACCAAAAATCAAGTGAGCAATCACAGTACCTGGTTTTCACTTCATGTTGTTGACAGAGGATTGAAAAGTGTTGAACAGACAGCCTCAAGCTGCTGACACCATTCCTCCCCCAGCCCTTTTCATGTTGTTGACAGAGGCATTGAAAAGGGTTGAACAGACAGCCTTGAGTTGCTGACACCATTCCTCCCCCAGCCCTGGCAGTGGCCATGTAGCACAGAGTCTATGCACTTCGGGGAGAGAGAGAGAGAGAGAGAGAGAGAGAGTACAGTGACTGGGGTACTTTACCTTGAACTCAGGGCTGACCTGTCATAGCAGAAAGCAAAGCCATGCTAGGTTCAGCCAGTGCCTGCACATGGACGGTGCATCTGAAGCAGACTTAGTCAGAGGACACTCACCCATTCCGTAAGTCAGAACTCAAGTTTCTTGGCAAGCCTCACCACCGCAGGCCAAAGGGCTCTGGCGCTCTAGGTGAACTTGAGAGACAGTCTAGGACACAAGGACTGCAATTCCTAGGCAACTCCTAGTGTGGACTGGGCTTACAGCCAGAGGACTAGGGTGGCATGTGACCTAGGGAGACACCACCTGGAGCAGCTAAGGGAATGCTTGCGCCAGTCCTCCCCTAACCTGAGGCAAAACAGCTCACAGCAACAAACATGTCTCCTTCCTTCTGCTTAAGGGGAGGAGAGCGAAGAGCAAAGAGAACTTTGCCTTGCATCTTGGATACCAGCCAGACGCAGAAAGGTAAGGCATTGGAAACATGCTAACTACAAGTGTAACCTAGCACAGCCCCAGTTGTGGTGGCTACAGTGTAAAACTCCTTCTGTTTGAGAAAAGCAGAGGGAAAAATAAGCAGAACTTTGCCACGCACTTTAGATGCCAGCTCAACCACAATGGGATAGAGCAACAAGCAGGCTCTTGGGATCCCCGAGTTCAGGTCTAAGCTCCTGGACAGCATTTCTGGACCTGCCCTGGACCAGAAGGGAACCCACTTCCCTGAAGGCTGAGTCTCAGGCCTGGCAGCATTCACCACAAGCTAACTGAAGGGCCCTTGGGCTTTAAGTGAACATCAGCAGTGGCCTGTCAGGCCGCTCCCCATCCCCATGGGCCGGGGGGTGGTGCCAACAAGGAGCGGCTCTTCTGCCTATGGAAAGGGGAAGAAAAAATGAGAAGGACTTTATATTGTGGTTTGAGTGCCAGCTTAGCCATAGTAGAATAGAACATCAGGCAAATTTCTAAGGTTTTTAACTCCAATCCCCGGCCACCAGACAGCATCTCTGGATCTGCCTTGGGCCTAGAGGACCTTACCACCCTGAAGAGGATATAAGCCTGGCTGGCTTTGCCATGTGCTGATTTTAGAGCCCTAGGTCATTGAGTGAACAAAGGTGGTAGCCAGGGAGTGGTTACAGCAGGCCATGGGCAAAACCTAGTCCTGTGCTGGCTTCAGGTCTGACCCAGTGCAGTCTCAGTGGTGTGACCACAGGGATGCTTACATCACCACACCCCCAGTTCCAGGTAGCGCAGCGCGCACACACACACACACACACACACACACACAGAGAGAGAGAGAGAGAGAGAGAGAGAGAGAGAGAGACACCCCATGTGAGAGAAAGTAAAGGGGAAAAAAACAAGAGTTTCTTCTTCCTGGTAATCCAGAAAATTCCCCTGTATCTTATTGAAGACTGCCTAGGTGGTTCCTCTATGAGTCTGCAAAAACCACAGCAAAATTGGGCTTAAGGCCAAAGTCCTTTCAAATACCTGGAAAGCTTTCTCAAGAAGGACGGGCACAAACAAGCCTGAGAAGACTACAATAAATACTTAATCTTCAGTGCCAAGACACTGAACAACTGTAAGTATCAACACCATCCAGGAAAACAGGACCTCACCAAATGAACTAAATAAAGCACCAGGGACAAATACTGGAGAAACAGAGGTATGTGTTGTTTTGAGGAATAGTTGTTTTGAGGAAACTCAAAGAAATTCAAGATAACACAGAAAAGAAATGCAGAACACTATCAGATAAATTTAAAAATAGATTGCAACAAAAAGAATCAAGTACAAATTCTGGAGCTGAAAAATGCAACTGACATACTGAAGAAATGTGTGAAAGTAACTTAATAGCATACTTGAGCAAGGAAAAGAAAGAATTAGTGAGCTTGAAGAAAGGCTATTTGAAAATACACAGTCAGAGGAGAGTAAAGAAAAAGGAATAAAAAACAATGAACCATGCCTACAAGATCTAGAGAATAGACTCAAAGGGGCAAATCTAAGAGTTATTGGCCTTAAAGAGGAGGTTGCAAAAGAGTGGGGTGGAAACTTTATTCAAAGGAATAATATCAGAACTTCCCAAATCTAGAGAAAGATATGGACAATTAAGTACAAGAAAGTTATAGAACACCAAGCAGAGTTAACCCAAAAGAAGACTACCTCAAGGCACTATTAATCAAACTCCCAAAGGTCTAGGATAATGAAAGAATCCAAAAAGCAGCAAGAGAAAATGAACACATAACATACAATGGAGCTCCCATACCTCTGGCAGCAGACTCTTTAGTGGAAATCTAAAAAGAGCCAGGAGAGAGTGGCATAACATATTTAAAGTTCTGAATGAAAAAAAAAAAATCACCCTAGAACAGTATATCCAGTATAAATACCCTTCATGCATGAGGGAGAAATAAAGACCTTCCAAGACAAACAAAAGCTGAGGGATTTCATCAGTATCAGACCTGCCCTACAAGAAATGCTAAAGGGAGTTCTTCAATGTGAAAGAAAACGATGTTAAAAAGCAAGAAGAAATCATAAGAAGCTACAAAACGTACTGATAGTGATAAACACACAGAAAAACAGAATATTATGACATTGTAACACTGGTGTATAAAGTACTATTATCTTAAGTACAAAGACTACACGATGGGCTGGATGTAGTGGCTCATGTTTGTAATCCCAGCACTTTGGTAGGCCCAGGCAGGTGGATCACCTGAGTTCAGGAGTTTGAGATCAGCCTAGCCAACATGATGAAATCCCGTCTCTACTAAAAATACAAAAATTAACCAGACGTAGTGGCAGGCGCCTGTAATCCCAACTACTCAGTAGGCTGAGACACAAGAGTCACTTGAACCTGGGAGGCAGAAGTTGCAGTGAGCTGAGATCGTGCCACGGCACTCCAACCTGGGCAACAGAGCAAGACTCCATCTCAAAACAAACAAACAAACTACACGATGAACCAATCAAATATAGTAACTGCAACTTTTTAAGGCATAGACAGTATAATAAGATATAAATAGAGACAACAAAAAGTTAAAAAGCAGAAGATAAAGTTAAAACGTAGAGTTTTTGTTAGTTTTCCTTTTGCGTTTTTATTTACAGAATCAATGTTAAGTTGCCATCAGTTTAAAATAATGGATTATAAGATAGTATTTGCAATCTCCACAGTAACCTCAAATTCAACAACATACAATGAATACCCAAAAATAAAAAGTAAGAAATTAAATTATACCACCGGAGAAAATCATCTGCACTAAAAGGAAGACAGGAAAGAAGGAAGGAAAGAAGAGAAGACCACAAAACAACCAGAAAACCAATAATAAAATGGGAGGAGTAAGTCCTAACTTTATGAATAATAACATTGGATGTAAATGAACTAAACTTTCCAATCAAAAGACGTAGAGTGGCTGAACGGATTAAAAAAAAAAAAACAACAAAAACCATGATCTCTTGCCTGCAGGAAACACACGTCACCAATAAAGATACACATATACTAAAGAAAAAGGAATGAAAAAAGATACTCCATGCAATAGAAATAAAAAAAAGAGCAGGAGTAGCTATACTTACATCAGACAAAATAGATTTCAAGACCAAAAACTGTAAGAAGAGACAAAGAAGGTTATTATATAGTGATAAAGGGGTCAATACAGCAACAGGATATAACAATTGTAAACATAACACTTCATCCAAATGTTATGTAACATTTTTCTCCACAGCACATGGATCATTCTCAGTGGTAGACTATATGCTAGGTCATAAAACAAGTCTTAAAACATTCAAAAAATTGAAATAATATCAAGCATCTTTTCTGACCACAATGGAATAAAACTAGAAATCAGAAATAAGAGGAACTTTGGAAACTGTAGAAAAACATCGAAATTAAACAATATATTCCTGAATAACCCATGGGTCAATGAAGAAATTAAGAAGGACATTGAAAAATTCTTGAAGCAAATAATAATAGAAACACAGCATACCAAAACCTATGGGATATGGCAATGGAGTATTAAGAGGGAAATTTATAGTTATAGGTGCCTACATCAAAAAAGAAAAACTTCAAAAAATAACCTAATAATATATCTTAAAGAAGTAGAAAAGCCATTACACTACCTGACTTCTAACTATATTACAGGGCTATGGTAACCAAAGCAGCATGTTACTGACACAAAAACAGACACGTAGACCAATGGAACAGAATAGAGTGCCCATAAATGAAGTCACACACCTACAACCATCTGATCTTTGACAAAACTGACAAAAATATGCAATGAGGAAAGGACTCTCTATTTAATAAATGATATTGGGATAACTGACTAGCCACATACAGAAGATTGAAACAGGAACGCTACCTTAATTCATATAAAGAATCAATTCAAGGTGGCTTAAGGACCTAAATGTAAAACCCAAAACTATAAGGACCCTGGGAGACAACCTAGGCGATACCATTCTGGACATAAGAAATGGCAAAGATTTCATGACGAAGATGCCAAAAGCAATTGCAACAAAGGCAAACATTGACAAACAGGATCTATTCAAACTTAAGAGCTCTGCACAGCAAAAGAAACTGTCAGCAGAATAAATGGACAATCTACAGAATGGGAGAAAATAGTCACAAACTATGCATGCGACAAAGGTCTAATATTCATCATCTGTAAGAAACATAAACCGATTTCCAAGAAATAACAAACAACCCCATTAAAAAGTGGGAAACGGACATGAACAGACACTTTTCTAAAGATGACATACATGTGGTCAACAAGCATATATAAAAAAGTGCAATATCACTGTTCATTAGAGATATGCAAATCAAAACCACAATGAGATACCATCACACACTAGTTTGAATGGCTATTACTAAAAAGTCAAAAAATAACAGATGCTGCTGAGATGGCAGAGAAAAGGATGCTTACTGTTGGCGGGAGTCTAAATTAGTTCAGCCATTGTGGAAAGCAGTGTGGCGACTCCTCAAAGAGCTAAAACCAGAACTACTGTTTGACCCAGCAATCCCATTACTGTGTATATACCCAAAGGGATAAAACTTATTCTACTATACAGACACAAACAGGTGAATATTCATTGCAGCACTCTTTACAAAGACATGGAATCAACCTAAATGCCCATCAATGATAGACTGGATAAAGAAAATGTGGTACAAATACACCATGGAATACTATGCAGCCATAAAAAAGAGTGCAATCAAGCCCTTTGCAGGAACGTGGGTGAACCTGGAGGCCATTCTTCTTAGCAAACTAATGCCTGAACAGAAAACCAAATACCATATGTTCTCACTTATAAGTGGGAACTAAATGATGAGAACACATGAACCCAAAGAGAAACAACAGAAACAGGGGCCTTCCTGAGGGTGGAGAGTGGAAGATGGGAGAGAAGTATTAAAAAAAAAAAACTATTGGGTACTAGGCTTAGTAATACAGTGACAAAATAATCTGTACAACAAACCCCTGTGACATGTGTTTACTTATATAATACCCACATATAAAAGTTTAAAAAAAAAGAACTAGAAAAGCAAGAGCAGATCAAACCCAAAATTAGTAGAAGAGGAGAAATAATAAAGATCAGAATGGAAATGCATAATTTTGAAGAAAACAATACAAAAGATCAATGAACAAAAAGTTTGTTTTTTGAAAGATAAACAAAATTGACATCTTGCCAGACTAATAAGGAAAACAAGGGAGAAGACTCAAGTAAATAAAATCAGAGATGAAAAAGGAGACATTACAAGTTAAACCAGAGAAATTAAAAGGATCATTAGTGGCTACTATGAGCAACTATAGGCCAATAAATTGGAAAATCTAGAGGAAAGGATAAATTCCTAGACACATACAACCTAACAGGAGGGAACTACAAAGAAACCCAAAATGTGAACAACCAATAACAAGTAATGTCTCCTAGTAAAGAAAAGCCCAGGGCCCAGTGGCTTCACTGCTTATTTCTACTAAACATTTAAAGAAGAACTAATATCAGTCCTACTCAAACTGTTCCAAAAAATGTAGGAGTGAATACTTCCAAACTCACTCTATGAGGCCAGTATTACTCTGATACCAAAACTAGACAAAGACACATCAAAAAAGAAAAGAAAACTACAGGCCAATATCTCCAAGGAATATTTAGGCAAAAATCATCAAAAAAATACTAGCAAACTCAATTCAACAATATATTGAAAAAATCATTCATAATGAGCAAGTGGGATTTATACCAGGGATTCAAGCATGGCTCAGCATATACAAATCAATCATCAATGTAATGCATTATATCAACAGAATGAAGGACAGAAACCATAAGATGTTTTTTCATTTGGTACAGAAAAACATTTGCTAAAGTTCAACATCCCTTCATGATTAAAACCCTCAAAAACTGAGTATAGAAGGAATATACCTCAACATAATAAAAGCCATATATGACAGACCCACAGGAAGTATCATATGGAATGAGGGAAAACTGAAAGACTTTCCTCTAAGATCTGGAACACAAAAAGGACACCCATTTTCACCACTGTTTTCAACATAGTACTGGAAGTCCTAACTAAAGGAATCAGAAGAGAGAAAGAAATACAGAGAACTCAAATTGGAAAGGAATAAGGTAAATTATCCTTGTTTACAGATGATATGATCTCATGTTTGGAAAAATCTAGACTCCCTACCAAAAAACTATTGGAACTGATTAACAAATACAGTCAAGTTGCATGATACAAAGTCAACACACAAATAACAGTAGCATTTCTATATGCCAACAATGAACAATCTGAAAAAGAAATCAGAAAGGTAATTTCAGTTACAATATCTACAAGTAAAATAAAGCAACAATGAAGTGAGAGATCTCTACAATGATAACTATAAGACATTGATTCAAGAAATTGAAGAAGATACAAAAAAATTGAAAGATAGTCCATGTTCATGGACTGGAAGAATAAATATTGTTAGAATGGTCTTACTACACAAAGCAATCTACAGATTCAGTACAATCTCTATCAAAATACCAATGAGAGTCTTCACAGAAACAGAAGAAATAATCCTAAAATTTATATGGAATCGCAAAAGACCCAGAATACTCAAAGCTATCCTGAGCAAAAAGAACGAAACTAGAGGAATCACATTGCCTGACTTCAAGTTATATGAGAGAGCTATAGTCACCAAAGCAGCATGGTACTGGCTTAAAAACGGACACATACAAAAATTAGCCAGGTGTGGTGGTGTGCGCCTATAATCCCAACTACCTGGGAGGCTGAGGCAGGAGAATCTCTTGAACCCCGGAGGCAGAGATTGCATTGAGTAGAGATGGTGCTACTGCACTCCAGCCTGGGCAACAGAGCTAGTCTCTGTCTCAAACAAACAAAACAAACAAACAAACAAAAAAACGGACACATAGACCAATGGAACAGTACAGAGAACCCAGAAAAAAATTCATACACCCACGGTGAACTCATTTTTGACAAAGGTGGTATATCTATATAGCAGAAGAATGAAACTTGTCCCCTATCTCCTGCCATATACAAAAATCAAATTAAAAATGTTTAAAGACTTAACTCTGAGATCTTTAAACTATGAAACTACTGTAAGAACACATAGGGGAAAGTTTTCAGGACATTGGTCTGGGCAAAAATTTCTTGAGCAATACCCACAATCACAGGCAACCAAAGCAAATATGGGCAAATGGGATCACATCAGGTTAAAAAGCTTCTGCACAGCAAAGGAAACAATCAATAAAGTGAAGAAACAACCCACAGAATGGGAGAAAATATTTGAAAACTACTCGTCTGACAAGGGATTGAAAACTAGAATATATAAGGAAAAAACTCTGTAGTAAAAAAAAATCTAATAACCGATCAAAAAATGGGCAAAAGATTTGAATGGACGTTTCTCAAAAGAAGACATGTGATTGGCAAACAGGCATATGAAAAGGTATTCAACATCATTGATCATCAGAGAAATGCCAATCAAAACTACAATGTGATATCATTTCAGCCCAGTTAAAATGTCTTTTATCCAAAAGTCAGACAATTACAAATGCTGGCGAGGATGTGGAGAAAAGGGATCCCTCATGAACTATTAGTGGGAATGTAAATTAGTACAACCATTAGTACAACTATGGAGAACAGTTTGGAGGTTCCTTAAAAAACTAAAAATAGAGCTACCATACCATCTGGCAATCCCACTGCTAGGTATCTAACCAAAAGAAATGAAATCAGAATTTCAAAGCGATATCTGCACTCCCATATTTGTTGCAGTACTCTTCACAATAGCCAAGATTTGGAAACAACCTAAATTTCCATCAACAGATGAATCTATAAAGAAAATGTGGGACTTGAACACAATGGAGTACTATTCAGCCATAAAAAGAATGAGATCCTGTCATTTGTAACATGGATGGAACCAGAGCTCATTATGTTAAGTAAAATAAACCAGACACAGAAAAACAACTATTGCATGTTCTCACTTTTCTGTGGGATCTAAAAATAAAAACAATTAAACTCATGGAGTTAGAGAATAGAAGGATGGTTACCTGAGGCTGAGAAGGGTAGTCAGGGAGTGGGAGAGAGGTGAGGATGGTTAATGAGTTAAAAAAAAATAGGAAGGATAGATAAAATGCAGTATTTGATAGCACAACAGCAGGACTATAGTCAATAATAATTTAATTGTACATTTCAAAATAACTAAGAGTGTAATTGGATTGTTTGTAAAACAAAGGACAAATGCTTAAGGGATGCATACCCTGTTCTCCATGATGTGCTTATTTCACATTGCATATGCCTGTATCAAAACATCTCACATATCCAATAAATATATACAAAATTATGTACCCACAAAAATTAAAAATTAAAAGAGATGGGACCATTAAGAGGTGATTAGGTCATGAGGGCTGAGGGCTCTGCTCTCATGAGTGGATTACTGTTGTTATTTCAGGGAAGCATTACATTGAGAGCGAGTTATTATAAAAGCAAGTTCAACCCTTTCTTGATTGCTTACTCTTGTGCTGTCTTGCCCTTCCACCTTTTACCTGGGGGTGATACAGCAGAAAGGCCCATCACCAGGTGCCAGTGCCATACTTTTGGACTTCACAGCCTTCAGAACCATGAACCAAATAAACTTCCATTCTTTATAAATGACCCAGTCTGTGGTATTCTTTTAGAGCAATGTATAATGGACTTATACACCATCTCTTAACTATGCATTTTTTGTGTTAACTTCATCCCAAGACAGCCTCTCTCCACATAGTGGCAAGAGTGTTTCTCAGTGCCTGCTTTATATTCTGCCAGATGAACAACTTTAGCAGAAAGCTTCTCTTCCCCAGTAGTGTCAGAAAATCACAGGGCTGACTCTGCTTGGCCCAGCTTGGTCTTCATGTCCATTTGTAGACCAATCACTATAATAGGGGTGACAGAATAACCTGGTGAGCCAGAAAGGGGTCACAAATTCCTCCTGAAACATATAAATTGGCGAGTGGGGACAGAGAGAGGAGGACAGGTGAATCCTTAGAAGTTACTTAGATTATAAACAAGTGGATGGAAAGGAAAACTGAGAATGTAAAGACAGATTAACATTTGATAGGCAGATGGATTGATAGATGATGGCAGACAGGAGATAAATAGTTATTTAGGTTCTTGATAGATGAATAATGACTATTGTCAGCCATTTACACCTTAAATATGACTAGAGCTTTTATGTACACATTTTAATGTGTGTATATCTGCTGTTGGTATCTTGAATGGTTTCTTCACCTTCCTTTGCTAAGGGATAGATGTTAGTCTTAGTATTTGAAACATTTCTTCTCTATTAAACCAGGTAGACTAATTTTATTTCCTCCTTTTTTGGATTGCTGAAAGTGCTGAAAGGAAAAATAACAGCCCCAATTATTTCAATCAGGTGAGAGGAAATTTATTTCTAACTAAAATGACATTGATTAAAAACAAACATCATATATGTCAGCAAGAAAAGGGTCCCAGGACTTCGCCAATCATTCTTTCACTGCTAATGTTATACAGTTCACAAAATTTGGCCTTCTTCTGCAAGGAAAATTATGTTTTTCATTTATTCACTCAACTTATTCAACAAATTGTTTATTGAATATTGAGGCAGATTTATCATAAAGCGAATGAAACTTAATTTTTATTATTTTATTATATGCTTTTCAAAGACCTGGAGGAACCCTTAGAGATGTGTTTACATGCTTATATATTTTGGTAAAACTAGTGAATGTAAAAAATATTTACAATGCTGGCCATAAAAAAGAACAAAGCCATGTTCTTTGCAGCAACATGGATACAGCTGGAGGCCATTATCCCAAGTGAATTAAAGCAGGAACAGAAAACCAAATACCACATGTTCTCACTTGTGAGAGCTAAACATTGAGTATTCATGGACATAAAGATGGCAACAATAAATACTAGGTACTACTAGAGGAGGGAGGGAGGGAAGGAGGGACACAAAGGTTGAAAAACTATGTTAAAAACAAACGAACAAAAAACTCTCAAAACTAGCTGTTGGGTGCTATGATAACTTCTGGGCAATGGGTTCAATAGTACCCCAAACCTCAGCCTAACATAATATACCCACATAAACCTGCACATGTATCCCTGAATCTAAACTACAAGTTGAAATTATCTTCAAAAAATTAGCTGTAGTAGGTTAAGTGCACTCTCTTTCCACTCCGACCTTCCACCTGACCACTGAGGGTAGTGTTGAAGAAGCTGCCATCATTTTGGAGATCTGGCTAAGAAGAAGTTAAGGTGTAGTTATTGCTGGCTCTGCTTGGGTAGGAATGGCATTCAGGAATATTCTACTGCCACTGTGCCGGCTCACTTAGTTTTATGACTGGAGCTGTAGAGCAGAGCGTTACATCAAGCTTTGAAACATATCTTACAGTACCTTTGGTATGGAAAGTAAAACAAAGTTTGTATGGAGCCAAAAGCAAACCATAATTATTTAAAATAAATAAACCATAATTTATTTAAAATAAATTAAAATTTATTTTAATTTTCAGAAGCATAAAACTGATATAAAAATTATAAGTCAAGGATTCAATTCTAGTTAAAATGGAAGTACATTCCTGTTAAGAATATGCTTGATAACACAGAGAACATGCCATACATTAATTTCTTTTTTGATTATATTTGTACAAGATATAATTTAACAGAATTTCTGTGATTGTAGGGCCCAGTGCTGCAGTGAGTATATCTGTGTGTGAAGCTGCATATATCATATATCCTAACTATCAGTAGTAAAAAGTAAATTTGTATCAACAATGTTATTGCCGGGCATCATAGCTCACACCTGTAATCTCAGCACTTTGGGAGGCTGAGGTGGGCAGCCTGCTTGAGTCTTGAAGTTCAAGACTAGCCTGGGTAACAGCAAAATCCCGTCTCTACAAAAAGTTTGCCAGACATGGTGGTACACGCCTGTAGTCACAACTACTCAGGAGGCTGAGGTGGGAGGATCACCTGAGCGCAGAAGGTCAAGGCTACAGTGAGACTGCACTCCAGCCTGAGTGACAAAGTGAGACCCTGTCTCAAAACAAAACAAAACAAACAAAACAATGTTAGAGGAAAGACTAAATTTTTATTATAATGTCGATGAAATAAAAGTATGGAGACATAAAGGGCCAATTCAATTTCCCTCTTGTGAAAGAACAAAGTGAATCAAATTTAAGTGATACAGACTCTTGAAGCACTCAACTTACACCATGAGACTCAAGTATATAAGGGCAGGCAGTGAAAAAGCAAAAAATCATTGTGGTGGGCTTCCTGCTAGAGGAGATAAACACAACAAACAAAAATCCAACACCAAGGAGGAACTTCTCCCTTCCTCCTCCCAGAACACATGGCTTTAACTAGTAGAAATCCAGCATAATAGGATTTGTTCTGAATGAGCAAACAGAAATACTTACATATCGATTGAAGGAGAGAATGGCTTTGCATGATAAATTGAAATGCCTCTCTTTTAAATAGATTTACTCAAAGAAAAAAAGAGACAATTTTAGAAAATTCCTGAATTTTCTAAATTAAGAATGAATTGAGAAAAAAATTTATTTGTGAAACTAGAGTGAGATAAATTTGTGTTTGAGACAGAATTTGTCAAATTTGTATTGACAAATTTTGTCTCAAACACAAATTTGTCAAGTACAAATTTGAGACAAATTTTGAGACAAAAGTGTATTCGTGAAATTGGGTTGAGAGACCGTGAAGTAAAGAACATTCTTATATCAGGAAAGTTTGGTTTGATACTTGAAGAATTAATAATCACATTTGTATGGAGGGATATGAATGTATTTAGATCAGATGATTTAATATTGTTAAGATGTCAATTGGCATTCTCCTAAATTTGATCTATAGATTCAACAACATCCCAATAGAAACCTTAGCAGGACTATTTGTAGTAATTGACAAGATGAGTCTAAAATGCATAGGGAGAAAAACAAAGAACTTAGAATATCCAAAGTAAGCTTGAAAAAGAAAAATTAAAGGTTTATATTATCTTATTTCAAAACTTGCTATAAATATATAGTAATCAAGATATTGTGGTATTGATGTAAAGATTAACATTTCGATCAATAGAATTAAATAGAGTCTAGTAGAAATTCACATGTATATGTTCAATTATTTTGTATCCTAGGTCCTAATATGACTAAATAGACAAGAGGGAGTCTTAACAAATACTGCTGGCACAACTAAATATTTACTTGAGGAAAAATGAAAAATTACCCTTATCTCACATGATACACAAAAATTAATTGTAAATAAAATACAGACTTATAGTTTTAAGAAGGAAATATAGGAGAACGTCTTTGTGGTCTTTTGGTATGGAAAGATTTTCTATACAGAACATGAAAAGCATTAAATATATTTAAAAAATCAGTAAAATGAACTTTATCAAAATCAAAAACTACTGCTCTTCAAATGCTACAGGCTGAGGGAAATATTTGGAACACATATATCTGACAAAAATTTGTATCCAGATTATTTTAAACAACACTACTTAATACTAAGATAAACAATCCAATGTAAAAATAGGTAAAAGATTTGAACATTTTGCAGAAGAAGCACATGAAAGAAGTACAATATTGTTAACATGAGGGAAAGACAAATTAAAGCCAATATGAGATACCACTACAAACCCATTAGAATGGCTAAAATTAACAACATAAACTAATGAAGACAAAACACTGACAATATTGTTTATGAAGATATGGAGGAAGTAGAACTCTTATACATTCTTGGTGGGAAGGTAAAATGGTATAATCATCTGCAAAAATAGTTTAGTAGTTTCCTGAAGAGATAAATGTGCAATTACCATACAACCTAGCAGTTCTGCTGTTAGGATGTTAGCCAAGAAAGATGAAAATATATGCCCACACAAATACTTGTACATGGATGTTCATAGCAATTTTATTCATATAGTCAAAAATTGGAAGCAATCTGTCTTAGTCTGTTTAGTGTTGCTGCAACAGAATACTTGAGGCTGTATAATTTATAAAGAAAAGAGGTTTATTTGGCTTATGATTCTGGTGACCGGAAAGTCCAAAAGCGTGGCGCTAGCATCTGCTCAGCTTCTGATGAGGTGCACATGTTACACCACAACATGACAAAGAAGTAGAAAGGTGAGTGGGAATGCGCAAAAGGGACCAAACAGGAGGAGCAACCTTTATAACAACCACTCTTGTGGAAACTAATCCATTCTCACAAGAAGTAACCCAGTCTCTTGAGAAAAGTATTGATCTATTTTAATGACTTAAACACCTTTTCAAGGAACCACCTCCCAACACCACTATATTGACAAGTAAATTTCAACATGAAATCTGATGGGGATAAATCTCACTGAAACCATAATAATCCAAATGTCCATCAACAGGTCAACAAATAAATTGTGCTTATGTCCACACAATAAAATGCTACTCAACAATAAAAAGGAACAAGCTAGTGTTACATAACAATATAGACAATTCAAAAACATTATGCTGTGCAAAAGAAGGTAGATACAAATGAGTACAAAATGTGTTATTTTATTTACATGAAACTCTAGAAAAGACAAACATAATCTACATTGACAAAGCAAATCAGCAGTCCCTTGGAGCCAACTGCACACTTAAAATGAATGCATTCAGTTATGTAAAACAGGAGTCCCCAGTCCCCAGGCCATGGACCTGTACCAGTTTGTGGCCTGTTAGGAACCAGGCTACACAGCAGGAGATGAGCAGTGGGTGAGCAAGCATTACCACCTGAGCTCCACCTCCTGTCAGATCAGTGGTGATATTAGATTCTCATAGGAGCAGGAACCCTATTGTGAACTGCATATGTGAGGGATCTAGGTTGTACTCTTCTTATGAGAATCTAACTAATGCCTGATGATCTAAGGTGAAACAGTTTCATCACAAAAACATCCTCCCCCACCCACCATAGAAAAATTATCTTCCATAAATGTTTGGGGACTGCTGATGTAAATCATGCCTTAATAGAGTTAAAGATTTAAAAAAAAAAAAAAAACCCCACAGTGGAGGCAATGAAGATGAAATTTCATTGTCTTTACCTAGAACTCAATAAGGGAGAGAAAAGAGATAAAAATGACAAAAATGGGGACAGAAAATATAGAGAACAAATCCTAGAAACCCAATCTTTATATTTAGACTTCTAGAAAGGGAAATTCTTTTAAACAAAATTTAAATCCTGCATTGAGTTGGATAACCAGTCAAAGGATAGAATCTCAGGTGGTTATCTCCCAACTGCACTTGGTTTGTTTGATCTCTCCTTTCACCTTTTTTACTCATTGTGGCATCTAAAGATTACTACCATCAACAACATTGTATGAATTCTGGCTTAAATATTTATTCCACAAAATGAAAGTTTTCTTGCTTTAGATTCTCAAACTCTGGGGAAGAGAAAAAGTTGTCATTACATTGGACATCCTTTATTCCTTTACACAGGACTACAGCAATCATGTTAGCCTACTTTTTCAGAAAGTGTATACTATTGAAATATATGTGTGTGTGTGTGCGTGTGTAAGTTCCTATCTTAGGACTGAAAAAGATGTGCACATCTCTCTTAAATTTTGAAGAGACTATTCAGCAGAGGTAGTGTAGATCCCAACACTTCCATTCAAATGGAGTGGACCCACCCTTCCCAGGAATGAAGAATAATGGCAACTAATCTGTGACACAACAATTTGAGTAGGATTCCTAATATATTCATGAGGAGTAGCCAGGCTTTAGGAAATTTGGCAGTGTTAAGGTGATGTAGTAATTTTGCTGGAGGCTTAGCATAATTATTCAAAACAAGTCCCTAGAATTTCATTCATCTTTTGGATGAAGTCCAGCAGAAACAAACTGAGTGGTTTTGCCAACCAGAGAACAGTTTGAGTGATTTTTCAGCAATGTTACAAATATTTTCAAGGAACAATGAGATTTTAGGAATGACTTAGAGAAGATGCAGAGAACTTCATTCCCTTAAAAATTACTGCTGTTCGCAAAAGAGATGTGATGTCACTTATCTTTAATGTTTATACTATTTGTGTTCTGAGACATGACTCTAAGTGAATTTTGTGTCTCTTACTCTTAACTTTTTAAATTCTGTTTGCTATTTAAGACTAATGTCAATAAAACTCTCATACTTGTACCATTAGAGAGTAAGTTGTACCATGTAAAAACTAATAATTAGGGTGATGAATCAGGCATGGCAATGAGGAATTGGGTGGAGCTTGGCAAAATTTTTAGTTTCATTAGAATGGAGAAATTTAGAGAAGGAATTTTATTACCAGAAACAGGAGGGTGGAGGTGGGGTCTTTTTCTAAGTGTTTTTCTTTAGTTTCTAAAGTAAATTACTATTCTATGAGAGCCACATTACTTTAATGTGAATAATTTTTTCAGAGATCATTTATTTGTAAACAGAAATGACTAACTCTTACATCATAGTTTTCCTGTTAAACTAGTGTCTTTATACCACAGGCATAACCAACCACAGTTGAAAAACATGGTCAGTCTAACTCATTGTGGTTTGTCTGTGCAGCCACACCTTGAGATGGGAGCCTGGAAATGCCAGTTTTGCTAGTCTCCGTCCAAATTAGCTACACTTCAGAAACAGATCATCTCAATTTCCTACCTCCTTCCTCTCTCTGTGTACCTATTATTTTCCTTTTCCACAAAAGACATAAAAATCTCTCTCTTTCTTCTAGAAGAAAGAACCTGTCCTGGTAGAAGCTGTCCAGATTATACCCTGAATCTGATGATTTAGAGATCATAAATTGGAGTAAGAGGCAGAGCTGTGGCCCTGGCCTGGGCTCAGGAGGCCTATGCTGTGCTCCATCCCTGCCACTGTTTAACTGTCTCAGTCTAGGTGAGAGATGCTCATTCCCTGTTCCCACTTTCTGCACCATCAGAATAAGAGGGCTGGTCTGGATTATAGCTAACATTCTATGAATCTGATTCTTTCTTTCTTCTCATTTATTCTGCCCTAGCTGACCTCCTCAATGGGTGCTTTACAGTTTACAAAGCTCTTCCATACTTTTATGTTTTAAAAAGCCTTTCACACTCTTGATCTCATTAGATTTTTAGAGCAACTTGGAGAGATAGGCAAAGCAGATTTTACGACTTTTGCTTTATAGGTGAAGAAACCGATGCCAATAGAGGATTTTTGACTTGCTCATTGGCTCATGGTTTCTAATGGATGAAGCCAAGGTTAGGAGCCACACTGTTAGTAGTCGTTCCCCATTCTATGCAACCACATTTCATGCTCCCCAGTACAAAACAGCTTAAACATGGTTTGGTTTTTCCATTCTCATTTCTAAGAGTTGAAAACACAAACACCAATTTGTTTGTGAGCTTCCCTCTTTCTGAAGCTTCAGACACTGAAAAGTAATTTAAGGGTTGAGTTCAGAAAATGACCAATGTACATGTGTTTAACAAGAATTGTTTTAGTCATTGAAATTGGCAGGGCCAGGAGTGAGGTGAAGTGAGTGAGGCCTTTGCTTCAGGCACAAAATTTAAGGGGATACAAAAAAAAAGTAATCAAGATGAATATTTTAATGGAATTAAAGTGCAATTTAATATAACTTATGTTAAAAGAATAAAAATTATTGCAAAAATACCATGAACAACACATTAAATTTTTAAATAAAGATGGGATCAGTAGAGAAAAAGGATAAAAATTACATACCTGTAATTACATGAATATAATTCTTCAATCTGATAAAAATGGCTACTATACCAAATCTGTGTCCTCTGCCTCCAGACTTCTGATTATGTAAGGAACAAAAAGCAAAACTATTAATTTAAACTATTATTAATTGTACTTTCTGTTACTTGCAGCCAAGCACACTCTTACCTGAATCAACATTTTTCAGTCTTACTGGCTGACCACACCTATTTCCTACAACTTTATCTTGTACCAAGAAGGTGCACAATAAATATTTATTGATCTGAAAGAAATTTTTCATTAATTGGGAATGTTTTAAAAATAAAGCACTGATAAGTTATGGGTATAATTCAAAATTACTGGGATAGACATAGAGAGGCAGTGTTGAGACGGCCATAGCAAGTACTCAAAGTAATAATAGTAGGTAATGTTTGCCAACTATTTGTTATATTTCAGAGAATGTTGGTTTTATTTCTAATATCTGCAGCTTTCTCAAAATGTAGCACTTATTTGTCTTTTAGTTCATGGATGCAATCCAAGCTATCAATGTATTCCTGGGATGAATTATATGTCAATGAATTTAGCTACTACCAGACTATTTATAGCAGCCATTTTAAAACTTCTATTTCTGCCTAACTTCAAGCCCTTAAACACCTATTGCAAGACTAGTAAGACGTTGTCTCTGCCCTCAAAGAACTTGCCATCTGATGGGAGGTTTATAACCCAATGAGGAGATTATCTCCCACAGACCTGTTTCCTCCCTGCCTCCTCATCTCCTATTCTTATCTTTAGTGGTCCTGCTCCAAGATTTTAGAGTGATTAGCAATGGCTTGGAGCTGAGTGGTTCCTGCTTCTATTGTGTTGGGAGTGTCAGCTATGATATTAAGTTGGTGCAAAATAAATAGCAAAAATCACAATTACATTTGCACCACCCTGTTCCCAAAATAGTACTTTGAGTTAGAATTCTGAAAGCCTTTCTTAGAAAAACACTATTGATTCTAGTGGTTTTTTTTTTTAAATTTCAGGTGAACTTTAAGTTCAATAGGCCCTGTGGGTAGGCCTGAGGATTAATATTTATGTATGACATTGTTTCAGCTGGAAGGCCAGATGAATGAATGATCAACAAATTTTTGGGACACAATACAACAATAACTGGGAGACTACCCATATAGATACTAGGTGCATTATGTAATATCACAATATGCCTGGGGAACATTCCCATAATATCAATTTAAACTAGCAGCAATGAATCCAAACTTGCTTAACAAGGCAAACTCTGTCATCATTCTTTATGGAGGTCAAACATCTATTTAGTTACTATTGCATAAATTAACACTTATAACATGTCAGCTAGCTCTCATTTTCATTTTTAAGATGATTAACATTTTTCTTAATGTTCATAGGCATTTATTACATACTCTTGCATTGTGATATGTTGGGCATTTCACCATTTTGCCACAACTGCATACTAAAGCAATGAATAAAATTTAGTGCACTCTCAAGCACCACATCAATAATCTTAACTCTGCAACATTAACTCTAAAAACTTGTAACTAATAGTAAAAGTTCACTGTACTTATTTTAAATCTTCTTTTAAATTGTACTGTGTTCTTACATTAAACCATAACCTCATTCCAGTAGAGATGAAACAAGCTAACAAATTACACACTTATTTCAGCCTATTATTCTATTTATTTGACATATACCATGTATACAATTAGCTTCCAATTGTTAAAGAATTCGGTGTAGTCCGGGTGTGGTGGCTCATACCTGTAATCCTAGCACTTTGGGAGGCCAAGGCAGGAGGATCACTTGAGGTTAGGAGCTCGAGATCAGCCTAGTGGACATGGTGAAACTCTGTCCCTATTAAAAAAAAAAAAAAAAAAAAAAAAATTAGGCAGGAATGGTGGTGCATGCTTGTGGTTCCAGTTACTAGGGAGGTTGTGGTGGGAGAACTGATTGAGCCCACAAGGTCGAGGCTGCAGTAAACCATGGTTATGCCACTGCACTCCTGCCTGGGTGACAGAGATTCTGTCTCAAAAGAAAAAACAATAAAAACTTAAAACAAAACAAAACAAAACAAAACCTGGATTCTAGTTCAGTCTCTGGCTGACCATAAGAACTTGGTCAAATAATTCCTAGTTTGTTTCTGGATAATTTTTTTTTTTTAATTTAAGAGACAAGGTCTAGCTCTGTTGCCCAGGTTGGAGTGCAGTGGCATGATCATAGCTCATTGTAGCTTTAACTCCTGGGCTCAATTTATCCTCCTGCCTCAGCCTCAATTCATTTATAGAAAAATCATGTGTTCTGTTAATACTGTCTCAAGGGTTTCCAATAGTGTCACATCTAAGACTGCACTGGCCACTAGAAATGTTAAACACAAATCTCTGCATGTCTAGGCAAGAAAATATATGTGTTATTATGAATATGTATTCATATATAATATACTATGAATGTGTATATATATTCATAAAAGTTGTCTGTAAATGAGAAGTAAGGTTTTATGAAGTGGTTCTAACTTTTTCTCACTTTATCTAGACCTTGACTTTAAACACGTTTTATCATGTAATTATGAGTTTCTTCACCAATCTTCCCCACAAGTCAATGGCTTTGTCAAAGTTTTGGGATGCATATTATTATCCTCCTGAGGCTACCACAATAATTGGTACATATAAGAAATTCTTTAAATGTTTGTTAAATGAATATATTCAACAGTAATCTGAGGGTATAAAGTACAATTACCACAAAAATGATAGGTAAAGCTCTTTTTATGTTATCTAGGTTTTGGTATAAGTACACTACTTCTTCGCTTCCTTTTTTTTTTTTTTTTTTTTGAGACAGAGTCTTGCTCTCTCTCTCCCAGGCTAAAGTACAGTGGTGCGATCTCGGCTCACTGCAACCTCTGCTTCCTGGGTTCAAGCAGTTCTCCCTGACTTATCCTCTGGAGTAGTAGCTGGGATTACAGGCACCACCACCACACCCAGCTAATTTTTATATTTTTTAGTACAGAAGGGGTTTCACCATGTTGGCCAGGCTGGTCTTGAACCCCTGACCTCAGGTGATCTGCCCACCTTGGCCTCCCAAAGTGCTGGGATTACAGGCATAGCACACTACTTCTTGACAAGGAAATGTCTTGTTTCCAAAAGTATACCACTGTCTCCCTAGTAGTTACATAAATTTCAGTTACAATTAGGAAACTTCTGACATAAAATCTGAATATGGAAGGATAAATGTTACATAAATTGTTGTAAGCTTAATCACCACTTAAGTTGTTCAAAAATAAGTCTTTGAAAGATGGTTAATTTCAGGCAGTAGTACAATTCCATAGCCATGTCCAGGTATCTTAAGAAGCACTTATACCATAATGATGTGTATAAGAAAACATTTTAGACCAAGTTTAAGGCAATTAATTTATATTAAATATTTAATAGGTCTATGAGAAAAACATTAAGTGATCTGCATGTATGCTTTATACCACATATACTACACCCACAATAGTAAAGAGTCCCATTAGTTCAGGGTGATTGACTTTCTATAAATCCCATGAATAGGAAAATCAGAACTTTTTTCTAGTTGCATATCACATGCTCATTAATTGTCCCTAAGGGTACTGCATAAAACAGGCTCCAATCCAGTGGATAACTAAGGTGATCCCTTTCCTGAACTAAACAGGTCATGTGGCTCTGTGAATGCCAAAGTAGGTAAACGCTGCCTCCTGTGATTATTGATAAATATAAATGAAAATGAAACAAGTTATAAGTCAAAGTAATTATTATGTAGTGTTATAATTATATGACAACAATAAGAAGTATTCTGCCAATAATATGATGGAAACTCTGTAATAATAATACTACTCATTGAATATTTAATATGTGCCAGTCCCTGGGCTAACTGCTTCTCTGGCAGTGTCTCATTGAATCCTCGCCAAAGACTTGAGAACAAAAGCCCAGTTAGGTGATGTTGCCATAGTTTATATAGCCCATAGGTGTCAGAGCCAGGACTTAAACCTCAGCCAGCTGACCCCAGAACTCATGCTTCTTACTCACTTAGCACAGACAATGGGAAATGTTAATTAAATTAACATTTGGCACATACTATAAGGATCCTGCCACCTCACTATTAATAACTCAGCAACCAATCTGCAAAAAACATTCAAGTGGATTCTGTTAACTGCAAACTTATGCTCCTTCCTCTATACAACTAAGGGAACACCTGACCATAGAATGCAGCACAGAGTCACTAAGTGGGTGGCACAGGGAGTATGGCACAATCCAACATGACCACTGTGGCCAGGGAATGCTCCATGTTGGATCACCATTTCTCCTTTACAGACCAAATGTCCCTGCATGGTTAGTCCTCTCACAAGTACCAGTCACAGGGGTGAGAAAATCAAAGCACAAGCCTCTCCTATACAAGAGTGAATCAAAATGCTGGGAGAGCAGGACTCAGCGGTACAAATGGCATACAGGGCCCACACATACAGCGATTATACTTTAATCCATAGTCTCTGAAATTAACCTCTGATTTCTTTTTGAATACAATTTTTTAGGTTTGGATGTGATTGTATTGTACACTTTAATCACTCCAGGTGGATCTATATCTTCATGAGAAAAAGATTTCACAACCTTTGTCAAAAAAGATACTCCAGCACATAATAACTCGCTTTTTTTTAATCTGATGATTTTCATCCTATAGTGACATTTTTGCTTAAATAATTGAGAGTATCATCATCTCTATTACTCAACAAGGCCTATTTTAACACTGGTAACTGAATTTCTGCAAGTAGATGTTTTTCAGTTTGACCTGCTGTGTGTACCCTTCTTCTCTTCTGTTATGTTCAATGTAACTTGGCTTTTTCATTTTGTTTTAGTCAAGGTAAGCTAACTGTTGTAACAGTGAGCCCCAAATCTCAGCAACTATCACAACAAAAGTTTATTTTTTGCTCTAATCACAGTTCAGTTCAGAAAACAGGCAGCTTGCTTCCAAAGGATGATCTGGGGACCCAGGCCCCACCCTTATCAACAAGCCAACGTATTTAAACACGCACCTATGGAAGAGGAAAAGAGAGTGGAGATTCATGTGGAGAGGGTTTTCATGAATCAAGGGGGAACCAGTACCTGTTGCTTCTACTCACATGTACTGATCAGCCCTCAGTTACTGTGAGGGAGCTGGAAAACATGTAGCCAGAAAGAGGAGGAGGAAATGAATATTGGTGAAGAGTAGCTGTCTTTGCCAAACGTAAGTAGAGTAAGTGAGAATTATCTTGGCCCAGGGTCTTAGTATTTTATAATTAAATAATAATTAAGGAATATGTCAGTTAAAAATATTTTGCCATCTATAATAAACTCTTTCAGGGGATCTAGTCAAAACTACTAGGATGAATACTTGTAAAAAAAAATTAAAAAAAAAATAACTTTGTCCCCTGACCATGCAATTATGGTAGAGAAGTAGGCCAACCAAAATGAATTTTAAACACAAAAATGAAATATGGGATGAACCAAGCTAAATCAATTTTTTTCATTAGGAAAAAGACTTCTGATGTGAATTAAATTATGTGAATTAAATGTGAATTAAAACACTATCACTGTATATTTATTAGAATGGCGAAAATCTAGAACATCAACCACACCAAATGCTGACAAGGATGTGGAGCTACAAAGCCTCTCATTCATTACTGGTTTGAATGCAATATGACATGGACACTTTGGAAGACAGTTTGTCAGTTTCTTACAAAACTAAACAATACTCTTACCAGAAATTGCCCTCTTTGATATTTATCCACAGTAGTTAGGATCTCATGTCCATGCAAAAACTAGCACACAGATGTTAACATCAGCCTTATTCATAATTTAAAAAAGTTGGAAGCAACCAAGATGTTCTTTAGTGTGTGAATGGATAAACTGTACTATATCTAGACAATGAAGTATTATTTAGTGATAAAGATAAATGAGCTATCAATACATGAAAATATGTGGAGGAATATTAAATGCATACTACTAAGTGAAAGAAGCCCAATCTGAGAAGGCTACACTATATGATTCCAACTATATGACATTCTGGAAAAGGTGTAACTGTAAAGATAGCAAAAGGGGGAGGGATGACTAGACAGAGAACAGAGAATTTTTAAGGCAGTGAAACTATTCTATATGGCACCCTAATAGTAGATACACATCATACATTTGTCAAAACCTGTAGGATATATACAACACCAAGAGTGAACACTAATGCAAGCTATGAACTTTGGGTCATCATTGGTTCACTGTACCTACCTGAAGCACTCTGGTGCAGGATGTCAATAGTGGAGTAGGCTGTGTATGTGATAGGGCAGTGGGTGTCTAGGACTCTCTGTATTTTCTGATTAATTTTGCTGTGGATCTAAAACTCCTCTAAAAAATGAAGTCTAATTTTAACATTATGATTTATAATGAAATTATAACATGTGACTTGAAAAATTAGCATACAGAAACAGCATCAATAATGCAATAACTTTAATTTTGCTTAGATGATTAATAAATATTTTTCAAGCACTTGTATTCAAACTGTAGGAGATTTGTAGATGTGTACAGGGATGGGCATCGTATTAGTAATGTTCTTTAATCCAGGGATCCATGGCAGGCCCCTCTGGATTTAAAGTCATTAATTTCTATTATTGTCACAGTGTCTGACCATGAGCCCTTAATCTGATTATCTCTCCTGCTATTCTAACCAGAGCTATTCCACCACTGTCTTATAATGGGTGCAAATTAATTCCTAACATAAAGCAATAAGAGCTACTATAGAAAGTTCTTTAAATTTGTTTTGCTATTAAATGAACTTTGAAGTGCCTCAGTACTTGATTAAGAAATCATGCTATTTTCTATAGTGATTTTCGTTGCCTGAATTCAAATTATATCATATTAATCCACAATCCACAATATCAGGACTGAAGAGGTGCAATTAATGTTCCAATAACTCATTAATTGAAAGATTTCTCTCTGCAAAGGAGATTTTATTATTTACATGTGTTATAAATATTTTCCAAGGGAGCTCCATATTCAGAGCAGCACTGTAACTAGCTATGCTGTATAAATAACAAAGAATTGAATCCTTTACTAAGTGGTTAACATCCACAATGTATTATGTTACATTAAAAATGCTTCATACAATCAATTCCCAAGAAAGAGAGTGTAATTTTCTAACTATAGAAAAGCCATTTGAGAAGTAAGCTTTAAGCTGTGAATGGATAGGAATAAGAAAGTCATGATGTTGATATAAATAAGTAATGAATAGTTTGCTTCTTGGTGGAGGGGAATGTAACCCTTTTTGGAAATGAATATAAAAACATATTGTGGATCAGTTATGACAAGAAAATAGCCTAGGGCAGTTATTCTCTTTCTTTTGTATGACTGTGAAAAGAATAATAATGCTGCAAGCTACCTAGCCTTTCCCATTACTGCCACATAAGAAATTAAGAAATGAAATTAAAATCATTTAACCAAATCTGAGGGTGAATGAACTTTTAAGGGGATGCCAAGGAAAATTCAGGGAACTCACATTTATTAAGCAATTCCATGAAGCGGACACTGTACTAAATACTTCGTATGCATTTTTAAATTTAATTTCCATATATTAATCAAGTTAGAGGTTATATCCCCATTTTACAGTTAAAGAAAGAAACCCAGAAAGATTAAGTAACTTGTTCAAGGTTGTATCAGTGACAAAGCTCAGAATGAATCCTCGTTGGTTCAAGGATGCCTTCAAAAACATTTTTTTTTTAAGGAACATTGAAGAGCCTTCTGACTCAAGATGGTAGGGTAAGCTCATCTATCTATTTTCTATCACTCTCAAGGCTCTGTTAAAAAAAACAGTCAAAGGTTATCTAAAATATCTAAACCTACAGCAATGGGAAGAATATGAAGGGACCTCAGCAGATAAGATATTTCAATAATTTTCTGCAAGATGGAAAGTAGGCAGTTAAATTATAGACTCATGAAGCGAAGTAGAGGAAACTGCCACCAAGTTATATGCAGAGGCAGCTGTAGTGAAGGCGGTAACCAGGTTTTCAACCACAGCCCTCGAAAAATGCCAGACTTATGAATTGTTGGAATGAGAGTTGGGTCAAAAAAAGGCAGTTTGAAAAGGCTGTATACAGAACAAACTCCCAATTCCTCATCCATAAAATTTATAGCATTGTAGCACTTAAGCTTTACTTCTTATATTGTCATCGAAAAAAAGAAAGTTCTTTTAAAAATTATGTTGAGAACTAGGGCACCAGCTAATAAATCAACTAATAATAACTATCATCTGGATAGCTCCGTGGACTACACAATGAATTTGCTTCTAGAGAATATTGCAAACAACTGGACACACTAAAGATTACACTACAAGCCAGAGAGGAAGCTCAGTTTTTTGTTTTTTTTTTTAAGTGGGGAGTGGCTCTTGAGAATCGAATCGGTTGTATGAAGTGTTTGGTGCTCAGAACTGCATTCCCTCAGCCTGCTGCTCATTTCAGGGCTGTAATGGACAGCTCCGTGATCACTGGCAGTGAGTGTCCCCTCTCAAGATCGTTTTTGCTGCTTCTCTTTTTGTTTCTGTCTCAGAGTTACTTAGCCTGAAAATAGGCATTTCCCAGATGTCAGGGGGAGGGTACAGACAATGGTCCCGAGGAACCAACGAGAGACAGAAATCTGTAGAGAGATGCCCAGTCTCTCTCATCCTCCAGATACAAGATTCTAGGTGGTCTCTTTATGGTTCCCCAGAGGGCTCCCAGCAGATGTATTTCAGTGACTCATGGTAGTAACCAGCCTAGAATATACCCTTGATTGGCATTCCCTCTTTCCCTGTCTTACTCCTTTTACACATTCACTCCAGATTTCTAGAGGCAACGCTCAAATAAACTATCTGCATTTAAAATCTGTCATTAGCTCTTAAGAAACTCCCTAAAATAAGAGAGGAGAGGTGTAGGAATCAGGCCTATGCTAAGATCTGTGGATGCCCAAATTAGGCCAATTATTTGGCACTCATCCAAACATTGAGAAACATTTCTTTAACATTTTTTAAAAGTTTGGAGGTCAGAAAACTGCTTCTGCCATTGCTACCATCACTGATAACATCATATCTTCCCCCATGCTAATGAAGCTGATGATAAATGATGAAACATGAGATCCAGCTATTATCAGAGTTAAGTCTGTCTGAGCTATTTGAATTACCTTCTCTCTCCAAAAAACCCACTCACTCGAGTACATTTTATTGGTAGAATATAAACCAGATCCAAGGCTGTAGCTTCAAGGAAGGTTAGAAATACAGTTTTTGGCACTTTAGCCTTTGCAATAAGTGATATGTGGGAGGGTATAAGAAAGGAATGGGAACGCATGTCAAGTGCATTGAACAATATTGAACACAGTGTGCTGTGCAGTGACTCAACATCCACAATCGTTGCCTATATTTATCTTCCAAAGAAAAACCAGAGCAAAACCAACATGCTCCAACCTTGCATAGTACAATATGACTTTTTATAAACAAAAACATGATCACTGTCTCCTAAAACAGAAGATCTAAAGTCTGTTCATTGTATCCATCTAGTGATATTGTTCATTTCTCTTCCAGTTCAGTTATAATTCCATGTTGATATCTTTTAAACCTAGGGCTAAACTATAAATTTTACCATTAATAATATGCCTTATATCAAATAGGAAGGAATAGAGAGAGAAGAGAAGTTGGATTAATAAATACAAGTATAAACACAAAGCCGGGGAAAATATGCAAAACTATCTCAGATCTTGTTCTTGTAACTGTTCGTAAAATCATAAATAGTATGGTTAACCTAATTTTCCACTGTTTATTCCAATTGTCTTTTGCCTCAGTTATTATCTAAACTGGAGAGGATTCTTCACATGGTAGAGAAACCCCAACCTTCATTGCTGAAAGATTTGAGGCCTCGGTAATCCTGACTCTTTGGGATTACTAAAGGCATCCATGAAATTTTATCACTGGCCATGTAAATATGTAAATACTTGGAAGTACCAAAGAGGATCTAGTTCCAGACATAGACCTCTCTTTTTTACCCCAGCAATCACCACAGCAGATACTGTTCTCTTCTCTGTTGAATGGCAAAAGAATCCCTAAATTCTAGGTGACTATTTTGACTTTAAGTGAAACCATTATTGTATTCCCCAGTAGAAACTTTCCTTCTCTGGGTACTGAAAATCTCTAAACCAGCAAAGCAAAAATTCGCGATGATAAAAACAAAAGATTACTGCATGTGGGTATAGTATTAATAGTATAAGAATCTGCTTTCAAATCTATCCCTTGGTTCCCAAATCCAAGCATCCTGGCCTGGGGAGAGAGAACATCACACATTAGTGACTGGTTTCAGAGCATATACTATACCTTGCAGGAAAGCATCATAGGCTCTCGAACTGTTGTCTGTAAGCTAGGGTCATAACATTCTTTAATAAGACATTTCACTGACTTAAAGGCCACATGCTTCAGGGAGATAGACTGTAATGGTATGTTGCAGATAATAGTTAGAAGCTCACAAATACATTTCCCATCTTCCTGGAGACAAACTCAGATTACATTTCTCAGCATCCTTTGCTCTTAAGTGGAATAATTGGAATGAGTTCCTGTCAATAGAGTATGGGTTAAGTTTAATGATAATCACCTCCAAACCTGGGTCATTGGTGGCCTGCTCCCTCTGTGAAATCCCCTGAGAAGCCCTTCTGTAGAGATGAGCCCCGGGAAGCTCACCTCCTCAGCTGAGTGCAGAAAACCAATTGAGGAAGGGAGTCCTGGGATCTCTGAATGATTGTGGATTCACTCTGCCCTGCTGACTGCTATTGCACTGTGAAAATGGAAATAGAATTTTAAAAAATTATCTATGTGTTCCATCATATTAATTATATTACACACTTTAATTTGGGGTTGTTACAGTAATTATCCTACCCAGACTATACATGGAACAATAACTAAATTCCATATATGTGAGACCATTGCCTTATTTATTTTATTATAAAATGATTTTTTGGGATATGAAGCAATGTTCTGTGGCATGCCATAGTGTTGGATAATACATTCAATACATTTACAAATGGATCGTATTGTTGGCAAATTCATTCCAGAGTAAGTGTCATTCTAGTAAGAATGAATTGATCCCTTTCCCTAATGGGAGCGGAGTGGCTGGCTATTCCAAGTCCATAGGACAAGGTCAGCACTGGACTCTGCTGTGGGCAGGTGGGCACTCAGCAGCGGTGCTAGCCAGACCAACCTTGCTGAGAAGTCCATACCATTTGAGCCCATGTAAACTTCTCCCTGGTAAATAATACAAATAATACTTGTGTTATTTTCCTGTGGCTGCTATAACAAATTACCACAAAATTAGTGGCTTAAAACAATAGAAATTTGTTCTCTTACAGTTCTGAAGACCAGAAGTCCAAAATGAAGGTGTTGGCTGGGCTGTGCTCCGTTTGAAGGGTCTAGAGGGGAATCCACTCCTTGGATTTCTTCCAGTTTCTGCTGGCTGCCAGCATTCCTGACGGCATCACCCCTCCCTGCCTGTGTCTTCACATCACCATCTCCTCTTTGCAGGTATAGCATTTCCTTCTTTTTTTTTTTTTTTTTTTTTTTTTTGTGATGGAGTTTCGCTCATGTTGCCCAGGCTGGAGTGCAATGGCGCGATCTCAGCTCACAGCAACCTCCGCCTCCTGGGTTCAAGCGATTCTCCTGCCTCAGCCTCTGGACTAGCTGGGATTACAGGCATGTGCCACCATGCCCAACAAATTTTGTATTTTTAGTAGAGATGGGGTTTCTCCATGTTGGTCAGGCTGGTGTTGAACTCCCAACCTCAGGTGATCTGCCCGCCTTGGCCTCCCAAAGTGCTGGGACATTTCCCTCTTATAAAAACACTTGGAATGGCTTTTATGGCCCACCCAGAAAACTCAGAGTTGTCTTCTCATCTTAAGATCCTTGACTTAATCACATCTATAAGGACCTTTTCAAATAGGGTGACATTTTTAAGTCCCAGAGCCACTATTAAGCATACTACCCTGTACTTTGTACATTTTGTTTATAAACCCAGTGAGCAAACACGGGGTGGTTAGGGAAATTAAGGAAGGAGGCTGACTAATATCCACACAGCAGATTATCCTGTCCCTCTGTTTATTAACAGCCTCTTCCACAGTAGGTGCCTCTGGTGAGCATTTAAATGGAATACACACAAAAAAAAGTCCCACTCAGAACTGTTTATCACCAATCCTCAATTTTATTCCTTCCAAATCCTTGAGCATCTAGCCAAATCATTATCCGTTACCCAAAAAAAAACTGATATAAATTCACAACCCTGGGAAGTTTTTCTTCTAGGAAAAGGGAGCAATCAGATGTACTGCCCAAAGTTCTTTCATAAGGAGGATTTTCTTTCCACACACATTTCAGGGCAACTCCTAAGTGAAGCTGTAATGCTACCTCAGTTCATTTCCAGCTGGTGTTTGCATATTATGTGTAATAATTTATAAACCAGGCTTGATTACTTTCTTTTACAGTTTCTTAATAAGAGTCCCATCATAAATTAGACTTTGTCCCAGATGGTTTAAATACAGAGCCTTTAACGAAGGGATTGCAAGTAGAGATATAGGCAGGCATAAAGAAACAAACAAGGGATGGGGAGGTGCAAGAAAACTAGCAAGAATGTGATGCTGTTATTATTCTCTGGAGGGGCAAGGAAAGAAACAGAGCTCAACGAGAATCAGACTGATGGAGAAGAAGCTTCCCAGCAGGGGCTGCGGTTGTGGAGGAAGGTATGTAGGGTCAGAGATGCAACACTAAAGTAGGAAGAGGACATGGAAGTGTTCTTCACACTCTGGAAACTTTCGATCTCCCATTGGCACTTGCTATTGATTGAATCCAACTGGAAGACAGGTGGCAAGGGAGCCAAGATGATGTAGTCCATATTGTTCAGCATTTCAGGGCACAAAACAGAGCAAAATGAATCGGAGGTGTGCAAACACAGCCAGCTAACATTTCATGGGAACTTTCATGTGGTCAAATGTGTGGGCTGAGGGAGAAATGACAATGCAGCAAGAGCAGTTGTGATGGTCACCTGAGGCATTGCTCATGCCTCTTACCTGTGCCTTTATGACTTTCTACTTGATGAAGGAGTGCTGCTGTGCATGCCCTAGTTTATGACACAACACCCAGACCATGATGGGCAGCTGTTTACATGACCATTTTATATTCTGTGGTCAGATACACAAGTCTCTGCCATGGCCCAAAAGCAATCCAAGATCTGTTTCTTAACATTTATTTGGAGACTAGGTCATGGCTTTGCTCTAAGACCTCAAAGGTTTGCACTGTAATTCTAAATCAAGGTTTGACAGGGGCCTCCTACAGGATTGCTTTCTGTCAAACACTCCAAGCACCATTTAATCTGTTGGATCTTAAATCTCAAATAGCAGAGTAGCATGCACAACAGTTCATAGTTACAAATCATTCTCTTACTCTGGACCCCATTCAGAACTAGCAGTCTTACGGATAACTTGATAAATGGGTCAAAGTAGCACATTTAAAGGTGTGTGTACATTGTTTCAAAAGTTCAGTGAGATGGTAACAATCATTGGGTCTTTTTAATAGTGGGCAATTTTAATAGCGATTTTCTTTCACCCACTATTAAAGAGACACAATGATTGTTACCATCTCACTGGACTTTTGAAACAGCATATATACACCTTTGTATATAGAGGAGGAATTATCTCAACTTGCTATAAACTAATGGACTGCCATAAACTTTAGTGATGTCATGGTCTTTGAATTTGCATAATTTGTTTTTTCCTCCCACCTTCTGGCACACACATTCCTTAACAAGGAATCTATGAAGGTTGCCACTTCCTACCCACATAGCCAATCAGCATGATGCTAACCATATAGTGAAACAAAGTGATGTCCTATGGCATGATAAGACAGGCAAGGTTCCTGTGTACCAGATTACTACAGAAAACTGGATAGCTGAGGTCAGATGCTTTACCCTACAAGGTGAAATGACTTCTGTCATCTGTTTGTTAGAAGGGAGAAAAACACTTTTAACAGATTCATAGCAGCACGTCATCTCTCAACATTTTATTTGCTTCAGTTAGTTAACTACATCTGTAACAGCCATTGAATGTGGAGTTACATGGTTAATAATAATACACTCTCTCCAAGACTCCCCAATTTCTGCGTGGGTCAAAGAGGAGTGTTAAAGGGGGTATGACAAAAAATCATCACCCCTGAATTTTTTAGACCTTGGATGATGACACGGACCTCTGACATTCACCCGGAAATGTGGCAATACTTTTGGTCTACTGTTTCAATAAGAAGGGGACATTTTAGGAGCTTCAACTTGGTCCTTCATACCATAATGGCCTTCATTCCATGAGATAGGGAGCCAATGTGGGAGTTCAACCAGAGGTTGAGTATGTCTAATCCAACTGCACATGCAGGAACTGGGAAGGGTACGTTTGAGGGTCCACTGAGTCACTGTGAGGTGAACTCAGATCAAAATTATATTTATCATCCAGCCTCTATTAAGTCCCCATTTTGACTGGTGAGCACAGTAGCAATTGGGGTGCCCAATGAGCAGCATCTGCTCTGAGTCAGTGTCCCAGTAATCCTCCCAAAGTGTGCTTATTTTCTTTCCCTTTTGGTGAAAGCTAGAAAAAGGATTGATGGTATATCCTCTGACATCACCACAGAATATTTCAAGGGAATCCAATATTCCCTCCATTTAAAAAGCTCTAGGTCTGTGTACTGGACCAAGAATGGGAATCAGTGAGGGGCTGTTTCATTGTAATGACTCAAGTCAGGCCAGTGTTTACCAGATTAGTCAGTTATACTAATCAAGAAGGACCTTAGTCTACCTATTTCAGTCCTCAGGACATCATAATAAATTGGCCACCACCATAGACACCCATAGGCCAAGCCATTCTAATAACAACTCTGGCTCTTTTGCCCATGACTGTAATCACATCTATTTTGTCTCTGGTATTTAAATACTGCCATTTGGCCTCTGCCAATCTGATACTGTAATTCCCGCTGAAATTGAAATTAAGGAACTCATTTTAGGGACAGCTTCCTCCCTCTGTCATCATCCCAATCTATAGAAAGTAACCACTACAGAATTTTCCAAGGATGCTGGTGGAACTTTCCAATAGATATCTCAAACTAGAGAGGGGCTAGTCAACTGAGTCACACAAGGTAGATCTTCAACAGTCCTGACTTCATTAAGTCTCTGGAGTCTTTCCTCCATATTATTCCAAAGAATTTCTAACATATATCTGAGTTTAATACAGGCTGCCACTGAGTCCCTATTTCAGTTGAACAACTGAGAAACCAGTAAAGCTGCTCCTCACTGTTGAGTTATGTCCTCAAAATAAGAATTTTTGATAATACATAAGAACTATATCAATAATTTCAGTTTATTCTAAAGAAATGTTTCTCCCTGCCTTAACATCCTGAGAACCTATTCCTACGCCTTCCTGCAAGTGAAAATTAGCCAAATCCTATCATTCTAACTGCCTCCTCCCAGGATAGATTTTGTATTTGTTCTCCTGGGGCATGCTGCAATCTAATTCTCTTTGCAGATCTGATGGCACTGAAAGGGGAGAAGGCAGGCATAAAGAGGATCAGCATCCCTTTGGAAGGTAACTACCTTGGTTGAGGTCATTATAGAATCTCAAGGAACAAAGGACTAATGCCATCTGACAGGGAGGAGAGACTGCTTTTATGAACAGGCATATTCAAAGCAATTTAAAGATTCATGTTCTCAGGTTCATCCAAATCTACCCAAATATCCCCATTCTGTTTCTTTAGGTCCCATCCTTTCATGATCAATGCCACAAATTTCACATAGGAAACCACTGAGACTGTGAACTCAAATTGTAATTCTGCAACCCAAAGGAGCAAACTTTGAATCTTGTTTTAAGGCATTTTAAGTCTGCAGCTATGATATATAAAAGGGTCTCTTGAGGGGTGGTCATAGAAGTTCTCCGCAACTTTTTCCTTGCCCTGAGCCAAGAATTTAAAATAAGAGCAAATACTCTTTCTGTAAGCTCTTCAGTGCAATAGGAAGCAACCCTTCCACTCAAGTTTTCTCTATTTCTCATTTGCACCACAATAGTGCAATGCAGCAGCCAGTCTGTCAAAGGCTTATCTTCAATAGCTATTCTATCCTATGTGGCCATAGGTGATCATTTAGCTATTTGCTTCATGGAAAACAGTATCCCATTTCCCAGTGGTCATGAAGTTACCACTGCCTATAAACAACTAAGTCAGATAGCCAATCTCATATTATATTTAAAAGTCAATTTCTTGATCAAATTTTGGTACTGAATACTGCGTTAGGTAAGGTTCATCACATGTAATAGATACCACTCAAGGTATTCAAGCAGAAAATCTTTAATTTAAAAGAGTAGATGCTTACAAAATTATTGGTAACTTGGAGGAATAAGAGTCAGGAGGCTATCCTTAGTCTTTAGCTTCAAATTCATTCAACCACATCTGTCATAAGTGCCATCACCATTAGCACTGTCTGTATTCATAAAATTGATGCCAAGATAGTGGAACATGTAATCCAACTGTTTCCAACACTTTTGTCTGTAGGTGCCCACTTACAAAATTGTGCTACTACAGAAAGGTGACACCCACCTCCTTCAGCCTTTGTAAAATTTCACGAGTGCCTTACATTGACAAAACCTAAATTTACGAGGGGATCACATGGGAATCTGAGAAATATAATTTTTAGTTCCCCAAACTCTGTAATACTGAAGGAGGGGAGAATGAGAACATATCAAAGGGAAAGGAATGGATTCATAGTGCTCATAAACATCTAGTACACTAACCTAAAGATGATGCTTATTTCTGAAGTAGTTAATATTTAGAGTAGACTTGAGGATGTAAACTCCAAATCTCAACCTTAATAATAAAGTAGAAATGTGTTACCCAAATTCATCTGGCTGCTGTTTTTCCTCATGAGTTCCCAAATTACTTTTATTTCTGGAGGAAAGATTAGGTACCACTTTACAAGGGCTGGCAGTAATAATTCAAGCATAACAAAAACAAATGTTGAATAAATACAGCTTTGAAGAGCAGCTTTTATTTTGTGATGTTTTATAACATTTTTACTGAGATCTGAAATCACAATATATTGGAAACCTAACTGTATTACGTACAATTAATAAATCCTAACTATATAATAAGCTTATAAACATTGTAAATGTATTTGATCCCCAGATTTATTAATTAGAACACAAGCCACACTCTCAGGTGAGGTGAGACTGTTGCTAACATAATGCTATCTATCGTACAAGACTCAATCTATCCACCCTCCAATTACCAAATAGCTAGCTAATCATTATTCTTGCAAGACTGGTTCCTAGAACAGCTTCCTCACAGGGAGGAGAAACTCAGTTGAAATATAATGCATCATGAATGACAAAGAAGGGATTTCAACTGGATGCTTTCCTTTTTCTCCATGGCAAATTCAAAGAAAATAAAATTTAACTGAGAAAAGGAACAATCGGACTGGCTTCTCTAAAATCACAGAAAAGGGATTCAGGAATACCTAAAGACTGACAAAGTACATGGAATATGTATATAGACTGATGAAAGTTATTCTTTATAACAATCATATTTAAATTGAGAAATAATTTCAAGATCCTATGTTTTTAGAAATAGCCATATTATCTAAACCTTTCAAGATTTTTTTGTATTTAGGATGGCTTTTAATTTGGACATATTGTGTATAGATGTTCAAAAGCAACATGACCTTCTGATAGTTGCATTATAATTAGATATTAAGTGATGCGTTTCAGTGTGCACTTGTTCCCTCTGAAAGGAGATACTACTTTATGAACACATTCCCTGGGATAACCTCATGTATGAGAATGGAAAAAAAAAAATCAAAATCTAAGTTCAGTTTCTATTTAAGACCAGATGGGTCTCCAGGGAAGAAATGTATGAAGAAAAATTTGCTCATGTATATTGATGTGTAAACATGCTTTATGTGGTAAATTGAAAACGACAAGAAAAAAAGGAAAAGGAAAAAACAACAGCCTAATTAAAAGAAAAAGAAGAAAGTTTAATTTCTCAAAGGAAACAGCAAAACCTACATTTCTAAGTCTGAAAAAACACCAAGAGGTGACTCATAGCATCCCCATTAATCATCTAAAGACAGCTCTGGATCCTCTTCTGCTAAGTCACAAGGCTCTTCCAGTGATACATTCTAAAATCTTACAGTCTTCGTGTGGCAGTGGTTCTACATATCAATTATTTTAAATTTAGGTTTCTTAATCTTCTCCAGTGTTCACAGCCTGCTATGAAAACAAATTCAAAAGGATCTGTGCCTTTCAATTCACAGCTGTGCCTTCCCCTCTGTAATTTATAGGCAAACTAACTTCTAACACTTATATGATGTGTAGTATTTTGAAACAAAAATATTAGGTTGGTACAAAAAGACTACTACAAAAAAAGGAATCCATTTCTACTTCTCTTCCTTTTCACAAATATTCTTGTCATTCACAAGTTATCTGCCTAAAATACAAAAGACTAAGCATGGATTCTAAATTACACCACTCACAAGCACTTGCTTTCTAAGGTCACTTGCCAAAATTACTTGCACGCTGAGTGGCAGGTGACCAATCTCCTTCAGCAGGTTTTATGATTACTGCTCAGATACTGTGTGCCTGTGTACACAGCTCAGTATCACAGTCTCTCACCTCTGCTGCCCTATTTACCATCCAGAAAGACGCTGAAATCTGCCATCCAGGTCCATGCTGAGCAGGCCAGCCAGCACACAGCCTGGAGAGCTGCAGCTGTTTTTTTCTTAGTAAGCACAGTGTTATGAGTACAGCTGGCTGAGATTATGGCTATAACAAGGAAAGAACTGGGAGAGTGTGAACTCTCCAGTGTGGTGTCTCATTCTGAAGGTGACAGAGATTCAAAAGTTCTGCTCCAATAGTCAATATATAGCATCTGACTCGTATTGTCAAATAGATAATACAACAAAAATCACTTATACCTCTATGTTCTTTCTTATTTACAGGGTAGCTGAGTTGCATATATGAAACAAGCCTGTAAACTAAAATATTCCTAATAAACTAAAAACACGGCTAGATTCCATGTTCTAAAGTACAAACATAATGATCCATGTTAAAATACTTTTGAATACCTTGAAAGGATGCATAACAAAAGAGAGAAAGAGAATGAATTAATAATATTAAAACTAAAACTAGTCATCAGTTAGTTTCCACCAGCATAGCAATCAAGAGTAACAGACTTGGGAGGCCAAGGCAGGAGGATTGCTTAAGGCGAGTTCAAGACCAGCCTGGGTAACGTAGTGAAATCGCATTTCTACCAAAAAAAAAAAAAAAAAAAAAAAAAGGAAAAAGTAACAAAGGAAAGAGAAAGAGCTACAGTCATCTATTATAGAGGAAAACTCACGTCTCAGGTATTTCTAGTTATTGTAAGTATTCAACAAATTCCCTGTCTTCTATGTAAGAAAATGTTACTTTAGTTAGTGATAAAGTTTTACCGAGTAGGAGACACAAACTTTATTCATCAGTTTTTAGGTAGCAGGCATGCAACATATCTGTGATAATAGATAAATTATGAAAGCTATTGGAAAAGGCTGTATTTATGACATCTTAAAACCATCTTCTATAAAGAAACTTACAGTCAGAACTGAATGATTTAAATGGAATACAAGAACTTCCCCATTTATGTTAAGAATAATTTAGAAGAAAATGGTATGTTTTATGTCTGAATGAAAAGCTCTTCCAAGGTTCTGGGTTCCAGCTGGGAGGGGGGGCGGGGGGGATGGGGTTAGGGGTTGCAAGGGCCTCATTTTTCCTTACTGCCCCCTTCCGGTTCGGGAAGGTGGGGGGACCTTGGCGGTGCCCGGAGCCGGCGTGGCGCTCATCGAGGGACGCCCGGCCCAAGTGGCTGGGGCCAGGCCGCAGAGCGGAGTTGGCATTTCCAGATTTGGGCTCGGGCCGCGCCTCCTCCGGGACCCTCCCCTTGGACCGAGCTGATCGCCGCGGGGCAGTTCGGGCCGGCTGTCCTGGCGCGGAATTTCCCAAATTCAACAAATCTTCCAAGAAATCCATCCATGGCAGATTATGAAGCACGGATCATTACTTTTGGGACATGGATATACTCAGTTAACAAGGAGCAGCTTGCAAGAGTTGGATTTTATGCTTTAGGTGAAGGTGATAAAGTAAAGTGCTTTCACTGTGGAGGAGGGCTAACTGATTGGAAGCCCAGTGAAGACCCTTGGGAGCAACATGCTAAATGGTATCCAGGGTGTAAATATCTGTTAGAACAGAAGGGACAAGAATATATAAACAATATTCATTTAACCCATTCACTTGAGGAGTGTCTGGTAAGAACTACTGAGAAAACACCATCACTAACTAGAAGAATTGATGATACCATCTTCCAAAATCCTATGGTACAAGAAGCTATACGAATGGGGTTCAGTTTCAAGGACATTAAGAAAATAATGGAGGAAAAGATTCAGATATCTGGGAGCAACTATAAATCACTTGAGGTTCTGGTTGCAGATCTAGTGAATGCTCAGAAAGACAGTACGCAAGATGAGTCAAGTCAGACTTCATTACAGAAAGAGATTAGTACTGAAGAGCAGCTAAGGCGCCTGCAAGAGGAAAAGCTTTGCAAAATCTGTATGGATAGAAATATTGCCATCGTTTTTGTTCCTTGTGGACATCTAGTCACTTGTAAACAATGTGCTGAAGCAGTTGACAAGTGTCCCATGTGCTACACAGTCATTACTTTCAAGCAAAAAATTTTTATGTCTTAATCTAACTCTGTAGTAGGGATGTTATGTTCTTCTTATTACCCTGATTGAATGTGTGATGTGAACTGACTTTTAAGTAATCAGGATTGAATTCCATTAGCATTTGCTACCAAGTAGAAAAAAAATGTACATGGCAGTGTTTTAGTTGGCAATATAATCTTTGAATTTCTGGATTTTTCAGGGTATTAGCTGTATTATTTATCCAACTTTTTTTACTGTTATCTAATTGAAACCCTAGACTAAGAAGCATCATATTATAACTGAACACAATGTGTATTCATCGTATACTGACTTAATTTCTAAGTGTAAGTGAATTAATCATCTGGATTTTTTATTCTTTTCAGATAGGCTTAACAAATGGAGCTTTCTGTATATAAATGTGGAGATTAGAGTTAATCTCCCCAATCACATAATTTGTTTTATGTGAAAAAGGAATAATTGTTCCATGCTGGTGGAAAGATAGAGATTATTTTTAGAGGTTGGTTGTTGTGTTTTAGGATTCTGTCCATTTTCTTTTAAAATTATAAACACGTACTTGTGCGAATAATTTTTTAAAAGTGATTTGCCATTTTTGAAAGGGTATTTAATGATAGAATACTATCAAGCCAAGATGTACTGACATGGAAAGATGTGAAAGATATATTAAGTGTAAAATGCAAGTGGCAAAACACTATGTATAGTCTGAGGCAATCAAAGTATGTATGTTTCTTATATGTATAGAACAAAAGATTTGGAAAGATAGACACCAAAAAAAAAAAAAGAAAAGCTCTTCCAAAAGCAACTAATTTTTAAAGTAAAAATATGCTACTATAGAAAATAAGCGTTTAACCAGAAATTGTAGATACCCAAGTTCTAGTTTGATTGTTTTTCTATATAGGAAATTGCAGCAGAAAACAATTTAGAATTAACTAAATCAAATAAACATCTAGCAGACAGTTTACATTATAATAAACTGATTAACAAAAAAAATCATTTTTTCCACAGCAGAAGTATATTTATTGTGCTGAAATCAGGTAGCAGGGAATGAATAGTTTCTTGGGAACCAGCACAGAATGTTCACAAAGATTTACAAATCTCTAGTCATTACACACTGAGCAACAAAACAAAGGTGTTGAATCCTCTTAGATCAAACTACTTTATATGTTGCAAATTTTCTGTAATTCTCATGACTGCATGCCTTTGGGGAAAAAGTGTTTAATTTTAATGCACAATAAATATGTTATAGCTTACAAAATATTCTGAAATAATTTGTACAAACAGCATACATCCTTCACATGCAGCTTTGACATGTTGTTGATACTTAGAGATATTCATGCTTTTTTTGGTCACATTTTGTCTTTCTCTAGTAATCCCTTTGCAACATCCCTTAAAAAATTAACCTATGTAGTAAGACATGGTACAAATTCTTTCCTATTTTATTTCCAGTTGTTCACTTATATTACATGAAATACTTCATCTGTAAATAGCAAATTGAATGTCATAGTTCTGACTACTCTCACTTTTATTCATTTTGTGTTTTAACAACACCTTGTAACATTAAGCACTGAATTTAACAATCTTTAGCACCAAGGAGTCAAGAATATTGCACCAAAATGGGTTTATACTTCATACCTAGTTAATAAATAAGATCTTGCAACTTAGTCACAAAGAAAATGTTACTCCAAAATTAAACACATTGAAAGAGAAGAACAGTTTCACAGAAATGTTTCGTGTATGCTATTTGTCATAAAAGCAAAAAACAACACTAGTGGATTTGAAAGTTAATATTAAAATTTACATTAGAAGACTCCTTGATTTTTTAATTAAAATTTATTTAATTTTAAATGTTCTTTCCAACAGAAGAGGTAGGTATATTTCCACATATGAAAAATCAGTAACAGCCATAAATCAAAACAAGGAAAGCCTGATAAAAATCAACATATTCTAACAGCACATAAATGTAACTATCTTATGATGTTACTAATAAACACGAGTTGTTTCATGTTTCAAACAGACAATAATTTTAATTTTTATATATTTCAGCTAGTAACAGGAGTATTCAAATGCTGCCTTTTCATCACAAAAAATTGTTTCCCCACAGTGATTTGTGCGAGTCATGGTGATCTCTGAGTCACCAGACAAGACTTTACTGCAATTCTTTCTTATTTTCACCAACACCATCATCATCAAGCCTCTAAGATTCTACAGAGATCAGATTTTAAAAATTTAATTACAACCAAAAGTATAGTCTGACTAGAGGTGGAGAGATTTGACCATTCTGGTCAGCAAATGAATTCAAATGTGCAAGTTTAAATGTATACACATTTCCAGCTTTGGACAAGAAAACGTAACACCACTGATTTCAGTCAGTAGATAATTAGTAATTTGTCAAAATAATTCATAAAGACTGTTTCTGTGATCGTCTAAAATTCAGACCGAAGAATGAATGACTGTAAGATACACATGCAAAATCTCATCCTGTAGACAACTGGATGATGTGAACAGGGGGAGAATCTCCAAAGTCACATAATGATTGCTTTGGTCTGCAGAATATCAAGGCTAATTTAAAAAAAAAATGTTTAAAATAAAAACTTCATAAATAAAACATCTGGGTATGGTATTAACACTTTACTCGGTCTAAGAGTTACTAGGACATAGAGCACATTTGTCTTTTCTCCCCACCCCCAAGCTCTCCTTTGCTTCTGTTTTCCCTGAAATTTTATATGATATGGGAGTTTTTCCTCACTGTCAACAACAGTTAAGGCCCAGTTCAATTTAATCTCCTTTTGCTTTTCCATTTTTCTGCTTTTTTCCATTTTCTATCATGAGTTGTTTTTCTGATTTGCTCACACCATTTGCTGAAATACCATTCATGGCTGTTTTTCCAGTTTTTGGTTTCTTAGGCTCTTTGTATGTCCGAATGTAGAAGTTAAGAAAGAGAAATATGAAGCTGATTGCGTAGGCAATTAGAGCCCAGTGCATCCATTTGGGGAAGGGGCAGTCAGTGTAAAGAGACAGTGCTGTGTGCCCAATGGTCACATGGAACTGAACCTGAAAAACAGAAATGACAGCACAAAACATTTAATCTGAATTGTAAACAACTTTGAACAACATCAGCATCTTCTACATAGCTATCACAGGCCCAAATTTTGCCACACTGTGCAAAATTTATTGTTTTCTGGCTCCCATGGCTAGCTCTTTCTCATTCACAGCTCAAATGCCATCTCCTCAGTAAGGCCTTTCTGACAAGACTTCAATTTCAATTGGCCCTCCCAATCCCATTAACCAAAGAGCTTTTTGCATTTTTTTAAAGGAGAATTATAACTATTTGAAATTGTCTTTTGTATTTGTTATTTCTTTATTGCCTATCTTTCCACCAGAATATGACTCCAGAAGGCAGGGCTTTGTCTTGCCCATCAGTGATTCTTGAGTCCTCAGTACAGCACCAGGATCAAGGAACATGTGTTGAATAATGTTATCTGATGAAAGGGAATCAATGGCCTAGGAGAGTAAAATAATAGTATTGTAGGCTCTTCAATTTTGTTTTCCTCCCACATTTTAGATTGGTTTCCATCAAATACCAAAATAGCTCATTTATTTCTTACAGATAGTAGGCAGGTAAATTTTTATTTGAATGAACACTATATTTCAAAAACTAATATTTTGATGGCCGGATGTGATGACTTACGCCTGTAATCCTGGCACTTTGGGAGGCCGAGGCAGGTGGATCAACTGAGGTCAGGAGTTCAAGACCAGCCTGGCCAACATGGTAAAACCCTGTTTCTACTAAAATATAAAAAATTAGCCAGGCGTGGTGGTCTATGCCTGTAATCCCAGTTACTCGGGAGGCTGAAGCAGGAGAATCGCTTGAACCCGGGAGGCAGAAGCTGCAGTGAGCCCAGATTGCACCATTGCACTCCAGCTTGGGCAGTAAGAGCAAAAAACTGTCCCCCCACCCCCACCAAAAAAAATTAAAAGATAAAAGCAATATTTGGATAAAATTTAGTAGATATTTCAGAATAAATACAAAAAGAATCACTTTCAACTTTAAAAATTTTTTAAAGGAAAAAAGCCAAAAGTCAGATGATTAAAATGAAATAGATTCTGATGTATCAATAAATGAATGGGTCAAGACATAATGTTAACAAGGGTTAATTTTTTATACAATTAACTTATATGACTAACTGTTGTGAGGACTTCTGGCTTGGAAATACAAATTCAACATCCTGTTTGAAATGGACAGTTGTGGTTCTCTTTTCAGGACCGCATTGTCCTTAAAATATTAACTGTTGATTACAACAATCAGTATCATTTTAAATATTATTAAAATAATGTATGCCATGTAAGCTAAAAATTTATACCATATTAAACAACTTTTACAATTTTCCTTGGCAAATATTTAAATTTGAAGAACTTTTGGTTTCACAATGGTTTTCAGAAGCTGCATCACCCAAAAGGGTGTGTATAAGGGTGTGATTGGGTATGGCGTCACTCAAGGAGAGGCAGGTGTAGGCTCCAACAAAACAGATAGGACTAATTCACACGATTTTGATCACCTCTTCATTTTCCTGGGTCCATTTACTACTTACTGAGAGAAATGAATTACACAAACTGTGTTAACAGCTTTTACACAAACACTGGAGGCAGCTTCCTGTGCCACTTTGGTTACAAATGAATCCTTCACACCCAGCATTTCCCAAAAGTTGTGCTTCCTGTTTGGTTAGCCGGCTGTTTAGCAACTTAAAGCAGAGATGAATAATATTTCCAAATGCGATTCCACTGATAAAATTGTGCACATGCTATGATTAAAGCAAATTATAATAAATTCTAAAGCTTGAAAAATAGTTACCAAGTTGGCTTTGAATTTCCAGTTTGATTACAGGCCAATGTCTAGCATCTGAAAGATACACTAATGCACACACTCAGATTGCCACAAGCAGTCTTACTAGGGGGATGTGCTGAAAACTGGACTGAAGACTACCATTTGAAAATATCTGTCTCCGGGCGCGGTGGCTCAAGCCTGTAATCCCAGCACTTTGGGAGGCCGAGACGGGTGGATCACGACGTCAGGAGATCGAGACCATCCTGGCTAACCCGGTGAAACCCCGTCTCTACTAAAAAATACAAAAAACTAGCCGGGCGAGGTGGCGGGCGCCTGTACTCCCAGCTACTCGGGAGGCTGAGGCAGGAGAATGGCGTAAACCTGGGAGGCGGAGCTTGCAGTGAGCCGAGATTGCGCCACTGCACTCCAGCCTGGGCGACAGAGCGAGACTCCGTCTCAAAAAAAAAAAAAAAAAAAAGAAAATATCTGTCTCTGCTCTCTTAAGGACAGTGTTTTAGAGAATTACAAGGAGTTCTCTTGTCCCTATTCCCTTCCTTTGCCCCACCCCTTCCTTGGCTATGTGCTTTCTTTTCAGCTGTATAGTCTAAATATATGAGATATGTTAAAGACTGAAAAATGAAATAAAAAACAAAATTTTTAAGCGAGGACAACAAGAAGAGAGATAATAAAATTTTAAGTTAAGAAAATCACCTGAGGGGAAAACTACAGATTATTTTTCTATTCAGACATAAATCTACGTACTTTGTAGCATGCTTAGATCTTTAATCATCCTTTCCACAAATATGTTTAGAGAATGTTTTCCTTAGAGAAGTGCTATGTCTAGTCTTTTAAGGGTATTATAAAAACAAAGACTTGCCGTGACCAATGAGTCTATGAATAAGTCGGCTGGAGTCAAGTGGGCCTAACTGCAATATAACTAGAGGATAAAGTTAATTTCATAATAGAAAATTGTCTAAAATGACATTGCACTTTAAAATTAATCAAATTTAAACAATTTCAGTGTTTTCCCAGAAGAAACTTTGGAAGCATTTAACTCACCAGTTGCAACATAGTCAGGTATCGTTTCCACCAAAGGTATTTCTGAATCCATGGGCCAAATGCAGCTAACCCATAGTATGAGTACATAATCACATGGATAAAGGAATTCATCTGCGCTCCAAAAAATGCTTTAGAAAAACAACAGGTAATTACCAGATACAGAAAATTTTATTAAGCAGTAAGCCACTGAGATATACAATAAATGAATACACATTATTTTTTAATATTTAATATTGAGTACAGATTAGGAATGAAAAATATAAAGTAGTACTAATAAAAAAGTTTTCCCTTCAGATTAAGCTAGATATTTTTAAAGTTTAGATTTGAGGTTTTACCCTATAAATAAAAATGTATGTTCAAATGCAAAGGACTTTCAAAGTGGTAGGTTTTCAAATGGGGTACTCCAGTGAGCTTAAATAGGCCCAAATGTAGAACTGTTGCCTATGTGACTTTTAATTCTACTAGTCTTGCCTTTAGATGTGCCAATATACATATCTATAACAAAACAAGCACTTATTTCTTAGGTTTCCAAATAGTTTAAAATATAACAGCACTACACATATTGAATAATTCATTTAATATAGATAAATCTACAGAGATATTCCAGTCAGTCTAAATCAATGACATTCTTTCTCTTCAGAATATTAATTAAATCAAGGTATAGATGTAATAATAAATTAATTTTGTCATAAAGTGATCTAAGGGTTCAGTTCAGATTTACTAATTTTCTTTTAAAATTACAGAGGTTGCCTTTAACTGTATTGTTTTAAGGTGGGCCCCAATAATATATGTATTAATTTCTAAGCTGCCAATTATCATAATATGATAATGAAAGCAGGAAGGTGAACTATACTATAATGACTTGTACCCTGGATCCTCCTCAGAGGAATCATCTGCATCAATCTCAACAAAGTGAATCATCCTTAATCTACAGGCATCTGAAAAGATAGGAGGCAGATCTTGGCCAAACTATGAATTTAGATCCTCTTTAACATTAACAAGGCTATATAAAATTTCCTTTGAATAAGAACCAACCAGGCCTATACAGGCTGAGTATCCCATATCCAAAATGCTCAGGACCAGATGTGTTTCTGATTTCAGATTTTTTTAAACTTTGGAATATGTGCATAAACATAATGAGGTGTCCTGGGGATAGGACTCAGGTCTAAATCCAAAACTTCACATACACCTTATACATGTATCCTGAAGGTAATTTTATAAAATTTTAAAGTAATTTTATGGGTGAAACAAGGTTTGTGTACTCTGAACATCAGAAAGCAAAGATGTCACTATCTTAGCCACCCATGTGGACACTGTCTGCGGTTGTTTGGCATCAATATTATTCTGTACACAGAAAAAGGCTAAGAGGGTCTTTTTTTCCCTCAGGTATACTGAATAAAGTGTGTTGTGCACTTGTGTTTTGACTGTGACCCATCACATGAGGCCAGGTGTGTAATTTCCACTTGTAGTGTCATGCTGGTGCTCAAAAAGTTTTGAATTTTGGAGCATTTGGATTTCAGATGTTTGGATTAGGGATGTTCAATCTGTATTAGAGCAGGAGTGAGCTATGGGCCAAGATGGAAATCTTCAGATTTGAGGGGTTGTGTCTCTAGTCCCATTCCCCATCAAAATATTGTTTTCTACCTTAATCTTGGTTTATGCTTATCTCTGTGGCAAATCTTTAGGTATTAAAGTAGTCACAGATAAAAAGCTAAAGTTATACTTGCCTCAAATTTTTTAAAAATGAAATGATGGCTGGGTGCGGTGGCTCATGCCTGTAATCCCAGCACTATGGGAGGCAGAGGCAGGCGGATCACAAGGTCAAGAGATCGAGACCATCCTGACCAACATGGTGAAACCCCGTCTCTACTAAAAATATAAAAAATTAGCTAGGCGTGGTGGTGTGTGCCTGTAGCCCCAGTTACTCAGGAGGCTGAGGCAGGAGAATCGCTGGAACCCAGGAGGCGGAGGCTGCAGTGAGCTGAGATCACGCCACGGCACTCCAGCCTGGAGACAGAGTGAGACTCCATCTCAAAAAAAAGAAAAGAAAAAACAAAAAGAAATAAACATGGAAATGATTAACCACGAAAGCAAGTTAAATGGTAGATCAAGTCAAAGTCCTAGGTTCTCATTGCTTTCCACTGAACACATAGATGCAATTAAACGCAAGCAGTATATTCCTGAAAATGCTCACCTTGTCCTCCTGCAACCCACTTAATTCCAATCCACCACAAGGTAAACATCGTACAGTGATGATACACATGAAGGAAAGAAACTTGGTTGTTTTTCTTTCTCAGAATAAAAAACACTGTGTCCAAATACTCAACTCCTTTAGAAACAAAGTACCACCACAGAGCAGCAGCTATCTGTAAAAAGGGAAAGCGTGTTATAAACACCAAAATGACACTATTGTACGGATTTATACTCATTGTAAGTAAGTTCAAAATAAATATTTATATATTGCACAAAATGTACAAGGCATGGAATCATTTATGCCTAAGTAGTTTTGAAAAACCTAAGCATCTCTCCATGGGGAAAAAATAGAAAATAAAGAGTCCAAAGCTCTGTCTATACAGTGCTAATAAGTTAGAGAACATTTTCTGTCTGTTCCATAGGTAGATGTCACATAGTATCAAACTGCTGAATACAGAGCTGGAAGTACATTCAGACTGCCATGCTTTTCAACTTGGTAGAGGAACTGAGATGTTGACTTTGTAAAATGAGTTTAGTTGTTCATGCTCAGCCTACATTATACCTCAGAAAAACGTGCAAGTAAGTTCATGTAGCAATTGGTCTCTGCAAGTGTCTGCCTGTCTGCCCACCCTCTCCCCTCACCTCCTCCTGCCCGCGCGCCCCACCCCCTCACCGCACCAACATGTGCAACAACATAAATATCCAATCACAGCAGTTTGTATTAGGTATTAAAATCTTTAAAATAATAAATGGGAATGAACAAACAAATATTTCCCAGGTCATAAATATAATCCTGCTTACATGAATAAGTCTTTTCTTTTCCTGGGCTCTAATTAAGTCACCAGATGGTGCAGAAAGATTACATTACATGCTGAGATTAAGGATCCAGTGAGAGGTGACCTCTGTATGTTTTAAAATGTTTTACAAGAAGCCTACTACAACAGAAACCAAAACTTAATTTTTTATGTCAAGTATTTTCTATGATAAGCATCCTATGTACAAATAAGGCAGTACATAACTAAAATCTATGTATAAGCTTTTGTGTGTTAGGGCCCTGTCAGATTCATTCACAGACAGGCTTAGGTGTTTTAGAGTTGAAGGATCCCTTTGTATTTTATACCTGAACCCGGTATATGTCATGAGATTTTTGTTTGTTTTGGTTTCTGCATTTGAAAAACAAAATTATAATTTCGAAATATGGGGAAAGAAGAAACAGAAAGCATATAAGAAACGAAGTATTTACAAACTGAGAATTATGTACGGGATTTACTTGAAAAATATCGTTAAAAATGATATGAATTGGTGGAAAATAAGCTTGAAATAGCTAACTACTCCCAGCAACACGACAGTTAATATTCACTATTATATTAGTTCTTTAAAATAAAGTAACTATCACCATTTTGGCATAGTAACCTGTAACTAAAAGGAAAGATATAATAACTTATTTTTCCTCCATCTGGACCTCCACATTTGCCACAATTCACATAAAATAATAACAAATAATAAGTCTCTTTAGTTTGCAAACTGCACTAGGTATCTTTAAATAAGCTACACCAAAAGTGATACTTCTTGGCTACATAACAACAAATACAAAAATGAGTCTCTCCATAAAATATTCACTCTATTGCATCCCAGATTAGAGAGAAGAAGAGAGCACGAGCAAGATTCCAAATGAAATCTGTTGCAAATCTCAGGTTCTTTATCCTCCTAGATTATAGTTCTCATAATAGCTCATTTTTTAAAGACTTGAAAGTTTACATCTGTAAGCGAGAGTGGTATTTTTAACCTTTATCCTAAAAATAGTAATATGTTGCCCCATCTAAGGGTTTTTCTATGCCTACTCCCAGAAGTCAGTCAGTCAAACACTTCTCCCTGTTCCCTTCCCCACAGCAAGCAAGAAGTCAGCTCTCCAACTGAAGAGATTCTTTGGCAACAGTTATCAGAAGATAATTTTTCATAGTCAATACATCTGGAGAGGAGCCTCTCTCATTTTCTCTCAGTCACATCCAGGTTTTATGTCCTCCTTAGTCATTTGTTTACAGGGCTGCTGCCTGCCTCGTCACCCTCACTAGAATGCCAGCCCCACAAAGGCAGGGCTTTTCAGCTCGTCCCCAGTGCCCCTCACAGTACCAACAAATAGTAGATGCTCAATCCATTATTTAATGAATAAATAAAACCAACATGACAACCAAACCGGTGACTTTTCATCAGTCCATAAGTCTTCTAATAGGGAAATGAAGATATGTACATAACATGGTTAAGTACATTAAAGCAATTTGGTCTCCAGTCTTGATGAATACTGGTATTTATATAGTGTCCACTCCCCATGGCAGGAAACTGTTTTTCTCAAGGGAAGTCACTGGATATTATTACTACATATACTATAGGTAACATAAAACATGTTATGTTTTATGTGTAATTTCTAGTATGAACCACAGTATATAAGAAGAGCTCAATAAATACTTAATAGAATAAGGTAATCTGTTGTTTCTTTCGCTTAATGTTAATTTTACTCATGTAAGTGAATGGAAAACAAAATATAACATCTTTTTACTAGTGGTTTATTTTTCTGCAAATATAATAATAAACTGAGTTTATGCCTATACAAATTGTTCTATGCTTAATTTCCTAAACATTCCACACTTCACAAAACATTTACTTTTCCTCACTTTCTTAATACATAACTAGGACTCTAAGAGTTTCTATTCTTGACCAAAAACAAACAAACAAAAATCTAAAATATCTTTAAAAGAAACATGAGACTTCTTTGCTTTAACAAATACTGCATTTTAGTAATCCAATGCATATTTGCTCATGCCGCAAAATAAAAAACATTCTTCAGATACAAAAAAAAATTTTAAATTAAGTACTTTTAAAAAAAGCATAGTTTTATTGACTCATAACAATCTAGTATAATTTCATTATCATATTAAAGTACTTTTTGCGAGGTGTGCTGGCTCACACCTGTAATCTCAGCACTTTGGGAGGCTGAGGCAAGAGGATCCCTTGCGGTTAGGAGTTCAAGACCAGCCTGGGCAACATAGCAAGACCCTGTCTCTATAAAAAGTAAAAAAAAAAGCTAGGCATGGTGGTGCACACCCGTAGTCCCAGCTACTTGGGAGGCTGAAGCAGAAGGATCAATTGAGCCCAGGAGTTTGAGGCTGCAGAGAGCTATGATCATACCACTGCACTTTAGTCTAGGGGACAGAGCAAGAACCTGTCTCTAAATGAATGTTAAAGAACTTGTCTTTAAAAAAGTACATTCTACATTTTCACAGATTGGGGCCTATAAAAATCAAACCACTTTTACTGATTAAGAGTATTTTTAATGTACTTACCCTGACTTCATTAACATTATTAGAATAATCCACACTCTGGCAAATATAGCTATATCCCGCATTATATGATCCCATGAATAACTGGAAAAAGAGTAGTAATATTTGTAGTAAAGTTTTAGTAAATACAGCATTAAAAATACAATTATATACAAAATGTAGCCTTTCAAATTATTTTAAAAGCAATATTTTCTTTAAAAATCTCAAATGCATTAAAAAATTTTATGCATTCCAATTGCTAGAGGTTACTGTGCATTAATTTGTTCTATAATTAAAATATAAGTTAAAAATCACATGTAACTTTTATACTGAATATTGACTCTATTAAATACTTCACAGCATTAAGAGAAATTTTTATTGCTAGGACTCAGATTTTAAAGTTGTTCTAGCTTAATTGGTTTCTATGTTTGATGCAGAGTGGTTTGCATATAACAAATTAGGTACAGATATCCAAATAAATTAAAGTGTTTATGAAGTTGAGCCTTGAGGCTAAGTTTTCAATTAGAGAAATATTTGTTTTTCTAAGAAGAGTTATTGGTTATTTTCCAGCATTACTAGCCAGTTCTCTGGGATCACACAGAATTTTAATGAGTCTCTTAGGGAACAAATTCTTTATACTTACGCAATTTAAAAAATGGCTCTGTCAATCTAGCCTTTAGGATTTCCTTTGAAAATGTCACAGAGAATTTGCTTGTGCCCAGGAAAGTATATAATGCTTAGTAACAACGGTTATATGGTAGTTCATTTTAATTCATTTTAATTCCAGCCCCAAATACGACATTACATAATGGGATTTACTTGAAATTGGCATATTTTGATCAGTTACCAAACCGGAAACTACTGAATAAGAATTATAAATAAATAGCTGCTACTGTTTACTGAGTGCTTAATACATGCCAAACATTATGCAAAAATTATCTTACTTAAATCTGATAATAACCCGAGATGGCAGGTTTTTAGGTGGGGAAAACGAGGCTAAGAAAAGTTAAATAACTTTCAATGCCAGAACCACTAATAAGGGTTCTTTTAGAATCCAGTTGGTCTTATTCAAACTTCCATTTTAAACAACTGTCCTATACTTCATGTTTAATTTTTTTGTTATTCAAAAGTGAAAAATGTCAAAAATGTACTTTTAGAGTAGCTAACAGTTATGTCTGGGTACAATATTACAACGATGGTTTTATACATTCTCATTTTTAAATTTCCAATAACCTTGGAAAATTATTAAAGTGATCTTAAAAACATACCTCTCTGAAGATAAAAAAGTTAAGCAAAACCATCCCAAAATTATAGATAATGAGCACTAGACGCATCTGAAAAGGTTCTCGGTCCTTCATCCATTTCGGACCCAGCCACACAAACAGGAGATAAAGAGTGCTTATACTTAGCGTAGGCCAAGGAGACTGCATCAGAGGCCAATTTTCCACACGCTTATCTATAGAGAAAACAAAATACCCCAAAATTAATCAATAAATGTTTTATAAAACGCACTTTCTAGGAATCAAGATGTTTCAACTTAATTTCCGAATTTGACCAAATATGGATCACTGTCCTTTGAGTCCCAATAAAAAAAATACATGGTATAAAAACCAAAGAAACAATACAGAATCCTGCAAGTGGCCTTTGAAAATTATGCTTCATTACTTATGTTGTCACACATTATGTTTTACAGAGACCCTAGAGAACAAAAACAAGAAATAAAGCTCACTAAAAACAGAGGTGATTATCTTGGGATGAAAAGTTAATGAAAAACTTCATACACAGAAAGTAAATAGCTTAAGGAAACATTTGTCTTCCATATTATACATGTGAAATTTCTCAGGGCAGCCTGGAGGCTGCTCTGTGTGTCCACTCCTAAAGCAGGCAAGAATTTAACTGGAGAGGTACAGGGTGATGGTAGCCGTTTGCTGATATCTAGAGACACTGAAGACAAGAGTACAGGGGCACTGAGAGATTAAGTTAGAGTTCACTACAATTCTATAATGTATTTAAATAGTCACCATGTTCAAGACATTTTTCTTTTTCATTGAGAGCATGCACCTATTTTATTCCCATGAATAACTAACTTGAATGTTTTTCTCTAGAGCTGTAAGTCACATAACTAACATATGTGGAACTATATATAATGCAACACATTATTTTACTTAAAAGGAACTGATTGTCCAGCATATTCAAATATGCAACCATAAATCAATTTTATAATGGAATGTTGCCACAAGTAAAACATTTCTCAAACAAGAATGACAATGAAATATGGATGAGATTAACAAAAATCTTTTAACACATTATAAAAATATGTTAATGTTAATTTTTATATTTCTAAAAGGTAAACAACAGTTATAGGTTGCAAATCTAATTTCTAGTTTATTCTTGGCAATGCAAAACATTTTTACGTCCTATTTTGAGGAAATAATGTATTTTTAAAGTAGTAAAAGAAAATTCAAGTTCTTAGAACCAAACTAAATGAATTTAACTTAATTGTTGATTATAATAACTCCCTATTTAGACTGTCACTTTTACTAAAAGCTGTATATGCAAAATGCTTCCGGATTAGTGAACTAGGTATTAAAATATCTTACTTAAAAAAATTAATCTGTGCCTATATACTGTCAATAAACAATAAGATACAAGATATAAAATATATACAGTCAATAAACAATAAGATACAAGACATAAAACACAATATTTAATCAAATAATTTGCAAAGTCAGGAAATGACACAACTACTATGGTTTTAATGAAATTAGAGTTGTTAAAAAGGTGAGCTATTGCTTGATGACCTGTGATATGGGAAAAAAAAAAGGTGATAATGACTTGAAAGAAAAACACATATGGGAACCAGGAAAACAGAAAAACTGATTTTATTTCATAGTTTTAAAGGGAGGTCTATTATTCATAGACATTATAGCTATATCACTCAAATCAAACACATTTCAGAGTTAACAATAAACCAATATATTTGAACCATAGGAGAGACAGTAAACCTCTCATAAGGAGGAAATGACTTAAAAGATGGCCCGGCTGACTTTTGTTAAAAAGGCATTGTGCCACTAAGGACTTATCAATGACTGTTCACTTTTCTTAATGGCATTTTATCATTTTACGTTAATTATCATCCTATGACCGTATCTTTCTATGCTAAAGGTCCCCCATAAAACACGAGGTGTGCATCTACTTAGGCATTTCTTTTTCTGTATTATAGAAAAAAAAGATTTAGACAAACCCCCTATATTATAGAAGACACATTGAGACAAACTCTCTGTTCTAGGTCACAGAGAAGAAGTTGCTGTGGTATCCTGTTCTTTTCCACAAACTGTAGGGCAGGTGTTGTTTTTCCTATGAGACTTATACAAAGAGTAAAAGTACTCTGATTAATGCCATACTCCACGTAACAAAGGAAGATAAATTTGTGAGGAGATTTTAATTTCTAACATCACAGATTATCTTTCGCCCTTATCACATACAGAATTCCTATCGACTTCAAAGAAAGTTCTGAGTGGCGGGTACAAAAAAAAAAAAATTAAATAAATAGGTCCAAAACTCTGCCAGAAATTAAGAGTAAATAAAAGTGCTCATTCTTTTTGATGTGTAGTGTAGTATGCTGTATCTGTATCATTCTCATTCAACAGAGAAATTTAAAGAGAAGACTACCACAGGAGAGAGAGAAAGAGACATTAGTGAGAAGCTGAAGATCTTACAATATGAAACACTAATAGAGGCCAATAGAAGAATAGAAACAGGAAATAACAGAGGAATCAGAGAAAGCACACAAGACCCTACCAGTAAGTAGACTGGATTCTATTTATTTATTTATTTATTTATTTATTTATTTATTTATTTATTTATTTTTAAGAGATGGCATCTCATTCTATTGTCAGGCTAGAGGGCAGTGGTGCAAACATGGCTCAATGCAGCCTTCACCTCCAGGACTCAAGTGATCCACCTGCCTCAGCCTCCTGAGTTGCTGGTGCCACAAATTAAGAGTAAATAAAAATGCTCATTCTTTTTTATATATAGTGTAGTGCACTGTATTGTTCTCTCATTCAACAGAGAATTTCCAAAAGAGAGAAGGAAACAGGCACTAGTAAGAAGCCACCATGGCCAGCTGACTGGCAGAGTTCTAACACTGGCTGTGCTACTGTGCACAGCACCTTAGGTGCACAGTCTGTCTTCATTTCCTCCATCTATAAAACTGGAGGGAAAGTAGGTGAACTAGATTAGTGTTTCTCCAGTTTCAGTGAGAAAATGAATCACCAGGTTGGGGGGTGGGTGGGCATGGTAAAAATGGGTCTGACATGCAGCCCATTTCTTTTCTTTTCTTTTTTCTTTTCTGAGACAGAGTCTCGTTCTGCTGCCTAGGCTGAAGTAGCATGATCTCTGTCCACTGCAGGCTCGGCCTCCTGAGCTCAAGCCATCCTCCCACCTCAGACTCCCAAATAGCTGGTACTACAGGCACACACCAACACATCCTACCAATTTTTGTATTTTTTGTAGAGACAGGATTTCGCCATGTTGCCGAGGCTGGTCTCAAACTCCTAAACTCAAGCAATCCATCTATCTTGGCCTCCCAAAGTGTTAGGATTACAGTCATGAGCCACCATGCCCGGTCCATGCAGCCCATTTCTAAGAAGACTGCATTTTCCAGGAAGCTCTAACTGATGCTATGCCATTATTCCATGGACCATCCCCTTTTGAGCAGTAACAAACTAGATGATCATTTAGGTTTCTTTTAACTTCTGAAAATTGTTACTTTTAAAAATAATTATTAGGAAGAAGAATAGACTAACAGTGAGGAAAACCGGATCAAGAAAATTTTAACTGGTCACAGGACGCATTTTGCATGGCCAGAGCACCTGCACATGTTACTATTCCATTACAGCATTCATTACACTGTCCAGTGACCTTCTTTTAAACTGTTTTCTCCCTGAAAAGAGGGGTTGGGTCTTTCATTCTTGTACTGCAAGGCCTATCAAGGTATCTAAAAATATATTTGATGAATAAATAAAGAGCAGATAATGTTTTCACATTATTCCTCTATTCTCTATCTTTTCTGCCAAATCCAACAGTACATTTGTTGACATTCAAGGTTTTCTCAGTGTCCAAAAACCCTTCCTACAGCTTTTCCCAGATCCTCCTCTATGTTGGCCTAATAACTTTATCCTCAAGTCAACAACTCATCAACCCAGTATTTAGTGAATATGTGTGCTCTATAAAGTTCAATGACCTTTTACTTCATTCCTTACTCCAGGGGAAAAAAGCAATGCCCTCACTTCTTTGCCCAACAATGCAAGGCAGGCATTCATTCAACAACCACTTAACAAATCCCTGTTTTCAGCCTATAAAAGGCCACATTTTACACCACACCCTTTTCAGATTAGTCCTTCGTTCAGAAGGGTCAGAGAGCTTTCAAAAATTCAGCCTCCCAGGATGATCATGGAAGCTGTAGTAACTGTCAATCCCTAACCCACAGCATAACAATTCCCAACCTTTTGATAATATTTGGATGAAATTCCTCCACGTCTTTACATGTTATAATACCATACAAGTTATGTTTGTCTTTCTGCATGTATTTGCATTAATATTTCCTTTAGTGCTTCTGATAAGATGCAAATATTCTATATTTCTTTCATATATTTCCTTTTCCACTAAAAAGGGCTGTGTCACAATAGTACCATACAATGATATGAAAATTCACCATTACTAACAGTTCCACCTACGTTTTGAACCAAAAAAATGTTGGGAGACTAAAACAGTAAAGGAAAATCATGAATACTAATGCTTCATGTATTTTATGTAAACTTTAAAAATATTAAAGTAAATTATCCATATTTTCATTAACTCGAACGTTTACATATATATATTAGTATTTTACAGCTAAATTAAAACTTCTAATTCATTTGGGCTATGTACTGAATCCAAATGTAGATTATACATATTAGAGTGACAGGAGATATATTTCTATTATGTTGTCAACATCCTAATCCTACACAGTTATCAGTGGGATTCCACATCATGAATTCATTAGGAAAAAAGACTGAAAAACATCTACTAAAATCCTACCTCTGTTACCACCACTGAAGTGACACCCTGTCGCCAAATAGTACAAAGATCCAAATACGTTTTATGTAGTATTCTTGGGAGTTTTTCTTTAGAAAGTTTTGGTGGGATGGAGGGGGAAACAAAAATGATACAAATATAAATGGACTCTTGTCAACTTGTTTTATCAAATTACTTTCATGTTTTATACTATAAATATGCTTATTAACATGTTTGTACCTTCATGTGTTAGTAAATTTGCTCTTATTTTGAGCCTATTTATTAACAATTTTAAGTCTTTCATGTTGTCAGGTAAACCTTTATCTAAACAAGAATCATAAAATTTTAGATTTAGAAATGATCCCTTTATCTTAAAAATGAGATTCAGAGAGGTCAAGAGACTTGCCACTGCAGGTAAAGCAAGAGCCTCATTTAACCTAGCAGCTGTTGTAGGCACTACTCAATCACCATGTACTTAAATCTTAAGGGAGAAAATTTCCCATCGCTTTTTTCTGAATTATAGGTACAAATGCTTTATTTTAAGACTGTTCTTTCAAGGGAAAGAAAATAAGAGAGACTTTCAAAAGTTCCTTCAATAGAAAGAATGACAAGAGTTACTCAAATGAGCCAAGTCGTACACTTCATTAGGTGCTGCATCTGGCAGACCTGGATCATGAATACTTCAAAGCCATGATACCGAATAAGGGAAAAAGACTAAAGACTAAAGCCTGGAAAAGAGAAAGGGGCCTCAGCAAATACTAAGAGAACTTAAGAGAAATCAGATTTAATCTCCATTTTCAGAGAGTGGAATTAGAACCAAGGTAAGTTACAGGAAAGTAAACTTCACCTCAATTCAGGAAATTTCTGACCAGTGGGTCTTTCCCTTTTGTACATAGAAGGAGCTGTCTCCTTTGGTAATGGGTTTCCCATCCTAGTTTTGAATGAAATTTAAGCAAACCTAAAGCCAAATATTATAGCAAATTGAGCTCAGGAGCAAAAGTCTTTATTTTAAAAATGAGAATGACTATCTCCCTATCCTGTTCATTGCCAGCACAGCTCCCTGACCCAGATTTCCATCATCTCTTGCATTCTAGCGGTCTACAAGTCTGCCTGCCTGTCAGAATCACCCGAGGGAGCTCAGATCATGGTGTCCAGTCCTACCCGCAAAGATTTTGATTCAGTAGGTCTGGGGTAGGACCTGGGAATCTATGATTTTGCACTTTAACCTTTGCAGACCCTTAAAGCGTTAAAAAATAGTTTGTAATGAAAATATTTTGAGACTGATTTCTAAAGCTTATGCCAAATGGGACTGATTTGTTTAATGTGGTCAGCAATCATACAATTTTACCTTTATTAAAAGGCTACATAATAATTATATAACTATGCATGTTTGTCAAAATTCAAAAACTGTTCAGTAAAAGGAGTCAATTTTACTATTTGCATATTATTCCTTTATAAAAAATGAGGGGGCCGGGTGCAGTGGCTCATGCCTGTAATCCCAGCACTTTGGGAGGCCGAGGCAGGCAGATCACTTGAGGTCAGGAATTCAAGACCAGCCTGGCCAACATGGTAAAGCCCTGTCTCTACTAAAAATACAAAAAAAAAAAAAATTAGCTAGGCATAGTGGCGTGTACCTGTAATCCCAGCTACTCGGGAGGCTGAGGCAGGAGAATCACTTGAACCCGGAAGGCGGAGGTTGGAGTGAGCTACGATCACGCCACTGCACTCCAGCCTGGGTGACAGAGAGAGAGAGACTCCTTCTCCAAAAAAAAAAAAAAAGAAAAAAAGAAAAAAAGAAAAATGAGGGGTCTACCTGAAATGGGGTTTCCCTTGAATACCTTCCACCAGTAAGTTTTTTTTCTTAATCTGATTTTTATCTTAAGATCACATAGCATGATGGAATAGACAGAACAGACTCTGAAGTCAGATACTACTCCTTTGGAGCGAAGTGATTTTGGCCAGATGACTTGGTCCCTGACCTCTCAATGCTCAACTAGTAGAGGAAGAGACAGATATGAGAATTCAATTGCTATGCAGTGTGATGAGTGTAATGTCAGAGGGCTCTCTTATGTACAGTGGTAGGACAGAAAAGGGGAGAAGGCAGGGTTTAAACACAGACATCTGAACTGTTTTTTCAAAGAAGAGGAATTTGCCAAGCAGACAGGGAGAAAAGTCTTTTTTCAGGGGGCAAAATTAGAAAGACCTATAAAAGTTCCCTTAGCACAATGACAAGAGATATGCAAATGAGAATATCTGAATACCCTGAGAGAACTGAATGTATAAACAGCCCAGAAGCAAGAAATAAAACAATTTGGAAACTAAGCAGACCTGATGGAGAGGATATATACAAAGGAAGAGGGCAGGAAATGACTGTGATGATCCCCTAAGTGGTCTTACAAACTACACTGAGGATGCTGGAATTTATCACGCAGATAATGAAGAAATATTTGTTTTGTTGTTGTTTGTTTGTTTGTTTTGAGACTGGGTCTGGCTCTGTTGCCCAGGCTAAAATAGGGTGGTATTATCTCAGCTCACTGCAGCCTCCACCTCCAGGGCTTAAGTGATTCTGGTGCCTTAGCCACTCAAGTAGCTGGGACTACAGGTGCATGCCACCACACCCAGCTAATTTTTGTGTTTTTTGTAAAGACAAGGTTTTTCCATGTTGCCTAGGCTGGTCTTGAACCCCTGAGCTCAAGCAACCCACCTACCTCAGCCTCCCAAAGTGCTGGGATTACAGTCATGAGCCACCACACCCAGCTGGTTTTGGCTTTTAAAAGATCATGGTAGAGGCAGTGGGGTGTGGACTGAGGGGAAGGGAATATGTCAAGAGGTAGGAAAACCAGCTGCATCAGTGGTTCTCAACACTTGTCTACTGCTAGACTACCTATGTAAGAATCATGTGCTTGTTAAAATTATAGATTCCCAGGTCCTACCCCAGACCTACTGAATCAAAATCTCTGCGGGTGGGACTGGACACCATGATCTGAGCTTCCCCGGGTGATTCTGACAGGCAGGCAGACTTGGAGACCACTAGAATGCAAGAGATGATGGAAATCTGGGTCAGGGAGCTGTGCTGGCAATGAACAGGATAGGTAGGTATGAAAGTTTCATGGGTGAAATCTACAGACTCCACGACTGTTGTGGATGTGAGAGAGGAGAGTCAAAGAAAAGTCCAGGATTACTCCCAGATTTCTGTGCTATCCGGCAACACAGATAGTGAAGTCATGATCCAGAACAGAGTAAAGGAAGAGGAGCAGATCTGGCAGAAAACGATCAGGTGAATATTAAACATCTAGCATCTGAGCTACTTGTGGGACAGCTAGGTGGAGGCATCCAGTAGCCTCTGGTGCTGCGGAGGAACTGCCAGGGCTGTGGACACACAGAGGGGTCACTGGACAATGACAATCACACCAGAGTTTGAGGTCACAAGGGAAGGAGCATGTAGAGTGAGAGAATAACATGAAAAAGGAATGACTCTAAGGACAGTTGAAGATGAGTGGGTGAAATGGCAGCAAATAAGCCAGAGGGGCAGGAGAAGAGAAAACCACGTCACAGAGACCAAGACATTTCCAAAAGGAAAGGGTGCGGAACGTAATCTATAGCTGGAGAACCAACTGTTGTTGCCTTTTCTTTTTTTAATGAGGAAATAGTTACTTCACAGGGTTAATATGTGATAACTAAATGAACCAAAGGATGTGAAGGTTCCTAGCACACATGGACACCACGACGTCACGTATTCCCTTCTGCTGCAGCCTATTCTCTCCCAACTTTACATCTTCACAGTGTGTCTCATGTCAGAGATAATCTGAGCCCCTCCCCTTAAAAGTCAAGCCCTTCAATGTCTTCCAGGATTTTTCTTCTCAACCTATATTCTGAATATGGACTCTCAAATCAGACTTACAAGCATTAGACTCCTCACTGACCAGCTGAATAAACCCAAGAAGTTACTTAGTGCCCCTGGCCTTATAGATGATAGTAGGGCTGTTGTGAGGAATAAATAATATGTATACAGTATCTGACACACTGTCAAGAGTTCAATAATTTTTGGCATTTCATTATTATTGACACTGATCAACCACTAAATCCTCCTCTGTCTTCAAAGAGAAGAGTTAAACCAAATTAAATAAAAATTACCATGAATAATTAAACTTAGAAGAGTTTACACTGAGAAGAAAAAAACGTTTTATGACAGACTGAGAAGACATTTTGTAATTATGTATTTATTTATTCAGGAGATAAAATACATAAAAATTCTCACTCTGATTTTTAAAATTATTTAGAAAGGCTAATTTTTAAAAACTCTTTTTCATGGCAATATAAACCAGATTTTAATAAATAATAAAATGCCTGTAATCTAATAGTTTTCAATTACCTCAGGTAACTTCTACTTAATATACAAACAACTATAATTAATACTTACAACAAATTATCAGTATTTTTATTAAAGCAATTTCCTTAAAAACCTATAATAAACCTATTTTTTTTCTAATTTCTTTTAAAGCTTTTTGCAACTCAGGATCTCCACCAGTCAGAATAAACTATCTTCCCCAAGTAATCTAAGTTAGTAAAGTTTTACTATAATCTCCCAAAAGAAAAAATAGTACTTAAAAAATGTTTAGAACATCCAAACCCCTAGAAGAATTAAATAAAAGGTATACAAGAATACAGCAGAAAATCATCTTAGATGATGGCAAGGGGAGTCACATGGAGCAGAGGCAGCTTGATACAGGGAGAGGGACAAGATGTGAATTAAAAACCTAAATTCTAGCTCTCATTTATTTTCTAGCCCCATGACTATGAACCTGAAACTCAGAGCCACTATTTTCTCATATGTAAAGTGAAGGTGATAATAAGATTAACCAAATCATTGGCCCTTTTAATTCAGGTAAAATGAGCAACAGTTACTGATCAATATAATATGGTTCTAGAAGACATACAAAATTCCTGTTAGGATAAAAAATAAATAAATCTTCTATAAAATACATGCTATCATTTGATATTTACATTAATAACTTAAGCACGTTTAAAAATTCTTCATTTTCCATAACAGTACATAGTAGTAGATTGCAAAACAAATTAGGAATACTCCATTCCCTTGTTATTCAGAGTAGAGTCCACGCACCAGCAGAAAAGCATCACCTGGAACCTTACAAGAAATGCAGAATCTCAGGCCTCACCCCAGAACTACTAAATCAGAATCTGCATTTTAATAAGATTCCACAGTGACTTAACACATTAAAGTCTAAGGAGCACCGCTCTGGTCTACTCAGAAATGTGAGCCTACTTTAACAAGTAATTAAGTCACAAAATAAAGTTGGCTTGATTTCTTCCTAGATTCTATCTGAATAAATCAGTGACTTCCTCATCTTCTAAAACCATCTATATTTGTTTAATCTACCATAAACAAAAGAAGAACACAAGTCTAACAATCGCTAAATATTGAGCAGCTTCAGGAGTATATTCAAGACACCAAGAAGTCTGTACTATATTATTCCCTAAAACTATCCATCCTTTAATTTGTTAAAACCAACAGTTGCAAATTAACTCCTTTTTTTTAAACATCTGGCTACTAATCACTACTAATATACTCAGTGATATTATTAAAAATCTATTTGCCTTTACTGATTACACACAAAGGTTACCTATTAGTATGTCACACTGTACACTGCAAGTACCCCAAAGGGTAACTGTAGTCTTTTTCTTAAGGAAATAGTCAATGTCTTCCTCCATTTCTTACAAATGTCATGAGGGCCAATGCTACAGCCCTTATTCCTTGCTGTATCCCTGTAACAATGCCAGGTATGTAAGAGTCTTCAAAACATTTGTTAAAAGAAATTTTCAATGAAAACTGTAGATAACAGCTATCAAGAAGAGTCTGGGAAAGAGCTTATCTCTAACAAAGGGAGTAAACGATATATACCTTAAAGGCCTCTCCTAGGCTCAAATCTAAAATGTGATGCTTAATAGATTCCTCAAGCCATGTCTATCATTGAGGTGAAAAAGGCAGAACTAGAAGAGAAGGGCCTTTTAAATACAACTGGACAAATGAGGCAGGTAATGAACACTCTGAGATACACTCTAGAAATAAACAGATTCTGAAGGTGGCGGGTGAAGAATAGTATGATCAGTTTCCTGTTTAGTCAGCATGATTAGCAGAGAAAATTTCTGTTATAACCCCTATGTACTCAAAAAAAGAGGATGGAAGGTTTGAGTTTGGAAGAGCACCTGGATGAATGGGAGGAAAGGGTAGCTTTTGCAGAATGCAGGGGTAGACAAGGCACAGGCTGGGCTAAAAAGTGGCAAAGAAGTCAGAATGTGATGGGTAGACAGGAGGGAACAGAGACCTTCACCAGCAAAAGAGGGGAAAGCTGCAATGTCTCAAGGTATGAGGGAGCAGATGCCCTGAGAGTCATTCAGCACAGGGTTAAAACAAGATGTTTCCTCTAACTCAGTTCTGTAACAGTTACCCAAGCGCCTGAAAGAATGCAGGACAGAGTCAAAAAGCAGAGGAAAAAAGAATTTTCATTGCAAGTTTGCCTGAATAGAGATCATAATAATGGTAGAAAGTGAGAGAAATTACAAAATTTCCTAGAGCAAGCAAAAAATAAGAACAGATTCAGAAGCTGTAAAGAAGAAAAGACAGTAACACAGACGAGAGAATCAATGTGTGATTTCAAGCTGAAGGCTGGTTACACTGGGATTTAATTTGACAGGGTTAGTATTAGATGAATCAGGTTCAGGGAAAGTCAGTTTACTCACCTGGAAAATGGGGATAACAACAGTACCTAGCCCAAAGGAATATGAGGACTAAATGTGGTAATACATATAAAGCACTGGACACAGTGCCTGACACTTAGTAAGCATCCAATAAATGTTCACTATTATTACTGGGCAATAAAATGGTATTTATTGAATAAGTAAGTAGATTATGCTGCATTATAAAAAGGTCACTGTTGGGAAGGAGAAAGATCTTGATCCTATTCCAGTTCTGTTACTTTCTAGCTATGTAGCTTTGAGTCTATTTCTTCATCTACAGATGGTTAAATAATATCTAACTTATAGAGATGATCTGAAGATTAAATATAAGGTATATAAAATGCAGTACTACAGCATCTTAAAATGGTCCTATACTAAATGCTCAATAAATGGTTGTGAGTTTCATCATGTGCAGATGATATCTGGTTTCAAACTCCTGACCTCAAATGATTCACCCGCCTTGGCCTCCCAAAGTACTAGGATTACAGGCGTGAGCCACCACACCCAAGTGCAGATGATGTCTAAATTCATGACTTCAGAAAATGGCCTATTCATAAAAGCCAGTTCATAGGGGAAAGGGAGACAATTTCAAGGGGGAAAATATATCTCAAGAGAGAGAGCTGAAGAATGCTGCCTCATTTCCTGGAAGCCAAGATCAGAATACAAGTAGTTTCCTTCTCTCCCTGTTTCCAAATTTTGCTAGGCTTCTCAGAGAAAGTAGTCATAAAACTTAACCTGGGAGTTCCAAGTTCAACCATCCACTCAGTGCTGCCAATGAACTCAAAGCTTTAAGAAAATTGAAATGGTGCTTCCCTTTAGCAAAAAAGATGGAAGATATCATTAGAGTGTGTGAGTTAATGGGACCTTTAGCCAAAATCTTCCCTTGACTCTAACAGTTCTATAAGTTGAATAGTCACCGGGTAAAATACTGTTAGTCCTGAATGAATTTCATTATCCTTTCACTAACAAGTTTCTAGCTCTTGTATTATGCAATTTCGCAAATACTTTCATAATTCACTTTGAATAGACTTTTTTTAAACAATCCTATGCCATCATATGGAAGTTAACCATCTTCTCAGGCTAAATATCACATTTTGTATTCTACATATATTCACATATTTGTGTATGTATGTAGTATATGAATAAATATCACTTTGTAGTTTAATCTCATACACCAGTCTTTATAGCACCTTTGAATATTTAGATGTCTTTCTTTAGATGATCTCTAGTAATATTATGACTGCGTTCAGATTTAGCATTCTTAACAGTGATACTTTGTAGATAACAGTAAAAAAAAAAAAAACAGAAAGGTAAAATAAAAGAGAAACATAGATTACAGGCCTGGTTATTTCTTTCTTGCTTGGCTAGTGTGATGGGAAGACAAGGGCACTTGGCTAGGGACAAAACAACCAGTGCACACTCATTTGCACTATAATGACCACCTACAAAAGTTACTTAACTTCTGTAAATCTCAAGGACTTCTAAATATATGGAAAAATGCCTTCAAGACCTATCTCCCAGAGTTATTGTGAAGTTCTTGGCAAGACTATAAAGCAAAATACAAAGCTGAAGTTTTCTTTCTTGTTATTTGCTACTTTCTAGCCACTTGGATTTTTTTAAGCCAACAGCTATATAGTCTCTTTATAAAGTCATTTTACTTTAAACTGAAAAAATAAAGAAGAATTGACTGTTTTACCATTGAGCACTGAAGAGATCATTTCTACAGGTGCTAATGTATTAATTTTACAATATATGAAATTCTTGCATTGTTGTTAAAAAAAGAGCACATAACATAAAATATACCATCTTAATCATTTTTAAGTGTACAGTCCAGTAGCATTAAGCATATCCACATTGTTGTGAATCTCTGGACCTTTTCTATCTTGAAAAACTGAAACTTTATACCCATTAAACAAGTCTTCAGTTCTCCTTCTCCCCAGGCCCTAGCAAACATCTTTCTATTCTCTGTTTCTATTAATTTGACTACTTTATTTATTTATTTATTTATTTATTTATTGGGCCAGGATCTTACTCTGTCACCCAGGCTGGAGTGCAGTGGCACAATTATGGTTCACTGAAGCCTTCACCTCTCGGTTCAAGTGATCCTCCTCCCTCAGCCTTCTCAACAACTGAGACTAGAGGCATATGGCACCAAGCCCGGCTAATTTTTAATATTTTTTTGTTGCCCATGTTGGTCTTGAACTCCTGGGCTCAAGTGATCCTGGAGCCTCCACCTCCCAAAGTGCTAGGATAATAGGCATGAGCCAGTGGGCCCAGCCTGAATTTGACTACTTTAGAGGGTCCATACAAGTGGAACCATAATGCCACATACATAATTATCTTTTTGTGACTGGACTATTTCCCTTAGTATACAAGGTTCAACTATGTTGTAGCACATGTCAGAATTTCTTTCCTTTTTAAGGCTGAATAATATTCCATTGTATGTATATACCACATTGTGTTTATCCATTTATCCATCAATGGACATCTGGGTCGTTTCCAACTCTTAACTACTGTGAATAATGCTGCTATGTACATGAGTGTGAAAAAATATATAAAATTAGTTAAAAACACACATCTGTGCTCAAGTTTTTGTTTGATAAGTGAATAAAAATGAAAACAGAAAAGTTTGCTCCTTGGAATTCTGCAGTTCAAAATCACAAATGCTTTTATGTGATTATACCTGACAGTGAGTAACTGATTCCCTCAATGGATTAATGCAATTGTCTTTCAAATTCCAAAAATTTTACTCTAATACAATATAATCATAAATAAAACATCATACTAAGGTATTTGTTTACATATAATATTTCGTGAAGAAAAATATATGAGAAAAGATTTTAAAAATCTGTATTTTGATTTGTTAATGAACATAGTGATACCAAAACCACTTAGTTTCTTTTGTTTTCTCTTCTGTAAGACCTACATATTTTCATCAATTTCACAAAAATCTTAAGCTATACTTCCAAACTTAAGTAAAAAATGCTCATATACAAAGTGTTTATAATAGAAAATCATTTGTAATGATGTATGTTAAAATTTCACATTTTCTACTGGAAAAATATGAAGACTGAATTTAGACGGATACCTAGACTGCTGTTTTAGGAGATGTTATAAGGATTCAATAAAGTAAGTCTTAAAGGTTATGTAGTTCAACCCTCTCATGGTACAGGGAGAAATAAGAGACCCAAAGAGTCATGAATAACTTGCCTAAAATGACATAATATGCCATCCTCAAAAGCTGAGTATCACAAAATAAATGGAATATATAATTGAGATAATTTTATCCTTTAATATTATTGCTACTGTTTTTGATAAAATAGCTGGCTCTTGGTTATTCAAGGAGTCTAGATAATTAAATAGGTATAGTGTTATAGCAACAAAAGCAATGTTATTTCAAAACAGATGCTTAAATATCTGTACACTTTTGTTTCTCTATTCCTCTAGCTATTTCTTATAAAGCAAAATTTAAAAAGTAAAAAGGACTAAATAAGAATTTGTTATTTGTACTATTCAGGCAGTGTTGATAATAGTTTTGCTGGAAAATATTTTATTACAAAGAATGAAGTTTCTGAATCCCTGATAAATGTAGGTTTATTTGAAACTGCTTTACCTATTCCAAGAATGAAGAAAGTGACATCTATATCTAGACTTTTAGAGTCAGGTAGAACCTTACAGATTATTTACAGATGAACAATGCTGAGAATTGGAAAGGCAAAGGAACTTGTCCAAACTCTCACAGCAAATCAGCAGGGCTAAAACCTAGGTCATCTAAATCCCAATCCAGAATTCTTCCCATTCACTATACCACACCGCCCTCCTCACTTCCACACAAGGCAATGCTTCTGCATAGACAATGAAGAGAACAATCATATCTGATTTTATGTCTTGAAATCTTCATTTCTTATCTGTTTTGTGCTACTTAATGGCCTGATTTATTCATTAACTTTAGTTAACAGCAACTGAATTAATGACCAACTGATAAAAAATATCATTCTTTTAAAAAAACTCTCTGGCCGGGGCACAGTGGCTCGTGCCTGTAATCCCAGCACTTTGAGGGGCTGAGGTGGGCAGATTACATGACACCAGGAGTTTAAGAGCAGCCAGGGCAACATGGTGAAATCCCCTCTCTATTAAAAACAAAAACAAAAACCTTCTATAATTTAGTGTGGTCTAAAGCTTTATTTATGTTTAGCAACCACAATATACCAAGATTCAAAATTATGCTAGATTAAGAGCATCATCTCCTGATACATATCAAATCAACAAATATATGTGATCATCTCTGGTGTTGGAGAGAAAAATACAAACGAGTGAAGTGGTAAATAACAATGAAAGTTTACACAGTTTGAGACTAGGGTCATAGAAGGAATGGCACAGGAAACACATGAGTAATTGCTAAAGACAATGAGCTCCTGTGAGACAACAACTTGCTCCAGGGTACCATGAACAAGAAAGGCTTTGCAAAGGAGGACTACTGTACTGGGTTCTGGTAAAAGGTATCTGGAGAAGTAAACAGGGAAAAGGTGGGTAAAGGCAAGGGGAATGGTGGGGTGAGAAACATAAAGGTGGACACGTATACATTTTACTCAAGGGTCAGTGAGTTATCCCAGTTGCCTAGAGCTGCAGGTCTTTGGCAAGGGGAATACTGAAGGATCAAGCTAGAAAGTTAACGTGGACCTTAGCTTTAAAAGGCCATGTGTTTCCTCCCCTCTCCTTTCTGAAATCCAAACCCACATGATTTTTAAAAATATATTCTAATGGAAAATAAAACAATAGCACCTTCTTTTGTTAATAGGCAAAATGTCCTGATAATGAAGAGGGAAAAAAGCCATCTAAAGTGAAAAAAGATGGACTCTGTTACACTACTCATTTCGGTGTGCTAATATATGCCTAATTCGTAATAGTAAGTGGCTCAATAAATGAAATATACTTATGTTAATAATGTTAAATCATTTACAGGTGACATTATCCACAGGACTTGAGAGAAAAATAAGAAAACAAATTGAATTTTTAAAGGATGACCAAGTGCTCTGTGGCTCTTAAGATTACAAAAGTGCCAACTGATATAATTATCTGCATAATTCTTAAAACTTTGTCTTCCTAAGCCAAAGAATCTAAGTTAAAACAGTTAAAACTGTGTCCTGACACCAGTTTTAGAATCTGCATTGTTTACCCTCCTGGAATTCCACCGGCAATAGGATGTTTTACTGTATGCTATCATTGGGGAATGGACAAGAGCATTAGCTATTAAAGTCTAGCAGTCAGCCACCAAAAATCAGATTGAGGTGAAGGAAAAGACAATAAAAACCGAACCAAAACAAAAAACCATAAATTGGCATGGACCTCCCAGAGGCTTCAGGGAGCTTATGAGTAAAGGATAATTAGGACCGCACTGAAAACAGTGACCAAGGGAGATCCCGTGTTAGGAGCTGGTGATGTTTCATATATATTTTTTTTAATTAGCTGCCCACAACTTGGAATCAGAATGTCTTTTCTCAAAGAAACATTCAAAGAAAACTGCCTTACTAGGCTAAGCCAAACAAAGAAACCTATTTTAGATAATAACACAGATGAAAAACTAAACATTAACTGTGACAAATAATAAAATTAATGTAAGCATACTGTACAATATTTAACACACATGCTCCTCTGGGGCCTAGCAATCCCTAAGACAAACCTGCTTTTACTTCAGCTTATTGGAGCTGAGTTAAATATCCCCTCCCACTAGCCTCCAGCTTCATCAAACCTGGATGACCCACTGGCCTGGCCCTTAAGCACCTTCCCAGTTTCCATGGTTTTCAGTCAAGCTGTTCCCCTTGCCTTTGACACCTTTTGCCCTAGTCTCCCTCTCCAAATACTCTGACAGTAGTCACATCAACTCCTCATTCAAGGGCAGAGGGAAGTAAACTGTGGTGAAGCAGCTAAAATATTCTAAAAACAACCTGTATATTCCTTTCAGGTAGGAGAAGGAGAGATGAGAAGAGCAGGGAAGGACTTTTCTGATCTTCCGTAGGACCTAGCTAGGCCTGAGTCTGACAGATCACACTGCCTCCAGACCACGATATTGAGGAAAGGGGAATGACAGTGACCCCCTAGACTTTGCAAGCTACATGAGGGCAGTGACCAAGTGTCCTCCTTCCCTCCCCAGAGCCTAGAACTGTGCCTGTACGTGGCAAGTAAATACGGAAAGAATGAATGGTATCAAAAGCCTGGCTTCCACATTTTGTCATCCTACAGCTCTCCTCCCTCATCCTGTACCACTCATCCCTTCTCCTTTCTGACCCCTCCAAAGTGAATTCAAGGACCCAGCAAATTATGCTCTAACTGCAACTACCAGGTGGATAATTTTTTTCACCAAAATGTGGCGTACTGTATCTGTGAAAAGAGGGCCAATGCCAACCATTACCACCCCCAATCAACAGCACTCATACCCTCTGAACAACAGCTATCTAGAAACAAATGTTCAAAAGATATATGGCCTCACAGGAGACACCTGGCTTTACTGTAAGCATCCTACTAACTCTCTAGGGTGTTTATAGGCTAAATGTCAGGCATGCAAAAAGCTATTAAACATTTATTAAAAGCATGAATAAACGAATAATGTCGAAAAGTTGGGTATTCATAGATTGGGGAATATTTAGATTCATCAGTTTTAAAAATGTATATACAACTTTTATTACATATATACTTTGAGCCTAGGACTCCAATCCTAATAATTTAAATGTACTTATGAAGTGAAAGAATAGAAGAAAAAAACTAACATGATGACATGGAATACCTACTAACAACTGGTATAAAGTCCTACACCAGCCTATACTTTAATATAAACCAATGCTAATTTCCTCATTCAAAATGTCTACAAATATAGAGAAATAAAAATTATTTTTGTTGGTTTTCTAAAAGTACAGTTCTTTCAAAGTTTCAATTCCAATGTACAAAGTGTTAATACTATAGTAAAAGTAACATTTTTGTTGTTAACATATTATGGACCATATTTTGTATTTGCTACACATGTGCCTTTGAAAAGCCCAGTTTTCAGACATTGCTTTGGATATGTTCGGATATTTAAAACACCATTTGATATAATAGCACAAAGTGGCATTTGATGAATTAATAAAAGAATGAAAGCAGCATGTAACTACAGCACTAGGAATGAGAGCAGCCAAGGACAAGGAGCCTACCTCATTTCTTGCTCTCCCTCAATAATTTGCATCCTTTCACCACACTCATCACTATTTCTCAAGACCATCTTTCTCTCCCGCCCATTTTTGTTTCCCCTTCTTTCCAAACATCTGACTCACCAACTTTTGTTTAACCTCATCTAATAAGCTACTTTTCCACTTTGATATCCCCCACCCAGATTTTCATCAAATTATGCTGAGAGGTGGAATCAGAGCAGAGTCAGTGAGTGCCAAAAAAAAAAAAAAAGGGAACACGAGTTGCATAGAATGAAGGAAAGTAAACGTAAATGGGACACCAGACTTCAAGTCTACTCGACCTGGACCTCAAAAATACTCCTCCTTACACAGCAGTACAGCAGAACAGACTATATCCACTAAGCCTCTCTGTTGGTTAAGAAATACCATCTGCCTACATAAGGTAGCTCATTACAGAAAGCAAGGAAGCAGTCTCAGGTTTCGTAAGTGGATAGTCAAAGCACAGGCAAACACCTTCCTTGGGCCTGCTAGTGAGAGGTCACTTGTGTTCTAGGGCTACTCTCACTTCTCAGGCTTGGCCCACAATATTATATTATTCTATTTGCCCTTCAAAACCTAGTAGCAAGCTTTCACATGCGGCAACTGCACAAAATGTCCTGTTTCATTTGTGTGTGTGTTTTTGTTTTTGTTTTTTTTTTTAACACAAACATCATTAGGAAGGAATTCACCATCACAGAAAGGTGTATTCTACCTTTGCCCTCGATTTTTCCTTCTGAGACTCAAGAGACGGGAAAGCTCCGAGATAGGATGGGAATGACAGGACTGAGAACTCCTGGGTGTGGCTCTGGCTATATGGAGACTGGAGGATCTCGACAGTGTCTAACTCCAAGGTATGCGAAGTGCAATTACCTGCTAAAGAACTTGTCTGATGTTCAGCTCTATACAATTGTGTAATGGGAAGCCCTGATGCAATGTTTAAAGAACCGAAATCACAGACATGAAGGGAAGGGCACATCTTTACCAGTTTTTGCAGGTACAGTGTAACATTACTGTAACAGTACATAGAAAAAACAAAAGAAACTTGGAGAAACACTCCATTGAAAACTGCATTTTAACCATTTTCAGCTGTAATGGCTTATTAAATAGCTTATTTTCCAATGTCAAAGTTGAGATCTTCAGAAAAAGAACATACTTTTCTAAAGAAGTGAATGCAGTATTAATGTCAAATAATCATTTTGTCTCACACAAAAATAATTCCAGCAAACGTTTTTCCCACAACATAAGCCCTATGTATCGGACTACACTTATGCTGTAAACCACTGTCTCATTTAACAATAAACACAAAAACTACAGGAATACATTTTCATTTCGAAGTAGGGAAGGCAGTCATAAGACGGAACGTTAATATCCTTCCCTGATAGGATGCAGTGTGATACTGCAAAAGGATCAGAAAAATTCACATCGTAAAATCATTTCTGAAATCCTTTAAACCTTATTTTAGATTTCAAAAACTTTTAAACGTTTTAAAATCAAAAGCAGCGAAGCAAATGAAGAAATAAACGGTAAAATGTAAAAATACAATATCACAATTGGGCGCTAGGAAACCTGCATAAATCAAACAACTGACAGCCCTGCCAAATTAACCGCAACAGCTAAAGAAAAGTTAGCTGATTTAAGAACTGTATATATGTAGGCATCTGGGACAACCTCTAGGTGTTGCTGTAGAGACCCCATTCCTAAAGACTGATTTCTTACCCGGTGTTTCGGCCTCCCCCTCCCTCGGACTGCACCGCAGTGCGCAAAGCCATTACAGACAATCACTTCAAACATATTTGCTGTTGAAAATGCCTCGGAAACTAACAATTCTTCAAGGTTCAAGGAGCCAAACAATGTTATTTTACTTTTCAGTCCAAATTATACTATAGATGAAGGAGCTAGATAAAAGAAAAGATTAGCAGGGTTGTGTCAAAGCAACCAGCAGGCTGAAGAAGCCTCCCGTACCTTCAGCTGCCCCTGAAGCCCTCCCTCCTCCCCAGCCCGCTCTCCACACAAAATAGGACTAAATGTTAAAAGCAATCCTGTGCACGGGGAAGAACTGTGAAGCAAGCTCGGGAGATGTGGGAGCAGAGGGTGGGGCGGCTCCTGCGAGGAGCTCTTGGCTGTACAGGCTCCGTCTGATATGTCAGCTCCCGCATCCGAGAGCTGATGAGAGATAGAGGCAGCTCAGAGGAAAAACCTGCGAGTGTCGGGGGAGGGGAGGCCTTAACATTCGGATCAGATTAACCAGTGTTCAACCGCAATGCCCGCGTCGGCGTCTCCGCTGATCCGCAGCATCTGAAAGCCACAGGGCGCGGGGGCCTGTGGGGCCCGGCCCGGGCGCTCCGAGACCAGGGGTCGGTGACCCCCGCGGGGGACCGAGCGAGGATGGGGAAGTCAGCGGCTTTACCTGCGATGGACCAGGTCCAGCGGTAGAACTCCACCGTGTCGTTGAGTGCCGTGGACACTACGTTCAGGACACTACCTGGCTCCGAGTCCAGGAGCCCCATCGCGGCGATGAGCTGGCGCTGGCGGCAAAAGAAAGAGGAGACCCCGAGAGAGGGCTGACCCCGGAGGCGGTGGCGGCCGACGGGGCGAGCGGCGGTCAGGGACCCCTCTAACGGCGGCGGCCCGGCTGCGTCTTCTCCTCCTCCTCGAGGCGCCGCGGCGGCGGGGATGCGGCGGCAGCGGCGTCTACGAGCAGCGCCGAGCAGAAGGCGTCGTCAAGGTTCCCGGGAGAAGGAGGAGGAGGTGGTGGAGGCCCAGCCGCCAGCACAGTGCGCTGCACCAGTCTGCCGCCTCGCGCCGCCGCCCCTCCAATCTCCTCCGCCGGCGTCACGTGGCCGCGCGCGGGGGCGGGGGGCCGGCCGCCCCTCCTCCCTCCCTAGCGCTGGGACTCGCGGGCTTAGGGATGCTGCGCTCACGGGTGCGACGTGAGCCGGGTTTGCGCAGGCGCGCGCGGTCGCGCGGGAGCGGGACACCTGGGCCCCTCCTTGCCCCCTCCCGGCACGAGTGGCCCCATCATCCTTCCCCGCCCCTCTCCCGGGCCTGGGCCCCTGCGGAGGAGTTCATTCACCGCCTCCCCACGGGTGACTTCTTATCCGCCCCGGATACGTCCTGGGAAACAGGACACTGGAAGAATGGGTGTTCTGTGGGTAAAGATGAGGTAGGCGTGGTGCTTTGGTCCTTACCTGACACTCACCTCGATTTCACTTGTGTTCCTGTTTCTTTGACCTCCACCAGCACATGCCTGTCACCATGACAAGAGAAGTGCACGTGTTATGCCTCTGAAGAAGCGAAGGGTATTTGTCTTCCATGCTTCAGCGATGGAGAATAGACTTTGGGGTCGACCCATGAACAAATTAACATATAATTGAATGAATGCTTGCATGTGTTCTGTAGACTTTTTTTGCTACACATGGAATGAACAAAGCAATAGAATTGCTAAATTAGGCCATTAGCAGTTCAGAGAAGAGGGAGAACCGAGAGGGGCTGCCAGGTGAGGTCCGCTTGAACCTAAAGAAATTGAGGTGAATCTAAAAAAGATAATCGCTCAAGAGGCACAGGGCAAGTTAGTGTAGAGAGGAAAACAAAGAAATTGTGGTTTATTTTGAAAAATTGTTTAGATATAGGAGAGCCTACCCTTGAAAAGTAACGAAAATACACTAATTGCAATTCATAATTTGATGGTTTCTCACGTAAAACAAGATTTTTTAGAATAGTCCAATAACCTTTTCATCTACTTGTTATTTAAATGTGTCACCTAGTTGTTTAACCTTTTCTCCACTTGCTCATTTTGGATGCTACACTTTAAAGACCACTGAGTCAAGTGTCTTATTGTTCCTGCCCTTTCACACTGTTAATGTGAATGCTATCTTTTATCATACTGAAATAATCTATTTCCCAATTGACCTGGTTATATATTGTCTGTATTTCATATTGGAAGCATCCTAGATGGTAAGAATTGTGTTTGGTTGTTTGATGAGTACCTAACCCAGTGCTATAAACAATAATTAATAAATATTTATGATGACAAAATATAACATATGTCTTTCAGAGAATAATAAGGATTATTGTGAGTGGCAGGAACTTTATTGCAGAACTAAAGCAAACACAGAGTTCTTTAAACGCCCTATTCTTGAAATTAACCAACTAAAACGTAATTTATTAATTTGTGAAATATATTTGCAAAACTAAAGTTTTCTGGATTGGAATGACAATATCTCAAGCCTCAATCCTAAATTATGTGTAACAGATTCTAGTAGTTATATAAAAAAAAAGAAATCCAGTCAAGTCTCTTCATTTAGGGAGTGGATAAATATCCATTCATTTACGGTGGTGATCTAGCAAAGTTCGGATTAGTTCGAGCTTCACTTAAAAATTTGATTACTATTTCTATACTGTGGAATCCTGGATTGTTTACGGAGAACATATTTCTACCCATACCTCCATTCACACACGCAAAACCGCAGCATATTATTAATACTTAATAGAAGGAGAAATTGTTAAAACAGCTTCAGGTATTTCCCTGGTCTTTCCTCTGCAGTGGAGGTCAACTTAAGTCCCTACTCACTAGGGGGCGCCAGTCACGTATAAGAAAATCATAGATGAGCTAACCGTCAACTGGGAATGGCGGTGACACAGGTATCCCGGTGTCCACACTCCACCTGTAAGAGTAGAATGTTTATTTACATTTATAAGCTGTCTAAACATATAGCAAGAACCAGAACATAAAACTTACCCAATCTGGAACCCTATTGCCTGGCATGAACAAGTGGTTTATAAATACCAGTGACTGCCCAGAACCAAAGCCTACCCAATTTAGTTGTGCAAAGGGAAGGAAACCTGCATGTCTGCCACCTAGAATGACAGCCATCTAACCAAAATCTTGGTAGCATCATAACAGACTAAAAGCAAATACAAGCAACCACAGCATCTGCAAATTTTGAGAACAGAGAGTTCTTTCATGTGGATCAAATGCAAATAGGATACTGTTACCTACAAAACCTAAGGGAGAGGACATTTTATCATAAATTTTTTTTGTATAAAAGAGCAATTTTTTTTTCTTTTTAGTAACAGGGTCTTGCTCTGTCAGCTAGGCTGGATTGCAATGGTGCAATCATAGGTTACTGCAACATTGAATTCCTGGGTTCAAGCTATCCTCCTGCCTCAGCCTCCTAAACAGCTGGGACTACAGGCCTGCACAATCATGTTCAGCTAATTATTTTATTTTATTTTATTTTATTTTATTTTATTTTATTTTATTTTATTTTATTTTTTTTGTAGAGAAGGAAGACTGGCTGTGTTGCGAGGCTGGTCTCAAACTCCTGCCTGCAAGCAGTCCTCCTGCCTTGGCCTCCAAAACCACTGGGATTACAGGCATGAGCCACCACGCCCAGTACAAAATATTTTTAAATGTCTTACAGTCCATACAAGGTTAGCAACATAAATCAAGCTATCCACCTTTTTTTTTCCTAGTCCACCTTTCCATGTTGGTAATATTGTCAACAACCTCTGCTTTCAAAGAAAACTGAACCTGGAAGCCTGTTTGAGTCAGGAGTAAAAAGAAATAACCTAATTAAAGAGTTTGTAGAGAAAGACTTTAAATCTAGAAGTAAATTTTGCTAAATGGATGCTACTTAAACGGAGAAAATTGTTGATAATACTAACTACTGTCTGTCAGTTCCAATCTTTTGTTCTTTCTGCTCACTACTCCTCCCCCATGTTATAGCCATCGTATAACACAGGTGCTTGACTAACTTGGAATTACAATGTTTTCCATGAGATATGTTTCATTCAAACCTTTAAAGATTTTTACCTTTTTGTTACCTTGTATGAATTATTTTTATTTAAATGGACATAGATTATCTTGATAATATATAAGCCCAGATAAAATAACAAAATAGAAACAAAATGAAAATCCCCCCATAATTTCGTCTCCCATTTTAAATAAATTTCACATGCCTATATAAGCCTTTTTTTCTTAACACAGATGATTATTTTTTAATAATGCTACTATATAATTTGCTTTTTAAAAAACTGAATACATCAGGAATACTTTTCAACATAATACCAACTGCTTAATATTCCATAATATGGATATACCCTCATTTATGTAGCCATTTACCCTATAGATGAGCATTTAGATTGTTTCAAATTTGAACTACTATATCAATTTGGCTATTAGTATCCACAGTATGCAATTTTGTGCACTTGTTTAATAACTCTTAGCATAAATATTTACAAGGGAAATTTCTGGGTCAAAAGTTTGGGACTTTTTTTGAGGAGGGGGGAGGTGGTTGTTTTGTTCTGAGATGGCATCCCACCCTCTCGCCCAGGATGGAGTGCAGTGGCACCATCTTGGCTCACTGCAACATCTGCCTCCCGGGTTCAAGCGATTCTCATACCCCAGCCTCCCGAGTAGCTGGGATTACAGGCGTGTGCCATCACATCTGGCTAATTTTTGTATTTTTATTAGAGACAGAGTTTCGCCATGTTAGCTAGACTAGTCTCAAACTCCTGGTGTCATGTGATCTGCCCGCCTCAGCCTCCCAAAGTGCTGGGAGTACAGGTGTGAGTCAGTGTACCTGGCCAGAGGGTTTTAAATTTACAAATTTTGATACATCATGCCCACTTAACCTCCAGAAATAATGCCAGTTCACAATTCCACCAAAATTTATGAAAAGGTGCTCATTTCCCCAACCCATTCTCTTTGCTGAATTTATGCTTTGAAATCATTACCAGTCTGAGAGGTAAATATTGATATTTCATTGTTGCTTGACAGATTATCATGTTTATTGCAATTTTAGCCTTCTTTCAAGAATTACCTGTTTGAATTCTTTAGACATTTTCCATTAGTTGTGTCTACCTTTTCTTATTGATTTGTAAGAGATCTTCATATAATAAAGTTATTAACAGTTTGTCTGCATATGTTGCAAATATATTTTCCCAGTTTGCTATTTGTCTCTTACTAAATTTATTATAATGATTTTCAACTAGGCATATTGGATACTGGGAATAAGTTAGGTTCACCCACCACCACCTCCAACAGAATCATATATCAGAATGCCTTCTCAGCTTTGCAACCCCTGGTATATATTTCTAAGGTACATATGCTACTCATTTCCTAAGAATGACAACTACGAATTACTTACATTGTATATTCATTGTTTCGGTGTCACCCAACATGTACACCCAATCTATACTCTTTACGGTCAAAGTCATTAGCCCAGTCTCTCTTCACATAGCCATGTTTCAAGGCCATATCCCACACTTCTAGTCATACATGCAAGCATATAGTGATAAGAGGGCCAAACCATGGTGGTTCTGCCTGTTTTTCCTGGCTTGGTTATACCAAGAAAAGTTTTGTCACTCTTAATTTAAGTATTGTCTGAGTTGTGATTCCCTTCACTTACTACTCTAACATCTCTGTCTTCATGGATATCAACAAACTTTGGTCCAAAAACTCTGGTAATAAATTCCAAGTGTTAATGGGGAATGCCTTTTCACCCTCCTCTTATCTTCCTATTACTAAAGAGCAATCTGGTTTCAGGGTAGGAGAAGACAAAAAGAGCCTCTGAGAGGAAAAAAACTCACCATGATAGAGGAAAGAAACAGGCTGTATTTCAAGGACTTACTTTTAAAAACCCAAGACATCAGAAAAATACTTGGTTCTAGGCAAGCATTTAGTTGCTTCCAGAAGCTATCTCCTACCAGCCATCCTGATGATCTGGGAATGCCTCTTAAGGAAAATGGTTATATGTGAATAAGTGCTTAAAAACTTGCCAGTAAATGAACTGTAATTTTATGGACTCAGCAACTTTGCAATAGGACTCACCTGCCTGTGAACCACACAAAGATGAATGACCTCCCTCTGATCTTGGAGAAACTGTCTTGAACCTGAAGAATCCATACACACCATACACAAAAGCAAATGTGAATAACACCTAAGGGAAAACACTGGCTTCTGTAATATCACTTATATATCTGTTCCCTCTTTCTCATCCTTGTTGGCTCCTCCTCTTCTTTGTGGCCTGTGAATGTTAAAATTCAATTACTTCTGGCTGCTTTACAAGTTTTTTTTACTTATGTTATCCTTCCTGCCTAAACTATTATGATTATTATTATTTTTGGCTGAGCACAGGGGACTTTATTGATAGTACATGACAACATGGGGCTCCCTAGGTCCCTCCCTCTTCAAGGGGTCTGCATGGAAACTGTGAGGAGGGGAGATTCAGTGTGGTGGGGGATGAGTGTGCCAGGGACTCCCCAACAGTGAGGGCCTCTCTCTTCCTCTTGTGCTCTCACTGGGGCTGGTGGTCCAGGGGTCTTACACCTTGGAGGCCATGTGGGCCATGAGGTCCACCACCCTGTTGTTGTAGTCAAATTCATTGTCATACCAGAAGACGAACTTGACAAAGTGGTTGTTGAGGGCAATGCCAGCCCCAGCATAGAAGGTGGAAGAGTGGGTGTCGCTGTTGAAGTCGGAGGAGACCACCTGGTGCTCAGTGTAGCCCAGGTTGCCTTTGAGGGGGCCCTCTGATGCCTACTTCACCACCTTCTTGATGTCATGATGTTTGGCAGGTTTTTCCAGATGGTAGGTCAGGTCCACCACTGACACATTGGCAGTGGGGACATGGAAGGCCATGCCAGTGAGCTTCCCATTCAGCTCAGGGATGACCTTCTTCACAGCCTTGGCAGCTCCAGTAGAGGCAGGGATGATGTTCTGGAGGGCCCTGTGGATGTCACACCACAGTTTCCTGGAGGGGCCATTCACAGTCTTCTGGGTGGCAGTGATGGTGTGGACTGTGGTCATGAGTCCTTCCACGATAACAAAGTTGTCATGGATGACCTTGGCCAGGGGTGCTAAGCAGTTGGTGGTTCAGGAGGCATTGCTGATGATCTTGAGGCTGTTGTCATAATTCTCATGGTTCACACCCACCCTGAACATGGGGGCATCAGCAGAGGGGGCAGAGATGATGACCCTTCTGGCTTCCCACTGCAAGTGAGCCCCAGCGTTCTCCATGGCAGTGAAGACGCCAGTGGACTCCATGACATACTCAGCGCCAGCATCACCCCACTTGATTTTGGAGGGATCTCGCTCCTGGAAGATAGTGATAGGATTTCCATTGATGACAAACTTCCCATTCTCAGCCTTGACAGTGCCATGGAGTTTGCCTTGGGTGGGATCATACTGGAACATGTAGACCATGTAGTTGAGGTCAATGAATGGGTAATTGATGGCGCCAATACCTACTTTACCAGAGTTATAAGCAGCCCTGGTGACAAGACGCCCAATACGACCAAATCCGTTGACTCCTACCTTCACTTTCCCCGTGGTGTCTGAGATGTGGCTGGCAATGCGAGAGAAGATGTGGCTGTCTGTCAAACAGGAGGAGCAGAGAGCCCTGCCTAAATTATTTCATGCACTCTCATAGCCTTGGTTGCCATCTGCATTCATAACTCTCAGATATATATGTTCAACCTAGATCTTCTTTCTAGCTCATGTATCTCATAGCTTGTGTGGTACTTTCTCTTTAATGTAACTCAGGCATCTTGAAAATCAACATGTTAAAAACCTATCTTCCCCTCCCCACAGTGCACATGTGCAAAAAGTGATCAATGACATTTTATAATATTCTCCCTTCTAACGGACATCTAATTCATGACCACCTCCTATTAATTCTGCATACAAAATATATCTTGATTTTTTCTACTTCTTCACCTCTACTGCATATAGTTTAACCAAAAGTTCTATCATTTCTCTCCCACCATAATCACTTCAATCACCTTTATTTTTATTTTTATTTATTTATTTATTTTTTTGAGACAGAGTCTTGCTGTGTCACCCAGACTGGAGTGCAGTGGCATGATCTTGGCTCACTGCAACCTCCGCCTCCCAGGTTCAAGCGATTCTCCTGCCTCAGCCTCCTGAGTAGCTGGGATTACAGGCACTCACCACCATGTCCGGCTAATTTTTGTATTTTTAGTAGAGATGGGGTTTCACCATGTTGATCAGGCTGTTCTCGAACTCTTGACTTCGTAATCCACCCACCTCAGCCTCCCAAAGTGCTGGGATTGTAGGCGTGAGTAACCGCGCCTGGCCTCAATCACCTCTTAATTGATCTCTCTGCATCCATTTCTTGCCCCCTACAATTTATTCTCACACAGCACTTTGAGTATCTTTTAAAATTGTACATCAGATCATGGCATTTCTCATCTTAAAATCTCTTAATATTTCTAGTGCTCTCAGGAAGCTCCAAAGCCTCCACATCTAGAAGCTTAGAACATTGTAAGTCTTTCTTCTTGTCTAATGAAAATGTGATCTAGAATGCCTATCATTCATTTACTACTTCTGCTTTTAATATACAGGGAAGCTAATCTGGACCTCTTTCTGTTTCTCCAAAGAGCCAAGCTTCCCTTGACTCAGGGCTTTTGCACATAACGTTCTCCCTCTTGGAATACTCTTTCACAACTTCTAACTAGAGCTAATACCCACTTTACCTTAAATGTACGACTTAGGAAAACTCTGACTCCCATAACAGGGTTAGATCCCCATTGCACACGTGTTCATAGTGTCTTGTACTTTTTTGTCATAGTATTTGTATCATTTAGCATTAGCTCTGATTATATATTACAGAAAAACCCAAAAGAAGAGTGCCTAAAACAAAATAGAAGCTTTTTATTTTTCACTTCCTTAAAGGATGTCAGGATGTGGACAGACCAAAGTTAGTAGAGATAAAAGAGCCAGTAAAAGGTAAGCACATAATAACAGACCTTTAAGATACATAAAGCAATATTTGACAGACTAAAAAAATAATTAGACAAATTTAAGATTATTGTTAGGGAATTTAATACCCCTATTATATAATTAATATAATAAATTGGCAAAGATTAATTATAATATGGAAGAGTTGTATTACACTGTAAATCATTTGACCTGGTGGAGGCCAAATTAATGGGCCTGAAACACTCACAAAGATCTATAATTCTATAGGCTGTTAAATAATTCTTAATAAATTTCAAATATGAAATAATATAGAACTTGACCACAAGGGGATTAAATGGGAAATCAATAACAATGAAATATCTACACAAATTTTTAAAGCCAAGCACAGTGGCTCACACCTGTAATCCCAACGTTTGAGGAGGCAGAGGCAGGAGGATCAATTGAGGCCAGAAGTTTGAGATCAGTCCGGGCACGCAGTGAGGCCCTGTCTCAACAACAACAACAAAAAGTTTCCAATCTAAATAATAGTTAAAACACAACATACTAACATGTATGGGATGCAACTAAAGCAAGCTTTATAGGAAAATAAATAATTAGAAGAAGAAATTGCAATCAATGTTCTAAACTCCTAATTTAAAGAGCTGGAGAAAAACCATAAATTAGAATAAAAGTAAACAGAAGAAATAAAATAATACAGATAAGAGCAGAAATAAAAAATAGAAAGCTGCCAATTGAGAAAATCAGCAAAGCCATCATTTGGTTCTTTGAAAATAGTAAGAAAATTTATAAATCCTGACACATTCTGATAAAGAAAAAAATAGGGAATAAAAGAATATTATTACAGAATCTCAGACATTAAAAGGATAATAAGAAAGTATTATAAAAGTTTTATGCTAGAAGATTAAAAATAGACCAATTCCTTAGAAAATACAACTTATCAAAACGGAAACAAGAAGAAATATAAAATTTGAATAGTCTTGAAAGAAATTAAGTTCGTAATTTCTTAATATTCTAACAAATAGCTCTATGCTTAGACAACTTCATTGCCAAATCCTGTGAAATATTTAAGGAAGAAATGTTACCAGTGTTACACTCAAACTCTTTCAGAATAAAGAGAAGGTAACTCTTCTCAACTCATTTTATGATGTCACCATAAATCTGATACCAAAACCTACCAAGGACCTTTCAAGAAAATAAATTATAGCCTAATATTCGCCATGAACATACATGCACAAATCTTTTAGAAATTTATCAAATCAAATTCAACAAGATATAAAGAGGATAATACATATTTCATGTGTATGTACCCAATACCAGTGTCAAAATATGTGAGGCAAAACCTGATGGAGTTGCGAAGAAAAATAAACAACTTCAGTATTAGAGACTTCAACACTAATTTCAGTAATTGATTGGTCAAGCATTCAGAAAATCAGTAAGAGTGTAGTTGATCTAAAGAACACTTTCAGTCAACTTGATCTAACTGATATAAAATATTCCAACCAACAACAGCTGAATATACTGCTTCCTCGAGTTCATGTGGAACATTCACCAAGATACACCACATTCTGGGCTATAAACATACCTTAACAAATCTAAAAGAATAGAAATCATACAAAGTATGTCCTCAAACCACAATACAATTAAATTAGAAATCAACAACGGAAAGATAACTGGGAAAACCAGAAATGTTTGGAGATTAAACAACGTATTTCTAAATAACATGTAGGTCAAAGAGAAATCTCAAGAGAAATTTTAAAATACTTTGAACTAAATTAAAATAAAAATGCAACTTATCAAAGTTTGTGGGATGCAGCAAAAACAGTGAGGTTTTCATAGTATTAAAAGTATATGTTAGAAAAGAAAAAAAAGGTGGAAAGTTATTAAGCTTCACCTTAGGAAACTGGAGAAAGAAGAGCAATGTAAACTCAAAAGGAAGCAAAAGAAAAGAAATGATAAAAATCAGAGCAGAAATCAGTGAAACTGAAAACTGGAAAACAACAGAGAAAGTCAACATAACCAAAAACTGCTTCTTCGAAAACATCAATAAAATTGAAATCTCTTTCTGTGCTAAGAAAAAAAGAAAGAAGATGCAAATTACTAACATCAGAAATGAAGGAATGGTCATCACTACTACTCCCATGGATGTTAAAAGAATAATATACGAATACTCTGAACAAATTTATGCCCACAAATTTAATAACATAGGTAAAATGGACTAACTTCCTAAAATATACATATTACCAAAATTCATACAAGGAAGATTAGAAAATATGAATAGAATTATATCTATTAAAGAAACTGAATCCATAATTCATTAACTTCTAAAATGTAAAGCACCTTGTCCATTTGGTTTCATTTGTGAATTCCATCAATATTTAAGGAAGAAAGGATACAAATTCTCACCATCTCTTCCAGAAAATAGAAGTACAGGGAACACTTTCTAACTCATTTCATGAGACCACTATTACTCCAATACCAAAATCAGATAAAGATATTATAAGAAAGAAAACTACAGACTAAAATCTCTCATAAAATAAATGTTAAAATCCTCAATAAAATATACCAAATTGAATTCAATAATGTATAAAAATAATTAAACATCAAGACCAAGTGGGATTTATTCTAGTTATCCAAGGCTGGTTCAAAAATCATTCCAAATAACTCAAAAATCAACATTTAAAAGTCAGTCAGTATAATCCATCACATCAGCAGGCTAAAGAAGAAAAATATGATCTTATCAACTGGTGCAGAAAAATCAGTTGACAAAAAACTAACACCCATTCATAAAACAAACTTTCAGCACACAAAGGATAGAGGGAACTTTCTTAACTTGATAAAGAATATCTAAAATTGGCCTACAGTGGACATCAGACTTAAATGACTAACTGAACATTTTCTCCTTAAAATTATAAATAAGGCAAAGATACCCTGCCCCACCACTCCTAGTTAGCATCATACTGGAATTCCTAACAAGTACAATAAGATAAGAAAAGGAAATAAATGTATGTAGACTGGAAAGGAAAAAATATAACTGTCTTTATTCACAGATAACATGATTATCTATGTGGAAAATCCCAAAGGGTTCTCAACAACAAAACTCCTAGAATGAATAAGGGACCATAGGAAGTTTACAGGATACAAGGATAATATACAAAAGTTAATTGCTTTATCAATAATGAACAACTTGAAATGGAAATTTGAAAAGCAATGCTATTTGCAGTATAACCAAAGAAAATGAAATACTTAGGTATAAATCTAGCAAATTATGCACAGAATCTGTATGTGAAAATCTATAAAACTCCAATGAAATAAATGAATGGAGATATAAATAAATGGAGAGATAAGCTATTCTATGTGCACTGGTTGGAAGACTAAATATTATTAACATGCCAATTCTTCCCAATTTGGTGTACACATTCAATGCAATGTCAATAAAATCCCAGCAAGCTATTTTGTTAATATCAACCAACTGATTCTAAAGTTCATATGAAAATGTAAGAGACTTAGAATAGCTAACACAATACTACAGAAGAACACAGTTGGAGAACTCACATTACTTGATTTCAAGACTTAATGCAAAGTTACAGTGTTAAGACCTTGTTATATTGGGAAAGAATAGACACATAGAATGATGGAAAGAATGTAGAGCCTAGAAATTGACCAACACATATATAATCAACTTATCTTTGACAAAGAAATAAAGAAAATTCACTGGAGAAAGAATAGCATTTTCAACAAATAGTCTAGAATGTCCATGCAAAAACAAAACAAAACCTATAGAGAAACGTTACATCTTTCACAAAAATTAACTCAAATTGCATTGTGGACCCAAATGTAGGATGCAAAACATAAAACTTCTATAAGAAAACATCAGCAAAAATCTAGGTGACCTTGATTATAGTGATGAGTGTTTAGATACAACATCAAAAGCACAATCTATGAAAGAAAAAAATTGATGTCATTAAAATTAAAAACTTCTGCTCTGTGAAAGACTATTTACAGAATGAAAAGACAAACTACAGAACTGAAGAAAACATTTGCAAACACATATCTGATAAAAGGCTTGTATCCAAAATATACAAAGAACTCTTAAAACTCGACAATAACAACAACAGCAAAACAAACAACTCAATTGAAAACATAATTTAAAGATCTGGACACCGCATCAAAGAAGATCCACAGTTGGGAAATAAGGAAATGAGACGGTCAACATCATTTGTCATTAGGAACTGCAAATTAAAATAACAATGACATACCACTACATATTTATGAGAATGGCTAAATTTCAAAAGAAAACCTAACAATTCAGAAATCATGCTCCTATATATTTACCCAACTGATTTGAAAACGTATATCCATAAAAAAAACCTCAACATGGTTCTTTCCACCATCTTGTAGTCTGTGGAGGCCTACTGGGAAAAGGACTTCTAAAAGGTAAATCTGTTTGGAAGGCTGTTTTCCAAGGCCACTTTTGATGGCTCTAAGTGGGATCTCTGGAACCAAAGGGAGCACACGGCTCTTCTTAAAATCAAAGGTATTTGTGTCCAAGATGAAACTGAATTCTGTTTGGTCAAGAGATGTGCTTCTGTGTACGAAGCAAAGAACAGCACAGTGACTTCTGCCAGCAAACCAAACAAAACCAGAGTAATCTGGGAAAAGGCAACTTGTGCCCGTGGAAAAAGTGACATTGTTCGTAGTAAATTCCAAAACAACTTTCCTACTAAGGCCGTTGAACACAAAATCAATGTGATACTTTTAGGTAATTAGATAGATATTAGCAGCTGGGAGGGGATAAGAAAAGAGAGCAGAAAGGGTGTCACTAAGACAGCCCATGACCCACCTAAGTTCAACACCAGAACTGCCCTAATTCCACCCTAACAGTTGGAGTTTGTGGTAAAGTCTGGGGGCCAACACATCCTGGAGGAGAAAGTAGGGCACAGGTGGAAATTACTTAAAGTGGCACATGCCCAGTAACGTAGAACTGTGTCCTCAAGTTCACCCCATGCTCATTATACCATCATTATTATAAAATTTACAGGTGCTTTTACAGCCGCCTACCATGGGCTTTTGTTAACAAAATATGAGTAAGAACATGCACAGTTTAATTTTAGCTATATGTCCATATATTGCCAATAAAATGACATCATCTGCTTACTCAGACACAGGCCAAACCCTAACTCCTTCCCACAAAACCTGCATAAAACCTCTCTGAGTTTTGTAGAGAGGCTGATTTCACTTCGCAGAGATCAGCCCTCTCTCTCTCTCTCTGAGAGTGTGTTACTGTTCTTCAGTAAACTCTGCTTTGAGCTTGCATTTTGGTGTTAGTTTGCAATCCTTTGCTCAGTATCACAGGAACCGAGATTACTGGCTCTATTGATCTTCTAGGTTAAAGAATCCATTCCAACACAGAATTTCCAGTAACAATACTGTACCCCTCAAGGACTTAAACTAATGAGAAGTAAATAAATAAGTGGATTTGTTCTCTTGCAAAACAAAACAAAACAAAAACCTGCACAGAGATGTTTATACCAGCTTTCTTCATAGTCACCAAAAATTGGAAGAAACCAAGATGTCCTTTAATAAGTGAATGGATAAAATAATTTTGGCACATCCATACGATGAGATATTATTCAGCAATAAAAAGAAGTGAGCTGTCAAGACATGAAAAGACATGAATAAAACTTAAATGCATAAATGAATATTGCTAAGTGAAAGAAACTAGTCTAAAAAGGCTACATAATGTGTGATTCTAATTATCTAACATTCCTAAAAAGGCAAAGCTCTAGAGACAATAAAAAGATTGGATATCTTGAGGTACTGGAAAACTTGAGGTTTTGGTACTAGGTCAGAACCCCAGCATACTGCAACAGCCCTATGGAAAAGTGGCCAGAGTCTTTGTTACATGGGTCCCTGATCCTGTATTTCCTCACTGGACAGGTTCTTCTGGCCTGGGTTTCCAGCCACCCCACACTGGACTATGGAGCCAGTAGTAGCTCTGCAGCTTCCTGGGACAGAGCTCCCAGTGGAAGGGGCAGGTTGCCATCTTTGCTGTCTTCCAGCCCTCACCCTTGCTGTCTCCAGGCTCTGGAGCATCCACGAGACCAGGTGCTGGTCCAGACTCCCAGAGGAGCACCTGCCTCACATTAAAGTGTCTTGTCTGTTTTCCATGAAGGTCCTAGTCCTCACTTCTCACTGGGCACGGCCACCTGACCTGGGACTCCAGTACAACCACCATGCCCCTACCTGACTACTTCAATCAGGGACAGCCCAGCAGTTAAAGGAACACATACATGCAGAGATGAGAAAGAACAAATGCAAGAACTCCAACAACTCAAATGACCAGAGTGTCTTATGTTCTCCAAATGACTACACTAGTTCTCTAACAAGGTTTCTTAACTAGACCGAGTTGGCTGAAATGACAGAAATAGAATTCAGAATACAGATAGAAACAAAGATCATAAAGGCTCAGGGGAAAAGCAAAACCAATCCAAGGAAACTAAGAATTATAAGAAAACAGATGCGTGAAAATGGCCATACTGCCCAAGGTAATTTATAGATTCAATGCCATCCCCATCAAGCTACCAATGAGTTTCTTCACAGAATTGGAAAAAACTGCTTTAAAGTTCATATGGAACCAAAAAAGAGCCCGCATCTCCAAGACAATCCTAAGTCAAAAGAACAAAGCTGGAGGCATCACGCTACCTGACTTCAAACTATACAAGGCTACAGTAACCAAAACAGCATGGTACTGGTACCAAAACAGAGATATAGACCAATGGAACAGAACAGAGTCCTCAGAAATAATACCACACATCTACAGCCATCTGATCTTTGACAAACCTGAGAGAAACAAGAAATGGGGAAAGGATTCCCTATTTAATAAATGGTGCTGGGAAAATTGGCTAGCCATAAGTAGAAAGCTGAAACTGGATCCTTTCCTTACTCCTTATATGAAAATTAATTCAAGATGGATTAGAGACTTAAATGTTAGACCTAATACCATAAAAATCCTAGAGGAAAACCTAGGTAGTACCATTCAGGACATAGGCATGGGCAAAGACTTCATGTCTAAAACACCAAAAGCAACGGCAGCAAAAGCCAAAATTGACAAATGGGATCTCATTAAACTAAAGAGCTTCTGCACAGCAAAAGAAACTACCATCAGAGTGAACAGGCAACCTACAGAATGGGAGAAAATTTTTGCAATCTACTCATCTGACAAAGGGCTAATATCCAGAACCTACAAAGAACTCAAACAAATTTACAAGAAAAAAACAAACAACCCCATCAAAAAGTGGGCAAAGGATATGAACAGACATTTCTCAAAAGAAGACATTCATACAGCCAACAGACACATGAAAAAATGCTCATCATCACTGGCCATCAGAGAAATGCAAATCAAAACCACAATGAGATACCATCTCACACCAGTTAGAATGGCGATCATTCAAAAGTCAGGAAACAACAGGTGCTGGAGAGGATGTGGAGAAATAGGAACACTTTTACACTGTTGGTGGGATTGTAAACTAGTTCAACCATTATGGAAAACAGTATGGCGATTCCTCAAGGATCTAGAACTAGATGTACCATATGACCCAGCCATCCCATTACTAGGTATATACCCAAAGGATTATAAATTATGCTGCTATAAAGACACATGCACACGTATGTTTATTGCAGCACTATTCACAATAGCAAAGACTTGGAATCAACCCAAATGTCCATCAGTGACAGATTGGATTAAGAAAATGTGGCACATATACACCATGGAATACTATGCAGCCATAAAAAAGGATGAGTTTGTGTCCTTTGTAGGGACATGGATGCAGCTGGAAACCATCATTCTTAGCAAACTATCACAAGAACAGAAAACCAAACACCGCATGTTCTCACTCGTAGGTGGGAACTGAACAATGAGATCACTTGGACTCGGGAAGGGGAACATCACACACCGGGGCCTATCATGGGGAGGGGGGAGGGGGGAGGGATTGCATTGGGAGTTATACCTGATGTAAATGACGAGTTGACGGGTGCAGCACACCAACATGGCACAAGTATACATATGTAGCAAACCTGCACGTTGTGCACATGTACCCTACAACTTAAAGTTTAATAATAATAAATAAATTAAAAAAAAAAGAAAAAGAAAACAGATGGATAAATTCCTGAACACATACACCCTTCCAAGACTGAACCAGAAAGAAATTGATTTTCTGGACAGACCAATAACAAGCTCCATATCTGAATCAGTAATAAATAGCCTACCAACAAATAGAAGCCCAGGACCAGAGATATTCACAGGCATATTATTCTACATGTACAAAGAAGGGGTGATATCATTCCTATTGAAACTATTCTCAAAAATTGAGAAGGAGGGAGTCCTCCCAAACTCAGCATTAACCTGATACCAAAACTTGGCAGAGACACAACAAAAAAAGAAAACTTCAGGCCAATATAATTGAGGAACACTGATGCAAAAATCCTCAACAAAATACTTGCAAACTGAATCCAGCAGTACATCACAAATTGAGTCCACCACGATCAAATATACTTTATCCCTGGGATTCGAGATTGGCTGAAAATAAGCAAATCAATAAATGTGATTCATCACATAAATAGAACTAAAGACAAAAATCACATAATTATCTCAATAGATACAGGAAAGGCTTTCTCTTCATGTTAAAAACTCTCACTTAAACTAGGTATTGAAGGAATACACTTCAAAATAATAAGAGGTATATATGAAAAACCCACAGCCAACATCATATTGAATGGGCAAAAGCTAGAAACATTCCTCTTGAAACTGACACAAGACAAGGAAGCCCTCTCTCACCACTCCTATTTAGCATAGTATTGGAAGTCCTTGCCAGAGCAATCAGGCAAGAGAAGGAAATAAAAGGCATCCAAACAGGAAAGAAGAAGTTGAACTGTTCCTGTTTGCAGTTGACATGATTCTATATCTAGAAACCCCGTCGTCTTAGCCCAAAAGCTCCTTCAGCTGATAAACAACTTCACAAAGTTTCAGGATAAAAAATCAGTGTATAAAAATCATTAGCATTTCTATACACCAATAACAGTCAAACCAAGAGCCAAATCAGGAATGCAATCCCATTCACAATTGCCACAGAAAGAATAAAATACCTAGGAATACAGCTAACCAGAGAGATGAAAGATTTCTAAAATGAGAATTATGAAACACTGCTCAAAAAATCAGAGATGACACAAACAAATGGAAAAACATCCCATGCTCATAGACAGGAAGAATAAATATCATTAAATGGCCATACTTCCCAAAACAACTTACAGATTCAATGCTATTTCTATCAAGCTACCAACAGTCTTCACAGAACTAGAAAAAACTATTTTAAAATTCATATGGAACCCAAAAACAGACCAAATGACCAAAGCAATCCTAAGCAGAAAGAACAAAGCTGGAGATCTCACATTTTCCAACTTCAGTTATACTACAGGGCTACAGTAAACAAAACAGCATGGCACTGGTACAAAAACAGACACATAGACCAATGAAACAGAATAGAGAGCCCATAAATAAGGCCACATACCTACAATCATCTGATCTTTGACAAAGCTGACAAAAACAAGCAATGGAAAAAGGACTCCCTATTTAATAATTAATGCTGGGATAATTGGCTAGTCATATGTAGAAGATTGAAACTGGATCCCTTCCTTATACCACATACAGAAACCAACTCAAGATGGATTAAAGATTTAAACGTAAAACCTGAAACTATAAAAACCCTGTAAAATAACCTAGACAATACCATTCTGGACATAGGAACTGTCAAAGATTACATGACAAAGATGCCAAAGGCAATTGCAACAAATGAAAAAATTAACAAATGGGATGTAATGAAACTTAAGAGCTTCTGCACAGCAAAAGAAACTATCAACAGAGTAAATGGACAACCTACAGAATGGGAGAAAATATTCACAAACTATGCATCTGACAAAGGTCTAATATCCCACATCTATAAGGCACTTAAACAAATTTACAAGAAAAAACAACCCCTTTAAAAAGTGGGCAAAGAACATAAACAGACACTTTTCAAAGAAGACATACATGTGGTAGCAAGCATATGAAAAAAGTGCAGTGTCATCAATCATTAGAGATATGCAAATCAAAACCACAATGACATACCATCTCACACCAGTCACAATGGCTATTAGTAAAAAGTCAAAAAATAACAGTAGGTTGCAGAGAAAATGGAATGTTTATACACTGTTAGTTGGAGTGCAAATTAGTTCAGCCATTGTGGAAAGCAGTGTGGCAGTTCCTCAAAGAGCTAAAAACAGAACTACCATTCAACCCAGCAATCCCAATGCTGAGTATATACCCAAAGGAACATAAATCATTCTACCATGAAGACGCATGCACACACATGTTCATTACAGCACTATTTACAATAGCAAAGACGTGGAATCAACCTAAATGCCCATCAATGGTAGAATGGGTAAAGAAAATATGGTGCACATACATTGTGGAATACTACACAGCCATGAAAAATAACAAGATCATGTTCTTTGCAGGAACATAGATGGAACTGGAGGCCATCATCCTTAGCAAGCTAACACAGGAACAGAACTGCATGTTCTCATTTATACGTGGGAGCTAAATGACGAGAAAACATGGACACAAAGTGGGGAAAAACACACTGGGTTCTACTTGAGAGTTGAAGGTGGGAAGAGGGAGAGGAACAGAAAAAAACAACTAATGGGTACTAGGCTTAGTACTTGGGTTATGAAATGGTCTGTACAGCAAATGATGTGAGTTTGCCTATGTGACAGGCCTGTGCTTGTACCCCTGAACCTGTAGTAAAAGTTAAAAATAAACAATATAAAAATAAGTGAATAAAAATAAAAATTAAAAAGAGCAAGAAAGCCTTGCTAGATTATATGGATGTTTCATTCATATTTCTCTTCCCTTATTCATATGGTCTTCCTATCAGCGGAAAGTATGGGAAATCATCCCTTCCTGCAGCATATGCATAGGCGTGCACAAACTAAGACTAAAAAGCATGATAGTGGTCCTGTGGAGATCAGCTTCACTGTTTCTTCCTGTAAGTCTCATGATAGAATCAATGGAGTAAAGGTACAGCATAATGAGAGCTATAAATCATAATATAAAGAGGATATATAGAAATTTGAAAAATCTGCAAGGTTTCTCCTTTTATATGTGGATTTAGGTTAATCCTGATTCCTTTCTTTTAAATAAAAGAAAAAAAGAAAAAAAAAGATTTGTGGTTGCTAGGAGCTGAAGGGGAGGGGAGAAAGTTGAATATGTGAAGTATAGTGGATTTTGTTTGGGTGGTGAAAATATTCTGTGTAATACTGTAATGATACTGTAATGGTGGATAAATGACTATGCTTTTTTCTTTTTGACGGAGTTTTGTTCTGTCACCCAGGCTGGCGTGCTATGGCACGATCTCAGCTCTTTGCAATCTCTGCCTCCTGGATTCAAGCGATTCTCTTGCCTCAGCCTCCTGAATAGCTGGGACTACAGGCATGCGCCACCACGCCCAGCTATTTTTTTTGTATTTTTAGTAGAAACAGGTTTTCACCATGTTGGTCCGGTTGGTCTTGAACTCCTGACCTCAAACAATCTGCCCCCTTCCACCTCCCAAAGTGCTGGGATTACAGGCATGAGCCACTGTGCTGTGCTGACACTATGCATTTCTCACAACCTATAGGACTTTACAGCAAAGAGTAAACCTTAATGTATGCAAACTTTTCAAAATTACTTTGGAATTTGGAGGGTTCCAGGATGAAATATCGACTGTGACAATATAATCTAATTGTATTTCAAAATGTTTAGAACAACCTCACTGAAAGGTGTTGGGATAAAATTTGCTGGCCTAAGTCCATTTGAAAATGAGTAATCTGTAAGACTAAAAGAAAAAGGAACAGCACATAGGTAATGTACTCTAGTTGATATAGTTATTTCCTACAGTGTTATGAGTCAACAATTCTGATACTGCTGTGTATGTGTACTAGAATTGAACAATTAAGTAAATGAATGGCAAATGGTGGAAGCCAGGTTTCCTACTATTAAAGTGTAAATTTTAAGGTAAGCAAAGGGAGGAGGCTAGGATGATCCCTGTGGTAATAGATTACAGTTGGACACACCAGCATAAACTCCTGTTTGGCTTAATATAGATGCAAATAGTTACATGTAGATATGTTTACAGATGTTCCTGAACTTTTGATGGGGTTTTATTCAGATAATGTCATCATAAATTAAAAATATTGTAAGTCAAAAGTGCATTTTCGACTAAGGTATTTTCAACTATAATGGGTTTATCCAGACATAGCCCCATTGTAAGTTGGGGAGCATGCTGAATGTATATGATTTTTTGCACCACGATATAGTTAAAAATCATTATAAGTCAGGGACTGTCTGTGTATACACAGGTTAGTATATTCACATGTATTCCCTCGCCCTGTCAGCTGAGAAGGCTGAAAGTAAATGATACTCTACTGGCAACAAGCACACGTCGCATCCAGATTTTGGTTTTTAATACCATTTTCCAATCTAAGTAACCAGAAATCCTTGAAAAAATGACTGACTCTAGGACTGGGGCAGGACATGTGTAAGAAGAGCCTGGTATAACTTTCTGCAGTTATACCAGAAAGTAAGGGAGTGCTCAGAGAAACCCCCTCACCAAATTTTGTGGATATAGCAAAGGAATACCAGAACCAATGCCTAAAGCTGAAACATTTTGAGTAACAAATTAAGGTAGTATTGAAGTGTAGCCCAAAGTGTAAAACAGCCATGAACCAAAAAAGGGAGGGAGGGAGCTAGGTGGGGAGGGGAGAAAGAAAGAAGAGATAAATTTCCCTTGCCGAAGAATTCAAAATAATTTATGTAGATAATCCACCTTCAAGAAGGTGGAACATAACACCCCATTCCTTAAATGTAGGCTGCACCCAGTGACTTCTTCCTAAAAACTGCAGTATGAAAAGAGGGAAAGAAGAGTATCTTTAAAATGGATACCTCTGACAAATACTACCTCAGCCAGATGATCAAGATCAACATCAACAGTAATAAGAAATGTTGATAGTATGTACCCGTAATATGATTTGATGAAAATAACAATTTACCTCTGTGGTCTTTCTTCCCCAAATTCACAACCCCAGTCTAATCATGTGAAAACATCAGACAAGTTCCCAATACATTCTACAAATGTATAATTAATACTCCTAAAAATGATAAAGGTCATCAGAAACAAAGAAAGTCTGAGAAACTATCATAGCCAAGAGGAGCCTAAGGAAACATGAAAACTAAAATAATGTAGTTAGTATTCTGGAGGGGATCCTGGAAATGAAAGGAACTTTAGGTAAAATCTATGGAAATTTGAAGAAAGTGCAGACTCAATATTAGTTCAGTAACTGTGATGTGTGTATCATCCTAATGTAACATGTTAATAATAAGGGAAAATGAGTGTGAAGTATATGAGAACTATTTTATCTTTGCAATTTCTATTTAAATCCAAAAATGTTCTAAAAATGAAGATTATTTTTAAAATCATAAATAATAAATTAAAAGTGAAAAAATAATTATAACCTTTTGCAGTAATTTCAATTCTGGGAATTTATCTTGAAGAAATAACTACTATACGTTTTACTGTAAAGTAGGTTGAATATATATCTTATTATAAAGTAGGTTTGTTAATAGCACCTACAGCATACACAGGTTGTAAGGCCTTAAATGAGGTCAGCCATATAAAGTAGTATGAGTACTCAATAAATATTGGTTGCTAGTATTTTTGTTATTATTCAAAGCTGACTCCGATTCAGGCACAATCATCTAAGAATTGACAATGTAGTAAAGATAAGTAAAAAAATGAGCATAATAAAGTGTAGTAAGTGATCATCAATGTCTCTTTACTTACTGTATGACCTTGGCAAATGAATTAATCTCACTGCCTCCGCCTCTGGAACGCAATACATGTGGCAATAATGATGATATTGACGATATTAACCTCCACAACAACCTAAATGACAATATGAAGGCAGAGATCTGATGGAGTGCATTGAAAACAGAAAATCTCTTCATTTTGACTGGGGATGTCTGTGGCCTACTAGAAAAGGCTGAAATGTATGCAATATATAAATATTAACAAATTCATTTGTTCATTCAACAAACATTCATTGAGTTTCAATGTTTGTTGAATTTGCTATGTATGTCAGGTGCTATCCTTGCCTCGAAGTTTCTCATAGTCTAGAGGGAAAGGCAGATACAACAATACATACAGTAATTTCAACACAATGAAATAAGTGCGGTGAATGGCTAAGAGCCCAGATGTTAGTCCTCATAATCTAGCCAGTGTGGGGAGGAAGTAATCATGGAAGACTTCCCAAAGAGATGATCTATGTGTGCCAGTTGCCAGTTGAGGATGGAATAACAGTTCCCATAGTGGAGACATTTAAAAGCATATCCCGAAGGTGAGAAGTAGCATGGTATGTATATGGAATAAGAAGCAGTTGAATGTTGGTCAAGTTTAAGATGCGGAGTACCAGATAATAGAATTCAGGGATAAAGGCCTTGGGACATAATGTTAAGGAGCTTGAACTTTTCCTATACACAAACAGTTTAAATGATAATAAACCTAAGAGTAATGAGATTATATTTGTAGTTTAGATAATTTTGATTTGATGTTTGAAAGATGAATTCGAGGTGGCAACACTCTTTACAGAGAAACCAGGAAGTTTTTGAATAGTGCAAGAAAGAGATAGTGCAAGAAATAGCCGGGCGCGGTGGCTCAAGCCTGTAATCCCAGCACTTTGGGAGGCCGAGACGGGCGGATCACGAGGTCAGGAGATCAAGACCATCCTGGCTAACACGGTGAAACCCCGTCTCTACTAAAAAATACAAAAATCTAGCCGGGCGAGGTGGCGGGCGCCTGTAGTCCCGGCTACTCGGGAGGCTGAGGCAGGAGAATGGCGTGAACCCGGGAGGCGGAGCTTGCAGTGAGCTGAGATCCAGCCACTGCACTCCAGCCTGGGCGACAGAGCGAAACTCCGCCTCAAAAAAAATAAATAAATAAAATAAAATAATAAAAAAAGACAGATAGTGCAAGAAATAGTGCAAGAAAGAGGCTGTGAACAGTCCATCAGATGTTGAGAAAGTGAAGAGATAGATTTGAAAAGTAATTGGTAGAATTTGAAAACCTGATGAGCATGAAGGAGCAGAAGGAGGACTCAATAGGTGACTCAAACATTTGTGTCCAAATCAACTGTTGATTATTCTCCTTTCCCTCCCTGCCATGGATGTGTGGGTGATATTCAACTGAGTCTGGGGATAAGAGGGTGGAAGGCCTTATTTGTAGCATTTGCCAATCTTTATGATACATCATAGATACTCCCTCCGTGGCTGATTAAGCCAGGTGTCATTTCATCACTGAATCCAGAGTTGGAAGGAAATGCTTGCACTCAGCTCACATGAGCTACTGAGAGTCTGTTCCAACACACCACTGCTACCCACCACATCTTATTTATTATTGAGACCTACCAGTTATACCTCCAACATATATCATAGGTCTGCATTTCTACTGCTTTGGAATAAGACACCATTATCTGCTGCTTGGACTCCTTATGATGAGTCATTCTGCTCCCAATCTTGTCCCTCTCTAACAGGACTATCAGATCAAGCCAATTCCCTACTTGTATGCTTTAAATGGCTTCCCATCATTTTATAATACATTCTTTACCATCACTACCAAGTCTGTGCGTATACTGACTCTTGCCTATTCACACCACCTCACTCCCCAGGCTGTTCTTCAAACATGTTGAACTTTTCCTCACTCTAATCCTTTTATTTGTCATTCCCTCTGCCTGGAATATTCTGCTCCAAGCTCTTCTAGTCTCAGCTCATGTGTCACCTCCTCAGAGAAGGCTATTTAAATTGGACTCTAGGAGCAAGATGGCCGAATAGGAACAGCTCCAGTCTCCAACTCCCAGCGCGAGCGACACAGAAGACCGGTGATTTCTGCATTTTCAACTGAGGTACTGGGTTCATCTCACTGGGGAGTGCCAGACGATCGGTGCTGGTCAGCTGCTGCAGCCCGACCAGCGAGAGCTGAAGCAGGGCGAGGCATTGCCTCACCTGGAAAGCGCAAGGGGGAAGGGAATCCCTTTTCCTAGCCAGGGGAACTGAGACACACAACACCTGGAAAATCGGGTAACTCCCACCCCAAAACTGCGCTTTAAGCAAACAGGCACACCAGGAGATCATATCCCACACCTGGCCGGGAGGGTCCCACACCCACAGAGCCTCCCTCATTGCTAGCACAGCAGTCTGTGATCTACCGGCAAGGCAGCAGCGAGGCTGGGGGAGGGGCGCCCGCCATTGCTGAGGCTTAAGTAGGTAAACAAAGCTGCTGGGAAGCTCGAACTGGGTGGAGCTCACAGCAGCTCAAGGAAACCTGCCTGTCTCTGTAGACTCCACCTCTGGGGACAGGGCACAGTAAACAATAACAAACGCAGCAGCTCTGCAGACGCAAACGACTCTGTCTGACAGCTTTGAAGAGAGCAGTGGATCTCCCAACACGGAGGTTGAGATCTGAGAAGGGACAGACTCCCTGCTCAAGTGGGTCCCTGACCCCTGAGTAGCCTAACTGGGAGACATCCCCCACTAGGGGCAGTCTGACACCCCACACCTCACAGGGTGGAGTACACCCCTGAGAGGAAGCTTCCAAAGCAAGAATCAGACAGGTACACTCGCTGTTCAGAAATATTCTATCTTCTGCAGCCTCTGCTGCTGATACCCAGGCAAACAGGGTCTGGAGTGGACCTCAAGCAATCTCCTACAGCTACAACCTACAGCTGAGGATCCTGACTGTTAGAAGGAAAGCTATCAAACAGGAAGGACACCTACACCAAAACCCCATTAGTACATCACCATCATCAAAGACCAGAGGCAGATAAAACCACAAAGATGGGGAAAAAGCAGGGCAGAAAAGCTGGAAATTCAAAAAATAAGACCGCATCTCCCCCAGCAAAGGAGCGCAGCTCATCGCCAGCAACGGATCAAAGCTGGATGGAGAATGACTTCGACGAGATGAGAGAAGAAGGCTTCAGTCCATCAAATTTCTCAGAGCTAAAGGAGGAATTACGTACCCAGCGCAAAGAAACTAAAAATCTTGAAAAAAAAGTGGAAGAATTGATGGCTAGAGTAATTAATGCAGAGAAGCTCACAAACGAAATGAAAGAGACGAAAACCATGGCACGAGAAATACGTGACAAATGCACAAGCTTCAGTAACTGACTCGATCAACTGGAAGAAAGAATGTCAGCGATGGAGGATCAAATGAATGAAATGAAGCGAGAAGAGAAACCAAAAGAAAAAAGAAGAAAAAGAAATGAACAAAGCCTGCAAGAAGTATGGGATTATGTAAAAAGACCAAATCTACGTCTGATTGGGGTGCCTGAAAGTGAGGGGGAAAATGGAACCAAGTTGGAAAACACTCTTCAGGATATCATCCAGGAGAACTTCCCCAACCTAGTAGGGCAGGCCAACATTCAAATCCAGGAAATACAGAGAACGCCACAAAGATACTCCTCGAGAAGAGCAACTCCAAGACACATAATTGCCAGATTCACCAAAGTTGAAATGAAGGAAAAAATCTTAAGGGCAGCCAGAGAGAAAGGTCGGGTTACCCACAAAGGGAAGCCCATCAGACTAACAGCAGATCTCTCGGCAGAAACTCTACAAGCCAGAAGAGAGTGGGGGCCAATATTCAACATTCTTAAAGAAAAGAATTTTAAACCCAGAATTTTGTATCCAGCCAAACTAAGTTTCATAAGTGAAGGAGAAATAAAATCCTTTACAGATAAGCAAATGCTTAGAGATTTTGTCACCACTAGGCCTGCCTTACAAAAAACCCTGAAGGAAGCACTAAACATGGAAAGGAACAACCGGTACCAGCCATTGCAAAAACATGCCAAAATGTAAAGACCATCAAGGCTAGGAAGAAACTGCATCAACTAACGAGCAAAATAACCAGTTAATATCATAATGGCAGGATCAAGTTCACACATAACAATCTTAACCTTAAATGTAAATGGACTAAATGCTCCAATTAAAAGACACAGACTGGCAAACTGGATAAAGAGTCAAGATCCATCAGTCTGCTGTATTCAGGAGACCCATCTCACACGCAGAGACATACATAGGCTCAAAATAAAGGGATGGAGGAAGATTTACCAAGCAAATGGAGAACAAAAAAAAGCGGGGGTTGCAATACTAGTCTCTGATAAAACAGACTTTAAACCATCAAAGATCAAAAGAGACAAAGAAGGCCATTACATAATGGTAAAGGGATCAATTCAACAGGAAGAGCTAACTATCCTAAATATATATGCACCCAATACAGGAGCACCCAGATTCATAAAGCAAGTCCTTAGAGACTTACAAAGAGACTTAGACTCCCATACAATAATAATGGGAGACTTCAACACTCCACTGTCAACATTAGACAGATCAACGAGACAGAAAGTTAACAAGGATATCCAGGAATTGAACTCATCTCTGCAGCAAGCAGACCTAATAGACATCTATAGAACTCTCCACCCCAAATCAACAGAATATACATTCTTCTCAGCACCACATCGTACTTACTCCAAAATTGACCACGTAATTGGAAGTAAAGCACTCCTCAGCAAATGTACAAGAACAGAAATTATAACAAACTGTCTCTCAGACCACAGTGCAATCAAGTTAGAACTCAGGACTAAGAAACTCAATCAAAACCGCTCAACTACATGGAAACTGAACAACCTGCTCCTGAATGACTACTGGGTACATAACGAAATGAAGGCAGAAATAAAGATGTTCTTTGAAACCAATGAGAACAAAGATACAACATACCAGAATCTCTGGGACACATTTAAAGCAGTGTGTAGAGGGAAATTTATAGCACTAAATGCCCACAAGAGAAAGCAGGAAAGATCTAAAATTGACACTCTAACATCGCAATTAAAAGAACTAGAGAAGCAAGAGCAAACACATTCGAAAGCTAGCAGAAGGCAAGAAATAACTAAGATCAGAGCAGAACTGAAGGAGATAGAGACACAAAAAACCCTCCAAAAAATCAATGAATCCAGGAGTTGGTTTTTTGAAAAGATCAACAAAATTGACAGACCACTAGCAAGACTAATAAAGAAGAAAAGAGAGAAGAATCAAATCAACGCAATAAAAAATGATAAAGGGGATATCACCACCGACCCCACAGAAATACAAACTACCATCAGAGAATACTATAAACACCTCTACGCAAATAAACTGGAAAATCTAGAAGAAATGGATAATTTCCTGGACACTTACACTCTTCCAAGACTAAACCAGGAAGAAGTTGAATCCCTGAATAGACCAATAGTAGGCTCTGAAATTGAGGCAATAATTAATAGCCTACCAACCAAAAAAAGTCCAGGACCAGATGGATTCACAGCTGAATTCTACCAGAGGTACAAGGAGGAGCTGGTACCATTCCTTCTGAAACTATTCCAATCAATAGAAAAAGAGGGAATCCTCCCTAACTCATTTTATGAGGCCAACATCATCCTGATACCAAAGGCTGGCAGAGACACAACAAAAAAAGAGAATTTTAGACCAATATCCCTGATGAACATCGATGCAAAAATCCTCAATAAAATACTGGCAAACCGGATTCAGCAGCACATCAAAAAGCTTATCCACCATGATCAAGTGGGCTTCATCCCTGGGATGCAAGGCTGGTTCAACATTCGCAAATCAATAAACATAATCCAGCATATAAACAGAACCAAAGACAAGAACCACATCATTATCTCAATAGATGCAGAAAAGGCTTTTGACAAAATTCAACAGCCTTTCATGCTAAAAACGCTCAATAAATTCGGTATTGATGGAACGTATCTCAAAATCATAAGAGCTATTTATGACAAACCCACAGCCAATATCATACTGAATGGGCAAAAACTGGAAAAATTGCCTTTGAATACTGGCACAAGACAGGGATGCCCTCTCTCACCACTCCTATTCAACATAGTGTTGGAAGTTCTGGCTAGGGCAATCAGGCAAGAGAAAGAAATCAAGGGGATTCAGTTAGGAAAAGAAGAAGTCAAATTGTCCCTGTTTGCAGACGACATGATTGTATATTTAGAAAACCCCATTGTCTCAGCCCAAAATCTCCTTAAGCTGATAAGCAATTTCAGCAAAGTCTCAGGATACAAAATTAATGTGCAAAAATCACAAGCATTCTTATACACCAGTGACAGTCAAACAGAGAGCCAAATCAGGAATGAACTTCCATTCACAACTGCTTCAAAGAGAATAAAATACCTAGGAATCCAACTTACAAGGGATGTAAAGGACCTCTTCAAGGAGAACTACAAACCACTGCTCAGTGAAATAAAAGAGGACACAAACAAATGGAAGAACATACCATGCTCATGGATAGGAAGAATCAATATCGTGAAAATGGCCATACTGCCCAAGGTAATTTATAGATTCAATGCCATCCCCATCAAGCTACCAATGAGTTTCTTCACAGAATTGGAAAAAACTGCTTTAAAGTTCATATGGAACCAAAAAAGAGCCCGCATCTCCAAGACAATCCTAAGTCAAAAGAACAAAGCTGGAGGCATCACGCTACCTGACTTCAAACTATACTACAAGGCTACAGTAACCAAAACAGCATGGTACTGGTACCAAAACAGAGATATAGACCAATGGAACAGAACAGAGTCCTCAGAAATAATACCACACATCTACAGCCATCTGATCTTTGACAAACCTGAGAGAAACAAGAAATGGGGAAAGGATTCCCTATTTAATAAATGGTGCTGGGAAAATTGGCTAGCCATAAGTAGAAAGCTGAAACTGGATCCTTTCCTTACTCCTTATATGAAAATTAATTCAAGATGGATTAGAGACTTAAATGTTAGACCTAATACCATAAAAATCCTAGAGGAAAACCTAGGTAGTACCATTCAGGACATAGGCATGGGCAAAGACTTCATGTCTAAAACACCAAAAGCAACGGCAGCAAAAGCCAAAATTGACAAATGGGATCTCATTAAACTAAAGAGCTTCTGCACAGCAAAAGAAACTACCATCAGAGTGAACAGGCAACCTACAGAATGGGAGAAAATTTTTGCAATCTACTCATCTGACAAAGGGCTAATATCCAGAACCTACAAAGAACTCAAACAAATTTACAAGAAAAAAACAAACAACCCCATCAAAAAGTGGGCAAAGGATATGAACAGACATTTCTCAAAAGAAGACATTCATACAGCCAACAGACACATGAAAAAATGCTCATCATCACTGGCCATCAGAGAAATGCAAATCAAAACCACAATGAGATACCATCTCACACCAGTTAGAATGGCGATCATTCAAAAGTCAGGAAACAACAGGTGCTGGAGAGGATGTGGAGAAATAGGAACACTTTTACACTGTTGGTGGGATTGTAAACTAGTTCAACCATTATGGAAAACAGTATGGCGATTCCTCAAGGATCTAGAACTAGATGTACCATATGACCCAGCCATCCCATTACTAGGTATATACCCAAAGGATTATAAATTATGCTGCTATAAAGACACATGCACACGTATGTTTATTGCAGCACTATTCACAATAGCAAAGACTTGGAATCAACCCAAATGTCCATCAGTGACAGATTGGATTAAGAAAATGTGGCACATATACACCATGGAATACTATGCAGCCATAAAAAAGGATGAGTTTGTGTCCTTTGTAGGGACATGGATGCAGCTGGAAACCATCATTCTCAGCAAACTATCACAAGAACAGAAAACCAAACACCGCATGTTCTCACTCATAGGCGGGAACTGAACAATGAAATCACTTGGACTCGGGAAGGGGAACATCACACACCGGGGCCTATCATGGGGAGGGGGGAGGGGGGAGGGATTGCATTGGGAGTTATACCTGATGTAAATGACGATTTGATGGGTGCAGCACACCAACATGGCACAAGTATACATATGTAGCAAACCTGCACGTTGTGCACATGTACCCTACAACTTGAAGTTTAATAATAATAAATAAATTTAAAAAAAATAAAAATTAAAAAAAATAAAAAATAAAAAAAAAATTGGACTCTACTTGTCATCACCCAGTTTATTTCCTCCACAGTACTTATCATTAGCTAAAATTATCTTGTTTGATTAACTAATTCATAAAGCTTATTATCTTTCTCTAGTGGAACGAAGGTTCCTTGTCTGTCTTAGCCCCACTGTATCTCTTGTGCCTAGCATCTGGTCTGAGACATTGCTGCTATTCAACAAATATTTGAAGAATGAAAGAATAAATGATACGTATAAGGTTTAACTTGGATGATGAGTAGATGGAAATGTAATGAACCGAAGCAGAGAATAGATGAATAGATCTGAAGAAACAACTGAGTTTAGAACTTAGATTTAGATTTCTTAGAAATATTAAGGTGAAGAGTTTATTACACTAAATTTACATTAATATTAATTTTACATGCTGTATTGTATATATTAACTTCTTGCCTCTCAGTAATGGATAATATTTTAATTGGTAATTTCATAATTTTTACAAGATAGCCAAATAAAATTTTGGCCAGGGAGTAAAAGATGAAGCTGATAAGCATTGTTACACTGGAATTTTTCTGGACTTCTTAATTACATTATTGAAATTTTAAAAAATTTTCAATTATAAAATTAGCAAATGATATGGTTTCACTCTGTGTCCCCACCCAAATCTCACTTTGAATTGTAATAATCCCCACATTTCATAGGAGGGACCTGGTGGGAGGTAATTGAGTTGTGGGGGCAGGTTTTTCCCATGTTATTCTTGGGGTAGTGAATAAGTCTCCCAAGATCTAATGGTTTTTAAAGGGGAGTTCCCCTGCACATGCTCTCTTGACTGCCACCATGTAAGATGTAAGTTTGTTCCTCCTTCGCCTTCTGCCATGATTGCCTCCCCAGCCATGTGGAACTGTGAGTCAATTAAACCTCTTTCCTTTATGAATTACCCAGTCTTGGGTAGATATTTATTAGCAGCTTGAGAACAGACTAATACAGCAAGTGAATTTAATTTTGAACTGAAAGATTGTATCCTTAATCATTTGGAAACCTGTCTTGCTAGCTACTTGGAAAAACACTCAACCTATTTCAACCATTGTAAAAACTTGTGATTATCTGCAGAGTACATTGAGTTTACTTGAAAATTTTAGTAAATGAATTCCAAGAGGTGCTTTTCTATGTGTATTTTCTATACGTTGCTATCTACATTACTATATCCAAGGAAGTCAAAAGGAAGAAAGTAATTTAAATGTCTTGTAATTTATTATAGAGACCCAATTGTGCCGTTTTTTGCTCTTAGTACCTCACTACATTCTTTAAGGTTAGATTTTTTTTTCTGTATGTATATACATAATATATATATACATTCCTACTTCCTACCTCTCCCCTACCCCCACTACCACCTTATTTCCCACTACCCCATCACTTTTGAGAATTAATCAAGTGATTTTTCTACCACATTGCTGCTTTCCACAACTTTTATCTTTTCTTTGAAAACATATACATCAGTGAATTTCGTATCTGGGGCCAATAGGTATTTTTTGGAGAAAATTTTTTTGTAAAATGGAAAGTTTTGTCCTTGGCAGAGCATACATAGGATTAAATTGCAAGAGTTGGCAGTGAAGTAAGATCTAAATGATCATAAAATCTTCCTTAGTTATAAAGCAAAGTAGAAAATGAAGGAAATAGTATTCCCTAATGCTCTGCCAAGAAGACCATTTTACTGAGAAACTAAATCAAGTCTGTAAATAATGAGGTCTATCTGGTAGAGCTAACTTACTGATCAGCAAACTCACAAATTTTTATTGCCAAAGACTAATTAAATTCAGCAGGATTTTCTTTATTAGTAGTAAGTTTTTTGCCCAGAATAATTCAAAAGATTTCCAAATAAGAGATGACATGTGAGTTAATGTTGGGCACAACATCCATAAAATTATGAAATAATTGGTGTCAGTAATTTCTGGTTGTGTATATTTATGTATTCCATTTTGATCTAGAATAAATAAGGATAAGACAAAGGAAAATAACATGTTCTGAGCATTTTATTAGATCCTTGCTAGCAGATTGGATTTTTTACTTATGAGGATTTTCCTTTAGCATTTTGTCTGTAACAGATCATAGATTTTATGAAGAGCAACTAGGAAAGTACTGTGTTATAATGGAAAGCGTCCTGGACTAGGAATCCGGAGACTTCAACTCTATTTTTATCTCTGGCCCTAATGTGTGTGGGCATGTACAAGTCTAATCTCTTTATGGCTCAACTCTATCTGATAAAATGAAGATAATACATTCCCTATCTACTTAATATAGTTGTGGTGTGGGTCAAATGAGATAATGAATATTAAAATATGTTTAAAACATGGCATTTTTTTAAACGACTAATATAGTTCACTACCAAATTTACCTAAAAGAGAGTAAGTTCTCCACTGTAAATTGAAAAACATATTTAAAAGATATATTTCTCTCTTCATTAATAATTGAACTTAGTAACCATATGTAATGTTCTAAAATTTACTTGGTGTGTATGAAAGAGAAATAATCATTGATAAGTATTTCTTTCCATGGAGGAAAATTAAAGTCATCTTAAATATTGTATAGTATATTCTCATGTTGAAAGAATTTCTCCCAATACCAAAATAATATGAAAGGATCACACAGATTTGACCACCACAAATGTATTTTATCTCTGTCCCCTGAGAGCAAATACTTCTCCCTATTCTTCCTGTATCATGTTTCTTCCCCCTTTTATAGAGGCAGTGTCTCACTTTGTCACCCAGGCTAAAGTACAGTGGCACAATCATAGCTCACTACAGCCTTGAACTCCTGGGTTCAAGTGATCCTCTCACCTCAGCCTCCTGAGTAGATAGGACTATAAGTGCACATCACCAGGTCCAGCTATTTAACAAAAATTTTTTGTAGAAATAAGATGTAACTATGTTGCCCAGGCTGGTCTTTAACTACTGGCTTCAGGCTATCCTCCTGTCTCAGTCTCCCAAAGTGCTCAGATTACAGGCATGATCTACCACAGGCAGTGTATATTATGTTTCCTATTCAGGTATTTTATAGAAGGTGAGGGAAATATACACTTCTTCTATCAAGTGGTCTTAGAAGGAGAGCCCAAGAGGTTCTGCACAGCAATTTTCAGCCTCCCAGAAAAAGCTGACATGGACAACAGCCCCCAAAGGATCCTTGATCTGCACCAGCATTGAGGAGGACAACACAAGCAGGTGTTCACATTTTTGAGGAAATAACTAGGAGATAAAAGAAAGAAGGCCTTAGCAGAGGATAAATTCCTATACAGCAGTAAGAGTTATTTAAGGGTAGGGATTTTATCCTATTCATCCTCGTATCTGTGGTACTAAGAACAGTGTCTGGCATTGAGTAGCTGTTCAATATAGATGACGAATGTTAAATGGATGAATGAATGAATGGATAGATGGATGGATAAGTAGATACCATAGATGCATTCAGAATAATAATGATCACTAAAAACATTTGCATCTTGTATCTAGATACTTGGCCACTTTGGAAAAACTAGAAGATTGGCAATAATTGATGGAGTCTGTGCGTTCCAGGTCATTGAAAGTTTGCCAGCCTTACCCCATGTACTCCTGCTCTCTCAGACCTGACCTTGCCACTCATCTCATTCTTGGAACACTGCTATTACTACATGAAGATTCACACTCCAGCCCATATTCCCTCATCTAGCACATTCCTGAGAGACCTGGCCCATCTTGATCCCTTCCTTTTCTAATGCGCTACTGGGAAACCAACTTAGTTCTGGGACTGCCCTGATCCAGTATCTTCCTCATACCTGAGCAAGTGCAGCCCCTTGCTTCAGTCCCAATTTTCATAAATGCACCAACAAATGAATTAATGAACAAATGGCATTTCTGTTACCTGTTGTCTGATGCTCCACAGTGTACAGTGTAGCATGTAATCCCTAAAGATCCACTGTTATGCCTAACCCTTCTTTAGGCCCCAAGGAAATGCTTCTTCCAACCTCTTGTCCTGTGTCCTTTGGAACAAAAGGCAGTTACATCCATGATGGTCTGTGGATTGTACCACCACTGGAGGTGGACACTGCTTCCAAGGATTAGAGTGGTAGAAGTGCTTAAGCAAGAGAAAAGACAAGTTAGTTGGACATGTTAACATGTCAAGTTCTTCCTCTTACTATAATTCCCAGTTGTGTGAAAAATCCATTTTGTTGCTTCTTTTTGTGTGTCAATCTGTGGGTCTGAAAGCCTTCAATTAATGTGGTATTTGCAATAGTTGCACATGACAACGGAGTGATACTTGACATTGAAGAATTCACGTTGCTGTCCAATATGGTAACCTTAGCCACATGTGACTTCTGGGCACCTGAAATGTGTCCAGCTGAGAAGTGTTATAATTGTAAAATATACTTTTGTATATTTTTGAATTTTGAAGACAGTATGAAAAAAGAATTCAAAGGCCTTTATTAACTATTTTTTATTACATGTTGAAAAATTTTAATATATAGATTAAATAAAATATATTATTAAAATAAATATTAACATGTGTTAATGTTTTATTTTACATTTTTCTAATGTGAAAGATCTTTTAATGTAAAAAAAACTAAAAGTTGTATATGTGGCTTGCACTGTGTCTATTGGACAATGCTGATCTAGCTATGACATATATAAAATGTGATCTTGATTCTTATATTGAAAACTAGATGAACATTTAATGCTAGAATTGTGAATAGTTTTATTTTTATGAAAATATCTAATAAGTTTTAATTAAATTTTCAAAAATGAATTTTAAAATTTAACTTTAGATAATGTTGATTAAATTTTTGTATATGCATTAGAGTTTGCATTTTGACTTTTAGTTTAACAAATAATTTTGAATATAAAAAATTGCTTTTTGAAAAAATATGAAAAATAATTCTAATTTTATATTTAGTATAATTTTTGCTGAAATTTTATAATTATAATTAATTTTGCTTTATTTGGTTTAAAGATGGGTCTCACTAGATTGCCCAGGCTGGATTACAGTGACTATTCATAGGCACAATCACAGCAAACTTCAGTCTTGAATTCCTGCACTCAAGGGGTCCTCCTGCCTCAGCCTCCACAGTAGTTGGAACTACAGGCTGGTGGCACCTTGCCTGGTTACAATTAATTTTTAGCCCTTGCCAGGCATCGTGGCTCATGCGTGTAATCCCGGCACTTTGGGAGGCCAAAGCAGGTGGATCGCCTGAAGTCAGGAATTCAAGAGCAGCTTGACCAACATGGTGAAACCCCATGTCTACTGAGAAAATACAAAATTAGCCGGGCATGGTGGCACACGCCTGTAATCCCAGCTACTTGGGAGGCTGAAGCATTAGAATTGCTTGAACCCTGAAGGTGGAGGTTGCAGTGAGCAGAGGTTGTGCCATTGCACTCCAGCCTGAGCAACAAAGGCAAAACTCCATCTCAAAAAAATAAATAAATAAAAATTTTTAGTCCTTTAGGTCAGTACTCTCAATAGAACATAAATTATCTGAAAGTCTTAATTAGCACAATGTAATAAGTGATATTTTTCTAATGAAAGTAAGAAAAATAAATGTATGAAATAAATCAATTTATAAATAACTTATAAATTGTATTGCTTCATGTTATAATTCAAAAATGACTGGCTTATCAACAGAAATCCCAGCTGAACATGGGGGCTTATGAGTTTAAGACCAGCCTAGGTGACACAGTGAGACCCCTGTCTCCAGAAAATGAAAAAGCTTGGTGTGGTGGCATGTGCCTATAGTCCTAGCTACTCAGGAGGCTGGGGTGGGAAGATCACTTGAGTCCAGGAGTTCGAGGTTATAGTGAGTCACCGCATTCCAGCCTAGGTGAAAGAACAAGACCTTGTCTAAAAAAAAAAAAAAAAAAAAAAAAAAAAATCCCCAAAATAGATTAATAATTAAATTCAAATAACTTTTCTTTTTTGCCAGCTATCAATAACATGAAACCGTAGCGTCAAACATGTATTTCAATTTTGTTATTACAGATGTACCATTATTGCACAGGAGGAGAGAACGTATTTAATATTACAGCTTGTTTGCATGACAGTTAAATACTTAGACAAATGCTATGTGGACCCCTATTTGCCCTATTGCCCTGGATCTCACAGATGTTAGGATGGATCTTTTCTGATCATAAGTGGGGTCCAGGATAACCAGAAAGTTTTCAGTGAAACAAGATGTTCTCCATGGAATTGCATCACAGCTGAAGCTTCCATGGCTTCTGAGGATCCCTCAGAGCTGACAGTGTTGGTATGGCCTCTCAAGGTCTGTGTGAAACAAAATACAGTCTCTCTCCTAACCCGTCTGTATATTTACTCCTAAGCCTGTGTGGAAAGGGATGGATCTAGGAAATAGGTGGGAAAGAGAATGAACCTGACAACGTCCTTGCATATATGTCTCCTTACTTGTGCTCTTTCCTGGGTCAATGAAATAGCCTGGTTGAAAATTGCTGAGACAGATTTAAAGAAGCTCAAAGCTTCTGCAATATATGCAATATAATAGCTGTGGTGCCAGCTTTTGGTAGAAACTGGGTCAAAGGGTGGAGTAGGGAGAAGCAATGCTCTTCAAAAGCTACAACTGGCAACTGAACTACGATTGAAGAGACTTTTGGAGAGTACAAAGGAAAGTTGTAAGCTGAGTTGTTTATTAGGTTGATTCTCATTATTTTAACAATACATGAAAAGGGTCAACCCTAAAATGTATCAATCCAATATGGATAAATACTGTGAATTATACCTGTCTATGGACAAGCTTTACTCACCTCTGGAAATTGACGTCTATTTTCAGTGACAGAAACTGTAGAGCTATGAATAACAATTTGTTAAGAAATAAAAATGCTCTGGGAAGCAAAAGTCCAGAATTCTATTTCTAGTGTTGGTATATCCAAGCCATGTACCCCAGGGGAAATCACTAAACTGGTCTACATTTCAATCTCCTACCTGCACACTGATGAAAGAAAAAATTGTGCTGCCTGTTTCATAGACTGATATGAGGTTCAAATGGGGTCATTTAAGTGAAAGCACTTTGAAAGTTGTAAAGTGGTTTACAAATATAAAACACTGTCATTTTTTATTTCACTCTGTGATATTTCCTTCAGGAATTTAGGACTGATTACTATCATTACTATTACCACTATATATTGATATGAGTTTATTTGATGTGATTATATAATAAGATATATATTTGTAAATGACTATAATTTTGAATTATAAATCACCAACTATCAAATATCAAAACTTTATTAATGTATCATCCCAGAGATACTTGTTTTTTTAAAACCTCATCTATTTTTCTCACTAATACAGGAATGCTGTTTTCCCTTGAATTCCTATTACTCTTTCCCTCACCTTCGATTTTTAAAATTCAAATGGTTTATTTTCCATAAGATACTTAAGTTGTCAAAATAAATATTACAATTTTATCAGTGTTTGCTTTTCTTCTGTCTCTCCATCCTGCACTCACCTACAGTGATGATGGAGAAGGAGCTTCTTAGTTTTTCTCAGCCTGCTTGATTTTAGAGGAAAGGCACCCTTGTTGCCCCCTTCTTTGCCCCAGAGGCACCTGTGGGTTCTGACAGGACTACTCCAGTTGTTGGACGCTCCCTCTGCAGCCTTGCCCTATCAGATAAAGCAGGGAGTGAGCCTCTGACAGCTACATCTGTCACTTTCCTGTGTGTCCATGGCGCAAGTGGAACTCTAATCAGACCAGTGTTGTGCAAAGACTTTGTGTGGGTGACGTCTATCCTCCACCCCAGATGAATGACTTACTACATCTGTGTACTCAGAACAAATGAAATCCTTACATACCTTTGAAATAAAAGAGAACAATATGAAAGTATTAGGACATTGGTCCCATCACAAAAGACGCACATTTCATTATGTGAAAAGGAAACTTCAGGTCTCAACATATTAGATAAAATAAGGTATTTTTTTATAGCTAACTTAGGAAAGGTTTCAAACCTTTTTGTATTAAGGTGGCAAGTAATTCAGGCCCCTCATAGAAGACACCATTAAAATGTAATTTAAAATAGGAAAGATAAACACATACATATTAGAAAAGGCTTTGACCATTCTTCACCTTCTATTTAATCTGCAGAAATTATTTTAGAATCTCAGAATGCTGTTTAGCTTTATTATCACAGCTCTATGTTAGTAAAGTTAATTGTGTGTGTGTTTTAGTTGTCATAAATGTTCTCGAGAGATTCATGTTAATTACGTTTTGAGAAATATTATTTGCAAACCGGTAGCTGTTTCCTTTATATTTCCTTTCTGCAGCGTCAAGAGATGGCATGACAGCTGAAGGAGTTGGCTTACTTCTGGGGGCACTCAGAGGCCACACCTTCAGCACAGGTTCTATGAGCCTTCTGATGATTCCCGTCACTGAATGTGGACCAAAGCAGCAGAACCCCTGAAACTGTCCTGGCATTTCTGCTGAAATGTGTGAGCAGCAAATGATTAATGACTGGGGTCCTCCTGAGTCTTAGTGATACATGAGGTGCAAGGTACAGCCTTGGGCTGGTGGAGCCTCAATTACTACTAAATTTCCCACTAGTCTATAGAAAGAGGGCATGGAGTTGGATTTCAAGTGATGTACAGATTATAAACAAATGTGATGGTTCTTGAACTTTTGAATTTGTGAAATGAGATTCTGCTATTTTTATGTTATGGCATTCAACAAACAAATGTACAAACTGAACAAGGTTTAGCAATAATTAATTATTAACTCTTAGCTTGAACAAGAGGTTACTTTTCTGCCGATCTTAGAACAGTTAGGTTCAAAGATATATAATGACAATCTTCATTTTTTCCCTTGCCCTTTAATTGTAAAAACAGAGTAGCAAAATATACAAATTAAACTTTATTTAGAAAAAGCATCACAATTTCCTCATCCAAACACAACTATTTTAATGATTTATATATCCTATCATTCTATGTACTTGTGTAATAACAAGTAACCTATGTCCTCAGTTTGAGGAGTATCATGGAGGAATTTCAGCAGAATTGTCAGAAGCCCAAATTCCTTCTTGTTCTTGTCAGAGTATCCTGTGAGGTGGTTGGCTTCTGTATTCCCTTTATGGCCTTTAAGTTGCTCTTGCTGCCACCTCATGGCCTCTGTTGCTGTTGGCTGTGTTTATTGCCAAGGGTGTGGATGGCTTTATGTGGTTTGAAGGTTTGTTACAGCTGAGTTCATTTGAAGATTTTCTTGTGTATCAAGATAGCAGAGTTTCAGCTTGAATCTGGGCCCGTCCAAGCATGTCTAGGGAATTTGTGAAGCCAGCCTATTTTCCTGGAACCTGAAGAGCCTATAGGAAAGAGCTTGAGCTTTGTCTCCTGCTTGGGCCGCTAGGCATTTTGAATAAATTGTGAGATACTCTGACAGCAGTCTAATTGAAGGAGGGCTGTAGAGTCCTCTGGGAGAGACCTCATCCTAAGGGTGGAAGGTGGGAGCCATAACGAGCCCCCCAGTTTCTTCCCAGAGGAGAATATGGATTCTGAGTATAACTTTGTGACTGTGACTCGTATCTGTTCCCAGTCAAATTCCATAGATTCGCGTGTGGGTCCTAGGCAAAGTGAGAGCCATAGGTAAAAACTGAAAAAACATTCAATTAACACTATAAAATATTAAGGCGCACACACACATACACGTAGTGCACTGGTTTTAACACCTCAGATTAAAAGTTACAAGGGAGAGAGAGGTAACCACAGCAGAGAGTTTGCCATAGATCACTGAGCTTTATTGCTGTGAAATTTTCAGAAATGCGTGGAGTGTGGTAAAGTCCTTTGGGGTCAGTGGAGCAGCAGTGGGGGTTTGCTGAAGAATGGTATGATTGGAGGAACAGGACCTAGGAGAGTAACAGTGATCCTTGGAGGATAAATGTGGTGTCTACAAGGCAGTAAGAACATTAATAAAGCTAGATTTTTTCTTAATCACAAGTGAGACACTCCCTGGGGACTCTCAGAAATGCTGAAGGGGACCATCTTAAGGATTGAGGACAAGCGTTATGCAAATAAAGGGAGTAAGTCCTGAAATCAGGCAGTCTTCATGTGGCCCTGAATGTACCTACAGGCTGGTGAGACCTTCTGGCAAACTTGCATTTCATTTGCATTTGCCTGGTCTCTGAACCCGCATATGGAGGATGCTGCTACAGTTAACCACTATCGGGTCAAAAGTGTCTGGCCTGGATTGTTTACAGTGTTTCTGGCTTTATAACTCTTGACTTATTATTCTTCTTTCACTTTTATTCAGCACGTATTTATTAAGTATGTCCTCTGCGTGTGGAAATACAGTAAGGAGCAAAACAGACCTTGATCCAGTCCTTTCGGAACTCATAGCCTGGTGCACAAGACAGACCAATTCACTGGTTCAACAATTTTTATTAACTACCTACAATACGGTAGTTAATAAACCATTCAATGTTTTTGGCATAGCAATGTACACATAGCAAGGATCTCATTCTCAAAGAGCTTATGTGGTAAGGAAAGACGGATAATAACACATAAATAAATACATGAACAGGATAATTACATATAGTGATAAGTACTATGAAGGGAATAAGCATGATGATGTGATGAAGAACAACTGGAATTGGGGACTATTTTAGGTCAGGTAGTTGGGCAAGGCATTGTGGAAGAGGCCGCGTTTGAACAGGTACCTAGAAGGTTAAAAAAAAAAAAAGGGCCAACCACTGAGGGTCTGTGGGTGGATATTCTAGCAACAGTAAAATGAAGGGCCCTTAGGCAGGAAAAATTTCACTGCGTTTAAGGAACTGAGATGAGGCCAGTGAGCAGAGCTTTGTGAGAAAGGGGAAAAAGTGGAATGAGATAGGCTTGGAGAATTAGAAACGGCCAAATCAGGCAGGGCCTTTGGTAAGCACAGCTTCCTATCTAAGTTACTATGAAAGCTATTAATGGTTGTAAGCAGGGGCCTATCATGGTCTGTGAAACTGAGATGACATGTGATGAGAGCTTTCCTTCACTTTTAAAAATAGCACCCCTAGCCTGTGGGCCATTCTCGAGGAACTTAAAATAAGTTCCTTAGATCTGGACCTGAGAAAAGGTAGAGTGGCACTTCTCAGAAGCTACCACAAAGCTCACCCCTTACACAAATGTGTGATGTATCTACCTTGACTCAAATGTCTCAACTCCTGCCTAGTCTACGGGACTTTAGATGGGACACTTCCTGAATCACTGGAGTGGCTTCGGTCTCCTCCTGTCTGCTGAAAAATTTCTTAAATGAGACTAAATCTCTAGTTACTGCTTCTCCTAGGACGTTTAGGAAGGTCAAACTTCTGTTGTCCTGTCTTTCTCCTTAGAAACAATCTAATATTGTGAAATTTGGCAAAGATGTGATTTATTAGAGTCTCAATAACAGTAATGCAACAGGGAACATGATAGCAATGTCCTGCAGACCTCACAGAACTCAAAGAACAGTGGTTTCAGCAGACAAAATGACAATTACAGTACTATGTTGTAGCTGCATATTCTCTGACATGAACGTGAACCACTCCAGAGACTCTCAGAAATAGTAGGGAAATGTGATGTTTTCAAAGAAATGAAAAGCTGCATTTGCAGGTAGAGAAGAATGAGTCACAAACAGGCTAAAATATGAAACACCAGTTCATCTTCAAAATATCTTCTAAATATTTTGGCAATATTTCGGGCTGCTGAATGGGATTATTCATTTGTGCTTATTTCACTTTCATCCATTCACCCATCATTAAACAAATACATGCATGTATGTGCATGTGTGTGTATATATATGTGTGTGTATATATATAGGCCATATAGTTTTTTATATATATATGCACACATATATACATATATAGATAGATAGCTATAACTCTATTAGTACCCATATATGGTGACTGATATATCTATTATAGTGTATATATGCTATGGAGGGAATGTTTATGTGTTCCCCAAAACCTGATAACCAGTGTGATGGTGTAGGGAGGTGAGGCCTTTAGGAGATAATTGAGTCATGAGGACTTCATTCTCATGAATGATATTACTGCCTTTATAAAAGAGGTTCCAGAGAGCTGCTCTGCCATTCCACCATATGATGACTCAGGGAAAAGGCATCATCTATGAACCAGGAAACAGGCCCTCACAAGATGCCTGACCTCTTGGTGTCTTGATTTTGGACTTCTCAGCCTCCAAAACTGTGAGAAATAAATTTATTTTATTTATAAGCTACTCAGTTGATGGCATTTTGTTATAATAGCCTGAATGGAGTAACACTATATATATATACACACTTATATGTGTATATATGTATACGTATTATACACATATACACTTATATGTGTATATATGTATACGTATTATACACATATACACTTATATGTGTATATATGTATGCGTATTATACACATATACACTTATATGTGTATATATGTATGCGTATTATACACATATACACTTATATGTGTATATATGTATGCGTATTATACACATATACACTTATATGTGTATATATGTATGCGTATTATACACATATACACTTATATGTGTATATATGTATGCGTATTATACACATATACACTTATATGTGTATATATGTATGCGTATTATACACATATACACTTATATGTGTATATATGTATGCGTATTATACACATATACACTTATATGTGTATATATGTATGCGTATTATACACATATACACTTATATGTGTATATATGTATGCGTATTATACACATATACACTTATATGTGTATATATGTATGCGTATTATACACATATACACTTATATGTGTATATATGTATGCGTATTATACACATATACACTTATATGTGTATATATGTATGCGTATTATACACATATACACTTATATGTGTATATATGTATGCGTATTATACACATATACACTTATATGTGTATATATGTATGCGTATTATACACATATACACTTATATGTGTATATATGTATGCGTATTATACACATATACACTTATATGTGTATATATGTATGCGTATTATACACATATACACTTATATGTGTATATATGTATGCGTATTATACACATATACACTTATATGTGTATATATGTATGCGTATTATACACATATACACTTATATGTGTATATATGTATGCGTATTATACACATATACACTTATATGTGTATATATGTATGCGTATTATACACATATACACTTATATGTGTATATATGTATACGTATTATACATATATATGTATTATACACATATACGTATATACTCATATGTATATATATGAGTATATACGCATATGTATATATTATACAGAATAATTATATACATATATACACATATGTATATAATACATATATTATACTTTTCTAACTATGGTAATTTTCTTTGGTCTGAAGCTGACTTTGATATCAATACAGCCACTTTGTTTTGAATGGAACAAAGTTGGAGAGCTAATAATAACTGATTTTTTTAAAAGTCACAGTAAACAAAAACAAAAACAGCTAAATTTGCTGTAAAGATAGATAAATATATTAGAAGAACAAAATAGAAAGTACAGAAATAAATCCATATATATTTGAAAAAATTATTTTTAACAAAGGTATAAAAGCAATGCAACAGATAAAAGAATTTTCAGCAAATGAGATTATAACAATTTTATATCCATATGCAAAAATAAATTTGGATCATTACTTTATATCCTATGTAAAAATTAACTCAGAATGGACCATAAACCTAATTGTAAAATGTGAAAGTATAACATTTATAGAAGAAAATCTTTCTAAGCTTGAACTAAGCAAATATTTCTAAGATTTATAAAAGAAAAATTTGGACTACAGAAAAAAAAAATTGCTCTTCAAATGACCCTATCATTTGAGAATGAAAAGACAAAAAGATAAGTCACAGAATGAAAAAAAAAATTTCAAATCACATAACTGATAGTGACTTGTATCCAGATTTTATATCCACAAAGAACACTCAAAACTCTACAGTAAGGATTCTCAATTATTTTTTAATGTGCAAAAGTTTTGAACAGACACTTCGTCTCCCTCAAAAAATGCCATGGCAAATAAATATTTGAAAAGATACTCAACATCATTAATAATCAGGATTAGTTAATTAAAAATAAATGAATCAGAATAAATTAAAACCAAAATGAACTACTACACACATATTAGAGTAGCTAAAATCAAAAAATGATTAACCACACTAAGTGTAAGAGAGGATGTGGAAGAACTGTAACTTATACACTACTAGTTGATGGAATGTAGACCAATTACAACTGTGATGGTTAATAATGAGTATCAACTTGATTGGATTGAAGGATACAAAGTATTGATTTTAGGTGTGTCTGTGAGGGTGTTGCCAATGGAGATTAACATTTGAGTCAGTGGTCTGGGAAAGGCAGGCCCACCCTTAATCTGGGTGGGCACAACCTAATCAGATGCCAGCACAGCTAGAATATAAGTGGGCAGAAAAATGTGATCTTGGTGCTCGGCCTGCAGACAGCCAATTGTGGCTTGTGCTCATGTGAGTTAATACTTAATAAACTCCCATATATACATACATATATATATATATATATATATAAAATATATAATATAAGCAAGCAGAAAAATGTGATCTTGCTCCTCAGCCTGCAAATGGTCAATTGTGGGACCTTGTGATCTTGTGAATTAATAATAAACTCCCCTGCATACATATATGTATTAGTTCTGTCCCTCTAGAGAACCCTGACTGATACAACAACCACTTTGGAAAACAATTTTTCAGTTTCTTCAAAAATTGTATATACACCTAGCAGAAGATACAGCCATTCCACTCCTAGGTATTTACTCAAGAGAAGAGGAAACATAGTCCTTAAAATAATTTATATGAATGTTCTTAGCAGCTTTACTTGTAATCACACCAAACTGAAAACAATCTAAGTGTGCATCAACAGGTAAAGAGTATATAGATGAACAGATCATGATATAATCATAAAGTGGAATACTACTTAGCAATACAATGCAATGGACTAGTCATACATGCAACACCATCAATGAATCTCAAAATAATTATGCTGAGTGAAAGAGTGATACAAAAAAGAATGCATATTATATGATTCCGTTCATATGAAATTATAGGACATATAAGCTAAGGTATACTAACAGCAGCCTAGTGGCTCCCTGGAGGCACAAGGGAGAAGATTGTCTGGGAGGGAGAGATAACAAAAGGACACAAAGAAACATTTTTGAGGGGATGGATATGTTCACTATCTTGATTGTGGTTTTAGTTTTATGGCTGTATACATATGTCAAAACTTATCAAATTGTGCAATTTAAATATGTATAGTTTGTTATATACAATGCCTGAATAAAATAATTTTTTTAATTGTGCATAGCTTATATATTTATTTTTTTCCTCCAAAAAGGTACTATTAAATTGACATATATTATTAAGGAACAAGCGGCATATAACCTAAAACATATGGCTTATTACTTCAACCACAATAACCAGCCCAATCAGTCCTTTACACGCTGCCCTTTTTTCTCCCTACCCTACCACATGTGCACCTAATGCAAAATTCTGTACTTCTTTGTTTCAACCCCAACATGCCAGAAAAAAGACTGTTAAACTCTGAGTGATGGTTTCCATTGGTGACTCTCCCCATTGCATCCCCAGCTATGGGTTTTGGTGTGTCAGCCCGGACAGTCTGAGGGAGTTTACAAAATATCTTTGTGACAGTATTCAGTCCTTCATACAGTTCATGGCACAAGGAAGCCCAGAAAAGTAGTGACTTGGCTAAGAACTACGGTGAGAAACTAAGTATCTGATCTCTAGGCGTTGGATCTTTTTCTAAGATCCAGAGTCAAGTGTGCAAAGACGGTGTAATGAGGGAACCTAACCTAGTGCATCTTCTCTGAGGAAAAGATCTGAAACAAAGACTTGTTGAAGAACGAAGGAACTAGAGGGCACTGGAGAATGAGGAAGATTATTCCAGGTAGAAGGAACTGCATATAGAAAAGACACCTGTTGGAAGAACCAGAAGTCCAGTGTAGCTACAGCATACGTGCTAAAACATAGTGAATAATAGTGGAAGACTGCAGTAAAATGTGGCTCAAGAGGGAGGCAAGGACCAGATCATGTATAGCTTCATAGCCTGAATTCAGAATATCAGGCTTAAAGAATAGGAAACTACCAAAGACTTTGTCTGATTTATCCCTTTTAAAAGATAATTTGAAACAAGTAAGAGTAAATGTGAAAAGACAAATTGAAGAAGCACTGCTATCATTCTTGTAAGGAAGAGATTATGATGGCTTCATCGGAGTAATTACAGAGAAAAGGAAAAATGTATGTGGAGTCAAGGAACATAGGAAAATGAATTAAAAGAACTCAGTATTAATTTAGATCCTCTCAAAAAGGGAGACGTTTTGAGGATAGCATTAAAATCAGGACCAGATGGGTACGTTTGAATTGTTTCCTTTTCAGGTTTGTTAGATTTCTTGTACATTCTTGGACCATGCACAACATCTGCATAGCACTTATCATTAGCTAATAAATATTATTTAGGAACAGTCAGCTCTCAGACACCAGACTTATTCTATTACTCTCCTTACACATACCTTGTAATAGACTGAATGTGTCGTCCCAAAATTCATATGTTGAAGCCCTAACCCCAATGTTCCTGTATTTGGAGTTAATCTTTAATTAAGATTAAATGAGGCCAAAAGGGTGGGGTGCTGGACAAAAGGACTAGTGACCTTACAAGAAGAGGAAGAGGCACCAGAGACATCTCTCACTTTCCACTCTGACACAGAAAGAGAAGGACTCGTGAGGACATGGAAAGACTGGGAGGCTGAGGCGGGCAGATCACTTGAGGTCAGGAGTTCGAGACCAGAATGACCAACATGGTGAAACCCCGTCTCTACAAAAAATACAAAAACTAGCATGGTGTGGTGGCACACGTCTTTAATCCCAGCTACTTGGGAGGCTGAGGCAAGAGAATGGCTTGAACCTGGGAAGTGGAGGTTCCAGTAAGCCAAGATCGTGCCACTGCACTCCAGCCTGGTGATAAGAGCGCAACTCTGCCTCAAAAAAAGAAAAGAAGGGAAGAAGGGAGGAAGGGAGGAAGGGAGGGAGGAAGGAAGGAAGGAAAGAAGGAAATGAATTGCCATCTGCAGGCCAAGGAGAAAGACTTTACCAAAAACTAGGCCTGCTGGCACCTTGACCTTGGGTTTCCATCCTCCGGAACTGTGAGAAAATAAATTTCTGTTTGTTAAGCCACCCAGTCTGTAATATCTTGTTATGGTATCTTGAACTGACTAATATATATATTTGCCCTAAAGACACATTTATTTCCATGTCTATTTGGTTCATCTGACATTTTGATTACTCTAGGTAAACCAAGAAGGGTGATATGGGTTGAATGTCTGTCCTCTCCAAATCTCATGCTAAAATGTAAGTCCCGATGTTGGAGGTGAGGCATAGTGGGAAGTATTGGATCATGGGGGCAGATCCTACATAAATGGCTTAGTGCCATACCCCTGGTGATGAGTGAGTTTTCGCTCAGTTAGTTCATGTGAGATCAACCGTTTAAAAAGAGTCTGGAACCTCCCCCTTCTCTCTCTTGCTCATGCTCTTGCCATGTGACATGCTGGCTCCCCATCACCTCCCACCATGATTGAAAGTTTCCTGAGACCCTCACCAGAAACCAAGCAGATATTGGCACCATGCTTTTCATATAGCCTGCAGAACCATGAGCCAATTAAACCGCTTTCTTCTTTCATTTATTTTTTGTTGTTATTGAGTCAGAGTCTTTCTCTGTCGCTCAGAATGGAGTGCAGTGGCGCTATCTTGGCTAACTGCAACTTCCACCTCCCAGATTCAAGCAATTCTCTTGCCTCAGCCTCCTGAGTTGCCAGGACTACAGGCATGTGCCACCACACCCAGCTATTTTTTTTTTTTTTTTAGTAAGAGACCAGGTTTCACCATGTTAGCCAGGCTGGTCTCAAACTCCTGACCTCAAGCAATCCATCTGCCTTGTCTTCCCAAAGTGCTAGGATTACAAGTGTGAGCCACCATGCCCAGCCCTCTTTTCTTTACAAATTACACAACCTCAAAATATTCCTTTATAGCAATGCAAAAATAGCCTAACACAGAAAATTGGTACCAGGTGGGGTGTTGCTATAAAGATACCTGAAAATGTGGAAGTGGCTTTGGGACTGGACAATAAGCGGAGAGGTTGGAAGAGTTTGTAGGGCTCAGAAGATGACACAAAGATGAGGGAAAATTTTGAATTCTTAGAATTTGGTTAAATGATTGTGACCAAAATGCTGATAGAGATAGGGATAGTGAAAGCCAGTCTGAGGAGGTCTCAGACGGAAATGAGGAAGTTTTTGGAAACTGGAGTAAAGGCCATAAATGGCTTAGTGCCATACCCTTGGTGATAAGTGAGTTCCTACTCAGTTCACATGAGATCTAGTTGTGGAAAAGAGTCTGGGACCTGTCCATTCTCTGTCTTGCTTCTGCTCCTTCCATGTGCCATTCTGGCTTCTCATTATTTTCCACCATGATTGTAAGCTTCCTGAGGCCTTCACTAGAAGCTGAACAGATGTCGACACCATGCTTTTCATACAGCTTGTAGAACCGTGAATCAATTAAACCTCTTTTCTTTATAAATTACCCAGCCTCAGTATAGCAATGCAAAACTGGGCTAACAATAAGGGATATCAACTTATCTCTTAAGAGAGTACATCATGGGAGAACATTTTATTTTACATTTTTATTTTCTGTTTATCTTTCTTGTTTTAGTTTTGGTCCTCTTATCCAGATCTGTGACCTGGGGGCATGAAGAATGTAGAACATGGTGATAGTGCTGTGCAGTTAGAGGACTTATTCTAATGATTAGGCAATTTATTTCAATGAGATCTCATTTCTTCACTCTGTAGTTTCTGGCAGAGATGTTTTGTTTATTAGCTACTCTGAACTATCTGGGGACCTGTCTTGATAGCTCGTTCCATGAAATGTGTCAAAATCTATTTCTTTCTGATGGTTAATCATAAAGAAATAATGTCTATTTTCACAGCTCTCTAAAGAATTGTGATATAAAATCTAGGATTAAACTTTAAAGCATTTTAGCTAGACTTCCAGCAGACATACTCACTTCTGATGAATTTCTGTTCTAGATCCATGTCTGAGGATACTTTCAAAATATACCCAAGACCAGAAATCAAAGGCCACTCACCTAGATAACCAAACACTCTTAAGTCTGTTTTCAGAGACCTGTGCCATGATACGTGTTTCTGATTTTAGTGTTTTAGTGTTTAGTAATGACAGCATGGTGTATCTTTTTCCTTATTTTATTTCTATCCTATTTGTGCCTTCATATTTAAAAAGGGTTTAGTGAAGGCAGTGGATAGTTGGTTTGCTTTTTTATACATCCAAAAATCTCTACCATTTTCAGGGAGATTTGATCATGTACATTAATGTGATTATTGATATAGGTGGATTTAAATATACTGTTTTGCTATCTTTTTTCCATTTTCCTATCTGTTCTTTTTTACTCTTTTCCTCTTTCTCTGCTTTATTAGTATTAAATGAATATTTTTTGTTTTCTGTCTTTTGTTCACTCAGTAGCTATGTTTTTTGTTTGTTTTGTTGGTTTTTACTTGTCTTTGTTTGATTTTAGTGGCTATTTTAGGGTTTCTAGTAATACTGTCCAATAGATATATAATGTGAGCCACATATGCAATTTACATGTTTTCTAATAGCTATGCTTTTAAAAGCTAAAAGAAGCAGGTGAAATTAATTTTAAGACTATTTTAATTTAAAATAATATACCCAATTATTATAAGTTCAATTAATAATAATAATATTAATAATTTATAACAGTATATAAATATTAATGGTAAATTTTATACTTTTTACACTATGTCTTTGAAATATGATGTGTATTCTATACTTACAGGACATTTATTTTGGACCAATTACATTTCAAGGGCTCAAGAGCTACATGTGGCTAGTGGTTACCATGATACACAATGGAGGTTTATAGAGTTCACCTTTAACTTATCACAAGTAATATACCAATTTATGCATAGTAGAAAGAAACCTTAAATAGTACTCTTTCATTTTCCTTCTCCCATCACTGGTGTGAGTGTTGTCATGTTTTACTTCTCTATATCTTATAAACCTGACAATATATTGTTACTATCTTTTGCTTTCGTTCTCTCTCTCTCTCTTTCTTTTTTTTTTTTTTTTCACTCTGTTGCCTAGGCTGGAGCACAGTGGCGCGATCTCAGGCTGCCTTGGCCTCACAAAGTGCTGGGATTACAGGCATGAGCCACTACACTTGGCCTGCTTTAGTTGTCTCTTAAAGAGATTTCAAAAATAAGAAAAATATCTTTTTACATATCCACATATTTACCATTTCCAGTATTCTTTATTCTTTTATGTTGATTCAGAATTTTTCTGCCTGAAGGCTTCCTTTAATAATTTTTGTAGTGCCATTCTGATGGATTATTTTGGCTTTTGTATGTCTCAAAAAAATCTTTATTTTCTCTTCATAATGAACAGTATTTTTGCTGGAAATAACAATTCTAGGTTTATAGAATTTTTTTCTTTCTCTTTCTGTATTTTAACCCTTTTCCTGTTTGCTCCAATAATACATGCCTGCAACTGTTGTGTTTACCCTGAGGTAACTTTGCCACAAAATATCTTACTTTTACTATTTTTGCATCATTCTAGTACACTGACTTTGGAAATAAAAGACATCATTGTATTTACAACATTCTGGGGCAGGTGAGGTGGCTCACACCTGTAATCCCAATCCTTTGGGAGGCTGAGGCAGGCAGATCACTTGAGGTCAGGAGTTCGAGAACAGCCTAAAAATACAAAATTAGCCAGGCGTGGTGGTGCACACCTGTAATCCCAACTACTCCTAAGGCTGAGGCAGGAGAATTGTTTGAACCTGGGAGGCAGAGGTTACAGTGAGCCGAGATCGCACCACTGCACTCCAGCTTGGGCAACAGAGCAAGACCCTATCTCAAAAAAATAAAAAATAAATAAAATATTTACAGTATTCTGTTTTTAGTAGTGGTGTTTTGTATTTCCATTTACAAAACATAGTAATTCTCAATTGCTGAAAATGTCAAATCCTAGAAAACAGTATTTCTTTTCGTCTTTTTTTTTTTTTTTTTGAGGCGGGTCTTGCTCTCTCTCCCAGTCTGGAGTGCAGTGGCACAATCTCAGCTCACTGCAAGCTCCGCCTCCCAGGGTCACGCCATTCTCCTGCCTCAGCCTCCCGAGTAGCTGGGACTACAGGCTCCTGCCACTACGCTGGGCTAAATTTTTATTTTTAGTAGGGACAGGGTTTCATCGTGTTAGCCAGGATGGTCTCAATCTTCTGACCTTGTGATCCATCTGCCTCGGCCTCCCAAAGTGCTGGGATTACAGGCATGAGCCACTGTGCCCGGCCAACATAGCATTTCTACGTGTGATGTTAACATCATTCTCAAATAGTTGTTGGCTGATGATTCATTTGATGAATCCAATTTTTTCAAAATTGACAATACTGATGATTCAGACAATTCTGATGTTGGTTACGTTTAGAAATAACTCCAAGAGCAGTTTTTGCATGTTATTTTCACATTGAAAGTCATATTGGCTTTAGCCTCGAAAAGCATGTTTATGTAAAATTAAATGAGTGCTGGCAGGCCACTGTAGTTTTTACTCCTAAATGGGAAAAGGGTTAAAGATGTCACTCCATCGTTGCCCAGCTTACATTGTTTCTGGCAAGAAGTCTACTGTTATTCTTAAGATTGTTCATCTATATGTAATATGTATTTTTCCTCTGGTTGCTTTTAATATTTTCTCTTTATCATTAGTTTTGTCCAATGTAATAATGTGCACAGGTGTTGTTTGCATGAAGTTTACTGTGTTTAGAATCTGTTGAACTTCTTCAATTGGTTTGTTTATGGTTTTCAACATATTTAAACAAATTTTGGCCATTTTTTCTTCAAATATATTCTTCAATTCTCCCTTCTTTCTTTTGAAAACTCCAATCACATGTACATTATGCCACATTAAGTTTTTCCACAACTCACTGAAGTTCTTTGTATTTTTGTTTCTTTGCTTCTCTGTGCCTTATTTTGCATAGTTTATTATTGATATGTTTTCAAGTTTAGGATATTTTGTTTTCCAGACTGTAATCTATTAATCCTATCCAATATAATTTTTATCTCAGATATTGCATTTTTCATCTCTATGAAATATGATGAAATATGGAAAGAAATATTCCATATTTCTTTTTAATGTGTTTACACTTTTCTCTAATTTCTGGAACATATGGAATACAGTTATAATTACTGTTTGTCTGTTAAGTGGATAATCTGTGCCACATCTGCATCTATTTTAATTGACTGATTTCCACCCCCACTTCCTCATTTAGATTTACATTTTCCTGCTTAATGTCTGGTAATTTTTTAATTAGATGCCAGACATTATAAATGTGACCCAGTTGGATTTTCTTGTATTTCTATAAATATTCTAGAGCTTTGTCTGATCCTTTTAAGGTTTGCTCATAAGCTTTTATAGACTGAGCCATTGCATGCTGTAGGGCTAATTTTGCCCCAGTTCTAAGGCAATATCATGAGTCTTGTTGCTTTGTGAACAAAAACTACTTCTTGCCATTTATGAGCTCTTGATATTACTCCCTTTTATTCTTTCCCATGGTTGTTATTTTCCCCTGGTCTTGGGATAGTTTCCACATACACTTGCACTTACCAGTACAGAGCTGGAGACTCACAGACATTCTCTGCAGATTTCCAGAATTCTCTCTGTGTTCTGCTCTTTTTCTCTGGTACTCTGTCCTGTGATCTTCACCTGCCTTGGCCATTCCAGACTATGACTTCCATCTTCTTAACTTTAGAATACCAGGCAATGCCTGGGTTCTCCCTTTGTACACTGAAACTTGGAAACTCTCACCAGTAAGTAATCTGGAGGCAACATTATGACTCATTTGTTTGTTTCACTATTCTTAAGGATCACTGTACTGTATTGCCTGATGTCTGATGCTTGAAAACCATTATTTCATTTATTTTGTATAGTTTTTGTTGTTACTGTTGTTTCCAGAGAATAAATCTGGACCATGTTTCTTCATCTTGGCTAGACTCTAACTGTGTATTTGAGAATTTTATTAGTTTTAGAAATCTAAATGTACAGATGTACATTTATCTCTATAAATTGCATATTATCAATTTTGTCCATTTAAAGTATCTTCTAATTTTCTATTTTTTTGTTTTAATTAATATGAAAAGTTAAGCATTATTTTTATATGTTTGTCACACAGATAAGATATATAGTTTAGAATAAAACTGCAGACAGAGTTCTGAGGACTTCTACTAGGGATCAACCTGAAGTTCTCCTCAAACCATTAACAAGTGATCTTTGAGAAAAATGATCCAGAATTGCAGAACTACTTCACATTAACTGTATGGGAATTACTTGCTCCTTTCTTCCACAAAAACAGTAAGAGAGCCTTTATCATTTTATTTGCCAAAGTTAAGATATTCTGTATATCACCCAACCCGGATAAATTTTTTAAAAAATTATGGCCAAGTGTGATGGTAGTCACAGACCATCACAATGCCTCCCTGCACGTTGGGAGGCTGAGATGGGTGCATTGCTTGAGCTCAGGAGTTTGAGAACAGCCTGGGCAACATGGCAAAACCCTGTCTCTACAAAAAATACAACAATTAGTCAGGCATAGTGGCATGCACCTGTAGTACCAGTTACTTGGGAGTCTCATGTGGAAGTATGGCTTGAGTTCAGGAGGTAGAAGTTGCAGAGAACCAAGATTACACCACTGCACTCCAGCCTGGGTGACAGAGCCAGACCCTATCTCTCTCTCTCTCTCTCTCTCTCTCTCTCTCACACACACACACACACACACACACACACGTTTGTGTCAGAGAATTTAAATGGAATTTAAATGTCTTTCTTATATAACCTGTCCTGTATTTATTTATTTATTTTTAAGATTGTCAGTCTGACTACTATTCTTTATATTGGAGAAAAAAGAAAAATAGGAACTGAGAATCCTACTTTTCTTCTGTTATTTGTTAGCATAGTTTGTTGCCTGCATGATTAAATAATACCTGATGTCCAAGTAGTGGTCCTAACTTGTCACTGCTGTTTTCCTTTGTAGAACATAATCTAAACTGTCATTGCTGTTTTTCTTTGTTATCTATGAGGTATGTTGTTACCTGTCCTTGGCATTATTTTATTTCGTGTATGGCTTGGTCCATTCTGTGATAGTTAGCTTTCCTGACAGTATTCATACAATTCTCAACATTCTTATGGGCTCACTCCTAAATGCACTAAAATCAGCATACACTAGTAATGTTTTATCCAGAATAAACCACCATAAAGCAGCACACAACTGATTGCATGCTGTAAGAACTGGATTTATTATTGATCAGAAATTTAACTTTTGCATATGCACAAAATAAATCCATGTATAATAATTAGTTTCTAAAAATCAAAGTCTGGGCCTTACTGAGCTTGTGTAACAATGACCTCAATAATTGAATAAAAAACTCCTTGGAGGGGATTAAAATAAATAAGTAAATAAATAATGGAATAAAAAAGGCAGCTATGCTGACTGAAAAGTCAAAGATTAGCAAAAAAAGTGACATGATGCTAATGACAAAGTTAAATAGTTCAAACTTTCATTTATGTGACAAAAATGTGAAACTTACCATCTTAAAATAAGTCATAATCTTATGGCTAATTTTATTGCTTTGTGAAAGGCTTGACTCTGAAAATGAAAAAGTTTATTCACTGTCAGATGCAGCTGATTTTAAGCCAAATGAGAAATTGTGATGCAAGAAGTATACAAATGTGTTAAATAAAATAGGATTCTTAAATACTCTAATGGTTGTAAATGTTAGTATTTAGCTAACATTTACTAAGTGCCTACAAATGTACCAGGCACCGTTCTAAGCACTAAGGATGCTGTAATGAACAAAATAGACAAAAATTCCTGTACTATGGAGTTTACATTCTAGTGGGGGTAAAGTTTGGAAAGTCAGAAAATAAACAAGATAAATAAATAGGTCAAATAGGTAAAACTGTAGGATTTTACAGATCACCACTGTCCAATGGAAATACAATGTAAGCCATATATGTAATTTTCAATTTCCTACTAGCCATAGTAAAGTGTAAAACAGGTGAAATTACATTTTCATAAGCTTTTTATTTTTGAATAATTCTTAATTTACAAAAAATTCCAAATGTATTAAATAATACGGAGAATTGCTGCAGACTGTTCATTCAGTTTTTCTGTTGTTAAGATCTTGCATTACTGTGATGCATTTTTCAAAACCAAGAAACCAACATTGGTGTATTATCATTAACTAAACCTCAGACTTAGTTTGAATTTTACTAATTTTTCCATTAATGTCATCCTCCTGTTTCAGGATCCAGTTTACGATATCACAGTGCATTTAGTTGTCATGTCTTCTTAGTCTCCTCTGGTCTGTGATGGGGTATATTAATTTTAATAATATATTTTATTTAACTCAATATAGCAAAAATATCATTTTAACCTGTAATTGATATTTTTAAAATTATCAATGTTTATTACTTTTTCTTATTCAGTCTTCAAAATCCAGAGTGTATTTTATACTTAACAGTACATCACATTTCTTACTCAGACACTTTCATTGGAAATACTTCATCTGCATTTGCATCTCACAAAATTCACAGTTGAAAAAGTAGGTTCATATACTTAGGTTGTTCCAAGTATACTTAAAAGTCTTCCAATAAATTCATGACTAATGCAAGTTTAGAAAAAATAAAAAAAAATTACTTTAAAAAGTTTTAAAATAATCCCATTAGATATCAGTTTTCAAATTTAAATCTAAATTTAATCAATTAAGGTTAATTAATTTAAAAATTCAGTTCCCAGTTACACTAGACATATTCAAGTGCTCAATAGTCACAGACCATCATAAGGACTTTTGGTTTTATTCCAAGCTAGAAAGGGAGCACTGAAGGGTTTTGAGCAAAGTAGTGACATAATCTGATTTAAGATGACTTTGCTATGTCAGAGAATAAATTGAGGTGAGGCAAGGGCAGAAGCAGGGAGACCAGCCAGGAGGCTACTGCACGTAACATCAGGTAAGTGATGAAGGTGCCTTGGACTAAAGTGGTGGCAGTGGAGGTGGGGAGAACTGGTAGGAGTCCAGGAATCTCTTGTGATAGCCCTGATTCAATCTGCTTATGAATTAGATAAGGGATCTGGATGACACAAAGGTTTTGGGGCTAAAAAATTTAGGACAATGAATTTGTCTTTTTAGATTTTGTAAAAAACATGTTTGGGTAGGAATATCAGGGGCTTGGTTTTGGACATTTTGAGTTCAAGATGCGTATGAGACATGTAAGTGAAGATAATAAGTAGGCAGTGGATATCTGAGTATGGAGTTGAGGAGAGCTCAGCTGGTGATAAACATTTGGGAGCCATCAACATATAGATGGTATTTAAAGATAGAAGACTGAAGGAGACTACCAAGCGAGAGTACAGAAAGAAGTGTTAGGGTGAGGTCGCCCAGCAACAGTATTTTCAGGAAGATGCAAGCTTTGAGATCAGGCCGCAAACAGATCAACGAGAATTGAAGGAATAATAAACTCTTTCCAGGCAAAAGCAGCATTAGATGCAATGGTGCAAAGGTAAGTGATTAGCCAACCATGGTATAGCAAGTCATTTCTGCTCTGCTGAAGCAGAAATACCAGCTAGCTGACACAGAAAGATGCATTAAGTGATTGAGAAGGGCTCTCATGCTGACTGGGTGACTATCCAGAGCTGGGAATGGGAGGGTTCTAAGGACAGCTTTAGAGTTAACAAGTGACAGCTGCAGTTAGTTTCCTATATACATACACAAAACCAACCCGCCCTACCACCGAACATGTCATAATGCTGGCACAACAGACACATCCCTTGTAGTTTTGCAGACGAGAAGTTAACTGTTGCCCTGGACCACAAAGCCACTTAGCAGCAGAGCCTCGCACCCGCGAAGATTACTAGGGAGATGTTTTTACCCCTGAGGACACCTGAGCCCTTAAGTGGGGCAGGCTCGGAGGGAGGGGGGCTGATCAGGCGAGTTCAGGCAGGGCAATCATGATGGGCGCTTGAGTTCTGCGCCGAATTTTGACAAGGGGGAGGGTCCTGGCTTGAAGATAAAGCAAGGAGTCATTTAAGGATAATGGAAGGGCATAAGCGGAAGCTCAAGGATAAAAAGCACTGAAATTCTTGAGCTGGCGGCAGGGCTGAACGTAGCCCAGTTAAAGTTCCTTTCTTGCCACATCCTCTCTAAGCCAGGCTGTGAGTACCGCGTGGAACGAAGGAGAAGGGTGGCGGTGAGGTCAGTAAAGAGCCGGCCCAAGGTGCACCTTTTAGGTCCGGATGCTGAGAGCAGCCGTCCCCGCCCCTATATTCCTCTCACCAGGTAGGTTTGCCCGGGAGTGGCTACCTCCCAGGCAAAAATTCGGCCTGGTTAAACTGGAAAGAGCAGGAAAGCCCGCCCACTGGTGCCCGGGGAACGCCTGCAAAGTGCCAGCACCCTACCAACCCATGCACCTCACCGGTGCGCACGGGCCGCGGGCTCTTCCGGGGCGGGCCTCGCCTGACGCAGGAGGAGGGGCGGCCCCGTCGCACACGAACCAATCACGACAGACGCTTCTACGTGGCTAGCATTGACCAACTGGAGACCGTGGAGATAGCGACGGGGAAATTCAAACGTGTTTGCGGAAAGGAGTTTAGGTTCCATCTTTTCATTTCCCCAGCGCCGCTTCCAGTAGGTAAGTTCTCTCTCACCGGCGCACCGGCGTACTGAGGAACGGCCGCAGCCGGTGTAGGGGCTCATTGTCAACGCCGGTCGGTGAGGGGTGGGGCGAGGTGGGGGCAGCTTGCAGCTGGATATGCGACGCGGCTAAACGAGCTGGAGGGGGAGGGGAGGCTCGGTGCCTCAGCGCGTCTGGCCGGTGGGGTGATGCTGGAGGTTTTGTTGAGGAAGTAAGAAGTGGGTGTGGCCCACGCTGGAAAGAAGGGGTGGTGGGGTACCTGCGCACAAGATCGTTTTCCAAGGACGGTCTCTCTTGTTTTGCGGGTTGGAACTGGGAAAGAAAGGGGTGGCCGTGATCTGACAGTTACTTTCAAACCTCTCTTAAAAGGTGGAGTGATACCTTGCTGCAACTTTATGACTTCTTCATTGTTAAATCCGAAGACGGGGCAGCGTTGTTATCAGTCACACTGAGTTGGTGTTTGAGAGGCACAAAGATACGATTAACAGTAAGACTGCAGGCACTTTATTGAACAAACACCACCACCATGCAGATAAGCAAGTGCTCAGTACCAGTACAGTAGTTTCTTAGTGTTGGATTAAGGTAGCAAATCATGATTCTGCTAGATATGCACACGAATAAACCTGTGGATTTCTTCATTATCACTAAAGCCCCATCATGTTCATATTTTGCTTTGAAAGCACTTGCACTGTGAAGATTTACTCACGTAAAGCAGGCGAATAAAAGAATTGTTATTCTCGTTGCCAAATTCTTTGCCTATGTCACTACCAGAATCCAAGCAATCTTTATGTGTATGTAGCTTCCAGAATCCAAGCAAACACTCCGTCATATTTTTTTAAGTGACACTAAATTTGCAGATTTCTAGAGTGTGACGTCATTGATGTTATATTGGGGGAAAAGTGTACTTGGCCTATGAAACCTTGCTGAATAAATTACAAAGATGTGTACCTTGTTGTTGTGCACTTAGCTCCATTAATACTAGCCTAGTAATAGCTGCCTTTAGATGTGTTCACAAAACGAATGCTTTAGTCGTCTGGGTTCTGAAAAGCTAGCACATTTTTTTTCTTTGATGCTAAATAGGAATTATGACTAGTTCAGTTTTTTTCTTAGAAATGGAGTCCGAGGATTTAAGTGGCAGAGAATTGACAATTGATTCCATAATGAACAAAGTGAGAGACATTAAAAATAAGTTTAAAAATGAAGACCTTACTGATGAACTAAGCTTGAATAAAATTTCTGCTGATACTACAGGTGAGTTTTTCTTTTCTTTTAAGTTATTAACTGTTTGTTGGGTGTCCTCTAAGGTAAAGAAGTAGTACTAATCACTTTATAATTTACTCATGTGTTTATTGTCTTTCACCTCCACTAGAATGTAGGCTACATGAGGGCAGGGTTTTTATCTGTTATATCCACAGAACTTTGGTGTCTGGCACATGGTAGGTAGGTACTTAAACATTTATTGAACAATGATTAATGGGTGAAGGTGCCCAGAGTTTAATACTCTAGCTCTTCTAAAAGTATTAGCTCAGAAGCCTGATTCTTTACTGTATTTCAAATGGTTGGTCATTTGAATGGTGACCTTTGGATAATTTTGTTACATGTATACTAACCATTAAATAGATGAGAAATTGAAAATAAGTGGAAGAACCTGTGATCTAATCATGGTGGCTGACTGTGTTCACTTTGAAAAAACCTAGAAAATGATAGTTTTGGTGTTAAGCAAAATCTTAATAGAGTATAATTGTACTTAATTATGTCACACTAACAAAGGTTGTACATCAAGGCAATTGAGTATTTTAAGTATTGAGGAAGATTCAAAGGTGCTTGAAACCATAGTTTCTTTCTAGGTGAGAATTTATATATTCACTGTGCTACACTGTAATGCATGCTGGGCATCATAGGAATACTAGCATGATAAAACACAAATGTTTTATTTGTTGATTAGAGGAAGAATAGGGTCCTCAGGCACGAGGAATGTATCTGCAAAGCCACAGATGAAAATGTGTATTTTAGACATTTCACAGACTAATTTCTTAGGAAAGCAATAGGAGGTAAAAATAGAAAATTAAAGTCAGGCCAAATTAAATTTAAAACGACAAAGCAAAGTTATGCATGCACTATATTTTAGTAGAAAGTAGAAACAAATTTTTTATTTGTAAAAGTAAAGGTGTAGGCTTTGTTGAAAGTGACTGAAATTTATAGAAGGAATGATAGCTTCTCTGGAAATCTGAATTTAATAATGCTTAGTAATAACCAAAATATCCTGAACAGAAGACTGACATTCAAGTTATCTTTTTAAAAAACTAACACTGAAGAAACTAAAAAGTACATTACACTGTGAAAATTTTGTCTGAAGATTATTCTTGCTGTTTCTGTTGGTTGGGGTTCCACAGAGAGAAACCTGACTGTCACTAGAGGTCCTATAAATTCCAAAGGTCTACGCCATGGTAACTATGAGTTTGTTGGACCAAGAAATTATCAGGGCCTCTAGGAGAAATACAGGTTACTTGGAGAGAAGAAAATGATGATATCATTTGTTTATTTTTTTATTGTAAAGCTGGTTTGGTTGTTTTACAAGTAAGTATGAGGTATACAGAGATAATGTTGAATGAGTAAGGTTGTAAAGAAGATTATATTAGGACCGGAGCAGTAAGTTTAATGAATAAATCATTGAAGGGAGAATTGTCTAAGTTAATTAGTACAGGTGGTGGTGGGAGAGATTTAGTTTTCTATGGGTAGGTAGGATACTAAAATTGTAGTTATCCTGCAACAGCATAAAATTTTCTTAAACTATATCCAATTTTTAAAGGCTACTTACAAAAAATCCCACTTATTTTCAGATTTTTTCTTTTCTTCAAAATATGTAACTTTTGGATAAAGTATACCTAGATAAAAGATAAATATACAATAAATAAGTTACTTACATTTATATGAACTTTTACAATTTTAAAAAGTATTACAAGGACTTTATGTACATTGATACTGTGAGTACAAATGCTTGACTATATTTTGAAGGAAAACTGCAATTTGGCATTTGTTTTATGTCTTCTCTTGTGATATATTTTGTTCCCCTTATTTAGATAACTCGGGAACTGTTAACCAAATTATGATGATGGCAAACAGCCCAGAGGACTGGTTGAGTTTGTTGCTCAAACTAGAGAAAAACAGTGTTCCTCTAAGTGATGCTCTTTTAAATAAATTGATTGGTCGTTACAGTCAAGCAATTGAAGCACTTCCCCCAGATAAATATGGCCAAAATGAGAGTTTTGCTAGAATTCAAGTGAGATTTGCTGAATTAAAAGCGTAAGTACTAGCATTTTAACTGTGTTTAACTATGTTACATAATATGTAACCACCTTGCAAAGGGAGAAAATAAAAACATGTCAGTATTGTGAGAAAATTAATATTTTTTTACCAAATACTTTTGCTTATAATTAACAAGAGACTAATGTAAACTCTTTTCTATGCACATTTCCACAAAAGTTTACTTATTTTAAACTGTCTAAAAAGATTTTTAAAAAATAACTTACTAGTATTTAATTTTATCCACAGAAAAAAGCAATATCCCATGTCTTTTGGAAAATTGAATGAAGCATTATCAAATTTAAGTAGCTGTGTTCTTTTTCCTGAATTTTGACTCAGATCTTTTATTACAGTATTCAAGAGCCAGATGATGCACGTGACTACTTTCAAATGGCCAGAGCAAACTGCAAGAAATTTGCTTTTGTTCATATATCTTTTGCACAGTTTGAACTGTCACAAGGTAATCTGAAAATGTCAAATTCAAATTTTAAGTAAAGGATAACTTACTACAACTTACATTCTAATATTAAATCATATATATGCAGTGGAAATTGGAGTCAAAAGGCATTAAGTTGATCAGATGAGAATATGGGGGGGGGAAATGCCACCTAAACATAATTGCCGAGAATATCTGTTATACTAGCTTTTCCATGTATAAAGAGTAATCCAGGGAAATGAGCATGAACATTGTCTATGTGCTACTAGTTAGATTCAGGAAATGTCTAAAGGAAAGTAGCTGCTTCACTGAGTATTTGTAGGAAGAAGGATATCAGATATTTAAGCTCTAGCTTGAGTATCTAGAGCTACATAAACTTTTCTTATGCTATGGTTTCATAGCACCAAAATGTACATTAAAGTGTAGCTGTGTAGCTTGGCAGTCAGGTAAACTATATGTGTGTGTGTAGCGTTAACTGGTAGTTCTTTAAAATAAGTAAACTGCTGTAGAAACTATTTCTTGTTCACTTGGTTCTTCATAGTCTGGATTTTTTTGGGTAAGACCAAGACCATCTCTTCCTAAGACATTTTTAACCTGGCCATTCTTTAGTCTTTTCGCATTTTCCGGGGCCTTTCGATAACATCCTCAGCCTGCTCTCTGGCCAGGTGTTTCCATTCTCCCACTGCCTTGTTTCTGCTACAACTGTGATCCAGTTGACTGCCAGTGATAAACATATTAACACCATTGGAAGAATCCCCGTGATGGTTTCCATAGCAAGGACTGGCCACTGGAGAGTGTTCCCCAGGATTGAGGCTGGAGAAGGGAATTATATGACTCAGAAATGATTTGAGAACCCTGAATTTTTACCCGTTCAGATGATGTCTGAGTCCTAGTAATCGTCTTCTCCAATATGTCCTTGGCTCTGTCAGGTAACTTTTTAGAACTATTATCCCTTTCTTCCTTAGAAAAATGGATTCCTCCTTGCTTGTTAGAGAAAATTTGGCAAGGCTTCTTTCTCTCCATTCTACTTCAAAATTTCTTGAGGTATCGTGGCTCTCAATAACAACCATAAATTTTACATCTTTAGAACACATAAATATTGAAACTCTTAAATTGAGTTATCTGTAAAAAAAGATGAACTTTATCTGTACCACTTTGTCTGCAGTGTGGTGGTAATGCACAGTGATGCAGTGTGGTCAAATGCATTGCACAGTAGTGCATTGTGGTCAAATTATGATTATTTTGAGCGCAGTTGATGGCTTGACTGTCAGGAAATAATGCAACATCCCTGAAATCCTATGCACAGTCTGTTGTGTGTGTATTTTTATAGGGATGGAGGACATTTCAGTTTTTACCAGATTCTTAAAGAAATCTCAGATCTCAGTACTAAGCTCTCTGATTAATTAAGCTTCTTAATTCTAATCTAAGCCTTTCTCTCTTTTGTCGTGCTAAAATACACAACACATGAAATTCTACCACTACTGAATAAATGTAGACTTAATCACTATCAAAGACATTTTTTAAAATTTATAAACTACCAGAAGCTAGAGATCATCTCCTAAGCATTTTTGTACCCTAAGTGCCAAGTGCATAGCATAGTTCAGTGGCTCCCATAAATGTTGATAATATTCTGTAAGATATGTGATGTATACATTTAAAATAAGTCAAATGCTAGGGGTAAGTTTACCAATTTGTTTGGTAATCGGTCCATACTCAGAAAGACAATTATGATAGTTCCTCCGTTATTCTGCATTCTTTTTCAGGCTGATATAGCTGAGTGTGATAGCTAAAGATTAATCTGTATTTATTATGTTTTTTCCCCAAAATTCTTTTGATGGAAGATGCTGTTTAACAAAAGATGTCATCCTTCCCTTAACTAAATGTCATTATGAATGATACTTATTACAGCATGTTGTAAGAGACTGATGCTCTTGGCACTTTTGTAATACCTAGAACACCCTCCTGTTTTTTTTGTTTTTTTTTTTTTTTTGAGACGGAGTCTCGCTCTGTCGCCCAGGCTGGAGTGCAGTGGCGCAATCTCGGCTCACTGCAAGCTCCGCCTCCCGGGTTCACGCCATTCTCCTGCCTCAGCCTTCCGAGTAGCTGGGACTACAGGCGCCCGCCACTGCGCCCGGCTAATTTTTTCTATTTTTAGTAGAGACGGGGTTTCACCACGGTCTCGATCTCCTGACCTTGTGATCTGCCCGCCTCGGCCTCCCAAAGTGCTGGGATTACAGGCGTGAGCCACCGCGCCCGGCCCACCCTCCTGTTTCTAACTGTTGTGATTGACCTTTGCTGTCCCCTCTTGGTAACTGCTTTGTTACACTTCTGTTACTTCTGAAAGTGGATGGTAGTAATAAACTAATGCACGATTACGTCAGCTCCATGTTGCAAGGAAACTATTTGGTATGCATTGTTATCAGAAGAGAGTTGATTATCTGCATAAGAAGTGAGAGATTGCTTACTTGCCTATGAAATAAAGTACGTGAGCCTTGGAATAAATATTCTTTTAAAGTCTTTTTGAGTTTTTTTCCTAGGTCCTGATGAATAAATATCTGGGTGGTGGGTAAAGATTACTGCCTAAAAATGATAATTATCTTTTGCTTTGTTAGGTAATGTCAAAAAAAGTAAACAACTTCTTCAAAAAGCTGTGGAACGTGGAGCAGTACCACTAGAAATGCTGGAAATTGCCCTACGGAATTTAAACCTCCAAAAAAAGCAGCTGCTTTCAGAGGAGGAAAAGAAGACTTTATCAGGTAACTATTAATGTATACTAATACTTTTCTGTGGTCGGTAGTACTTGAAATAAAGATTCAGGATAATATTTTATAGAAAAGTATTATTTATGTAGAATGGTTAAAATCTAAGATTAAGTTGTAAAGGAAGTTAAGACTTTGAGAAGTAAAAAAGTCTTTACGACCCTGTGCAAATTTGTCTTTTTTGCTAAATAAACTTTTGTTAACACATGAAAAACAACTCTAAGCAAGAGAATGGTTGTTTTTTTTTTTTGCTTTTGGAAATACAGAATGTGCTTTTACCCTGGGGAAATAGTTATATAATTTAAGAGAATTTGAAGAAGTAGTTAAAGAATTATCTTGGTAACATCTTCATGTCTGCATATCTTACTTGGGGTCAAGTATTTACTATGAGTTGACTTTTAAAATATTCTTATTTATAAGATTACTTTTTTGTACTTTTCTTATTTCTAACAAATTTAATCATCGTTTCAAAATTTTTACAGCATCTATGGTATTAACTGCCCAAGAATCATTTTCCAGTTCACTTGGGCATTTACAGAATAGGAACAACAGTTGTGATTCCAGAGGACAGACTACCAAAGCCAGGTTTTTGTATGGGTAAGGAAATGGAAACAGTTTTTAAATGTTCATCTTCTATATAAATACATCTGTGTTTTTTAATTTACGTGTATCTATATATATGTTTTCGTGTGTGATAATGTTTAGCAGTAGAGTAGAAATACATATTTCTACTCTTTGAAAAATTGGGGGTATTTTCTTTCTGTTTAGAGAGAACATGCCCCCACAAGATGCAGAAATAGGTTATCGGAATTCATTGAAACAAACCAACAAAACTAAACAGGTAAGTTACTTTCAGTCTGCTTGATTAAGGTGGTGATAGTTAAGTCTTAATTTCCTAGTTGGTTACTTAATCTTTCAAAATATTTTTAGTCATGCCCATTTGGAAGAGTCCCAGTTAACCTTCTAAATAGCCCAGACTGTGATGTGAAGACAGATGATTCAGTTGTACCTTGTTTTATAAAAAGGTATGTTGAGTTTTAATTTTTAAAATTTGTTGTCCATATGTGAAGATTGATGGCAGAATGGTCTTAAAGTCTTTTACTGAGTAATAGTAATTATGATTAAGTTTTTATTCAGTTTTAGAAGATACTGAGTCTCTAAATGCTGTCAGGAACAAAGGAATGAGTGGAGAAAATACCTTTGTTTTGCTTTTCACTCGTTAAAAATATTCATTAAAGGAACTTTAAAAATTAGGAAAAAATATTAAGCCAACATTAAGCTTAAAAGACTGATATTTGAGGATTTCTCACTTATGGGTAGGCTGTCTGCTAAGAATCTCTTCCTGCTGTGTTCGAGAGTCTCCATAATGGGTAGAAGGAGGTCTGGGAACAAATATTTGCTCCAGGTAGTTCAAGGGGAGAATTGCTGTCAGTGGGAAAGATGATGATTCTTTTGCTTCAGAGTCTAGGGCTTCAAGAAGTGGGACAGGTTAGGTACAGATGAAATACTGTTCATCACATCCAGTGTGTTCCCCTTCCCTCAATTTGCGTGTTTATTCCATGTTAAGAAATGGAAATGTAGCATCTAGCTCAGCTAAAGGAGAGTTATTTTGGTCTATTCTTAATTTTGACCACCATTTGTAATATTTATATTAGAAAAGGCTCTTTAGAGTCCAGAGAATCATTTTGCAAATAAACTTTAGAAATACGACGATTGTTTTTAGTTAACATCTTTTATAATTAAATTTCTATTATATTTAGACTTGACTAAACATTGACATTAAAAGAACATTTTGGTTGTCAAGGTTAAGCTTTAAAGTCTTGTCACTATCATTCCATCTTGTTCATCTCTATTTCAAATACCTAGCTCAAGAATAAAGGAGACTTTCTCCCACTCCAAAAAATTAAAAGTAAAAACAGAAAAACTCCAGCCATTTTCTTGGTTCCTATTATTGATAGACAATGCTAGGTACTGTGGAGGTCCACAGAAGTGCTATACCCTGGTTCTTATCCTTTAGCTATTTGTAATTGGAAATGTAGTTTCATCTACATACTTTGTCTTTCCCACAGTCTAACCCTAACTCCAATTGCTATTGATTAGATAATGAAGAAGTAGGCAATCACCTATCTCTTGTCACTTTTGTCATTGCCCAGCACCTAATTTTGTTAGCTGTCACCTTTGTATTAGAATTATGTCACTTTAAAAAATGTCCTTTTAAGAGTTTTTTTAAATAAAAAGTATTTATATTAAAAATCCAACTTAAGATGAGAAAATACATTGAAATTTTTTTTTTTAATTTAATATTAAAATTATTTTGTTTCATGGGTAAAAGACAAACCTCTAGATCAGAATGCCGAGATTTGGTTGTGCCCGGATCTAAACCAAGTGGAAATGATTCCTGTGAACTGAGAAATTTAAAGGTATTTTAATTCTATGTCATTATATGAAGCCAGGGTTCCTGATCTGGGAAGATCAGGATTCATGGAGCTTTTTCTGGGGAAGGGGTTTATACATAGTTCATATATCTCCAACAGTGTTCCTCCATACCCCAAGAGGTGTGGGACTACCAGTGGGAAGTTGGTGCAGAAGTCCTAGACTATGTTTCTCCAAGATTAAAGTGGTAGAGCAAGGATCAACAGTCTCTTAAGAGAATCATGAAGTAGTATTTATTATGCATGTGTTTAAGCAGATAGTTGGCCTGGGTTTGGGAATACATGACTAGGGGAGCTATTGTGTCTTAAGTTTTGTTTTTTGTTATGTTTAGTCATATGATTCTGGTAAGACATCTTAGGAAAAGAAAAATGAGAGAGTAAATTGAGTTAGGGCAGAGGTGAGGACATAGATTATCAATCCTGACTTCCTGACATGGCAGAGTAACTGTGTGGACTTAAAGGAAATAATTTTAGTTCCTTCTACACTGTGATTTTTAGTGGTTATACTATTATTATAATTGAGTTAAACCCCTGGCATCATGCTGTGGGTCTTTTCAATTTTATGTTCTTTATAATGCCTCCCTCTTTCATGATCTATGCTTTAAGTATTAATTTTTTTCTAATCATGGCTGTCCTAGAGAACAGTGCATAATTGTATCAAAAAGATTGCTCTCTGGATTTAGAGTAACTACTGTCTTAAATTATACAGTTATTAATTTTGACTTGTTATTTTTGGTGATAAAATAGCCATCAAAGTAACAAAATACTTAAATCTTTTTTCTTGTCATGAGGCATACTCTGTTGAATTTAAACTTTCTAACCCTTTCCATCTTTAAGTGAAATATTAGCAATTGATTAATACATCCACTGAAAGCAAATTGGCCAGATTTATGGTTATGACCCTTCCCATTCCTCTAGTTAATAATTCAGGCAATTAACCTTTGCTGGGGGTTTGTGAGTCTACATGTAATTATAACAGAAAATTTTACGAGCAATCTATATATAGATAAGACTTTAGTATATTGAACAGTAAAACAAATTAGTAGTACTACTATTTATGGGACTTTATTTGATTTTTTTTTCATGTAGTCTGTTCAAAATATTCATTGCAAGGAACCTCTGGTATCAGATGAAAAGAGTTCTGAACTTATTATTACTGATTCAGTAACCCTGAAGAATAAAACTGAATCAAGTCTTCGAGCTAAATTAGAAGGTAAGAGTGGCAAAATCAGTAGACTTATATGTTTAGTTAAGAAAACCATTTGATAGCTTGAGAAAGCAGACTAGCCACCCAAGAATTATGATGTGAAACTATGTCTATGTTCTTTTATCTTGAATTTCAGTTCAGTTATATAGGATATAAGAAAAGTATTGAATCCCGTAGCAAAGGAAATTTATTTACCTAAAAGGTGCATAAAAGAAAGAGTGGAGGGAAAATGCAATGGAACTGAGTTATTTTTCTCAGTTGGCTTTCTGGAAGCGATACAGAGCATTTTTATATGACAACTCTCATCTTTTATCAAGTGTTTGGTTTTCCACTGCATGAGTACTGTGCTACATGTTCTAGGGATAGGTAAGTTAATAAAACAGTGTCCTAAGTAGGTTGCAGTTCAGTGTGGGAGATACACAGAGATATATCAATATAATGCTGAATAGAATGTGGAGATTGTCATGAGAGCCGCATGTATGAAATGCTATGAGAATTCAGAAGAGGGAGAAATTGAGAAATTAATGTGGTTTGGAGAAATAAGGAAATATTTTGTGATGATGGTGAAGTTCAAAGAAACTAATTCGGATTTAAATGGGGGGAAATACTAGAGTATTTCAGATGAAGAGGATAACACAGACAATGAGTAAAATCAGGAACTAGAGACTGTCTAGTTATGCTGCAGACTGTAACATGGGTAGTATGCAAATAGGAAATAAGACTAGGTGGACTTTGAATGCCGTTAGATTTTGTGTTTATTTTTAGAACGCAGGGTACCATTAAAAATATATTTAAACAGATCATAAATAATCATTAATAGGATGATCATTGCCCAGATAGAGGTTGCCAGATTGGATGTATTAATTTTTTATTCATTTTAATAGGACTGAGGAGGAACTTTGGGACCAAGTGAGGCTTGCCTTTGCCAGGGACTTTGCTGAATGCCCAATATCCCAAGAGTGCCTCAGTCCCAGTCAAACAGGGACACACACAAAAAACCATTATTTTGGTTGGGAACAGATTCTTATTCCTAGCGTTTGATGGAAAATGTTTACATTTCGTATTTTTTTGGCATCTATCATAACTGGTATGATTGAGAAAATCATCTTTATCAAATATGCTCGTTAATAGTACTCTCAGTACCTAAGTTAATGTTTTAAATGAATGCTTATTGTCTACACTGTACCAGTAATACTTTATTAATATAATAAAGCATACAGTCAGAAAACTGCCCAAATCACAAGAGTGCTGCACAATGAAATAACACAAGTGAATGCATACTTGTAACCAATAGCCAGATCAAATTTAGAACATTACTGGCACCTCAATAACCTCCTTGATCCACCTCCTAGTCAAGACCTCTCTCCTTCCAGATGTAATCACTATTCTGATTTCTAACACCACAGAATGAAATAATACAGTGTGTGTTCTTGTATTTGCTTACTTGCTATTGTTTATGGAACTCATCCATGTTTTTATGATGTATAGTCTGTTGATTTTTATTGCCATATGCTATTTAATTAGTATAAATATAGTATTTGTTTATTCACATGTACATGGATAAGTTTTTTGTCTAATGAATAATGCTAATTAATATTTTGGTGTCTTTTGATTCACATATATACAAATTTATATTGAGTGTATTCCAAGAGTGGGATTGTTAGGTCACAGGATATGCGTGTGTTCAGCTTTGGAAGATAGTGCCAAACAGTCTGAAAAGTGGTTGTGCTAACCTTAGACCAACAATTATGTTGCTCCTTCTTCTGTTCTTTGCAATCATTGTATTGTTGGCTTTTAATTTTAGGCATTTTGATGCTATCTAGTGGTATCTAGCTCATTGTGGTTTTAATTTGCATTTCGCATTTCCTAGTGGTATCTATCTCATTGTGGTTTTAATTTGCATTTCGCATTTCCTTAATGTCTGCTTTTGAACATTGTTTCATGTATTTATTAGCCATGTGGATACTCTCTTTAACATACTGCAACTCTGTCACCCAGGTTGCAGTCTTGCTGATATTTCTATTGGTTTTTCTTTCTTTTTCTCATTGATTGTTAAGAGGTATTTATATGATCTAGATATAAATCATTAGTTGGAATATGTGTTTGTAAGGGAAAAGGCATAATTATTTTTCTTTCCCTTTTTAGTTTCTTAGTTGAGACACTCTCTTGAAAATACAAGAACGATTAACAGTAGAAAAACAAGCAGAAGTTTGTTAACATGTGCTCTATCCATCACCTGGGTGGGTTCAGTTCTGAAGTATTTCTTTCTCTCCAAGCAGTGGATTTGCTTAAATGGTATTTTGAAAAGAGCCATAAATCTTAAATATTGGCAAAACAGAGGAGAGAACAGTTCCAATCTTTAAAAGCAGGAAAATGTGGAAAACTAGTAAAATCTTATTTCCAGATTCCTCTGGTGCCTGCTAATGCTTTCTGGGCCAAAAAGGAAGTGTTGTCTCCAGTAAGGAAAGATTTATACCCTGCCATCAGGCAAGATATTTCCATATTTTTTAGATTTATCATTTTACCTTTCACCTTCTGATTTATATTTTTCCTAAGTTTAATGTTTACGTATGTGTAAGATCAAGTGTCAGGGTTCATTATTTTTCCCTTAATGGATATCCAAGTGACCCGGCACCATTTATTGAAAATATCCTCCTCTACCTCACTGACCTGTTGTAAATTAGATGATTCTATGTATGGTGTCTGGCTTTGAATTCTTTTCTGTTCCATATTTATTTTTGCCTTTCTCCTTTTGAGACAGGGCCTTGCTCTGTCACCCAGATTGCAATGCAGTGGTGCGATCACAGCTCATTGCAACCTCTGCTTCCTGGGCACAAGTGATCTTTCTACCTCAGCCTCCTGAGTAGCTGGGACTTATAGGCCTGTGCCACCATGCCTGGCTAATTTTTAATTTTTTTGTAGAGATGGGGTCTTGCTATGTTGCCCAGGCTAGTCTCAAACTCCTGAGCTCAAGCAATCTGCCCACCTCAGCTTCCCAAAGTGCTGGGATTATAAGTGTAAACTGTCATACCAGGCCTAATGCTCTCTTAATAGCTGCACTATGTCTTGATATCTGTCAGTGTAAATTTTTCAACTTTATTCTTCAAGACTATTTTGGCTGTTCCTGGCCTTTGCATTTCCATATAAACACTAGAATCTACCTTTTGGTTACCACTTTAAAAAAATGGGATTGTGATTGATATTTAACTTAACCTATAAGAAATTTGGGAGAAATTGATGTCTTTACAATTAAGTTTTACAGCTCAATAACCTAGCATACCTTTTCAGTCATTTAAAGTAATGAGATAACTATTTTCTGTTTAGAGATCTTGTGTATCTTTTGCTAGATTTATTGTTGAATATTTTTTTAATGCTGATCAAATATTCTTGATATTTTTTGATGCTGTGATAATGAATGATATCTTTTTAAAAACCTTTTTCTAGCCTGGGTAACATGGGGAAACCTCGTCTCTACAGAAAAAGTTAGCTGGGTGTGGTGGTATGTACCTGTGGTCCCAGCTACGCAGGAGGCTGAGGTGAGAGGATCACGTGAGCCCAGGAGGTCGAAACTGCAGTGAGCCATGATCACATGATCATGCCACTACACTCCAGCCTGGGTGACAGAAGAAGACCTTTCTCAAAAAAAAAAAAAACTTTGTTGTTAGTTTATAAAAAATATAATTGATTTTTACTTATTCATGCATTGCTAAATTCACTGAGTAATTCTAATAGTTTTCCGTGCATTTTTTGGATTTTTACAGGTACATAGTTATGTTTGAAAATAGTATAGCTGGCCGGGTGCGATGGCTTACGCCTGTAATCCCAGCACTTTGGGAGAAGGGCGGGCAGATTGCCTGAGGTCAGGAGTTCGAAACCAGCCTGACCAGCATAGTGAAACGCTGTCTCTACTAAAAATACAAAAAAAAAAATTAGCTGGGCGTGGTGGTGTCAGGTGCCTATAATCCCAGCTAATTGGGAAGCTGAGGCAGGAGAATCGCTTGAACCTGGGAGGCGGAAGTTGCAGTGAGCTGAGATCATGCCGTTACACTCTAGTAGTCTAGGCGATAGAGCAAGACTCCGTCTCAAAAAAAAAAAGAAAAAGATAAAATAGTGCAGCTTTTTTCCTTTTGAATCCCTTTAACTTTCTTTTCTATGCCTTGTTATAATTGCTATGACCTCCAGTATAACAGTGAATGGAAAGGGATGATAGGTGCCATTTTTGTCTCATTCCTTATTTTAAGGGAGAGCTGTCAATACTTTATCTTTAATATCATTGCTGTAGAGTTTTGTCCCTACTTTTTGTCAAATTGAGTGAGTTCTGTTTTATATCTAGGCTACGAATAATTGTTTTTTTGTGTGTGACTGGGTGTTGAATTTTATCAGATGTTTTTTCTGCATCTATTTAGTTAATTATATATTTTCCTTCTCTATTCTGTTATTATGGCAAATTACATTGACTTTCAAATGTTAAGCAAACTTTGCATTTAGGAATAAGCCCAATTTGGATACAATTTTTTATCCCTTTTGTATATCAATTGCTAATATTTTGTTTAGGACTTTTGCATCCATTATAATGAAAGGAATGGAATTGTATATTTATAGAATGTTAAATATATTGTTGAGGCGGTTTTGTTTACAGACCTTTGAGAGAATAAATTACAAACTTGCATAAGGTGAAATTTTTATGTTAAACTAGAGGTCTTGTAACTGACTTAAGTCCAACTGCTTGCTACTCGGAGTCAAAAAAGACGAGAAATGAGGTGTGATGAAAAGAAGGCAATTTTATTAACCAAATGCTAGCAGTTGGAGAATGCCCAGGCTCTTACCTTCAAAAGACTATTCTGCAATTTCTGAAACATGCTTTCTCATATTATAATTTTTTCTTAATTGGAAATGACCCAGACATCTCATGAGCATCAATTACTTAATTCAGAATAATTTGAAAGTCCACTACAGGCATTTATCTCATTTACATGCCTTGAGCTTTTTCCATTTTTAACAGTATATCTAGATTACTTCTGAAAACTGAGATGTTATACAAAGCTAGTCATTATTTAAAGTTGTTTCCCTGTTAACCATTTTTAAAGTCTGAGTAACAGGTGAACACTTAAGTAAGAACCTAAGTAAATGTATTTTGCCGGCAACTCAGAATATTGAGCTGTTTTCATTGAACCACCAATCTAAATTAAATTAGTCTTATTTGTCGAAAAAATCACACAAAGATTAGTCTGTTTTTGACTGTGTTTTATAGTCTTATAACCGCTATGTTAAACCCTGACATCTTAATATATAGACATAGACAAATATAAAACCATTTGGTCAAAATACTTAGATAAAAATATATGCTGATGATTCTGAAGACATTTTATTTTTATTAATAATTTTAAAATCAATTTAATTTACCAAAGATTCATGTGAACTTGAAAAGCATTAGGACTTACTTAATTTATGAGTGTTTATTTACTTATAAGCCAATTTGGTAGCATGCTAGATTCAACATATACATGTATGTACATATAGAGATGTCTAAACATGTATACATACAGGCACAAAGATCCAATAGCTTTTACCTCAGAATCTAGCCATAAGATAGCAATACAAACTCACCACTTTATAAAAGATAGCTGATCCAAATTATTTTTCTGATGAAATTGGAACCTGTTCACATGGCTAAACCTTGTTTGCCTTGATAGGTAATCTAAGGAAAGCTGTCAACCAAAATTTGGGTAAAGCAGTCTCTATGGCAGTTTGGTTTTAAAAACCTCTTTATCCTTTTTTCCCCCTTTTTCTTCAGTTGCAAATGAGTTACTAATGATTCTGTTATAACCGTAACTGGCTGAACTGTATAAGAAAAATAAAAAACCAAACTTTCCAAGTGGTGTTTAAACAGTGAGTTTTATCTCAACTCAAGTAGCATAATAGCACATTCAAAGCAGGCAGAAAAGAAAAGATAAAATAGAGAGCTAGCTTTAGAAGACTGTTTAATTTTATAGTTGCAGGTTAACCATTTGAACTCTGAATTTTTCTTACTGTAATTTGCCCATAGTTTTAAAATGTGCACAAAAATGGGCTGTACTGTGTAACCAGCTGGAGTCCCAGATAGTCCAGGAAAGAGCTCACATGCTTTCTCCCCTAACAAAGCTTGACACAGATACAAGAAATAATCTGGAGTCCAAAAGAGTATGACAAAAATCAGAGGCCAGGTTGTTGGAAAGCATTTCTCCACTAGCGAGGAGAGGAGCAGCCTATCTTGCTGGGTGGGATGGAGACAGTTTCAAAGCACCCTCAGAGAGAGGGATAATGCTAAACAGAGACACAAACACAGGCAGATCCAATGCAGATGGAGCACTCCAAATCCATCCCCAAAAAGGGGAGACTGGAGATAAGTGCTGAGATCTTGTCTCAAACCCAGACAGCATTGCAGAGTGTCCTGCATTGGGTCCAGATGGGAAAGAGGCCCAAATGGCACCACAGATGACCTATACTAGGTCCAGACAACTAGAAAGTGCAGATGGTTAAGACAGAGGATTTCCCAGTACACTCTGGTTGATTTATCCAACCCTTGAATTCCGTTGACTTCCCAAATGCCACTTTCCTTTCACTAACTGAGCGTTACAGCAAAGGGAAGGGAAGGAAAAAGCCTTGAGATAAGGGTGGTCTCCCTAGCTGCTGGGAATTCCTTAAGGTCCCAACTGCAGGGCCAGCTAGCTACGAGCAGCTGGTGTTTGCAAGTGGCCCTTGCCTTGGCCGGGTATCCTGAGTGGGTAAGCCTTGACCTGCTCCCACAGCCAATTGCTCCACTTGTTGGAAACCAGGTATACAGGCTGAGCCCCTCAAAACACACGGTTCCTCACACAGGGCACCACGTTTGTAACTGACTCAAGTCTGGCTATTCACCACACAGAGGCCAAAAACATGAGAAGTCAGGTGTGGTGAAAGGAAAGCAGTTTATTAATCAAATGCTTGCAGTTGGGGACTGGCCAGGCTCATGCCCTCAAAAGACCATTTCAACTTTTTGGGCTGAGTGAAGGGGTTTGGGAAAGAAAAGGTGTGGGAAAGATGTGGGAGTGGTGCAGGTCTGAATGTCTTGTTCTGATGGTTATATTGAGTCGTCGCCCATCTGGAGGTAAGGTTTGTGTCATCCTGACTTCACTGGGTACTGCTAGGCTAACTGATGGAAACTGCCCCTAAGCAAGAGGAGTCTGCAACTCCATCTCTGCTTGGTTCGTTTCAAAACTGGCCCCTGAAATTTCTAAGCAAGTACATGATTAGATAAGTGAACACTGTTCCTGGAAGTGCCTGGTGGGAAAGGGAGAAACTAAGAGTTTAAAAGTATGCTTCGAGGCTGTAAGCAAAAAGGAAAAAAAAAAGGTTCTAAAATGCATTTTGAGACTTGGATACTCGGTCCATGAAAAGTGAATTAGCTTCTCTTTTAGTAAGACTTTATAACATCTATATGTTTTTACATTTTTACTTATTTTTTTGGTAAAGAAGCATTTAAATGTGGCAGGGTCTCTGACAAAGTTCTTAGTAACAATTTAGGAAGATGACTATAGTGCAACTTTGTGAAATTGACTTGCTAAAAGCAAATTGTTAAGTAGCTGGCTTAAAGCTTTCACTTTCTCTCCCTCCTTGATTGTTTTTAAGAACTAAATACTAATATAGTTTGTAACATGTTCTATTGTTTAGGCTTAGTTTATTATGATCAAATATTCTTGCTTTTTAATGACAACAAATACAATTTCAGAAACTAAAGAGTACCAAGAACCAGAGGTTTCAGAGAGTAACCAGAAACAGTGGCAATCTAAGAGAAAGTCAGCATGTATTAACCAGAATCCTGTTGCATCTTCAAATCAGTGGCAGATTCCAGAGTTAGCCCGAAAGGTTAATACAGAGGTAACTTTTCCACTACAGTACAACATTGCTTTTTTGTTCATAATGCATTTCTGAAGTTTGATGATCATATTAAATGTTTTCTTTTATTAAATATATATGATATTTAGTAGAATAGTTTATTTAAAGGTTTTTTTTTTATCATTTATAAAATGGTGTTCAGTAGCAGTCATACATTCAGTAAGTCAGGCTAAATTATTTTCTATCTTCAATAGTGTTTCTAGATTGCCAATAGACTGGTGCTATGGGCCAAATCTAGTTCTTAGTCTGATTGTGTAAAGATTTATTGGAACACTGACACACTGATCCATTTAATGTCTATGGCTGCTTTTGCATTATAAGAGCAGAGTTGATTAGTTGTATTGGAGACCACCTGGCCTGCAAAGTTTAAAATGTTTACTATCTGGTCCTTTGCAGAAAACTGTGTGCTGATCTCTGAACTAGCACAGTGCTGTCCCAAGCACTTAACAGTTTCCTATGGTCATACTCATTGATAAAAATAGAAAAATAGAAAAATATAGCCTACACACTGTACATGAATTTGTAACATACTGAATGATCGTTCCTGGTGGCTTTTCAGAAGGAATGATCAAGTAGGATACTAGAGAGCTATAGCTGCAGTTCATGGCCATAGTTTCCTTACCATTTCTTTTCAGTGACTTGTAGTAAATACAGTAAAGGCTTTGTTAATTCAGTGGTTCTCAAACATTTGGTCTTTTATACGCTTAATTATCAATGCTCCTAAAGAGCTTTTGTTTATGTTGATTATATTTATCTCTATTTACTATATTAGGATGTAAAACCAAGAAATTTTAAAAATGTTTATTAATTAATTAAAAATAAGTGAGGGCTGGGCACGGTGGCTCACGCCTGTAATCCCAGCACTTTGGGAGGCCAAGGCGGGTGGATCACCAGGTCAGGAGATCAAGATCATCCTTGCTAACACGGTGAAACCCCGTATCTACTAAAAATACAAAGAATTAGCCAGGCATCATGGTGGGCGCCTGTAGTCCCAGCATACTCGGGAGGCTGAGGCAGGAGAATGGCTTGAACCCGGGAGGCAGAGCTTGCAGTGAGCAGAGATCGTGCCACTGTATTCCAGCCTAGGCGACAGAGCGAGACTCCATCTCAAAAAAAAAGAACAAAAATTACTGATAAACTCATGTGAATATAAATGCATTATTATGAAAAATATGTATTTTCTGAAACAAAAGAACTACAGTGAGAAGAGTAGCATTGTTTTACAGTTTTTGCAAATCTAACAGTTGGCTTAACAGAAGACTGGATTCTTATGTCTGCTTTTGTATTCAATGTATTTCATTATTACATGTCATATGGTCTCTAGAAAACTCCTGTATATATTCATGAGAAAATAAAAGTGAGAAAGGTAAATATTGTCAGAGTAAGATCTTTAAGTAGTAGTTATAGATAACAAATGCTGGATGATAAGGATCCTGACAGGTTGAGTCATAGATTGTATCAAACAAGCATCTCCTCTTTTTTTTCTATTTGGAAACTGTACACTAATAGGATTGTAAGGGAACTGAAGACCGTATGGATCATTAAAGAAATGCAAATCAAAACCATAATTAGATACTGCTTCACACCCACTAGGATGGCTTTAATTAAAGAGACAATAACAAGTGTTGGTGAGGATGTGGAGAATTTTAGAACTTTCATATGCTGCTAGGGGAAATGTAAAATGGTGCAGTCACTTTGGATAACAGTCTGGGAGTTCTTCAAAAGGTGAAACATAGCTTTATATGATCCAGTAACTCCTAGGTTTGTAGTTAAGAGAATTGAAAATATACATCCACACAAATATGTGTACATAAATATTCATAGTAGCATTTTCATAATTGCCAAAAAGTGGAAATAACAAAATATCCAACCAATGAATGGATAAACAAAATGTGGTACATCCATACAATGGAATGTTAATCAACAATAAACAGTAATGAAGTACTAGTACATGTTACAACATAAGTTAACATTTACAATATGCTAAGTGAAAGAAGCTCACCACAAAAGCCCATATATTTAATGATCCCATTTAGATAAAATCGTCAGAATAGGCAGATCCATAGAGTTGGAAAGTAGATTAGTGGTTGCCAGGGGCCGGGAGCAGTGGGGAGTGGGGAATGATTACTAATGGGTATGAGGTTTCTTTTTAGAAGAATAAATATTCTAAAATTGGATAGTGGTGATGGTTGCACAGCTGTGAACCATTGCACAACTAAAAACCATTGGATAGTACACATAAAAAGAAAAAGTATAGAATCTAGGCAGTTTCTTGTGGATACAGCTTGTCCAGCAGTCCCTTCAAGGGAGGAATGTTTTTGTCTCACATCTCACTTACCAAATGGCTGTGTGCTCTCTGTTCTGTGTCCAGACCATTTCTTCCTCTTTCTTGTAAAGGCCTGTTCTTTTGATGCTTTTGACTTACTCTCAATCTCTGAAAGTCCTGGTGACTCCCCATCATTCCTTGAAGATATTAGGCTCTGGATCAACCAGATCCCAACAACTGTCACTGTTTTTGTTGGCTTCTACACTCCTGTGTATTACCAGTCCTACAGCTGGCCTTCATTTTTCTAACTTCTTCCTATCTCATGACCATTTCCTCAATTTTACTTTAGCCACCCACTCCTTATATCCTCAATTCTGACCTCTAAAATCGCAAATGCAGACATTCCACTCTATGATCATGATCTCTTTCATTTTCCTTGTTCATTAATCTTACTACAGCAGTTCCTCAGTAACATCTTTACCACTAATCCTAAAATATGTGCATGCTTGCACGTAAGCATAGACACACAAAGTATTAAATAAGAGGGAACATTTTTCCTGGAAAAAAAATTTCTTGGCCAAGACTGAAATGTAGAAAGTAGGATAGATTTAGCCACTGTAATTCTCAAGTGCATAATGAGGACCCGTGTGTTGAAATTATAATAGATAAACCAATTTAATCCAATTTATCTGCAAATATTTTCTAATAACTAAAGCTGTCCCGAAATTGAAGTGAACCTCTGTAGACTAGTGATGCTTAGTTACTAAAAGTATTCAAGCAAAACTTGGTTCTCTATTTAATTGAGATGTGCTACAGCAGGGGTTATAGCAAACTTTCTATAAAGGGGTTATCAGGCTTTGCAGGCTAGAAGGGCTCTGTTGTCGCTTTTCACCTCTGCCATTAGAGCATGAAAATAAAAGCGATAGACAATATGTAAACAAATTGGCATAGCCATGTTCTAATAAAACTTTGTTTACAAAAATAGGCAGGCAGCAGGCCACATTCAGCCTGAGCCTGTAGGCTGTAATTTGCTGATCTCTGCTACAGCGAATGTTCTTTCATCATTGGTGTTTGTACAGGATGAATCCTACAGGTTCTTTTTTTTTTTTTTTACAATGCTTTTGGAAAAAGAATTTCTGCAGGTTCTGTCTCTTCTTATGGCAGACACAATATAGGCATTTGTCGTTCCACATTTTGCTAAGTAATTAGTATTCTGCCGCATTTGAGGAGAAGGGAATAGAGTTTTATTGATTAAAGAAAGGCTGATTTTCAGCAACACAGACTACTATTTTAGATTATAAGAATTTAATACCTGTTACAATAGCTCTGATAGAGGAGAATGTTAAATTCTGTTTTAAACAATTTTGTGTGCCTTCCCTGTACTTGCCATCAGTTTGAGCAGAATGTACTAGGCTTAAGAATTTGAAGTAAAATAACTACACTAAAAAATTTATTGAAAGTCTAAAATGTATATTTATATGCCTACCCCTTTTAGTATGTTTTTGTATATCATATGTTATTGTTTTATTTTAAAAGTTGTAATATTTGTAAAAACTAGTGAACAGGCAACTAATTTAAAAACTCTAAATCATAGTGTTCCTTATTTTGTTTTAGCAGAAACACACCACTTTTGAGCAACCTGTCTTTTCAGTTTCAAAACAGTCACCGCCAATGTCAGCATCTAAATGGTTTGACCCAAAATCTATTTGTAAGACACCAAGCAGCAATACCTTGGATGATTACATGAGCTGGTAATTACTTTTGGCCCCTTGCTTGATTGGCAGGGTGGTATGATAGAATTAACATGGGCTTCTGGGCCAAATAAATCTGGGATTAAATCCTGCTCTTTTACTTTAAAGACTTTCCAACTTCATATTATTTTCTCAGCATCATTGTTTTCATCTATAAAACGGAAAGGGGAAAGTGGTTGCAAAAATACATATCTTTAAGGATTGTTGTGAATGTAGTTTCTGTCATATTGTAATCTGTACCTACAGCCTTTAAATATTCTAAGGATGTAAAACGTCTTGATAATCATGTATTGCCATGCAGATATCTCTCTATTGAGAGAGAGATTTTAAAGGTTAGTATTCTTAGAGCGGATGAAGAGTAGATGAATTTTTTCACGTGAGTGGTGGTAATTGGAAAGTGATAGCTTCTGGAAGAGATTGGTTGCTACAGTTCATGTAGTTCTGGGGATATTCAAGGGTGTAGTACTTGAGTAGATAGGAATGATGGATAAGTGAAGAAGTTCGATGATGAGTGTGCTGACTGACAGGGAACGCAAGGGGTACTACAAAAAAAAATGAATGACATTTCAGAGAAAGGAAATAAAGGGGTGTGGTACATTACAACCATCAACCAGTGGCTATATCTTTAATGTCTTGGGGGATAGCTTAAATCCATGTCATCTTTTACGTTTCATTTTCATAATGTAATTCTTGATCTTAATTAGAACTGGCCTTAAAGATTTTATAACCCAGCCTCTTACCTACTTAATATAGTTTTACTATATATTGCCTCGTTTTATTATATGTAGAATATTTTAAAGAATGATTGCTAACTAAAATAGCAATAATAGATATTTCTTGTGATATTAAGTTAATTATTCTTAACAAATATTTGTGGAGCTCTTTCGTGCCAAGCATTGTTCTAGGTGTTGAGGATATATTAATAGCAAACAAGGCAAACAAAGCACAAATGTATGCTGGACAGATTTAAGCTCAAAGGCCAAACTCCTCTGACGTAACTGGCTTTCTGATGTTTCTAGCAAGCCATTATAGAACAATACCGTTTAAAAAAACACTCAAAATCTGTGACGGGCCATAAGCTGACGTTTGCTAAATTCGTATAAAATAACTCTAACTACTTTGTATTTTAAATGCCATCCTTTTTATCTTACAAACAAAGATTTCTTGTCTGCATACAAATATTTACTTTCAGAAAGAATTCCCCAAAATTAAATATTCGGTGGTGGCATATCTGGAATAAATGTCAGCTATATCATGTAAACTGACTTGGGTTCTGTTTGATGTAGCTCTTTTAAGTTTATATCAGCCTTTTAAAATACTTGAAAACAATCAGAATCTTATTTATTAAATTGTAATGTTTTAAATAAAAAATATATATATTTCCTAGTTTTAGAACTCCAGTTGTAAAGAATGACTTTCCGCCTGCTTGTCAGTTGTCAACACCCTATGGCCAACCTGCCTGTTTCCAGCAGCAACAGCAGCAAATACCTGCTACTCCACTTCAAAATTTACAGGTTCGATAAGCTTTATATATGATGGTATATGTTAAGATACAATCAGTTTTACAGCTTTTATTTTTATAGCATCTAGTTATCAGGAAAGGTCTTAAGAACCTGGCCATTCTTATTTCCACTAGACAAAACTTTCCTGCTATCCTGATAAGAGTGTGCCTTGTGGCTTTGAGAGGTTCATTATTGAAGAAGCTGATGAAGTTACTCTTATTAACTAGGCCAAAGGATTCAGTTTGAATAGCTGGATAAAACTTCTCTTATAATCAAGGCTACCTTTTATTTTTTATTTTTATTTATTTGTTTTTTTTTGAGATAGAGTCTCGTTCTCTTGCCCAGGCTAGAGTGCAGTGGCGCGATCTCGGCTCACTACAACCTTTGCTTCCCAGGTTCAAGTGATTCGCGTGCCTTAGCCTCCCGAGTAGCTGGGATTACAGGCACGCATCACCACACCTGGCTAATTTTTGTATTTTTACTAGAGACATGGTTTCACCATGTTGCTCAGGCTGGTCTCGAACGCCTGGCCTCAAGCCGTCCGCCCGCCTCAGCCTCCCAAAGTTCTGGGATTACAGGCATGAGCTACGGCACCTGGCCGAGGTTACTTTTTGTTGTGTTTTGTCAGCTGCTAGTGAGCAGCTTCATTTTGTTTGTTAGTATACAATTCATTTGGAAATGTAAATTTTCAAAAATATCAGAATAGCAATATGAGGTACTGCTAGAATGTATTATACTAATAACTGTAAACTAAGAGGAAAGATTTTTTTGCTGATGAGGCAAAAGTTGGTTTCTAATAACTGTCCTAGAGGCAGCTTAATACTGTTAGAAAATGTGGGCCTTGGAGACACTGGGCATGAATCTTGGCCTCACTACTTACCACCTCTGTGATCTTTTGCAAGTTACCTAAACTTTCTGTGCCCATTTCATCATCTATAAAATTAATACAGCTAACTATCTCCTAGGATGGTTATGAAGATTAAATTAGTTAATATATATGTAACTCCTAATACAGAGCATGACACTTAGTAAATCAGAAATATTAGCAGCAATCGTTATTTAAATAAAACAATAAAAAAAACCCATGAATAATTAACTATAAAAATCAACTAATGAAAAAATTAGTTGCCAGAATAAGAACAGTGGTTATCAGGAAAGGAGGAATGGGGAGTTACTGTTTAATGGGTGTAGAGTTTCAGTGATGATATTTGCACCGCCATCCATCTCCAGAACGTTTCCATCATCACATACTGAAAGTACTTAATGCACTGAGTTGTACCTAAAAATGGTTAAAGTGGTAAATTTTGCGTTATGTATAATTTGCGCAGTTTGAAAGAATAATGGATAAAACAATGAACTGACAGTCGATACTAACTAGAAAGAGGTGATAGTGTTTTGAGGATTGAAACAATATAATAAATTACAGAGGAAAAAGAAAAATGATCAAGTTTGTTCATGCATTGATTCAAAACACATTTATTTAGCTATTACTGTCAGGCCCTGTTTGAGTTGCAATCCAGAAGACGAGTCACAGATGACAAGTGAAGGGGCTTGGTGGAGCCTTCTAGAAGAGGCCAGTGTCAGGAGAGGACTGAAAGACGCCACAGTGTGGCTAGAGCTCAGGAAGGGGAAGGGGTGAGTCCCAAGGTTTGCTGGGCCCTTAAGTTTTACCCTAAGAGGGTGGGAAGCTTTGGAAGAGGTTGAAGCAGGGAAAGTGAAATGAGCCAATTTGCATTTTGGAAACTCTAACCACAGTGAGTAGGGCAGACTAAGGGGGATGTGGAATGTCCTGTGTAGGAAACTGGAGTTCACATTAGTGTTGAATCACAAATAAGAATTATTTTATTCTAAAAACTGTCAGCGGCCATGGGGAAAGGACACTGAACTGCTTTCTTCCCTCGGCATTGTTCACAATTTTAAATATGAAAGGAAGAAGAGAGAGGAGGCACAAAAGAAAGGAGTGGGGAAACGATGAAATTACAACACATAAATGTTTAGAAGCCCAACACTTTGTTACAGAAAATATATATGGACTCAATAGTGTATCTCAATCCTAGAGGTGAAAAAATTAGAATACTAACTTTTTATTTAAATAGGAGATTACATGAGAGAGTCTACCATTTGGAACCTAAAGCAGGCCTTAGTTAAATTGAGGTTTATTCAGACCTTATTTCAACTTGGTTAATCAGCTAATCAGGAGCTCTTTTTGTTTCAACTTCTTTATCAGCTCAGAATAAGTCCTCTCAGCACTCCATCTGTTCAAAGCATTTATAGGTACACAGAGAGATCCTCCAGTATAAGGAAAGGGATGATGGGGCAGGTTGTATAGTACATCACCTGAAAGTTTGCCGGGGAAGATGCTGAGGTTCCGAAAAATTAAGTAACTTTTGAACATCACTCAGCACAAAGTGTGGGGCTGTATTAATGAGTTCTCACACTGCTATAAGGAAATATCTGAGAGTAATTTATAAAGAAAAGAGGTTGAGTTGGCTAATCGTTCCACAGGCTGTACAGTAGGCATGATGCTGGCAAGCTGCTTGGCTTCTGGGGAGGCCTCAGGAAACTTTCAATCATGGCAGAAGGTGAAAGGGAGCAAATGTCACACGGCTGGAACAGGAGGAAGAGAGAGTTGTGGGGAGGTGCCACATACTTTTAAACCACCAGATCTCTTGAGAACTCTCAGAGAAGCACTGAGGGGGAAGTCTACCCCCATGATTCAGTCACCTGTCACCAGGCCCCACCTCCAACATTGGGAATTATAATTCGACATGAAATTTGACAGATCCAAACCATGTCAGGGACATTGCTGAAATTTGCATTTGTCTCATTGACTCTGGAGCTCTTAGCACCTTAGCACATTGCTTCCTTTATAATATAACGCTAAATGAGAAAGAAGAATACAGATATAGCCGGATAGTAGTGGCATGCCTGTAATCCCAGCTACTCGGGAGGCTGAGGCAGGAGAATCGCTTGAGCCTGAGAGGCAGAGGGTGCGGTGAGCCGAGATCATGCCACTGCAGTCCAGTCTGGGAGACAGAATGAGACCCTGTCTCAAAAAAAAAAAAAATACAGATATAATTATGTGTGTGTATATGTACATATGTAAGTAAAGAGGTATAAGGAAAAATAAAAATATGAAAAATATAATTTTATATTTTAGTTTTTATATATTTTTTAAGCTTATAAGTTTGCAGATTGCATATTAAGTGTTTTTTTCCTCCTCGAAATTTCTTTTTAAGTCAAAACCAGTTAAAGGGGGAGATAGAAGTTTGTCTACATTATTTTTTAAGGTTTTTTTATTTGATTAAGTAGAGCAAGTCCTTTTAAAAATATCATAACATTTCTAATTAAGATTTAAGATAATTTCAAAATGGGGAGCAGTTGACTGTACCAAATGTAAGCTAGTTTCTTAGGCATATTGATTGAACTTTTATAATTTTACTTATTTAGGTTTTAGCATCCTCTTCAGCAAATGAATGCATTTCGGTTAAAGGAAGAATTTATTCCATATTAAAGCAGATAGGAAGTGGAGGTTCAAGCAAGGTAAGTATCTTAAAATATTTAAGAAATAAAAATATTTTAAACTTTCTATTTTTTTGTCTTTTTACCTGTGAGGGCTACTTTTCCTTAACTTCTAGGGGCCATGTTGCCCTTGAGCCAAAAAGCCATCTTAACACCTGCCCTTCTCTTCCCACTGCCTCACATGTGACATATCTTCTTTAGATTTCTTATTCCCCGTCTCCTGCCTTTCCTTTCACTGTCCTATGCTTCTAAACTTCTTCTTTAATAACAAAAACATTGACATGGGTTAGTGAATGACCACTATGTATTATCACAAAAGAATCAGAAATTTCTGAGTCAGAATGTGATGTAAATTGCTAATATGTTTAGAATCATTCAGCAAGGATTTTTGCTGATGGATTTTGTTTTGTTTTCAGTTATTCATTTCAGAAACAGAATTCAGTAACAAGTGAATTTCTGGAATTAGATTATTTTCTAAACTTACGTGAGTTCTAAATTTATATCATTTTACATCTCTAGATTGAAGGCATCTTAAGCATTATCTAAATTTACCATCTTTAATTATCATTCAATTAAATCTACTTCCGTTAGATTTTTGCCTTCATCACTCACCAAAATAACTGTAATCAAGACCACTAATGACCTCCATTTTTTTTTGCCAAATCTGATTCTTAGCTTAGATTTTGGATTACTTAGCATTTGGGTCAACTGATTTTTTTTTCTCAATCGAGCTTTTTTCCACACTTGGTTTGTGTTTTTCTCTTCTCAAACTGGCCATACCTATTTTCCTCATGTTCCTGATCTCAGTGAAGCAGTGCTCCAGGGCTTAGTCCTCAACCCTCTTTCATCTTTTTCTTAAACTCATTCTGTTGGTGTTCTCTTTCAGTCTTGTGGTTTCAAATATCATGTATATGCCGACAATTCTCCAACTTGTATTTCCAGCTCGTACCTCTCCTTTGAATTGCAGACTTGTATATTCAACTTGACTATTCAACATCGCTTCTTAGTGTCTACCAGGCATTTAAAACAATATGTCCAAACACAACTCTTGCTCCATAGCTTTTCCCATTTCAGTAAATGGCAGCTTTATTCTTCCAATTGATTGACCAAAAAATTGGTGCCTCTTATTCTCACACACACATCTAGCCAATCAGCAAATCTTGTTGGTTCTACTTCAGAGTATCTCCAGAATCTGTTTCTCATCATCTCCACCATTATTGTTTTGGTCAAGGCAACTTTTGTATTTTCACCTAAATTACTTTAGTAGCCTCCTAAAGGATTTCAGTGACTCAGTCCTTGCCCTCCTGGTCTATTTTTTAAAATTGTATATTGACAAATTATAGTTGTATATTTTTATGGGGTACAGGGTGGTATTAGCTTTTTTAATACAATGTGAAATGATTAAGCTAATTAACATCTATTACCTCAATTTTTTTGTGTGATGAGAACATTAGCAGTTGACTCTGCAATATTGAAATGTATAGTATCCAATTATTATTTTCAGCATGCTATGCTAATCATCTAAAAAAAACCCAAACTTGTATCTCCTATTTGAGCCTTTGTATCCCTTCACCAACATCTCCCCATTTCCCTCAACCTCCAGCCTTTGGTAACCACTGTTGTCAAAGATGGTATGAGCTCTTCTCTATGAGATTAATTGTTTAAGATTTCATATATAAGTGAGAACATGAGGTATTTGTCTTTCTGTGTTAGCTTATTTCAGTTCTTCCTGGCCTATTTTAACATAACATCCTGTTTTCTTCTAGATATCATCATGTGTCTTCTGAGTTAGGCCTTCCTTGCCCACACTCTAAAACTGCAACTCCTGCCTTTCAATCACTGATGTTCTCTATTCCCCACCTGGTTTGTTTTTCTGTGTATCTTACCTTCTAACACATTCTGTAATTTACTTACTTGATTTGTTGTTTGTGTCCCCCTGCACTTGAATGTGAGCTCCATGAAGATAGTGATGTTTTTCTGATTTGCTCAGTGATACTAGCCCCAGTATCCAGAACAGTACTTAGAACAGATAGGGATTGAATTTATTAGTTGAATGAGTAAGCTGTCCATCCTAAGCTCTTTTGCTATTATAAGTTGTTAAGGATGACACATTAAACAAAAACTGTTGGACTCATTTTTAAGTTTTACTGTAATTTCCTAATCTCACTAACAATAATTAGACTTGCATAAGGCTGTCTTATTAACTTATTAAAAATAAGGACAGCTGGGTGCGGTGGCTCACACCTGTAATCCCAGGACTTTGGGAGGCTGAGGTAGGCGGATCACGAGGTCAGGAGATCGAGACCATCCTGGCTAAGAGGGTGAAACCCTGTCTCTACTAAAAATACAAAAAAATTAGCCGGGTGTAGTGGCGGGCGCCTGTAGTCTCAGCCACTCGGGAGACTGAGGCAGGAGAATGGCGTGAACCCAGGAGGCAGAGCTTGCAGTGAGCCGAGATCGTGCCACTGTACTCTAGCCTGGGCGACAGAGCGAGATTCCGTCTCAAATAAATAAATAAATAAATAAGGTATGTGCATTCCCATGTGTATCAACTCTTCAATAAATATTGGTTTCATTATACATTTCCTTTTGTCAGTCTATTTGAATTACCTAATTTAGTTGCTTTCATAAAAATTACTTGGTTGATATTTATTATTTATTTGTTATTTGGCTATATTTTAGTAGTATCAAGGTAATGACACTTAATAGAGGTATTTATTTAGTGGTATGTTTTCAGAGAATGTAGAGTAGTCTTAATGGCATTTTAACATTTTTTTCCTTGGAGTATAATGAAGGTGTAAGCTTAAGTCAAGGCCCAAGTGATAAAGCGATGGCTGGCCCATATTTTCTGAATTCAACTAAATTATCATTTAAGTTAATTATGATTGAGTTGAAAAAAATCAAATGCCTCAAAGAAAGTAACATGCTTTATGAAACTAATACCATTTATGCTTTGCCTCTTTCAGAGTTTAGGCAGTGACCAACTTTTAAGGAGGCTATTGAGAGTATCTAGAACAGTCATGGGGTAATGAGAATGGTCAAGACACTGGTAACTTCCCATAAAACTAACAAATCATAATTCTGACACGATCTCTATGAAATTGAAATAAGGCTTACCTAAACCAGATTGCAAGAGTTTTGCCGGAACAGGGACAATGGGGGCAATAATAAACTCATTCATACAAAAAGTAGATTTAAAAGTTTTCATTTGTTTACTTAATTTTAAGATCTTATTACGTAAATAGCTTTAGTATCCTGTACTTTTTTTTTCTGATCTGTCCGAAAACTTTAGCATGTTTTAAAATGTCCACTTTATTCTGTCCTGAATGTCTTCAGTGATGGTAGCTAACCTTTGCTTCACTCCAGACACACTACAGAACGCACTGTAGACATTAGTCATCTGAGTCATCCTTCCAATCTGTGCCGTAGGTACTACTAACAGCATTTGAGTTTTGAGAGACTAAGGAACTTGCCCAAAGTTTGGTTGCTGATAAAGATGGAGCTGGAACTCAAATACAGTTATTTCCTTCTAGTCTTTCCTAAGTTTCATATCCTATATGTTCTAATCTTTAAATTTTATTTTTATGATACAAAGCTATTTCATTGTACAAATATACTACCAGAACATACAAATAAGGCATTAGCCATCACATTCAGGGTCATGGGTTAATGAGGCTATTTACCTTTTACAAAATGGCTTTATGCTGCTATTTTTAAATCCCTATCTGTTGTATTGTTATTTTCTTATTCCTCTTACGCCCCATCCCCCTCTAATTTGCTGTGTATCCAACTAAAACCAGTAATACTTCATTCGAGTCTTATACTTAAAACTTAAACACAAGCTATACCTGAGGGGCCTAATAAATTCTCCTTGTTAGTGCAGTTTTAGCACATCAACCTCATAAACACTTGGGCTCTTTTCTTATTCCTTCCCAGTATCTGCTGGGCAGTCAAGGTTAAATGATTTTTTACTTAAATATGTCAAAAGGGGTAAATGAATATAATTTTTCTTGTATACACAGGCATTTTGTATTTGAATTGAGTTTTAAAAGCACCATCCTTGTTGCATGTTTGCGGAAAGTTAGCTACATTTGCATTGTTTTCTATTTTAAAAAATGTTATCTGTCCTATAAATGTTACTTAGGAATTGACCATCTTTTATAGCCAGAGCAATTGGACTTTGATCTCAGAGATCCTGACAACATACAAGAACATCTTGTTCTTGCCAGCTTTACTTTGAAATTCAGACCTACTCTACTATTCACAGCTGGATATACTGATAGCTTATGATTAGTATATATTTTTTAATATTTTCTATCACATGAATGAAATTGCTAAGTCGCGGCACTATGGAGAAAACAACATCTGTGAATTGAATTGACTCTGTATCATAGCATTTAGTCATCCTTAACTTTTTTTTTTTTCCTTGAGACAGTGTCTCACTATCTTGCTGAGGCTGGACTCAAACTCCTCAAGCAATTGTCCCACCTCAGCTTTCTGAGTAGTTGGGATTAAAGGAGCACACGACTGCACCAGGCTTGCCCTTAACATTTTGGGATGTCTTTTTCTTTATGCTGTTTCCCTGGTTAGGGCATCCAACAGATTGTTATATATATGAAATTTAAACTTTTCTTACATGTTGATATAGAAACTTTAGATTTATACCTTTAAATTATTGAATGCCCATCATCATAGGTCGTTGGGAATGGATTGTAACTCTGCTATCAGAATTATTTCTTTCCTTCTACACTCAAAATAGGCCCGAAACTTTTCATTGTTCATATCAGTATTTCCTTTAGAATTTTCTCAACCTAAAATTCTAATACATTTAGAATCATTGTGTGACAGTGTATAAATAGTACATTCTAAACTTCTCTTTTTTCTACTGTGTAGGTATTTCAGGTGTTGAATGAAAAGAAACAGATATATGCTATAAAATATGTGAACTTAGAAGAAGCAGATAACCAAACTCTTGATAGTTACCGGAACGAAATAGCTTATTTGAATAAACTACAACAACACAGTGATAAGATCATCCGACTTTATGATTAGTAAGAATCCTTTTTAAATTTAAAAAGAAAACTTTTTGCTATGGTTCTTCAGGTAAATATTTAGTAAACTTTGATATAACCTAGCCATTTATTGTTTTGTTGTTTTTATTTGTTTAATTGCAGTGAAATCACGGACCAGTACATCTACATGGTAATGGAGTGTGGTAATATTGATCTTAATAGTTGGCTTAAAAAGAAAAAATCCATTGATCCATGGGAACGCAAGAGTTACTGGAAAAATATGTTAGAGGCAGTTCACACAATCCATCAACATGGTATTTAATGGTTTTTTTATATTTGTAAGGTTAAAATGTTTGTTAATAGTGTCATCTTAGAGAAATATACCTGTAATTTTAAGGCCTTGGTTGTTGGTATCTTTAACTAGATGAACTAAATAATTAGAAGTTTATTTAAAGATAAAGGAACAAAACCATTTCTTAAAACACTGTTAACCCAAAGGATATAGGACACGAACTCAAGTTCCCACATCTGTAATACAAAATGTATTTTTCTCAGTATTAACGTAGTCTGTCATCTTTATCTCCAAATACTTGGATTATAGCAGGTCTAAGACTTTGGGGTTCAGGCATTCTAAAAAATATGAGATGTTTACTTTACTCATTCTCCTAATCATTTTGTATTGTATGCCCTATGTGAGAGTTGTTTTTTTTTTTTTTTTGGTTTGTTTTTTACTGTTAGACCTACCTTCTGGGTTGGTTTTTACTTGTCCTTGGTTCTTTTTAGGGTTTTTCTCTGCCTTTACCTTATCCTATATATTTTTTTTGTTCTTAATACTGTTATCCTAGTTAATTGTAATTTATCTCCTCCTTATATCCCTCCTTCTATAAGTTAAAAGATAATTCACCAGTGATCAAGATCAGGGCTATGCGGTGGAGATGTCAGGAGCATTAGGGTCTTACTGTCTGACAGTATGATTTATGATGCTCTCTAGTGGGCAGTGAATCACAGTGGTTAAGAGGATAGATTCTGAAGCCAGACTGTCTGGCTTCAACTCATGGCACTGTCACTTAGGCTGTGTGACCTTGTACAAGTTACTTAAACTCTCATTGCCTTAGCTTCCTTGCCTTACAATGGGGATGATGATAATACTTCAGCATTGTTGTGAAGATTAAATGATTCAGTACTGTATAAACAACGAGCTTAGAACAGTGCCTGGCACATATCAAGTGCTATGTAAATGTTTGCAGAATATATAAAAAAATTAATATCGAATTGGATTCACTAATTGAAGGAATAAATACAGCTTGACCTGTAGACTGAATTTTTTGGTCCTTAGGATGTTTTGCATTGTTTAATATTATAGTGGAATTTTATTTTAAAGGCATTGTTCACAGTGATCTTAAACCAGCTAACTTTCTGATAGTTGATGGAATGCTAAAGCTAATCGATTTTGGGATCGCAAACCAAATGCAACCAGATACAACAAGTATTGTTAAAGATTCTCAGGTAAGACTTTTAATGTTGGTTATCTCACAGTAGAGTTCAATTCTTTTTTCACCTGTGAAGTATTATATTGCAAATGAGTATTATATTTTTAATCATCTCTAAAGGATTTGAAGTCTTTTAATAAGAATGGGTTTAAAAATATAAACCATAATCATTATAATTTAGAAAATCAAGATCAAATGGTAATATCCCCAGCAATTTTGAATGGTTTTACTACAGCTGAAGTAGAGAAACAGTAATACCTTCCTTGGAAATCACTTGGTCATGATCAAAAATTGACCCGAAAATTTGGCTCAGAGTTTCCTTGTAGCAAAGAGATAGTTGCAGTTATATGTTTTTCATTGTCTGTGAGGTAAGATTATTTTTATTCTTCTAGAGAAGCAGATCTTTTCCTATCACTGAAATTGGAAAAAAAAATTCTTAAATGGGCCTTCATATTGTAAATGCCATAAGTATTATAAGCAACATTTTTATAATAGATATTGTAACAGCAAACTTAATGAAGTTGTTCTGTAAAAACTAAAGCAATGGCACCAAAGTGTATCTAAAAAATATTCTTGCTTGGAGCCAAGATGATATGTTTTGTGTTTACAGATTTTTGATGTGAGTTCACCTTAATCCCAGGAGTAAAATAGACTTTGTTAGGAGGAATAGATGGACAGCTTGCCCTATTTGAGAGTCATGTCTCTTTATATCAAAAGTATGGCAGAACAATGAGTTGTAAATCAGCTTGACAGTATCTTCCATGTCAAGGCCCTAAAGTAGATATATTGTGTGTTTAAAGCAAACCGTTTATTTTAGAAGAAAATGAGGCTGTTGTAAGGTTGGCATATCATGCTGTAGAAACTCAGAGGACTACTGTGGGACAAAGCTAGATGGTCTTTTTGTTTATATATTGGTTGGCTTATTTAAAATATATATATTTTTAAAGTTCAATATGTTACAACACAGAAACGAATGGTAAGTCCCTCAATGGCCTCAAAGTTTATGGCCATTAATAGAATTTTAGCCTGGACAGTTTTTAGGGCAGACTTTACTAGTTGCCCACTATAATCACAGAAAAAGCACAGCATTCTGAAAGGAGTCACTTTGCTGATTATGAACCCAACTCATTTTGCTGCAATTGGGAAGAAATTTGATATATATATCTTAACATTGTCAGCAGTTATTTGAAGTTTGCAAGGATATCGTTGAAATCTATAATTATCCAAGTTTCCAAGGATCTGGCATTTGTATTTTTAAGAATCTAAAGCAGAATGAAATATTTTCATTGATTTGTGTTTTCTCTGACTTGGCGTGTAGGTTGGCACAGTTAATTATATGCCACCAGAAGCAATCAAAGATATGTCTTCCTCCAGAGAGAATGGGAAGTCTAAGTCAAAGGTACTGAAAAGATTATTTACATCGCAATTATCTGGCAACAGTAGGGAATGCGCTGTTTTCTGAATAAACTTACCAGATAACAATTTCTTTAAGTTCTAGAACTTTTTAGGCCATTACAGAGACATTGCTGGTTTTTTTTTGTTTGCAGTTCTTATTATTTTTCACCACTTATTCGTTTGTGAATTCTACATTTCCAAGTACAGCTGGAGAATGTAGTTGTTTTCTGGCCTGCCACTGGCTACTTTTCCACTGACTTTATCTCACTACTTCGATGAGTTTGTGTTAGCCTCTTGGGTGCCCTTTGTCAGGGACTCGTTTTGCCTATTGTGATGCCTTGGGCTCCCAGGCTAACCTTTCTGTACATCAGTGTAACCAAGTGGGTGCAAGCACACGTTGTCCCAGGGACCTGCATTCATTCAAGCCATAGATCTGCCTCTCTAAATTGTGCCTATAGACAGTGCCTATTATAAAATAAATTGAGGATTAAATGGGAAAGAATATATAAAGTACTTAGTACATTTATCCAGCTCAGAATCATTGCTTGATAAATGTGTTTTTTTGTTTTGTTTTGTTTTACTAAATTATATTTTCCTCCTTAGAAAATCTGGCTTTTAAGTGTTTTTCAAATAACTGGCATAAAATTTTGCCAAATGTTTTCATAAAATTCGTTTTATATTTGTTTAGCCTCCACTCTTCTTCTAAAACTTAAATTTCTTGTGTTTTTATTAGACTTTCTGTGGTTTTGTTCATCTTAAACAAGCAGTTCCTGACTTCATTTATCAATTCTATTTTCATTTGCTTTACAACTTCAGTACTTACAATAACCAGAAACTTTTCTCTATGATTAACCATATTTATGGTTTTTCATTTAATGCCCGTGACAATGTACTTTTATAATGTCTATACCAGAGGTGAGGAAACAGACACATAGCATTACCAGTTAGTAACACATCTTCAAGATATGTTAAAGGTAATATTAATTTCATATAACTAATTATTTACTTGAAATAGCTGAAATGATTGGAATTGTGTACCTGGCTTAGATATAATTGATCTATTCAAAAGAATAGATAACTGAATTAGTTTTTTACTTTGAAGATGTTTTAAAGCTTGTAAATACTTGGGGATTTTGGACACACAAGCTCAGCATAGTTCTATAATATATGCGTTTGTGTTTAAAGTTGTATTATTTATTTATTATTTCCAATGGTCTTATCTGAAGGGTTGCATAATTTAAACAACCTTTAAAACTGTATACATACTTTGAACTTATATAAAAATTTATAATCCAATAATTCTGGGGAAAACAAGTAAACTTAAAACTTATAGTTACATTTTTTAGTTTATATTTTCACAAGTTGGAAAGAATTTAATATTTTGTCTTAATTGGAATATTTTACTTACAAGGTTATAGAAAGATTTAAAGTAAAGCTCATATCTTCTGATGGAATAACCAACTGAAATGAAAACTAGAAAAAGATGTTTTGTCATGTTACCATAATGTAGTACACATTCACTGAGATTTAATTATGATTTGAAATATATATAATATATATGTTTTTACATTTTACATGAAAATAACAGCAACTTTTTTGTGTTTGTTTGTTTCTTAGATAAGCCCCAAAAGTGATGTTTGGTCCTTAGGATGTATTTTGTACTATATGACTTATGGGAAAACACCATTTCAGCATATAATTAATCAGATTTCTAAGTTGCATGCCATAATTGATCCTAATCATGAAATTGAATTTCCTGATATTCCAGAGAAAGATCTTCAGGATGTGTTAAAGGTAATATTAATATCATGTAACTAATTATTTACTTAAATGCTGAAATAATTGGAATTCAAAAGAATTGCTAACTGAATTAGTTTTTTACTTTGAAGATATTTTAAAGCTTGTAAATACTTGGGGATTTTGCAAAAGTGCCTTGGAAGAAATAATCCTATCATTACTTGAGTGGGATATCTAAAAAGCAACTTTTATAATGTAATGTAATCTGGAAATATACTTTATCAATGTCATATATGAAAACCTGCTTTGTTTCTCTTTAAAATATCTTTGTTTTAATAGTGTTGTTTAAAAAGGGACCCAAAACAGAGGATATCCATTCCTGAGCTCCTGGCTCATCCATACGTTCAAATTCAAACTCATGCAGGTACTACTTCTTTAAAAATTTGTCTGTTACTAGATTGGTAATATAAACTGTCTTTTACCTATTGATATAACAAAGACAGAATCTAAATTGGCTACCCTTTGTCAGCCTGCCTTTTTCCTTAAGGAAGTTCCATTATTATAAATAGTAAAGTAAATAAACTTTTTTTCCTTTACTTATGGTATTTATTTTTACTTATTCCAGATAAGGGGTTAAAATCAGTGATAAATTACAAGAATATCACTTGTGCTGTTAAACAAAATGTGTATTTATAATGGACCTATATTTTTCTTATTGGTATTAGTGTATTATTGATTTATTTTATAGGTAACCAAATGGCCAAGGGAACCACTGAAGAAATGAAATATGTTCTGGGCCAACTTGTTGGTCTGAATTCTCCTAACTCCATTTTGAAAGCTGCTAAAGTAAGTATGTCTGTTCTTTACATTAATTTTAACTGTTTTATGTGGTGAATTCGACACTTAAGGAAACAGTCTGAAGGAAAGTTGGTCCAATCATCAGATCAGTTATGAAACATGTTTCTACATTTAGATACTTAACATGTGCCTTTGACAAATACAGATTTACTTGATTTGTATTCTTCTGCATACAGTACAGTTCAAAGTAGATCATCACATAAGGTGCATTCAGGAATATAATGTGTCTTTTAACTCAGCACCATTATTAACACAGCTTTTGAATTCATTCCTTTTAGCCAATTTTTTCCTTAGAGACATTACATCTAATGGCTTTTTTGAAGCTGTATATAGCAGTCAACACAATTCTGAAAGCACAAGTCTCAAGCTGTTTAGCCTCCAATGTCCATTTATATCTATACCATGATTTTTCAAGCACCTAGTTATTACTAGAACCCCATGAATGCTTATTGACCAACTGGTTTAGCCAACAAGCAGTTACTAATTATATATTTCAGTTACACAATTATCATAAAATTATGGGAACTTAAACTATCAATACTCGTAGCTCTTTAGATACGTATAAAGTCCATCTAAGTTGCCAAGAACTTGAGTACATTTCTGAAGGAATTTACTATACATTCACTATATTTGCATTTATATGATATGAGGTAACTGTTTTCTTAAATTTTCTCAAATGCTAATGGCTAAATCAATGGATTTAGTAATTAAAAGTGGACCGAATATGTTTTGTAATTGCTCTGTATTTTGTATCTCCATGTTTTAAATTTATACTAATATCTTGTTCAAAGCCTCTTATAGCTATAATTGAGGTAGATTAGTTATTTTTATCACTGAGGTTTGTATGTTCCTTGAGGGCAAAGATGTCTGCCATCTTCATAAGTTAAATGTTAGCTGAGTCTTAAGTAATTTTTAAATACATGGATTTTAATATATATCTAATTATTATATTTATATAATAATTTGTAATGTCTTCTATTTATTAGTTAAAATATCATCTGTATAAAGTTTCCTTATAAATACATTTTGTATAGGAATTTACCTAAGACTGGCTTTATTTAAGAAAAAGTAAGGAGATAAGGCCTTGAAGTCTCATATGTGTGTTTATTAGTAGCTCTGTTATATTTCTCTCATAGAAAGACTGAGTTACATCTCGTGATAGGTAATGCTTAAGACCAAGCTTGGTGTTTAAAATTCTTTATTATCTCTATTAGCTTATAAAATAATTTCCGAACTGTAAGAGCAAGAGAGAAATAAATGTATTATATTTAGAATACATCAAAATACATCTAATGTGACAGTACATTGAACTAAAAAATTACCAAACAGATTTGTGTTTTTAATTTCAGACTTTATATGAACACTATAGTGGTGGTGAAAGTCATAATTCATCGTCATCCAAGACTTTTGGAAAAAAAAGGGAAAAAAAATGATTTGCGGTTACTCGTAAATTGTCACATACCACCTATAAAATATATTGGACTGTAATACTCTTGACTCCCTGTGGAAATCTACATTTGAAGACAACATCACTCTTAAGTGTTATCAGCAAAAAAAATTCAGTAGATTATCTTTAAAAGAAAACTGTAAAAATAGCAACCACTTATGGCACTGTATATATTGTAGACTTGTTTTCTCTGTTTTATGCTCTTGTGTAATCTATTTGACATCATTTCACTCTTGGAATAGTGGGTGGATAGCAAGTATGTTCTAAAAAACTTTGTAAATAAAGTTTTGTGGCATAAAATGACACTAACATTTCAAAGTTGTAAGATTGTTTTCTTTAAGAAAATGTATTGTTGGCATGGCAGCAAAAGTCTTAATTAGTAAAAAGTAGATTAGGGAAGATGTGAGACTAGACCTTAGTAAATGAACTTCGAAAAGCAAATCCTGAAGTGTTTGAATTCCAAAATAGACTTCCTAATTATTTCTGGCACTGATAACAACAGTCTATAATTTTAGGAATGAACTTGGCTCTTTCAGATATTCTTCATAACATGTGCTGTTTTTGGTATTTAGAATATCATGCTGGATTCTGTGTTGTAAGCTGTATAGGGCATGCCCTCACTGTATGACTTGCTAGGTAATGGATAATTATAAATGTGGCCCCAGAGTCTCCTGACTGAATCTAATAGCTTAAAGTATCCTCACATAGCATCCTTTTCTCAATTTTTTAAAAAAAAGATTTTAAGAGACTTTATTTTTTATAGCAGTTTTAAGTTCACAGCAAAATTGAGCAGAATGTATAGAGAGTTCCCAGGTATCCTCTCCCCACCCCACCCCCACACATGTGATTACCTTCCTTGCTATCAGCATCCACCATATCAGCATTCCGCACCACAGTGGTACATTTATCACAGTCCGTAAACCTACCTTAACATATTATCACCCAAAGTCCATAGTTTATATTGGGGTTCACTCTTGGTATTATATATTGTATATTGTATATATATTTGACAAATATATAATGACATTTATCTACCATTGTAACATCATACAGAATAGTTTCACTGTCTTGAAAATCCTCTGTTCTTTGTCCCTTCATCCTTCCCTCTCCCCTAATGCCTGGGAACCACTGATCTTTTTACTATCTCTATAGTTTTGCTTTTCCAGAATGTGACTGTCATATAAGTGGAATCATACAGTCTATAGCCTCTTCAGATTGGCTTCTTTCACTTAGTAACATGTCTTTTTATGGCTTGCTAGCTTATATCTTTTTAGCACTGGTTAATATTCTATTGTCTGGATGTTCCACAGCTTATCTCTTTATCTGCTCAAAGATACCATGATTGCTTCCAAATTTGGGGAATTGTGAATAAAGTTGCTATGTGAAAGTTTTTGTCTGGACCTAATTTTTTAGCTCTTTTGGCTAAATACTCCTTTGGGACCAAGGAGTTTGATTGCTAAATTCTATGTTGAGAGTGTTTAGTTGTGTAAGAAAGCTCCAAACTGTCTTCCAAAGTGGCTGTACTGTTTTGCATTTTCACTAGCAGTGCTTGAGAGTTCCTGTGGCTCCATATCCTTTCTAGCATTTGATGTCTGTGTTTTGGATATGGGGCATTCTAATGGGTTGGTAGGGGTATCTCATTTTAATTTGCATCTCCCTAATGACATGATGTTGAGCATCTCTTTATATGCTCATTTGCTATCTGTATATCTTTTGCCCATTTTTAAATTGGTTTATTTTCTTATTAAGGTTTAAGAGTTTTGTGTATTTTGAGTAACAGTCCTTTATCAGATGTCTTTTGCACATTATTTTCTCCCACTTGTGGCATTTCTTCTCATTCTCTTCTTTCCCAAATTTGTAACTGTGGTTATTAGTTTTCACGGTTCCTGGTTTTAAGTTAATGTAGTGTAATAGAGAAGTAGTAGGCTTAAACAGGAATTCTGCAAACCACACTCATAGAGAAAGCATGGTAAAAATTCAACCTGGAAGTCAGGCATTTGTCTACATGTGTTCATTGAGAATACTGTTTATTTTTTTCTTTTTAAAATTATTTTGAAGTTTACTGTGTATATAACAATTTTTTTTAATACTTGTCATGTTTAGAGTTAGAAATTATATTATGGGGAAAAGCATCATTTTGTCTATTGCTTCAGTGGGTTCTTGATGAAAGTGTCTTGTTTGTTACAATTACTATAGTCAGAATCAGTTAATGTTTTGAAAAAACATTTTTAGGAAAGTATTGGCTATTTTTTTGCCCTTTGAGCTTTCATATCAATTTTATCAGTTCATTAAATTCCACACACAACATAATCATGTTGTGATTATGTTGTGTGTGGAATATTATCTTTGTCTTTGTGCTAGTCATGTTACTTGGGGGAGAAAAAGCAAGCATATGAGGTTTCCTATAATGGCATCTTCCAAAGATGGATTTCCAAATGTGGAGAAGATTTTTGCTTGCTTATACCAGATCCAAGAGGCTTACCTAGGGCTAGAGTATTCCAAATTCAAAGCTTGAGGTGCTCAGAACCACCCAGGTGATACAAAATCACATTGAAATCCACTTAAAAAAAAAAAGAAGAAGAAAAGAAAAGTTAAGCGCGCACGCACACACACACACACAAATCCACTTGGTTTATTTCTAGAGGACACTTGTCCAGGGAGGTCAGCCCTTCTGGTTCCAACTTAAAGCGAACATCAGGTGTGTCTTTCCTTAGGAAGTTCCTGGATTTTGAGTCTTGTTTATCATACTCTACCAGGTTGTCAAACCTGTACCTCAGTTTCACAGATGTTTCTTTTAAAGACAAATGCTTAGTTGTGCTTACCTCTCTGGGTTCTCGTCTTCATTAATATTTGGATTCCATAATTTCTCACTCATTTGAAAAATGAAAATTCATGCCAATTTATATTCCCACTATCAGAATTAAGAACTCATTGGTCTACAACATCTTTTATACTTAATATTGTCAGAATTTAAAGGTTTTTGCTATCATAGGTGTAAAATAGTATTTTTGCAGTGTCTTTAATTTTTTGTTTAGTAATGAGGTTGGGCATTTTGTCATATGTTTATCGACCATTCTTTTTTTTTTTTTTTTTTTTTTTTTTTTTTTGCTATCACTGAAAAGCCAGGTCCTTACTCTGGTATTCATGTGTTTCATGTCATATTTATTTTTGGATTACCTTTTTTTATTTCTTTATAAGTGTTCTTTGTATTACAATTACCTATAGTCAGAATCAGTTAATGTGTTGAAAAATACTTTTAGGAGAGTATTGGCTATTTTTGGCCCCTTAGGCATTCATGTCAATTTTATCACTTCATTAAATTCCATACACAAAAGAATCATGTTGAGGCCGGGCATGGTGGTGGCTCAGGCTAGTAATCCCAACAGTTTGATAGGCTGAGGCAGGGAGATTCCTTGAGGCCAGGAGTTTGAGACCAGCATGGGCAACATAATCAGATCCATTCTTTGCAAAAAATAAAAATAAAAATAAATCAACTGGGTGTGAGTGAGCTCCTGCCTCCAGGAGGCAAATACAAAAACAATAAATAAAATTAAAAAATTTTAACCATCATACTGAGATTGTATTTATAGTTTCATAGAACATTTAGGTTATTTAGAGATAATTGCCATTTTATGATATGAGTCTTCCTATCAATGAACATGATATATTTCTCAGTTTATTTAGGTCTTCTCTTATCTTTCAATAAACTTTATAATTTTTTTCATGCAGGTCTTTCACATCTTTTGTTGGCTTTCTTACAAAAGCTCTGTTGCTATTGTAAATAGTAGCTTTTAAAAATTACCTTTCTTAATTTTTTGTTCTTCCTTTATAGCACCATAATTTGTTTTTTAATTTTATTTTATTTATGCAATTAACTTCATCAGGGAGTGTAATTGGTTTTTGTTACTGAACTTATAGCCAGCCACCTTGCTAAGATTTTTATTTTCCTAATTAACCTAAAGGTTCCAGGGTTTTCTATATAAATAGTCGTCACATGTACGGTCATCACATCAGAAATAGGGGGGCTCTATTTCTTTATTACTAAATCATGTTCCTTTTTCTTCTTTATTTTTTTTGAGTGCACTAATATCTTTATTTTAATATTGAATGAAAATAGTGATAGTGCTAGTTGTTGATTTTAAAGGAGATGATTTTAGTGTTTCACTATTCAATTGATTCTTGCTTGAGGTTTTTGGAATACACCTTTATTCATGTTAAGAAAGTGTCTTTCTATTTCTATTTTACTGAGAGGTTTTTTTTCTAAGTAATAAAAAGTTATTTTTATCACTTAGTTTAATTAATCTATTGGGATGATAATATATTTTTCCCTCTTCTAAACTGTTAAGGTAGTGAATGGCATAGATTTTTCTAATGTCAACTCTCTTGTGGAGTTCTCTCTGGAGTTCAAGTCCAACTTTTGTATTATCTTTTTAATATGCTGATGTACCAGCTAGCTCTTGCTATGTAAAGAACCACTTCAAAACTTAGTATTTTAAAACAACAGATATTTGTTATTTTTCAGGATTATCTAAGTCAGTTGCTTTTTACATTGGAGCTGGTTCATCCTGGTTCTGCTGATCCAGGATGGCCTCACATGAGTGGAACTTCAGCAGGAATAGCTGAGATGACTGGGATCATCAGGGTCTTGGTATAGATAGGGTTCTCTGGAAGCAGATTCTGGGATGGAATTTAAGGTGCAAGGTGTGTATTAGGAACCAATACCTGTGAAAGAAAAGGAGAAAAGGGATTGTTGCAGAGGGAGAAGTTGAACTGTGATGCAGGCTTCAGGAAGCCTTGTCACACTTTGTAGGGAACTCTGGAGTGAACACTGCCCATCTGCGATGTCCACTGTCAGGCTGAAGTGGCCAGTCTTTATACATACACCTCTTTCACAAGACTGTGACCTCTGCTGCTGAGGTGGACCCTGAGGAACTGACAGCTGAAGACTGCTGACCACGTTTCCTTCAGCTGGACAACCAGACCTTCTTTGAAGGGAGATTGGGCAACAAATCTCCATGTCTACCACAGCCTTCTCTCCAGGAGGTTAGCCCTGACTCGTTGTTCCTATGGTGGCAGAAGGGTTTGCAGCATAAAGATAGGGCAAGCATAATGTGCAAGTACATTCCAAACATCTACTAACCTTATATTTGCTAATGTCTCATTGGCCAAAGCAAGTCAGATAGTCAATATCAGATTCAAAGCTTGGACAGACAGACTTCACCTCTTAATGGGAGAAGTGACAGTCATATTGTAAAGGAGTGTGCCTACATGGACAGGAAGAATTTGTAAGTATTTTTTTGCAATTGCTAAACTGGATTCATTTTGCTAATACTTGGTTGAGAATTTTTGCATCTCTGTGAATGACACTGGCCTGTAATTTTGCTTTTACATACTAATTTTCAGACTAGTTTTATAGAATGATTTGGGTAATATTTCTACAAAAAATATTCTTTAGCAGAGTTTTGTAAAATTAGAATTATGTCTTCTTTGCAAGGTTGGTAAAACTTACCTGTAGAATTATTTAGGCTTAATTTTTTTCTTTTGAAAGTATTTTTACTGTTGTTATGGATTCAGTTTCTTTAATAGCTATACAAAAATCAAGCCTTTAATTTCATTTTGAGGTGTTTTTGCTGTTTTATAGAAATTTCTCCATTTTGTCAAAATTTTTAAGTTATGTGGGCTAACATGTTCTCAAATTAACTTTTGTTTTTCTAGTGGGAAAAGAAGGGTGTTTATTTGCAGGCACCAAGCAAAGGGGGCCCTGACAGCACACATTTAAGTCCTGACCTCCCCGATGGTTGGCAGGTCAGGGTTTTGTTTTTGGTTTTTTTTTCATTTTTATTTTTATTTTTTAATATTATACTTTTAAGTTCTAGGGTACATGTGCACAACATGCAGGTTTGTTACATATGTATACATGTGCCATGTTGGTTTGCTGCACCCATCAACTCATCATTTACATTAGGTATATCTCCTAATGCTATCCCTCCCCCAGCCCTCCAATCCCTGACATGCCCCAGTGTGTGATGATACCCACCCTGTGTCCAAGTGATCTCATTGTTCAATTCCCACCTATGAGTGAGAACATGTGATGTTTGGTTTTCTATCCTTGTGATAGTTTGCTGAGAATGATGGTTTCCAGCTTCATCCATGTCCCTGCAAAGGACATGAGCTCATCCTTTTTTATGGCTGCATAGTATTCCATGGTGCATATGTGCCACATTTTCTTAATCCAGTCTATCATTGATGGACAATTGGGTTGGTTCCAAGTCTTTGCTATTGTGAATAGTGCTGTAATAAAAATATGTATGCATGTGTCTTTTTAGTAGCATGATTTATAATCTTTTGGGTATATACCCAGTAATGGAATTGCTGGGTCAAATGGTATTTCTAGTTCTAGATCCTTGAGGAATCGCCAGTCTTCCACAGTGGTTGAACTCATTTACACTCCCACCAACAGTGTACAAGCGTTCCTAGTTCTCCACATCCTCTCCAGCATCTATTGTTTCCTGACTTTTTAATGATTGTCATTCTAACTGACGTGAGATGGTATCTCATTGTGGTTTTGATTTGCATTTATCTGATGACCAGTGATGATGAACATTTTTTCATGTGTCTGTTGGCTGCATAAATGTCGTCTTTTGAGAAGTATCTGTTCATATCCTTTGCCCACTTTTTGATGGGGTTGTTTTTTTCTTGTAAATTTGTTTGAGTTCTTTGTAGGTTCAGGATATTAGCCCTTTGTCAGGTGAGTAGATTGCAAAAATTTTCTCCCATTCTCTAGGTTGCCCGTTTACTCTGATGGTAGTTTCTTTTGCCATACAGAAGCTCTTCAGTTTAATTAGATCCCATTTGTCAATTTCGGCTTTTGTTGCCATTGCTTTTGGCGTTTTAGTCATGAAGTCCTTGCCCATGCCTACGTCCTGAATGGTATTGCTTAGGTTTTCTTCTAGGGTTTTTATGATTTTAAGTCTAACATTTAAGTCTTTAATCCATCTTGAATTAATGTTTGTATAAGGTGTAAGGAAGGGATCCAATTTCAGATTTCCACATATGGCTAGTCAGTTTTCCCAGCACCATTTATTAAATAGGGAATCCTTTCCCATTTCTTGTTTTTGTCAGGTTTGTTAAAGATCAGATGGCTGTAGATGAGTGGTATTATTTCTGAGGGCTCTGTTCTGTTCCATTGGTCTATATCTCTCTTTTGGAACCAGTACCATGCTGTTTTGGTTACTACTGTAGCCTTGTAGTATAGTTTGAAGTCAGGTAGCGTGATGCCTCCAGCTTTGTTCTTTTTGCTTAGGATTGTCTTGACAATGCAGGCTCTTTTTTGGTTCCATATGAACTTTAAAATAGTTTTATCCAATTCTGTGAAGAAAGTCATTGGCAGCTTGATGGGGATGGTATTGAATCTATAAATTACCTTCGGCAGTATGTTGATTTTCATGATATTGATTCTTCCTATCCATGAGCATGGAATGCTCTTCTGTTTGTTTGTGTCCTCTTTTATTTCACTGAGCAGTGGTTTGTAGTTCTCCTTGAAGAAGTCGTTCACATCACTTGTAACTTGGATTCCTGGGTATTTTATTCTCTTTGTAGCAATTGTGAATGGGAGTTCACTCATGATTTGGCTCTCTGTTTGTCTGTTAATGGTGTATAAGAATGCTTGTGGTTTTTGCACATTGATTTTGTATCCTGAGACTTTGCTGAAGTTGCTTATCAGCTTATGGAGGTTTTGGGCTGAGAAGATGGGGTTTTCTAAATATACAATCTTGTCATCTGCAAACAGGGACAATTTGACTTCCTCATTTCCTAATTGAATGCCCTTTATTTCTTTCTCTTGCCTGATTGCCCCAGCCAGAACTTCCAACACTCTGTTGAATAGGAGTGATGAGAGAGGGCATCCTTGTCTTGTGCCAGTTTTCAAAGGGAATGCTTCCAGTTTTTTCCCATTCAGTATGATACTGACTATGGGTTTGTCATAAATAGCTCTTATTATTTTGAGATATGTTCCATCAATACCTAGTTTATTGAGAGTTTTTAGCATGAAGGGCTGTTGAATTTTGTTGAAGGCCTTTTCTGCATCTATTGTGATAATCATGTGGTTTCTGTCATTGATTCTGTTTATGTGATGGATTACGTTTACTAATTTGCGTATGTTGAATCAGCCTTGCATCCCAGGGATGAAGCCGACTTGATCATGTTGGATAAGCTTTTTGATGCGTTGCTGGATTTAGATTGACAGTATTTTATTGAGGATTTTCACATTGATGTTCATCAGGGATATTGTTCTAAAATTCTCTTTTTATGTTGTGTCTCTGCCAGGCTTTGGTATCAGGATGAGGTTAGCCTCATAAAATGAGTTAGGGAGGATTCCTTTTTTTCTATTGATTGGAATGGTTTCAGAAGGAATGGTACCAGCTCCTATTTGTACCTCTGGTAAAATTCGGCTGTGAATCCGTCTGATCCTAGACTTTTTTTGGCGGGCAGGCTATTAATTATTGCCTCAATTTCAGAGCCTATTACTGGTCTATTCAGATATTCAACTTCTTCCTGGTTTATTCTTGGGAGGGTGTATGTGTCCAGGGATTTATCCATTTCTTCTAGATTGTCTAGTTTATTTGCATAGAGGTGTTTATAGTATTTTCCAATGGTAGTTTGTATTTCTTTGGGATTGCTGGTGATATCCCCTTTATCGTTTTTTATTGCATCTATTTGATTCTTCTCTCTTTTCTTCTTTATTAGTCTTGCTAGCGGTCTATCCATTTTGTTGATCTTTTCAAAAAACCAGCTCCTGGATTCATTGATTTTTTTGAAGGGTTTTTTGTGCTTCTATCTTCTTCAGTTCTCCTCTGATCTTAGTTATTTCTTGCCTTCCGTTAGCTTTTGAATTTGTTTGCTGTTGCTTCTCTGGTTCTTTTAATTATGACGTTAGGGTGTCAATTTTAGATCTTTCGTGCTTTCTCTTGTGGGCATTTAGTGCTGTAAATTTCCCTCTACACACTGCTTTAAATGTGTTCCGGAGATTCTGGTACGTTGTGTCTTTGTTTTCATTGGTTTCAAAGAACATCTTTATTTCTGCCTTAATTTCGTTATGTACCCAGTAGTCATTCAGGAGAAAGTTGTTCAGTTTCCATGTAGTTGTGTGGTTTTGAATGAGTTTCTTAATCCTGAATTCTAATTTGATTGCACTGTTGTCTGAGAGACAGTTTGTTATGAATTCTTTTACATTTGCTGTGGAGTGCTTTACTTCCAATTATGAGGTCAATTTTAGAATAAGTGTGATGTGGTGCTGAGAAGAATGTATATTCTGTTGATTTGGGGTGGAGAGTTCTGTAGATGTCTATTAGGTCCACTTGGTGCAGAGCTGAGTTCAAGTCCTGGATATCCTTGCTAACCTTCTGTGTCGTTGATCTGTCTAATATTGACAGTGGTGTGTAAAGTCTCCCCTTATTATTGTGTGGGAGTCTAAGTCTCTTTGTAGGTCTCTAAGGACTTGCTTTATGAATCTAGGTGCTCCTGTTTTGGGTGCATATATATTTAGGATAGTTAGCTCTTCTTGTTGAATTGATCCCTTTACCATTACGTAATGGCCTTCTTTGTCTCTTTTGATCTTTGTTGGTTTAAAGTCTGTTTTATCAGAGACTAGGATCGCAACCCCTGCTTTTTTTTGCTTTCCATTTGCTTGGTAGATCTTCCTCCATCCCTTTATTTTGAGCCTGTGTGTCTCTGCATGTGAGATGGGTCTCCTGAATACAGCACATTGATGACTACCCCATTTGCCAGTCTGTGTCTTTTAATTGGGGCATTTAGCCCATATACTTTTAAGGTTAATATTGTTATGTGTGAATTTGATCCTGTCTTTATGATGTTAGCTGGTTATTTTTCCCATTAATTGATGCAGTTTCTTCATAGCATCAATGGTCTTTACAATTTGGCCTGTTTTTGCCATGGCTGGTACCGGTTGTTCCTTTCCATGTTTAGTGCTTCCTTCAGGAGCTCTTGTAAGGCAGGCTTGGTGGTGACAAAATCTCTCAGCATTTCCTTGTCTGTAAAGGATTTTATTTCTCCTTCACTTATGAAGCTTAGTTTGGCTGGATATGGAATTCTGGGTTGAAAATTCTTTTCTTTAAGAATGCTGAATATTGGCCCCCACTCTCTTCTGGCTTGTAAGGTTTCTTCCAAGAGATCTGCTGTTAATCTGATGGGCTTCCCTTTGTGGGTAGCCCGACTTTTCTCTCTGGCTCCCCCTAATGTTTTTTCCTTCATTTCAACCTTGGTGAATCTGACAATTATGTGTCTTGGGGTTGCTCTTCTCGAGGAGTATCTTTGTGGTGTTCCCTGTATTTCCTGAATTTGAATGTTGGCCTGCCTTGCTAGGTTGGGGAAGTTCTCCTGGATAATATACTGAAGAGTGTTTTCTAACTTGGTACCATTCTCCTCGTCATTTTTAGGTACACCAATCAAATGTAGATTTGGTCTTTTCATAGTCCCATATTTCTTGGAGGCTTTGTTTCTTTTTACTCTTTTTTCTCTAAACTTGTCTTCTTGCTTTATTTCATTAATTTGATCTTCAGTCACTGATATCCTTTCTTCTACTTGATTGAATCACCTATTGAAGCTTGTGCATGTGTCAAGAATTTCTCATGCCATGATTTTCAGCTCTATCAGGTCATTTAAGGTCTTCTCTCCACTGTTGATTCTAGTTAGCCATGGATCTAACCTTTTTTCAAGGTTTTTAGCTTCCTTGCTATGGGTTCAAACATGCTCCTTTAGCTTGGAGAAGTGTTATTACCAACCTTCTGAAGCCTACTTCTGTCAGCTCGTCAGAGTCATTCTCCATCCAACGTTCTGTTGCTGGGAAGGAGCTGCAATCCTTTGGAGGAGAAGAAGCACTCTGGTTTTTAGAATTTTCAGCTTTTCTGCTCTGATTTCTCCCCATCTTTGTGGTTTTATCTACCTTTGGTATTTAATGTTGGTGACCTACCGATGGGGTTTTGGTGTGGATGTCCTTTTTGTTGATGCTATCCCTTTCTGTTTGTTAGTTTTCCTTCTAACAGTAAGGTCCCTCAGCTGCAAGTCTGTTGGAGTTTGCTGAAGGTCCACTCCAGACCCTCTTTGCCTGGGTTTCACCAGCAGAGGCTGCAGAGCAGCAAATATTGCTGCTGATCTTTCCTCTGGAAGCTTCGTCTCAGAGGGGCACCTGCCTGTATGTCTGTCAGCCTCTACTGGAAGGTGTCTCCCAGTTAGGCTACATGGGGGTCAGGGACCCACTTGAGGAGGCAGTCTATCAGTTTTCAGAGCTCGGTCGCCATGCTGGGAGAACCACTGCTCTCTTCAGAGCTGTCAGACAGGGATGTTTAAGTCTGCAGAAGTTTCTACTACCTTTTGTTCAGTTATGCCCTGCCCACAGAGGTCAAATCTGTAGAGGCAGTAGGCCTATTTGAGCTGCAGTGGGCTCCACCCGTTTCGAGCTTCCCAGTCACTTTGTTTACCTACTCAAGCCTCAGGAATGGTGGATGCCTCTCCCCCCACCAGGCTTCTGTCTCACTGGTCAATCTCAGACTGCTATGCTAATGGTGAACAAGTCTCTGTGGGCATGGGACCTGGCAAGTTAGGCACAGGAGAGAATCGCCTGGTCTGCCAGTGGCTAAGACCTTGGGAAAAGCACAGTGTTTGGGCAAGAGTGTCCCATTTTTCCAAGTTCAGTCTGTCACGGCTTCCTTTGGCTAGGAAAGGGAAATCCCCTGACCCTTTGCACTTCCTGGGTGAGGCGGTGCCCCACCCTGCTTCAGCTCATTCTCCATGGGCTACACCCACTGTCCAACCAGTCCCAATGAGAAGAACTAGGTACCTCAGTTGGAAATGCTGAAATCACCCATCTTCTGCATCGATCACACTGGGAGCTGCAGACCGGAGCTGTTCCTGTTCGGCCAACTTGGAATGGAAATTCAAATTAACTTTTTAACCTCTCTGCTATATATAGTTATTCCCCTTTTTCTTTCCTTTTCCTTTCCCTTCTTTTCCTCCTTCCTTCCTTCCCTCCCTTCCCTCCCTCCCTCCCTCCCTCCTTCCTTCCTTCCTTCCTTCCTTCCTTCCTTCCTTCCTTCCTTCCTTCCTTCACTCTCCCCCACCCTCTCCTTCCTTGCTTCCCTCCCTCCCTTCCTTCCTTCCGGATTATTTTCTTCCTTCCTTTGGGATTATTTTGTTATTTTTCCTAGCCTCTTCATTTGGTTGCTTAGCTAATTAATTTTCTGCCTTTTTTCCTTTCTAAAATAAGCTGTCAAAATTATACATTTCTCTTTAAATACAATTTTCTCTGCAGCACATATAAATAATTTGTCATGCTATAAATTTGTTTCTACCCTCATATATTTTATTTCTACTAATCCACTTTTCTCTTTCCTTTGTTCTTTGCTTGCCTTTTGTTTTTTGTTTGTTTAGTCTTTTGTTTGTTTTCCTATTCCATATTTTCACCTCTACTGGTTTGGAAGGTTCAGAGGCTATTTGTTTTTAGTGATTAATCTTGAAACTTACCATGCTTATAACCTAACAGAGACCTAAACAGCTAACTTAGCCTCCCTACCAAACAATACAAAGACTTTGATTAATGTATCTTAACTGTATTAGTGCAACTCGCATGATATTAGTGTTTTAGTTTTATCTTATTGTAATCCCACAGATTATTATCATTTTGCACATACAATATTTATTTAATTCACATAAACATTTCCATTTTATATACTCCTTGTATCTCAGTCTATTCTTTTGGGATTATTTCCTCTCTTTTTAAGTACTCTCTTTAGAAATTTCTTTAGCAATAATCTGTTGATAGTAAATTACCCCTTTTTGTTTAAATTCATCCTTGTGTTTAGAAAGATTCTTTTCTTTTTTCTTTTTTTTTAGCAGCATACTACAGGTATTTATTTCCCAAGAGCCCATGACAAAATAAATGGAACCTTCCAATGGAAGGGTTCAGAAGTTCAAACTTAAAATGAATTGGAGCCAAAAGGCAAGTGTCTATTATGAGAGACTATACTTTCAGTGTAGAGTGGCAAATGCCTTAAATGTACACTAGTCCCTCACTTTGAACCTATAACAGAATATTTAAGTTAATATTAATAGTGTTTATAAATACATACATTATGAACATATGCATATAAAGTATTTTTTAAAGTTACCTATTGCTATACATTATATGACTATATATTTGTATAATTCTTCAGAAAGGAGCAGGCTTTCCATGCTTTTGTGCCCACACTTCTCATTCTACCTAAAATCAAAATATAATATTCCTTCAGTCACCAAACTTTAAAAAATTTTAAAAGATTTTACCTTCCCCTGTGGCCCTATATGTTAGTGGGGCAAATGCTAGAATTGTATATGCAGAACATGTGGAATTTTTTTTCTTTTTTTTTTATTTTTTATTTTTTATTATACTTTAAGTTCTAGGGTACATGTGCATAATGTGCAGGTTTGTTACATATGTATACTTGTGCCATGTTGCTGTGCTGCACCCATCAACTCGTCAGCACCCATCAACTCGTCATTTACATCAGGTATAACTCCCAATGCAATCCCTCCCCCCTACCCCCTCCCCATGATAGGCCCCGGTGTGCAGGTTCTCAATATCAAACTGACAGTGATTTTCTCTTTGCACTTTAAGGATATTATTGCACGGACTTCTGGTTTCCATTATTGCGATTAGGATGTCATCTATTCATCTGGTTATTATTTCCACGTAGGTGATCTTTTTTTCTCTGGCTACTTTTTGAAAAGACTTTATTTTTTTAGAGCAGTTTGGGTTCAAAGAAAATTTGAGAGGAAGTTGTGGCAATAACTCATATATTCCCTGCCTGCACATATATAGCCTCTCCCTTTATCAACATCCCTCGCCAGAGTGGTACATTTGTTGTTGCAATTGATGAAGCCATATTGACATGTCATAATCACCCAAAGTTTATAGTTGACATTAGAGTTCTTGGTATTGTCCGTTCTATGAGTTTGGACAAATGTATAATGATATGTATCAACCATTATAGTATCACACGAAGTAGTTTCACTGCCCTAAAAATTCCCTCTACTCTGCCTATTCAACCCTCTCTCCAGTTTGTGGCAACCGCTGATTCTTTTACTGTCTCTCCATAGTTTTGTCTTTTTTGGAATGTCATATAGTTGGAACCATACAATGTGTAGCCTTTTCAGGTTGGCTTCTTTCAGTTAGTATTACAAATTTACATTTCTTCCATGTCCTTTTTTTTTTTTTTTTTTTTGAGACGGAGTCTCGCTGTGTCACCCAGGCTGGAGTGCAGTGGCCGGATCTCAGCTCACTGCAAGCTCCGCCTCCCAGGTTTACGCCATTCTCCGGCCTCAGCCTCCCAGTAGCTGGGACTACAGGCGCCCGCCACCTCGCCCGGCTAGTTTTTTGTATTTTTTAGTAGAGACGGGGTTTCACCATGTTAGCCAGGATGGTCTCGATCTCCTGACCTCGTGATCCACCCGCCTCGGCCTCCCAAAGCGCTGGGATTACAGGCTTGAGCCACCGCGCCCGGCCTCTTCCATGTCTTTTTATGGCTCATTTCTTTTTAGCACTGAATAATATTCCATTGTCTGGATAGTTAGTTAATCCATTCACCTGCTGAAGTATATCTTGGTTACTTCCAAGTTTTGGCAATTCTGGATAAGTTGCTATAAAAGTCCATCTGAAGATGTTTATGTAGACATAAGCTTTTAGCTCCCTTTTGTTGAAAAAGGAGCATGATTGCTGGATCATATGGTTAGAGTTTGTTTAGTTTTCTAAGCAACCACCTGGCTGATTTTTAGATCTTCTGTTTAATCTTCTGTGATCTGAAGTTTCACTGCAATATGGCTAATCACTGATTTTCAAATTTTTAATCCTATTTGTAATATATTTTGTTTTCAAGTCTATGGAGTCACATATCTTCCTGATTCTGAAAAGTTCTCAGCCATTATCTCTTTGAACTTTTTTACTTTTAGAAATTCCATTTGATTATTTTAAAAATTTGTTTGTTCTTCCTTTATGGTTTCTGGCTTTTTTCTCTAATGTGTGATTCCACTATTTATTTCTTTCACAATTTCCTGTTGAACAATTTAAAATCCTGTATGTGACAATTTCAGTATTTTTGAAGTTTTTGAGTTGATATCTGTTATTTTGTTTTTTCTTGTAACTCTGGCTCATAGTTTCTTATCATTGTAGGTTTGATGATTTACTAGGAGAATACACAGGATTCAGAATATAGTTATGATTTATTATAGTGAAAGGATACAAAGCAAAATTAGCAAAGGGGAAGGGTGCATGGGGCAAAGTCTGCAGGATACGAGGCACAAACTTCAAAGAGTCCTCTCCCAGTTCACATAGGATGTGCTTAATTCCCCCAGCAATAAGTTGTGACAATACCTGTGAAATGTTGTCTACAAGGGGGCTCATTAGAGGCTTAGCATTCTGGATTTGTTTATTGGGAACCAATCATGCAGGTACCATTTACCTAGCATGTACCAGAATTCCAGACTTCCAGAAGGGTTGCAGGTGTCCAGCATAAACCATATTGTTTAGGAACAGTGGGCCACTCAGCATTCAGATAATTACGGGAAGCCTCCTGAAACCGTAAGTTTCCAGACACAAGCCAAGGGCCAACCTTGCAAGCAGGTCTTTTTTCGTGATGGCAGTCTCAGGCCTACTGTGTTAAATCTTCTCTATACACTTACTTTCTAGTGAATTCGTTGATCTTTGTGATCTCCTATTTGCTTGCTCTCAATTATTGGAAATCCCAGAGGGAGCTAGGATTTGCTATTGACTGAAGCCAGTATCAGTATCAATCCAGTTTATTTAGGTTTTTGCCTTGGTAACCAAAAATCTCAAATATTATTAGTAACTTTAGACAATTTCTTATTAATGTCTACAGAAGAGGTGAACACTGTGCCATTCTGCCATCGCTTTTGTGCTAGGCTTCTAGTACCCCATTGCCGGTTGGGATGGCGGACGGAAAGAGAAGGCACAACAAATCAAGCACTGCCTCTTCAAATTATCACTTGAAAGTGACACCCTGCATGTCTGCCCATGATTTACTGGCCAAAGTGATTACATGGCTTCATGCAATGATCATTTGTCTAGAAAGAGAATAGCTAAAAATATTTGACGAAGAGCACAAATTAATATTCATAAATAGTCTTTCTTACCATGCTTCAATCAGGGGTTCCTAACCTATGATTTGTTGTTTCCTGGGGCTGTTAGATATTAAGACATGGACAATAGAAATATTGAAATATTCTATTTTTCTTGCCATATCATTTCGGGGGATTTTTATTTGATGCTACTTTCCCAAAGTAGTTACAAATAACTTTGCATTGCTCTCCATGATTCTCCCACCATCCTCTTCTTTTCTTCCTCTCTTCTCTTTCCTACACCTTCAACCCCAGAAAGAAAGTGTATTTTGTTGTAAGAGGAAAATGTATTACTAATTACATTGTTATTAAATAGTTAAAATAATAAGTAAAATTTGTTGTGTTAAAATGTTTGTAAGATTGCATGAAACAGATTACATACCATGATATTAGAAATATCCTAAACTAGCACATTTGAGAGAATAAGGTCAGAAAGGTCCCTGTACACACAGGTGAGGAAGGAAGAGGTGACTGTGGACAGCTGTTTAAATTTTTGTTACAACAAGAGTGAGTGTCAAGGACACAGTTGGCATTCGACCAAGTGGAGCAGTGGATTAGCTCAAACTCTACTGGCCCTAGTTACAAAGTCTCCACTTAGTTTAAGAATATAATAAAAAAGCCTATGCAAGTGACGAAAAGAATAATTAGTCACGGAGCAACAAGTGGACCAGCTAGCTATCTCTATTCTGGTGGGAATTTGGTGGTGGAAGTGAGGATGGTGGAGGTGGAGATGGTGGTGGTGGAGGTGGGGATGGTAGTGGTACAGGTGGTGGTGGAGGAGGGGGTGTTGATGGTGGAGATGGAAATGGTGGTATAGGTGGTAGTGGAGGAGGAGGTGGTGTTGGTGGTAGAGGTGGATATGGTGGTGGTACAGGTAGTGGTGGAGGAGGAGAGGTGTTGATGGTGGAGGTGGAGATGGTGGTGGTGGAGGAAGGGTGTTGGTGTTGGTGGAGATGGTGGTTGTGGAGGTGATAGTGGAGGTAGAGATGGTGGTAGTAGAGGTGGCAGTGGAGGAGGGAGTGGTGATGGAGGTGGAGGTGGTGGTGGTGGAGAGAGGAGTGGGGTTGTTGAAAAGAGATTTCAAAAAGTAAGTGTTTATAGAAGGGCTACAGTTGTTTATCAGATTGACACACTGTGACTGCATATTGGGAAAATCTTGAGCATGCTGCCTGTTTCTCTTCCCTTTGGTAGGACTCTAACCAGCCCAGATAAACCTAGTGAATTGCCTCCTCCATCTTGGATAAATGGAAAGTAACCATAGGTGGAGGCTTTGGTTGTGAATCTCTTGTTAATGGATTTTTTAAAGTGCTAGTATAAAAGGAAAACAGTTTATTTTACTCTACTGGAAAAGTATAGTAGAAATAAGCATTAATAACTTTTAATCCCATAATTGTGAGTTGATAGCTTAATATTTGGCATATTTATACAATTGAGATAATGTATTTACAATTTTATATTCTTATTTTCCACCTAACTTTCTCATACGTATTTTCCTTGATAAATATCATTTTGATAGCTATGAAATATTCTATCATAAGAATGCACCGGAATATTTCTCAGTTTTTCATTTTTGTGTAAAATAATTTAGAATAAGTTTCAACTTTTAAAAGTTGTTACCTTTTACAGAAGTTAATGTTTATCCTAAAACATAAGTAATAACATAAATCCACAAATAAAAACCATGACACCATAATAGATTTTTTAAAACTTACTGCATTTTGATATTAGCTTTGGAAATTGAGATTTGGTTTTACTTTAAGTCATCCTTTAAAGTCATCCCTTGTGTGTGGTGGCCAGCCCAATACCATTGTCAGTAAATGTAATTAAATGATATTTTAAAGATGAGAAAAAGGCTATCCAACCAGAAAATCCTGTTGGTTTCATTTTCTAGTGATATCCAGAATTCTATCAGTTCTCACCACCTCCATCCCTACCAGTTTGAATTATTGCAGTAACTTCCTAACTCCTTCACGCTTCTACTCTTGTTCTTCTGGACTCAACTCTTCCCAGGGCACCCAGAGGGAATTGTTCAAACATGAATCAGATCATGTTTCTCCTTTGCTCAATACGCTCCAACTGAGTCTCATCTAATATAGCGTAAGTGCCCAAGTTTGTACAGGATAGGTCTCCCCTGCTCTAAGAAGCTGTATGAACGTGTCAGGCACATTCCTACCTTACGTGCCTTGCGCTTGCTGTTCCGTCTTCCTAAAATTCCTTTTCCCTAATAGTCTCTAGGCTTGTTCCCTCACCTCCTTGTGTGTATCAAATGTCATTTTCTTAGTGAAGCCTTCTTTAAATAGCACACTTAATATAATTTCCCTACTCCCTATACTTCATAACCCCCTTCCTTGCATTACTACTTTTTATAATATCCTTCTAACATTCTCTATATATGAATTATTTTATTTACTTTTTTGTCTTCCCTCATTGTAATGCCAGTTCCCAGAATGGCAACTTATTTATTTATTGTAGAGAAGGGGATCTTACTATGTTGCCCAAGGTGATCTTGAACTTCTGGCCTCAAGTGATCCTCCCACTTGGGCCTCCTAAAGTACTTGAGAGCATTGCAGGCATGAGCCACAGTGCCCAGCTTGCAGATTTTGTATTGGTTTTGTTCAGTTCTATATTCTCAGTGACTAATGAATACAATGCATGGTCCAGAGGTGATACTTATACATATTGTTTAAATATGTGAATAAAAACTATTTCTTTTTGGAAGCAAAGAACAAATTATAATTTTTTAAAAATGGAGAAGCATTATTAGCCTTATTAGCAAATCATGGGTAGTTCAACAGACTGATGTATCCTGTAAAGTGCTAGATAAGAAGAGACATCCTTTATGGGTTCCACCCTTTCTGAGTGACCTAGTTTGTAACACTGGGATATTAGGAATGACGGATGTTCACAGGGGCAGACCCTTTCTCTGGAAATGCCCTTGGCTGACAGGATGGATAACATACAACATTAGGGGTCTGGCTTTCTACAGAGGCATTACATGAACCATAGTTCTAACTGAAGTATTTCCATGTTCAAATGAATTAAGTAAACTGAAATCCCTCCCCTCCCCTCTCCTCCCTCCTTCTCCCTTCCCTTCCCTTCCTTTCCCTTCCCTCCCCTCCGCTCCCCTTCCCCCTCCCCTTCCCATTCCCCCTCCCTCCCCCTCCCCTCTCTTCCCCCCTCCCCTCCCCTCCCCTCCCCTCCCTTCCCCCCTCCCCTCCCCTCCCCTCCCCTTCCCTTCCCTTCCCTTCATTCTTTCTTTCCTTTTTCTTGAGATGGAGTCTCCCTCTGTCACCCAGGCTGAAGTGTAGTGACACAATCTCGGCTCACTGCAACCTCTGCCTCCCAGGTTCAAGCAATTCTCCTGCCTCAGCCTCCCAAGTAGCTGGGACTACAGGCGCCCACCACGACGCCCGGCTAATTTTTTGTATTTTTAGTAGGGATAGGTTTTCACCATATTGGTCAGACTGGTCTCGAACTCCAGACCTCAGGTGATCTGCCCACCTTGGCCTCCCAAAATGCTGGGATTACAGGCGTGAGCCAGCGTGCCCAGCCCTACATGCTTATTTCTGTTTCTCCTCTTCCTGTGACATGAAGGGAAGCAACTTTGTTCGTTTGCGGCTATAGTCCAGATGTCCTGACGTTGACTCTCTGGTCTTGCTCATACCATAATAGAGCACATTTGTGGAAGTGTTAACAAGACACCGAGGGGCAAGTAGTGTACTGATGTGTGCTCACAGCTCTGGGAAGCCACTGAGGGTGGGATGCAAGCAGTGCCGTCCTCCCTCTCCACCCTGTTGACATCTTTGAGGAAAATCCCTGGGTCCTGTCTCTGGTGGGGACTGGCCAAGGGCTCTTTGTAATAAGCAGATATTCTCTCCACCCCAACCTAGGGTTCCCCTAGGCAATCTTAGACTTGCTCAAGTTCTTCATAGGGTTGGAAAAAGCCCCCTTGTAAGGGTCAGAGGTACTGAGAGTGCTACCCATCACAGAAGTCTGGAATCCCATCCAGTGGCCTAGTGAGTCAGAGTTCACAGGTTCCAGCCCCCATGGTGGGTGTGGAGTGGCAGTGACAACAGCTGCGGTTTAGATCCTAAGCAGGAATTTCTGGTTTGGGTTGAGTCTGTGTAAATGACTGATTTGAAACCATGCTATAAGGCTCAGACTGTGACAGGCATGCTAAGTGGGTCAGGTCAGTGTGGAGGACAGTGTCAATCACAAGTTGCCCAATCTACCCTGTCAGTGCCCAGAACACACTCTTTGCACTCTTGCCAATCTCTCCTATCATTTTGTCCTCACTAGCTGTTTCCTTGTTGCTTAATTTTCTGTGACCAGCAGCAATGTATAACAAGGTGGAAAGGATGTAATTCAAGCAGCAATTCATTATCATAAAGATAGAATTTTTCATCTTTCTTTTATAATTAAGATGGCTCTGCATCCAGCCTTCTCCCTTTTTTCTTGCCATTTTAATCCACAGATTTGGATTCCAAAACTGTTGTCTTCCTTTTTCCGTACTTCTCCTACACCCATTCCAACTGCCCACCAGTTTCTTTCAATGATTCCTTCCTATTCCTTCACTTCCATTTTTCAAGCTACCATCCTGTCCTGGCACACAGCCATCCCACCTCACTCTTTGTGGTGGTCTTCAATCCATCATATACAACTCTAGCTCTCATGATGTGATCCCTGGGCCAGCAGCGTCAGCATCACTTGGGACCACTTGGGACCTTGCTACAAGTGCAGACTCTCAGCCTTCTTCCCAGACCTCCTGAATCCAAGCAATTTGGATTTTAACAAGCCCTCTCAGGAGGAGCCTCTTAACCACTGTGGAATATTATAAGCAAATTCATCTGCTAAAAAATCTTTCTTTTTCTTTTTCTTTTCTTTTTTTTTTTTTTTTTTTGAGAGAGAGTCTCCCTGTGTCACTCGGGCTAGAGTGGCACGATCATTGCTCACTGTAGCCTCAGACTCTTGGGCTCAAGCGATCTTCCCGCCTCCCTCCTGAATAGCTGGGACTACAGGTGCATGCCATCATGCCTGACTAATTTTTAATTTTTTTTGTAGAGATAAGGATTCGCTTTGTTGCTCAGACTGGTATTGAACTGCTGGGCTCAAGCAATCCTCCCGTCTCGCTTCCCAAAGCGCTGGGATTACAGGCATGAGCCCCCACACCTGGCTCAGAAATCTTGAAGGGCTCCCCATTCTCTACAGGATTAAGTTCAAACATAATCCTGGACCTGGCTGGAATTTTCAAGGCCCCCCTAAACTGTATTAGCGTTTGTTCTTCTGCATTTCCTTTGCTCCAGTCAGATTCCTTGTTCTCTAATGTTCCTGCCCTCCCATGGCACCTCCTCCCATGCTCTTCATACTTATTCATACCCTATACATCTGCAGCAGCATAAGCCAAGCCTTATTTCCAAGCCCAGCCTGGAGCTTTCTTCTTCCTCTGAACTTATTGTTGTCTTATGCATTTATATGGTCTAATGCATCATTTGGCACCTATTCACTTTACCTTGCAATGAAAATCATTATTTTATGTCTATGGATCTAGATTCCCCATAGGAATAGGGTGTCTAACAGATATTCTTCCCTTTTGTTTGTTTCTTTTAATCAAAATGTCACCATTTTAAAAAAAATCAACATGTTTGAGCATTTACTGTTTACAAACATGTTTCCCAGACATGCCTGGTGATAGGAATACTTGGGAACTTGATCAAACCGTGGATTCTCAGAGCCCTCCACTGGCGAATCCAATTTGGAAGGCCTACGGTACGGCTTTGGGAATCTATATTTTCCACAAACGCACCAGGTATTCTTATTATAGGGCCAGTTTTGGAAACACTGATATAGGCTATAAGGAAATAATCAGGCATTGTGAGTGTAATACAAAGAGATTTAATGTTATAAAACATCGAGAAGCGTATAATCTTTATGGAGAATCTAGAATGAAAATCGTTTTTATCCTGTCTGACTCTGTGAGCTGGGAGATTTTGATATTCATGAATCACTAAGAACCAGGGAATTTTCTCCTTGAATCCTACATTGCAGAATTCCCTAAGAGGGCAGTCTTGTTTTTAAAATGGTATCATTCAGACTAACCAGTGTCATTTTGTAAAGAAATTGAGCCCAGAAAGTTTAACAATTTGGCCAAGAATAGATTACTGTTTATTGTCAGAGATGAGTATAAATCTGACTCAACATTCTATGCCTCTTAAAAAATATATATATATATAGACCGGGCGCGGTGGCTCATGCCTATAATCCAGCACTTTGGGAGGCCAAGGCAGGCAGATCATGAGGTCAGGAGATCGAGACCATCCTTGCTAATACGGTGAAACCTCATCTCTACTAAAAATACAAAAAATTAGCCGGGCATGGTGGCATGTGCCTATAGTTCCAGCCACTCGGGAGGCTGAGGCAGGAGAATCTCTTGAACCCAGGAGGTAGAGGTTGCAGTGAGCCGAGATTGCACCATTGCACTCCAGCCTGGGCAACAGAGCGAGACTCCATCTCAAAACAAAAAAAAATGTATATACGTGTTTGTGTATATATTATATATATATAGCTTTTAAAAACAAGTATATTACTTTTTAAAAAGTCATGTCTTATGAATATTTTATGTAAAGACAAGAATAATACATAACTTGATCCCAAACTTTAATAAAGTGATACCTAATTTTTTTAAAAAAGTGTTAATAACTGAGATAAATGGAAATAATGATGTAAAAGCAACTATCACAGTGACTAGAGTATACTTGGCATTAATATCTGTCTATTCTCCTGGTCTTTGAATTATGAATTCAGACCCTAACCTGAAAGTTCATCCATTTTCATTGTTTTAATAATTAAGAGCATTCATTGGCTTTAGAATTATTCAAATTAGAGTTTGAATCCTGGTCCTGTTACGCACTGTGTAATTTTGTTCATAATTATTTAATATCTAATATTAATACTTAATAAATATGTTCATAGTTATGTATTTATCTCTCTAAGCCTAGGTTTCTTTACCTCAAAGTGGTAATAATAATGTCTTGCATGATTACCCTGAAGATTAAATGTAGTTTAGTGATGCTTGGAAAATGCTAAGCGCAACGTCAGACATTTAGTACGTACTCAATTAATGAATTACTGTATTACTGATTTTCAGCAACACTTTAGTCTGATGAGTACCTTCTTATAAAGAGGAAATAATGGAAAGAGTGATACCTGAGCCAACTACCTGACTGAATCCTAGAACCACCACTTAATACTTGTGGGATCTCGGAAATGTTATTTAACTGTTCCATACCTCAGTTATTACCTCTATTTTACAGATGAAGACCTTGTAGCTAACTCATGGGATCATCGTGGAAAGTGAATACGTTAGTATATAAAAAGTGCTTAGTTCAGTGCCTGACACAACATAAATATTCAATAATATTATCATAATTATCTCTTTCTATGCACTTACTGGCCTTCAGATTTTCTAACTCTGAAGAGATTATCTCTTCCTGTTGGCAAGACTGAACTGAGAACACTCTTTTCTTTTTGTCTATTTCTAGGACACTTTTAAGTTTGTCATTCATCTCTGCATTTCTGCCTCTTAAGGTTGGAGGACCCTTTGCTCAATGGTCAGAAAATAAACAATTAGGCATAAAAGAAATGGCCAACAGGAAGGGAACAGGAAGAACACTGGCAATATATTAGATGTTTAGAGCAATTTTGAAAATTAAAAAAAAAAAAAAACACTAGAGAAAATCATAGAAACTATCAAAAAAAAGAGTTAATGATGATCTAGAAGACTAGAAACTACGCTAAAAATCCCTTGAAACTAGCCCCCTTTTCCTAACATCAGAATAACGTAATGTAGCATCTTTCTACTAGCCCAGAGATAAAATTCTTTTGTCCTTCCTTTCCTCCTTCTGGATTTTCCATAGTTAGCTCTAGAAATTCTCATTCTGGTCTACTTACCTATTGATCCAATCCTGTCCTCACTAGTCCTTTAGATGAAGCTCTTGCTGCAATCATCTTTCCAGAGCACTGCGCGTACGGCTTCCCATTTTTGTGTGTACTGCAGCAGACACTAACTGCCTTCCCTGTAGCCTTTCCCCACCTGTCCAGGGGCGGGGATCTGCATCTGCAGGAGTATCCATCACTTCCCTGTGGGATTCAGACAAGTCTGGCTCTATTCCCGGTTCAAGCAGTCAGTCCTGATTGGCTTAAATGCATCATGGTGGTCTCATTGTCCTGCCAGTGATTGGTTTAGCCATGAGCATATATCTTAATTCTAGCCAATGAAAGATGAAGAATGGTATGCCAGGGGACTATAGGAAATAGATCCTTATTCTTAAAAATAAATTCGTGGGAAGAAGTAGTTCCTATAGTTATGCCTGCATTTGATATAATAAACTGCGGTAGCTTTCCTGCAACTATGAGGAGAACTAGGAGTAGGAGGGCAAAGCAAAAAGATGCAGAAAAAAAAAAAAAAAAAAAAAATGTAGATCCCTGGTGATGTAAAGCATGAGGTGACCCAATCCTGAAGCCAACTTACCTTGAGAGTTCTTGTTAGATGGGATAATAAATTTTCCTTATTATTTATGCCAAGTTGAATTGTATGCTATCTGTTATTTGTAGTTACAAGTACCCTAAATAACGTACAAACCCTTGTTCTGCACTGATGAAGGCATTTCTTCTTTAGGTCTCTAGAACTGCAAGTTCTAACACGTTTGTGAAGCAACCCAGAAAAGTCCCAGTTCAGAATAATTTTCCTCTCCGCTGAACTCCTTTATCAACAAAGTCTGGCATTTCCTTCCCTCCCTCTCTTTCTCTCTCTCCACTCCCCCCACCTCTCTTTTTCATCCTGTAAATATAAGACCCTAGATTAGATCTTTTTGGTATTTACAGTTTACAAGAAACCACCCAGAAAGCACAAACACTTTAACATATCTTCTATAGTAGTAAAGATGGAAGGAGAACAATTTTGGTCTTTCTAGTCTGCACATCGGTTTGGACTCATTTGTGTGACTGGCAATATGTTTTAATGTAAAGAGTGTAGATTTTGGAGTTTACAAACCAGAGTTTGACTCCAGGCTTCATCATTTACTAACTGTAGGTTTCATGTCAATTGCTTAACCTTTATAGATGTTTTCTCATATATAAAATATGGTTCATAATACATTGCAGCATTAAATGAGGATTAAAAGGGGCAACACAAGTAAAACGTCTAGGATATCATGGACACTCAGTAACATCATATGTAATAATTACCCATATGTATCTATATACACAAATTTTTATTTATTTATGGTTGCTGAAGAAGAACATATATGCAAAGAGGACAGTGAGCAGTGGGCAGTGGAAGAAGTGGAGGGTCTGATCAGATCTGGAAGATATTTAGACACCATTTCCTTAATATTCTCATTGTACGGATGAGGAAACAGAGATTCAGCAGTTTTCTAAGATTTGTCCAAAGTCCTACTTCTCCTTGCTGATATTTTGATGTATACGAATTAGCTTCTTTTCCCAGAACATGTGATTCTGATGATTAAGATATATCTGCTTCAAAACTCTGTTTCTTCTAGCAACATTAGAACTTGGGTCACTTGGCAAAGAGAGAAGTGTCAACAGAAACACTTTCAAGACCAGACCAAGTGGAATTAGGGAAGAGAGTACCTGTCAGGGATACTTGAAAAAAATCACATCATTCTTCCCAAGAGATACAACGTGAAACTTGGGAATGTGAACTATTAACCAACACAAAGAATAAGGAGTGATAGGGATCATCTCCATTCTAATTTTGATACTATCATAGATGTTATAATCTCATAAATTCATTTAGTGTTATTTTCCTCATCCATACATGGCTTTGTCATCTAAGTGATATTTTCTCCATTATTTGAAAAGTCACAATAAATGAAAGAGGAAGAGTAGAAACAAGGAAAACAAGAATGTGGAAAGCTTTAGTCACCATTAAATTTACTTTAAGTCAAACACCCCACAGGACCTTGACTTGCTCCAACTCATGACACTATTGAAATTTACTCAAAAGACTACTCAGTCTTTTTGTGTGTGTGTGATCCAGGATTAGTAGGATTTGTAGATAAAACAGTGATTAGACTTTGTGTTCATTTGCCTGTGTATTCGGTACAGCAGGTGTGCCTGCGTTAGGAGACAGAATATATTCCTAAAGTCAGAAACCATGACATAAACATTATGTCCTGAGACCAATCACTGCTAAGGTAGAGAAGAGAAAGAAGCCCAAGTAGGTCTTGGGTCCCCAGAACAGAAGTAGAGGAGTCTTGGCAGCTGACATACCTAGTCACAGGGTGGCTGTTGCGAGAGTAAATCACAGTATATGATTATGTAGGTGAGCCAAATACATGATGGCAGGAGACAATATTTATGCTTAAGTTACAAGATCAATTTTGGGAGTCAGTCAGGAATCTTGCCAATCTTCACCTTCCTTTCTTCCCACTATGCACATCTCAGAAAGACTAAAAATCAAGGGAATTGGGCATTCCTGTAATTCAGCCTCTTGTCTCCATACTCTTTCCTGTCTTGTACTCTCCAGACTCACATATGTATTGAACGTTCTTCTATTATCTTCCTTACTTGAAATATGTTTTTTCTTTTTAAACTCAACCATTTAAACTCTTTTACTTAAATTTTTTCTTTGCTTCCTTCTTCCTGTCTTACATTAGATTAGAGAGGACATATTTCAACTATTTTATTACAGTGAAATATTTTTGTTTGAATTGTTTTTCAATAATGGTAAGTAGAATTGTTAAGGTTGGCTTATGTGAGACTAAACAAATATTCACAGAGAAATTATCATCCAGTTTCATGAAGGGACACATTCAAGAATATTTATGACAACATGTCTATACACTAGGACTTGGAGGTAATCTTGGTACCTGTTGTGGTGGAAATGGGAAAGTAATGTAGGAAATGCTATCAACAATGGTCTAGGTGTTCATGGACAGCCATGCGTAGATCTTAAAGATAGTGCTAAGGAAGTAAGAAACAGAAAGAGCTCTATAGCACAATAAGACAAGTAAATTAAAATAAATGCACACAGGAAAATATGTGTTTTTCAGAGACATGCAAATAAAATGATATATGTCAAAATTAAAACTCATGTATATTTAAGGGGCAGGCAATGGTAGGGAAGCCAGGGATAAATTGATGTAAAAATAGAGAGAAGGCATTTGCATGTGTCAGCAATAATAATCTCCATTAATGTGATAATAATGTGATGAGTATGGATGAACTCAACTCTCTGTACTTGAAGTTTCAAATAAAGATATGAATCCTTTATTAAGGGGAATTCTCCAAATGGGGTAGTTGAGAAATGTTTCTGACTAGGCTGGTTTGAATCAGAAATGCTGTTTCCATAAAGGGGCAGACTTGATGCATCCCAAGAATTGACTTATCTAAAGTCAGGTAAGTAACATCTCCTACAGCCAGTAACAACTTTCTTATCTGGCAAATAGATGTAAATATCAACATGATTGTCATCCTGGCAGGTATTGCTGAGGGCCATGCAGTTTGCATCATTGTACATAGATATCAAATGCTTGTCCAAAGTAATTTTTTTCAGCATCCTACGGGGAGTAACACCTTACATTTGTGCACTTTATATTATTCAAAGCAATTTATTTACAATCCCCTTTGATTCTCCTAAAGGTGGCTGAGTCAGATATTGTTATACACTTCACAGATAAAGACTGCGAAACACAGCATAGCTGAGTGATTGTCCCAACATCACACAAGTTAGTAGACCTGGTCTAAAACCCATGTCTCTGGAGGAACTGGTATGTTTCTTTTCTCTCTCCTCATGACAATATACAGCTAACTGGATCATGTCTTTTTTTGCTTTATTTCCAGAAAGTTCAGAACCGGATTTGAAGCTCTTGTGAAAGAATTACAACTTCTCTTATCATCTGCATTTTTGTGTCCTTTTTGCATTGGTCTTAAACTTTTACTTTTTTCTATTTTTCCTGGTCATAATTATTTATTTCTACTTATATTTCTACTCTTATGTTATTCTAGAGCCACTATAGGCTACACTGGACAATTTGTAGAAGAGATGGGAGTATAGATAAATGCATGAATGTAAAGAAAAGGAAAAAAAAATCCTCACAACACTAAAATAAAGCATTGCTTCTTGGGAAGAAGATCAGATAATTAGCTCTAATGAGCCTGGCTACATTTAGAAAATCTCTGTGTTTGGATTATATATGATTTAATTAGTATTTGGACAACTATGAATAATGAGAGAACAAATCTCTAGAACCCCTACTGAGCAAAAAGGCTGATTTTAGATTTTAAAACTTAGCAAATCAAAATGACCCTACTTCAGTATGCCTTACTGTGTTACCGGTAAAGAACAGCCATCCAGTGAAATCAACTACTCTGGAGCGGCCTGGTTTTTTAGCATGAAATTAAGATACTGAGTTTGTGACTTCTGTCCTTCATTCATTAGATGGATTGCCCTTCATATTGGATCATGTGTCCTCGACCCACCTGTCTAGCTTCCTCCTTCTTCTGCCACTTCCCATCTGGCATCTGACATTCCACAGATTCACAGACTTCCTAGCTGATACCCACACTGAGTCCTCTGATGGATTCCCTTTCACTACTTCCCCTTATAGGCCCAGTTCATGTCATCTCTTAAGAAACTTTCTTTGATTTGGGCTCCTCATTGATCAGATTACTCAAGCAGAAGTCGTCTTCTCTATGCTTCATAAGATTTTGAAAATGCCACCATTATTATTGGCGTATTTATCTCCCCTAATAGACTGTGAACTCCTTAAGTTTTTGGCTATTACATGGTCATCTAGGCCCTGATGTGGCCTATTATAGTGCTTGGCTCATAGCAGATACCCATTTTATCTTTTATAATGAGTGAACACAGCTGGTTGAAAAGATGTCCCATGAGTTGCCACATGCACAGGTCAACAAGACATTTCACCAGGTCACAGTCACATGCTGTTTGGGGATGCTTTCTTTTGGTTTGATCTCTACTCCCTGGGCTCCCAATTATAACAGCTTACTGCCTTTTGTTTTGGGCCTTACTTTGGTCCCTTTTTAAATTTTTTTATTTTTTATTTTTTTGAGATAGTCTGGCTCTGTCACCTAGGTTAGGGTGCAGTGGCGTGATCTTGACTCACTGCAACCTCCACTTCCAGTGTTCAAGCGACAAGCGATTCTTCTGCCTCAGCCTCCTGAGTAGCTGAGACTACAGGTGCTCTTCATTGCCATGCTAATTTTTGTATTTTTCATAGAGACAGGGTTTCACCATGTTGGCCAGGATGGTCTCAAACTTGTGACCTCAAGTGACGCTCCCACCTCTGCCTCCCACCTTTATTTTTTATTTTCCTAATGATTAGGGTTATTTTTTCTCAAAGCCCAGCTGCCTGCTTTAAGAGTTATTTTTTGATTGCCACTATTTAATAAAAGCATCTCATATTTTATCTGGCAAAAGATGCAGAGGTCAACCTGATTATCATGTTAAAGGATATATAGGTTTTTAGGATATATAAATATTTATATTCTATGAAATATGTCTGAAAGTACATATGGTTGGCCTTCTATATTTATGGGTTCCACATCATGGATTCAACCAACCACATATTGAAAAATTTTGAAAAACTAAACTTATAAAAAATCACAATACAATAAAAATAAAAAATTTTAAATACAATATAATAATGACTTACATAGTCCTTATATTGTATTAGGTATTAAAAGTAATCTAGACATGATTTAAAGTATGTGGGAGGATATGCATAAGTTATATGCAAATATGATGCCATTTTATATAAGAGACTTGAGCATCTGCAGATTTTGTTATTTGTAGAAGTCCTGGAACCAATCTCCCATGGATACCAAGGAATGATTATACATATATATATATGTATTTTATACATACACATGCAAAATATGCTGATATATATGTATATGTATATATGTGTGTGTATTTTTATTACACAATATGATTTCTATGATCAGCTCTTAAGTGTCAAGATTGAGCTTTAGCTGAACCTTTAAGTTTCACTCTCTTAATATGAAATAAATTTGAATCCTTTACAGAAAACCTAGAGATAAATACCAGTTTTTTAAAAGTCATGCTTGTTATTATACATGTGTGCATCCCTTCATTATGCAAACATTTATTGATGCCAGAAGTAGAATAAATGCTGTGATACAAAAATAAGACAGGCGATATCTGTGTCCAGAAAGCTAATGGGAGCACAGCAGGAGCTGATGCTAGAGTTGGGTGTAGAGTCCAGACATGAAGGACTGTGTATATCATGCTAAGGAGTTGGTTCTTTCCCTGTCACCAGTGGGGAATTTTTAAAGCCTTTGAAGCAGGATAGACACAAGATCTTGTCTCTATTTGTACTCTATTTGTACTAAATGTTCTAATTCTTTGAGAAAAATGGAATAGTGGAGATATAAACCAGTAGATTGTTGCGAAAGGCCAGGAGGGAGATAGTGAGAGCTTAGACTATGGCAGTGGATAAGGGATGGAGAGGAAAGAATAGATTAAGTAAATAAGTAAAATAAATAGAATGGTCACTGCAAGTGAAGAAGGTGGAAAAGGGAAATGCCTAGGGCAATTACTGGTTTCTAGCTGGGCATTGTGGGAGTGCCATTTATGGGAAAAGGGAACACAGAAGACCAAAATGAATAAGAATTCATGTGTAAAAATAACTACCTAACATAAGTAGTTATGTGTGAAAATAGAAATACTGTCATTTATCATCATTATTTAACAGCCAAGGTCCTGCAAATAATACTTTAAACTACACTTAATTTGACTGTAAGAGAGTGTATCACGTTTCTTTAGTTAGGCTATGTGTTTTACCTTTACATTCTTGGACACAGATATATTGTTGAAGTGAGAAGTTGAGGTTGAAAAATGGCTTGAGTCCAACTCTTCTGAATTTCAGTGTGCTATGCTGGTGTCTATGCTGGTTACTATCAATATAGTGATCACTGTGTCTGGTAATGCACCAAACTACTGAAAGGTGCAACTGGTTAGTTAGAAGTGATAGAATTCCTTACCACCCGCCCCCCACCCCAACAAAAAACTTAATGATTTAAATCTTTGCCAGTCAACCATTTTGCAAATGTAGGTTATACAAAAAATCCAAGTTGAATAAGTGTATGAGTGGCATATGAATGGCCAATACAGGAAAAGATAGTAATGGCTAAAATATATTGAGCACCTACTATATGCCAGGTGCTATTCTAAATATTCTCAATTAATCTTCACAAGTCATGGAGTTAATGGCTATTATACTACTCATTTTGAAGATCGGGAAACTGAATCACAAGCTTACCCAAGGCCATCTGCAAGTAGGTAATTCAAGCTAGTATAATATAATACCAGATCCTGAACTCTTAACCATTATACTAAAATGTAGTGAATAATGACCTCCTAATAAGAGTAAAAAGGTGTTAAAGTCCCCAACTATTATTGTTTTGGGGTCTATCTCTCTCTTTAGATTTGATAATATTTGCTTTATATATCTAGGTGGTCTGATGTTGGGTGCATATATATTTGCAATTGTTATGTTCTCTTGCTGAATTTATCCCTTTATTATCTTTTAACCTTCATTGTCTCTTTTTAGAGTTTTTGACTTAAAATTATTTTATCTGAAATAAGTATAGCTACTCATGCTTGTTTTTGGTTTCTGTTTGCATAGGCTATCCTTTTCCATCTCTTTCACATTCAGTTTATATGTGTCTTTCCAAATGAACTTAATTTCTTGTAGGCAGTACATAGTTGAGTCATTTTATATCTTTAAGGTGGGAAATGTAATTCATTTACATTCAAGGTCGTTATTGATAGGTGAAGACTCATGTCACTATGTTAATTGTTTTCTACTTGTCTTGCATATCCTTTGCTCCTTTCTTCCTTCATTGTTTATCATTGTGGTTTAGTGGTTTTCTGTAGTGATAGGGTTTCATTCTTTTTCTCTTTGTGTATCTGCTCTACCAGTGAGTTTTATACTTTTGCATGGTTTCATGATAGTCATCTTTTCACTTTAAGATGTAGAACTCACTTGAGTTTTGCAAGACTAGGCTAGTGGTGATAAATTCCTTCAGTTTTTGCTTGTCTAGAAAAGTCTTTATTTCTCTCATGTGTGAAAGGTAGCTTTGCTGAGTATAGTCTTATTGACTGGCAGGTTTTTCTCCTTTCAGTACTTTGAATAATTCATCCCATTTTCTTCCAGTCTGTAAGGGTACTGCAGAGAAATATGCGTTAGTCTAATGGGGATTCCTTTATGTGTGACTCGATGCTTTTATCTTGATGTTTTTAGAATTCTCTTTGTCTTTGAATTTTGACAGTTTGACTATAAAGTGCCACAGGGAGATTTTTAGACTGAATCTTTTTGGAGACCTTTGAGCTCCTAGATCTGGATATCCATATCTCTCCCCAGCTTGGAATGATTTTAGCTATTATTTTATTAAATAGGTTTTTCTACACCACTTTCCTTCTCTTTTCCATCTGGAACTCCCATAAATGTGACCATTTGTTCACTTAATGGGGGGTCCTATAAGTCTTGTAGCCTTTCTTTACTCTTTTTCATTCTTATTTCCTTTATTTTCTCTGCCTGGGTAATTTCAAATAACCTATCTTCAAGTTCAGAGTTTTTTTTGTTTTGTTTTGTTTTGTTTTTGTATTTGTTTTTGTTTTTTTGGGACAAAATCTTGCTCTGTTGTCCAGGCTGGAGTGCAATGGTGTGATGTCTGCTCACTGCAACCTCCACCTCCTGGGTTCAAGAAATTCTCCTGCCTCAGTCCCCCGAGCAGCTGGGACTACAGGCACATGCCACAATGCCCACTTAATTTTTGTATTTTTAGTAGAGATGGAGTTTCACTATTTTGGCCAGGCTGGTCTTGAACTCCTGACCTCATGTCCCACCCACTTCAACCTCCCTAAGTGCTGAGATTACAGGCATAAGCCACTGCACCAGGCCCAAGTTCAGAGATTCTTTTATTGGCTTGATCAAGGCTGCTGTTGAAGCTCTCTATTATTTCTTCAATTTATAGAAATCATTAGCTGCAGTATTTCTCTTGGCTTTTTCAATGATTTTTATCTCTTTGTTGAATTTATCATTTGTATCATAAATTTTTTTCTGATTTTGTTGAATTGCCTGTCTGTATTTTCTTGTATCTCATTGAGTTTTGTTAAGATCACTCTTTAGAATTTCTTTTCCAGCAGTTTGTTGATTTCACTTTCATTGGGATCTGTAACCAGATAGTTATATTTATTTGGTGGTATCAGATTTTTCTTGCTTTTTAATGTTGTGTGTGTGTGTGTTCCTATATTGATATCTGTGCATCTGATGGAACAATCACCTCTTCCAAAATTTCTAGAGTGGATTTTGTAGAGAAAAACTTTCATCTGCAGTTGGGTTTTGGTGTGCCAGTTTGGAAGGATGTAGTGATTCTATTTTCAGGCAGGTGCAGTGCAGTCAAGAACGCTATACCCAGAAAAGCTACCCTTCAATAGCTTCTGCAGCTGTTCAAAGTCAACAGTAACTGTGAGCACCTTAGTAGCATAAGCTGTAGAAGTTTGTGGGATGGCAGTGGCAGTGTAGGTTGTTAATAGCTCCTCAGTGTCAAGGACTTTTGAAGTCCTCCTTGTTTTTCCTACAATGGAGAGACTTAGAGGAGGGAATCCTTCTTGATATCAAGTGTGACATGGCTTACTATTAACAGCAGCTACAGAAGCATTGGATTCCAGGTGCAGGTAGTTGAGGCAGCTGTGGGGCCAGGATCCTAGGCTCGGAGTCTCACAAACCTATTGTGATACCTGGATCTTGGAGTACAGGTTCATTTTTGTAGCAGGGTTGGAGGACCAGGTAGCCTACAGGACCAGAATCTATGACTCTGAGGCACAACCTAGAACTGCTCATGCAACTGGATTGTAGCTACAAATCCTATCTTTTGGGGGCAGGGCACAGCACTGGCCCACCTCCAGGGAAGAAGGGGTGCTGTGGATGTTTGGGCCTGTGGAGAAGGTTATGGCTGCAATTTGGGTGTCTGACCCAATAAGGCTCAGTGTGTCAACTTGGGTCCCAGGGGATGAGGCATCATATAGTGACTCTAGACTCTGGAATGGTGGGGCTCAGCAGTATCCTGACTCTATGAGGCTACATGCAGTAGCAGCTGGTACCCTAAAATGGTGGAGTACAGCTATCATTTGGACCCTGGGGTACGGGGAAGAAATAGCACAGCAATGATTCTTCTTTCCAAGGAGAACAGTGTTTCAGCAGCTCAGACACTAGAGAACTAATTCTGCTCCAGGGAAGCAGGATCTTAGAGTTTGGGCAAGGTGTCTGAGTTCACCCACTGCTCTGTTTCCCTGGGATGTGGTATGTGCTGTGTCAGCTCAGCCCTGAGATGTGCAGCTACTAACAGCTTGGCAAAGCACCACTTCCTCAGGGGGTGATATACTGCTTCAGCTCAGGCCCAGGTGATGTGACTATTGTGGGCAGCCCAAGCACCACTTCCCTGAGATGCATCGCACTGCTTCAGCTTAGGTGCTGGAGTGTGTGACGGCTGTGGGTAGCCAAGGCACTGTTTCTTGGGATGCAAGGAGCTGCAACAACTTAGGCATGGGAGGTGAGGCTCCTTGGAGTGGCCAATGTACTACTTTCTCAGGAGAAAGAGTTCTGCTTTGACTACAGCTCAAGGAGGAGGAAGGAACAGGTAGAGCAGCTCCACATCTGCTTGGTCTCACTGGAAAAAGTGTAACAGCTGCTCACAACTTGACATGGGGATGTCAGGCCACTGGCCTAGGGTGGTTTGGTGGTAGTTTAGTCTCAGGGGTGAGAAGAAGCCATGGCTATTTGTCTTTGGAGAAAGACACACTTCTGTAGTAGTTCCAGTTCCAAGGTGGCACAGCACAGGAACTACAGCCCACAGGGGCAGGGACAGTGTTAGCCCCTTCTCTGGAGACAGCACAGGTATATAGACGCCAGGAAGCTCCCTCAGCTGGACTTAGTGCCAGTGAGGACTGTAGGGGAACAAGGTCTGTAGTTGTCCAAGGTGTTGATGGGTGTTCCTGGGATCCTCTTCGTCTCTAACTGATGAAGATGAGTCAAGTCCTGGTGAAATACTATGAAGTGTTTGTCTGTAACCTTTGTGTTATGTTTGGTCCTCTTCACTGTCAAACTCTCCCGTTTCCCTCAGTTTCCTTAACTCTTCCTCATTTTCTAAGGCTGTCTCTCAATTCAATCAAAGATCTGAGATCATCATTTACATTTTAAAACTCCTTTATATTAGCATGTTAATTCTACTAGGTTTAATCTGTTTTTATCTTTCAACAAATGATTTATTAATATTATATTACAACAAGTGACAAAATATTAGTATCTAATTCTAGACATTGAGAATTAGATTCTAGAATGAATCGTTGGAATAGAAGAAAAATAAAGATTTGTTTTCTCATAATTTTAAAACTTCCGTCTTAGTCTAGGCACAGCTAGTGCAACATTTTCTTCAACCCCACAGGCTCCATTCCCTTTACTATTTGTAATATGCTTGGGTCACTCATAGGAGAAAGACACTGTCAACATCAGTAGTTAGCAACATTTTCAAAATGCGTTTTGTTGTCTTAAATAAAAGTTATGCCATTATTTCAGTAATCTCATACAGTCTTATTTACTTCTGTACATAAGATATGAGCTCTCAACATTCATGTAGGTGAATATTTCCCATGTTTTTTGAGGATTCCCAAAAGACTTCAGGAAGTTCCCAAAATAATTTCAAGTGTTTAATTTTTTCTTTTTTTTTTTTTGCAATAGTAACTACTAATGTTTATTAAGTAACTACAATTTGTCAAATGCTGTGCTATGGAGCATGGATGCAGAAAAGAAGGAGTTATGCCTATGAGAAAAAATAAACTCTGGACACAATCACTCAAGCCCAAAGAAACAACCGCTAAGAGCAATAGCATCAATTTCATTGTCACCAGAAGGGCACATACCAGAGAACCTGGGACAAAGCCTGGGATAGAGCGTTTAGCATTCTTAGGCTTACTGGTGCTATGGTTCAACAGTCTTTGAGGAGATGGAAAGAACCGGAGACCACCACCATCATGTGTAAAAAGGATACTATAGCAACAACAAGGCTGCAAAAATTAGCTAGAGTTTAGGTTGTACACCATTTGAAATCCAGCCTGTACTTGCTTTCTTGTGAAGGACTTGAGATGTGCTGAGATACTGTAAACATGTGAAGGTGACTCTTTTGAAAGGCAGAACTCTTCATGAACTCTTTCTACTCATTAGTTTTCCTATCACTTCACCATTAAAACTAGAAAAGAAGCTGCAGGCTATCTCACGTAGCTTCTTATTTGGACACAATACCAATACTATAGACACAATTGAATGAATGACTAAATCTTCCTGATTCTTCCATTGCACAGGGTCAATATGTGTCTTCGACTAAATAGCTGTGCTCTTGTTCAAAAAAAGCATGTAAACACAGGGCTTGATTTTGTTAGTCTCTATCCCAGAAAATTGGTGGATCACTCCTTGGCTTTTGTATAATTCAATGACTGGCTTTGCCACATCCTTGTACTGTCTTAGCCTTGCAGAAACTGCTTTGGGTTTATCATCCTCATGCTGGACTAATGGTTCACCAGCGATGTCATCAATTCCATATACACGAGGTGGATTGAATTCCAGGTTATATACCCTTCCGCTAGGAGAGGATCTTTAAGTGTTTCAAATGGAATGTTCAACCTGATCACTAGATTCACTTCACAGATTTTGTCCAGGACATCAGCCTGTCCTAATGTCCTAGGAAAGCCATCTAGGAGGCAGTGCTGCCACATCTATTCTCCAACTCCAACATCATTAGGCATGCGATCACAGGTCTGGAACCAAAAGACCGTTCTCTATGTACTGCTTGGCCATGTCACCAACTCCAGTGTTGACCTTGATGTTCTCCTGCAAGCAGTGGCTACTAGAGAAATGTCGGAGGCCTAAGTTCTGAGCAATCCTCGCACAAGGTGCCCTTGCCCTAGGCAAGCAGCAAGAGGATGACTGTACAGGAGTCTGGAAGCCATTGCCTTTGCTAGGAGGGGGTGGCCAAATGTATAGCCCAGATAGCAGTCCCAGAGGGAGCTCCAGAGGGTTTTGTTTCTTGGCTTCTACTCTGGCACCTTCTGCTCACACTGGGACTTGTCAGCCACCTGCCCTTTGGCTGGAGGCAGAACTCCAGGAGGCTACCAACAGACCCTGCAGGGTGACCTTTTATTTTCAATTCTTACAGACATTTCAGAAAATTAGGGGAGGCATGTAGGTAATTTTGTAAGAGGAGGCATGCCTTTTTCTTAGGCATAAAATCACACTGTAGGAGCACCCGACACTCCAAGGATTCAAACCAAATCCTCTTTCTCCTTACAATAATGTAAGCAATAAGGCAAAATTAAATAGGCACAGATTAATTTACTCTTGAAGGAGAAGAATAAAGGAGTGTCTTGCTTGATCCAGGCATATACACACACACACACACACACACACACACACACATATACATATTTCTAATGCTGAGTGCCTTTAAAGCCTTAGTTATCTCCAACCCTCCTATTCTCAGAACTAGTAGTATGCAGGAGAAGGCAAGAACAGAGGACAAATGTCCCAAAATCCCAAAGAGAGCGTGACAAAAGAGACTGACAAGATAGAAATGCAGAAATGAATCCAGGGAAACCTAAACTAGGAAGAAGGTGGGGAAAATATCCTAAGCTTGTGAATTCTAGCTGCTGGATTGCAGGCTGTTTGGCATTTAAAATGGGTGTTTGTGATGAAGATGATGATAAATATGGGGTATTAGAAAAATGTTATTAATATTTATTTCAGATACTGGAAATTACTAAAATTAAATGAGCAAAATTGTAAAGATGGTTGAGTATATAAAGGAATTCTAATTACATTTAGGGTTAGTCTATTTACCCTAACCTTAGCGCTGTTTTTGTGAGTTGCTTATAAAATCAGAAAATCATTTATGTGAGCTGCTTACAAAATTATTTATGTGAGCTGCTTACAGTTTTATGTAAGCTGCTTACAGTTTTAGGGATAATGGTATATGGCTCTGCAGCATAATAATGCTTGTATGTATCAAGTTAACCTGTTTTTTTGTATGTGATTTCAATAGGAAATCCTATTTGTGTGTGCTCTGTGTAATTCATTATTCATGTAACATGGCCCTTTACTCACCCAATGAAGAAGCATAGCAGAAATTCCTCAGAACTTACTTAAACACAGAAATAATATATATATAATGCTGGGCATTGTTCTGAACATTATATAAGTATTAGCTGATTTAGTCCTTTTACAACAATCTTCTGTTGTACCATTAAGCCCATTTTATATCTAAGAAAATGAGGCATAAAGAGGTTAAATAACATAGACAAAGCAAACAATGAGTTAATGGTGGTGAAATGGTGAAAAGAGTATTTGAATCCAGGCAGCTTGTCTCTGTTATGTATGCACTGCTGTAAGTTTAAAGTGTCTCTGGGTTAAACCAAGTATCTGATCCCTTTGTCCTCAATGGGGTAAACTCAGCAATTAGAAGTAGGAAATGGGTTGCTCTAGAACTGAACATCAGCTGAACATCTGGGTGGCTCAACAGAAAGAAAGGAGACAAAAGTAATGTAATAAAAGTCAATAGATTTCAAACAAAGTATTCTAGAATCAATTTTTGTACATTTCTCTGTGGTAGAAAGAGTTGATTACTACTGGGAAATTTGGGTTGTTTTTTAATATTTACAAAGCCATTTCTAAGAGAAAAGGCTTGAAATCCCATTAGGTAAGTCAATCCAAGTTAATCTTCAGCTGCCTTTAGTCCAAAAACACTTTATCACAAAATAAAACAGTAATAACCATGCATACTAATGACCCTGAGTCAACAAGAACCTCCCCCCACACACATATAAACACACACACATGTGAATATGTATACATTTATACAAGTTAATACATCAAAGATGTATGTGATCCACTTTAAAATATTTTCATTAATATCAAGTCAAAGAAATTTGATGTTTGGATGCATCTTTGGGCAAACATCATGAATGTGAAATTCCTGATTCTTTCTATGTGACCCTCTGAACTGAATGTTTATAAAGTATAATATAAAATACTTTAGTCTAATAAATTCACCTGCACCAATCTATTCAACTTCAAAAACTGTTGTTTACCATTCTTTTATCATCTGTACCTCTATCCCCTCTCTACCCCTCCTTGATTATTATTATTTATAGTTTTTCTTATATACATTATATATATACATTGAATTATATATATACACACACACATTAATAGAAATGTGCAAATCTTAGCGGCACAGTTTTGACTAATGCATATACACATGAAATCCACATTTTTTTTTTTTTTTTGAGACAAGGTTTCACTCTGTCGTCCAGGCTGGAGTGCAGTGGCATGATTTCAGCTCTCTGCAGCCTCTGCCTCCTGGGTTCAAGCTATTCTTGTGCCTCAGCCTCCCAAGTAGCTGCGACTACAGGTGTGCACCACTACTCCCAGCTAAGTTTTGTTTTTTCAGTAGAGATGGGGTTTTACCATGTTGCCCAGGCCGTTTTCGAACTCCTGACCGCAAGTGTTCCACCTGCCTAGGCCTCCCAAAGGGCTGGGATTAAAGACCTGAGCCACCATGCCCAGCCCCACATACTTATTGTAATATAGAACATTTCACCAGAAAGTTCCTTTATGTTGTTTCCTAGTCAACCCTCCATCTCTTGTGGTAGTCAGCCTCTAAGATGGCCTGCAGTGTTTACCACCTGTTGATATCATGCCGCTGTGTAATGTCTTTCCACATTAAATAATGTTGACCAGGGTAACAATAGGATACTGTGGAAATGGGAGATGGAGTTTCTTTTTTGTGATTGGTTTATAAAGACATTGCATATTTCTGGGTTTTTTTGTTTGTTTGTTTTGTTTTGTTTTTTTTCTCCGTTGCCCAGGCTGGGGTGCAATAATGTGATCTTGGCTCACTGCAACCTCTGACTCCTGGGTTCAAGCTGTTCTCCTGCCTCTGCCTCCCAACTATCTGGGATTACAGGCATGTGCAACCACACCAGGCTAATTTTTGTATTTGTAGTAGAGACAGGGTTTCACCGTGTTGACCGAGCTGGTCTTGAACTCCTTACCTCAGGTGATCTGCCTGCCTCATCATCCCAAAGTGCTGGGATTACAGGCACAAGCCACTGTGCCTGGCCACCATTGCAAATTTCTCTAGGGGAAGTCAGCTGCCAAATTGTGAGGGCACTCAAGTAGCTCTATGGAAAGACCCATGTGGCAAGAAACTGAGGCCTGCTGTCACCAGCAGGGAACCAAGACCTTTTGCCAACAGCCATCTTGGAAGTGAATAAACCAGCCAAAATCCAGTCAAATCTTGAGATGAGTGCAGCCCTGGCCAATGTACTGACCTCAGTCTCCTGAGAGATCCTGAACCAGAACCATTGGGCTATATCAGTCCGAAATTTCTGACCCACAGAAATTATTTGATAAAAATTCTTGTTATTTCAAGCTGTTAAATTTGGGGTGTTGGTTATGTAGCAACAGATACTACTAAACCCCTGCTATCTCTGTTCTGATTTTTTCGTTAAGATTAAATTTGTCTACTTTCAAACATCATACAAATAGAATCATACTGTGTTTTATTAAAAATAAAATTATGTAATTTAATTCTATTCTTAATAGTTTGAGCTTTTCCCTGAATATTTGCTAATGAAATTTTTTGCTCACTGAATTACAAAAGAGCAGCAGCCAATGGAAAAGTACCTCTCAATTGCCTAGCAATTTCTTATTTGAGTGTGCATGTATGTACACTCAAATGTGTATGTGTTTATTTAGATTTTTAAACGTATTTTCTTTTTCTTTAAGAGAAAAAATTTCTTTAAATCTGTAGGAGTGACCCTTTTGAGATGTCTTACATAACCTAGTTTCCAAGAGGACCTAACTCAGGGCCTTGAACCTAGTAGGTGTTCAATAAATATACAATAAGGAAATATACAGTAAGTAAATACGTAACTAAATCAATCAGTTACTGCCATCAATTCTGATTGCCTGAGTGGTAGAGGTTCAGACTGTGTGATCCTTCCTACTCGTGTTACATTTTGTCACTCACACTTCCTAAACTTTCACAACACCTGTACGTTGCAAATCATACAGGTAGGTGTCAGACAGGGCCAACCTGAGCCTTCTGTAGCAATGAAAAGCAGCTGGGACCGTGTCTTGCATCATTGTGGACTTAAAGCACATACCCTACTTAACACCTGCAGGCTTTGGCTGGTAATTCTGTCCTCAGGAATGTCAAGACTATGTCATAAAGATGTAAAGAAGACAATGCCTCATTTCTGAACATAATCTCTCTTTTACCAATCTCTCTGAATAATACTGTTATTCGTTTTGGAAAGAATATGCGATGTGTAATTCCACATATAGGAAAATGTAGATGCATTTTATCTACAGCCAGTATACTGTGTGAAAACTATTCTATAATGAAAATTTTGAAAGAAGACTCTAGTCTGTTGCTTAGATGGTATGGAATTATAGAATCTGGCATTAGCAATGATGACTTCTCGGTAGTCCTTGGGCCATCTTTTCTCACACATTTGGGAGACTAGCTCAAATAGGAATGTTTATATTCGGTTACAGATGAATCATGAATTCAAAACATTGGGAAGATGGGCTTCCATAATAATTCTTAGAAAGCCAAATTCACCTTGTGCTGATTTTAAAAAATCTTTTTTAATAAAAACATGGTGTGTGTGTGTGTGTGTGTGTGTGTGTGTGTGTATAGAGAGAGAGACAATGTTTTGCTATGTTGCCTAGGCTAATCTTGAACTCTAGGCCTCAAGTGATCCTTTCACTTCAGCCTCTCGAAGTGCTTGGATTAAAGGTATGAGCCACCACACCCAGCCCTATACCTTTTCAAAAATATGTTTATCTTTCTTTAATTAAAAAAAAATTTAGGCTTATAATCCCAGCAATTTGGAGGCCGAGACTAGAGGATTGCTTGAGGTCAGGAGTTCAAGTGCAGCCTGGGTGACATGGCAAAACCCCGTCTCAACCACAAATACAAAAATTAGCCAGGAGTGGTGGTGCATGCCTGTAATCCCAGCTACAGGGGAGGCTGAGACATGAGAATTGCTTGAACCCAGGAGGCGGAGGTTGCAGTGAGCCAAGATTGTTCCACAGCATTCTAGCCTGGGCAGCAAAGTGAGACTCTGTCTCAGAAAAAAAAAAATTGTACAGCTAAAAGTGGTTCATACTCATTGAAGCTGTTGCTAGGAGAGTGGAATGCCAAAAGCAGATAACCAAGATGTAAATTATTAAAGCTCCAAATATGATGGGACATGCCAAAAAGAAAAAAGAGCCAACTTGAAGGGGCTCCCATTGACTAAATCTGGGACAATTGGAACAAAAAAATTAATGATGATAGTTATAATCCATGAATAAAATAAGAATCCATGGACCCATGCTGATATAAACAAATCATTGAACAAACACATAAATGAAGGATTACGAAAAGCCATTTTTTAAAGTAGAATTCTTAGTAACATGCACAGGTTGATGGAAATAGAAAAATCATTATTTTGCAAACACCACAGTAATAATTGTTTTAAGATCAAGATTCATCAATGGATGATAAAATTAGTTCCTGAAAGTATTTACATAGTGTCGAAGTATCTTCCTGCAAGACAATTATTAGTTACAAGGAGAAAAATAGTAACTTTACAGTAGAAAAACCTGGCAGATACCACTTTAACCAAATGATCAGTTAGTCTCAAAGCTGAAGAAACACATTGATACCGTGCATCTTCTAACAAGCCCCAATGAAGAGGACACAAGATCATTTTTGTGGTATTCTTGCTAAAAAATGCATAAGCTGAATTTAATCATAAGCCAACATCAACAAGCCCAAGCTGAGGTATGGCTATTCTACAAAACAACAGACCTGTGCTCCTCCTAAATATCCAGGTCTGGAAAGGCAAAGGAAGACACAGAAATTGTCTGGATCAGTGCTTTAGAACTTTAGCATATATCATCAATACCTGGGAGAGCTTGTTAAAACTCAGATTGCTGGCTGGGTGTGATGTAATCACACCTGTAATCCTAGCACTTTGAGAGGCTGAGGTGGGAGGACTGCTTGAGTCCAGGGGTTCTAGACCAGCCTGGGTAACACAACATAGTGAGACTCTGTCTCTAACAAAAAATATATATATTTTTGTTAAATTAGCCAGGTGTGGGGATGTGGGCCTATAGTCCTAGCTACTCAGGAAGCTGAACGTGGAGGATCCTTGAGCCCAGGAGTTTGAGACTGCAGTGAGCTAAAATCCCACTACTGCATTCCAGACTGGACAACAGTGCTAAATCCTGTCTCAAAAGACAAAACAAACAAAACAAAACACAGATTGCTGACCCCCCAATCCCCACTCAGAGTCTCTAGTTAGTAGGTCTGAGATGGGGTCTGAAAATCTGCATATCTAACAAGTTCCTAGGTGACAACACATGCTGGTGGGCTGGGGATCCCCCTCTTTGAGAACCAATGTTCTAGAATGGGCAAGCTATGGCCCATCCGCTACGTTCAGCCTGTCTATTGTTTTCTAAACAGAATTGTACTGGAACATAGCCACGCCCGTTTCTGTATACTCTATGGCTACCTTTGGCCAAGTTGAGTAGTTCTCATAGAGACTGTCTGGCCTAAAGAACACACAAAAATATTTACTATCTGGCCTTTTGTAGAATAAGTTTGCTGAACTGTGTTCTATAATCTAGATTAACTAGGCAACATGACAATGTATGTGTAATCCTGTCTTGAATTAGAACCTACATAAGAAAAAAGGATATTTAATGAGACAATTGTCAAAATTTGAATAAGGTCTGTAGACTAAATAATGAATTTTATCAATACTACTTTTCTGGTTTTGGTTATCATACTATGATTATATAAGAAATTACCATTTCGCCCCGGCGCGGTGGCTCACGCCTGTAATATCCCAGCACTTTGGGAGGCCCAGACTTGCGGATCATGAGGTCAGGAAATCGTGACCATCCTGGATAACACGGTGAAAGCCATCTCTACCAAAAATACAAAAAATTAGCTGGGCGCGGTGGCGGGCGCCTGTAGTCCCAGCTACTCGGGAGGCTGAGGCAGGAGAATGGGGTGAACCTGGGAGGCGGAGCTTGCAGTGAGCCGAGTTCACGCCACTGCACTCCTGCCTGGGCGACAGAGCGAGACTACATCTCAAAAAAAAAAAAAGGAATTAACCTTTCTAGAACCTGGATGAAGAGTATATGGGAATTGTTTGTACAATTTTTGTGTTTTTGTGTAAGTATAAAATTATTTTGAAATAAACGTTTAGAAAAAACCTAAAACAAACAAACAAAAAAACCAATTTTTGTCCCTTATAAGATTATATTACATAGGTAATTGGGCTGAAACTGTGTTAACAAAGTGTACTTGAGCTATGGATGATTAGTTACCTCAATCTGAATTGCTCCCTGAATGGTGAGGAAAATTACACTAATCCCCCAATTACAGAACAAGTTTCAATCTATGGCTCAGTAATTGATGTTGACTTTTACCCAGAAGTAGAAGACATTCTTTCTGCATTTCAAAAAAAAGAAGCAGTTCACACCCAACTGGCCTCTCAACTACAGCTCTTGGTCAGGAGATACTGCTTGTCAGGAGCTATATATATACACACATACATACATATATATGCAGGAGGATAGCAAAGAAGTGGGTAGAATTCACATCTATTCTAAAATTAGCTCACAGAAATATGCAGGATATATAGCTATATATATATCTCTCTGCAGAACTGTACCTGACTAGCTCATAGTAAACATTTTTCTATTATCAATTGCTCTCATTGATACTATTACTGTGCTTGATTTTGTTGTAATGAAACTCCCAGATTGTCAGCTGGTGTCCTTGTAAGGACCAAAGAGGTACTGTTTGGGACACATATCAAGGTGTGCCTACTTCAGGCAACTGTGCAACATGGAGATTCTGGAGTGGGGAAGAATTTCAGCTTCAAGTACACCTTGTTAGCCACAGACTTCTCTGTAATCCATTCTTGTGTTCCTTTCCCACTTCCCCTAGCAGACAGATGGCAAAGAGCAATTCATTCTAATTTTCTTTTTTCCACTAGCCCAGACCTTTTAAACTTGGTACAGATTCTTTCTGGGAACCAAACACATCTGTGATTTGTCCGGATTAAGTAAATAGCTTCAACAATTTCTAATCTCACCTAATTTAAAAATAACAATTTTCTTTTAAAAGGAGCAGGGCAATGTGCAATTTTTCCCCTTTTACATGACTTTTTGCTTTTAGTTTGCACTAGCAATTTCTCCACTGAAGTCTCAGGCCTGGTACTTAAGCCTGCCCTAGGCACTGAGCTCAAGGAAAAGCTCTTTTGAGTAATAATGGAGCTCCCACTGCTCCTGCACATGTTCCCTCCTCAGGAAACTCAGAGTGCTCTTTCCTCCTGATTAGGCATGGTGGGTGACCTGATGCTGAGTTTCTGCCCTCTTGAAATTTTATGACCAATGATAGAAAAGAAGTGGATAGAATTCACGTCTACTCTAAAATTAGCTCACAGAAATAAGTTGGGGAAAGCTGATGAAGTCTCTAGAAGCAAATTCCACCCACTGCAACCTTCTTTCTCTTAGATGGATTCCTACTAATCCCCCTTTTGCATATTTTCTTTAGTCCTTACAATATTAATACTAATGTCAGGTAGGCATCAGTGTCCTCATTTTCTAGGTAAGAAAATGAAAGCTTAGGGATAAATAATTTGCCTTGGAATATTCAGCTTGTAATTCTCAGCTTGTTCTTATCTAGCTTATTTTTGCTTCATTTATTTATCAAAGATTACAGGTAATGTAACAGGAGCACTCTTATGCTTACTGAACAAGGCCTACAAAGAAAGCCTTTCCAATCATCCACTGCTATTTTCAAATTCCCTTTTCTACACAGATCAAAACTTATAACAATACACACACACACACACACACACACCCCTCTTATATAATAAATGATGCCAATACCAGCTCCTTCACACCCCAAAGATTTAGGGAACGTCTAACTTTGAGCCTCAGCAGCCTCTTCTTCCAAATTCACACTTTCTCCCATGACAGTGTCGCTCATCTAAGGTTTTCTTTGGAAGAAAAAGCATCCTGCCATGTGGCTAAGGGCAGGGGCTGTGTTTTGGTAGAGAGGAGCAGAGATGACCTTTTATCCCAAGAGTGGGTGCTTTTGTTTGAAGGGAGAGTTGGCTGGCTGACTGCTTCATGTCCCCTTTGACCTGATGATGGAACTTGTAAGCCTTGGAAGCTGTCAAGGAAGCCAAACAGTTGCAACATCTTTGTTGGGTCAAGGGTATATCCACATTTCACAAGGGAGCACTGTATTGCATTTCAAAATAATTTTCTCAACAAACTTATTTTTTTGCCTGTTAATTTTAATTTTTAAAAGTAAATGTAGGGACTGAGAATGTTGTGGTATGATAATGGCAATGTGGTTATTTTAGAAAATGTAAGTTTTTAAAGAGATGTATACTGAAATGTGTATGGATGAAATGTTATATAGCTTTAGCATACTCTAGCAACAATAACAACCAAAAAACCAGACAAAGCAAGTAGGAAAAAATCTTGATAATCACTGAACCTGGGTGATGGATAAATGGGGGTTAGTTTTACTGTTGGTTCTACTTTTGTCTATATTTTTGACATTTTTCATAATAATAATTTAAAAGAAAATGTGAAAGTGTGAGCCTGTAAGAAGATGTGTAGAGAAGGCAATAGTGTCATTTCCAAGGCTCTCCAGCTTCTACTTTTATGAGTATGTTTATTTTATTCTTTATAATAGAAATGTGAACTTACTCTCTGAGTCTCAGTTTTATTCATCATTTGTTTTACAGTCACCTATATTTTTAGAAGGTGGTAAATAGGTCATGAAATCCAACAAACAATGAGAAGGAGTGTAATTTCTAAAAGAAATTAGAAACTCTATTTGGGTCTATTTGGGTCTCTGTCCTGTTGCTTAGAGCAGAAGTTAAAATATGTTGTTTAAGCATTAAATAAAAGTCAGATTTTTATGTAAAAAAGAACAACTAAAAACAGGTATAAGAAACACTTTGGTGTCTATTATAGGTGATATAATAATAAATAATGACATATGATACATAAGAGTATACAACATTAACAAAAATTATGTTAACAGAATATTATAAATATTGATGATAATCCTGTAGGTTATTATAATTTTCAATATAAAAACATATAATAAATATTGATAGCCCACCATCATGTTGATAGCTCTGTGTACAATTAAGGAAGCAGCAGTAGGCCTTGTGATCTCCAGCCTTCTTTCAGGTGATGTATTAAGTCAGATTAGGCTGGGTTATGCTGTGGTAACAAATTTCGCTTGCTTACTCAACTCTGTGTCTTTCGTGTTACAAGAGCTTGTGAAACAGCCACCAAAACAAATATATTTCAGGTTGCCACAGCAGAGGAGGAGAGAACTGTAGGGTCATTTGTCCCGAAGTAGGATGTATTCCTTTTACGTATTTGCCCATGGCTATTCAGGGACAGTAAATGTCTCTGCCACAGGTGGGTATATGAGAAACGTAGCCCCACCCTAGATCTGAATCTGCTATCGCTTCTGGCTAGGAAGAGTCAAAAAGTCTTGGGAGAGAAGTTTTTTTTTTTTTTTTTTTTTTTCCGAGACGGAGTCTTGATCTGTCACCCAGGCTGGAGTGCAGTGGCATGATCTTGGCTCAGTGCAACTTCCACCTCCCGGGTTCAAGTGATTCTCTTATCTCAGCCTTCTGAGTAGCTGGGATTACAGGTGCCCGCCACCGTGCCCGGCTAATTTTTGTATTTTTAAGAGAGATGGGGTTTCACCATGTTGGCCAGGCTGGTCTCAAACTCCAGCCTCAAGTGATCTGCCCTCCTTGGCCTCCCAAAGCGCTGGGATTACAGGCGTGAGCCACCGCGCCTGGTCTGGGAAAGAAGAATTGTTTTTGTGGGCTCTAGATTGAACAGTCTCTGGAGAAGCAGTGCTGGGAGTGATGAGTTACCCTGCAGACAAAGGAAGAGCACAGAAATAATAAAGGACTAAATGTTTTAGAGATCAGTTTTGCTATAAAGCACAGGCCCTTTAGGAAATTGTGGAAAGAAAGACTGAAAATCTTTGTTAGTCAGTTTGTAGAGAGTCACATATACCATGCGAAGGGGTTTATACTATGGACAAACTTACTGAAAGTGTTTGAAACTTAAATTGATACTATGGAATCAGAAGGGATAGTCTAACCATGCCATGCTATAGATAAGTGTTCCCCCAAACCTAGCAAAGTAAAGAGACTTGCCCACAGCCACATAGCTAATTAGTAAAACAACCAAGATTAACGTCCATTTTCTGAATCTAAATTCAGATTTGTGCAGCTACTCCATGATTTGGGAAGGTTAATCTGGAAGTGGTACACAGCATGGATACCATGGTGGGGAGGCCAGAAATGGGGGGGCAATTTAGAGGATATCCTTTTTTCTAAGTGAAGGAGAAAGGACTCCGAATTAGATCAGTTATTAAGAGAAACAGACAGAGAATTATGTGATTGGTGTTAGAGGATCCTTTCTCATCCCTTCATAATTCCATATGCAAGGAATTCAGCTAAATTTATACTCCTACCTCTGATGAGGTTGGGAGGAAAAAATGAACATGTGTAGCTTCACATCACATTCTCTCTCTTTATTATCCTCCTCTGTTGTGCAGTGAGGAGGGACTGTGGTCAAACTTAGCTTTGACTGGGTGGATGAGTTTGATTCTGTGTCAGGGAGGAGAGTGTTAATTAGCATGCTCATGTGGCCATAAAACAAGCCACATTTTTAAACTCACCATTATCAGTAAGAAAGCAATTATTACCTAGTTGCCATATGTGTCTTTCATGCATCTTAATTCTCAGTTGGCTCTGAATTCAGGAGAAGAAAGAGTGGTTATTTATTATCCCCTTCAAATAGCAATAAAAGGAATAGAGGCTGTAAAAAGAGAATCAAAGAATTTTAAAATGAAAAAAACAAAACAAAACCTCAGAAATCATCCAGGTCAATACCTTCTATTTAAACAAAGAGGAACTGAGTTCCAGAAAGTTTGACATACCTGCATTTAAGTGTTGAGTCTACTTCAGAGATCTTTCTCCTACTTGATTGTGGATGAGATGGTAGTGGGAAAAGAACAAACTATAAATAGAAATAAGAAACTAGCAGCATGAGCAGCAGGAAAATGGAAATGTCAGCCCAGAGCTATGAAGTTGTTTAAGATATTTAGTTTTCTTCAGGAAATTTTTCCGTTTTGGTAACCAAATGTCTCACTAATTCATTTATGCTTTCCACCTTTAATGGCATGTGTTGAAAGTCCTTCCCCTCCTTCATGTCACGTAAACATGTACTGAGAAAATACAAGTAAATATAGAGAATGCAAGTAAATATATATGGCATGCATAGAAAATATAGATAAATATTTATGGCTTAATTTTTTAATAAAGATTTTAATCTAACTGGAATTTTGGTATATGGTTTGAATTAGGTGTTTAAATATTCATGTCAAAATATTATTTACTGGAAAACCCATCCTTTTCTCACAATTTAAAATACCAGCTGTATCATATACTACTCGTATATGCCAGGGACTATTTCTGAACTGCCCTTTCTGTCCATCAATTTGTCTGGCTGCATCTTTGCCAACCCCACTGTATTGTAGGCAGTATTGGACTTCACATGAAAATCATCATAGTCAGCATGGGAAAAGGTCAGGCATTGGATCCCAACTTACCTGGGTTTGAATCACTTATAGAGGTATGTTCATAACTTACAGAGGTATGTCCATAACTAAGTGAATGGACCCTCTTTGAGCCTCAGTTTATTCATCTGAAGAGTAATAAGAATTATTCCTAACTGACAGAATTGCTCTGAAGACCAGAAAAAATACGTATAAAGTGCTTGCTACTCTTTCCTGCACAAAGAGGAGAACTACCATTATCATTGGCTTCTGAATGATGGGGGAAAGAGATGAGGTTTGTGAGGGACAGAGAGAAGAGGAAGCCCAAGAACAGTGCTTTGAAGGATACTTTATTTAGAAGAGTAGAAGCAGGAAGAGGAATCTGAAAGAAATGATGGAATGTTAGGAGAAAGAGGGGAAAAAGAAGTGGCAAGCTAAAGAAGGGAAAAAAAAAGTTTAGTCAATAGTGTCAAATATCTTGCATCAGTCCAGAGAGATGAGTGGTAAAAAGAGGCTAGTGTTTAGAGTTTCACCTTTTACTTCCTTTAAGATGACATTTTCAGGGTTACGCCTGGGCTGAAGCATAAGTGTCATCATGGTTAACTCCATTTGCTTGTTCTTATTGGTCTGTTTATTTTAACTGACCTTATGTCATCTATGTGTTATGACTGTTTGTGAGAAACCAAAGTCAATTCAAAATCAGCAATCACCAACTTGAGGGTCTTCAGGACCACTGCTACAGCTCATCTCCCAACCCAATAAAGCAAAGCCTAGGTTTCCTAAGACGACATTTATAACCCTCATGATTTGAGCCTAAGGACTGTCTCAACTTCATTTCCTGTTATTGTTTGTTATGTATCTTTTGCCCCATTCCAAAGGAACCTGTTCTTACACACTGCTCTGCCTTTGCTCAAGCTACTGTTTACCTATGTGGAATGTTAGCTCCCTATATTCAAGGCCCTGGTCCAATGTCACTCTTTTCACATGGCCTTCCTTTTCTTGGCTAAAAGAAATATTCAATGTTTCATTTTCAGTCTTTCGAGACAGCCTGGCCAATGTGGTGAAACCTCATCTCTGCTAAAAATACAATTAAAAAAAATACACACAAAAAAAATTATCCAGGTATCGTGGTGTACGCCTGTAGTCCCAGCTACTCGGGAGGCTGAGGCATGGAACCCAGGAGGTGGAGGTTGCAGTGAGCCGAGATCAGGCTACTGCACTCTAGCCTGGGCGACAGAGCAAGACTCCATCTCAAAAAAGAAAGAAAGAAAGAAAAAAAACGTAATGGGAATTCCCAGGCCCTATCCCTCCAGTGGTCTAGAGTCTAGGACTTTGTATTTTGACCTGCATTCTAGCTGATGATGATGCAGTAGTAAGGGACTGCACTGATAAACATTTTTGTAGTTAATTTTTTTTTTTTTTTTTTTTTTTAGAAATGGGTCTCATTCTGTTGCCCAGGCTGGCTGGAGTGCACTGGCATGATCATAGTTCACTGCAGCCTTGAACTCCTGGGCTCAAGATATTCTCCCACTGCAGCCTTCTGAGTAGTTAAGACTAGACGCACATGCCACCACACCCATCTAAGTTAAATTATTTTTATTTTGTAGAGATGGAGTTTGCTATATTGCACAGAATGGTCTTGAACTCCTGCCTTCAAGTGACCTTCTTGCCTTGGGCTCCCAAAGTGCTGGGATTACAAACCTGAGTAACCAGGCCTGACCCATTTTTGTATTCTTTGAGGGAGTTATTTCTTTCTACTTTGTATTATACACTACATGTTTTGCAGAATGGTCTCTGGAACAACTTGCCTATATCTGTCCTAGCTTACACATGTTTCTGATGAATTGACATTTCTGTGCACCAAGGGTTTTAAAGTTGGAAAGGGGATCTATGTTGTTTGGTGAGCCACACCCAAAGAGGGAAGCAGCATTAATTATCCATCTTCCTCTCCTCCAGCTATGGCTCCAGGGCAGGACCTTAACTTGTGCAAGAATGCCTCTTGCTCAGCATGACAGATATTGGTGACCACTTGAGCCACATAGATGGTCACGTAATCATCTGAACAGGAAGGAAAACCCTGCTGTAGTGTCAGTGGAATTGTGTAAGTGTAATTGTGTCAGTGGAATTGATTTTAGGTGAGCCGGTCCAGAAACTATTCTACCTAACTTTTTTACCTTGGAGATAAAGACTTTTGAGGGCAGGATTTGTGTCTAGTTTGTGTTAGTCTTCACATGGTATTCAACATACTTTTGTTGAATGAAAAAGAAAGTAAATATACACTACTTTGATCTGGGAAAACAAGCACATGAATACTCTGAAGCCAATTCCAAGATGGGTTTGGAGGGAGTGACTTTGATTAAATGACTTATTCCACATGTGCTCTGTTCTTTCTTTGTAAATGGGAACTTGTGATGCCTGTCTACTACATATTTTACTTTTTAAAGAAACCGTAAGGTATTTTAAACCTCTTGGCTATGTGTGTATTTCATAAACATTTTGCATTATTAATAAGCTTTTACTTACAATTCACAGTTATGTCTGCTAAATTCAATACTGTAAATCCACATCCAAGTTTATAAAGCATAATAAATTTGATGATTGCTTCTTGCATTTTGCTTGAAAAGGGTTACTCTAGCTATTTCTTTAATCATACTTCTTTAGAGGAATTAAGGACCGTGGGAGACCAAGAAATTTCTGTCAAATCTTGGTTCGAACCCCATTTTCTGCCCTAAACTTCAGCTTTCTTATCTATAAACTGGAGTTAATACCTGCTTCTTAGGAGAGTGAAGATAAAATAAAATAATGCATGCAATATATGAGACTTAGCCTGTTATTATTTGGCAGATGCAAAGGCAGATACACTGAAAGGCTGAAACGGAATTGCTATTGGAAGGTGAACTAATCAACAAATCTGTACATTGATTTAGAAAATTTAAATCGCAACCTTTCTTAAATACATAGTAGTCGAATCATTGTACAATTGTATTCTGAAGAATAGTATCAAGTGGTAATAATTTTTATTATCTCATGCCACCTGGTGTCTTGACCAAGCTACTACAATCCATAACTGTGAGTTTTTTGGGCTGGTGGGGGGGTTTGTTTTATTTTGTTTTCTGAGAGATAAGGCATCTTCCATAATTATGAATTTTTAATAAAAACAATCCTAGTTAATATTACTAGACTTTTTTTCTGGAACAGGCACATATACATCTTTTACATGTGTTTACACGTGTAGATTAATTCAACACTTATTGAGCGATTGGTATGTACAAGTAAATTGTATGTATCATGTGATCTTGTCATCATGACATCCTTCTAGTTAGTTTTAATGTTCTCTCCATGAGACTTGAAGGGTTAAATGATACCCTCAAGGTCATTCAGCTAGAAACAGAACTGGTATCTAAACCAATTACTTATCTCACTGTGTCTATTACAGCACATAACAGTTAATTTACCCTAACTTATTTGTACAGCCAGTTTTCTTTTACAAGATGATCCTTTGAATATAGCAACCCTACCAAGAATCTTTAATAGAGTTGCTTTCTTTGGGGCTGAATGTTTATTCCATTTTAATTTCTCAATTCAACTTTTAGTTATATCTCTTTGAAAGACTTTTTTGTGGTTGCTCTAGGAATTGTAAGGAATTATTGCTCTAGGGATTCATTCTTAACATATCACTTCTACTTAGATTCAATATCACATTATTTCATGTAAACTATAAGAATCTTGACAGTATACTTCCATTTATACTCCATCCTTTATCCTATTATTGTCTTATATTTTACATCTAAATACATTACAAACCCCACAACACAGTGTTATAATTTTCACTTTATTTATTTTATTTTTTCTTATTTTTTAAAGATGGGGTATTGCTATGTTGCCCAGGCTGGTCTCAGACTCCTGGGCTTAAGCAATCCTTTAACCTCAGTCTCCCAAAGCCCTAGGATTACAGGAGTGAACCACCACACCCACCCATAGTTTTTACTTTAAATAGTCATTTGTCTTTTAATGGAATTAAGACGTGAAAAAAGATGATACCTTTTAAATGTCCTCACCTACTTAAGGCTTTTGATTCTTTTCACTCCTTTCATCTAAAAATCATTTCCTTTCTTTCATTTCTGATCTGATAATTTGATTCTTCTCTTTTTTCTTGGTCAATCTAACTTAAAGTTTGTCGATTTTTTTTTTTTTTTTTTGATGTTTTCAAAAAACCTAGCTTTTGGTTTCATAATTTACTCTTTTTTTCTGTTCTTTATTTTATTAATATCTAATCTAATCTCTATTATTTCCTTCCTTCTGATTGCTTTAGACTTAGTTTATTCTTTTCCCCCGCCCCTAGTGTCTTAGGCCAGGAATTTGGGTTATTGGTTTGAGATCTTACTTCTTTTTTAACTGGGCATTTACAGCTGTAAATTTTCCTCTAAGCACTACTTTAGTTACATATGTTTTAATATCTTGTATCTTTGTTTTCATCCATCTGTAAGTATTTTCTAATTTCTTGTATCAGTCTGTTGTCACAGTCTTATAAAGAAATACCTGTGACTGGGTAATTCATAAAGAAAAGAAGTTTAATTGGCTCACAGTTCTGCCGGCTGTACAGGAAGCATGGTTGGGGACGCCTCAGGAAACTCGCAATCATGGCAGAAGGTGAAGGGAAGCCAGCATATCTTACATGGCTACAGCAGGAGGAAGAGAGATGGGGGGAGGTGCTACACACTTTTTAAACAACCAGATCTTGTGATAACTCACTCTTATGAGAGAACAGCACCAAAGGGGAAATCTGCCCCCATGATCCAATCACCTCCCGCCAGGCCCCGCCTCCAATATTTGGGATTACAATTTGACAAGAGATTTGGCCTGGGACACAGACCCAAACCACATCATTTCCCTTTGATTTATTTTTTGACCCATTTGATTTTTAATTTCATTCTTTATTCCATTGTGGTCAGAGGAAATAATACTTTGCGTTATTTCTATTCTCTTTTTCCTTTTTGTTTTAGAGATGAGGTCTCACTATATTGCACAGGCTGGAGTGCAATGGCTATTTACAGGTGTAATCATAGTGTACTACAGCCTGAAATCCTGGGCTCAAGTGATTCTCCTATCTCAGTCTCTTGAGTAGCTAAGACTTTAGGTGCACATCACCATGCCCAACTCTTTCTATTATTTTAAATGTATTGAGGTTTGCTTTATGGCCTAACTGTATCTTGGAGAAGGTTCTATATACACCTGAGAAAAATGTAGAGTCTGGTGTTTTTAGGTGGAGTGTTCTATAGATATCTGTTAGGTCTAGTTGGTTTACAGTGTGTTTAAGTCTTCCATTTCCTTGCTGATTTTCTGCCTTGTTCTACCCACTATTAAAGTGAGTTATTGAAGTTCCGACCATTGTTACAAAATTGTCCATTTCTCCCATCATTTCTGTCAGTTTTTGCTCCATGTATGTTGGTACTCTGTTGTTAGGTATATATATGTTTATAATTGCTTACATTTTCCTGATGGATTGACCCTTTTGTCTTCATAAAAATATACTTCTTTATCTGTAGAAACACTATTTTTGTTTTAAAGTCTATTTTTTTCTAATATTAATATAACTTCTCTACCTTTCTTATGGCTGGTGCTTGCAAGATATATCTTTCTATTCTTATACGTTTAGGTATTTGAATCTAAAGTGTATCTTCTGTAGTCAGCATTTATTTGGATCTTGATTTTTCATCCAGTCTAACGATCTCTGCTTTGTATTGCCTATGTTCTTTTTTTTTTAACCTCTGTTAAAATGATTATTTTTTCCATTTACCACTGTTAAAATGACTACTTTTTCCTTTTTCAGTATGTTGATACGGTGAATTGCATTCCTTGATTTTCAAATGTTAAATCAATCTTGCATTCCTATGAATTCTTATGCCCATTTGACCTTATTATACTGTCATTTTTATATATTGCTTTATTATATTTGCTTTTTTTAAAAAAAGATTTTTGCATCTATCCTCATGAGGAATATTTGTAGTTTTCTTTTCTTGTAGTGTCTTTATCTGATTTTAATATTAGGTTAATGTTATCATAAAATGAGTTGGGAAATATTACCCTCTCTTCTATATATTGGAAGATTTTTTTATATAATTGGTATTATTTCTTACTTAAATGTTTGGTAGAATTCACCAACGAAACAATCTGAGCTTGAAGTTTTGTTTGTTGGGATGTTTTAAGGTATAAATTTAGCTTCTTTCTTAGATTTAGAACTATTCAGATGATCTTTCTGCTCTAAATAAAGCTTTTTCTAGACTCCCTCTACCTGTGTGAGCCTAATGTTGTCTGTTTATTTTTCATTTTCCCATACATTTTTAGTTTATAGACATCTCTGTCCTAACTATGCTGTATATGTAAATTGTGTGTGTTTAATTTGCTCCCCTTTATTCTTTCTTTTTAAAAGAGAGAATGTAAGAATATTCAGATTTACGAAGCCAACATTTTCTACAAAAATTCAGAAGTACATTTAAGTAGTCTTCTAGTGGCAATTTTCCAGTCTCTGTTCAGAGGAAGTACTTTCATGTGGGATTTTTTTTTTTTTTTTAAATGACTAGAGGGACCACATGGGTACTTCCTGGGCAGGAAGTACCTGCCAGGTACTTCCAGTATAGTCGTTAGGTCTTTTTTTGGCTTCCAAGCATCAATTCTCCCTTTGGTTGGTAGCAGCCCCTTGAGTTATGTCTGGGAAATCTTTTTTACTTTGTATATAGTCTTGGTCAATAGGATACCCTACTGTTCCTTAGTCAAGGGATAGCAATGAACTAATCTCGTCTAGTCAGATTCTCTCTCCTAGAAACTGAATCTTGAGCAGCATCACATAAAGACGTTGGAGCCAATTCATCTTATGAGTTTTAATATTCTTACACATCTCTAAATTAACTCCTGTTACCTGAATCTCTGGGGCCATCCTGGTTTCTGTTCTTTCTGAGTCTGTTTGTTTCTTCAATTTTTGTGGGCCATCCTGTATTTTGAAAAGTAATCATAATTCTGGGTAAGTTAGCAAGAATTGATTTCAGTAGTTGTAACCTAATGACCCTACTTGATAAAAGAGTGAGTGGGGAAAGGTGGTAACTGTTCTTTTCTGGACAGAGAACACAGTATATATAAAGGCTGTTTGTTTTTTTATAGGATTTGTATGTATCATAGGTGGACTATTTATATCAAAGACACTGGATGGGGGAAAGCTTATTAGAAATGCAGATAGTCTACCCTAGGCCTACTGAATAAGAATTTCTCAGCATGGGGCCTAGAAAATCTAAAATTTGAACAAGTTTCTCAGGGATTACTCTGAGAAGTAAATTTGAGAAACACAGCATAAGGCCATACATTTTGAAATATGAAAAATACAAACTGGAAAACTTTAAACTGCTTAAACTCAACTTAGTCAGTTTAATCTCTTTGATCCTATGTTCTCATCTGTAAAGTGAGTGTAGTAAGACTTTGTCATCAGTTGTTTTAAGAGATTAAAATATGCATAGAAAAGATTTTGGTGTTTCCTCAGTAGAGGAGAGTTGCATCAATTTTAGGTGTTTAGATTCTAAAACCTAAGTGCATGGTAAAACTTGTGACTAGGTAAAATTACAGTTGAAAATAGTTTAAATCCACAATAATAATGTGTAGCTACCTTTATGCATCATGTTGTAGAAAATGCACTTTTAGTAAGTATATTACTGAGAATGTTTCCTGAAGAGTTAGGATATGTTAGAATAGCTGAACACCATGTAAAGTAGGTTTGTGATTTGAAGTCATGTTCTATTTTTAAAAGATACAAATATACATTCTTAAATTGCTTCTCAGTCATGCTCCAGGTCAAACAAGTATGGAAGAAGGGCAGGTGATTCTCCACGTAGTGCCATTCCAGTGACAGCTTATGGATGCTCTAGTTTCTGAAATGTCACTACCTGATGAGACAGAGGAAGAGAACTAGAGAAACGGCTGCCAGGTATTAAATTCTTCCACCCAGGAATACCCATCTATACTTGTGGTCAAATTCATTGATTGGCAAAGCAAGACACATTGCTATGCTGGATTTCAGTGGCTAGGGAAGTTCAATCTACCTGAGTTCCTAAAAGCAGAGGGAATAGAAACGCTGGTATCAATACTGTTTTCCACATGGGGTCTGGATATTGTATGTTTTGAAAGCTCCCTAGGTGATTCTAATGTGAAGTCAAGGTGGAGCACCACTGGTCCAGGGCTTATACTCTTTGAGAGAAAGGAAAGAATCAATTGCTCTACTTAAAGTATCATGTGAATTTGGGTAGGTTAAATGTGTGCATTGTGTGACATTGGCTGACTTCTATTTTACCTGTGTTTAAGAGTGGCTTTACATGGTGAGGAGATCAAATTGTCAAGGGTCATTGGTGGTGACCACTGCCTGCCTGCCCCTGTGCTCTTCTCTCTTTTTCCACACTGGTCATCACCTGGTGTTCCCAATAAAGTTTGTGATGGAGGTAAGGTAAGATATGGGTCTCAAATTTCTTTTGTCCCAGTATTCACAATTATGTAAGCCCTAGTTTTAATTAAGCTTTGAGAAACGTGGCAGTACTCATAAATTACCTGGGGAAATTTAAAAAAATCACTACTGCTGGGCTGGTATGTATTTTTACAGATGAGTAGCTCTCTCTAAAACACTGTTTTACATACAGGCAGATATTAATATTTGGAGCCATTTTCTGAGCCATTGATTGTATCTAAATCCTTCCACTGGACTGAGCCCAAACTTCCAATAATGTCACTTTTTGATGCCCTTTCTTCAGTGACTGGCTTTCAGGGCTTCTGTCTATATAGCATGGTTCAAAGTGTTTGAAAGACTGATCACAGTGCATCTCAGGCCCCTGCAGGACATAAGAAGCTAGAGAGAAGCTGCTAAGATGCCGAGGAGGGGGAAGAAGGAATAACTCACATGCTGGATGGGACAGGTGGCTTAGATGAGGGATTGTCTTAAAATAATGTTGATTAAAACACTGTCTCTGGCACATGGGAGGCTCTCAGTACACACCAGTGAATGGTAGAATCAGAATTTTTAAAATTAGAAGTACCCTAAACCACCTGTAAATGAAGCATAAATCCTCCCAAGAGGCTTCCTGAATAGTGTTCATCCATTCTGTGCTTGACTATTTCAATGATAGAGAATTCATTACTTCCCGTGACAGTCTACTTAATAAGAAGTTCTTTATATTACACTAGAAATTGCTTCTTCCTGTTTCTTATTCTTCCCTTTGGAGCTAAATAGTAAATTTAACCCCTCTACAAGGGAACCCATCAAACTTTGAGAGAGAATTAATACATCACTTTAAAAATCTTATCTAGACCAAATATGTCTAGATCTTTAACCCCTCTCCAACTGACTTTAGGTCATATAACAGTTTATAAAAACTCTTTAACAATGTAAACATCCTCCTAATAGTTTATCAAAAGTATTCATCCAGTTAGCTTCTGTTCTTGCAACCAAGTCTTTGACTGTTATGCCCCTGCCCCCCAAAAGATAAGCTGAGCTTGACACTCCCCTACCCCAAACCCAGTACCTAACCCCTGGTCCTCAGAATTTAAGCTTATTTGGAAATAGGGTCATGGCACATGTAGTTGATTAAGTTAACATGGCACATGTAGTTGATTAAGTTAAGATGACGTTAGATTGGAGCAGTGTGGACTTCTAATCCAATATGACTGGTGTCCTTATAAGAAGATAGCTACACAAAGATGTGGAGACAACATGTGGTAACAAAGGCACATGCTGGATTTATGCAGCTGCAAGCCAAGGGATGCCAAAGAATTCCAGAGAACCAACAGAAGGGAAAAGAAGAATTTGCCTACAGGTTGCAGAGGGCACATGGTCCCACTGACACCTTGATCTTGGACTTGATCAGAATCACAGACAATACATTTCTGCAACCAGTGTGTGCTACTTTGTGACAGCATCCCTAGGAAACAAATACACTGGCTTTGACTATGTTCTGGACTTTCTTTTGATCCCAGCAGGATCATTCCATGTAGTAATTCAGCGAAGTAAGGAAAATCAGGGAGCTTTTCCATTATCCCAAGTCCTTAGTTGAAACCGATTTCATATAAACAGAGTCTGTGAACTAATACACTTGATGTTAAACATGCTGTAGGGGGAATGAATCTCTTAATCAACATATTTAGATGTGCAAATACAACTTTATTTTTCTATAATTTAATTTTTAAATAATAGTGCTACTGATATATAATTTAAATATCATGAAATTCATCCTTTTAATGTGCAGTTCACTGGTTTTTAGCATATGAAGTTGTGCAACCATCAACATTATTTAATTTTAGAACATTTTTATCACCCCAAAAATAAACTTTATATCCATTAGCAGTCATTCCCCACTTCCCATCTCTGTTGATTTGCCTATTCTGGACTTTTTACAAATGGAATTGTGTAATATATAGTATTTTAAACTGACTTCTTTCACTTAGCATAATGTTTTCAAAGTTCATCCATGTAACACTACTTCATTACTCTTTATTGACAGATAATATTCTATTTACGTATATATAATTTTTGTTTAACCATTCATCATTTCATTGGTATTTGGATTATTTCCATTTTTTTTGCTATTATGAATAGTGCTGCTACGAATATTTGTGTACCAGCTTTGGTGTACACCCTTTTTCATTTTTCTTTGGTGTATACTTAGGAATGGAATTGCTGAGTCATAAGATAACTATGTTTAAAAAAACAAGAAAGGAAGAGAAATAGAAGAACAAAATTAAAAAGATAACTGTGTTTAACATTTTGAGAGACTGATAAGCTGTTTTCCATAGCAGCTGCATCATTTTACAGTCCCACCGGTAATGTACAATTGTTCCAGTTGCTATACAGCCTCATTAACATGTTATAGATTTCTTTTTATTTTAATCATCCTAGTGGATATGAAGTGGTATCTCATTGTGGTTTTGATTTGCATTTCTTTAATGACTATTGACGTTGAGAATCTTTTCTTATGTTCATTGGTCACTTGCATATCTTCTTTGGAGAAATGTCATTCAAATCCTTTGCCCATTTCTTTAAATAGGCTATTTTTTTTAGAGCAGTGTTAGGTTCACAAAAAATTTGAGAGGAGGCTGCAGAGAATTTCCATATACTTTCCCCCAAATAAAGAACTTCCTTAATCATCAACATTTGCACTGCAACGGCACATTTGTCACCATCAAGGAACCTACATTAACACATAGTTGTCAACCAAAGTCCATAGTTCACATTAGGGTTCACTCTTGGTGTTGTACATTCTATGCATTTGGACGAATGTATAATGACATATTTATATGTCCGCCATTATAATATCATACAGAATATTTTCCCTACCCTAAGAATCCTCTGTGATTTTCCATTTATCCCTTCCTGCTCCCAACCCTTGCAACTCCTCATCTCTTTTATTCTCTCCATAATTTTGCCTTTTCCAGAATGTCATATAGATGGATTCATATAGTATGTGGCCTTTTTAGATTGGCTTCTTTCACTTAGTCATAGAAATTTAAACTTCTTCCGTGTCTTCTCATGGTTAAATATTTCTTTTTCTTTCTTTCTTTTTTTTTTTTTTTTTTTTTTGAGACAGAGTCTCACTCTCTTGCCCAGGCTGGACTGCAATTGCACAATCTTGGCCTACTGCAACCTCAGCATTCTGGGTTCCAGCGATTCTCCTGCCTCAGCCTCCTGAATAGCTGGGACTACAGGTGCATATTACCATACCCAGCTAATTTTTGTATTTTTAGTAGAGACAGGGTTTCACCATGTTGACCAGGCTGGTCTCAAATTCCTGACCTCAGGTGATCCACCTGCCTCGGCCTCCCAAAGTGCTGGGATTACAGGCATGAGCCACCATGACCAGCTTAATATTTCTTCTTAGTGCTGAATAATATTCCATTAAGTTTATTTGGTTGCTTCCAAGCTTGGGCAATTATGAATAAAGCTGATATAAATATTCTGCACAGGTTTTAATGTGGACATACATTTTCAGCTTATTTGGGTAAACACCAAGAAGCACTACTGCTGGATTACATGGTGAGAATATGTTAGTTTTATAAAAAAACTAAACTGTGTTCCAAAATGGCTATACCATTTTGCATTGCCGCCATCAATGAATGAGAATTCTTTGTCCATTTTCCAACTGGGTAATTTTTCTTTTTTATTGTTGAGTTTAAGAGTTTTAGTAAGTATATTCTAGACACAAGTCCCTTATCATTCTGATTTCTGAGTCTCCTCAAGTTCCCTGGATCTTGCTGCCATGGCTGCATCTCTTCTGGCCACATGGGAGAAACATCCTGCTGTTTCAAATGCCATGACATGCTGGGTAGCCTGAGGATTTAGTGATACTTTTCTAGGTTCATCTACAAAGAAGGATACCTACAGGTCTTTCTAATCTTTGGCTCTACCTCCATGGAAGGTGAGAAAAACCATCTTTTACATTGGTATGTGATTTACAATCTTTTCTTTCAGCACTAATCTTTGTGTCCTAACTCATTCAGGTTTTTGAGGTTTAGTTCTCAGAAACTAGTCTATAGAATTCAAACTTTTCTCTCGAATTATTGTCTCTGCTATCAAGTTTAAAATCTATTTTAAAATTCAAAGGCAAGAATTTGATTTCTTTTCTTTCTGCCTCCACAATACCTCTGTTTGAGTTTGAATGGAGGCAGATGCCAGATATAATACTGCAAAACTATCATCTTGCTATCTGCAAAACTATCATATAAAATAGTTGTCTAAAAGCAAGCTGAGACTAAACAAGTGCAAGTTGCACAGGTAGTGAAGCTTAGTGAGAGTAAGTGATGCAAGAGTCATTCTGAAGAGTGAACAGCAACTTTGCTTTGTATTCCAACTCCACAGTCATGGGTTCTGCAATTGGAAGTAGCTTAAGCAAAGAGTGGAATACATTTTAAGGATATGGTGACGTCTCATAGAATCCCAGGACCAGAAAGCAGTTAGGCCTTGGGAATAAATGGAATCAGGAACTCAAATGTAATCACACTCTTCACCTTTTCTGGTTCACAAAATTACTGAAAACTCCCATTTTTTTTTGCAGTTCCTAGTGGCATTTAAAGATAATCTGATCTTTGTTTCTAAAATACACTTCCAAAATTCCCAGAAAAGGACAGTTTCTCAAATTGAGTAAATGTGGCCAGGGCTAGGGGAACAGAGGAAAGTCCCATTCTAATAACATAGATATTTTCATGGTTACCAGGCAAATGGTGTGGGAGACATGGGGGAAATTAAAAAAATTAGTTTGCAAAGCAGGTGAATCTGGCAGGTGCTCTCTTTGTTGTTCTTGGTTGCATGTAGTTGAAATTTCAAACCTCTTAGACCAGCATACAAAGGCCTTCAAAATGTCCCTTTAATCTGTTTTTCCTACTTTTTCTGTTAACCCTGTATCATTCCCTATACCCTGAATCTAGAAGCACCAAGCTACTTTCTCTTCCTGGAATGCACTGGGCTCTTCGTGCCTATCAGCCTTTGCACAAGTTTCTTCTTAGTTTGGAAAGCGTTTTTCTCCCTAGTCTGGCTGGTAACTTCTAGTTATCTTTTAGAAGTCTAGCTCAGAGTTATATCTGGAAACACTTGACTTTCAAAGAATAATTTATTGCTTTTTTTGTGTTTCACTTTGTTGGCACTATTCTAGGACCCCTATCACACTGGATTGTAGTTGTCTAATCTGTCTCTTTTCTCTACCAACTTGAACATTTTAGAAGTAAAACTATGCCTTGATCGTATTTGTCTCAATGGTGGCTTGTCTTTGGGTTGTACATAGCAGAGGTTCAATAAAATTCTCATCAGTTATTATTTTTCTCTTTTTCTCCCCGACCTAAGTAATCTCAGTACCCCCAGCTCCTTAAATTATCAACAAATAGAAAAAAAGCTCTATTCGTTTTTATCCTTGTTCTTTACTCTCTTTAGTTTAAACCCAAATTTGACTATGTAAATGTTATTTCATTTTGTTACCCCTTTCCTTCATTAAAACAAAAATACCCTTCATGCACGTGCAAAACACTCTACCCCACACTGTTAAAAGAGCAGAAATGAACACTAACAAAAGCCAAGATGAAAAATTTCCCCAATGTTGAATTTTTGGACTTAATGTGGGAGTAGGAAAAATAGAGACACAATTCTGGTTCTCCCTTTGTCAGTTTTCAATTGCTGTTTCTCAATCTCAGTCAGAAAACACATCTCTCTGCCTTTCGTTTCACCCCATTTCTACTTTCTCCTCCCTTGCCCCTATGCAAAACCAAAGATGGGTTGAGAGGCCAGGCATAATGGAAGAGGAACGTTCTTTTCTTCCACTCCTGCTTCATTCTCTCCCCCTTTCTTCTTCAAATTCTGTTTTGGGCCCATCCTTCCTCACCCTTCCATTTTCATCTGATGGACACACTGTCACTGTTGTCTCTTGTCATATTTGATTTTATGACATTTCATGATTTTTTTTTTTTTTTTGGTAAATTCATGGACAGATAATGTATCCTGGTAAACACTTAGATTAAAATAAATTTACACAGTTGATTACTATAAATGAAAATTAGTGACTCAAATTCTCCAGGTTTCTAAGCTGCTTAGACTAAGCCAATCAGGTAATTTTCGCTACTTCTGGGCAAAATGTATCTGAATCTATTCAGTGGATTTGTAGGACGAAATCTAAGTTTACCTCTTTCATCTCTCATTTAAATGCGGAAAAACAAAATCAATAAAAATCGATACATGCTTATTAAGCATTTTAAGGAGGATGTGAATAAGGAGCGGAGGATTTGAGCAGTGACTACAGCATTGTCAAAACCAATAACCAATGCCAATCAGTAGCTCTTTTCACCTCTCACACAATAATAGAGACAGGAGAGGATAAAAAAGGGTGACATTAAAAAAAAGTATGGATGTTAAAATGAAAAAAAACATTGGAAATGGCACTGTAAATGACACCGCAAAAGATCGCCTCCAGGCACTGTGCGGAGCTTTGCAGACTCAGGTCCTCACCCGAGGGCCGCAGGACGGACCTCGGGAAGGCTCCGCCCCACAAACTATTTCATTGGCGCCCCCACCGCCCCACACTTCCCCTCTTCCGCATGCGCACAAGGAGCAGGAGCCGGCCAGCTCGTCACGTCGCCTTCCCCGCCCCTAAATTTCCAGTTCCGATTGGTCCGTTTCATGGGACCGCCCCTCTGGCCCGACCAATGTGAAAGCCTCCTCGGGTGCTCCGCCCGCCCCGCGGGCTGCGTGCGGCATTGCCTGCGAACCCTGGCGGTGAGAGGGGATGGCGGTTGTGGCGGCGGCTGCAGGCTGGCTGCTCAGGCTCAGGGCGGCAGGGGCTGAGGGGCACTGGCGTCGGTTCCGTGGCGTGGGGCTGGCGCGGGGATTTCTGCACCCCTCCGCGACTGTCGAGGATGCGGCCCAGAGGCGGCAGGTGGCTCATTTTACTTTCCAGCCAGATCCGGAGCCCCGAGAGTACGGTGAGCCAGGGACTGCCCACTCGGTCCCGCTGTAGCCCGGACTCCCAGGCTCGCAGGCGCCCGCGAGGGGCAGAGGCCGGCAGGCTGCAATCCTTGCATCCTAGCTTATTAACTGCCTTACCCTCTGGAACCTCCTTGCCCCAGGGTCTAACTGTGATTCACTTCTTGCTCTATTTTTGTGAGTGTTCCGCCCCAGAGACGCAGTCCTCCCTCCCTCGCACCTTTGTGATGGGTGAGAGGGCATACTGCCACCTGAAAGGGCCTGAGGGTGGAGGGGTGGTGCCCAGGGAACGCCCCCCCCTTTCTCTCTCCTCCATCCTTACTTTCTCAACCTAGACCTTAGGTGTTGTTCCAGCCTGCCCGGGACTGGGTCACTAGCTTAGGTAGAGACATTTAATATATATATACACACACACACACACATATATATATATATAAAATATATATATAAAATCAATTCTGTTACTCAGTTCCTTGGTTTCTTCTTACCTACAGAAATTGTGTGTGTGTGTGTGTGTATATATATATGTCCCTTGGTTTCTTCTTACCTAGAGAAATACATATATATATATCCCTTGGTTTCTTTGTACCTATAGAATTTCTGCAGGTAAGAAGAAACCAGGGGACTGAGTAATTGAACTGATTTTCCCAAGGTCACAGAACAGGTTCTTCCTAGAGATGAGAAAGAATCCAGACTTTCTACTTAAGCTTAGTACTGAGCTTGTCCTGGGCTATGCTGCCACTTAGCCAAGGAGGTGAAGGTGATGGGAGGAGGAAGCCATAGGAAGGCTATGTAGCAAACTCCTCGTGGTATGACTATTGCATGATTTTTACCATTTCTGCAAGTTTCATGTAATGTCTCTTATCAGAATATCAGATCCAGTGTCTCTCATCAGAATATCAGGAAACTAGGGAAACATGTATTGCTTCCTTGTCTAATAACTTCTCACGTGCATGCTAGAGCTGACATTTTTGGAAGTGTGTCTTTTCTTGTGGATAAGAATGAACATTTATTGAGTGCTTACCAGGGTCAGGCACTGTGTGTATGTTTCATCCTCTCATTTAAGGGTTAGGACAACCTTAAAAGGTTGGTAAAGTTTTTATTCCCATTTTGCAGTTAGATTAATGGAAGTCTTGAGACAGTTTGTCCAGGATTACACAGATAAGTTAGTGGTAGCTCCAGAGCTCCAGCTTTGGAATCTAATTGATCAGGTTCCAGAGCTTCCATTCTAAACAATGTACTAAGATGCATGTAGATATAATTTACTAGGAGGGTGTCCCAGTATTGTGAAACAGTAGGTACCATAAAGGTTAATAGTAGGGTTTTTTTTTCCACCACCAAGATGAGCCCTCAATTCTGTCTTCAAAGCAAAGAATAATCCACCTTTCCATATTTGTAAATTTACTAAAATCTAAGTAAAATGATATCATGTTATCGTGATATATATCATGATATATATAAACTTGTTCTTATTTTAAAAATAAGGTTTTAAATTACAGGTAATTTGGATAATGGAGAAAAAGTAAAAAAAAAAAAAAAAAAAAAAAAAAAATCTGCTGGGCGCAGTGGCTCATGTCTGTAATCCCAGCACTTTGGGAGGCTGAGGTGGGTGGATCACCAGGTCAAGAGATCGAAGCCATCCTGGCCAACGTGGTGAAACCCTGCCTCTACTAAAGATACAAAAATTAGCTGGGCGTGACAGCGCATGCCTGTAGTCCCAGCTACTTGGGAGGCTGAGGGAGGAGAATCGCTTGAACCCGGGAGGCGGAGGTTGCAGTGAGCTGATATCGTGCCACTGCACTCCAACCTGGTGACAGAGCAAGACTCCATCTGAAGAAAACCCCCAAAACCAACCAAACAAACAAAAATCGCCACCCACTACTAACATTGTGGGTGTATCCTTACAGGTATTTCCTTTTAGTTTAGTATTTTCCGTACTTTTAGTTTTAATACAAATACAACTTATTTAGTCAGAAGGATAATCCTATCATTCTCTGGAGTTTTTATAACCTTCTTGAGAATTTAGAAGAAATGTTGCACGGAGTAGAGATGCTACAAGTCTTTTACAAGTTAAATTCTTGACTTCGGAATCAGATTGTCCTAAATTTGATCTTGTCTTGGCTATCTATAACTTTGGAGTTATCACTTATCTTCTATAAGCCTCAGTTTCTTTATATGTAAGGGGTTAATAATACCTACTTCAGAAGGTTGTTCTGAGAGCTACATAAAACAATGTCTATAATATACTTAACACTGTTTGACAACTGAGAATCAAGCATTCACTCAATAAGTGGAACCTTTAATTACCATTATGTTTTTGTTGCTAAAGTTTTGCAGTTTTTATAAATAATGCAGATATAAGCATTTAATGTGTATGGGTTTTATGTATCTGAGATGATTTCTTTAGGATAGAGTTCTGAATGCTTTAGTGGATTTTAAGTGCATAGTTCAAATTTATAGCCTAGTTTATACCCCATAACATGTATAGTAGTATGAGTATTAGATATTAATGCTAAAATTAGGTGTTCATGTACACTTTTGGATATTTTGTGCTACCTGAGCTTTGTTTTAATTTTGATTTGTTTCATTTCTGTTGAGGAATATTTTCCCATGTTTTTGTTAACTTGATTTATTTTTACTTAAGAATTGAGTATTAGATGTGTTTACAGATTTTTAAAAGTATACTCAGTATTTTTCCTATCAATATTATCTACTATTATTGCATAGTTGCTCTTTTCCAGGTGTTGTGTTAGACATCAGTTTATAATCCTCACAGTAACCTTGTGAGCTAGACAATATTATGCTCATTTTAAAGATGAGAAAATTGAGGCTCAGAAATGTTAGTACTTGCCCAAGTCTGGTAAGAGTTTGAATCTTGATGTGTCTGACTCCAAAGCCTCCCACACTACTTATATACTAAGATTTTTGTCTATTAAAAAATATTGAAGAAGATACTAACTTTCTGCTTTTCACATGTGCTGCAAATACTTTTCATTCTTTTATTTTGGTTGTTTTGACATATAAAAGGTACTGTTTAAATAGGAGGTAGTCAGATTAGACTCTGAGTTGTTGACACTTATGCTGCTTTATGCTGGCATGTTTGCTCCCTTTATCACACTGTGTTGTTCTCTGAGAACAGTTCATCTTGGCTTCTCCATACCCCTGATTCTTGGGCATTGTGTGGATGTAGTTTGTTTATTCAGTCATTCTTTGCATTTTTATTTTCTCCTGGATGCCAGACTGTCTGCTAGCTGTTAAGGATATGATCATGGACCTGTCAGAGGGTAATCTGAACCTTCTTTTTGGACACCTTGTATCCCCTGTCTGCCAGGAAATTCAAATTTTTTGTAGTATTTTCATCCAGGGTTGAGCTACATGTAAGAAGGTCATCCATATACTGGAGTATACTCCCATTTCTTAATTGCAGACCCCTCAGATCCCTCTCCAAGGCCCAGGCAAAGCAATGGGGGCTATCCTGAAAACCCTGAGGGAGAACTGTCCAAGTGTACTTGTTTTTCTTTGGTATTAGGATTTTCCCATTCAAAGGCAAAAAGGTATTGGGATTCTGGGGCCAGAGAAATGGAAAAGGAAGCATCTTTTAGGTCTAGGACTGAGAACCATTTAGCATCCCTTGGCATCTGAGCCAGGAGGGTATATGGATCTACCACTAATGGGTGGACCCACGAGTGGGTCTTAAGAGCCCATGGGTAAGTAATACCTCAGCTGTGGATGCTTGGCCTTTTCTTGCTTCCAGCTTAATTGGATATTGTTTTCCATTATAAATAGCTAGGGGTCTTTAAGCTGTATTTTGACTGGCACCACTGTTTTAGCCTTCCCTGGTTTTCCAGTATACCATGCCAGTGTGTTAACCTGCTTATTAATGTGATCTGGGACAGTTTCTGTATTTTTGACTATTAGCAATTTCACCAGATGATGCTTAAATTGTAGTAGTGCCCCTATTTTAACCATAATATCTCTTTCCAACAGGGGGACTGGGCAACTTGGTACTACTAGAAATTCCTGTTGGAAGATTTGTTTCTCAAATTGACAAATCAAAGGAGGAGTAAAGGATCTTATTTGTGGCTTTCCTTCCATTCCCATAATGGTCGTGGACTGGGAGGAAAGTTTTCCTACATAAGCAGTAAGGAAAGAAACTGAATTTGTATCGAAAAGAAACTGAATTTGGGTGCCCGTGACATCCAGAGTTACCTGGGGGCTCCTCAGTAGTAATTACGATGTTCGGGAACAGGGGCAGTGAGGAAGACCCTGGACCGCTTCAGTCTTCATCTGATTTCTCTTTTTGCACTGCTAGAGTTTTGCCTTATTGAACCCCTTGGTGGGAGCAGGGCCAATAAATCTTCCAACGCCAGGGGTCGTAACTGATGCCCTCACATTTTTGGCAGGGGACTGGCAGGGGCTTAATACAGTCCTTTATCCAATTCTCAATTTTCTTGCATTTGAAGCATGAGCCTTTGCTGTCCAGATTATCAGAGGCAAGCCAAATCAACCAAATTCCAAGTGGCTAGTGTTCTCCATCAATTCCTGCAGGCCTGAAATAGGTAGCCTAGGAATTCCAGATAAATAGAACACATGATGACTTGCTGGAAATTCACAGGAAGCAAAATAACTATTCTCAGAACCAAATAAAAGCCTTCCACTAGAAACTAAAAAATGTCTATAGTTCTATATATGGTTTTATATATATGCATACACAAGTAAAACCCAAAGGAGAACAAATAGCAAACAAATGAAAATTAGAAGCAAAAACAAATAAACAGGAAACCATCCCTACATTTTTGCTACTTAGCCTACCTGGGGGCTACAGTGTTACCCAGAGCTCCCCAGAAATCCACATAATGAATATTTATTTTATTCCTGATACACAACTCAATATCCTTAATTCCACCAGTATCACCATACATACTGTGCAATGAAGAAATTCACTCTAGGCACATGACCAGTAAGTACTCCAGTGCCAGCTTGTTTAGTAAAGTTATACTTATGTGAACTTGAAAATTGCTTAGACTTATTTACTTAATTTATGAGTGCTCCTTAATTATAAGCCAATAATAATAATAAGCCAGTAATAGACACAACATATAACAATAAGTGTACATACAAATAAATACATCTAGATGTGTATACACAAACACAAATGAAGATCCAATAGCTTTTACCTTGGAACTCTAGCCATGAGATAGCAATATAAGCCCACTGGTTTTACTGTTTGACCCAATGGGTAATCCAGTGAAGGCTGTGAACCGAAATTTCAGGTCAAGCAGTTTCCTTGGTAGTTTGATTTTTAAAGGCCAAACCTCCCCAGACTCCAAACACTGGGGCCAAACAGCACCATAAGAGAACACCACATGCTAACGAGGCCAACCGGACTTAGAACAGCAGCACAAAAGCCTGGATACATGCACCTCCATCCCACCTTCGCATTCAACAGAGCTCCAAGCAATACTGGGCCAAACAGTATTGCAAAAGAGTATCAAGTTTACTGAATCCTTATTTCCCATGACTATATCAAATGCACACGAACAATGACCAGAGCACAGTCCAACTGCTGCAGCAACAAACAAGCCCCAAGAGTGTCCAAACTGTCCCATTGTCACCTGCTAGAGAAAATTCCAAGGAGGCCTTTGTACTAGACCTCAGAACCTCTGCCGAGAGTGTCCCCTTTGGAGAGGTTCAGGTCTGGAGTTGGATCCCCCGGGGTGTTCCCCTTTGGGGTCCAATCTTAGAGTGTCAGACGTCTCTGACTTTAGTTGGGCATAGATGCTGCTTTGTATGTTTTCCCTCCAGAGGTGATGGCCTACTGCGAACTTTGTTTTGTCCCTTGTTGAAAGCCTCAACTTGTAGCATACTTATAATTTGATAAGGCCATGCTTTCCCTTGCTTCCCATTCCACTAGAGTGATAGCCATGAACTTTAATGATAGGAACTGGAGGCTAGGTGCATTTCTTTTGTCCTTGGCAAGTCAAAGAGATAGACTAGGAGAAAGGTCAAAACTCCTAAGAGACATTAATGTTTGCCATTACTGGTTAACTCTATAGGATAGTTTGGCATAAGAACCCTGTGGGAGAATTTAGCATAAGAAAACAAAGTTTAAGTCACCTGAAACATGTGTGAATTCATACTGGATGAGCTGCTGTGGCCAATTGCAACCCATGTAAGGATCAGGGACTATAGTCGGAAAAGATAGAAAGGAGTCCTCCCCCCTCCTGGTATGGGCAGCTATCCCCCTCGGCCTTCAGGTAACACTGGAAAGTGGCCATGGCCAGTTGCCCACAATTATCAAGGAGCTACTAGGAAATGGCTACTGAAAGACTGAAAAAGAAAAAAAGAAAAGGACTCAGGCCTCTCACCCAAACTGAGTGGTGGTGATCAGGTGCTTCCACAGAGAAAACTCTTGGTTTCACTGGAGAGTGGCTGGCCAGAAACCTGCAGTTGCCTCTGTGCTTAGGCACTGTCCACTGAAGGGCCCAAGTTGGAAAGGGAAACGAGAGGAAAAAGCATTTCCCTGTATGGAGCAGAGAGGAAAAGGAGAAGAAAAATAAATCTCCAGTTTTGGGCTTACTTCCTGGCTGGCTTACCAAAATACATCACTGGTGGAGGATGTCCAGGTTCTTGGCATTTTGAACAAAGAATTGGACAAAGGCACAAAGAAAGCAAAGTGAAAATGAAGCAACAAAAGCAGAGATTTATTGAAAATGAAGCCGGGTGCGGTGGCTCAAGCCTGTAATCCCAGCACTTTGGGAGGCCGAGTCGGGAGGATCACGAGGTCAGGAGATCGAGACCATCCTGGCTAACACGGTGAAACCCCGTCTCTACTAAAAAAATACAAAAAAACTAGCCGGGCGAGGTGGCGGGTGCCTGTAGTCCCAGCTACTCGGGAGACTGAGGCAGGAGAATGGCGTAAACCCGGGAGGTGGAGCTTGCAGTGAGCTGAGATCCGGCCACTGCACTCCAGCCTGGGCGACAGAGCGAGACTCCGTCTCAAAAAAAAAAAAAAAAAAAAAAAAAAGAAAATGAAAAGTACACTCCACAGGGTGGGAGCCGGCTGGAGCAAGTGGCTGAAGAGTGCAGGTTACACAATTTTCTGGGATTGGTCACTTTCCGCAACCAATCAGAAGCTGAAGTGAAGTTACAAAGTTACACCCTATGCAAATGTCTAACTGGTCGCAGAAAGCAACCTATCAGAGTCTGAAGTGAAGTTACAAAGTTATACTCCTATGCAAATAAAGACTTGGCCCATGACTAGCCTGATTGGTTGTAGGAGGGGATCAATCAAAGGTACTTTGAAATTTTTCATCTGCCACACAGAAAAGGGACAGGAGGATTGCACAGGGAGTAGCCTCTGGTCCTTTTGTTACTTGGGCATGGAAAGTTGGAGTTTTCCTTTTGATTTAGTTCTAGGAAGTTAGCATGAGTTGGTCTTAGGTTCCCTGCCTCCAGACCCTATTCTGCCTCAAAGGAAATAAATGGCAAGCTCTGGAATAGAATATGGTAGTGCTAGAATTTTTTTTTTTTTTAAATTTTATTTTAAATACAGGGTCTTACTCTGTTGTCTAGGCTGGAGTGCAGTGGCTCAATCATGGCTCACTGCAGCCTGTACTTTCCGAGCTCAGGTGATCCTCATACTCAGCCTCCAGGGTAGCTGGGACTACAGGCATGCACCACCATGCCTGGCTAATTTTTTGTAGTTTTTGTAGAGATGGGGTTTCACCATGTTGCCCAGGCTGGTCTTGAACTCCTGAGCTCAAGCAGTCCTCTTGCTTTGGCCTCCCAAAGTGCTGGTATAAAAGGCATGAGCCACCATGCCTGGCTAGTGCTGCTAGATTTAAGCTATATTTTGGAAGGAGGATTTGATAGGTTGGATGTGAAAGATGAATAAAAGGAAGACATTGAAGATACTTTACTGGTTTGTGGATTGGGAACCTGGGTGGAGGGTAGTGCTGTTTGCTAAGGTGGAAAAGATTAGTTTTGGGAGCCGACACAAGAGTTCAGTTTTGTACTTGCTGAAAAGCTCAAGAAACTCAAGTGGAGAACTATTGACTGTTGGATATAAAAGTCAGGAGTTCAGAAGAGAGGCCTGGCTGGGTTGGAGATAACAATTTGGCAGTCACCAACATATAAAGGGGTGTTAAAACCACTTAGAGATTGAGTAGAGGAGCCAGCTTAAAGGAAGGGAAGCACCATTGCTTCTTGACAGAAGTTACCAGATGCTCTGAGATGGGGCAACCCAGGGACTCTAGACACAGTCTCTTCAACTTTACACCTCTGTTCCTCTCACTTTTGTTGTCGTTAGTTGACCCTTCCTCATCCACTGCCAATACCATTTACTTCCTTTCTTATCATGGGTATGTGATATACACTGGCACCTTACAAAGGCAATTGCATTTATGAATCTTTCACTTCATTTTATTTTAAGAGAAGGGGTCTTGCTATGTTGCCCAGGCTGAAGTGCAGTGGCTTTTCACAGCCACGATCATCATGTACTACAACCCTGAACTCTCCTGGGCTCAAGTGATCCTCCTGCCTCAGCCTCCTGAGGAGTTGGGACTATAGTCATGCACTACTGTGCCTGGCCCATTTTCATTTTAATATAAAATGTTCTGTCCCTGACATTTGGATTCTCCCTCAATGTTACTTTATGAAGTAGATGCTGGCTAACTCTTCAGTAGAGTTTAGAATAAGATAGAGGTACATGCCTGGCCAATAGAAAGGGATTCCTGGAGAATAGGGTTTCTGGAGGGAGGATAGAGGTTTTGTTGGGGAAAACAGGTAGTTTCTTATGTATCCTGTTATTTCATGATGTGAATTAGTGCCAGATTGTTTCATTGACATCATTCATCATGCTTCAGTAGGCATATACTGATTGTCACTTGTATGTCAGGCGCTGTGATAAATGCGGGGGTTTCTTTCTTTTTTCTTTTTTTTGAGACAGAGTCTCACTCTGTCGCCCAGGCTGGAGTGCAGTAGCGCGATCTTGGCTCACTGTAAGCTCCGCCTCCCAGGTGCTCGCCATACTCCTGCCTCAGCCTCCCAAGTAGCTGGAACTACAAGGGCCTGCCACCACGCCTGGCTAATTTTTTGTATTTTTAGTAGAGATGGGGTTTCACCGTGTTAGCCAGGATGGTCTCAATCTCCTGATCTCGCGATCCACCCGCCTCGGCCTCCCAATGCTGGGGTTTCTAAGAGGAATATGATAAGGATGTGATGTAACACACAGGTCTATATCAATAACTAGGCAGCACAGTGGAAAGCCAGTGCCGAACGTATTGGCACAACCTTCACTTTCGGCAAGTAGTCTCTAATTTTCTGTATCATAGCTGTATATTTTTATGTGTTTGGATCTAAGCTATAAATACACTCACTGACCGTGTGCTCTGCTCTTGGCCTTATTTATTTCTGGAGATTGCTGACATTTGCCCTTTTCCTCAGATGCTCTATCCCTGTGGGAGGCTTCTCTCTCCCTTTTACGCTACTGCATACTGCATATTATTAAAGACCTACCCCATCAGACTGTTGATGCAATAACACCTCTCATTTGCCCCCCTCCTACTGCAGTTTGTCTTTGAATGTGACATTGCTAGGTCTTTTTGCTTACACATTTCTTTCTCTTTAAGTTGTTGGTTAACATTTTTCTTTTAGTTTCCTTAAACCTTTATTGAAACAGTGTTTGCATGTGTTTGTTCATTCATTCATTCAACTAATATTTACTTAGCACCTCTTACATGTCAGGCCCTGTTTGAGCACTGAAGACTCAGCTCTGATCAAAAGCATTTAAGGATACCAGTCCTCTTGGAGCTTATGTTCCATTATGATCTTTACATTCTGCCTATATGTCGCCTTAGTTTTTCAGCAATGCTGATGACCTGCATATTCATGATTCTTTACCTAGTACACTTTCAAGTAAACAACTCCATGCCAGCCACAGAGCCCTGTTTTAACAATGGGCAACCATTAACTTGCATCCTTGATTTAGGAGAAAGTGTGCTGCTGTATTTTGTTGTTTGTTTTGCTATACCTTTTTATGTTGACAAAGAATTACCAGTCTGGTTTTAAAATGTAGCAGTCATGTGTTAATACTGTGTGATTGCATAATTTGGTAGCTGTGCTTAATAAATTTTTAGTGATGTGTATAGATTATTTTTTAACAGTCTTACCAGTAGTACAGCTTTGGTTAGCACATACTGTAAGTAGGTTTATCTTACTATGGCAGACATAAGCATAGTCTATCAATAGTCTTTGATGTAACCTCTAGGAGAATAAATAACTTTAAGGAAAATACATATTTAAAAAATCTTACCTGTGAATAACTTGTGATTTCTTCTTGCCTTGTCCACAAATCATGCTGTCACTTTAAATTGAAAAGTAAATGTTGCTCCATTAAAATTTGTCATTTAAAACTTAGTAAAGTATCTGGTAGAATAGCAATTAATCCAAAACCCTAACATTTTGAATCTGTTTGAAAAACTATTCAGGAGTGAAAGTTTAGGTAGTCACATGGAAATAATTATCTTTAAATACCCTTACTGGTAAATTATTTTATACAAGACGAATAGATTCTTTGTGGTTATCAAGCAATAATTTAAATGTTTACTTTGTATGATTTTTATTATTAAAGTCTTTGCTTCCTCCCTACTAATAACTTGCTAAGCGTGAGTGCAATAAGATGTCATGTCATTCAGTATTAATCTGAATGGTCAGCAGACTTGAAATAAATAGCAACTTGGATATTTAGACATTTTGTTGGAGTAGGCCCCCAAATCTGGCCATAAACTGGCCCCAAAACTGGCCATAAACAAAATCTCTGCAGCACTGTGACATGTTTGTGATGGCCATGATGCCTATGCTGGAAGGTGGTGGGTTTACCGGAGTGGGGGCAGGGAACACCTGGCCCACTCAGGGCGGAAAACTGCTTAAATGTGTTCTTAAACCACAAACAATAGCATGAGTGATCTGTGCCTTAAGGGCATGCTCCTGCTGCCCTTGTTTCCTGTAAGGAATACTTTTAGTTAATCTATAATCTATAGAAACAAGGCTTATCACTGGCTTGCTGTCAATAAATATGTGGGTAAATCTCTGTTCGAGGCTCTCAGCTCTGAAGGCTGTGAGACCCCTGATTTCCCAGTCCACACCTCTATATTTCTGTGTGTGTGTCTTTAATTCCTCTTGCTGTGCTGGGTTAGGGTATCCCCGACCCAGGTGGTCTCAGCACATTTTTCTTCTGACTAGGTTCTTAGCTATGGAAATCCTCATAGACAAGTCAAGATCTTACTTTATGAAATGTATGCAGCAGGAGAGTCAGTGGGAATGTCACTATGATTGGGAAAAATGTTTACCCAAAACTATTATCTTCTGAAGCTGGGGACCAATAAATACTTGAAGAATATTTATAAAATCAAGAAGGATTTAAGGAAAGTACAGGCATACCTCGGACATATTGTGGGTGTGGGTCCAGACTACTACAATAAAATGAATATTGCAATATAGTGAATATTACAATAAAGTGAGTCACACAAATATATTGGTTTCCCAGTGCATATAAACATGTTTACATTGTACTGTAGTCTACTAAGCGTGCAATAGCAGTATATCTAAAAGATCAATGTACATACTTTAATTAAATACTTTATCGATAAAAATTGCCAACTATCATCTGAAACTTTGGCAAGTCATAGTCTTTTTGCTGGTGGAGGTTGTTGCCTTGATGTTAATAGCTACTGACTGATCAGGGTAGTGGTTGCTGAAGGTTGTGGTGGCTGTGGCAACTTCATTAAAAAAAAAAAAAAGACAACAGTGAAGTTTGCTGCATTGATAGAATCTTCCTTTCGTGACAGATTTCTCTGTAACATATGATGCTGTTTGATAGCATTTTACCACAGTAGAACTTTTTTCAGAATTGAAATCAATTCTCCCAATCCCTGCCACTTCTTTATCAGCTAAGTTTATGTAATATTCGAAGTCCTTTGTTGTCATTTCAACAGTGTTCATGGCATCTTCATCAGTAATAGATTTCATCTCACGGATCCACTTTTTTTGAATTCGTAGAAAGTAATAGATTCCATCTCAAGACTCCACTTTCTTTGAGTTCTTCAGGTTGCATCTGTAAAGAGCAACTCCTCATCCATTAAAGTTTTATCGTGAGATTGTAGCAATTCAGTCACATCTTCAGGCTGCACTTCTAGTTCTCTTGCTATTTCTACCATGTCTGCAATTACATTCTCCTCTGAAGTTTTGAATCCCTCAAAGTCATACATGAGGCTGGGCATGGTGGCTCATGCCTGTAATCCTACCACTTTGGGAGGCCAAGGCTGGCAGATCATCTGAGCTCAGGAATTTGAGACCAGCCTGGGCAACATGGCGAGAACTGGGCTCTACGAAACATACAAAAAAATTAACAGCCTGTAATCCCTGGGGTGGCTGTGGCATGAGAATTGGTTGAACCCGGGAGGTGGAGGTTGCAAAAGAAAAAGTAAGTAAATAAAATAAAATGAATGAATAAATGAATGAATGAATGAATGAAGTAATCCATGAGAGTTGGAATCAATTTATTTCTAGCTCCTAAAAACGTTGACTTATTTTTTACTATTTTTTGAGACAGAGTCTCACTCTGTCACCCAGGCTGGAGTGCAGTGGCATAATCTTGGCTCACTGCAACCTCCACCTCCTGGGTTCAAGTGATTCTTGTGCCTCAGCCTCCTGAGTAACTGGGATTACAGTTGTGCAACACCACACTGGGCTAATTTTTTATATTTCTGGTAGAGGATGGGGTTTCTCCATGTTGGCCAGGCTGGTCTCAAACTTCTGGTCTCAAGTGATCCGCCCCCGCTTGGCCTCACAAAGTGCTGGGATTTCAAGTGTGAGCCACCACGCCTGGCCAATGTTGACATTTTGAAATTTGATGAACCATGAACATTCTAAATGGCATCTAGAATAGTCAGTCCTTCCCAGAAGATTTTCAATTTACTTGCCGAGAACATCAGAGTAGTCATTATTTATGGTAGATATAGCCTTACAAAATGTATTCTTAAATAATAAGACTTGAAAGTAGAAATTACTTCTTGATCTGTGAGCCACAGAATTGATGTATTAGCAGGCTTGAAAACAATGTTAATCTTTTCTTTCCAATTTTTTAAAATTATACTTTAAGTTCTGGGGTACATGTGCACAATGTGCAGGTTTGATACATAGGTATGTGCCATGCTGGTTTGCTGCACCCATCGACTCATCATTTACATTAGGTATTTCTCCTAATGCTATTCCTGCCCCAGGCCCCCAATCCCTGACAGGCCCTGGTGTGTGATGTTCCCCGCCCTTTGTCCAAGTGATCTCATTGTTCAGTTCCCACTTATGAGTGAGAAAATGCAGCGTTTGGTTTTCTGTCCTTGTGATCGTTTGCTGAGAATGATGGTTTCCAGCTTCATCCGTGTCCCCTGCAAAGGACATGAACACATCCTTTTTCATGGCTGCATAGTATTCCATGGTGTATATGTGCCACATTTTCTTAATTCAGTCTATCATTGGTAGACATTTGGGTTGGTTCCAAGTCTTTGCTGTTGTGAATAGTGCCACAGTAAATGTATGTGTGCATGTGTCTTTATAGTAGCATGATTTATAATTCTTTAGATATATACCCAGTAATGTGATTGATGGGTCAAATGGTAATTCTAGTTCTAGATCCTTGAGGAATTTCCACACTGTCTTCCACAATGGTTGCACCAATTTACACTCACACCAACAGCGTAAAAGCGTTCCTATTTCTCCACATCCTCTCCAGCATCTGTTGACTTTTTAATGATCGCCATTCTAACTGGCATGAGATGGTATCTCATTGTGGTTTTGATTTGCATTTCTCTGATGACCAGTGATGATGAGCATTTTTTCATGTCTCTGTTGGCTGCACAGATGTCTTCTTTTGAGAAATGTCTGTTCATATTCTTTGCCCAAATTTTGATGGGGTTGTTTTTTTCTTGTAAATTTGTTCGAGATCTTTGTAGATTCTGGATATTAGCCCTTTGTCAGATAGGTAAATTGCAAAAATTTTCTCCCATTCTGTAGGTTGCCTGTTCACTCTGATGGTAGTTTCTTTTGCCATGCAGAAGCTCTTCGGTTTAAGTAGATCCCATTTGTCTATTTTGGCTCTTGTTGCCATTGCTTTTGATGTTTTAGTCATGAAGTCCTTGCCTATACCTATGTCCTGAATGGTATTGCCTAGGTTTTCTTCTTGGGTTTTTATGATTTTAAGTCTAACATTTAAGTCTTTAATCCATCTTGAATTAATTTTTGTATAAGGTGTAAGGAAGGGATCCAGTTTCAGCTTTCCACACCTGGCTAGCCAGTTTTCCCAGCACCATTTATTAAATAGGGAATCCTTTCCCCATTTCTTGTTTATGTCAGGTTTGTCAAAGATCAGATGATTTTAGATGTGTGGTGTTGTTTCTGAGGGCTCTGTTCTGTTCCAATGGTTTATAATCTCTGTTTTGGTACCAGTACCATGCTGTTTTGGTTACTGTAGCCTTGTAGTATAGTTTCAAGTCATGTAGCATGATAGCTTTAGCTTTGTTCTTTTTGTTTAGGATTATCTTGGCTATGTGGGCTCTTTTTTGTTCCATATGAACTTTAAAGTAGTTTTTTCCAATTCTGTGAAGAAAGTCATTGGTAGCTTGATGGGGATGGCACTGAATCTGTAAGTTACCTTGGGCAATATGGCCATTTTCACGATAATTGATTCTTCCTATCAATGAGCATGGAATATTCTTCCATTTGTTTGTGTCCTCTTTTATTTCGTTGAGCAGTGTTTTGTAGTTCTCCTTGAAGAGGTCCTTTACATCCCTTGTAAGTTGGATTCCTAGGTATTTTATTCTCTTTGTAGCAATTGTGAATGGGAGTTCACTCATGATTTGGATCTCTGTTTGTCTCTTTTTGGTGTATAGGAATGCTTATGATTTTTGCACATTAATTTTGTATCCTGAGACTTTGCTGAAGTTGCTTATCAGCTTAAGGAGCTTTGGGGCTGAGACGATGAGGTTTTCTAAATATACAATCATGTCATCTGCAAACAGGGACAATTTGACTTCCTCATTTCCTAATTGAATACCCTTGATTTCTTTCTCTTGCCTGACTACCCTGGCCAGAACTTCCAACACTATGTTGGAAGAGTAGTGGTGAGAGAGGGCATCCTTGTCTTGTGTCAGTTTTCAAAGAGAATGCTTCCAGTTTTTTTCCCATTCAGTATGATACTGACTGTGGGTTTGTCATAAATAGCTCTTATTATTTTGAGGTACGTTCTGTCGATACCTAGTTTATTGAGAGTTTTTAGCATGAAGGGCTGTTGAATTTTGTTGAAGGCCTTTTCTGCATCGATTGAGATAATCATGTGGTTTCTGTCATTGGTTCTGTTTATGTGATGGATTACATTTATTGATTTGCATATGTTGAACCAGCCTTGCATCCCAGGGATGAAGCCAACTTGATCGTGGTGGATAAGCTGTTTGATGTGCTGCTGGATTTGGTTTGCCAGTATTTTACTGAGGATTTTCGCATCGATGTTCATGAGGGATATTGGTCTAAAATTCTTTTTTTGTTTTGTCTCTGCCAGGCTTTGGTATCAGGATGATGTTAGCCTCATAAAATGAATTAGGGAAGATTCCTTCTTTTTCTGTTGATTGGAATAGTTCCAGAAGGTATTGGGGGAACCCCCCCCCCAATATTTCAATATAGGTTCTTTCTATTTTCCATAAGTGTTGACTGGCTGAGAAATAAAGAGAAAGAGTACAAAGAGAGGAATTTTACAGCTGGGCCGCCGGGGGTGACATCACATAACCTCCATGTCGGTAGGATCGTGATGCCCACCTGAGGCTCAAACCAGCAAGTTTTTTATTAAGGGTTTCAAAAAGGGAGGGGGTGTAAAACAGGGAGTTGATACAAAGATCACATGCTTCAAAGGGCAAAAAGCAGAACAATGATCACATAACTCTGAGGGAACAGGACAAAAGGCAAAACAGAACTACTGATAAGGAACTGTGTTTAACTGTGCACATATTTTCTTGATAAACATGTTATACAACAGAAAACAGGGTTTGAGAGCAGAGAACTGGTCTGACCACAAATTTACCAGGGCGGAGTTTTCCCCACGCTAATAAGCCTGAGGGTACTGCAGGAGACCAGGGCGTATCTCAGTTCTTATCTCAACCACATAAGACAGACACTCCTAGAGCTGCTGTTTATAGACCTCCCCCCAGGAATGCATTCCTTTCCTAGGATATTAATACTAATATTCCTTGCTAGGAAAAGAATTTAGCAATATCTCTCCTACTTGCATGTCCATAGGCTCTCTGCAAGAAGAAAAATATGGCTCTTTTTGCCCGACCCCGCAGGCAGTTAGACCTTATGCTTGTCTTCCCTTGTTCCCTAAAAGTCACTGTTATTCTGTTATTTTTCAAGGTGCACTGATTTCATATTGTTCAAACACACAGGTTTTACAATCAGTTAGTACAGTTAACACAATTATCACAGTGGTCCTGAGGTGACATACATCCTGAGCTTACGAAGATAACAGGATTAAGAGATTAAAATAAAACAGGCATACGAAATTATGAAAGTATTATTTGGGAACTGTTAAATGTCCATGAAATTTTCAAAATTTATGTTCCTGTGCCGTGACTTCAGCTGGACCCTCTGCTTGGGGTCCCTGACTTCCCTCAAGAGGAAGGAATGGTACCAGCTCTTCTTTGTATCTCTAGTAGAATTCGACTGTGAATCCATCTGGTCCTGGACTTTTTTTGATTGGTAGGCTATTAATTATTGCCTCAATTTCAGAGCCTGTTATTCGTCTATTCAAATATTAAACTTCTTCCTGGTTTAGTCTTGGGAGGGTGTATATGTCCAGGAATTTATCCATTTATTTTAGATTTTCTAGTTTATTTGCATGGAGGTGTTTATAGTATTCTCTGATGGTAGTTTGTATTTCTGTGGGATCGGTGGCGATATCCCCTTTATCATTTTTTATTGTGTCTATTTGATTCTTCTCTCTTTTCTTCTTTATTAGTCTTGCTAGTGGTCTATCAATTTTATTGATCGTTTCAAAAAACCAGCTCCTGGATTCATTGATTTTTTCAAGGGTTTTTTGTGTCTCTATCTTCTTCAGTTCTTCTCTGATCTTAGTTATTTCTTGCCTTCTGCTAGCTTTTGAATGTGTTTGCTCTTGCTTCTCTAGTTCTTTTAATTGTGATGTTAGGTGTAAATTTTAGATCTTTCATGCTTTCTCTTGTGGGCATTTAGTGCTATACATTTCCCTCTACACAGCGCTTTAAATGTGCCCCAGAGATTCTGGTACGTTGCATCTTTGCTCTCGTTGGTTTCAAAGAACTTCTTTATTTCTGCTTCCTTTTCCTTCCTTCCTTCCTTCTTTCTTTCCTTCTTTCTTTCTTTCTTTCTTTCTTTCTTTCTTTCTTTCTTTCTTTCTTTCTTTCTTTCTCTCTCTCTCTCTCTCTCTCTCTCTCTCTCTCTCTCTCTCTCTTTCTTTTCTTTCTTTTCTTTCTTTTCTTTCTTTTCTTTCTTTTCTTTCTTATTTTTGAGATGAAGTCTCACTCTTGTCTCCCAGGCTGGAATGTAGTGGTGCGATCTCGGCTCACTGCAATCTCTGCCTCCTGGGTTCAAGCAATTCTCCTGCCCCAGCCTCCCAGGTAGCTGGGATTACAGGCACTTGCCACCACGCCCGGCTAATTTTTGTATTTTTAGTAGAGAAGGGGTTTCACCATGTTGACCAGGTTGGTCTCGAACTCCTGACCTCAGGTGATCCGCCCCCCTTGGCCTCCCAAAGTTCTGGGATTACAGGCGTGAGCCACTGCGCCTGGCCTTCTTTTCCTTATTTACCCAGTAGTCATTCAGGAGCAAGTTGTTCAGTTTCCATGTAGTTGTACGGTTTTGAATGAATTTCTTAATCCTGAGCTCTAATTTGATTGCACTGTGGTTTGAGAGAGAGTTTGTTGTGATTTCTGTTCTTTTACATTTGTTAAAAAGTGCTTTACTTCCAGTTATGTGGTTAATTTTAGAATAATTGTGATGTGGGGCTGAGAAGAATGTATATTCTGTTGAGTTGGGGTGGAGAGTTCTGCAGATGTCTATTAGGTCTGCTTGGTGCAGAGCCGAGTTCAGATCCTGGATATCCTTGCTAACCTTCTGTCTCATTGATCTAAGATTGACAGTGGGGTGTTAAAGTCTCCCATTATTATTGTTTTGGAGTCTAAGTCTCTTTGTAGGTCTCTAAGGACTTGCTTTATGAATCTGGGTGCTCTTGTATTGGGTGCATATATTTAGGATAGTTAGCTCTTCTTGTTGAATTGATCCCTTTACCATTATATAACGGCCTTCTTTGTCTCTTTTGATCTGTGGAAAGCAACGTTAATCTTATACATCTCCATCAGAGTTCTTGGGTGACCAGGCACATTGTCAATGAGCAGTAATATTTTGAAAGGAATCTTTTTTTCTTGAGCAGTGGGTTTCAACAGTGGGCTTAAAATATTCAGGAAACCCTCATATAAAGAGATGTGCTATCATTCAGGGTTTGTTGTTTCATTGAAAGTGAACAGGCAGAGTGGATTTAGCCTAATTCTCAAGGGTGCTAGGACTTTCAGAATGGCAAATGAACATTGGCTTCAACTTCAGATCACCAGCTACATTAGCCCCTCACAAAAGAGTCCACCTGTCCTTTGAAGCCAGGCATTGACTTCTCCTCTTTAGCTATGAAAATCCAAGATAACATCTTCCAATAGAAGCTGTTTTGTCTCCATTGAAAAATCTTTTGTTTAGTATAGCTACCTTCATCAATGATTTTAGTGGGATCTTCTGGATAACTTACTGCAGCTTCTCCATCAGCACTTTATGCTTCACTTTGCCGTTGTACGTACTGAGACAGCGTCTCTTCTTAAATCTCATGAACCAAGCTCTGCTAGCTTTAGATTTTTCTTCTGCAGCTTCCTCACCTCTGTCAGCTTTCATAGAATTGAAAAGAGTTAGGGACTTGCTCTGTGTTAGGCTTCGACTTAAGGGAATGTTGTGTCTGATTTGATTTTCTATTCAGACCACTAAAATTTTCTTCATGTTAGCAATAAGACTATTTTGCTTTCTTATCATTTGTGTGCTCACTGGAATAACACTTTAAATTTTCTTCGAGAACTTTTAAGCTATTTGGTGCAAGAAGCCTAGCTTTCAGATTCTCTGGACTTTCAGAATGCCTTCCGTACTTAGCTTAGTCATTTCTAACTTAGGATTTAAAGTGAGAGATATGCAGCTCCTCCTTTCACTTGAAAACTTAGAGGTCACTGCAGGAATATTAATTGGCCTAATTTTCATATTATTGTGTCTCAAGGAATAGGGAAGCCTGAAGAAAGGGAGAGAGAAAGGGGGAATGACTGGTCAGTGGATCAGTGAGAACACACACAACATTTATTGAGGTTACTAATGTAATTGTCTTGGGGTGCCATGGCAGAATGTCAGAAGGCTGTGGCACCCCAAGATAATTACATTAGTAACCTCAAAGATCACTGATCACAGATCATGGTAACAGATGTAATAGTAATGACAAAGTTTGAAATATTGTGAGAATTACCAAAATGTGATACTGATGCTGATAGACTTGCTTGATACAGGTTTGCTACAAAGTTTCCATTTGTAAAAATTGCAGTATCTGTAGGGCAAAATAAAATGAAGCACAATAAGACAAGGTATGCCTGTATCTATTAAGTGATATAGCCCTAGCCTGAAGAAAAATAAATTTTTAAGTAATCATGGACATGTGGTATGATTGTATATCTTTTGCCATAGGTGATATAAAATAATTTTTGAATAAATTCCTATTGTCTCCACCAAGTATAAGAGTAGAAACAGGCTATGATTGTGGGCACAGAGGACAGAGGACGTATCTGACTGGGGATTGCCAAGACCTGAAACCTGGGCATTCAGTACTGTTGAAATGATCAGAGAGACGTCAGATACCAGAGTAGGGAGAACATCAGAAGGCTGGGGTATTGGTGGATAACGGAAGGAGGAAGGATGTCATGTATCAGAACCTGCTGTGGAGCAGTGCCGGGCTAGGGAAGAAAATGGGTCTCTAGGAAAAGGACAAGTGACCAATGTCCCATGATCAGACAGTTGAAGGCAACAGCAGTAGCTGTTGTGACCCAGACTGGGAATTAGATCTTGACTGTTGAGACACATTAGGCTAATGAATAGCATGGAGGTTAGGTGGGCAGTGATCAGGGTAAGCAACAGGTTTCAAAAAGACTTGTTATTAGCATGCTGTGTGTTAAGGCGACCACCAGCATGTATATCAGGCACTAGGATGAAGAGTGGGCCTCTGGATCAGAGGAGATTTAGGCTGAAGCCTTTCTGTGCTCTGAATTGTACTTTTGCAGAGGAGTTGACTTAAAGTTTTGGGATGACTGTGGGCACTGGGCGGCACCTAGGCTTGAATCAAAGCTCCAATGTCATGATGTTTCTGAATTCCAACATTTAGAAGTTTATCAAATGAAACTTTCTATACCATTCAGAAGAGTACTAAGGTGAAGATGGAAGGACACGGACAGAGTCCAGAATCTAACAATGAATAGCTAATATTTATTCAGCACTCACTACATCAGGTACTGTTCTGGGTGTATTACGTATACTGCTTGCTTTATTCTTCCCAAAAAATCCATTTAGGGGATGGACACTGGCACGCAGATATTCTATTTAAGTAATAAGAAGAAGGACTAAATATGATGTGGTTAGGCATAAGATTATGATATTTTCCAAACTCCAGCAGTTCTGGGCACTAAAGTTTATCTTTAGCCCTCCTTATTGTTTTATGGTCCATGACCATTTGCTGTTGACATATTTAACACATGCTACTGGTCGTGCATATTCCTGATGGCTTAGGTTCATAACACCTGTCTGTGCTTCTCCCAGACCACTCACTTTGGTCTCCTTTTCTGACTTTCCATAGGTTTTATTGTCTATACATATTTAATCCCTTGGCTATATTCCTTCTTCCTTTTTTATACTTTTACAAAAAATTGTTTAATATGGGTAAAATTTTCCCCATTAACAAACTTTTACAGGTCTGTATTGCTTTTGTATCTTATAGTATTATTGTAAATAATTCAGCAATTTGCATAATACCTTTCTTTGTACCTTGATTTTAGTCAAGTTGTAATTAACTGTTAAGAAACTGGTTGTTTTTACGTATTTTACAATGTATGAAATGATTTTTTTTTTTTTTTTGATTTTCACAGGGCAAACTCAGAAAATGAATCTTTTCCAGTCAGTAACAAGTGCCTTGGATAACTCATTGGCCAAAGATCCTACTGCAGGTAACCCTGATTTGTGCCTGAATTGTGGTAGCTGTGTTAATTCCAGAATTGAAGGTTTGCTTAAAATATTTATGTGGAGCTCAATGGTTAACATTGTATCTACGTGAAATTTTCAAAGGCCTACTCAAATGATTAGGGCTAAATAATCAAATTGCAATTAGTCCACTTATTACCAGTTAGTTCGCATGTATATTTAACATCTAGTCAGCTTTCTCTTACAGTATGTGTGGTCCTGATATTATATTAATGACTTCTGGATTAAAACCTACTGTGTACTCCTGTTTCTCTGGCATATAGAAAAAAAACAAAATACTTTTTCATTCAACTATTTATTTATAAAATGAAGACTTGATTTTATGCTTCCCTTTGGGTTACATTGTCTTTCAACTTGTAATATTTTTTGGAAATAATTGTAATATTTATATATAATTATATAAGTATCTTAATCTTCATCTTATTAAATTATTGATACAAAACCAATTGTTTTTCCACTATATGTTTTCACATTTGGTTGGCTTTACTTCATATATGTATTAGATACACATATATTTAACATATATCTATATATACAGCTTATATATTTGTGCGTGCATATATGTTTAATATACGTTGGGCTTCCACCTGAGAATCTGTAGTTTTAAGGTTAAATGAAAAACATTATTTTTTAGGGAAAAGTGAGAGCTGGACTAAAGGATAATTAGATCTTGATTTGTTTTGAATGCTACTTGATAATGATTGAACCAGATGAGTAAATTCATAGAGAAGGGTGAGCTTTTTTCTTTTGCTCAAAAAAACTGGTTAGGTGCATTTATGAGACTAGCATTCAGCTCTATGAATACCCTCTATTTTAAAACTCCTGCCAATTTCCACCTACACCATTCTTTGCCTTGCTCATTGTGTCCGTCATGCTTGCCTCCTTTCTACTTCACACAGTCTAAATCCCTTTCCTATTTGTGACTGTTGCCTTAGCTTGGAATGCTCTTCTGATGACTGACTTACTGTATACTGTGTCTCAGGAAAAACCACAGGCCTGGAAGTCTAGAGCATGAGTCATAGTTCTGCCTCTAGCTTTCTGACTTGGCCAGTCAGACTACTTCTCTGGTCTCATTTTCTTCATGGATAAAACAAATGAGATTCTAGATCAATGATTCTTTCTCAGCGGGGGGTAATCTTAGTCCCCACTCCCACAACTCTCTTTACATTTAACAATGTAAGCAATGTAAGCCAAGACACTTTCTGTTGTCTCAACTGTGTGTGTGTGTGTGTGTGTGTGTGTGTGTGTGTGTGTATAGTAACTGTCATCCAGTGGGTAGAGACCAGGGATGCTACTATATATCTACAGTGCACAGGACAGGCCCTCACAACAAAAGAATCATCTGGTCTAAAATGTCAGTAATATAGAAGTTGAGAAACCTTGATATAGATCTATGGTCCATTTCTGTTTTGTGATTAAAATGTAAACATTTAAATTACTTATTTCTCATGGTTAGTATTGTTTAGGAATTATTAAATAAAATGTATTATTTAAATACTGTTTTTCAGTAATATTTGGTGAAGATGTTGCCTTTGGTGGAGTCTTTAGATGCACTGTTGGCTTGCGAGACAAATATGGTAAGTAAATACCTATATACACAGTATTCTGACAGAACTTTTACTAAAAGATCTTAAAAATACAAAACATGCCTACTAAATTTTTTGTCATATCCTCATTGTATAGATGAATTCCTTTTCATTTCCAACGCCACCCGCAGAATCCTTTGGCCTATATTTCCTCAAATGTCTTCTAATATCCCTCTGATCTAGTTCATATTACACATACACTGTAATTGATTCCAAAATAATTGTCATTAAATGTATTGCTTATTGTGTCATTCTTCTGTCCAAGAACCTTTGGTGTTTTATTGCTACCTGCCTTAGCCAGTTTCAATTCCGTTGCTTCCAGTTCAAGATTCTGCCTGTTGTGTCTTTATTAATGCAAATTTTATCTTTTCGGGAAGAGAGAGAGAGAGGGAGAGGAGAAGGGTTTACTTTTTAAGGAACTGGCTCATGTGATTGTGGGGCTGGCAAATCCACAGGGCAAACTGGCTGACCTGAAACTCAGGCAGGGTTTCTGTTTTAGTCTTGATGCTGAATTTCTTTTTGCTTGGGAACCTGCAATCTTTTCTCTTAAGGCCTTATATTGACTTTATGAAGCCTAGTCACGTTGTAAAAGGTAATCTGCTTTATTCAAAATCTACTGATTTAAATACTAATCACATCTAAAAAGTACCTTCACAACAACTTCTACACCTGTGTTTGACCAAATATTAATAACTGGGTGCCATAGCCGGGTCAAGTTGACATATAACGAACCATCACATTATCCTTCTTATGTGTTTTATCCCAGCTGACGTCTTTTAATTGGCATGTGATTGATTTCTGCCCATTGCTTTTATTAATTTCATTTGACTCAGTTAAAATCATAAGAATGTATTTTGGTCCATCTTTGAATTCCCACTCTTCTGACTTGCTGTGTAAGGAACGTGTTTTGACCTCCTATTGTTAGGGATACCTTTGAAGTCCTTCTGACATTTTATTTTTTCTCTTAGTCTTGTCTGATTTAGAATTCAGCAAAGCAGTTCACGTGAGGGCTGGGAGGAGCTGATAACTCCCTCTCTTCTTTCCTTTGGCATTGCTCTATATTGCTGGTGTGTTCATACAAGGCAAGAGGAGTGAGGGTCTTTGCGATTTTTTTCTTTTAGTTATATCTTTTTCTGTTCCACTGTTTCTGAGGTTATGTTATACTTAAATCTAAGAACCCATACATGTTCCATCTCACTTATTGGGACTTCCAGCTTAGTCTTTTCTCTTCCATTTATAGCAGGTTAAGTTTCTGGGTCCAGTCCCTCTGCTTTCTCCTACTTCTAATACCTGCTTAGAGCTTGAGGTAGTTGGGCAAAAGATTATTTTTCCTGATCATTTAGACTCCTGCTACAAACTTTTAGATCTTTAATAAACAGTTAAAAATCTTTACACATTTGATTTCAAAAGTAATTCATATACATTGTAGAAAATTTGGTAAACACAGAAAAGCATAAAGAAAATAAAAACTGCTGTTTTCAGAGGTAACTTGGAGGTAACCACTGTACATATCTTGGTATATATACTTCTAGACTGTATTTGAATATGTTTGTGTATATTAACTAATATTTCAAACACAGAATTATACTTCTGTAACTGAGTCTTTTCTATATCCAGTATAGCTATGCTGTGGAGCAGTGTCTAGACCTCACGATTCCATCTTGTCTGACTCAGTGTAGTAGCATGCCATGTGCTTTCTGAATAGCCAAGATTTATTCAGCACTCACTGCGTCAGGTACTGTTCTGAGTGTATTACATGTACTGCTTTATTTATTCCTCCCAAAAAAAAATCCATTTAGGGACTTGTGTAGGCTGTTGAGTCCTCTGTTGGCTATCTGCCCAGGTTCTCATCCATGGCACTCTGCTTACCCCTTCTGTCTGGGGCATTTTATCCATGCCATCTGCGGCTCATACACTGGTGACTCCTGAATTTCTATCTCTAGTTCAGACTTCTGTTCTGAGCTTCAGATCTGTGTATTCAGTTTCTACTGCGCATCTTCACCTCAGTGTTCGATAGTCACTTCAAATTCAGCATTTCCACACCTAAGGTTGCTACAACCACCCAGCAAATGTATGCCTCCTAGTGCATTTCCTATTTTGGTGAATATATCACCATCCATTTAGTACCTAAGCCAGACACTGGGGAAATTCTAAATGTCTTCCTTCTTTCTAGTTCCCCACATCCAGTCAAGTTGTACAATTGTATCTAATCTGGCCCATCCTTTCCATTCTTACTGCCCTGGTACTTCAGATCTTTAATTTTTCTCCACCTGCAAAGTTTTATTTCTTTTCTTAGTAATCACCACTCTTTTAGTCTTACCCTCCCTCCAGTCCATTCCCTATTTTGTTGCCAGTGTGACCATTTTAACATGCATATTTCTTAGTAGGACATACAAAATACTTTTTAAAAAAAATTTAAATTTTTTAAATTTTTGAGATGGAGTCTCGCTCTATCACCCAGGCTGGAGTGCAGTGGTGCGACCTCGGCTCACTGCAACCTCCGCCTCCTGGGTTCACATGATTCTCCTGCCTCAGCCTCCCGAGTAGCTGGGACTACAGCTGCGTGCCGCCACGCCCTGCTAATTTTTGTATTTTTAGTAGAGATGGAGTTTCACTGTGTTGATCAGGCTGGTCTCAAACTCCTGACCTTGTGATCCACCTGTGTTGGCCTCCCTGTGTGCTGGGATTACAAGCATGAGCCGGTGCGTCCGGCCACCAAAGACTTTGAGAACTACCTACATAGCTACCTGACCTCATCTGCTTTTAATTTTATTTATTTTATCTATTTTTTTACTTTTTACTCTACAGACCTAGGAGCTGGAGCTTTTTAAAATTTTTGTTAAAATTAATGTTGAGTTACTGGTTGTTTCTCCTAAGCCCCCTGTTGTTTTTTCTTCTTTCTTGCTTTGCACTTGCTCTCTGGGTCTCTCTCCCCTGTCTGATTACCTGGCAGACTCCTATTTCTTCTTCAGAAGGTTCCCCTGTGAAGCTCTTCCAGACCCTCCAAGCAGACTCAGACAGTTCTTTGTCACCATTCACACTGCACCTCTTAAATCTTGAAAGTTGTACTGTAATCCATAACTCCACACCAGAAAGTTGTTAAAGGCAGCAGATCTTTAAGCTGTTCCACAGAATGGATCCCTAGGACCTAATATTGTATCAGGCATTTATGAAGTACATGCTGTTGAGTGAATTTACCGTTTGCTCTCACTGTCTCAGGAAGGGGATTTCCCTCTCTGACATTAATTATTTAGGTCTCATTTTATTTTCCTTAAAAAATAGGTTTAAATGGGGAGAAAGTAACTCTTAACTTGAAAAAGTCCAGTGCTCTTAGAGGGCACCTGCAAATTTATGTTTCCTGTCATGGCAGGAGGCTGAGCTAACTCATGGCTAAGTAACTCTTTCAGCTTTATTGTCAGCAGCTGCTGTGAATGTTTACAACAGTTTTAGGGCAGTGAAGTTACACTTTAATTTCAGGTTGAGGATGTTGATCAAGATGAAAAATTAAATCGCTGATACTCTCTAATGAGAGTAAGTGAGCTTCTGTTTTCAGAAGTGAAGAATAAAGGGAAGAGTGAAGAGAAATATATTAAAATACATTTTTCTTGCATATTTAAAAAGTAACGTACTTAAAAAAATTATCTGCCCTTTTGAGTATAGGGCAGGAATTTTTAGCTATACAGAAGCATAACTGTCTGCTTAGGATTTTTTAAAGATAATTTGTGTTTAAAATAACTAAAAGATTATGTTGATATAGTTCAATATAACAGTCAAGTCAGACTGCATTAAGTGACGTAGCAAATAAAACCCCTGTGCCAGATCAGTTCTCTTTCTGGGGAGAGCTGAATGTTGCGTGAGAAAGGATCACAACCAGTAGGTGGCAGCCCACACTTTGAAATGAGAACATCCCTGTTGGCATCGTGCCAGTACTTGAACTGCTGCAAAGCATTTTCTATTCCATCAGAAGGCGGAATTTGAAGGATTGTGGGTTACTGACGTATGTTGTAAAGCTGAATACTACTTGATATGACAAAGAAGGAATTGCATAATTAGAGGCAATGCTATAAGGAAAGGAAGAGAGACATAGAGCATTTTTTATTCCAGACGATCCAGATGAGTGTGGATTTAGCACCACTAAACTGCTTCTCTTCCTTGTCCTTTGATAGAACAAAATAGTATGAGTGCTTTGAAAATTAAATAAAATAGTATGTCCTCATCAACATTGCATTCCAAATGGCAGCTTTAACCACTGTACATAATGAGAGGTATTGATTAGGAGCAACAGCTGGACTTCTGGGGAAGCAGGGAATGGGAGAGGGCAGTTAAAGGTAGTTGATTTGTAGGGTATGTGTGATTTTATGTTGAATGCCACACATGCTTGCTTTCTTTTTCTTTTAAGACGGAGTCTTGATCTATCACCCAGGCTGGAGTGCAGTAATGTGATCATGGCTCGCTGTAACCTCTACTTCCCAGGGTCAAGTGATTCTCTTGCCCCAGCCTCCCAAGTAGCTGGGACTACAGGTGCCCACCACCACACCTGGCTAATTTTTGTATTTTTAGTAGAGACAGGGTTTCACCATGTTGGCTAGGCTGGTCTCGAACTCCTGACCTCAGGTGATCTGCCTGCCTTGGCCTCCCAAAGTGCTGGGATTACTGGCGTGAGCCACTGTGCCTGGTGTCACACGTGCTTTCATTCAAATAAGTAATGAGACAGATTCCTCATGGCACATACAAAATTCACACTTATTGTCATTCTCTGAGAGAGAGAGAGAGAGAGAGAGAGAGAGAGAAAGAGAAAGAGTGTATGTGTGCGTGTGTGTTATTAAAATAAGATTTTGGTGTGTCAGGTTTAAGATATGTTTGTAACATTATTCTATACTGATAGAACTATTGCCTGGTTGTGGTTCTTAGTGTATATTTGGGCCACTTATTGGAGGAAATTTAGGTGAGGAAAGGAATAGCTGAGGACCTCTTGAATTCGTCTACAGGCCTAAACATCTGCCTTTTCATGGGACTTGATGTTTTTCCATTACTGTATCCATTCCGTTACACCACAAGTGTGGCCTGTCATAGCAGCTTGGGAAAACTAATATAACCACTTACTTGTTTTCTTATGTAAACATCACTGAAATTGTATAACCAGATACTTTAATACACTGAAGTCAGGTTGGAAAACTAGGACAGGCATTCGGTGAAGGCAAGTTTTTGTCTGTAATATACCAATATTTGGGAGTTGACTTTGGACCTCAGTATCCTCATCAGTAAATTGAAGGGAAAGGACCAGGTGGTCCTCCGGGATTCTTCCAGTGCATACATTTAGGTAAATCTTTATGGTTTTGTTTTTTAAAAAAGAGGAACACAGTTTTTTCATGCTTTGATTGCCTTTACATTTAGAGGTTTTTTGAATATAGTTGTTGTAGCATTTTGGAACCATGGGGTACCTTAGGCATTTAATTTTTTCTTAAGATGTCCCTTTTCCGGCGTAAGTTTAATTAAATTAATTAATTAATTAATTAATTTGAGTTGGAGTCTCACTCTGTCACCCAGGCTGGAGTGCAGTGGCGAGATCTCAGCTCACTGCAACTTCTCTTTCCCGGGTTCAAGTGATTCTCCTGCCTCAGCCTCTGAGTAGCTGGGATAACAGGCATATGCCACTATGCCTGGCTAATTTTTGTATTTTTAGTAGAGATAGGGTTTCACCATGTTGGCCAGGCTAGTCTCGACCTCCTGACCTCAAGTGATCCGCCTGCCTTGGCCTCCCAAAGTGCTGGGATTACAGGTGTGAGCCACTGCACCTGGCTGCTTTTCCAGCATAAGTTTTAAATTTAGGGGTTGTAAGCAAAATCTTTGCTCTTATATATTTTTTGTGAGTTATGAAATTAATGTCTTTAACAGAAAAAGTGACCTTCCATTATATGTTCTTGTTGCAAAGAAAGGATTACTTGGGTGATACTCATACTCTTGGATTTAGTGTCAGAGTTCCATTGTAGAATGGCAGTCTGTGAGATGGGGGTTTGGTCTCTGGGTTGTTGAAACTAATTTTATTGAAGGAAAAAACATGATAAAATTCATGAAAATTCCTTAGGGAAATTGAATATGTACATGATTTATTTCCCCTATTGAAGTATATATATTTATGACATATAAGCAGATTGAATACTAGATATAGACTGTGAGATAGAAGTCTAACTGAGGAATTTGGAATGAAAACAGGTATTAATAAGTTGGTGTGAATCTGGTTTTCTAATATATTTATTAATAATATTTTTAAAGGATTGTTAGTAGCTTTAAACTGCTCTTGATATTACGAAGTTCTTTTGTTTTCCAAAGGTGCACATGTTGGCAGAACTAGATGAACGTGTTTAATACGCCTTTTTTCCCCACAGTGCTTTTTTCACTAACATTAAATTTATTTCTAAAAATCTATGGTCAAATATACATAACATTTACTGTTTTAACCATTTTTACAGTTCAGTGTTTTTAAGTACATTCACGTTGTGGTGCGATGATTCCCACCATCCATCACCAGAACTTTTTTCATCTTACAAAACTGAAACACTATAACCATCAAACAATAACTCCCCATTTTCTCTCTAACAGTCCCTGGCCAGAACCCATTCTACTTTCTATCTCTATGATTTGACTACAGTAAGCGCCTTATGTGAGTGGAATCGTATAGTATTTGTCCTTTTGTGATTGCCTTATTTCATTTGTAATAATGTCCTCAAGGTTTATCCATGTTTCAGCATGTGTCAAAGTTTCCTTCCTTTAGGCCGCATAATATTTTGTTGTATGCATATACCACATTTTGTTTATCCATTCATTTGTTGATGGATATTTGGGTTTCTTCTGCCTTTTGCCTATTGTGTCCTAAGACTGCTATAAATACTGATGTGTAAATATTTGGTAGTGTCACTGCTTTTTTAATTCAGAAGAACAAAGTTGGAGCACTCACAGTTCCTTTTTTCAAAGCTTACTGCAAAGCTATAGTTATCAAAACAGTGTGACAATGGCAAAAAGACAAACATTGACGAATGGAATAGAATAGAGAACCCAGAAATAAACCCTTGAATATCTGGTCATTAATTTTTGACAATGATGCCAATACCATTCAACAGGGGAAAGGACAGTCTTTTCAACAAATGATGCTGGGAAAACTGGATACTCACGTGCAGAAGAATGAATTTGGACCTTTATTTAACACCATATACAAAAATTAACTCAAAATGGATCAAAGACTTAAATGTAAAACTATAAAACTCTTAGGAGAAAATGTAGGGGAAAAACTTCATGAAATTGGATTTGATAATGACTTTTTAAATATGACTCTAAAGGTATAGGCAACAATAAAAATAGATAAATTGGACTGCATCAAAATTAAAAACATGTACTTTGAAGGACACTATTAACAGGGTAAAATGGCAGTTCACAGAATGGGAGAAAATACTTGCAAATCATGTATCAGATAAGAGATTAATATCCAGAATATATAGAGAACTTCTAAAACTCTACCAAAAAAAAAAATCAATTAAAAAATAAGCAAAGGACTTGCACAGACATTTCTCCCAAATTGGTAATTTATATATAAATTGCCAATATATAAATTACCAATGAAAAGATGCTCAACATCACTAATTATTAGGAAATGCAAGTCAGTACCACAGTGGAATATCACTTCATACTCATTAGGATGGCTTAAGAAAACAGGAAGGAACAAGTGTTGCTGAGGATGAAATTGGAATCATTGTGCATTGCTGGTGGGAATGTAAAGTGATGCAGCCACAGTGGAAAACAGTATGTTAATTCCTCAAAAAATTAGAATTTCTGTATGATATATGCAATATGCCTTTCTTTTTATCTCATTTTTAAAATCCAGTTGAATGAGTTAATATAGAAAATGGAATGGAAATATTGATGCATACTTCATTTACTTTAGTTTTTCTTATTTATTGCTTTGATGACCTTTTGTGATTTTCCAAATAAAGATTTTAGACATTACTAAAATTAGAATGGGTACAAATGGTCACTGTATTTTAATTTCTCTAATTTATAACACTGACCTCTCAGAACTTTAGTTCTATATGACATGGATATAGACTATATAAGAATTTCTCAGTCTGTCAGCACTATTCATTTATTTCTCTATTTATTTGTTTAAGAGTCAGGGTCTTGCTCTGTTGCCTAGACTGGAGTGCGGTGGTACAATCACACTTCACTGCAGCCTTGAACTCTTGGGCTCAAGCAATCTCCTGCCTCAAGCAATTCTCACTGTTGGCCTGTTGACCAGTGGCTTAACAAATAACATTTAAGAAAATAAGATATTTAATATATTTTGTAGGATATCAAAGCTGGGGAGAAATGGAGGGTATATCTAGTCTAGTGGTTTTCAACTGCTGGTGATTTTGGCAATGTCTAGAGGTATTTTTGGTTGTCATACCTTGGGGGGTACCATCTGGTGCGTGGAGACCTAGAATGCTGCTAGACATGCACAGGGCAGCCCCACCAAATAACTGTCTGAACTGAAATGTCAATACTGTTGAAGCTGGCTGGGCATGATGGCTTACAGTTATAATCCTAGTGCTTTGGGAGGCCAAGGTGAGAGGATTGCTTGAGGCCAAGAATTTGAGACCAGCCTGGGCAACATAGCAAGATGACCCCCACCCTTACAAAAAATTTAAAAAAAAAATAACTGAGCAGGGTGGCACACAGCTATAGTCCAACTGCTTCGGAGGCTGAAGCAGGAGAGCCCAGGAGTTTGAGGCTGCAGTGAGCTGTGATTGTACCACTGCATTCTAGCCTGAGTGATAGAAGGAGACCCAGACTCTAAAAGAAATAGTGCAGACAGGCTGAGAAACTCTGATCTATTTCCATGTAATGTGGACACTGAAATTCGGAGAGGTGGAGTTGCTCAGTGGCAAGTGGTCTAGAGCTCACGCCTCCTAAAACCCGGTTCAAGGCTTTTTGTACTATATATTTTTCCCTCATTTATAAATAAGCAGCTAATTTATGTAAAAACATAAAAATAAGGAATTCTAATTAAACAAGGCTCATGGGTTTTGATTATTCAAGAAATAAGAAGCTAGTGATCAGAAACCTATATTAAAAAGTTTGAAAATAATCTATTTTTGTGATTCTCTTGTGAATGAGATTTTCTGAGTGCATTAGGTTATTCTGGGGTTGGAACTACTGCTCTAACCATTGTTTTCAACTTAATTGATTAAACAGTAAATGTTAGAGCTACCAACAGGTGTTCTCTTTGACATTTTAAGCATCAGTCAGAATGTAATGACCTTAAGCCAGGTTTTCTCAATCTCATTTGACAATGGCATGCTTTTAAAAAAGTTCAAATGTGAGCACCAACAGGGGCTTGGAAGATACGCTTGGATTAAGGTGAACAAGGAAAAATGGGATTATAGGTAATTATTGTCAGAAAGTATAACATTGATTCATGTATCTTTTAAGCTTCACAAGAATTAGAAAATGAGACCATGTATATTTTATTAAGAACAGTATGTATTAGAAAAGTAAAAGATCTTTGTTTTATATTGTCATTGTCAAATATGACATCCACATCCTCAAGCCACACATCTACGTAATATGAAAGATGTTGCTAAATTAGCTTCCCAAACCTGATTCTTAGTCTTCTGAAAATTTTCTTCTAGACTGATACCTTTAACAGGGGGATGAACCTAGACATTTTTTTCCTTTCAGTATTTAGAATTTCTTGAATTAGTACACCCTAGATATTTAAATTGTTTTATTTTTGACAGCTCACTTTCTAATTTTTGCACATCGAAGCCAGTGAATTTTCTTTTCTTGTGTATTTGGAATTGCTTATTTTCTGATTCAGTTATAATTTTTGGATTACAAGGCTTTTCTTTTTGTTTTAAACTTCCCATTTCAACCATAGATCATGGGGAAATCTATGTATATAGTTGAGATTTATTTTATTGAGTAATAAATATTAGATTATAAAATCAAATAAAATACAAATATATATTGAAATTTTAAGAGAGTTTAACATAATATGTTATCCACCTAAAAGATGAATTATGTTAATCCTAAGATGAGTTATAAATACTGTCTACCTATTATTGCTCAGGTTGAATGTCAGGTAATGTGTAACTTCCTGCCATTCCTGGGTATAGCTGACACATACATAAAGGTAGATTAGAACATAGAACTATTAAGTACTATAACTATATATTTAGCACTTTTCTTTCGGATCTTATAATACCTTTTAGAAGGCCATAGGAGTCCCTTTGGGACACAGGAATAGGAATAAAAACGTAAAAATAATACAAAGTTTGAGATTTTTACAAATTTGAAAAATGTAGTAGTGCTTAACCTGAATCTCTCTATTCTTCATGCTTTTGATTACCATGCTACAATATTGGCTGTGTTGGGGGAGGAGGAGTGTTGAAAAAAATTTTGCTTTTGTGTTTCCTTGACCTAACTTTAAGACTATTAAGTTTATTTATCTTTTGTCAGAGTCATTTTTCTCTTTTTTAAAGAAAAACCACATGCGGTGAAGGAATTAAAAATGGGCCTGCTGCCACTGCTATTTTGGAGATTCTTAGAGTAGCTTAGATCAGTCCAGTTAGGAAAAAATTTTTTTCTGTTTCAAACGGTGCCGCATATTCCTTGATTTCAATTTCTCAGAAGTCTGGGAGATTATCAGTGTAGCATTTATACCAAATTTCTCAAAGTTAAAAAAAAATCCAGTGAAGAGTATCAATAAATACAGACAATTTAGATTCCTAAAATTATCAAGGCTGAAAAAGGATCAGTATAACAATTTTATGGAGGAGTTCAGATTGGTCAGTATCTGGGGATGCTTGTATTCTCCCATCCTGTTTTGTTCATCTTAAAACAGATCCCAAAGTCTGTTAAATTTCAACTGCTCCTCTTTCTAGGAGTTGCACGCATGATAATCATAGCAGCTATATGGCAGCTTCACGTTGACACTGTGCTCAGACATTGAGTTGATATTGTCACTTACCTGAAGTCACTTAACTGTCTCAGGAAGTTTGAATCTAAATGTGTAGGTTATTACACAGCAATACATTGTGTGCCTCTAATTCTGTCTTGGAAATCCACTGTTATCGCCTTAATGCAGTTATAAAGTCACATAATAATAAAGTTCACTAGGAAAAATTATTTTCCAGTCAGACTAGGAGGAGCCAATAAAAATAGCTCTACGTGGAGGACAGTATTAATGTCATTTGCCAGGTATTTGTTGAGTGAGACTGCCTATGCAAAAGTCATAGAGGATTAGAGCACCGTGCTTTGTTTTCTGTTCCCATTTAACATAGATGAGATTTCTCGGTTGCTTTGATTGGCAGAGTTGATGAAGGATCAGTTAGGTAAAGGTTGGCAATGTCATATGCTAAGAAGTCACTTGTGAAGCTTGTTGGACAAAAAGTTTTCAGTTTCCTGGTGAGCAGCTACACCCAAAGGCAGCTTTAGCAATGAAATGCTTGACCTTCTCTTGTGGCATCCTGCCATCCCTCCCCTCTAGATCCTCTGGCCACCAGCCCGAAGTGGTGGCATCTAGCCAATCATAAATTAGTCAAAGGATTCTTATTCTGTAATACTGGCTCTTGGAAACTCTAGTATCTTTAGTAATAAGGAATTTCTTCTCAGTTTCTGGGCAGGGTGCTCATTTAACCCATCTTTTCTCTTTTCCGGTCTTTGCCAGCTTGGAGTCTACCCGAAACAAAGAAACTTGTTTCTAAGCCAGAAGGAAACACACAAACCTAGTAGTACATCCTTAATCAATATCCTATAGACAATGAATTTGAGCACTTCCTTCTTTAAAAAAGTGGAGGTTCCTCAAAACTCAAAAGGAAACTTGAAATCACTTCAGGGAACATCTTAATTCTGTATTCAAAGGCAGAAATACAGCATATTAAATGGTATAAGCCCACTGGATTTATTCAGATCTAAATTAAGCACTGATAGGATGGATCTGAAAAGGAAAACTTATCGTGTTCTCAACAAATTCATAAGTCCAGTCAGGCAACTCAGACATTTGCATGAAGAAGGCACTTTTTCTTTTGTCAAATAAAGATTCTGCAAAGTTTCTGTCCAAGAACTCTTTAGCTTTTATAGTATATAATATGTCAAAGAAAGTTACAACTCTGATTACAATGCGTAACTCTTTATATGAAAAGAGAAAGTTTGATATCTTGACATACATATAATGCACTAGTTGTGTTCTCTGTAATAATTGAATTAATCCTGCAATTTGCTGAGGGTGAATCGGGAGGGGAACCTGGATCTGTTGGGAACTTCCAACCTATCCAGCCTCTTCTGATTTCTCTTAAACACTTGTAAGCAGAATTTGAGCCAAATAGTCTCAGTGAAGCCTTCCCTTCATTCATTTCTGGCCAGATTAACTTAATTTGCCCTCATTTCTAGCTCACCCTCTTTCTTTCTTAAAGCCTGAAGTAGAAGGTTGTTCATGAACCAGCTTAAACTCCCATTACATTTAAGTATTTTAGTAAAGTAAAATTTCAGTAAAGTTTGTTCCCAATTTTGCCAGTCTGAGTGATACTAAGCTACACAGTATTCGTTTTACTAAGGGAACAACAGCCAAGTTACTGCACGGTCTTTCACTGTTTAAATTTTCTTGTAGCAGTGTAGTGCCACTGCTGTTGTTATTTCCATCCCACCTTTTATTTTCCCTAGAATATCTCCATGTTCCAGGGAAGTACAGGATCAGAGAATAGGCAGCGTTCTTTCTGAGAGTTGTGTGTAGTTACATAATGTATTAGGATTTTCTTGTTCAGTTTTATTTTTGTAGATCCCCTTCTGCTATTATTTGTGTCTGTTTTGGTTTCTAATTTCTGTCGAACTGCTAAGGGATTTGATCCAACTGTTAGCATTTGATGTGTTTTCTCCCTTCAAGAACACATGGACTCTATCTTTCTCTTGTGAATCCCTCTTGTGGAGGCTTTAGCAATTAGTTGGGCAGAGTCTTGCCTTGCCTGTCCTCTTCTTTATTGTGCACAGCCATGAGTGGACTGTTGTCCAGCCTCTGGAGCATACACACAAAAGCCTGTGTCGATGGTGCAGTAACATATGAATCAGTGGTCCTTGCCTTTGCTAACATTGTGGTATCAGGAGTGCTTGAGGGGACTTTCCCCCAAACCACCTCATGCATACATCAAATCTAAGTAAAAACAATGGGCTTGCTGTGAACATGTAAGTTTAACACAAGTCCACTGGCTTTTGTTTCCAACTAGAATGGTTCTCTAAGCTCCTCTTACATAGATATTTTGGAGCTTCTGCTGCCTGGCAACTCTATCAGTTTTATTTGGTTGGGTCAGTTTTATAGTTTCTGCAGAACTGGAAGCTGGCCATTTAAAATAGCCCTGGTTCCACTCACACATGTGATGTGATTGCTGGACCAACTGTTCACAAGTTGTGAAGAGATTACAAGACAGTAGTGGGCTGAAATACGCTCTGTAGAGAAGGGCTGGTGTTGACTGATACCATTACCACATTGACCAGTGGGTACAGTAAGTAGGTAGTTACTGTTAAAGTGTCATAAACACCACCAGGCTTTGCCTAGGCTAAGGCACTTCTTTAGTATGCCCTGGGGTCACTTGGGTTATTTTCCTGGTTACAGAGACCAATTTATTAGCTCTAAGAGCTTGTTGGAGATGCCATCCTAGGAAGGTATCTACCTTCCTAGGATGTGTGTGTGTGTGTGTGTGTGTGTGTGTGTGTGTGTGTATGTGGAAAAAATATTTGAAATGGGTTTCAGACAGCTACAACGCTGTTTGCTTCACAGCACTGCTTCCCTCCCTTGCCCATATGCTGCAATACTGACATGCCAGTCTCACCCCAGGAGTTACTGGTTTGGAATGTGGCCAGGGTGTTGGAGTTTTAAAAGGTCCCCAGGTGTTTGAAATGTGTAGCCAAGTCTGAGGACTACTGCTCTGGAAGGTACTAAAATTTTAAAGATGTGGTCCCTGCCTTTAAGGAAATCACAGTATACATAGGCCAAAGCAAAATTACATGGAAGTAAAATAACAGCGTAAGAATGAAATAACAATATAAAATGATAAAAATAATGCCTGGTAACTTTGTTTCTTTTATTTATGCTAGAATTTAAATGGCAGGACTAAATTGGGCATTGAGAGTTTTGATAGAAAATGGCAGCTGAGACTTCTGGAAAAAGAAACAATTGAACATAGGCGTCTACTTTTGTTCCTCCCAAACCCCACTAAAATATCAAGGGATCTTCTTTTGTAAAGGCCTAAATCCGCAGGGATGGGGAGAATGGGACTGGAAACAAGCTGAAGAAAATGCTGGAAGCTGGAAGGTAAAGGGCTTAGGAGGCTTGGAAAAACAGAATCTGGAGTGGACAGTGGGGCAGCCAAGACCCAGCCTGGTTTACATTAATGAATTGCCCAAAGGCTTAGGAATTGGCAACATCAAATATTTCTGGGAATAGGGATGAATGGAGTGGGGCTTTAGGACAGGGAGAATTGGTTGAAAATTTTTTCAGGAGCCCCTCAGATCTCTAGCTTCCCTCTACCACCTGGAAGAATCTGGAGGTTCATTTTCCAAAGAGAATGTATTAATAAAACACATCTAGAGGGAAGGAAGGCTGGGAAATGTAGTCTTTGTTCTGTGTGGACATGTGCTCAGCTAAAGCTCTGAGGTTCTGTTACTGCAGGAGAAGGGGAGAATAAATATTGGGGGACAATTAGCAGTTGGTACTATGCTTACCTACACACGTATTTGCTACATTAACATAATATTGATAATGATGTTGATGGTGATAATAGTAGCAGCAAACTCTTAGAGTGCTTTTTACGTGCCCAGCACTGTTCTTAGAACTTTGTGTATATTAACTCACCTAATTCTCACAATCTTGTAAAGTTAGTTCTCTTCTTATCCCACTTTGCAGACACAGAAACTAATGCACAAAGAGGTAAAATAACTTCCCCAAGTTTCATAACTGAAACCAGGCCTGAGTCCTCATCTTTCTGTGATTAAACCTGACATTGTGATTAAGTTTGAAGAAACTGATTGCTAATTAATGTTGTTCATTGTATTGATTTTGGGTTCTCTTTGAAGAAAATAGTAGTGATGTATGTGCTCAATAAATACAAGGAGTTACTGCTATTTTTATAAAATTATTGTATGTTTGTACAAATTCAAGTTGCATTAGAATACAAATAATTTATCCTTTGATGTCTATTAACTTTTTATGTTTAAAAGAGGTTCATACATTTTGAAGACTATCACAGAAGGTGGTAAGTGGAGTGATTAAATTGTACTTTAAAACATAACTCTGGCCACAGCATAGAGAAGCTGAGACTAAAAGCAGGGAGACGGGGGTGAGGTGATAGCTGAGTCCAGGGGTTTGACCTTCAGTGTGCATCAGAGGTCCATGGAATGCTTCTTAGATCATAGAATGCTGGATTTCACCCTCAAGATTTCTGATTTAGTAGGTCTGAGGTGGGGCCCAACAATCTTTACTGCTAAGAAGTTTCACGAAGCAGCAGCTGCTGCAGGTCTGAGAACCACAGCAGCACCTATCTGAGAGGTAATGAGAGTCTAAATTGTGGTAGTGGAGGGGAGGGGTAGGTAATGAGGCATCAGTTAGGGAGAATTGACAGGATTGTGATTCTTTGAAGTTGAGGTGAATTGAGAGGCAAGGATCCAGAGCAGTGGTGAGGGGTTACACATTTAATGAAATTCCTGTTGGGTATTGCAATTAGGAGGCCATTGGTACTTGCTGACCTCAATAAAAGCAATTTTCATGGAAAAGTAGGGTCAGACATAGATTAGAAAACTGAGGTTTTGAGGAGATAGGTTAAATCTTGTAGTATATTGTAGAATACAATATTGTAGAATACCTTTAGATTTCTTTAGTTCTGAAATACTTGATTATACTCTGTATCCCAGCTTATTTTAGCAGGCCTTCTGATTTTCACCACACTAATGCTTCCATTGTCTTCATGATACTTTCTGACTTTCCACTCACCTTTTGCTTAAGAATGGACCTGACGTTTTTAAGAAGCGTCCATATCTACTGTATTTCAAGTGAAACTCATCCTTCTGCATATATGCTTATTAGTTTCAGATCAGTGTAGGAACCTTTCTGCTTGCATTTTCTTCTGTATGGTGACTTTTGAGCTCTTTCTCTTAGATCTTGCTTTTGGGTCCTCAAAACAGCTCAGATTTAAGACATCAGAGCTATCAAGCTCTGCTGGTTTTACTTTGGGATTTCTTTCACTATTGTTCCCATTGCTACTATCATAGTTCATGCTCTCAGTAGTTTTATTCTGAATGTTATAGTAGTTATCATGAGTCTTTGTTCTCACTCTCCTTCCTAGTCTTATTTAATTTAAAAATACCTGTGAGATTGGTTCCCCCAAATAAAGCTTTGATAATAATACTTCTTTGCTTAAAAATCTTCTCAATGTTTAATAGTAAAGTCCAGTTTTCATAGCTTAGTATAAGACTCTTGTTTTTAGCTTCAAGTTTTTTCCCCCATATTCTTGGCTGCACCCATACTACCCAGCAGTTGTCTCCAGTCTTCTCTGTCTGTCTGCCTTTCTTATGCTGCTCTGTCCCTCAGAAAGCCCTCTCTTTCCACTTCAAATCCAACCTCTATTCTGGACCCTGCTCATCTTCCTTATAGCCTTTGCTATCTAGAATTCCTTTTAACTGTTGTCTATTTCCATCTCGTACTGTACCTGTAACTCATTATACTTATTTTCAACCATGTATTTACTTATATATAACATTCACCTTCTTGTCTCCCACGATGCCCATAATAGTGCCAAACACAAAGGTTGGTTGAATGAATGAAGAATGGGAAACCAGTTTTGATTTAGTGCAAATAAAGGAAATAAAATGATGATTCATTTAACTGATACAGTAAATATATTGCATATCAGTGAATGACTTCTAATGGAATTTTCTAACGCTAATATGAGTGACAGCAGGAACCTCTTCTAAGTATAGTCAATCAAGTTTGTCATCTTTTTTTTTTTTTTTGAGATGGAGCCTCGCTCTGTCACCCAGGCTGGAGTATAGTGGTGCAATCTCGGCTCACTACAATCTCTGCTTTCCGGGTTCAAACGATTCTCCTGCCTCAGCCTCCCAAATAGCTGGGATTACAGGCATGGTCCATGACACACAGATAATCGTTGTATTTTTAGTAGAGATAGGGTTTCACCATGTTGGCCAGGCTGGTCTTGAAGTCTTGACCTCAGGTGACCAGCCTGTCTTGGCCTCCCAAAGTGCTAGGATTACAGGCGTGAGCCACCACACCCAGCCTTATCTTTTTTGATTGTTCAGAAATCTTTTTTATTTAACTTCTTAGCTTTTGATTGAGTCCTAGATATTTCAGTGAGCTGAATACTGTTCTTAATATATGTGAAACATCACTGTTACGTTATGCTGTTTTTGACAAGTTTGTTAAGCACCACTTGGATGATACATGTGCATATACGTGTACTTATTCACACATGAATTCACATGCATTTTACCTAAGATTAATATGGGCCAACTGTGTTTTTATGCAGTGGACTATTAGATGGACTAATGGATTCACTATCCTGATAAATGATCTGTACCAGTTAGTTTCTGCTTTTTGATACATGTCATTGATGTGTTTTCTGATTCTATTTTTATTTACTCATTGGAGTGTGAACTGGAAAAATGCTGTGCACAAGTAATTAGATTGTAGAAGTGATGTGTGGGATTTGTTTGTTATAATTGATTTTAGATGAAGAAATTTAGAGCTAGCATAAGAAATGATGTAGTAAGTTATGAAAACTAGAAAACATTTCAGATTTAGACTATAATGATATTATTTAATTTTTAAAATTAACTTTTTTTTGTTTTTTTTTTGGCCAAACATTAATCATCTGGGGCTTTTAAACTGTATTGTGTTTGGGACCATATTAAGGGTTGTAATTATGGTATCCGTGTTTAGCTGTGCCTGTATATGGGCCTTGCGTTAGTTCCAGTAGCAGTGAGACTCAGATATTTTGAAAGAACAATATCAGATATAGTTAGTGAATATTGCTTATTTTCTGGTTAAAACTGATTCTTCATTCTCTTGAGCTTTATTTTATTAATAGGTCCTCAATTTGGACTTAGAATTCATTTAACGTCAACCTTCTCTTGTTTACAAAGGGGAAAGCTCATTGATTTTTCATGCTTTGTCATATTGTTCCCTTTGTTTCTGAGAAAAGGGCACCAGCCTATTTAGATAGGGAAGTTTAGGCTATTTATAAAGCTAGGCAGGTTAATTGAAATTGACAGCTTGGTAATGTCCTCCTTGGTGAATGACGCACAGGGGTTTTAGATGATGTTGGCATGCTGTTTTCACTTATAGTCAGGAATCAGCTGGAGGAATTTGTGTGCTTTGAGTTCTGCTGTTGACGTAGGTACTGGGTACAGATATGTTTTAGGAAACATCTCATTTCCATATAAATGAAGGAAGATTGAAAAGAAAAATTTAGATGGCTTGCCCTTAAATTGAAGCTAGTATCACAAGGATGATGAAAATACTCCTTTTAGATTTTCTGGAAAAACAGCTTTGGTTGTATTCAAGCATTGTGGAGTCGTTACAGGTTTATTCAGAAATATTTTTGTATTTTTTTTTTGGAATCTGTTTATTCAGCATGAGCTATGTGTGCATTAATTTGAAAAACTGCATTTTTATTGTGTATTCCTCCAAACTCCAACTTAAATCTCTTAGGGTTTAGATTGTTCCATTTAAGAAATTTGTACAGGTACATAAATAAACTTGATTTTAATAAAAGAAGACTGAAATAGTTTTTCTTTCTTACATGACATGAAATAGTTTTTCTTTCTTTTTTAAAGACATAGTAAATATCAGTTTGCCTGAAATGAGTTTTTGTGTTTTTCTTTTCAAGTGTCACTTAAAGGAGAGGCTAACAAGCTTAAATAGTCACTTAAAGGAGAGTCTAATTTAAGCTTAACTAGTTATATAGTCATATTCCCTGAAACCCAAACATTCAGGTCATAATTATTTGTTTCATTCATGACAGGGTGATTTCCAAAGTACAGAAATTTTCTCTCTTAGAATCACAATGAGCATGCACAGAAACAAATTTCAGCTTACAAAAGTTAAGAAACACTAGTGGTTAATTTATTGTTAGTTGTAATATATCTTCTGTGGGCCCATAGCCTTATTAAAACTAGCACTGGACAATTCCTGAAGATATCTGGAGCTCTTGGCATTCTGAGTTGGTCCTGTATTTCCAGGTTCATGCTGGTACCTTTGTGGATCATCATGTGTCTTATATGGACCTTACTCAAATGTTACGGCAAACAGCACACAGCACATAGCTCAGGGACCCTTGAGGGGACTAGTGTAGAGTCAGGGCTTTTAAGTGGGTGCTTGCTTGAGAAGAACTGTGATCTCTTAGGATCAGTTGCCACTCATTTCCAAGCAGTGCTTGGAGGACTTTGGGCCCCCTTGGTTGGGTTCAATCCTTGACCTATTTAGTCTCTAAGTCGCTGTAGATACACAGCTGCAGCCGTAACATTGTTCTTTAATCCGGGAGTTGCCTTTGATCTTCAGCCCTTCATTCTCACTCTTTGGGTCTCTTTTTTGCAGAAAGTAAGCAGTGGCCAGGCGTCCTGTTTATAGCCTCCCTTTGTCCAGTGGTAAACCTCAGGATTTTTGGATGAAGATCTTTGGATGTATGCCTCCTTAGTGTCCATTCATGGTCTTGCTAATGGAACAGGATTTGGGTTCCTAGTTTAGAATTGCCTGTCACAGCCCTGCTGTCACGGCTGAACTTCCTTCCCCACCCCACCCTTCATTCCAGCTGGAGAGATAATGCTTATTGTTGAGTGATTCAAGGTACTGCAGACATCTTCTAGCTGGAGTGGATAGAGTTTGAGGGTGAGCACAGTACATGCCTACTGAGATCTTCCAGCTGATGGTCTGGGATCCTTAAAGACCATGCATCGTCCTCAGTACTTCTCAGTGCCAGTTGTCAGGGGATTTTCGGCTGCCACGTGCCTCTCAACTAACAGCTGTTAAGTCCTGTTGGTTCTATAGTGTTTCTCAAATTCCTTCTCCTTATTTTCCTCAACACTATCCTGATAATAACGTTATACATCTTATGAAATGCTTTATGGTTTGCAGAGCACTCGAATGTGCTTTATCTTATCTGATCCTCAGATCAGCTCTGATTGATAGCCAGTTTAGTTATTTTTATCCTGATTGTGTGGATGAGGAAACTGAAGCACAATCCAAGACCACACAATTGGTAAATGGTGGAACCACATTTAAACCCATATATCGTGATGCCAGAGCCCACGCTTTTAAGCGCTGTAGTAACTTGCTTATATACACCAAACTTTCTGTCGTTATCTCACTTATACTTCTTAATCCTCTTATACTTCAGCCTTCCTGGTCGCTTCCCAACTCAGAATTTGCCCTTGTTTCCTGCCTTTGGTCACACTGTTCCTTCTACCTGTGCCTGTAGAAATTCTGCCCATTCTTCAGTGCCTAATTCAGTGTCTTCTTTTTCATAAAACTTTGTATGAGTCCTCCAAGCCTAAAATAATTCCCCTCTCCTCTAATAGCATTTGATTTGTATGTCATTTTCTTACATCATAGTTATATTTGACTTATCTTCCTATCACATTGTAAGTTGCTTGAGGACAGGATGGTGTTTCATTTATCCCTTTATCATTTGTAGCAACTAACTACAGTGCTTTGTACATGGTCAAGTACATATAAAAACAAATTATATCAAGTGATATTTTTTACTGGGTCAGAACCAGAACCTCTGATGGTGGCAAGAGGTGATTTGGGAGAGCTTGATACTAGCTCTTACAACATCTATCTAATAAGATTAGGAAGGTGTATTTGAGAGACTATATCTTCAGTTTGCTCTTCCTCCTAGGATACAACGAATTTCATTAAAGATCTTATCTAAGTTGTGACAAACAGCTCTTTGTTCATCTTAAGATAATTTCATTCCAATGTTCCATAATTTTAGTAGTCTCTAATCTAGTAATTGGTAATAGTAATTGAATTTCTTGGCAAACAAAAGAAGACCCAAATTTTAAGTATCAAAGTTATTTTTGTTTTACACATTAAGATTTCGTTTATAATGTATTAGAAAGTAAAAGTACTTTTAAAAAGTTATGAACAACTTCAAGAGCATTTTAATTTTTTGGTAACTATGATAATTAATTTGTTGAACTATAAGATTGATACAGTAATTTGAAAGTTTCACTTGAATCTGAAGTGATTTGAGGGCTTTTATCTATTTGTTTCCCTTCCCCATACCCATTGTTTTAATAAGTGGATTATGTGAAAACAGCTTGACACTTTGCTACTAGTTACATCTTAGTTTTATCCACAAGTTTGGAGATTTTATACTACCTTTTTGACATAGAAACATGTATAAATTTTCACAGAGTAATAGTAGAACAGTGTTAACAGTACTATCTTGCTATGCAATTTATTTATTAAAGTTTGAAGTAGCCCTCTTTAAAAGGCCTTTAAAAACATATTCCTGATTGAGGAAGTTTTCTTGATCATTTTTATTCCTGTATTCTTAATGTGCTTTTTGTTTTATTTCATTGTTGGTAGCGAGATCATGTACTGTGACAGTTTTATAGTAGCTATCTTATTTGCATAGGTTTTTGGAGAACATATGATGGAATTTTAAGATGTTGTCCTCAAAGACTTACTACATTCAGATTAGCTATTTAAAACTATTTTGTATTTGTGGCTGTGGTGCCAGATAACAACGTCTAATTTAATATATTTTATCATTTGTGAGTTGAGTAGTTTGCAAGAGACAGTGTAGGGAAGATACTTCTCTAGAAGAGGGAAGTTGATTCAGGTGTCAAACTGCCAGTTACTGGCTATTAACTTTGGGCTAGCCACTTAAGTAACAATTCGATTTCCTTATTTGAAGACTGTGGGGTTACTGGGAAGGTTTTCAATAGCACTAGGATTTTGTCATTTTGTAATTAGTTTTTCTATGTGCTCTTTTCATACCCAACCATAGTTTTTACAGATAATTAAATTATCACATTGATTCTATCACATTAATTCTTTTGTTCTTAATTAAGGAACACATAAAAACCCTTGTGGAATTACTGGTAAAAATAACCTTGAATTTCGTTATTTCCCCAATAGATACAATATAGGAATGCACTTATATTCTCTTTAATTTAGAAATTCATTTTAAAATAAAAGATTAATTTACCCCATAATAATGCAAAGTTTTTTTTTTGTTTTTTTTTTTTTTTTTTTTTTTTAGGTTTTCTCTTTTTGAGTGCTTGGTTGTTTGGGGCTTAGTTGTTTTTTTGGTGGGATGGGGCTTAGTTGATTTTTCAGATTCAAGTGAAACTTTCAAATTACTGTATCAATCTTATAGTTCAACAAATTATCTTAATTATCATAGTTACCAAAAAATTAAAATGCTCTTGAAGTTGTTCATAACTTTTTAAAAGTACTTTTACTTTCTAATACATTATAAACGAAATCTTAATGTGTAAAACAAAAATAACTTTGATACTTAAAATTTGGGTCTTCTTTTGTTTGCCAAGAAATTCAATTACTATTACCAATTACTAGATTAGAGACTACTAAAATTATGGAACATTGGAATGAAATTATCTTAAGATGAACAAAGAGCTGTTTGTCACAACTTAGTTGTTTAGAGGTTTCTAAAATAGTGCTTTTAAACATTTGCCACAGCCTCCATGGGTAGTTTGTTTTAAAAAATACTTTTTTCCCCCCTAACTTTGTCTTAAGTAGAATTTTTCTTCTAAAATTGAACAGTGAAGTCAATTATTTTATTTGTACATCTTCTCCTTACCTGGGGTATTGTTTCTTTAACTGGTGTTAACTTCCCCTATGTGTCCATGAATGTATTCTGGGGGTTCTCACATTTTCTGTGAGATTTAAAATTTGGGGTTTTACTGTCAACAGTAATCTTGAGAAGGTAATATAATCATTTTCTGGGTCATCTGAATCATCTGCCATGTAACTAGATGCTACCACATAGTAAAGTTAGCGTTGGTGTTTATTATTGTGTTCATGGTATGTGAAGGCCAACTGCTTCATATTATCTGAAGTGTATGAAGCTTTCACTGGGATTCAAATAACAAACAGTGCTAGGAGCATCCCTGCTTGCCACACCCAGAAGAACCTGCATTATAGAGATAACATTCAAGTTGTAGGCAGATGAATTTTACAGATTCCACTTTTTAATAGAGCAACTTGTAACAGTTCATTAGAAGTAAGTATATCAGTAAGTACAAAAATAATTTTCTATACCTGCTTCTAGTGATAATTGAATAAGGCACACATATAATGCAGATTTCAATATGGTTGTGATACCAACCATATCTTGAAGTGACTTCCTTAAATTAGTGTTCAAGGACTGCTTGTTAGTGGTTTTGTTTGGTACGAGGTCTGATTATCCTTAACTGGTTAAGGAAGCCATGAGGTTATCAGTACTGTTTTGTACAGTGCATTTAGGTGAATAGGTATTCTTTTCATTAGAATAATTGAGGTAAAAACAAAAACAGAAAGAGATTAAATATATTACCAGACTCAAAGCTTTGTTGGTGTTGTCATTTCAGCAGAAAACCATTGTTCATTATGCCATATTTTTGACTGTTAATTTGAATTTAAGTGGTTATGTAGTTATTTTTGTATTTAATTTATAAATTTGTTTTGGCTTTGTCTTTTTATCAGGGTAATAAATGCTAAGTTATGTTTTGTATGTATTAAAATAACATATTAACAGTGGTTTAAGTTGGCATTAGGGGTGTAAGAACACATTTTTCCCTTAAAAGTTGTTTAGTACTTGGTTTGAGAAACCTCAGTCTATGATACTGAACATTATTGTATCATAATCATGATGGCTAACTTTCAACTAGATGTTTTCTATTTCATTTTCTATGGGTTGCTTAAAATTGTGGCTTTATCCTTTTCTATCATTAAAAAAATTAATTTCTCTAATACATGGCTACCTAAAATCATGACATAGTCCACTGATCTGTGTGTGGGTAGTTGGATATTCAAAATATTGTTATCTGGCCTGGTTTTTAGTTTCTGTGATTTTTGACTGTCTTTTCTGTTTTAATATTACTATTTTGGGTATTCATTTTTCATTCATTCATACATTGAACAAATGTTTTTAAAATTCCACTATGTACAAGGGAATGGCTCTTCTAGGCACAGGAGATCATTGGGTGAGAATTTTTTTTTTTTTTTTTTTTTTTTTTTTTTGAGGTGGAGTTTTGCTCTTGTTGCCCAGGCTGGAGTGCAGTGGTGGGATCTTGGCTCACTGCAACCTCTGCCTCCCAGGTTCAAGCAATTCTCCTGCCTCAGCCTCCCAAGTAGCTGGGATTACAGGCATGCACCACCATGCCTGGCTAAATTTTTTGGTTTTTTGTTTTTTTTTTTAGTAGAGATGGGGTTTCTCCATGTTGGTCAGGCTGGTCTCGAACTCCTGACCTCAGGTGATCCACCCACCTCGGCTTCCCGAAGTGGTGGAATTACAAGCGTGAGCCACTGCGCCCGTCCGATAATCTTTATATTTGGGTGGGTCTATGGTCTGTCTTCACTGTCACATTTTCTAATTGTTCAAATGAAAAATTTCATGTTTATATTACATAGTACATATCTATTTCAACTAAACTAAATCTGTCTTGCTGACATATCTAGACATCTTAGTACTTGGTGTTATCACATCATAATTGCTGTAGACGTAAATGTCTCTTTCGTCCAAAATGATGGGTCTTTGAAGCTTGTTCATTCAAACGATATTACTGAAAGACTGGTAAATTCAAGAGGTTGTAGTAGGCACTATTGGACTACTAATGAAATGAATGAGATAGGCTGTGTTCTTAGCAGAGGAGCTTAGAAATTTTAATCTAGTCACCGAATCCTTGAAACCAATTTGGGCTTTGCTGTATATTGACATTGTTGTATCTATACCCAGAATTGCAGACTCATTGATTACAGAGGGGCTTTTGCATTTAATAAACATTCGTTCAGTAAGCATTTACTAAGCACATACATTTGTTCCTGATTGATTTTTATCTTCTTTAATTTGTCTCTTAGCCATTATGATGTCCCAGATATCTTGCCTTGGAGTGTTCCGAATAACAGGGTAGAATCTGTAGGACAAGGTTCACAAACAGCTATTTCTAAACAATGCTTCTTGGAGGTAACCATTTGAAGAATGTTGTTATAGGATAATTACAATTATAGGTAAACTTCCTAAATCTGGAAACCTTGGAACCTGGCATATTCTAGAACCATAAAAATAGTGCTGCTTTAGAGCAAAAGCAGAATTAGATAGAGGGAGATGTCCAGAAGTGATGCAAGACCAATGACAGCCTTGGCCAACTCTGTGGGATCTGTGCAGTCAGAATGACTCTTTTGCCAACTAGTTGTCCCTGGTTGGACTGAAATGACCAGGCCTTTGTAATCTCACACTGATCAATCAATGGATGGGAGATGCCAAGCATGATCTCAGTCTAGGAAGTTCACTGCAGATAAAACAGACTCTAAAGGGTCTGATAGCTGAAGTGCTGATATCGGTCAGCCAACAGAATTCTTAGTAACCAAGGCAACATGCTGGTGATCTTCACAAATGGGTGACCTGGGCTGCATGCATCACAGTGTTCACCCTAGGCAGTAAACTGTGACCATTACCTTGATGACAGGATTGCTTATTCAGTGTTCTTTTTCATTTTCTACCTCTGGATCATGAGTAGCCTAATTTAGGATGCTAATATGTGGTGGATTAGGTATGAGTAAGGGGAATACCATTTTCCCCTTACTACTTTCTACTTAGGTGTTAATATTAGGTAACTCTAATAATAAGGTGACTATAACCCTTGGTTTATCCAGGTTAGTCCTGTTTGCCTAGAAATACCCAGTTTAAGCCTGTTGAAAATCAGTTAACTTAGGAGAAATACCTAATGTAAATGATGAGTTAATGGGTACAGCACAGCCACACGGCACAGGTATACATATGTAACAAACCTGCATGTTGTGCACATGTACCCTAGAACTTAAAGTCAAAAAAAAAAAAAACCAAAAAACCACAAAAAAACCTATCTTCTCGACTAGTACAGAGACTAGTTTAAAAAAAAAAATCAGATAGCATTTAACATCTGTTAATTATTTTTAGTAACTCCTCACAGTATCAGAAGTATTCCAGTTTGTATCCCAATACAAGATAAACTGTATTGTCATTCTACTTAGTAATTTTAAAAATGTGTGTGCATATTTATTCTTTAAGCATTTTTCTGGCCTAGCTAATGAATGTTCTGTTTTTCATTTTTTAAGAGGCAGAAACGGTCTTCTGAATTAGCTTTGTATTTTTGCTTTAGTTGACCCTAAAACAAATGCGTTTTGTCTTTATCACGTTTCATCAGCAAGCTTTAAAATATTGTGAAATCACAACATATTCTATCAAGTACACTATGACTGAAATGACTGGATGTATTATTTATTTCTGTCTCCCACTGTTAGACAATTGTGTCTATAATGATTTTTATTTCCCTGGTTTATTTTGTAGGTTAGTCACAAATATTTATGTTCTTATTTATCTTTCTGCTCAGAGACTCTGAGACCTGAGCTGTTTCCCTGATGGAGTTGATCGTTTTCCAGAAGGCTATTCTGACCTGTTCAAATCTAGGTCCCAAGGAAACACAACTTGCTGAGAAATAGACGGTTTTAAATCTGCTTTTACAGAAATCTTTATGGAAAGAAGAAAATTTAATTTTATCCCAGATAGATCTAATAACTTGCAGATCTACTTTGTTCACAGATAAACTCTAAAACTAATTAAAGCTTCTGAAAAATGTGTAGGGACAGAAGAAACTGAGATTCTTAGTGATTCCCTTAGCCTACTAGGACGTAACAGGCTTTCACCTTAAGTCATGCTTTTTCTTTTTCTTTTCTTTTCTTTTTTTTTCTATCATTCTGTCTCCCAGGCTGGAATGCAGTGGTGTGATCTCGGCTCACTGCAGCCTCTGCCTCCCGGGTTCAAGTGATTCTCTTGCCTCAGCCTCCCAAGTAGCTGGGTTTACAGGCATGCATGACCACACCTGGTTAAGTTTTTGTGTTTTTAGTAGAGATGGGATTTTGCCATGTTGGCCAGCCTGGTTTTGAACTCCTGGCCTCAAGTGATCCGCCCACCTCAGCCTCTCAAAGTGCTGGGATTACAGACCTGAGCCACCACACCGGCTTCTTTTTCTTAATTGTTTCTCTGCCCTCTTTTCACTATTTTTCTGGTCTGTAGTTGTGGCTGAATGTTAGATAGGGAACAGGGTTCACTGGTGGACTCAGTTTTACCCATTTCTAATTGCTTAGCAATAGGAATCACCTGCTGATTTTAATATGAAGTTTAGTATTATGTAATGAACAATATCTTTAACAGATGGTGCACTGCCAGTGATGTAGAACTTCTTAATCATGCTTCCTTTACAAAAGAAGAACACTATTAGAAAGCGATGGTATGATTTTATGCTTGATCTTCAATAAATGAGAAATTGATAAGTCAAATATACAGTCAGCCATCTGGCATTCCATACATGTTTTCATTGCCTTGGGAGATCATGGAGTTACACAAAGCAGGAGTAGCACAATGTAAGAAAATGGCATGTTATCGAAATATTTATTTCTTTTATTTTAGTTATCTATACTATTGATAGCAACAAATTTATCAGAAATTTTCATTTTATTCAGCTATCTGAGGTTTAGAAAGAAGTAATTCGATAGTATTTACTTTTTTTTGCTCAATCAAAGCTGCTGGGCATGGAGGAACTGTTTCAGAGTAGGCATAGTTTTTTCCTTCACATAAGTCAAAGCCACTAACCACCGAATTAAACATTTGCCGAGTTTGGTTTGCAGCACCTTGATTGATATAGATTCCTTCTTGCAACTTCCTTTGAGCCTCCGAGACTTACTGTGTCATTATAGACCCCAACTGCCTTTAAAAGATAGGAATTTCAACATCCTGCATTTTAGTCATCATTTGGATGAATGACTTAAATTATCATATATTTCAGGAATACTCATTTTTTTTCTGCTACCTGAGCTAAACTGTGTGGTCTGTGTGAAATTATTATCTTATGACATATACACTATTTAATAGTATTGAATTTGAGAAAGTCGGTTCCAAATATCAAATAGCTGAGTAGAAAGTAGAAAAAGACAATCCAGTTGCTGAGAATGGGGAAGGAAAAAAATGTGATTTCTAAATCCAAGGAAACTAGCTCCCCTTGTCTCATGTATCCTTTCAAACTAAACATATGTTAAATCCTGTCAGTGTGCCAGGTAAGTAAGTGCAAAGCACTGACACTCCTCCTCCTTGTCCTTTATGGACCTCAGGCTCATCCTCTTTGTTCCCAGCCTGGCTTACCGTCACTCTCTCCAGCATCCCTGTCAGTGTCCACATGGATGGTCTTTTCAATATTCTGGCTTCTCAGCTTCTTATCCTTTTCTTCTCTGGTGATCTTATCCTCCATCCTCCATCAGCTTTTCATTCTTACAGCCATACTCTTGTCATTAGCAATAACAGCGGTCTCTCCATAATCTCAGTTTGAAGCACCCTTAACTCTGATTAGCACTTTGAATCTCTCTCTAGCTGACTGCTTCTAGTACTTCCATTCCAACAATCTTTTGACCCTATTGATTCTTAAAAGCCATGGATTTTACCACCTTGTTGCTGTCTCTCATTTCCCTGATTACCTTTCTTTCTTTCACACCCAGTTTAAATTCCATGTCAATATTTCCTTGGCAAAATCTACTTCTAGTTAAATCCGTCTCTCTGTGTGAATCCTGAGCTGAATGTCACTGGAGCAGTGGCTCACGTTTGCAATCCCAGCACTTTGGGAGGCTGAGGCGGGTGGATCACCTGAGGTCAGGAGTTCGAGACAAGCCTGGCCAACATAGTGAAACCCCATCTCTACTAAAAATACAAAAATCAACCGGGTGTGGTGGTAGGTGCCTGTGATCCCAGCTACTTGAGAGGCTGAGGCAGGAGAATCGCTTGAACCCAGGAGGTGGAGGTTGCTTTGAGTAGAGATGGTGCCACTGCACTCCAGCTGGGTGGCAGAGCCAGACTGTCTCAAAACAAACAAACAAAAAACCCAAAATCCCAAAACTCTTGATCCCATATTCCCCTCTAGTGACTGTTCCCTTTCTCTTCTCTCTCCTTCTCTCTCTCTCTCTTTTTTTTTTTTTAAAGACAGAATTTCACTCTGTTGCTCAGGGTAGAGTGCAGTGGTGCCATCTTGGCTCACTGCAGCCTTGACCTCCTGTGCTCAAGTGATCCTCCCACCATAGCCTCCTGAGTAGCTGGGACTACAGGCACTTGCCACCACACCCGGCTAATTTTTTTATTGTATTTTTTGTAGAGATGGGGTTTTGCTATGGGGTCTCAAACTCCTGGGTTCAAGTGATCCTCCGAAAGTGGTGGGATTACAGGTGTGAGCCACAGTGCCTGGCTTCTTCTCTCCTTTTTCCATGTAATTGTCATTACTCATTGTCTTCAGTTTCTCTGCTTCTATTCTCTAGTCTCACTTGAAGTCACTGCAATTAAGCTTTTTTTTTTTTTTTTTTTTTTTCACTCTTCTCTGTCTCCTACTTTGCAGAAATGGTCATGTTAAGGTCACCAATGATAAAATCCTCAGCCCTCATCTCACTTTTTAATAGCAGTATAGATACAAGTTAATCACTCTTGGAAACACTTCCTTTTGGGACAGGACATTCTCCTTGTGGTTTTCCTCCAAACTCTGGCTTGTTTTCCTTCTCAACTTGGCTAATTATGTCTCACTTGCTTGTCTTGTTAACATTGGAGTATCCAGGCTACAATCTTAGATCTCTTCTTTTCTCTCCATTTAAATTTGCTAGGTAATCTTATCCCATCCCTTGTTATTAAATGCTGTCTTTATGCCGAAGACTTCCAACTTATATCCAACAGTCTAATTGATAGCTCTACCTGAATATCTGAGGGCATCTCAAAGTAAACATCTCCAAACCTGAGCTGCTGATCTCTCACCCAACATGATTCTTCACAGTTTTCCCTTTCTCAGTTACAGGGAACTCTGTCCTTCAGGTTACCCAGGCCAAAAGACTTTGAGTCATCCTTAGTATTGCTGTGACTCATAGTGCACATCCATTTCATCAGCAAATCCTTTTAGCTCTATCTTTAGAATATATTCAGAGTCTCACACCATTTCTCCACCTTCTCTGCTATTATGCATTGTTATCTCTTACTGGGATTATTGCAGTATCAGATAATCAGTCTTGCAGTGTCCATCCTTGCTATTGACAGGCTCTTCACCAAATACCAGTCAGAGGGATCCTGTTGAAATGCATCTCAGAGAATGGCATGACCTTACTCAAGAACTTCCTGTTTTCTCACTCACCTGCTTTCTGACTCACTGTCACAGTAAAAGAGGGTTTACAGTGTCCTCCAGGGCCCTGCCTGATCTCTGTCATCTCCCCATTCCATCCTTTAACTCCTTGACTTTATCTCCTACTACCCTTTCTTTTACTCTAGACCAGGCAATCTGGACTCCTCGCCCTTCCTCTGATGTGTTAAACATTTTCTTACCCAATGGTTTTTGTACTTGATGGTCACTCTGCCCAGAATATTTATTCTCTCAGATACATGCCTGGTACACATCCTCATTTATTTAAACCCTTTGCTTAATTGTCACCTTTCAGTGGGGTCTTCTCAATCTCCTTACTTAAAAATCATGGTAGTTTCCCTCCCTCCATCACCTACTCCCCTGGTTCATCATCTAACAATCTAAATATTTCCTTCATTTATTTTGTTTTTATTGCATTTCCTCTGACTAGAATGTAAGCTTCATGAGGATGTAAATGTTTTCCTTTTGTTTGCTGCTGTTAGGAAAGTGTCTGTATAAAATTAAGTACTTTAAAAACATTCATTGAATAAATATATGAACTATTATAGTCTTTTCAGTGTTATAATTTTTCTATTACACATAAGAAATGGAGCCTTAGAGTGTTTAGTAATCCATGGAGATAACACTTAAACCCAGGTCTGTCTTGGCTCATAGCGCAGTCACTTCATGTATTTATTCATCTATCAGGATACTTACAGGGTACTACAGGAACTTTACACTGGATGAATTGCATTATAAGATAGAGGAAGTCATCAATATTGTGCGTCTTATTTGTGCACTTCTCCTCAATCAGCATCTGGGAGAAAATAGAAACAGATTTTTAACAGTTTATGTTGAAGCACTTTTGCTACATCATAGAAACTTGTCAGAGAGACTTGTTAAACTCTTTCCTCAAACCAAACATGTTTTGGGGTAAGAGAGTTCTGAGAAACTCATTTTATTCTACTTTCTTTTGGCAACGAGGCTATAATTTTTTCCGAGATGAAAAATATCTGAATCCCGTGAACTAGCAAGGAATCAATAAGAATGCTGCTAGTGTGGTTAAGGTGGTTCAGGTATTCCAGGGCTGTGAATTCCATGGGAGACAGCTGGAATTTACATTCATTTTCTACCACTGAGTTGTTGGTTCAATGGAATCATAGATTTTCAAAGATTATCAAGCGACTCACAGTCAAATAGGGAATTGATGAGGAATAGAGGTCACAATTTCAGAAGATAGTCGCAGATCGTGATGAGTATGAGTCATGCTTTCAGTTTCTGCAGCTGCTTATAGCGTGGCAAACTACAGGATGTGTCTGGTCGGCATTTCCCAACACCTGCCCCATGTTTCATTCATATTCAAAGGAAATGATTGAGCTAAAACTGAATTCTATATATGAAAAGGAACTGGTATCCTTGGATTATGGAAATGAAATATGAATACCAGGTTTCTCCCAAAACATTTGGTTACATGGCCAGACTGTGGGTATTGTCTTTGTCCACCCAGAATCCTGAAATTAGAATGTCTAATTAAATTCTGGCATTAGCTGAGAGGTGGTGAAACGTCAAGTGAAAATTGAATTATACGCTAATAAAATTGTACCTAGTGGTTCATCTAAAGGGTTTTTAGACATCTAAATGGATCGTCTAAAGGGTTTATCAAACTTCTCTAATTTGAAGAGTCTCAAACTCCAAAATCTGCCTCGTTGTTGGTGAGCACAGCTGTTTTAACTGGCAGAGATTATTTGCTGCTGGGCTTTTGGAGTGCCCTGTAGGCACAGATGTTGGCAAAGATTTGATCAGTTTATGCACAGATTTTGGGGCTCCTCCATGCTGTGCCCTTCCTTTAGGGATTCTGTCTCTCAATTTTCAACCACTGGTAGCCCCCGACTATCTTCTGACACCTCAGATCAACCAGACTGAGTCTACTCGTTTGAATTTTAGCTGTCCCAGCTCATAGACTGGGGAGTCCTTTTGCAGGACAAGCCTTATGAACGTCATGGTCGTCCACTGGGCTTAATTTCTTTCAAAAGTCAACACTCCAGTTTATGCTTCCTTTTGGTCCTTCAATGCCTTTAAATAGTTGTTTGTTTTATTTTGCCCAGAGTTTATAATCATTAAATGTGGGAAGGATAGTGTGAAAAAGGCAACTCTGACATTATGTTCAGAACCTCAATAAGATATTTTGTATAGTTTTTTTCATTATTCAATTTAAAATACTACTTTCTAATTTTCATTATAGTTTCTTCTTTGAGCTGTGAATATTTAACCATATATTAAAAAAAATTTCTAGCCAGGCATATTAAGTACTTTAAAAACATTCGTTGAATAAATGTATGAATTATTATAGTCTTTTCAGTGTTATAATTTTTCTATTACACATAAGAAATGGAGCCTTAGAGTGTTTAGTAATCCATAGAGATAACACTTAAACCCAGGTAGCTCATGCCTGTAATCCCAGCACTGTGGGAGGCTGAGGTGGGAGGATCACCTGAGGTCAGGAGTTCGAGACCAGCCTAGTCAACATGGTGAAACCCCGTCTCTCCTAAAAATACAAAAATTAGCTGGGTGTGGTGGTGTGTGCCTGTAATCCCAGCTACTCAGGTGGCTGAGGCAGGAGAATGACTTGAACCCAGGAGGCAGAGGTTGCAGTGAGCTGAGATTGTGCCATTGCACTCCAGCCTGGGTGGGTGACAAGAGCAAAACTCCATCTCAAAAAAAAAAAAAAAAAAAAAAAAAAAAAAAAAAAAAAATTCTAGCATAAGAATTTTTTGTATCATCTTTTTATTGATTTCTAATTTAATTACACTATGGTCAGAGAATATATGTAATTTTAATCCTTTAAAATTGTTGAGGTTGGATTTGTAGTCCAGTATAGGGTCAGTTAATGTCAGTGTTTTCTGTTTACTTGAAAAGGATTTGTATTCTTTGCTTTTGGGTGCAGTGTCCTTTGTATGTCAGTTAGGCCATGTTTGTTGAACATGTTTAAATCATCTCTATTTTTTACACTCCCTCCTTTTTTTTCGTATGCCTTTTTTGTCAGTTTTTCAGACTAGTACATTAAAAAATCATCTCCCACTGTGTGGTGAATTTGTCCATTTGTCCTTTTAGTTGTGTTACCTTTTTCCATTTATTTGGAGCCCATTGTTAGATATTGATTTAGTATAGATTTAGAATTATTTATTTATTGTGATTTGAACCCTTTAACAGTATGCATTTTCCCTTCTATCTCTGGTATGCTTTTTTTCCTGAAAGTCTACTTTGCCTGCTATTAATGTAGTGACATCAACTTTCTTTTGTTTAGGTTTTTTATTGTCTATTTTTTCCTTCTTTTTTTTTTTTTTTTTTTAAACAACCTGTCTTTGTCTTTATAGTTTGTATTTCCTTTCAAATAGTTGGGTTTTTCTTTCTTTTATACTAGTGTGACAGTTTTTATTTTCATTGAAACATTAGATTACTTACAATTAATATAATTATTAATTGGATTTAAATAATTCACCGTACTTTTTTTTTTTTTTTTTTTTTTTTAAATAGAATCAGGGTTTCACTATGTTGGGCAGGTTGTTCTTGAACTCCTGGCCTCAAGTAATCCTCTTGCCTTGGCCTCCAAAAGTGCTAGGATTACAGGTGTGAGCCACCGTGGCCAGCCATACTCTTTATTTTCTGTTTCCTTTACCTGTTCTATACTTCTCCATCCCATTATTAATTTACTGAATTTTTAAATGTATTATGCATGACATTACTCTCATTTGCCACATTAACCTTTTTTTCTTTTCTATTTTAAGGAAAAGATAGAGTTTTTAATACCCCATTGTGTGAACAAGGAATCGTTGGATTTGGAATCGGAATTGCAGTCACTGGAGCTACTGCCATTGCAGAAATTCAGTTTGCAGATTATATTTTCCCTGCATTTGATCAGGTAAGTGAATGAATATTTCTAAGGTTGTTCAGTCCGTGAAATACTGAAGTATTGCCACTACCCTTCCACCTACCCTTACCTGCATTCTAGGAACATTTTATTACCCTTTTACTAATGTATTAGAATTGTAATTTTGTTATGAGCATCTATTTAAAGATGTAATAGAATAATTTAAGCAAATAGATTGAGGTTGGGTGAAGTGGCTCACATCTGCAATCCCAGCACTTTGGGAGGCCAGGGTGGGAGGATCACTTGAGACCAAGAGTTCAAGACCAGCCTGAGCAACGTAATGATAATGAGAACCGCTATCTACAAAAACTACAAAAATTAGCCCGGTGTGGTGGCACATACCTGTCATCCCAGTTACTCTGGAGGCTGAGGCGGGAGGATAACTTAAGCCCAGGAGTCTGAGGCTACATTGAACTGTGATTACGGCACTGCACTCCCTGGGCGACAGAACGAGACCGTTTCTCAAAAAGAAAGAGAGAAAGAAAGAGAGAGAGAGGGGAGAGGGAAGAGGAGAGGGGGAGAGAGGAAAGAAGTGAGGAAGGGAAAGACGAGACCCTGTCTCGAAAAGAAAGAAGGGAAGGAAAGAATGGAAAGACAAGACCCTATCTCAAAAAGGAAGGAAGGAAGGAGGGAGGGAGGAAGGAAGAAAGGAAGGAGATCGGAAGGGAAGGACTCTTTGTGCCATTCCCCTTCTTTCTTTCTGCCCCTCAGATTGTTAATGAAGCTGCCAAGTATCGCTATCGCTCTGGGGATCTTTTTAACTGTGGAAGCCTCACTATCCGGTCCCCTTGGGGCTGTGTTGGCCATGGGGCTCTCTATCATTCTCAGAGTCCTGAAGCATTTTTTGCCCATTGCCCAGGAATCAAGGTATGTTCACTTATGTACTTTATTTGATTTCTATTTGATGTTTCCATTTTGGTTCATTCTATTAATATCTATGCTTACCTAGAGGAAAGAACAAACAGGATTCTTGCAATTTATGTGAACTTAACTGTACTTAAGAAAGGTAGGTTAGCAGTTCTTTTAAGTATGCTATCCAATGCCCAGTTTTACAGAAAGTTCTTTTTGAAGGAGGACTGGTTTTATAAACTCTGGCATTAATTAATTTTATAGACTTCAAAGAGTAAGGCTAAGAGCATAGTTGGTTTACCTCCCCTCTCTTTCAAAGCTTTATATTTCTCTCTAACTTAAGTCTTTCTCACTTAACTGATGATGGGGTGATTTTAATAAATCTTCTGTTTAGTCTATATTTGCCTCAAAGTCAGAGAGATAAGACTTTTGCTTTTCATCTATTTCTTACTTGTTAAAAAGACTGAGAGAAGACTGTTACCTAGATTGTTTTTTTCTGTTTAAAGTAAGGTAATACTTGCTCAACCAATTAATTTTGAAACCTCTCCTTTTTATAGTCTGTCCTTCACAAAAGCTTAGGTCTTTTGATGGCAAAAATATTTTGAGTATGTTAAGTCTTAATTTTTTATATTATCTTTTCTGTTTCTGTTTATTGAGTAAGCTTTTCAGGGGATCATTGTAGAAACCCATAAATGTGTGAATCCAGAGATGTATATTTGTTTTTTGACCACATGAATTGATTGTGAGCGTGTGTCAGTGTTTTATTCCTATTTTCTTATTTGTTTTTTTCTGCCCGATCAAAGTTATAAGCTTATCTTAGTTGAGTAGATGTTACCTGATTTTTAAATGTGAGCTAGAAGTTGTAGAGTGGGAAAGAAGCCATGTGCGAGGCAAGTTATTTTTGTGCTTGAGCTAAACATTAATTCACATTTAATATTTAAAACATTATATTGTTTTTAAGAACAGATCTTTTCTGTCTGTCCCCTACATTCTCTTTTCCTCTTTCATTTTCTTTCTTCCTCTTCCTTTTTCCTTTTTTTTTTCAGCTGAAATGAAAATATACATAAAGTCTAAAAGGCTAATATGAAGAAAGCAGATGAAGGGAAATTAAAAAGTAGGAACATAAGATAAAGACATTGTGTGATGTGGTTATTAATGTGTTCAGAGGTCCATTTACAGAAAATAAAATAGTGACATTTTTGCTGCTCTTTTGTTTTTAAAATAAAGCCCTTCAATAAAAATGGCATAAAAGTTTGCCTCAGGGAATCTTGAGTCTTTGTGATAAGTTCAGGTTTATTTTAATAACTCTTCCTGTATAATATTTGTCTTTAGACAATTATTTTATAATCATTTAAAATTAGGCAAAGTTTGTGATTTAAGGCAACAAGAGATAGAAGAGAAGAGCTTGAGCTTTGGTATCAGTGGGAATTGGGTGAGACTCTCTGATCAAGCAAGTAGTATGACCTTAGGCAAGCTACTTGTTCTCTCTTAACCTTAGTGTCTAGTTCTAAAATGAGGAAAATTATAATAGCTACCTAGTGGGGTTGCTATGAACAGATGAATTAATTCATAGAGTGTTTGGCCAAGTTTACACACGTACTTCCTACTGTCATTGTCATCTTCCTCATTATCACCCTCATTCTCGAGAAGGTCCTGGAGCCCTTTCCTGGGAGTGCAAGTGTGGACTCTCCTCACTTTTCTTTTTGCTTTGCTATAACTGGACACTATGGTGCCTGGATCATAAAACTCAGTGGATTAATTTTTCACTTATGAAATGAAGACCATATTTTTTTTCGTGGGAAAGAAGCAGATTTTGACATGTTAAAACTGGAGAAGAGAGTTGCATGTACTTTGAAAGTAGAAGCAGATTATTAGTAGAAGAGATTTCTTTATAGATAAACACAGGTAGATATTAACAATATTACAGTTTTTGCTTTGATGAATGATCTTTGCATATTCTTTTTACTTTTTTATATAGGCAAGTTCAGCTTCTTAAGAGAAGAGTAGTATCTTAGTTAACAGAACATGGTAGGCATCCGATAAATATCTATTGAATAAGAGGCATTTTTATTTTTATATAATATAAACTGAAGTGATAATTAGGCTTAAAATAACTACCCAATATCTATTTCTAATTAGTAACAATTGGTTATTTAAAATCAGTCCTTCTTAGAAGCGAGTTTACTGGGATATATTTTTACTAAAATTGTCTTAAAAAATCTGTTTTTGCAGGTGGTTATACCCAGAAGCCCTTTCCAGGCCAAAGGACTTCTTTTGTCATGCATAGAGGATAAAAATCCTTGTATATTTTTTGAACCTAAAATACTTTACAGGGCAGCAGGTAAAGGTTTTCTTTATTTTATATTTGTGAATATCTTTATATACTTTGTTTTTTTTTATAGCTCCAAAAGTTCTATCTTTTTTTTCCATGTGGTTGATTTATATTTTCCTTGTAGAAAGAATCTTGATTTCTTTTTTGGTATTTAGTTTGTCCTCAGGTGTAAATTTTATGTTTGGGAAAAATTCATCTAGCCATTTTATATTTTGATTGTGGAAACAAAGAGGAATTGTGAAGTGGTAGCAACAATAAAGCGACTATGTTTAACTACATAGTAGGTGCTTAGGAAATATGGATTGAACAGAAAAGTAAATGAGCTCATTTTACTAAATAGTGTATGTTTCCTTTTAACTAAAGTGATCATAAAGGTCTGCCTTCATTTAAATCAGGATACCTTTGATTGTGAAGGAGGTGCTGTTAACAATTATGTTGTGCTATCAGGTCTATGCTGGGATGACTGTGTAAAGCAAACTGAGATGTTTGGTCATCCTCTTTTTAGCTCAAAATCCTGATTTTATAAAAATACATCCGTGACTGCTAATTTCTTCACTGTAATGGAAATTTTAAATAGCAAATGATTTGTTCTGTCTAAAGCATTTTAATCACTCCTGGAATTTTCTTTCTCACTCTTCACTATGGACCCGTTCTCCCTATGCCAAAATCAGCCACTTTCTGATTGTCGTCAGATTAGGTATACATGGTTTTGGGCTACATATAAATCCATGCTCACTGCATATGTTCTTTTGTGTCTGCTTTCTTTCCCTCAACCGAATGCTTTTGAGAGTCATTCATGTTGCTTGTATCAGTAGTTTATTCACTTTTCGTTGCTGAGTAGTAGTCCGTTGTATGAATATCTATTGTTCATTTCTATTACAATAATTTTACAATTTTGTACAATATTAGAACATTACTATTTAGTAAGGAACATTGTCATTATATTGGATGAATATTCATTGTTCATTTCTATTACAATAATATCTTACAACTATGTACAATATTAGAACGTTACTACTAAATAATGAACATTGTCATTACATCATATGAATATTCATTGTTCATTGATAGTATTACTACTACTAAATAATAACAATTTTTCTTGTTGTTATTATTTTTCTAAGTATTCTAGTCACTAGGGAAAGTAGCTTGCCCCTCTTCCTCAAGCTAATTTTTTGTGAATAGCATTAGCATATTACAATTATGTTTCTGGAGCCAACCTGCCAATAAATGCTTCTTGGCTGTGGGGAAAAGAACACCCAAAAATCTGAGGCATGTACAGTGTTGTTCAATAAGTAGCATTTCATTGTGGTAACAGATCACAGTTAATTCATGGCCCTTACAACTGGGCTTCTGTTTCAATGTATCCATTCCCCTGTGATGAGTTTTTCAAAGTGGATGTATCATTTTACATTTTCGCTTGAGACTTTTCAGAGTTCCTGTTGCTCTTAAGTTTAAAAACAGATTTTAAATTGACTCTAGATTTATATGGACTCTATTATGGTCTGTATTCCATTATGTAATAAAAATGAATGTAAGAATTTAAAATTTTGAAGTGAATAGGAAAATATCAGTGATATATTGTGAATAGCTTTTTGATGAAAAGGATTTCTAATATTTTGGATATCCTGTGGCTATTATATTTGTAATGCCAGCCAGCTGGTATAGCCAATCAGTAAAGAAATTTTGCAGTATTTAATAAATGGCGACTGAGTAAGAAACGTTTGAAAAAGTAATATTTACTTTGCTGCAAAATTTGAAACCAGAATTGGTCAGGCAAATAAATGTACAAGATTCCAGCTAAGAGAATGCACTTGAAAAGTTTGTCCTAAGCTCCATCCATATGGTGGGTCACACTGCATTGTTTAAAGGAAGGAGACAGATCTCTTTATATTGTGGTAACAGTCAGGGTTTGATTGGAGAAGCAAAACTAGAAGAAGCAAAATTGGAAGATATAGGAAATATATGCTAAGCATCTGACCATTTGCAGCTATAAAAACTAGTTAAACAGTCTAAGAAAGATTGTTGCTTCTGTGTTTGGTGCTATAACGTGAAGTCCACGGGGAAGACTGTGAGGAAGGGAAGATGGAAATAAAGTAGGGGGAAACAAGAACAAAATAGAACTTGCTACAGTGGATTGGAACTTAGGTCCATCTCTCATCACCTCCAAGCCTTAGTGTAGGAAAAACGTTGGCTACGAGGAGACCAGGTAGGCAGCTGTTTAAATAGCCTGTTAATGTGATGTCGTGCAGAAGGCCTGAATTAGCAGAAGGAAATGGGTTAGAAATTATTTTAGATTATATGAAATATTTGGTGTCTAAATGAATTTAAGGAGGGGAAAGGAGAAGGAGGTGTTAAGAGTAAGTGTAGAATAAGATTTTCTTTTCTGGTATTAATGGAGGAATAGTAGATTAGATACCCTGAAATAAATGGTGTGTGATTGTGTGTGTGCTGATTTTAAATATATACTGAGCTGGCATGAAAATGAGAACTCTGCAGAGTTCAAAAGCAAAGTGGAGCTCAGAATGATAATATAAACAGATGATGGGAGAATTGATAAACTGGAAGATAAAACCAAAGCAATAACCAGAATATAATCTAGAGAGATAAAGAGAAAGGAAAGAGAGTTTGAATGTAGAGGGATACTGAGAAGGTCTAAATACTTCTAAGGAAACAAACGTGAGTGTATTTCCTAATAATATTCATCAGCAAAATGTCGCTGACAAAAAAGTGATTCCCTGGCATATTTTTGCCACTTTGCCTCATCAGAACTAAACCAGTGTAGTAGGAAATATTTCAGGGAAGCATCAACTACTGCCTGCTTTTCCCTCCTGCAGTACTATCAAGGTAGAGATGTTATTTTCTCAGGTCTGGAGTAGTAGTCCATATATAATCTCTAAAATAAAGTGGGTAAAGGATACTAGTTAAAGTGTTCCTTAGGAAGCTAAAGGTAGGCATCAGAAAGTTAACTTGTCAACTTTAAAAAGAATTTACCTGTAGTGTATAATTTTAATCTGTATCCATATCATTTATATTACTAAATTCTGTTTAAGAATGATTCGCTTACAGAGGTAAACACAAGGCTTTTGCTTCTGGTTGCAGTGCAGAGCTCTCACTCACTGGTTAATCTGGGCACCTCTGGGTTCCTTCTTTTCCTTGTAAAACATACTCTTTCCAGGCTTACTGCCCTTATCTTACCCACTGTGGTTCTGAAGGGGCTGACAGTCATCTTATCGACCTCCATGATCTCAGGACATGGCCATGTGCCTCAATCTCAGCCATTCTGATTTCTTTTCTGGGATTGTCTATGTGGAGTCAGAATTTAACTTTCCTTGGGTGGTTTGCCAGGAATGACGGGAGACTGGGGCTCCAAATTACTCTTACTCCTTTAAACTTCCTTTGATTAGTAAGCTTCTTTCACATCTCTCCCATTTAATCTCATTTTAAGTTTAACATACTTTGAGTTTCAGTCTCCTGTAGATTTTACTGATATAATAGGTAATTTGGACGAATACATGATCTTGGCTAGAGAAGAGATGCCTCTTTTAAGATGAAAATATCCTTCGTTAATAGCACAATAAACTGCAGCTGTCATGATTTAACATAGGTACTTCTTTTGTCTTAATAGGTGAAGTAGGAACCCCTTCTATTTACTCATAATCATATTTCATAAGGTTGCTGAGAGGATTTCAGTGAGATTATCCGTGTGTGTATCTGCCTAGTCTTTAAGTGTGCTAGACACTGGGCTATCTTGTGTAGACATGGGGACTATGTCATTTGATCCTCACAACCAGCATATCGGGTCAATTCTGTCATTATCACCATTTTATAGATGAGGAACCTAAGGATTAGGGAAATTAGACAACTTGTCCAAAGTCACACAACCAGGATTGGGTATATTTAGGACAGCTAGTGACTTTAAGAAACTTGCTTAAGCTCACAGAAATAATGAGTGATGGATTTAGGTTTTAAACCAAGACATTTTGACACCAGAGGCTGCTGTCTTTTAATACTACGCTATTTTGCATCCCACCTAATTATTATTGAATGGAGGACATAAATGAAATATAACTTCCTCCAGTGTCCTAGTTTCATGTCAGGAAATAGTTATCTAGATTTCAAAAGTTTCCCACATAATTAAAATTATCTTATTTTTTATTTTTCAAAACAGGGTCTCCCTCTGTTGCCCAGGACGGAGTGCAGTGGTGTGATCACAGCTCATGGCACCCTCAACCTCCTGGGCTCAGGTGATTCAGCCTTTGAAGTAGCTGGGACCACGGGCATATGCCACCATGCCTCACTAATTTTCGTATTTCTCAATTTTTTGGGTTTTTGAGAAACTCCATTTTTGAGTTTCTCCATGTTGCCCAGGCTGATAGAATGATCTACTTTTTAACTGAATGGAAATATATACAGTTGGTGCTTTTTATCTGTGGGTTCCAGAGCCATAAGTTTAACCAACCACAGATTGAAAGTATTTGAAAAAATAATTACACTGAACATGTACAGGCCTTTTTCTTGTCATGATTGTACTGAACATGTACAGGCCTTTTTTCTTGCATTATTCTCTAAACAATACAGTATAGCAGCCATTTACATAGAATTTACATTGTATTAGGCATTATACATAATCTAGATATGATTTTAAGGATAAGGGAGGTTGTGCATAGGTTCTATGCAAATCCTATGCCATTTAGATCAGGGATCTGAGCATCCATGAATTTTTGTATCTTCAAGAAGTCCTGAACCAATCCCCCCTGCATACCAAGGGATGACTGCACCATTCATAGCCATGCTTTAAGGTAGTACATCCCTATGTATATATAGTCCAAGGTTTGAGTAGATATATATTGCATTAATTTCTCCATTGGCATAGGATTAATTTGCTTCTTTGAAAGTTATAAAAACTACATGTCACAGTCTGGTCTGGTTACAGGTAGGGGCTTGGGGAACCTTTGCACCTTGTAATCATTAGTCATTAAGGGATCTAGTCATGTGTTCCCAGATAGAGGCAAAGGCAGCTGGGAAACGTAGTCTTCCTGCATTTGGGCGAGAAGAGATGAGGTCGTTTGGCACCTGTGCAGCATTGTGCCAGTCACAGCTCCTTTTGATCTCTCTAACTCCATCATTTCTGGGCCTGTGCTCATAAACTGCTCTCTGTGCAAACCTCTGTGCTGTGGTGACTCTCCCACATGTCCAGCCTTTAGAAATGATTTCTTTCAATTCAGCCGTTAACTTTATAAATTGTACAGATGAAAATGAAAATAAGTCATACATTCTTTATGCAGCAGTTTTCTTGAATTTTATTTCTCTTTATTTTGAATATGCAATCAATATATATAAAACTTTAGGTTTCCTGAATGTGGAAGGAGAAAGTAACCTAATAATATTTTCAATTTCCTGATTATTTATTGTAATTATGACATTTGAGTGCAGTGAATCTTTTTAGAAATGGAAGAAGGACATTTAGAAAAGGTAGATAAGGCAGAACAATCTAGCTGGTGTAAAATGTGCAAAATAGTGATGATTCAAAAAGAGAGTGAGTCAGTGTGACATTATCACATATAAGCATCTTGTGAAGAAGATATTCTTTAATGTCTTTTGGACTTTTGATTTTACTTAATTGAATGACACATGACATCGGTGATATTGAAGTACATATGACTTTTATCTGTGATTCTTCTATTGAGAAATCAAAACAGACTAAAAGACTAAAATCCTTGTATTGTCTGTCTTGTTTCTAGGATTTCTGGATAATCCAAAAATAGGTAAAAATAAGACATAATGATATTGAGGAACTTTTTTAGCAGGTGCACTAATTGTATATGAATTCATATATTTTGAAGAGAAGAACATTACTTAAAGTAGCTTTTTAATGGTAGAAGACTTAAAATATTTTTGCCAAGTATCAGTGTTCATAAAGAGAGAAATTAATATTTTGTATTTTACGTTAAGCAGATTAATTTGTGCAGGTTAGTATATTTAATACTAGGTACACTCACAAGAGTAAGTTGGATCCATTAATGGGATAAATTGAATTCATTTGTTAGATTTTTGAATTAGTTTCTAAATTGAAATAATACTTGTACATAATTTAAAAAGTCAAATAATAGCTTCTAATAAAAAATAGCAGTTCCTTACCTTACCCTTCCATGCATCTTTCCCTACAAGCAACAACTTTTTTTTTTTTTAATTATACTTTAAGTTCTACAGTACATGTGCACAATGTGCAGGTTTGTTACATATGTATACATTTGCCATGTTGGTGTGCTGCACCCATTAACTTGTCATTTACATTAGGTATATCTCCTAATGCTATCCCTTCCTCCCTACCCCCTCCCCACAATAGGACCCGGTGTGTGATGCTCCTCTTCCTGTGTCCAAGTGATCTCATTGTTCAATTCCCACCTATGAGTGAGAACATGCGGTATTTGGTTTTCTGTTCTTGCGATAGTTTGCTGAGAATGATGGTTTCCAACTGCATCCATGTCCCTACAAAGGACACGAACTCATCCTTTTTTATGGCTGCATAGTATTCCATGGTGTATATGTGCCACATTTTCTTAATCCAGTCTGTCACTGATGGACATTTGGGTTGCTTCCAAGCCTTTGCTATTGTGAATAGTGCCTCAGTAAACATACGTGTGCATGTGTCTTTATAGCAGCATGACTTATAATCCTTTGGGTATATCCCCAGTAATGGGATGGCTGGGTGAAATGGTATTTCTAGTTCTAGATCCTTGAGGAATCGCCACACTGTTTTCCACAATGGTTGAACTAGTTTACAGTCCCACCAACAGTGTAAAAGTGTTCCTATTTCTCCGCATCCTCTCCAGCACCTGTTGTTTCCTGATTTTTTAATGATTGCCATTCTAACTGGTGTGAGATGGTATCTCATTGTGGTTTTGATTTCTCTGATGGCGAGTGATGATGAGCATTTTTTCATGTGTCTGTTGGCTGTATGAATGTCTTCTTTTGAGAAATGTCTGTTCATATCCTTTGCCCACTTTTTGATGGGGTTGTTTGTTTTTTTCTTGTAAATTTGATTGAGTTCTTTATAGGTTCTGGATATTAGCCCTTTGTCTGATGAGTAGATTGCAAAAGTTTTCTCCCATTCTGTAGGTTGCCTGCTCACTGTGATAGTAGTTTCTTTTGCTGTGCAGAAGCTCTGTAGTTTAATTAGATCCCATTTGTCAATTTAGGCTTTTGTTGCCATTGCTTTTGGTGTTTTAGATATGAAGTCCTTGCCCATGCCTATGTCCTGAATGGTATTACCTAGATTTTCTTCTAGGGATTTTATGGTTTTAGGTCTAACATTTAAGTCTCTAATCCATCTTGAATTAATTTTCTTATAAGGAGTAAGGAAAGGATCCAGTTTCAGCTTTCTACTTATGGCTAGCTGATTTTCCCAGCACCATTTATTAAATAGGGAATCCTTTCCCCATTTCTTGTTTTTGTCAGGTTTGTCAAAGATCAGATGGCTATAGATGTGTGGTATTATTTCTGAAGGCTCTGTTCTGTTCCATTGGTCTGTATCTCTGTTTTGGTACCAGTACCATGCTGTTTTGGTTACTGTAGCCTTGTAGTATAGTTTGAATTCAGGTAGCGTGATGCCTCCAGCTTTGTTCTTTTGGCTTAGGATTGTCTTGGCAATGCAGGGTCTTTTTTGGTTCCATATGAACTTTAAAGCAGTTTTTTCCAATTCTGTGAAGAAAGTCACTGGTAACTTAATGGGGATGGCATTGAATCTATAAATTACCTTGGGCAGTATGACCATTTTCACACTATTGATTCTTCCTATCCATGAGCATGGTATGTTCTTCCATTTGTGTCCTTTTTTATTTCACTGAGCAGTGGTTTGTAGTTCTCCTTGAAGAGGTCCTTTACATTCCTTGTAAGTTGGATTCCTAGGTATTTTATTCACTTTGAAGCTATTGTGAATGGGAGTTCATTCATGATTTGGCTCTCTGTTTGTCTGTTACTGGTGTATAAGAATGCTTGTGATTTTTGCACACTGATTTTGTATCCTGAGACTTTGCTGAAGTTGCTTATCAGCTTAAGGAGATTTTGGGCTGAGACAATGAGGTTTTCTAAATATACAATCATGTCATCTGCAAACAGGGACAATTTGACTTCTTCTTTTCCTAACTGAATCCCCTTGATTTCTTTCTCTTGCCTGATTGCCCTAGCCAGAACTTCCAACACTATGTTGAATAGGAGTGGTGAGAGAAGGTATCCCTGTCTTGTGCCAGTTTTCAAAGGGAATGCTTCCAATTTTTGCCCATTCTGTATGATATTGGCTGTGGGTTTGTCATAAGTAGCTCTTATTATTTTGAGATACGTTCCATCAATACCGAATTTATTGAGAGTTTTTAGCATGAAGGGCTGTTGAATTTTGTCGAAGGCCTTTTCTGCATCTATTGAGATAATCATGTGGTTTTTGTCTTTGGTTCTGTTTACATGCTGGATTACGTTTATTGATTTGCGAATGTTGAACCAGCCTTGCATCCCAGGGATGAAGCCCACTTGATCATGGTGGATAAGCTTTTTGATGTGCTGTTGGATTCGGTTTGCCAGTATTTTATTGAGGATTTTTGCATCGATGTTCATCAGGGATGCTGGTCTAAAATTTTCTTTTTTTGTTGTATCTCTGCCAGGCTTTGGTGTCAGGATGATGTTGTCTTTGTAAAATGAGTTAGGGAGGATTCCCTCTTTTTCTATTGATTGGAATAGTTTCAGAAGGATTGGTACCAACTCCTCCTTGTACGTCTGGTAGAATTCGGCTGTGAATCTGTCTGGTCCTGGACTTCTTTGGTTGGTAGGCTATTAATTATTCAGGCAACAACTTTTAAGTCTTTTGGTTGAAATAGTTGAACTCCAGACTTTAAGAAATGCATTTTATCTATAAATCATCCAGTCGTAGGTATTCTGTCCTAGCAAAACAAAATGAACTAAGACAATTAGGTTTGCTAAATATCAGCTGGATCTTTAACTACAATGAAGTAGTTCTGATACCCTCTTGAGCTTAATTTCTTCCTTTTAGATTAAAAATGTATACAACTGCTGAAAATCAGATAATTTTATTTTGTTGTACACAATGTTATAATTAAGGCATTGGTTTACAATGGCTTACCTTATTTTCTTAAAAAGATTTATTTTTCTTATTTTAAAGGTAACACATACTCTATCTGTGAGCCATCGATGCTTAACAAGCCACTCCTAAAAGTGGCGAAGTCAACAACGTTCTTTATATAGCTCATCTGTAGGGTCAGCATTTAGACTGGGCACAGCTCAGCAATTCTGGTCTTGTCTTGGCTCCCTCATAGGTCTATAGGCAGTTGCAGGTCAGGTGTGGATTGGATTTGCTGATCTTAGTTGGGCTATTTCACCAGTTATGGCTGGTAGGCTTTGGTCTATCTGTCTATCACCCTGTAGGCTAGCTCAAGCTTGTTCAGCTCCTGGAAACAGAGGTTGTAAGGCCCTTGCAGCATAGGCTTGGAGTTGACATACTGTCACTTCTGCTATAGTATGTTGGCCAAAATAAGTCAGAAAGTCAGCCCAAGTTGAAGAGAAGGACAAATAGCATCTCTTCATGGGAAAAGATGCATACTCACATTGCAGAAGGATGTGAATACAGGGAGATTTGGATTGTATCTATTGTTTAATCTTTTATATATGTTTGTACTGAAAAGTACAAACAAAGGTAAAGGGAACTCATAAGTCCATCCTCTAACCGCTGTTGAGTTTTTGTTGTATATACTGTAAGACTGTTTTATCTACACTTTTAAACGTATATTGTTAATCAATTTATTTCAGTTTCTATTTGATTACAAGTCAAGTTTATTTCATATTTATTCTTTTATGAAGTGATCAAGTAGATTTCTATTTCGTTCTTAAAATTGCATGGTAGCATTTATTGTAAATTTACAGTTCCAGATATCTAAAGCAAGCAGGACTTCAGCTAATAGGCAATTATTCTATTTTGTGATGAGAAGGCCCTGATTTAGTATTGAGTAGCGAGAAGATTCAAAAGGTGTTTAGTCAACTGACAGTGCAGTTGCCTTTGAATTTGTTTGTATATCTTCTGTGACTGACTTAATAAACTGAGCTATTCATGGAATAGGACCCAGTGGAATTTTCTTATACTATCGTATATTCTTAATATTATTCACTTTTCAGGCTAAGTTTGACCATAAGCAGATACCTATTTTTGATCATTAGCTTTACGGTATTTACATTCTCAATGACTAAGCTTAAGCTATGTGGTAGAGTGATTTATTTTTGTTCCTGAATAAAATTTTAATACCACGAGTCATGTGCTTTCTTTGTAAAAAGTTCCAGCATCACGGAACTACATAGCATAATATAGTGAAAGTTCCCTTTTCCTACTGCCTCATTTTGAACTCCTTTCCTTAAGCCTTTTTCTGTGCCTTTATATTTACATACATATGTGAATATATAGAATACATTTACTTCCATGTAAACAGATTTTGCATGTGTAACATAAAAATATTGTGTTATAAACGTTGTTTTGTAACTTGCTTTGCAAATTATTTTCTATCCATTTAGTCAAGTGTGTGAGTGTATAAAATGTACACACACAAATAATACAAATAAGAGCATGTTACAAATATTGTATAACTTGCTTTTCTTACCAGTATATTTTTGGTATATTTCTGTATCTATTCACATAGGCTTAGCTGGTTTTTATATTCATAAAACCATATTTGTTTTATAGTCATAAAATTTCTTCACGTGTACCTTCACGTGTATCCTTTCCCTATTATGGAACAATGAGTTATTTCTAAATGCTGGTTATTTTAAACAACGCTGAAGAAAACATCTCTGCTTATATATATATCTGTATATAGAAGAAGAAAATTACGCCTGTGTTCTTTATTGTAAAAACTCTACAACCTGTATATCTTAATCCCTTTCTTACTTTCTCTAAGCCCCATATATTCAGTCTAGCCCTGAGTAGTGCATGATTGATGAAGCCAGATGCTGTTTGTCTAAACAGCAGTTAATAAAAAACTATGGAAGGATAAGGAATCATTGCCACAGGTACTGCAGGGAGGCAAGACTCAATAAAGTAACTATTTGTTACTGAAATCTAAAAATGAAAACAGGAAATACTTGTCAGACATTTAACTTGGTAATTTTAAGAGTGAAAACCTTGTGTTTTTATTCACTTGTATATCAGAATTTGCCGTTTTTTAATTAGAAGAGTTAAGTTTTTAAGAGCAATTTTAGGCTCACAGCAAAATTGAGAGAAAGACACAGAGATTTTCCACATACCTACTGACCTCAAACAAGCATAGCCTTCCCCATCGTCAACATCCCCATCAGAGTTGTACATTTTTTACAATTGATGACCTATGTTAACACATTGTCATCACTCAAAGTCCATGGTTTACATCAGTGTTCACTCTTAGTGTTGTACCTTCTATGGGTTGTATAATGACATGTATCTACCACTATAATATCTTGCAGAATATTTCCACTGTCCTGGAAATTTTCTGTGCTTCATCTGTTTGTCTCCCCTCACTTCAACCCCTGGCAGCCACTGATATCTTTACTGTATCCAATAGTTTTATCTTTTCCAGAATGTCATATAATTGGAATCATACAGTATGAAACCTTTTCAGATTGGCTTCCTTCACTTAGTAATATATATTTAAGGTTCCTCTGTGTCTTTTCATGGCTTGATAACTCATTTCTATTTAATGCTGAATAATACTCCATTGTTTGGAAGTAACACAGTTTATTCATTCGCCTGCAGAAAAGTATCTTGGTTGCTTCTAAGTTTTGACAGTTACGAATAAAGTTGCTATAAACATCCATGTGCAGGTTTTTGTGTGCAAATAAGTTTTCAACTCATCATCTAGTAGTAATTGTTTTATAAATTTGGGAGCTCCAGTGTTAGGTGCGTATTATTTAGGATTGTGATATTTTCCTGTTGGAGTAGTCCTTTTATCATTATGTAATATCCCTCTTTGACTTTTTAAATTGTTGTTGCTTTAAAGTCTTTTTTGTCTGAGAATACCTACTCCTGCTTGCTTTGGTTTCCATTTGCATGTAATATCTTTTTCCATCCCTTTACGTTAAGTTTATGTGAGTCCTTATGTGTTAAGTAAGTCTCTTGAAGACAGACAGTAGATACTTGGTTGGTGGATTTTTATTTATTCTATATCTTTTAAGTGGAGCATTTAAGCCATATACATTTAACATTAGCATTGAGATGTGAGGTACTGTTTTATTCATCATGTTGTTGCCTGAATACCTTTTTTTTTTTTTTAAGTTCTCTCTTTTTTTTTTAATAGGCCTTGTGAGATTTATAATTTAGGGAGGTTCTATTTTGGTATATTTCAAGGTTTTATTTCAAGATTTAGAACTCTTTTTAGAAGTTCTTGTGGTGCTAGCTTGGTAGTGGAGAATTCTTTCAGCATTTGTTTATCTGAAAAAGACTTTATCTCTCTTCCATTTATGAAGGTTAGTTTTGCTGGATACAAAATTGTTGGCTGATAATTATTTTGTTTAAGGAGGCTAAAGATAGGACCCCAATCCCTCTTGGGTTGTAGGGTTTCCACTGAGAAATCTTCTGTTAATCTGAGAGGTTTTCCTTTATAGGTTACCTTATGCTTTTGCCTCACAACTCTTAAGATTCTTTCCTTTGTCTCGACTTTAGATAACTTGATGACCATGTGCCTAGGAGATGATGTTTTTGCAATGAATTTCCCAGGTGTTCTTTGAGCTTTTTATATTTGAATGTCTAGATCTCTAGCAAGGACAGGGAAGTTTTTCTCTATTATCCCCTCAAATAAGTTTTCTGAACTTTTAGATTTTTCTTCTTCCTCAGGAATACCAATTATTCTTAGGTTTGGTCGTTTAACATAATCTCAGATTTCTTGGAGGCTTTGTTCATTTTTCTTTGTCTTTCGGTTAATTCATAAGCCTTGTCTTTGAGCTCTGAAGTTCTTTCTTCTACTTGTTCTAGTCTGTTGTTGAAACCTTGCAGTGTATTTTTTGTTTCTGTATGTGTGTCTTTCATTTTCAGAACTTGTGGCTGTTTTTTTCTTTATGATATTTATTTATCTCTACACCTTTTCATCCATATCCTGCACTGGTTTTTAAAAAAATTTTCTTTAAGTTGTTTTTTTACCTTTTCTGGTACCTCCTTGAGTACCTTAATAATCAACCTTCTGAATTCCTTATTTGGCAATCAGAGGTTTTTTCTTCATTTTCCTTATTTGGCAATCAGAGATTTTTCTTCATTTGGATCTATTGTTGGAGAGCGAGTGTGATCTTCCTGGGGTGTTAAAGAACCTTGTGTTGCCGTATTACCATAATTACTTTTCTGGTTCTTTCTCATTTTGGTAGACTGTTTTCAGTGGAAAGATCTGGAACTCAAAGGCTGCTGTTCAGATTCTTTTCTCCCATGAGCCGATCCCTTGATGTGCTGCTTTCCCCTTCACCTGGAGATGGGGCTTCTGGAGAGAGCTGGACTGCAGTGATTGTTACTGTATTTCTTGCTTTAGCCACCCAGCGGGGCTACTGGTCTCTGGGCTGATGCTGGGGGATGTCTGCAAAGGTCCTGTGAGGTGATCTGTCTTCATATCTCCTAGCTGTGGATGCCAGCACCTGCTCCAGTATAGGTGGCAAGGGAGCTAAGTGTACTCTATGACAGTCCTTGGTTGTCATTTTGTTTAGTGTGCTGGTTTTTTCGAATGCTGGTTATGCCAGCAGTGAAGTTGTTATGTGGCCAGACTTAGAACCTCTGGTTAGCCAGGATGTTGTAGATGGTGGAATTAGCTGTTTTCTCCTTTTTTGGAGCAGGATTATTCTGTTATGTCCTGAGTTTGTTGGCCTCTAGCCAGGAGCTGGTGCTTTTAAGAGAATGCCAGCTATGGTAGTAGAAGGAGGATATAAGCTTGTTCTTCGTTGGCCAGGATGAGTACTTGGGTTCCTCAGGCAATGGATGGGGCCCTGGATGGGGCCCTAGAGTTCTCAAGAGTTTATTTATTTTGGCTTGGGCTACCAGGGTGGGTAGTGAAAACCCATCAGGTGGGGGCAAGCCTAGGCAGGTCTGAGCTCAGACTCTCCTTGAGCAGGGCTTGCCAAGGCCACTGTGGGTGATGGGGTGTGGTTCTCAGGCCAATAGATTTATGTTCCAGGGGCATTATGGGTGCCTCTGCTGTGTCATACTGGTCGCCAGGGAAGAGGGGAAAGCCGGCAGTGACAGGCCTCACCCAGCTCCCATGCAGCCAGCAAGGCCAGTCTTACTCCTGCCATGCCCCACCAACAGCACACGTTTATATTCAGGCAGCTGGGGAACAGGAATAGATCTTGCCCCAGACTACAAGTCTTCCTGCTGAGAAAACAAGCAGGGCTCTCAGGCCTTCCTCTTTTCCATCTGCCTGCACCATCAGCTGTGGCTTCTGTGCTTTTATCTACACGTTGTATCTGCACTTCCTGTTTGCCCCCTGGACTCTGCTCAGGAAAATTTGTACTCAGTTGAAAGTATTATGAAGTTTAGCTAGAAGCTTCTTTTAACTTATGTCCGCCCCTCCTTAATTCCACTGGCTGCATTCCCTAAGGACCCCCGTGAGATAAGTCAGGGATGGCTTTCTCTGGTTTGAGCTGGGGACTGGGAGTGCCTACAGGGCGCTTCCCGCTCCTTCTTCTACTTTGATATTTCACTTGGCTGCCTAAATCCATTTTAACTTCAGATGAGGTTAAATTCTTCTCCTGTGATCTGGATTTTTAGGTTCCCCAGTGGGGATGTGTGTTCCGAGGCAGACGTTTCCCCCACTCACACCTTGGGAACTCAGTTTTCCAGCTGTCTCATGGAGTTTGCAGTGTCAGGCTACTTCTTTTAAAGGGTCAGTAAATTGTTTTGGTTTTCCTGGTAGGTTCCTGAGGTGGTTCTTGGAGGAAAAGTTCACAGTGTGAGTCTCCACACACTATTCTGTCTGTCCACATGGGAGCTACGTGTTAGTTCTGTCTTGTATCCACCATTTTCTCCATGTTGGTAATTTAGATCTTTGTATTTCCTCTAGCTTTTAAAATTTATGAGTATAACATTTTCTTTGCAGTATCATTTGAATTTTAAATGTGTTAATACATGTATTTAGAATCATGTCTGACACATAGTAAATACTTAATAAATGTTAATGGTGTTTTTAAAAGTTGTTGCTATTATTCTCATATAAAAATCTCCAATGATTTATTTTAATATTAACTGTCAAACTAAGCTTTTATTCAGAATGTTGGGGCATGAGAACTAATTAGAAGAAGTATTCTAACTCAGTAGAGAGGTAGGGGTAAGGGTCTATAGAACATTAGCAAGCAGGGTCAGCTGATATTTAGCCAGTTTCAGGGTTAGTCTAAAACTACCAACAGAGTAAACAGACAACCTATAGAAAGGGAGAAAATATTTGCAAACTATGCATCTGACAAAGGTCTAATATCCAGAATCTATGAGGAACTTAAACAAATTTACAAGCCAAAAACAACCCCAAGCAAGAAAGTGGGCAAAGGACATGAACAGACACTTTTCAGAAGACAAACAATCATGTAGCCAACAAGCATATGAGAAAATGCTCAACATCGCACATTGTTAGAGAAATGCAAATCAAAACCACAATGAGATACCATCTCACACTAGAATAGAATAGCTATTATTAAAAAGTCAGAAATTAAGAGATGCTGGTGAAGTTCTGGAGAAAAGGGAACATTTATACACTGCTGGTGGAAATGTCAACTGGTTCAGCCATTGTGGAAAGCAGTTTTGTGTTTTCTCAAAGAACTTGAAAAAGAATTACCATTCAACCCAGCAATCCCATTATTTAATGTATACCCAAAGGAATATAAATCATTTTACCATAAAGACACATGCATGTTTATGTTCATTGCAGCGCTATTCACAATAGCAAAGTAATAAAATCAACCTAAATGCCCATCAGTGATAGACTGGGTAAAGAAAATGTAGTGTATATATACACCATGGAAAACTATACAGCCATAGAAAAGAATGAGATCATGTCTTTTGCAGGAACATGGATGGAACTGGAGGCCATTATCCTTAGCAAACTAACGCATGAACAGAAAATCGAATACCACATGTTCTTACTTATAAGTGGAAGGTAGACATTGAGTACACACAGAAAAGCGGACAACAGATACTGGGGGTGTGCTTAAGGGTGGAGGGTGGAAGGAGGGTGAGGATCAGAATAATACCTATCACTGAGGTTGGTGGATCGCTTGAGCCAGCGGTTTGAGACCAGCCTGGACAACATGGTGAGATCCCCGTCTCTACAAAAAAAAAAAAAAATACAAAAATTAGCCGGGCTTGCTGGTGTGCTCCTGTAGTGCCAGATTCTTGCAAGGTTGAGATGGGAAGATCACTTGAGCCTGGGAGATGGAGATTGCAAGTGAGCCGAGATTGCACCACTGCACTCCAGCCTGGGCGACAGGGTGAGACCCTGTCTTAAAAAACCCTCCAAAACCCCAAAACCCAAAAAACAAACTACCAATCACTTACTATGCTTATTACCTGGGTGATGAAATAATTTGTACACCAAGCCCCCTGACATGCAGTTTACCTATATGGCAAACCTGCACATGTACCCTTGAACATCAAATAAAAATAAAAATAAGTTTTCTGAAAAGGGAGGAATTGTTTTTGCAGTTTAGTAGCCGTTGATGGGGTGGTTCAGATTTAGCAAGAGAGGTGGATAGAACAGTTGCTGGGTATATGGTCATATGAGGGCCACTGTGGTACATTTTTAGTCTTTCTGGGACTCTTATAGATTATTTAGGATTATTTACAACATATTCTAACATATTTGGGAGTGTATTTTATCGTTTTGAATCAAGCCATAATCTTCCACTTTTTGGCTACAGCCCATTCCTAATGTGTTTCTCAGAGTGTGTGCAAAGTCAAATATCTGGAAGCCAAATATTTACTTATATTTAATAAATAGATTTCCTTACCAAGAGAGCTAAAATAAAATTCTGTTCAAACTTCACCTTTTATACATGGTTGTCAATGATATAGTTTCCAACATTTTATATATACCTTTAATTTTTTTCCTTTTGAATTGATCAATTCAAGTGACTTAAATGCACTGAGCATCCAGCTGAGGTTAAAAATTTACTGTGTGCAACACAGCAAGTAATTTCTTACTTGCCTCCAATTTTACAAATTTCTCTTTGCTGATAAGAGTGTTTTCACTTTTCTGTTGTTTACTTGTAAAGTATTAAGGGCAAATAAGAATTCTAATAGTATAGAAACATTGCTATACAGGCAGTAACATTAACAATGCCAAAACTGAACACTTGACTAGCGGAAAGGGTGTTGAGCTTCCATTCTTATAGCTAGCTTACCTTCAGAATTTCAAATTTAAAATAAAAGGCGTATAATAAGCCCTTTAGGAATTTTCATCTAGACTATATATATAAGTGTGTGTTGAGCATAAGTTGAAAATATGAAAATTTAGGTCTGCCTGTAGAGGCAGATAGGTGGAAAACACTAAACTCTTAAGACCATTAGGTGTTTAGTAATTTTCATGTATATTTACTTTTTAAAGCTAGAAATAAAGTTGTAGGCTTATAAAAATTACAGTAGAGAAAATTTTCTCAGTGATATATAATAATTTAGAACATTTATTAATTTTACTAATGCCCTTTCAGCATCTCTCAGTGTTGAACTTGAATTTATGAATTCTAGCTAATTTATATATCTCTAGCACTGAATATAGCTAGGGTATGAAATGATTAATATTGGACTACAAATCACAGTTTCTGGCTAATAAGTAAACTTGGAGTTCTTCATTTTTTATAGTATTAATCCATGATTTAATATGAAGGAATTTATGTTCAAGAAAAATACAGATTTCTAATGTAGGAGTGATATACAGCAATGCACTGAGGCAGATGGTGGATGATAAGTATGTATAGATTCCACCTGCTTTATGGAATGTAAAACTTGATTAGTGTGTAAAAAATTAATTTGAGAAAATGGTAAGGAATTGCTGGGAATCTGTGAGAGAAAATTCTAGATTTAACACTTCGATCAGTCTCAGGAAAAACAGCCATTATATAATCTTAGGTTATATTTTCTATTTTAAAACAAATATGGCAAGCATAACACCTCCCTTTTTAAAATACACAATTTTTACAATTTTTCAAGACTTATGGAAAGGATCAAGCTTGATATATGTTTATATTTAATATTTCTGAAACCCATTTTGGGCAGATTTCTATCTGCTGTAACAGTGGTTATGAGCTTGGACCGCAGAGTGGCCACACTTTCTATAACCGAGTTCTTTAATATGTCTTTGCCTGTTTTCTCAACTGTAGCATTGGATAAATCTAGTATCAGTCACATTGAGTTGTAAGGATAAGAGGTGATACTTTAAAGGTGCTTAAACGTGCCTAATATGTTGAAAGGGCTCACTAAATATTAGCCTTTCTCATTATTGTTAATATATTGGAGTCTTCTGTATTTCTCATCAAAGGTGACCTTTTCATCTAAGTGCTATTTATAAGTTAAATCTCTGTTGGGTCTTTGTTAGTTGTCTGTCATCTTCACACTTGCCCTTCTGTGTTTTCTTCTGTAGTTCATGGGCTGGAAACAAGTTAACTGTATTTTCGTCACCCTCTTGCAAGCTGACTTTCATTAGAGGGTGGGAGGAAGGTAGAAAGGAAGCCATTGTGGTGTTTGAGGCAGCTTTGGTAGTGGCAGTTGAGGAGACTTTGCTGTGCTGCAGTGACTGTTGTTCCACAGTGTAGATGGCAGGGATGTTGGTGGTAGGACATTTAATAGGGATGGCTCTGCTCAGCAGCAGCCAGTGGTGGTTCCAGCACTGATAGTGGCTCCTGTGAGCTGTTAGGTCCAGCTCAGAGATGGTAGCTGCTTCCTGGTTTGCATCGTTTGCATGCAAACATCCCTGGTTTGCATTGTTTCACCATTTGTTACCCTAGCCCTTCCAACATCTTTGTAACAGATTCCCTGAATTAAATTAAATTTTTCTGGAGAGGTTGTCCTCGAGAAGAGGGTGTCATCAACGAAATCAACAGCTATCTTTTAATGTTAGATATGCAATAAGGAGTTTTGTAGCCTAATAAATATAGCATGTATTCCCCATATATCTTTCTTACCTGAAAATAATTGTCTTTTGTTGTCAGTGTGTCCCAGTGACTTTTTCTGTCTCGTCTGCATTTAGGAAGTCAGTAGACACAGCTCATGCTTGGTGTCTAGTGGGAATTGTTGCTCCTCATGGGTAATATTGGACTTATGAAAACCGAGGGACTTACATTACCAAAAGCATGATGTGAAAAATATATTACATATATACTAATATTTCAATGATTTAAAGTCATCTACCCAATAGAAGCCACTATATTTCATTGATTCTAAGCTACCCCTTCCCCCTCATATTTTAATCTCTCTGATATTGGGTTGTGACTTAAAAACAATGGCATGTTGCAGTCATCTCATCCAGTGGCCAGTAGTTGCTGTTATCTGCTTATGTACCAATATAAAAATCATACTATAGCTTAGAATAAAATTCCAGAGACACCACAGAAGGTGTCTCTTTTGACAAGTTGAAGACTCTTTTGACAAGGAGATGCTAAATGGTTGTGGTGAGCTAGAAGGGTGGGGGAAGTGGGAAATCACAGTAGTTTAACAACCCTTGGAAGCAGGAGTCTAAAGTAGGCTGTGCCTAATTGCTGAACTAGCTTGAGAGCCTAGCATCAATCTTTTAATTTTTTTAATGAATTCATTTAAAAAAGCACTGCATCACTGATGTGCTTGGTGACACAGAAAATGAGATTCTCTGGAGAAATGTGGACACGGATGATTATATGTCCAAGAGTGAGAAGAATTACATTTGGATTTCTTCATGAATTTTAGGAATTGATTAAACCAACTTATTTTGCATATGTTTTGTTTTTATGCCTGTGTCAGGGTGATAGATAATAAAAACCCATATCTAATTAAATCTACACTTTTTTCTTTCAATAAGAATAAAATAAAAATTCTATAAAGTGCATCAGTTTAATTAGCAGTTTTTTTCCCTAATGGTTCATACAATAATGATGCACTTTATTGAAATATTTTTTCTGTCTCTGTATAATTCTTTTTGTTAGGTGATATTTTTTCCCTTTTAAACTCTATGTGCTGATGTAGAATGGCTTTAAAATATCTCCCTTTCATTCAGTGCTCAATTTTTTGTGTCAGTTTTCCAATTTCCCTTGTAAAATTTATACCCTATGAACAAAGTTTATTCTATATGTGTAACTCCTTGCTATAGAAAATGCTTTGGAAAATGTTTACCAAAGGAATTCAAATATATTAAACATGGAAGACAATTGCCATTAAAATTGGTGATAGGAGAGCTTTTCGTACGCTATGAAATGCTGCATACTAGAGAGTACAGTAAACAAACAAACGAACAAAAAACCGTAAGGGTAATTGCAAAGATTGAACAAGTTGTGTTATAAATGTGGCCAAATTTTAATGTGTTGTGTATTAAATGTACTGATGCATATTATAGAGTATCAGTGTCATCAAAGCTTCTTTTTTTGTTTACATTAAATGAGACAGGGAAATGTAATGAAGTTAATTTGGAAATTTTGTAAGAAATATGAAGGTGCCTTATCATATCATTACTTTTGTGATTTATATTTGCCAACTTGTTTTTTTTGTTTTTTTGAGATGGAGTCTTGCTCTGTTGCTCAGGCTGGAGTGCAGTGGTATGATCTCAGCCACTGCAACCTCCATCTCCCAGGTTCAAGCAATTCTTATGCCTCAGACTCCTGAGTAGCTGGGATTATAGGCGTGTGCCACCATGCCCAGCTAATTTTTTTGTATTTTTAGTAGAGATTGGATTTCACCATATTGCCCAGACTGGTCTCGAACTCCTGACCTCAAGGTGATCTGCCCACCTCGGCCTCCAAAAGTGCTGGGATTAAAGACATGACCCACTGCACCCAGCAAATATTTGCCAATTATTTTGAAAAGATTCCTAATTTATGTCATTATGCAAAAGAACTGGAAATGTGAGACTTGACAGTTAATTATTGAAGAAAAAATTGGACTGCATTTGAGTTTAAATGGGTCCAAGCCTTTATGTTTCAAGTTAATATTGCTGTTTGGTTAAAAATAACAGATGAGTTTTTTTTTTTTAAATTTTTCAGTGTTACTCAGTGATAATAAGAAAACATTACCCTCTGAAGAAATAACAGTATAAAACATTTACGACCTTAAAATCATGTTTTATATGTAAAAGTATCTCAGTTTAAGAAGTCTCCTGGCCAGGCGTAGTGGCTCACACCTGTAATCCCAGCACTTTGGGAGGTCGAGGCTGACGGATCACCTGAGGTCAGGAGTTCAAGGCCAGTCTAGCCAACATGGCGAAACCCCGTCTCTACTGAAGAATACAAAAATTAGCCAGGTGTGGTGGCGGGCACCTATAATCCCAGCTACTCAGGAGGCTGAGACAGGAGAATTGCATGAACGCGGGAGGTGGACGTTGCAGTGAGCTGGGACTGTGCCAGTGCACTCCAGCCTTGGCAACAGAACGAGACTCTGTCTCAGAAAAAAAAAAAAAGAAATCTCCTGGTTACATGCAAGGTATTAGCTGATTATGACTTGATGTAATTATATTTAGACTGTTGATTGGTCATTGTTTTTCATTTAGTGGTCAAGAGTGTCTAACAAAATGCTGACTGGCATATGCAGATACTGAATTTACATCTTCATATATTCATGTCTTTCAATATTCAGAACTCAGTTAAATTTATCCAGGAAGATAAGGAGGTCATAAATAGAATACCAAATGTGGCTTTGCTTCTTTTACAGTTAGGGAGCTTTGTTAATATCCTCATTTTCTTTATTTGTACTAGCATTTCCAAATAGAATTTGTTTCACAAGGAAGTATCAATGTATAGTGTCTCTGTCAGGCCTTACATTAGTCCCAGTTTCTCATAGTTGATTTTCAATGACTTTTCAAATTTGGTATACTTTCTATTATATCACAACTTATTTTCCCAACCGTCTAATGGAGACTTGTTAAGGTAGGTCAACCTCATTTTTGTTTTTGAGTTTAATATTACGAATTTTGTTGAAATTTTTATTTTGAAGTAGTTCAAACAAAAAGATTGCAAAAATAGTATGAAGAATTCATATGTACTTTTCACTCAGCATTCCCCCATGTTAACCTCATAAATAACCACAGTAATATTGATAAATATCAGGACATTAGCATGGATACAATACTATTAACTGCTCTATTCACTTAATTCCATTTTCATTAATTGCCCCACCAATGTCCTTTCTTTGGACTGAGATTCTATCCAGAGTCTTCATTTATTGTTCTTTCTCCTAAGTTTCCTTTATTCTGGGGAAGACAGTTCCTTGTCCTTTTTGTCTGTCATGGTCACCACATTTGGTCAGCTCTTTTGTAGACTGCTCCTCAAATTGGGTTTGTTTGATGTTTCCTCATGATTAAACTCAAGTTATGTCTTTTTGGCAAGAATATTGTCGAAGTGGTAGAGTGTCCATTTCAGTGCTTCATACGAGATGACGTGGTGTTGTGCCCAGCTTACTTATTTTCACTCTTCTGTTATGAGTATGTACCCCACTGCTAAGAATGCCAGCTTTTTGCCTTCGTACATCTAATTATATTTATTTTTCAAGATTTGCCTTTTTAAAATGGTTTTCTCTATTTGCTCTACTTCATTTGATCTCTCACTTCTTTGCCTTCCATTTGCCATAATACTCAGTCAAACCTTGTCATACTTACGGCTTGAAAGTCTATGTTATGTTGTGGGAGCCTCACCCACTGTTGCTCCCAGGAGACCTCTTTGGTTTATTCCCTTGGGACATTGAGACTTTTGTACCAATTTATTTTGTCCAGACATGCTCTCAATAATCATATGGGTTCAGTACTGCCAAAGTTTGGCACTTAATTATTATTTTATTTATTGAAAGTTAGTTTTATCTTCTAATTAGATGGTATCTTCTTGCCATCATGGACAATTCTATGGATTTTTTTTTTTTTGATTACTTGGAGAGAGAAACAAGTATTTTTAATAGTATGTTGATTTAATCTGTTAAAATACACAATTTTTAAAAAATACACAATTTTTAATAGTATGTTGATTTAAATCTGTTAAAATACACAATTTTTGCAATTTTTCAAGACTTATGGAAAGGATCAATAAGGTGAAGGGGGGAGGAAAAGATTGGGTACAACTGGGCTTAGGGAATAATTTAAAAGTGATTTCTAGAAGAAAGTACACTTAGTTTTCTTGTTCATGTATTCTTTCTTATCTCTAGCATTAGTGCTGAAAGTAACTGTTGGTATAGAAGTGAAAATTGTCAAAAAAAAGACTGATTAATAACCTCAAAGCTGAAAGGAGATTACTAATTCAGAAAATGACAGTTGTAAAATAGAAATCTGATATTAGTTTATAGTTGATTATCAGTTTTATACAGAAAATGATAATAGTGATAAGAATAGCTCTTCTTTATAGCCTTAATGACTCTGCCATTGAATTACTTCAAATTGTGATGATGTTTTCTTCCTAAGAGCCGATTAATTTAATGTGTTCACGTTTTTGTTCCAATAATGGTCCTAAGATTACAGGTGGAATACTGGGACACAAAATAATATAATATTTTGTCAGAGACTACCAAACTCATTAGATGCAGAGACAAAGCCACAACTTGGTTTCTGGTTGGGTGGATTTACCCCCCTCCTACCTTTCCCCATTAGACTGAATTTTAACAAACCAGATAGGCTTTCTCAGGTATGGAGATTCCGAATATGCTGTTACAATCAGACAGCATGAGCTAACATATTTTAGAAATATACTTGACTTCATTATAAAAAGAGAACATTTATATTTTCTCACTATTTCACGTGTAATGCAATATAAATAAAGCCTTATCCGAGTTTCATGTTTGTGGGGAAACTAGCATTACTGCAGATTAGTGACAGGGCAGAGAAATGACTTTATTATCTCTGTAATGGTAATAGTGTCCTTCACAGGGGAGCTTGTGTTGTTAAGAGTGAGTTGTTATTTTCTCGCAGATGCTTTCTGCACAAGTTCTTAATATATTAAATCAGAAGGATTGGAAAGTGCTGTCTAGGGACTTAGGAATATAATTTATAAGTTTCAGTATTCACCTTTACTTGAAATACCATGTAAATCTGATTTTGTAGATGTATACACAAGCATAAACATGGTTTCACACATCAATTTCTTTGCACATACCTTTTCTTTCTTTATGGAATATCCTGTTTTTCCTGTGTCAAGTACCTCTGTCTCTAAGACCCACAGCAGTTGTATCCTCCGTGATGAAACCTTCTATCCCTGTAACCAAGTTGTTGCTTCCCTTTAGATTCCCAGAGCAGTTTGTTCCCGTTGCTATATTATGTTTTTATTTGTTGGCTGATAAATCTCTTTCCATCTTTGTAACTCACAGTCGAGTGTGTGCTTCTCAATGGCAATTCAGTTTTTCAGTTCATATTCCAGTATCTTGCATGATGCCTGCATATATTGAATATGCAGCAACTATTAAATGAAAAATGTATATTAAACTTGGTATCATTAATATATATATATATATTATTTAGACACCTCACCTTTTCCAAAAAATGTCTTTAAGATGGATTATAAGCAATATAGCAAATTAGAAGAAAACTGAAAGAAAAAAGTAGGATGGGAAATAGAATGGGGCCAAGGATGAGCAAATTCACACCATGAATCTCTAAGTGAATGTGTAGTGTGAATGAGAATATGCATTAAAAAAAATCTATCCTGTTTGATAATTGCATTTTTACAATTTTGGCCTTGAAAAGATTTCTTGTTTTTCTAAGTTGTTCATTTTGTCACTATTTATCTGATGCCGAAGTGTTTATCTGAGGAATGCTTATTAGTTCTAAGATTCTAATGTAATCAGCATATGGTGAAATGGAGTGGCATCAGTTCGTCCCACTTCTGTGAAAATAGGAATCTGTAATATGACTGTGTGTGGTGCTCTTTAGCTTCTGAAGATTTGTGCTCTAACTCCTGTCACCTGCTTTCTTTTACAAAGCACATAGCCGTGGGGTAGGAATGCAAGAAAGCTAACTTGAAATAACAATCTTTTCCTGGAATAAATATGTTTTAAATTAAATTTGACTAAGAAGTACCTATGAATTCTAGCTTGCTCTCCAGGTGACTTGTTTGCCAAATTTAAATAAATGGACATATTTAAATGAATTCTTATTCTGTTCTCAGGATAACATTTAAGCAAATCTAAGAAGAGGTTTTTTTTTTCTTGTTCTCAGTATGGTGTTTTTAAAATAGAGAATAAAACTTGGTTTGTTTTGTTGTTCCTTAGTTAATTGTTAAAATAATGAGGCCTTATTATTTGGGGTAATTTATTTAAGACAATGGAACAATTAATCGCTCACTGGCAACCTGACAAAGGAAGTGGGCCAAGATGCCAACCCATTTCTTGTGGTCTGCCAGCCCTTAAGAGTCGTGTGTTCCAGGGATTTGCTAATCGCCAGCTGGCAACTGATTTACAAGGCGGGAAAGACAGGACTCTTGAATCATGGCCACTTACAAGTAAGATGCAGTGTGTACTGGCTTTAAGCCTTGTCTACTGGCATTCAGATGTTGCTGCCAGGGGAAAGACTTGATGATGGCAAGGAGCCTGTGTGCTATCTTTGGTGTGTTTGTCTGATGGCATCGGCATTGTTCTTGACCCTCACTTTGGTTTAACAATTAAGACCTGCTAAGTAGAATATACTACTCCAGTGATAATGTGTGTCTCCCTGTCTATTTGTCTACCTGCCTGTCCATTCATCTATCCATCAGTCCATCCATCCATCCATCCATCCATCCATCCATCCATCCATCCATCCGTCTATCCATCTGTCCATGCAATGAATACTGGGGTTATGCCATCAATGAATGGGCTGGAATTAACCTCTGAAAGCACTGTTTACAATTGGGGCTGGCAATCTTTTTCTGTAAACGAACAGATAATACATATTTTAGGTTTGTGGACCATACTATCTCTGTTGGAACTAGTCAGCTCTGCTGTTGTAGGGTAGAAACAGCTGTAGACACTGTGTAAATCAATGGCATGGTTGTGAGCCAATGAAATGCTGTTTCCAAAAAAATCAGCTTGCAGCTATAGTTAGCCCACCCCTCAATTAGACAGTAGAAGTGTCTGACTCAACATAGTTTGAGAGCTACACAAAAACTTTTAAAGAAGTGCTTTAATGCTTATAAGTTTTCTAACACTGCTTTATGTTCCAGGTTTGTTAGCTTAATTATTGTTTGTTTCGGGATTTATCTAAAAAATGTAATTTTATAGATTTTACTGTTTTCTTTTTTATTTACATATATTAATCATTTAAATGATATTAACCTCTTTCTGACACTGGTTATATAAATGTCATTGGATTGGAAATCTATAAAAAAACAAGGAATAAAATTCATCGCTGTATCACCCATAAAGCACCATTACATTTAATAGTTTTTACTTATAAACATGATTTTAAAAACTACTTTGACGTGGAAGTATGGTCAAGATACACTGATGAGTGAAAAAAATGCAGATTGTAGAAGAGTTCTGAACAGTATATATGATGTGATTCTATTTGTGAAAAGAAAAAAGATTATGTATGTGTACACTAGCCTATGGTAAATATCTGAGTAGATATGGAATCAGTTCTTAGCTTTCAAGCAAATGAAATCAACTCTCCAGTATAAGCAGAAGAAATTTATTGAAGGTTAAATAAATAACTCGCAGATTTCTGGAATCCCCAAGAATCAGGTTTAGAGGCCATATATTTAGAAGCAACACCCCAAATAACTGGTTCTGCAAAGAGGCCCTGGCAACTGTCAGTCTGAATCCGTGATACCACTAAGCCTAGATGCTGGATTTGCCTCCACTGTTACCAGTATTCCAGAATGGATTCTAGACAGTTACTGCTCTTCTGTGTCATCAGCGTCCAATGCAGAGTCTGCTGTGGACGCGTTGGGTTGCCAGAGCCCATGTTTTGTGCCCTGGCTGCAGAGGAACCTTAGCGGGGAGGCATGTGGAACTCACTTCTGTAGTGGACAAAGGGCCCTGCCTCCTAAGGTAGAGGATTTGCCAAATGTAGGAAGAGGATTCAGAATCTTGGATGCCAGAAAGAAGGAGAGCTGTCTACAGCAGACACCTGGGAAATTGTTAGCATTGGTTACCTCTGGATGGTGGAGTTGGAAGGGCTAACTGGGAGCCTTCCAGGGGGAGGCTTTTACTTTAATTTTACTCTTCTGTCCTTTTTGAATATATATACATAATAAAAAAGTCCATGGGGAAAATGAACAAAAGGGAACAACAGTTTTTTCCAGTATTTCCACTGGTAGTATTTTCACGTAAGAACTCAAGAATGGCTAGGCGCGGTGGCTCACACCTGTAATCCCAGCATTTTGGGAGCCTCGGGGGTGGATCACCTGAGGTCAGGAGTTCGAGATCAGCCTAGCCAACATGGTGAAACCCTGTCTCTACTAAAAATACAAACATTAGCAGAGTGTGGTGGTGCATGCCTGTAATCCCAGCTACTTGGGAGTCTGAGAATCACTTGAACCCAGGAGGCAGAGGTTGCAGTGAGCTAAGATTGCGCCACTCCACTCCAGCCTGGGCGACAGAGTGAGACTCTGTCTCAAAAAAAAAAAAAAAAAAAAAGCCCGGGTGCGGTGACTCACGCCTGTAATCCCAGCACTTTGGGAGGCCGAGGTGGGTGGATCATTTGAGGTCAGGAGTTCAAGACCAGCCTGGCCAACACAGTGAAACCCCATCTCTACTAAAAATACAAAACTTAGCCTGGGGGTAGTGGTGTGCACCTGTAATCCCAGCTACTTGGGAGGCTGAGGCCGGAGAATCACTTGAGCCTGGGAGGCAGAGGTTGCTGATCACGCCACCACACTCCAGTCTGGGTGACAGAGTGAGATCCTGTCTCAGACAAACAAACAAAAACAAAACAAAAAACTAAAGAAACCTTCTCAGCGTAACTGTGCAGTTTCATCAACTTCATACTCAATTTTATTTTGAAATTCCATTTATAATTTTCTCCCAGATTCAGTCGTCTCTATATTACATGTACTTGGTTGGGCAGGGAAGTCATAAAACGGTTTTCTCTCAGATACCAGTGGCTTCCTTTTGGCTTGGTAGAGCTGATTTAGTTTATCTTTTTGAGGTCTACAGTATTCAGTTTTGAAAATTAAGGTGTTGTCAGCGGCTGTGATTGATGAAGTGTTCATAGATGTAAGGTGGAAAAGTACAATCTACTTTAAAATTTGACCCTATTATTTTTTCCCCAAACCCCCATAAATTTGCTACTTTTTAGAAAATTGATCTGAGAACTTAATTCAATTTAATAAAGTTTTATCACAGGTAATAACAATTTTTAAGAACAATTTTAGATTTACAGAAAAAGTATGAACATAGTACAGAGTTCTTAGATACCACACACCCTGTTTGCCCTATTATTAACATCTTACATACATGTAGGATACAATTATTATAGTTAATAAACCAATATTGATACATTCTTACTGACTAAAGTTCCTTCTTTATTAAGATTTTTTTAGTTTCTAAAGTTTATTTTTTTGTTCCAAGATAGCTGCTGTATTTTATACATTTATATTGCATTTATTCATCTGTGCAGTAATGTCATAGAACCATATCATAAATGCTGTTTCTGTTTTAAGTAATATAGAATTTAGAAACAATAAATAAAGCTTTGCTACAATGAGCTGCATAAATTATTTTATGCACAAATGTCACCTCCAAAAAAATAACTTTTTTTTTTTTTTTTCCTGTTCTGTATTTAGCGGAACAAGTTCCTATAGAACCATACAACATCCCATTGTCCCAGGCCGAAGTCATACAGGAAGGGAGTGATGTTACTCTTGTTGCCTGGGGCACTCAGGTGAGCAGCGTTGATCCCAACTGTTAAAACCTGTGTTGTGCTTGGAAGCTCTCATTTTAAATCCTGATACATGAAAAATTGGAAACAGTGTTTTCTTTATATCTCAGATTAAATCTGGTGCTACTGATGCTAATTTCTTTTTTCTCTCAACTTTATTGATGTGTAATTGACAAATGAAATTATATATATTCAAGGTATATATGTGATGATTTGATATATGCATACCTTGTGAAATGATTACCATAATCAAATTAATTAATGGATCCATCACCACACATAGTTACTATTTTGTGTGTGGGGGTGGGGGTGAGGACACTTCAGATCTATTGTTTGCGTTAGTCACTGTGCTATATATTAGATCCTGAGAACTTCCTCATCTTATAACTGAAAGTCTGTGGTACTGATTTCTGAGTGAAGGTGAGATGTCTGCATATATTAAAATGTATACACATATGGTGGCCATAAATATATTACAACAATGTATTAATTAAAAACACATTTCTTTTGAAATACGTGTATACCCACATTACTTTTGCTGCAAATGGCTATAATCTTTTTCATTACATTTCCTGCCATCTCTCATGATTACTTTGCTGGCCACATGTACCCATCCACTGGTCCAGACTCAAAATTCCGTACCTTTCTTTTTTTTCCAGTGACCCTCTCTACTGATCCACTTCATTTTCCCCCAGGCTTGTTGTCACTTTGCTCTACCTCCCAACTTTTTCTCTGGCCATGAACTCCTATCTCTTCCACTTTTCTTCTCTCTCCTTCTTTTAAAGATATGGTCAGTTTTTATTTTTCTGCATAAAGGAAATCCTTATTTTAGGAAATTTGGGGCAACACAATATAAATAAGGTAACAAAAATGGTTTTCAATATCACAAGCTCCTACTCTCCTCTCCTTTTGATTTTTGGCATGGAGAGCTACAGTCCTCATGGTTTCTCACCTTCAGTGGGGTAACTCTGCTGCTTGGTGAGTTGTATCCCATTGGCAGTGTCCTTGGTGGATGTGGCAAACATCTTTGCTGTCCTTCTGTCCACTTTTTAATCCACATCTCTGTAACTGTCAGCTCATGACCTTACTTATCTTTTTCATGGGGAAGTTAGGGTGTATTAGGTATTAACTCACATAGCTTGCTCTTCCTTTTGCTTCAGATTCTTTCCTCCTTCCCTTTGTCTTTGAAGAAGAGGTGTCTGGTTTACATAACAACCTCTGCAAATCGGTTTCAGACTGTGTTCCATTTTACCTTCTCCAAGACTGTAGTCTATTAGCTAGTCCCTCTCTCTCCTGCATTTTCAGTTTTCCATTTCTTGTTGCTCTTATATAAAAAGTATGTCTCTCTTCACTATGTAAATAATTCCTTTCCCCTTAAATCCCATTGCACCTCCCTCCTTTTAACACTGAACTTGAACAACTGTTTTCTATTGTCTATATTTAATTTCTTAACTTCGCTATATTCTTGTACCTGTGAGTTCTATTCCCACTAATTTACTGTTTTTGTCAACATTACTGATCTTCTAGTTGTTTAAATTCAGCTCTTATTCCTGCTATGTTATGTGATACTGGCTGCTATCCCTGTGAAATCTTCCTCTTAAGCTTCTGCAGCACACTGTCTCCTGGTTTTCTTTCTAGCTCTTTAACTGTTCTTTTTATCTCCTTTTTTTCTTTCCTTCCCTCTCTTTTTCCCTCCCTCCCTCCCTCCTTCCTTCTCTTTCTTCCTTCCTTTCCTCTTGGGCCATTTTTTCCTTAAATGTTGGTGATTTTTGCCCTTTACTTCTCCCTCTACATGCTTTCTACCTATTCGTGTGACTTCATTTACCTTCTGTGTGCCATCTTTGTAATCAGTGTCTGTGGTACTGACTTCTCTCTCTAAGCACCTCTTTCTGTTTTCTAGATATCTATACTTACTATTTTTGCAGAATGTGGGATTCAATATATTTAAAACAAATTTATGAATTCTCCATGCAGGTCAATTCCTGAGACTTTAAATACTATCTCTAATAGTGATGTCAGCATTCAACTAGTTTTTGAGGCTGGAACCTTTGTAGTCATTCTCTGCATATTTTTCTCTTTGTTTCAGGTTCATGTGATCCGGGAGGTAGCTTCCATTGCAAAAGAAAAGCTTGGAGTATCTTGTGAAGTCATTGATCTGAGGACTATAATACCTTGGGATGTGGACACAGTTTGTAAGGTATGAATATAATGGTGATAGAATGTCATTTCCCTGAAACCTTTGGCCAAATATGTTGTATATTTGCAAATAATTCTTTTGAAATTGTGAGCTATGTGAGCATTTTCAATTGATTTAAAAGTTTTAAATTTGCAGCATGAAAGAAAGTTGTATAAACAGCTTCATGCTCAAGGAAACAAATCACTATAGAATTTATTTTTCCTCCTGTAGTTTTCTCTGTTTAAAATACTACAAAACGGGGTCCTTTATGCAGTCACCTTGGGTTAAGTTGTGTGAGTCATGGAGGATATCAAGGATGCCGAAGGCACCTGTGTTTTTGACTTCTTATTAGTTATGGTTCAATTAGCTAGGTTTAATTTAGTCAGGTAAGTTAAGTGATTTGGCTGAATTTTCATTTATCTTCTCTCCAAAAGTAATGGGGATGGATTTTTTTAAAAAAAAAAATAACTCTGTATATAGTCTTAATACTGTCGGTTACAGTCTAAGGGTTGTGTGGAGATTCTGGCTGCTCTAATGTACAGTTTCTATCTCAGTAGTCTCATGACCTTTGGCCTGATTACATTGGTCTTCTTTTTACTATTAGGATTTACATAGCCAGTTCCCTCTTAAGAGTATAGTTTAGTTCTCATTTACCTCTTTATATCCAGTGTCTTTCACACCAATATCAAGATAATTTAAGAAGCATCTATTTTCATATTGATACAAAGAAGGTTAAGCACTCTTTTTGTAATAGTCTTATCAATTAAGACTAGCTACATGTATTGTAAATTATATGCACCTAGTCAATAGATAAGTACAATAGATATATGTACGATTAATAGATACATGTACAATTACATGTAAAATTGTGGGAAACAATGACATGTATTATTTTTTCTTGATTTACTGCTATAGTCTTAAGACATAGGGCATTTTATATTTACCACTTTTAAGAGCTTTGGCATTCTCATAGCTTTTACAGGCTATTTCTTGGGTTAGTTACATGAAAATAGCATGCAGATACTACTGCTGTAAAAGTGTAGCCTGGGATGTTTTTAGGTGAAGATGTTTTATAATTTAGTAGAAGATGTAAGATTTGTTATAGTAACAAAGTTCCGAAGACTCACTTGACACCATCTAAACACTTGACATGCTTACAAATGGTTTCAACAATATCCTGAGCCATTCTATTTGTAGTTGCTGTAATTAAGAGCAATATTTCAGACTGAGTTATTCATAGCTTCATGAAAATAATTTAATGCTTTTTGCAGGCATTTTCAAATCAAGTCAGATACCAGGTTTTCTTTCAAATAGCCAAATGTTCCAAATTATAGTTAAACTAGAGTTGGCTTCTTGTTTACAACATGTATCCACTACTTATCCTGGGGTTTGTATTTTTAGTGTAGATGGTGGTTTTACATGGGGATATGATGTTTTGTCATGGTGCAGTGTGGGGGGCATTTACATATGGTCAGAGCAAGCACTTTTAGAACTTTATTTACATATATATATATAACCTTAACATTCAAAAAGCATTTTTGTAGCAGCTTATGGTAAAGCACAAGTATACTAATACTTCATTTTGGCAACTGTGGAAGCAAAGAGAGGAGGGGAAGAAAGAAGGGTGAAGTTGTTTATATTTACATCGATATCAGTTTGCTTTTGCATCACTGTATTAAATCTACTGGTTGCATCTTTGTCTTATCCTAGAATGCAGATCCATTTTCCTTAGGGCTCTATCCTACTGGGAAAGATGAAAGAGGAGATAAGCAATCTCTACTGAATGAGAAAGTGATGCATCAGACCTCTGACTTATTAGCATCATTATTTTGTTTTGTTTTGGGATGCTTTCATCCAGTTGTGACAGTGAAAGCCAGCTTCTTGATTGCTTTGGGTCTATTGGAGACTTTCTTCATTGCCGATGATGGTACCTCTCCTGTTTTCTTTTGATGTATCAAAAGAGGTAAAATTTTGGTACTTAGCTTTTTCCTCCTAGGATTTAGAGATGATTTTAAAGAAGAGGGCCCTATAACCAAATATTTATATTGGAAATGAGGGTTTTTTTTTTTACCCCAGAGTGAAGCTTTTTAAATTCTTCTTGATAAATTCTATAGTAACCAAAATTTGTGTTATAATCTCTTTTAATTAGCTGTGTTTTATCAGTTGTTTTTGTCTTATGACTCATTAGATCCTTCAGTTTTATTCATTATGTGTCAGCTAAACCCCAATATATATCTTTTGGAATGCCTAATCGAGAAAAGAAAGCATATTAAAAGCAAAAATGATTTGTTGAACACATACATTAACATACTCTACACACTAAAATGACTCTGGGACACTTGAGGAATTCATACTTCTTGCTTAATCCTTGATGCATGGTTTGGAAGTTATAAAGCAACATAAATAGTTACTCAGGGATAGAGAAAGGAGCAGAGTCTTTGATTGTTGCCCAAGGGAGTTACAAAATTGGAGACTTAAATGGGCCTAGAAACCACAGCTAGTTTTTCCACTCAATGCTGAACCTGATATTAAAAAGCTAAGCTGGAGACTTCTGAAAAGCACAGTAGAAAATTCTTGAGTTTAGAGGTGCTTGAGAGACAGATACCTACCCTGTGCCATGGGTGTGTGTGTGTGTGTGTGTGTGTGTAAGTGGATTGGCTTAAGAGAATCAGCTGTGTGAGTTCAAAGCCCTGAAATGAGTGGCATATTGAAACTGATGACCTATAACTGCTTTTTAGTTGGCTACACTTGCTATTTGGTCTCAACCAGGTGTGTAGAATCAAGGTGTATAGAACTCATTTTGTGGTGCTGTAGTGACAAAATTGAAATTTTGAGGGGATTTAGACACATACTTTAACTTTCTCTCAAAATATTTGCCAAATTCTAAAGGTGTGAATGGTGAAAGGTAAGTAGAAAATATCTGGAAAGTGAAGCTATCACTTGATAATGAAGTGACAAAGACCAATCATACTCTCAACTGAAAGCCGTGGAGAGTTAGGTCTTACAATTAGAGGCAAACCAGATGTAGACCAGGTCATCTCAAACCCACAACACAGCCTCTACCCCTTTGAGTTTTTTATTGAATTATGTACTTTTACTCTATCTGCCCAGCAGAGCAAGGAGTCAATCCTCTCATTATCTGGAACTTCTATAAACCAGCATTCAATAAAAAACTATTAAGTGGATGAAGAGACAGGAGTATTTGATCAATAACAAAGAGGAAACATAATAAAAAGCAGAAACACAGCTGATTCAGATATTGGAGTTAGCAGACAAGGACATCTTGATTGTTATGCTTAGGAACACAGAGAAAATAAGGAACAAAAGAGGTAAGAGGGTAGAGAATTACCTAGAGAATTGCGTGTGTGTGTGTGTACATCTATGTATATGGATCAAGTAAACTTTGTGGAGCCATCAAAAAAATATGTGTCTGACAATAAGAACTCAAAGAATAGGCTTATAACATATTGGACTCAGTAGATGATAGCAATAATGAACTGGAAGGCTAGTTAATAGAAAATGTCCACATTGAAGCACAAGTCAGAAAAGAGGATAAAGCACATTTGGGATCTGGTCAAAAGATGTCTTATATACAATTTGAATTCCAGGAAAAGAAAAGAGAGAAAATCAGCAACAATATCTAAAAAAAAAATTTCTCATGAAAGTTTCAGAACATCATGACACAGGCTTTGTTAACGTTTAAGAAGATTATATTCAAAGAAAACCACACCTGTATGCACAATGGCATGACATCTTAAATTGCTGACTATGCTAGCCCACAATTCTATACTTAGTGAAAATATCTTTTTAAAATTAAGATGAAAAAAAAATAGTTTAGGCAAACAGAAATTGAGAGAATTTGTCACTAGCAGGCTCTCACTAAAAGAAGGTACTGCAGGGAGCTCCCTTTGGCCGAAGGAAAATGATCCTAAAAGAAAGTATGGAGGACAGCATACACTGTAGCTCAGGATGATTGTCCAAAACAGTACTGATAATTTTCTGTGAAAGTTTAAGTTTAGTGAAGTTTAAGTTAAATATATGGAATTGAAATGTAAGACAATAAAAACACAAAAGCCAGGGGGTCTTACATGGAGTTAAAATATTCTGTTGTTCTAGGATTAGTATGAAGTGTAATGTTCTAATTAGGTTTTAATGAAGGATACAAGTGTTAATCTCCAGTGTAACAACTGAAATAACAGCGAAAGAATGCAGAGCTAGCAAGTTAATAAGAGAACTATAAATTAATAAAAATATTTGGTTAATCCAAAATAAAGAAATAAGTATAAAAAATGGATGGGTCAATAGATAACAGATGATAAGATGATATAAACCCAAATATAGAAGTAATTAAATACAAAAAGATTAAATAAACCTAGTAAAAGTCTAAAGATCCTCAGACTTCATGAAAAACAACTACCACCACCACATGTAGCTTAAAAAAGGCATACTTTAAATATAAGGACATCAAAATGTTGAATATGAAAGGATGGAAAAAGAAAGTTGGTGTAGATATACCAATTTCAAATAAAGCATTAAGGCAAAAAGGACTACTAGAAATGAAGAAGAACATTTCATAATGCCAAAGGGACCAGTCCACCATGAAAATATAATAATCCTAAGTCTGTTTCATCCTTAATAACATAGTTTGAAAATAAATAAAGCAATAGACCAAACAAAGAAAACGGAAGAGGTATGAACATGTTCACAGTTACAGCAGGAGACTTTAAGACATCCCTCTTAAATCTTAATCAAACAGACAAAATCTTGTTAAGTGTATAGAAGATCTGAACAAAACAATTTGTAAAGTTGTCCTAATTGTGCACCAAACTATCAATAGAATATGTAGCGTTTGTCAAAATTGGCCAGATGCTGGGGCATAAATAATAACCTTAAAAAAGTCCAAAAACTTGGAATCATTGAAATTATGTTCTCTAACAATAGTGGAATTCAGTTAGAAATCAAGCGAAGGAAAAGGACAACTAGAAAAGCCTCAACTTTCCATGAATTAAATACCTTGCTTCTAAATAACCATGGATTACAGAAGAAACTCAAAAATTAGAGAGGAGACTGAACTGAATGATTAAGATACAATATATCAAAAGTTTCAAGAACCGGCTTAAGCCGTGCTCAGAGGAGACTTTATACCTGTAAATATTATAAATTTAGGAAATAGGAATAAGAATTAAAAAAATTAATGATCTGAATTTCCATCTCCAGAAAGAAAATCAAACCTAGAAAAAGTAGAAGAAATGAAGTAATCAAGAGCAGAAATTACTGAAATTGAGTCTGTAGAGAAATTTAATAAAGTAAAATTTAGATCTTCGGATTACAGGTGTGAGCTACTGCGCCTGGTGTAAAATTTAGACCTTTGAAGAGATTAATGTAATTGATAAACTTTTAACTAATGGGAAAAATAGGGTAGAAACAAGTGACAAGTGTTTGTTTGTATGATGAGGAGCTCACAGACAGTGGTAAGATAAAGAGGATGTTATGAATAATTTTACAAATAAGTTTTGAGTAAAGTTGACAATTTCCTGGAAAAATGTAAGTCATTCAACATTGATACAAGAGGAATTAGAAAATCTGAAGAGTCATGATCTGTTAAAAAATTAAATGTAATGTTATTAACTCTCATACAGAGAAAACCCCAGGCCCAAATGGCTTTATTTGTGAATTCTTTAAAATATAGTCCTTGTGCAAACCCTTACGGAGACTGAATCAAAGAGAAAACTTTCCAATTCTTTTTATAAGGCCTGCATAATCTTAATACTGAACCTATTTAGGACAGTATAAGAAAGGAAAATTATAGACAACTTTTAAAATAAATGTAGATCACATAGATAATGTTCATAAATATTCACAAAGCAGTTGATACAATTCCTCATATTAACAGAAAACAGGAAAGAAAACCTGATTACCCTGATAATGCAAGAGAAGTATTTATTAAAATTCAATATTTATTCATGATTAAAATTTCATAGCAACCTAGAAATGGAAGGTAATTATCTTACTCTGGCAAAGAGTAGTTGCAAAATGCCTGCAGCAAAAATTATGATTCCTGGTGAAATTTTGACAGCTTTCCTCTTGATGTTGGGACAACCTAGGGAAAAATTTACGTATGTCAGAACTTTATACAGAAAATCACAAAATATTATTCAGGAAAATTAAAGGCCCATAAAATGAAGCATATAGCATGTTAGTGGATTGTAAGGCCAAGAAGTGCCAGAGCAATCTTGAAGAAGAACAAAACTGGAAGACTTCATTATCAAATGTTGAGATGTGTTATTAGGGCTGTAGTAATTATAACATTATATAGGTATAAAAATACACAAATAGACCAATGGAATAAAATAAGAGTCCAGAAACAGACCTGCTGGTTATCAGATTCAGGACAAAGGTGACTTTGCAATTTTGAGAGGAAAAGGTAGTTTTTTCAATAGAGGATGTTGATTCATTTGGGTACTGTGAAAAATAATTGTATTAACTCTTACCACACAAACATCAATTACAGCTGAGTTGCAGATCTAATCATGAAAGAAAAAATAATGCTCTTGTGAGAAAGCATAGGTGAATATGTTCATGTGATCTTGTGCACTCATAAAACGCTAACATTACAAAAACGCTGATAACATTTTGCTTCATTACAATTAAGAAAATTTATTCATCCAAGGGGCTCCAATAAGAGAGTAAATAGATAATCTACAGATTTGGAGAAACTCAAGGAAACTCATATCTGGAAATATAAAGTACTTATACAATCAAAAAGAAAGACCAATATCCAATAGAAATATGAGTGAAAGTCTTGAAAAGGTACACTAAGTGTTGGCAAGAATATGGAGCAATCCAACTCTCATAGACTATTGTTGGTAATATAAATTTGTACAACCATTTTGGAAAATTGTTTGGCAGTATCTACCTGAACCCTATAACCTAGCAATTCCAATCCTGTATGTGTATATATGAAGAAATATACAAAAAAAAGAATACAGAAGTGTTCATAGGAACATTATTTCTAGTAGCCCCACACTGTAACCTGCTGAAGTACTTATCAACTAGAGAATGGATCAATAATAAGTAAATATAATATTGTTCAGCGATGAGAATAAATGAACTAAAAATGTAATGGAATAATGTGTATTCATCTCACAAACACAAAGACACCAGTAAGTACATACTGAATGATTTCTTGTATATAAAGGTAAAAAATAGACAAAACTAATTGATGGTGTTAGAAATCAGGCTAGTGATTATCATGAGAGTGGTTAATAATTGGAAGAGTATGTAAGGGCTATGGGTTGCTGGTAAGTTTCTTGTTCTGAGTGCTGATTATCCAGGTTAAAGTTTTGAAAATTGAGCAGAATAGTCATTTGGCACACCGTTTTTGTATATATGTTAAACTTGAACAAAAAGTTTTTTTTTTAAATAAAAAGAAGCACTATTTTCTGTTTCATTCATTTCCTTTACTTCACATTATAGTGAGCCCTTTTATGGACTCAGGGAGAGCCTTGGTGTCCTTAGCCAGGAAGAGATTCCTTTTATCATGCAGCTCTGTCCACACCCTTCCTTCAGTTTCTCCCTGCATCTCAGCTCAGCTGTCATGCTGATGTGAAACAGGAGCTCATAAGTAGGGCTGTTCTCTCCCAAGCCTTCCCAGGAGTAAGAACAGTGGTTAAGGTTATGGGCTTTAATGGACTTTCCTGCTGACATGCAGACCGCATTCAAAATGAGTTAAAAAGTGAGCTGCACTGTTAACAAAGCAGTGGCCAGGCCGAATAGCTTTTGAGGTGCTGTCAAGCTTGAAAGGAAGATTTTTCTTAAATAAGGAGGAATTCAGAGAAACTGCCTTCAAAAATAAGAACTTGATTTTGGCAGGAGAACGAACAAAAGGCTTTGAAAGAAACTCAGATTCTCAAGCATCATTGTCATTTAACCTAGAATCAACTACATAACAACACTGCAAAAAAGTATTGAAGCACAATCATTTACAAGGTCTAGGTGATTTTTACATATCTATAGAGAAGAAAAAACTGACACTTATAATTCTGACATGTCTAAACTCTACCTGAAGATTAAATTATGCTGATCATTAAAATGTATAAGACTTTGCCTTTATACCATACAGTCTTTTTAATTTATCTTTTTCTGGTGTGTCCTGCCTCCCAGATTAAATTCCAAAGCATATCCTGCTGGCTTTGCCTACATAATATCTCCAAAATCTGCTTAATCCTGCTCCAGACCACTAGCATTTCTCACCTGGGTTTTGGCCATAGCCGCCTAACAACTGTCTTGCGCTTCTGACATTTCCTTGCCATAGGTAGAGTTGATACTTTTAATCTGAGTCATATCATATTCCTTCTACTCTCAAAAGGCCTCAGTGATTTCCCATTGAGAAGGAAGTCAAATTCCTTACTGTGGCCTACAAGAATTTACCCGATTTAATCGCATTCCACATCCCACCACCCATCCACCCTTTAGAAAATGTTCTTTACCCAGATACTCCCTTCATTCTTTCTGTTACTCTGTCAGGAGAACCTACCCCCAATATTTCAACGTAGGTTCTTTATATTTTCCATAAGTGTCAGCCTGCTGAGAAATAAAGAGAAAGAGTACAAAGAGAGGAATTTTACAGCTGGGCCGCTGTGGGCGACATCATGTATTGGTAGGACTGTGTTGCCCAACTGAGCCTCAAATCAGCAAGTTTTTTATTAAGGGTTTCAAAAAGGGAGGGGGTATAAAACAGGGAGTAGGTACAAAGATCACATGCTTCAAAAGGCAAAAAGCAGAACTACTAATAAGAGTCTAAGAAAGATCACATATTTCTGAGGGAACAGGACAAAGGGAAAAAAATAGAACCACTGATAAGGGTCCAACAACGATCACAAGGCAAAGGGCAAGAGCAGAACTACTGATAAGGGTCTATGTTCAGCGGTGCACATATTGTCTTGATAAACATCTTAAACAACAGAAAACAGAGTTCCAGAGCAGAGAACCGGTCTGACCACAAATTTACCAGGGCGGAGTTTTCCCCCACCCTTATAAGCCTGAGGGTACTGCAGGAGACCAGGGTGAATCTCAGTACTTATCTCAACCACATAAAACAGACACTCCCAGAGAGGCCGTTTATAGACTTCCCCCCAAGGAATGCATTCCTTTCCCAGGTTATTGATATTAATATTCCTTGCTAGGAAAAGAATTTAGTGATATCTCTCCTACTTGCCCGTTTATAGGCTCTCTTCAAGAAGAAAAATATGGCTCTTTTTGCCCAACCCCACAGGCGGTCAGACCTTATGGTTGTTTTCCTTTGTTCCCTTAAAGTTGCTATTATTGTGTTCTTTATCTGGCGCACTGATTTCATATTGTTCAAACACACATGGTTTACAATCAATTTGTACAGTTAATACAGTTATCACAGTGGTCTTGAGGTGACGTATATCCTCAGCTTACGAAGATAACAGGATTAAGAGATTAAAGATCGGTGTAAGAAATTATAAAATATTATTTGTGAACTGATAAATGTCCATGAAATCTTCACAATTTATGTTCCTCTGCTGTGGCTCCAGCCAGTCCCTCCATTCAGGGTCCCTCACTTCCCACAACATCGTTCTGTTAAGCACTACTCAAATACCGGCCTTCCCTCCCTCTCACTCTCTGCCCAAAGCAATCTCCTACCTTTTTGAAGTTCTTGGGAAGTGTTTTTTTTTTTTTTTTTTAACAAAATTAGGAAATGTTAAAGAAAAGATCTTCATTTCTATTCCCTCCATTGTTCTCTCCAGCTCTTTCTCCTGCTTTCCCTTCCCTTTCTCTTTTAAACATTCCTTAACCAGCTTATTTGATGCTGAATCCCATCAAGACTTCCTTTCACCTTTTCCTTCTTTCCTCCTCTCTGTAGTGATTAGCATGAGCTAAAATGCTATGTACTCTTGTTATTTACATTGTTGATCTTTCTTCCAAGTTCTATGACAGCAGAGATTTTTGTCTTTGGTTCAAAAATTCCCAGTACCTGCAACAATGACTGTCATAGGATTGATGCTCAATAAATACTTGCTGAAAAGTTAAAAATATTAGCAAGAGAAAGCTTAACAATGCTATGAAAACTGTTGTAATATTAAAATGTTTTCAATTTGGTGCTTTTCTTATTCGTGGTGCTCATAAAAAAGTTTAAAAAGTAACTTTAGAACAGTATTCTATGAATAAATACATTAGTTTATTCTAAATTGAAATATTTATTTAAAAGTTTTAAGTTTTGCTTTGACCTTGCATTTGATTTTTCTTAATGGTTGTCTATGTTTCATAATGGCATACAGAAATTATTTATTTGAATTCTTATTAGAATAGGACCAATTTATCTACTTTGAAAGGCAGAGTGAAATTGACTGTACAGTAAACTTCAGCTATGCTTAATTTCTAAGAAATGAGTTTTATGGATAATTACATTTTCTGAATAGATGGGAGTTACTGTTTGTGTAGCAGCTTTTAAAACTGTGTCTGTCCTGCTGAATTTCATAGCCATCACAGACACTGTGCACTGTTTTAGATGAGGGTTCTTCTCTGTTCAAATACACCCTGTTATAAGATACTGTCTCCCAGTCTTCCCCCCTCACCCCCAACTCTCTGCCCAAAGTAATCTCCTGCCTTTTTGAAGTTCTTGGGAAGTTTTTTTTTTTAAACAAAATTAGGAAATGATAGAGAAAAGATCTTCATTTCTGTTCCCTCCATTTTTCTCTCCAGCTCCTTCTCCTGCTTTCCCTTTCCTTTCTCTTTTAAACATATGTTATGTAGTAGAAGATGAAGATGTACTCATAGAAATGAATAGATGTTCTTTGAGTATATATTGGGCATCTCTAGTCTCAAGATACTTTAGGGGTGGGCTATCACAGGAGCAGGACAAGGCCTTAGGGGAAAGGAGCTAGAAGTAATTCAGCTGTGGCATGAGGGAGTGACTGTAGTTGGGAGGGGAGGCTCAGTGTCCTTAGATTTAGCATTCTTTCTTCCCATCCTTTCACCTCAGTTATTTCCATTCTTGCTACAGAAGACTTCATTGGGGGAACTGGCTAATAGCAAGACAGACACTAAGGCTGGCAGGGTTAGTGGGAATGGAGAGGATCAGGGAGCAGAGGTCTTCAGCAGAAAAGGAAAGGGAAATTGCAGAACTGGAATGGGGAAAGAGTTCAACCTTAGTAATTGGATGAAGGACCAAGTTTGTTTACTCTTTGCATTTGCACCTGGGTGTTAATCACTAAGTATTTGGGAATGGTGCAAAACATGTTCTGAAGACCTATAGATTAAATTAGAAATTTAATTCTAATTTGTTAGCTTTAAAATTTTTTAAAAATTTTCATGGGGTTAATTTAGACTACTATAAATTTCATTTTTTATTAAGATTGCTAACACTATCAAGATAATATTTAGGGCCTGTATTTTGTACTGAATAGCTTTAAATTGGTTTTATGGAGAAGTTGAAGAATTTGTCTTTAGAGAATCTCTAATATTTAAGTATTACCAGTTAAAATATACATTTTAAAAATTGATTACTCAGACTTAAGTGAATAATTCTGTGACTGAATACTAGCTATTTTGCTTGAGGCTGTGTTTGTTTGAGAGGAGCAGAGTGGGACAGAGAGTGAGCTAATGAAAACAAGAACATTCTCAAACAGTTGAGGGGCTGGGATGGAAAGGGGAGCTAGTAACTACCTATAACCACTAGAGGCCTCTCTTAGGCCAAGTTTCATGGTTAATACCACTAGGTTTCCACAGCGGGGCCTGGCTCTGCCATTGTAAATTAAACATATGTTATAATTCTGAATAAATAGTATGACAGTAGCTTTATTCTAGGGCATCATTATAATATAACCTAAATGTTTTAGCTTATATATCAGAATAACTGATGATCTCTTGAATTGAAAACAACAAATTAGAAATATTTTCTCTCTCCTTTTTGTTTAAACCTGTAGTTAAAAACATAATCAAAGACTATTGCTAGGTAAAATTATATGTCTTCTTGACAGTACAAGGACATATGGGTTTAAAATTATTCTTGTTACATGTTTAATTGTTGAGGGTAGTTTGTATTTCTGATGGTAGAGTATAATATAGTCATTTTAAGTCATATGTTAAAAATTGTGTGTATTTCTTTCATGCTTATAATAAGCCTCTAATATAAAAAAAACCTATTTAAGAAATGATTCAAAAATCTTTTAGACTTAAATGCTTTTCCTTAGGAGTAGGGAGAAACGGTCTCATTTTGAGTTTGGAATTATTTTGGATACGGTTTGACCTTGCAGAGAAAGCAGGTAGGGCGGTGCCCTCCTCTCAGATGAGAATAGTTTGTTTTTCTTTTCCAAAACAGGATGGCTGACAATTTGAAAGTTGGTCCCTCTTGCCAAGTCATTCTTCCTGTAGGATTTTCTTTGTCATGATCACAACTAGTTAGTTTTTGTACTTATTGGAACAAGTTCTAGGCTGTTGGATGCTATTGGGATGTGGCTACTACATTGATTGTCCTGCCTGACGGCCCTTGGCCACTTCCATTAAGTCCCATGAGGGCAGGGAATTTTGTATATTTTGTTCATTGCTATATTCGCAAGCGTCTTGAAGAGTTTAGAATATAGTAGATGCTCAGTAAATATTTGTTGAACCATCTGAAAAATAACATGTGGCATTCAGTTTTTCAGTGAAAGAAATTAAAGAAGGAACTGGTAAATCCTCTAGGAAGAAAATACACTATTATCAGTCATGCCATGGGGTCTATTTTTATTATGATTTACATTTTAGGTAAATTTTAAAGAAGATTAAAATAATAACTATGGGTTCTGACCTAATGTTGTGTGTGTATACATATGTGTACTTTTTTTTTTTTGAGACGGAGTCTTGCTCTGTCGCCAGTCTGAAGTGCAGTGGCGCCATCTTGACTCACTGCAATCTCCGCCTCCCGGGTTCAAGTGATTCTCCTGCCTCAGCCTCCCAAGTAACTGGAACCACAGGCATGCACCACCTTGCCTGGCTAATTTTTTGTAGTTTAGTAGAGACGGGGTTTCACCATGTTGGCCAGGATGGTCTCGATCTCCTGACCTCGTAATCTGCCCACCTCAGCCTCCCAAAGTGCTGGTATTACAGGCGTGAGCCACTGCGCCCGACCAATATATCTTACATAATAGAACTTAGTTCCTGGTAAATGGTAAATTAAAAAAGTTAAAACTACTTATGTTATGCATGTTTCCTTTTGTATTTAAACAGTTCTTCTAATTAGACATCAGTGTCATTATTTTATAGGGAAGAAAACTGAGCTTTGGGGAAGGTGGAGCAGCTTACAGCCAGTGAGGGACAGCGCTGGCTTCAACCCAGGTTGCTGGATAATAAAAATTATCACTTGAGAGTTTTGCTGATCAAATGCTTCTAAGTGTCAACTTGCAACATATTTTATCACATGTCAGGAATTTTCTTTCACATTTGCCCACCTTTATATTATAAACATTCGTGTTTTACAGGTGGGCAAATGTGACCTGTATACACCTTGTAAATCACACTACCATATTTTCTTTCATTTAGCATTATTTTTTTTCCTTCCACATGGAACTGGAGAAAGCAAGATTAAATTATATAATTATATTGTTCCATTTCACATCCCGCTTGATGTGTTTTTGGTATCCTCTTATATACTTAAATTATTTGAGTTTGACTCAAGATTTTCATTTTGTTTAAACTGTTTGCTTTCACTGTTACGAATAGCAGTGAAAAGAAAGAAATCCATTACCTCATTTCATAATGAAAAAAGATTATAGGTACATTATGTTCTTAGTTTAACATTTTAGGTATAATATAAGAAATCTGAATGTGTTGACTTTCTGTTCTTTGATGGCCATTTAACTCTCTCCCATTAAACTGGTACTTTTTTTTACAAAATTGTATTTATTCTGTAATCGTTAAGAATTTCTTATCTTTTCTATTATAACACCCTGGCTTTGAAGTGCTGAGATGTGATAATTTAACTTAAAAAGTTACTGAAACTGTGATGTACAAAGGTTTAACAAAGGATATTACTTTTCTAGTTTGTCTATTCCAAAACTGGGGCCAGCCATGGTGGCTCACTCCTGTAATCCCAGCACTTTGGGAGCCTGAGGTGGGTGGATCACCTGAGGTCAGGAGTTTGAGACCAGTCTGACCAACATGGTGAAACTCCACCTCTACTAAAAATACAAAAATTGCTGGACATGGTGGCTGGCGCCTATAATGCCAGCTATTCAGGAGTCTGAGGCAGGAGAATCACTTGAACCTAGGAGGCAGAGGTTGCAGTGAGCCCCGAGATTGTGCCATTGTACTCCAGCTTGGGCAGCAAGAGGGAAACTCGATCTCAAAAAAAAAAAAAAAAGAAAAGAAAAAGAAAAAAAACCAAAACTGAGGCTACTGACTCTTACCAGTCATGAATAGTCAATGTTTCCAAACACATATACTCTCAGTGCTTTTATTTTTTTTTCTTCTAGGAACTTGGTTTGTTTCTTTACATGTTTATGTTTTCTTTTATGTGTTTAATTAAGTTATATAGTTTCTTACATAACTATTTCACATCTCAAGTTTATTTTTTAATATTCTACATTTGACGTTGTGATTGTATCATTACAGTTTTTTTCTGTATTTCCGTTTCCTTTTTCTTTTTTGAGTGTGGCAGAAGAGATTTAAAAATTCCAGTAATCCATTAACATAGCACTAAAACACACAGTACAGTGGAGCTTATAATGCAAAGTATCATCTTCCCTCCCTGTCCCTACACCCTAAACACAGCCATTCTTAACCATTTCTGTATTTTATTCTTCTGAAGGCCACTTTCATATCTCTAGCAATACATTGCACAGATATTTCTGCTATAATGCAGTCTATACATTTCTGCAGAGTAAATTGGATTCTCCATGCATGCTCACTAAAAATAACAGTGTTTATGGAAAAAAACAGTGCGTGTAGCAAACCACTTAAAACAACTTGGTAACTAGAGCGAAGAAGGGTTTTTAACCAGAGTCAGGAAGGATTGAGCCTGTTGAGTTATGGAGTTCAGGGCAAATGCATCAAAGTTGGGGAGAAAGATGTAATAAACACTTCTAAATCAGAGCAGATGGGCCAGCTTGAGCCAAGAGACATAGTGTATGGTACTATATTTCTCTGAGGCTTGAGTCAGCGCTGTGGCTCTGCTTTGCGTTTTGCTTTGTTCCTAAGTGGCATAAAACAATGTGCTGGGGCAGATTGCACATATGCCAACATAACTAGGTTGGTTGCCACCACTTCTCACTGGAAACACATTTCATACTTGTGCCAGGAAAATGGACTTTTCCTTGCTCAGTCCATTGCCTCATGTGTTTCACTGCTGAGTTAGGTTTCGTTGGTGGAGCCTGGGTCATGTCTTTATCTTGGCTATAATGGAGGCTGGAAAACATAGTTTTTTTATATTCTACCTTGGGAAAGTGGAATTCATAATTAGGATAACTATCAAAATGTAGAGAATATGTTAAAAACTTAGATTATTCAGGATTCAGAAGTCCACACACACATGCACTCACACACACACATGCATGTAGGTGTATACACACACACGTATATGTGTGTCAATGTCCGTAACTTTTGATTTATAAATTTTAACATAATTTATCCACCACTATGACACATAACAGTTTAGTGGGCTGGTATTCCCTAATGTCTTCATCTCATATTTCCTCAGTTTTGAGTTATGATATTACGTGTATTTTATTTTTTCTACTGATTACCTCTTGCTTTTAATTTATTTCAATTTCTGTATCTTATTCCATTAACTTTTCTTAGAATCTTTTGACCTCTCACTGTGTAAGAAGATGATGTTAATGCCCTCTACTCCTATATCCACTACTCTTTCCTCTCTTTCAATTTTCATTTTCTGTCAGCTGATTATTTTTACATTGCCAAGACTGATAACATTACATTGTTTTATAACTGAAATGAAATAATTAAACCTTCCAACTTTTGTCTATAGGTTGATTTTAAAAGTTGAAAAGCACACACTGTTAATATTATGATGACAAATATTTTTCACCACTGATGGGGGTAAGATTTTATTTTTTTTCACTTGAGGTCCAGTGCTTCATTTTTGGGACCCTAAAGGGAGATTCTCTTGGCATCTAGATCAAATGGTTTGCCTTTTTAAATAGTACATTAACTGTTCAATGTCTTGCCACATTCTGAATGTTTCATATTTGGGCCATGGCATTCTTTTAGATCTTTTTGGATTTTTTAGTTTTAATTACCTTTCATTTTCTCTTTGAAAAATCAAGACAAGCCTTTAAAATATCTTGAAGATCACTCATACTCTTTTTTGGAATTTACTCTTTTTTTTTTTTTTAGACAGAGTCTCGCTCTTGTCACCCAGGCTGGAGTGCATGGTGTGATCTCAGCTCACTGCAACCTCTGCCTCCTGGGTTCAAACTATTATCCTGCCTCAGACTCCCAGGTAGCTGGGATTACAGGCATACACCACCATGCCCGGCTAATTTTGTATTTTTAGTAGAGACGGGGTTTCACCATGTTGGTCAGTGTGGTCTCAAACTCCTCACTTTGGGTGATCCACCCACCTTGGCCTCCCAAAGTGCTAGGATTACAAGAGTGAGCCACCACACCCAGCCTACTCTTAGTTCTCTAATTTCCTTTTCCAGTCTTGACTACCCTTCTCTATACCTGCTGCACAACAATCGCCAGGCATGTTTCTCCACTTCACTCTTAAAGGCACCATTTCCTGGGTCCTGTGATTTGCTCTTTTGTGGGTGTCTTTCTCATTTTGTTGGAGTACATTCATAATTAACTTTTCAAAGCAAAGGGTGTATTGAGTGCAGAAGGTTTTCTGACACTTGCGTTAGGTAAAATGTTTTTATTTGGACTCACATTTGCTTGATATTTGGCTACATATAGTATTCTAGGTTCATAGTAACTTTTAGGACTTGGAAGATAGTGCTTCATTATATACTAGTGTCACTTCAGGGTAGAAAATTTTGATGCCACCCTGATTCTTATTTTTTTTTTTACACGATCTCTCTGTGTGTTTGTTTTTCTGTGATTTTTTGATACATTTTATACTGAAATATTACAGGTGTGAATCTAAATGTGAGTCTGTTTCACTCATCTTGTTTTGCCTCTCATGGCTTTCCTCTGGGAATGGCCTACATATTTAAGGATACTTATATTCTTTCTTTTTTGTATATTTTCTTTTCAAAAAACTCTTAGCAGTTGTTTGATAGACCTGCTAAGTTGATTCTCTCTGTTTCTCATTTTTTGTCTCCTAGTTTTTGTCCTGTTGTGTTTTTACAGTGTTCTGCATATTTCCTTTATTGTATCATTTAATTTTTTTAATATTTCAATCTCATCAATCAAAATGTCCCCCTTTTACTCAATTCTTTTTATATCATGCTATTTGTATTTTTTTGTCATGTATTTTTCTTCAATTGTTATGGGTATATACATTTTTTTCAAGTTACAGTCTATAGATTATCTGTTTCTTCAGTAGTGTTTGTTTTTTTGTCATGTATTTTTCTTCAATTGTTATGGGTATATACTTTTTTTTCAAGTTATAGTCTATAGATTATCTGTTTCTTCAGTAGGTTTTTTTTTTTTTTTTGGTCATAGTTCTTTTCTTCATTTGTGGTTGTTGATTATTCAGTTTTCCTTTATGTCTCTTTCTTCTCTAGACTTTTCCACTACGGAAAAAGTTGTATAGATCTGTGCACATGGATGAGACATTGCTTTAGGGTAAATGAATAAGAAGTTCATCCTTAAGCAGAAGTGGTTGCCACTAGGTTAGCAAATGGGATACTCTTGATTCTTGGACATCAATGCTCATAGGATAAGCCTGTCTTTGTAGGCAGTTTGAATGATTTTTATCAAATTGTTTTCTTTATCTTTTCTTTTCTTTTTTTTTTTTTTTTTTGAGATGGAGTTTTCTTGTCACCCAGGCTGAAGCGCAGTGGCACAATCTCCACTCACTGCGACCTCCACCTCCTGGGTTCAAGCAATTCTCCTGCCTCAGCCTCCCAAGTAGCTGGGATTACAGGTGTCCACCACCACACCTGGCTAATTATTGTAATTTTAGTAGAGATGGGGTTTCACTATGTTGGTCAGGATGGTCTCGAACTCCTCACCTTGTGATCTACCCGCCTTGGCCTCCCAAAGTGCTGGGATTACAGGTGTGAGCCACCGCGCCTGGCTATTTGCCTGATAATCTCTGGCATCATCCTTTTTATTTGGGTTTTATTTGGGGGATGTGGAGCAATTGATACAACTGTGTTATTTAATTCTGTTGTTTTTATTCTCAATTTTTATACTCATCTCTCTACCTGCTCATGAGCTCAGCTTCTCTCTGGGAGATTAGCTATTTCTTCCACTGTACCTCCATTTATGTCAGCATTAACTTCCTCTACTCTTTGTTTATATTTTCATCACACACCCACAAAAGACTTATTCAGTCTCTTTTGTCTGATAGTCACTACCCCTTCCCAACTTTGTTGTTTTTGCTGTTACAGGTTTTTCCTTTTGTATTCATGTCCTGTCTTGAGAGAAAAGGGACATGAAAGCATATACTCAGTCTGTCATCTTGAACTGGAAAGTTTATCTATTACATGTTCTTATTTTTTAATAGGCAGCATAATTTGTGTGTCTTAGTCTATATACTGTCATTTCACCAAAATCTTATTTATTCTAATAGTTTCTTTGTTGATTTTCTGAGATTTTCTAGGTGGTTAATCATATTCTGTAAGTAAAACCTATTTTCATCTCTTCTAATCTATATTCTTATGTTTTATCATTTGTCTGGAACGACTGAATGATGATGAATGAAAACGATGATAGCAGACATTAAGCGTGATATTTATAAGGCCCAATTTGAACTGATTGAATTCTTAAGTAGAAAATTGAAAGTATCAACTTCATTATATAGATTTCTGGCTTACTGAGAAAGGTAGCAGAAATTTTCTGCATAATTAGTGTTTCTGAGTAAAAGAATTTGGCACTTACAGCCAAATACCGAGTATCTTATATGTTTCTTTTTCCAATAGCTACAATTCAGAATTGGGCTTCCTAAAACAGTGTATCCTTCCAATGATGTTTCCTAATTTTATTATTATTTTTTAAAGTTTTATTTTATTTTAGATTCAGGGGTACACATGCATGTTTGTTACCTGGGTACATTGTGTACTGCTGGGGATTGGGCTTCTAGTGTATGTACCCATTACCCAAATACTGAACATTGTACTCAGTGGGTAATTTTTCAACCCTTGCCCCCCTCTCAGGTTCCCTCCTTTTGGAGTCCCCAGTGTCTACTATTTCCATCTTTGTGTCTGTATGTATCCATTGTTTAGCTCCTACTTATAAGTCAGAACATCCAGTGTTTGATTTTCTGTTACTGAGTTAGTTCACTTAAAGTTTACCTAATTTTATATGACAAAGCTGGCAAATCATTATTGGGCAACACAATATTATTGCGATAAGTCAATTAAAAACAAGTCATTTAATTGGCAGCTATGAATCTTCAACTCTAAATCCAATAAAGGTCCAGTGAAACAACTTTTGCTAGAAAGATACCTGCATGTGAAAAATATGGCCCTCCTGATTGACAGCTAAACAAAGACTCATTGCAAAAACAGACTCATTGCTTTTTCCTCTGTCCCTTCTTTCTCTGGATGGATCTAAGATCTGATAAGTCTTTCAACGCTGAGTTTACAGGTTTTTTCCTTCGTGGAGCTTTTCCTGATCTTTTTTCCCATTGTCTTTTAAGTTTGCCTTGGAGTTGTCTTCTTAGTGTTCCCATGGCATTTTCCATCCATCTGTTTCAGAATAGATATCCCTTAGTGTTGTAATTTTTAATATCCTTATCTATTTCTCCCTAAGAGATTGGGTTTCATGAAATCTCAGTTTTTTAGGATGTGGCTAAGAATCTTGAAGTAGGTAGAAGAGGACTTCTAAGCAGCTTGAGGCGCTACCATAAACCCATGCATAAAAGCACATACATTTAGTTTATAAGAGTGGCTACTAGGCCCTTAATTATATCCCATCAACTTTTACTTTACATAGAATTCTAACAAACTTTTTACTTAGTTTCGTAGCCCACATTAGATTGGAAGCAACACATTAGAAGATGGGGAAAAGTTATGTTGATGAAGTAGGGATGTTGGCAAGATCTAAAGGTGATATATTGATAGCCTGAAAATAAGATAACTGATGGGAAAAGAAAAATCTGTTAAAAGTACAAAAGAATATAGTTTTAAAAATCACAGCCATTTGTATTCATTTAATATAGAAACAAGGTAAACATCTACCTTGATAGCATAGTATTATAATTGATATTCCAAATTATATCTGTCATTGTGAAGAGATTAATTTCTGTTCATATGCTGTGTTTGAAATACAATCTTATTGCTTAAAGGTATGAGTGGAGCTAACTCTCAAATGTGTTGAATAACTCAGCCCCCTACAGTGCTAGATAAATGAGTTCTTGTTGGTTTCTTTCTAAAAGCTGCAGGGTACTGATGCTTTGCTTCTAATCATTAATTTTCCTTTGGTTACATTCACATTACTAATAATGTCATTAAGTCATCTTCTGTTAGGGCATTTTTCTATAAATTTCTAATTTCTTATGTCAGTTTTGGAAAATAATAAAATGACCCCTTTCTCTTGGCTCTTACTATTTTTTCTTTATTTTAATCTTGGAACTACTTATGAGTTTTACTGGTAGAAGCCTTAGTATACCATTAATTCTGATACTATTTTGCATTAACTCTTTCTGATATTTTCTAGACATTTCTTTAACTGGATTGGTGGGCAGGAAAAAAGGAGGCGATTAATCCTCCATTTTTGTAGATTGAGATTTTGAGGTGTGACAGATATGATATGTAGTAACAGTACTACAAGTCCCTGTACTGGGGCTTGGAACTATTAATCTCGTTGGTGTGAATCACTGGAGACATGTTTCGTATGCCTCTCCGTGTGGTTAAGCTCTTCCAGGGGAGCTTGGGCTGGTGGTGCCAAAGGGTGGAGGGGGATTGACTAATCTGTTAAATAGTCTTTTATCTGTGAGTCTAGTTTCTCATTAGTATTTCTGACCAGAAGAATAGATGGTTGAAAATGTGGATTTTTGGTTTTAATTAGTCCCTCTAGGGATGAGAGGCTTATTTTGAAGAATGGAATTTTAAGGAAGCCTGACAACCTCAGTTTCCATGTGATTGAAAATGTTTGGCAGCTGAAAAACGTTTCACAATTATGAGTTAAAGCCAGATGTTCCAGTGGCTAAGCCGCTCTTTGGGAGTTAGATACAGAGTAACCCATACTTCCACTTTCAGGTCTCAGTGGCTCCCTTTAGGGTGCTGTTCATGGGACTCTAATGCTCCTTCCTTCGCAATGGCCCAGAAGGCTCCCATGAGGTTTATTCTTCTATCATGTATAATAACCTGATGAAATAACCATATTTCATCTCATGTTTATGCATTTTAATCAGGTTGGTTGATGTTTACCACAGGCATAGGTCTACAAGCATTTCATTATCTATAAGAGATTTTTTTCTTTCCTTTTTTTTTGAGACAAGATTTCACTGTGTTGCCCGCGCTGCAGTGCAGTGGCACAGTCTCAGCTCACTGCATCCTCTGCCTCCCAGGCCCAAGTGATCCCCCCACTTCAGCCTTCTGAGTAGCTGGGACTATATGTGCGCACCACCACACCCATCTAATTTTGTATTTTTCTTTTGTGGAGATAGGCTTTCTGCCATCTTGCCTAGGCTGGTCTTGAACTCCTGAGCTCAAGCAATCTGCCCACCTCAGCCTCCCAAGCCAAGTGCTGGGATTACAGGAGTAAGCCACTGTACCTGGCCCCGAAAAATATATTTTCTTTCTCTCTTATACTACCGTAAAATTATAATGCTACTGTATTGCCACAGTTTTACAACTGAGAGTCAAGTTTTGCCCAAGATCCTGTAGGAAAATAATGAAGTAGCCAAAAGTGCACAGACTTTGGAAGCCACCCATTTCATCTCCCTGTGCACTTCAAGGTGACACCCTGACAAATGGTTGCTGACCACCCACTGGATTTTTCCCATGAAGTGAGGCAACCAGTTCTTTTGTTGTGCAGTTTTAGTTGTTACAGTTTTCCATTGTTGAACTGAAATTTGCTTTTCTCTAACTTCTACCTATTGATTCTTATTCTTCCCTCTTGTGTGTAACTTGCCTTCGAATATTCGAAGGCAGCCTCCTCATAGTCCTTTTATATCTAGATTAAGTATTCCATCCATTCCTTTCAGATGTTATTTAAATCTCCTGGTTTGCAGATTCACCACTATTCTGACTACCATTTTTTGGACATAGTCTTGATCTCTGATAGCCTTTAACTTAAGATGGCATTAAAATGGTCCTTTAGATATGGCTTAACTAGCTGAATGTAGAGTAGAGCTGTTTTCCTAGAAGGAGATAAATGCTTTCTATACTTCTGTTTTGGAATACCTGAAAAGATAGTTTCTTGGCATTGGATATGTTAAGCAATGCATATATTTTGGGGATGTTGTAGACAAAAAGTGAATAAAAAGTATATTGGGAGGGTGGTGTCCTTACAAGAATAAATTTAAATGTCTGTTAATTTTTAACAGCACTGTTACGAAAGATCAACTATAATATATAGGGCATATTATAGTATATAATGTTGGTAATAATGTCTGAGTGAATATTCTTTTCTTAGAAGGTCACTTAGGTGCTTTTGTTTTTTGAACAGTTCCTGAATAAACTTGTTAGAGTACTTTGTATCTGTGAAAGATTGCATCCTTTGTCAAAAACTTTCAGTTTCACAAAAATTCCATCAACATTTTCCCTTCACAGCAACATGATAGTGCTTTAATTTTCTCCATGTTTGGCCACATAGTTTACTAATTTTTTTCCCCACTTTTCTTTATTCTGCTGCTTCCATGAGGCAGTGTTTACTTGTTCTGTATATTGTTAACATTTGGTGCAATACAACTAGATTGTTAGAAACTTTTAAAAAACCCTTACTCAGTATTGTTATTAGCATTGTTTTGTCCATTACCAACCATTCACTCGTTTCCTTTCCTAGGATAATGTTAACTGTGCTTTGCTAGATGCTCTCAGATATTTACCAGCTACATTTTTGTAAATGGAATATTGTTTACTCTTAATCCTAAAATCAAGTTTTTGAAATGTCTATTGACCTTACTTAATTTAAGGCTGTATAACTGATAGATTTTGCCAAATAATGCAGTAAGAGTTTTGGTGATATCTATTTTATGTCAAGTAACTCTTCAGTGACTATGTTAACATTTCACTGCATTGTGTAGAGTCATATTTAGTTTTTCCATGAGGTAACTTTTAAAACTACAGGGCTATTGAGAGATATTTAGTTCAATAATACATTCCATATAGGGGCATTCAATGAGAAGGTTCTTGTGTTACAAGGAAAGGATGTTAAAAAACCAGAATCTCTCAAGTAAATTGTGGTCTGTAACAGTTCCATCCCTGGGGAAGGGCGGCACATTGAAACTTCCATGACTATTAATCTTGAGAGAGAGCATGCATGGTCTTGTTGGACTGAAGCCTCTAGCTGTCTTATCAAGCCAGAGCTACAAAAGTAGGATAACTTTGCATCCCTTTTGGCCCACTGGTTAAAATGAAGATGGTAGGAGTGGATGGACAATAGATTAGGTTCTTTGACAAGTAACTGTTGAGTGACAGTCATGAATAGTTCCCATTTCTTGATTTTACTAATTGTGTCCCTAAAGTCACTCACCAGAAATATGCGGTAAGAAGCTGAATTTTCTTGGATTACTTAACTTGTTTTAGAGAATGGTTGAGAAAGGTTTCCAGCTGTAGCTGTCAGGTTTTTTTCTGCAGCAGGCGCCTGCCTTCAGCGTTTTCTGAGGATAACACGATGCATTCTTTTCTTCCTTTGCTACCATTAAGCATATTATGCTGCCTTTTGTAGGCAGGCCCCCAGGCTATAAGACGATTGAGTAGTCTGGTTACTGCACTGAGCTCTGAGGCATGGAGAGGAATCTCTGGCCCTGGCTTTTCCACTGGTTGCTGGATGACCTTGGGCAAGTGAGTCAACCTCTTCTTTATCTTCTTTCCACTTTGTAAAACTGAGACTTTCTTTTTTTCTCTGGTCTTAAAAAAAAGTTTGCAACCATTAAATAAAGGGTAAACAAGAGTTTCTTGGGTGAGTTAACACCTCTCTGGATACTTTAGTTAATAAAGATAGGATTACTTCTTGGATTACTAAAGTAAATTAAACAAAATACATGCATTTAACATGTATTACAGATTGTCTATATTAAATAAAAGATGTAAATCATGTCTAATTTGTAGAAGTTATTTCAGTCTCTTGGAGGAAAGTAATGTAGTTATTTATGTTGTCCATGTAAATTGTATTATAGCATTAGAGAACTTCTGGGGACACTGAAGAATTGTTTAGTCACTTAAACCCTTAAACTCCCTTTAGGGAGTCTAGTTGATTCATGTGGACCCTCCAAATTATCTTGTTTCCCAAATTTTAAAATTGCATTGGGATTATTTAATCTCTTTAGGGCTTTTTTACTTTTCAATTTAATTTTTCTATGTTTTAAAAAAACTAATGGATGAATTATGCTCACTCTGAAAAGTATTTGGGTTCCAGTTTACATAAATTTAATTCCAGTTTTGCATCCCAGAAGTATGCTATATCTTTAAAATTCAGTTAGCTCATTAACACTCCAGTTCTTATATTTGACTGCCCTATAAATCTGTGTACTTGAGTAACTTGAGCTGCAATCTTGAAGTTAATAATGCAATCTGTTCTTAGGTATGTGACCATAAAACACCTTAAAGGGGATCCTATGTTTATGCATCTGAAATGTTGAGCTTGAGGTAACAGTGGGGCTAAAGTCTGATGTGAGGGTTTAAAAATTATAATAATCTACTAATGGTAGAGATGTTTTCTAATAAGAGTAAGTCTGTGACTCATTTTAGTTCCCTTGCTTTTTATTCCTGTGAGCCATAGAAAAAACCCACTGTAGGGGGTTAGAAATATTCTTTCTTATGATTGTGGGATGAGAGAGTGGTTGCTTTTTCCAACCACCATATGTGATGATTAGGCTTTTCGGAATGACATTGGGGTACACGCTGAGCAAACAGCAACAGTCTTCCAAATAACTTATAATAAATAAAGTATGTAAGATGTTTCCTCCAGCCAGATGTAATCTTCAATAGTAGAGGAATAAATTTAAAGTGACTTCCCACAGGAAAATTTGGGAAATGCCTGGGTGGACCAAGAAGGCAATCATGCTGTTAGAAATAAGCAAACTCCTTTCCTCCTTCCAGGTGAGAATATGTGATGGTTCATTTAAATTTTGTTTTTGTGATTTCTGGGATTTCTTAGAAAATGCATGGATAAAACCAAAAAACTCCAGTGAACTAAAAGTCCATTTGAACTGTTTGAACCTTTGCTTTGCATTTTTGCTTCCAATATTCAAAAACGTTTAAGCAGATGGTACTCAGATAAGTGTGGGAGCATCTCCCTGAGTGTGTAGTAACAGATCTAATTTTTGTAAATTGAATTGTACTTTACATCTAATAGAGAGAGCACCAGTTCCTAGGGATTCTTGAAAGGTGGCAATCTAAATCACCTTTAGTCTCTGAGCTTCCTCTCAGGCACCTAAAACAGCAACGTCAGAATTTCTAGGAGGATGAATGTGGGTGTTGAGGTGGGAGATAGCTAGAGAACTTGTCTTAAAATTGGATTTTTTTTCACACAGACAGTGCTTTGAGATGGGTTTTATGTTTATTTGGGTGGGCTTGGGGTGGGGGGTTTTGTGATAGCTAGCCTTTGGTGCTTCTACTGCTCTCAAACCATACCTGAGTCACATGTGCAGGCATGTGTGTAGAGACTTGAGGTGTACTGACCCAACTTGTCACCAGCCTGGGCTTTCAGAAGGTTTCATAAGTTTGTTCTTTTCTCTGCTCGATGAGAGTTAAAAAGTATAGCAGTGGAGAGATCTAGTGTGAGGGCCTGGACTTCCAACCTTCCAGTGCGAGCTGGGCTTGGGAGACTAAGAACTCCTCAGGGAAGCCTGAACATGCCCAGTAGTCTATAGCAAGGACTGGCCACTGAAACACAACAGAAGACATTCTGCCAAACTAGGATCTCCTGAAAGCATTCTCGTTAAAACTGTGTATTCATTCCATTGTTTTTTTTCATTTAACAGATACTCAGTGAGCACCTTCTAGTACCATGTGTTCTAGAAATGGAGGACAAAGTAAACAGAGTGGAAAATATTTTGCCCTCTTGGAGCTTAGATACTATTGAGGGAGGCAATCAGTAAACAGATATACTAATACATATTTAAATCAGATCACGATAAATTTTATGAAGAAAAATGAAGCACCTTACAGAAATAGCAGAGTGAAGGGAAGGGCTATGATAGACGGTTAGATGATAGTTGTCACTGACCACTGCTCTCAGGTGGTGCCTTTTGAGCAGACACTTGATATCTGAGAAGAAGAGTTGGCAGCATGAATAGCATGTGCGAAAGACCTGAGACAGGAATATGCTTGTCCTATTGGAGGAACAGCAATAATCTTGGTGTGGTTGTAATAGAGTCAGCAAAGATTGTAAGAGATGAAGTCATGGAAGTCACCAGTGGAACAAAATAGGGATGCCCGCTCTTATCATTAGTAATCAATGTTATGCTGGAGAGTCTAAATAATTAGACTAGAAAATTAAAGAGTTGTTATAAAAATGGAACAGAAAAAGTAAAATTATTTGTATTTTAGTGAACATGAGCGCATGCTTCGAAATCCAGAAGACTTTCACTAAATAATTTAGAATCAATGAAAGAATTGAGAAAAGAAACTTGAAATACAATGATTATTTATAAAATCTATAGGCTTTCCTCATATAAGAAATAGCCAGAAATGGAAAATGACAAAGATATCCTATTTATAATTGAAACTATAAAATACTTTAGAATAAATTTTACAAGGAAGACAGTGGATGCATAAAGAAAAGAATAAAATCTTAGGAAGGGTGTTAAAATCAAACTAAAATATACTGTGTTTTTAGATATTCTTAAATAGTAGCACATGACACCATCGAATACAACCCCAATTTGAATTCCAAAGGAGTTTTCAGGTTTTTTTTTTTTTTTCTTGAGACAGAGTCTCACTCTGTCGCCCAGGCTGGAGTGCAGTGGCGCAATCTTGGCTCACTGCAAGCTTCACCTCCTGTGTTCACCCCATTCTCCTGCCTCAGCCTCCCCAGTACCTGGGACTACAGATGCCCGCCACCACGCCCGGCTAATTTTTTGTATTTTTTAGTAGAGATGGCGTTTTACTGTGTTAGCCAGGATGGTCTCGATCTCCTGACCTCGTGATCTGCCCGCCTCAGCCTCCCAAAGTGCTGGGATTACAGGTGTGAGCCACTGCGCCCGGCCTAGGTTTTTTTTTTTTTTAAACTACCTAAAAATATTTAAAACCCTTACATGCCCCAAATAGCCAAGAAAAAAAGAGTGAAGAAGATTTTCTATTACCTGAAATTAAAATTTACTGCAATGCCATGTAAACAAGCTATGACTGGGAATAGACATATGGATCGGGGGTTAGCAATTTTTTTCCCCATAAAGGACCAGATAGTAAATGTTTTCAACTTTGTGGGCTATCTGCTCTGTCTTAATTATTCAACTCTGCCCTTACAGCACTGTTTTAGTTCATTTTGTGTTGCTGTAACACAATTCCACAGACTGGGTAGTTTATAAAGCATGAGATTTATTTCTTATGGTTCTGGTGGCTAGGATGTCTAAGGTTGAGGTTCCTGCAACTGGCAAGGACCTTCTTGCTGTGCCATGATGAAGGACAAGACAGCATGTGCAAGAGAGAGAAGGAAGGGGGTCAAACTTCTCCTTTTTCAAGAATCTATTCTTGAAAAAGAATCTATTCTTGAAATGATAAAGTCATTCTGTAATGACATGAGGGCTCTGTCATGAGAGCTTCATTCATGAGGGCTCTGTCTAATTAACAGTCCCACCAAACACTATTGCACTGGGAATTAAGTTTCCAACACATGAACTCCAGAGGACACATTCAAACCATTGCAAGCGCAAAAGCAGTTGTAAACAATAAATAAATCAGTGGATGTGACTGGATCTTTTCATTGACAGTGGTTTGCCAATTCGTGATATAGATCTTAAAACAAAATAGTGCTCAGAAATAGATAATATATGACAAGAGTGCTATTTCAAGTCACTTGGGAAGGATAGTTTACTGAATAAATGGTCCTGACAGTTTATGTAAATTCTACTTAATTATAGATACTTAATGTATGATGCTTTAAATATAAAAAACCAAAAAGTAAAGCAATAGAAAAAAATTTAAGAGAATATTGTTATAACCTAGTGCTGAAGGAAAGTTTTTAAACAAGACAGAAAATATAGAAGCTATAAAGAAAGGATAGATATTTGGCTACATAAAAAAAGAATTTTATGGCAGAGTTATTATAAACAAAAATAAAAATGTTATTCTGTGAAAAATATTTGCAACACATATAACAGAAAAAGGGCTATTATCTTTAACATCCAATGTGCCTCTAGAAATGACCTAGTAAAAACAGGGCAAAGAACAGTTTCCGAAAAGAAAAGCCAAATGGGCAATGACTGTAGGAAAAGATGCTCAGTATCATACAAGCTGTAACCTTTTGTAAAACAGGGGATAGCAATAGTACCCACCTCATAGTGCTGTTGGAAAGATTAAATCAAATCATACAAATAAAGTATAAGAAAGTGGTTGGGGCCAGGCGTAGTGTCTTATGCCTGTAATCCCAACACTTTGGGAGGCCGAAGCAGGCGGATCATGAGGTCAGGAGTTTGCGACCAGCCTGGCCAACACGGTGAAACTCCGTCTCTACTAAAAATACAAAAAATTAGCTGGGCGTGGTGGCATGCACCTGTAGTCCCAGCTACTTGGGAGGCTGAGGCAGGAGAATCACTTGAACCCGGGAGGCGGAGTTTGCAATAAGCTGAGATTGTACCACTACAGTCCAGTCGGGGCGAGAGGGCGAGAGTCTGTCTCAAACAACAACAAAAATTACTGTACTGCTGCAAACTTTCTAAAAACAGAGTACATGTAGTTCACTGCCTTCTTCCAATAAACCATTCAAAATTTATTCTATTTTTTCAACTTAGTGTCATTACAGCATAATCTTTTGGTGTAGGTTATAATACCAAAATGCTTTCAGATAATTAAAGTATAGAGATATTTCCTACAGCATCTCTGGACTTTGAATATATCCTACCTGCTTATTATAGTGGCTCTTTTCTCCTTCACTGGCAGACTGTCACCTTTCACTTCCCTATGCTGGCTGTTGAGTCTAATGCACTATAGCACTTTCTTTAAACCCTTTTTTTAAAATCTCTACTTCTGATTGGGAAACGAGAGCTAAAGTTGATCAAGATCAACCATAGAACTGTTAACAGAGTGAGGAAAGTAGGCATTCCTTACAATTAATAAACTAATTAAGATTTTGTAGTAGATCTATTTTATAAATCTAAATATGTATCAGTATTTTTCCAAACATCTCTTCTTTTTTCAGAGAAATTTACTATGGGACTCCTTTGAATAGTAGAATCTCCATTTTCAGTTATATACATACATGTTTATATTCTCTTTATAGTACATATACATTTATTTGTATATGTATGTGTGTATATATACACCATATATACTACATGTATTACATTCTCCTTATGATATGGTTATTACTATGTAAATCACCTGTACGTAAAATTATTTTATAAATATATTTATAAATGTAAATATTTATTATATTTATATTATATTAAAGAGATATGTATGTTATATATGTATGTATATCTATAACATATATAACATATATCTATATCTGTGTTATATATGTATGAGAGTGTGTGTATGTGTGTTTGTGTGTTCTCTTTCTTAATGGCAAGCATATTAAAAAAATAACAGAAATCCAAGACAAAAATTGCTCGAGTCTTTTAATCAAGCCATTATCTTCATTTTCATTCATGTCACTGTGTGAATGCATAATTTGCATAGTAATATATAGGAATATCATGAGTAGATTTTAATACTTTGTGTTTTCATTTAATGCTTTTCTGCTGTCTTTTGTTTTTAAAGTTGTTTCTTCCTTTCTCTCAATACTCCCTGTGCACAACTAGTATGTCCAATACTCATGCTTAATGTGCTTGTTTTTATATTTTCAGGTACAAAAGACTTTTTTGGACTTAGTCATTGTTTCCATTTTGGCACCATTTTTGTTCTTATCTCATTAGCATAGTAAGCCTAAAATGTCCTAATTCCAGGAACAAAGAAAAATTTCATTCCATTTTATATTCGAAAGTTTGGATATCTACCTTAATCCATTTCTTAAAGTGGCTAATGATTTTTATTACCCTAGTTGTCTCTAGGGCAGTGGCCTTTCTCCAATCATTTTAGTATAACTTTACAAAATGAATCCTGTAAATATACTAGGAAACGTTCTTGAGATCATTCTCAACTAAGAATTAAAATTCGTGACTTATCTAAACATTCACATTCTTTTATATGTTGGGAAAGTTCACATCATTGCTCTTAATCTGCCTCTAAATTCTTTCTCTCCAGATCGATAGTTTCCTGCTGGTTTTCAGAATCAAGTGCTGCTTATTTCTCTGAACCTTATTAATCTTAATTAGGCCTCCCTGGCTCTGAGGATTATTTAGAATTTCTTTAGGTAAAGGTCACACCTATTTGTAGTTCTTAATCTTTGCATTTATCTACTTTGCGTGTCAAATGTTCAATGAAATGGAGCTCTACTGCAGGGACTCCATTTGCTAGACTGAGTACTCTTTCATGATAATCTATAGACATCAGGCGTTATTCAGAGACTTCTGAAAGGAGCTATGATTTTTACTTTCTGAAATTCCAAACCCCAATAAGCCAAACAGAACATAAATAAAAATAGTTGTATAGAGCAGCACTTCCCAACCTTTTTGGCACCAGGGACTGGTTTCATAGAAGACAATTTTTCTACAGACTGGAGGGGTGGGAAACGGTTTCAGGATGAAACTGTTCTACCTCAGATCACCAGGCATTAGGTTCTCATAAGGAGCATGCAGCCTAGATCCCTCGCATGCACAGTTCACAATAGTGTTTGCACTTCTGTGAGAATCTAATGCTGCTGCTGCTGCTCTGGCAGGAGGCAGAGCTCAGGCAGTAATGCTCCCTTGCCTGCTGCTCACCTCCTGCTGAGTGGCCAGCTTCCTAACAGGGCAGGGACCACACTGGTCCATGGCCTGGGGGTTGGGGACCCCTGGTATAATGGACGCAGTATCAGTCACCACAGTCTCCTGCCTTATTATTTCCATGAAGAAACCAAACAATGTGCTAGTTAGAGATTTAACTTTTTTTTTTGGCTATTATCACAGATAGAATAGGAATATTTATGTGCCTCAGCTGGAGGGGTGGGAGTTTCTATTTGTATATAAATACAGATTGGGATAAAGGTTTTGAACTTAATAATCAGTGGTGTCTTAAACTTTCATGTTTTAGTTTTCAGAGCAGATTATAGTAACAGCAGTAACAATAGCTATGCTGATAAGAATGTGGAGAAAGAGGAATGCTCATACATTGTTGGTGGGAACATAAATTAGTACAACTATTATGGAAAGCAGTATGGAGACTCCCAGAAAACTAAAAATAGAACTACCATGTGATCCAGCAATCCCACCACTGGCTGTGTATACTAAAAAAAGAACTTATGGAAGAGAGATTTCTGCTCCCATGTATGTTGCAGCACAATTCATAATAGCCAAGATAGGGAATCAACCTAAGGGCTCATCAATGGATGAATGAATGAATGAAGAAAATGCTTTATACACACGCGCGCACACACACACACACAAGAATATTTTTCAGCCATAAAAAAGAATGAAATCCTGTTATTTGCAGTAACATGGACGGAAAGCCAGGCAGAGAAAGACAAATACATGTTCTCATATGTGGGAGGTGGAAAAATGATCTTATGGAGGTATTGAGTAGAACAGTGGTAATCAGAGCCAGCAAATAGTAGGGGGAGTGGAGAATGAAGAGAGACTGGTTAATGGGTATCAAAATACAGTTAGAAGAAATAAGATCTAGTGTCCAGTAACACAGTAGGGTGACTCTAGTTAACAAGAATTTATTGTATATTTCAGAATAGCTAGAAGATCTGCAGTGTTCCTAACACAAAGATACGATCAGTGTTTGAGATGACAGATGTCCCAGTTACCCTGATTTGATCAGCATGCACTGTAAATGCATGTATCCAAATAGCATATGTGCCCCATAAATAGGTACAACTGTTATGTGTCAATAAAAAACAAACAAACATAGCTATTCTAATATCAGGCATTGGCCAATTATACTTGCTCCTTTTTATAACCACATAACCTCAACGGATAGTTGCTATTATCATTTCCATTTTACTTTTGAGGAAACATGTTCACAAGTTTTCTTCAACAAGTTAGGTAACGTAACCTATGGTTAATCACTGAAAACATAAAAGCCAGTTCCCAGAATAGTATCTTCTACAAAGTAGAAGAGATTATTTTTGAATTAGTGTCTGAACTGGGACTAAAAATCTAGGTTAATCTGATATCAAAACCCATGTTATTGATCTTTGAGGTATATTTCCTCTCACTGATTACCACATGAATGATGTCCAAAGACCAGTGGCCGTTAGTTTCTATAGAAATATTTGTGTGGAATAAAATTGTGTTCCACCAATTCTCCTTGCAGTTGCTTGTGTAGTGGATAGGATAATTTAAAATCATAGCCTGGTTCTTGAACAATCTTATTTTGTCATCTTGGAGTTTTATGAACAACAGATGGCAACAGAACAATAGTCAGTCAGTCTGACTGAGCAGTGAAACTTTGTTGGGAAATAGTTTCAGTGAGCACTGGCATTGGGAACAACTGGTCAGTCATATCATTCAGATGGGAATGGCTCTCATTAGCTTTGAAACTCAGATATTAATGACTAATTGCCAGTAAGATCAGGCAATGCTGGTCAGCCAGGCAACTTAACCTGTGCTCCATGTGGAAAGGCTGCTTTTGCAGCCTTTTAAGTTTGGATGTAAAATTAATTTTTCCGTCTCAGTTTATTCAAAATTCTATTCAAAACAATTGTTCTTTAGCCATTTTGATATGCTGTTATTCTTTAATAAAATATCAGACTGTGAATTATTGCCTCTTCTCTTTAACTTTGTGTTGCTGTGTTCCAAGGTACTTTATCCATATAATGAATGCATTACATATATTATGGTTATTTGATTACATGCATATTCCCAGCTTAACCAAGGACTGTTAGAAGGAAGGACTGTTTTATACAATTTTGTATTTAGCAGGTGATAGACTTTTAGGTGATCAGTCAGTGTTGAACTGATTTGAACTGTAAAATGAAAGTCCACTGTTTAGCTCTGTTGTTCATAATGTAAATATTCATTTACTTAAAATTTAACTCAAACTCTAGTTTACCTGGAAAAGTGAAAATTTTATCTAAGAAAATAAATGTAAGTTTAGGTTTCTGAGTCTCTCTATTGTTTACTTGGGTAAAAAGCTAAAGCCCTCATTGTACAGCTATTTCAAACATTTTACATATATTTACTGATTTATTCCTCTTATTAACAGAGGTAGTTACATTGAAAATACTGAGGCATTGAGAGTTTGAGTAATTGGCCCCAAGACACAAACTAACAAGGCTTGAACCGGGATTTGAACCCAGGCAGTCCACCTCCAGAGTCTGTGCTCTTAACCAATATCCTGTGCAGCCTCGTTTATCTGTTATGTGTATGTATGTAAGTCAATATGTAGAGAGATGGAAAGAGACTTTATCTTATATTTTGTAGTGAATGTTATTATCACTTCTTGGGAAAAACCAGAATTTTGCAGAGGAATGCGTAGTTTTCTAAGGTCAACTTTCGACATCAAGTAAAATAATTTAAAAAATTTTTCATGTAGATATACTTTGAGAGACATTTAGATGCAGTGGAATGGGTTTGGAAAAGGACCAACAGAAGAATAAGGAAATATAAATCATGCTATTGTAGAAGACATTGTAAACATTTCATTCTGAGAATTCTGTTATAAAACTTTATAAGGGAATTGAAAGTGTTTTTCAGATATTTTCAAATAACTCAAATATCTGAAATTGAGAGAGTTTGGCTTGGTTCTTTATAGTTTTGGTGAACAAAATTAAAGTCTTTGGTAGGTGCTTTAGAGCAATAGGATTTTGCACCATTTAAGGAGGAAATTTTTGCATGGAAGGTGGCCTTAGGAAATAATGAGCATTTTTCTATCAGGATGCTTAGATAGAGGCTGAAAACAAGGATGTCACTGAGGATAATCAAGCATTTGGCTGATTGAGTAACTGAACTAGGTGACCACATTTAAGTTACCTTCTAAACCTACAATTCAAAGATTTTAATAACTTAGAAGGGATTCTATTTTATTAATTTACTATGTAGGTGATTTCTAGTGAAACTTATGATCATTAATACCAGTGGTTGTGAAAAAATAATGCGTTACAGAATTATTCATAATAAGCTCATGGAAATTCACTCATCATACTTAGTGTTTGTTATGTGTCAGATACCTTGTTAAGCACCTTATCATTTATTACCTTTTTATTCTTCTCAGTAAACTTCTGGAATGAGAACTATTATTGTCTTCTAGATGAGAGGTTCAGATATGCCCATGTTCACATTAACCAGTATGTTGGCATGACCAGAGCTTGAAACCAAGGCTTTCTGACTCCAAAACCTATATGCTTAACTACTGCACAACCTTTCAACTTTCTAGTTCAGATCAGAAATTGAAAATCAAGGTAATTACCATGGCAAGGTTCTCAGAATATGATACTTTTGTTATTTCATAAGTAGAAAAGGTTTAGGCCATCCCCATCAGCTGGAGCAGACTGCTATTTAAAAAAAGGAAGACTGAAATAGAAGAATGAGGGAAAGGAAAGGGATCAAGGATGTTGTGTAGAAACTATTTCATGTCTAGTTGAAATGTGTTATAAAACTTAAATGTGTTTTTTAAAGTTCTGTTTTGGGTGGCATAAATTTATAAAGCCAAATTCCTTCCTCCCTCCTTCCCTTCTTTCCTTCCGATTGGGTATTGAGATTTTAATCTTTTTTAAATTAAAATTTTTTTTTTTTGAGAGTCTTACTCTGTCGCCCAGGCGGGAGTGCAGTGACGCAATCTTGGCTCATGACAACCTCCCACTCCTGGGTTCAAGCAATTCTCCTGCCTCAGCCTCCTAAGTAGCTGAGACTACAGGCATGTGCCACCACACCTGGCTAGTTTTTGTATTTTTTAGTATAGACCGGGTTTTGCCATGTTGGCCAGGCTTGTCTCGAACTCCTGACCTCAGGTGATACACTGGCCTTGGCCTCCCACAGTGCTGGGATTACAGGCATGAGCCATCGTGCCCAACCTTATCTTTAAATTATCCAGTAAACAACTGTTAAAAGAAAAATCTTAGCCACATTAAGTTTATCAGAGTTCAACTGAGCAAATAACTCGTGAATCGGTAGCCTCGGAAACTAGAGTAGGCTCAGAGACTCCAGTGCAGCCAAGTGGTGGAAGATATTTTTTTTTTTCAGTCTTTCTATTTTATTTATATTTGTTTATTTATTTATTTATACTTTAAGTTCTAGGGTACATGTGCACAACGTGCAGGTTTGTTATATAGGTATACATGTGCCATGTTGGTGTGCTGCACCCATCAACTCATCATTTACATTAGGTATTTCTCCTAATGCTATCCCTCCCCCAGCCCCCCTGACAGGCCCTGGTATATGATGTTCTCCACCCTCCGTCCAAGTGTTTTCATTGTTCAGTTCCCAGCTATGAGTGAGAACATGCAGTGTTTGGTTTTCTGTCCTTGTGATAGTTTGCTAAGAATGATGGTTTCCAGCTTCATCTATGTCCCTACAAAGGACATGAACTCATCCTTTATGGCTGCATAGTATTCCATGGTGTAGATGTGCCACATTTTCTTAATCCAGTCTATCACTGATGGACGTTTGGGTTGGTTCTAAGTCTTTGCCATTGTGAATAGTGCTGCAGTGAACATGTGTGTGCATGTGTCTTTATAGTAGCATGATTTATACTCCTTTGGGTATATACCCAGTAATGGGATCACTGGGTCAAATGGTATTTCTAGTTCTAGATCTTTGAGGAATTGCCACACTGTCTTCCACAATGGTTGAACTAGTTTACACTCCCATTAACAGTGTAAAAGTGTTCCTATTTCTCCACGTCCTCTCCAGCACCTGTTGTTTCCTGACGTTTTAATGATTGCCATTCTAACTGGTGTGAGATGGTATCTCAATGTGGTTTTGATTTGCATTTCTCTGATGGCGAGTGATGATGAGCATTTTTCCATTTGTCTTTTGGCTGCATAAATGTCTTCTTTTGAGAAGTGTCTGTTCATATCCTTTGCCCGCTTTTTGATGGGGTTGTTTCCTTTTTTCTTATAAATTTGTTTAAGTTCTTTGTAGGTACTGGGTATTAGCCCCTTGTCAGATGAGTAGATTGCAAAAATTTTCTCCCATTCTATAGGTTGCCTGTTCACTCTGATGTGTGGTATTATTTCTGAGGGCTCTGTTCTGTTCCATTGGCCTATATCTCTGTTTTGGTACCAGTACCATGCTGTTTTGGTTACTGTAGCCATGTAGTATAGTTTGAAGTCAGGTAGAGTGATACCTCCAGCTTTATTCTTTTTGCTTAGTATTGTCTTGGCAATGTGGGGTCTTTTTTGGTTCCATATGAAGTTTAAAGTAGATTTTTCCAATTCTGTGAAGAAAGTCATTGGTAGCTTAATGGGGATGGCAATGAATCTATAAATTAACTTGGGCAGTTTGGCCATTTTCACGATATTGATTCTTCCTATCCATGAGCATGGAATGTTTTTCCATTTGTTTGTGTCCACTTTTATTTTGTTGAGCAGTGGTTTGTAGTTCTCCTTGAAGAGGTCCTTCACATCCTTTGTAAGTTGGATTCCTGGGTATTTTATTCTCTTTGAAGCCATTGTAAATGGGAGTTCACTCATGATTTGGCTCTCTGTTTGTCTGTTATTGGTGTATAGGAATGCTTGTGATTTTCGCACATTGATTTTGTATCCTGAGACTTTGCTGAAGTTGCTTATCAGCTTAAGGGGATTTTGGGCTGAGTGGTGGGGTTTTTAAAATATATGATCATGTCATCTACAAACAAAGACAATTTGACTTCCTCTTTTCCTGTTTGAATGCCCTTTATTTCTTTCTCCTTCCTGATTGGCCTAGCCAGAACTTCCAACAGTATGTTTAATAGGAGCGGTGCGAGAGGGCATCCCTGTCTTGTGTAAGTTTTCAAAGGGAATGCTTCCAGTTTTTGCCCATTTAGTATGATATTGGCCTCCCTTGCTAGATTGGGAAAGTTCTCCTGGATAATATCCTGAAGAATGTTTTCCAACTTGGTTCCATTCTCCCCGTCACTTTCAGGTACACCAATCAGACGTACATTTGATATTTTCACAGTCCCATATTTCTTGGAGGCTTTGTTCATTTCTTCTAACTCTTTTTTCTCTAAACTTCTCTTCTCGCTTCATGTCGTTCATTTGATCTTCAATCACTGATACCCCTTCTGCCACTTAATCGAATTGGCTACTGAAGCTTATGCATATGTCATGTTGTTCTCGTGCTATGGTTTTCAGCTCTATCAGGTCATTTAAGGTCTTCTCTACACTATTTATTCTAGTTAGCCATTTATCTAATCTTTTTGCAAGGTTTTTAGCTTCCTCACGATGGATTTGAGCATCCTCCTTTGTCTCGGAGAAGTTTGTTATTACCGATCTTCTGAAGCCTACTTCTATCAACTCGTCAAAGTCATTCTCCGTCCAGCTTTGTTCCACTGCTGGCGAGGAGCTGCGATCCTTTGGAGGAGAAGAGGCACTCTGATTTTTAGAGTTTTCAGCTTTTCTGCTCTGTTTCCTCTCCATCTTTGTGGTTTTATCTGCCTTTCATCTTTGATCATGGTGACCTACAGATGGAGTTTTGGTATGGATGTCCTTTTTGTTGATGTTGCTGCTATTCCTTTCTGCTTGTATGTTTTCATTCTAACAATCAGGACCCTCAGCTGCAGGTCTGTTGGAGTTTGCTGGAGGTCCACTCCAGACCCTGTTTGCCTGGGTATAACCAGCAGAGGGTGCAGAACAGCAAATGTTGCTGCCTGATCATTCCTCTGGAAGCTTCATCGCAGAGGGGCAGCCGGCTGTATGAGGTGTCAGTCAGCCCCTACTCAGAGGTGTCTCCCAGTTAGGGTACTTTGGGGTTAGGGACCCACCTGAGGAGGCAGTCTGTCCGTTCTCAGATCTCAAACTCTGTGTTGGGAGAACCATTGCCCTCTTCAAAGCTGTCAGACACGGATGTTTAAGTCTGCAGAAGTTTCTGCTGCCTTTTGTTAAGCTATGCCCTGCCCCTAGAGGTGGAGTCTACAGAAGCAGGCAGGCCTCCTTGAGCTGTGGTGGCCTCCACCCAGTTTGAGCTTCCTGGCTGCTTTGTTTACCTAGCCAAGCCTCAGCAATGGCGGATGCCTCTCCCCCATCCTTGCTGCTGCCTTGCAGTTGGATCTCGATCTCGGACTGCTGTGCTAGCAGTGAGCAAGGCTCTGTGGACATGGCACCTGCCCAGCCAGGCGCGGGATATAATCTCCTGGTGTGCCGTTTGTTAAGACCATTGGAAAAGCGCAGTATTAGGGCGGGAGTGTCCTGATTTTTCAGGTACTGTCTGTCACAGCTTCCCTTGGCTAGGAAAGGGAATTCCCTGACCCCTTGCGCTTCCCGGGTGAGGTGATGCCTCTTCCTGCTTTGGCTCATGCCCCTTGGTCTGCACCCACTGTCCGACAAGCCCCAGTGAGATGAACCCGGTACCTCAGTTGGAAATGCAGAAATCACCCGTCTTCTGTGTCGCTCACACTGGGAGTTGTAGACTGGAGCTGTTCCTATTCGGCCATCTTGGAACAGTCTCTCAAGTGGTGAAAGATTTATGGACAGAAAAAGGAAACTGACATACAGAAAACAGAAGTGAGGTACAGAAGCAGCAGGATTGGTTACAGCTCGGCCTTTACTTTATTTGAACATGGAGTTGGCCACCTTTGATTAGTGACTGGCGCAAGAGTAGGTTAGAGTCCGTTTTACAATTCTATTCCAGTTATAGCTCACAATGTGAAGAGAAACCTTTAGGCTGAACTTAAAATATGTAAGGAGGCAGCTTTAGGCTAAACTGATTTAACACAGCATGTAATATTTGACCTCCTTTCAGCGGGGGAACACCTTCCTGTGTGATGAATACACAGTCCTGGATATTGATGTAAGTATGTAGAGGTAGTGTGCCTCTCAAAGTGCCACCTTGTGGTAACTGTGGGAATGAAAAAGCCATTGTCTTTCTTTTAGATAGAGTCTGGACCACTGCTGTGCAATAGAACTTTCTGGGATGATGGACATGTTCTTTATTTGTATTGTCCAATAGGTAGCCCCTAGCTACATGTGACTACCAAGCACTTGAAAGGTGTCTTGTGTGACTGAGGAAATAAATTTTAATTTATTTAAATTTAAAATTAAATAGCTACATGTGGCTAGTGACATTTATTGGACAGAGTAGGTCCAGATACTTAGATATCGGGAGTGACTGAATACTTAACAATGGTAAAGTTATACTTCAAAATTAGTGTTTTCTTTAGTATTTCTTTTCTCTCTCTTTCTAAGTATAAAGCAATTCAAACATTCCAAAGTATAGAGTATAATACTCTGAATACTCACATGCCTAGCACCTAACATTGATATTGACCTCCTTGCTTCAGTTCTTTTTAAAGAAATAGAATATTACAGTTGAAACTCCTTGCATATCTTATTTAGATTTTCTGGATATTGTGTTCATAATTATCTTGCATGTTTTTATATTTTTATTGTGTATGTGTGTGTAGTATTGCTTTGCATGTTTTGCATTTTAAAAATATATGGTATCTTACTGTGCATATTTTTCTACTTGCTTGTTTTGATCTCTATTATGCATTTTTTAGAGTTATTCATTCAACAAATATTTAGATGACCTACTATGTGCTAGACATTGTTCTAGGTTCTTAGGATAAATTATTGAACAAAACAAAGATCCTTTCTCTCTTGTCATTAATATTCCAACTAGAGGAGACAGACATGATAAACATTTTAAAAAGAAAATTATATACTATGTTAGAAGGAGACACTATGGGAAAAAAATGTAGATTAGCATAAGGAAATTAGAAATAATTAGAAAGGTAGGGGGCTGAGGGCTGCAATTTTAAAGAGATTAGTAAGGGCAAGCCTCATGTAACAGATAATTGAACAGATTTTGAAACAAGTGAGGGAATTAGCTGTGCAGTTTTCTGGGGGGAAGAGTACTCTAGACAGAGGTAACAGTCAATATAAGGGCCTATGGTAGAAGTGTGCCTTGTGTGCATAGGAAACACCAAAGAGTTTTGTGTGACTGGATCTCTGTTAGTGACAGCGACTGTGGTCAGAGGGGACATGAGAGAGGTTGGGGAGGGGATGTTAGGACTTGGACTTCTCTGAGTGAACTGGGACCATTGTGGAGTTAAATGTTGTGTTACATTGTAGAAGGCTTGATCCGGCTGTTGTGTTGGAATGTACTGAGTAGAGTCAGTGAGTCCAATTAGGAGGCTGTTGTAGTAATCTATAAGAGAGATGATGGTGGCTTGTGTCAACCAAGGTTGGGATCAATAGAGGTGGTGAGAGAAGTGTTTAGATTCTGAGTGTTTTCTGAAGGCACATCCAGTGACAGATTTCAAATGGCAGATATTCATTGACAGATTAGGTGTAAGGAGTGAGAAAGAGGAGTCGAGGATAACTCAAATTTTTTGATTGGAACTACTGGGAGAGTGCATAGACTGAGATAGGATGACTGTAAGGATACACTATGCGGAAGGAAGGTCAGGAATTGAGTTTTGACTGTGTTGTATTTCATATGTCTTCTTTGAGTCTGAAGTTTGGGAAACAAGTCTAAGCTGAGAATATACATTTGTGAATCCTCAGCATATAGACAGTGTTATCTATGAGACTGGATTATGTCACCAAGGGAGTGAATATAGAGAGTAGTTCCAGAGAGGCAACCTTGGGACTCTCCAAACTTTACAAATGAGAGAGAAGAGGAGACTAAGGAGTGATCAGTGAAGAAGGATGCACAAGGTAGTAGGAAATCCTGGAAGTCAGATGAACAGAAGTTCAGGGAGGAGTGTATGGTCAGTGTGCCAGATGATGCTGATCAGGTGTCTTAAGATGAGTGGTGAGAACTGAACCACTCAATGGTTTATCAACACCGAGATCACTGGTGAACTTAACAAGGCAAACTTAGGTGGAATGTTAGGGGCAAAAACATGAGGTGCATTTAAGAGAAAAAAAAGGAGAGGAATTGAAACGCTAACAGAAAATTGTCAAGGAGTTTTGCGGTAAAGGGAAGGAAAGGAGGATGGTATAAGGTGGTAGAAAAGTTCAAGAGAATGTTGTTGGGTTTTTTATTTATCCTGAATAAATGAGATAAATAAGAGTATGGTGCGAATGGTCCAATAAGAACACAGTTCTGAGTAATTTACGCATATCTATGCATTTATTTTTCTAATTATTTTAACTGCTCATGTTCCATTGCATTACTATTTCAAATGGATATTTAAGTTGTGTTCTAGTTTTCTGTATTTCATACAGGGCTTCAGGGAATATTTTTATACATATTTCCTTATGTATATGTGCAATATTTCTCTCTGGTAAATTCCTGGGAATGAAACTTCTCATTCCTACATTATCAGCATTTTGAACTTTAGTGGGTATTGTCAAATGATTTTACAGTAGTTGTACCATTTACATGCTCACCAGCACTATGTGAGATGTCCTGTTGTGATCAATCTGATCGTGTGAAATGGTATCCTACTGGGTTTAAATTTGCCTTTCTGTAATTGCTAATGAGGTTGAACATCTTGTCTGTAAATTTGCTTCCATTTTTCTATTGGAGGAAAATTTTTCACACTGATTTGTGGATTTCTTTGTATTATTTGGCTAAGAAAACTTTATGAGTTACATATATATTGCAAGTATCCTTTCTCAGTCTGTGATTTGTATTTTCACTCTTAATGTCTTTTGATGCACAAAAGTTTTAAATTTTTTGTGGTCAAATTTTTTCATCTTTTCATTTATGGATTCTACTTTCTCTGTCTTACTTAAATCCTTCCTTATCCCAAGATCATGAAGATATTTTAAAATATTTTGAATAGTTTTAAAGTTTTACCTTTCAAACTTAGGTCTCTAATCACCTTTAATCATACTTGATATTTTTAGAGTGGTTTAAGGTAAGAGCTCTGTTTTATTTTTGACCCTACACTGTTCATCTTTTAACGGTATCCACCGTTCATGTATACGTGGATTTGTTTATAGACTCTTCATTTTATGTTTCTTTGAGTCTTTTTAGAGCCTTAAAATACCTCTGTATCCTAACAATATAGCTTTATAATAAATCTGAATATCTGATAGGGCAAATCTCCCCGACTTGCTCTTCTTCAGTTTTTTTGGTGGGGTGGGGGCAGGGAGGAGAGGTGGTATTTTTAGTCCTTTTATTTTCTGTAGGAATTTGAAGATTAATTGTTAAGTGACACACACACATACACATACACACATACACACACACACACTGTTCAAATTTTGATGGGAATTGCATTAAATTTATAGATAATTTGAGGAATGTGACTTATTGGCAATATTGATTATTCCTTTCCATGAATATTGGATTGTCTTTATTTATTCAAGCCTTCCTGTGTTCTTCATTAATCTTTGCATCATGGGGAGGAGTGTGGTGCTGGCTGTTAACCAGGGTGGGGACTACTCACTAACATCTTTGCTACATCTGGGGTATAATAGTCCATTGGTAATGGGACATCAGGCTGAATGGATGAAAACAAGTAAAGTATAAAAATTGGGTAGATTTCCAGAGACCCAAACCAGTCTGGGATAAAGGCAAATCTGTAGTTTGAGTGTTCAGATTGCTATCAGTAGGATGGTTTAGCAGGTGAGAAGGTTGATATCTCTCGATCACGCAAAGGATTCTATCAATTGGGGTTAATTGGGAAACGACTCAGGCATAGAGCATCAGGACTCTATAGTCATATCCCAGCCACAGACTAACTGGACAGTATGGCCAGAATCTAGTTACTGAAAGACTGGACAATAGGATGAAACAAGGTACAAAGAGACAAAGTAAAAAGGAGTACCACCCAGCACTGAGACTAGAAGTACAGGGATATTAAGAGGATGATACTGAGCCAGCTCATCTCCAGGCAAAGGCTTATTATATTTCATTCTTCAGCACCAGCACAAAGGCTGGAATGTCAGTGGAGATAACCCCAAAGGTAGGAGTGTCCCAATCAGGGGTAAGAGGGAAGGAGTGGGGAGCTCTGTGGTTCCTGACACACTTTGCTCCCTGATGAGGTAATAGAAAGCTGAACCAGTATATAGCTGATATAAGAAGATTCAATGTAAATAGAATATCTTAAACTCATGTGTGGATAAAACTATATTAAGTTAAGTATTGTTTGACAGCAGCTAAGAGTTAATGAGAAAAGTCCTCAAATATCTCTCTCTACATATTTTTTGAGTGAGAGTTTCACTCTGTCACCTAGGCTGGAGTGCAGTGGTATGATCTCAATCCACTGCAGCCTTGACCTCCAGAACTCAAGCAGTCTTCCCACCTCAGCCTCCTGAGTAACTGAGACCACAGGTGTGCACTACTGTGCCCAGCTAATTTTTGTGTACTTTTTTGTAGGGATGATGTCTCATGGTGTTGCCCAAACTGGTCTTGAACTCCTGAGCGCAAGTGATTTTCCCTCTTCAGCCTCCCAAAGTGCTGGGAGTATAGATATGAGCCACTGTGCCTGGCCAAGTATCTACATTAAAAAAAAAAAAAAAAAAATCTCACTTTAAAAGTGTTTCTGTGTAAGTGTAGAGACTTAGAATTATGAAGGCTAGATTTATGTTTGTCTGTTTCAGTAAATAATTTAAAGATGAATTAACAGCTCACTTATCTTTTTATTTCTCTAAACTGAAAATAAGAAGCCACAAGCTCTCAAAGTACCTAAGAGAAAATACACTGTTTCTTGAGGGCTGATCTCTAGTCTCGAGTCTGTAAAATGACAGCAGAAGCCCCTGGGGTTTTTATGTTAGGAAGCTGATTGGCAAACATGTTACGTATTGATGTGTAGGAAAGACAGATGTTTGATGACAGATGAAAGTGAAGAAAGGCTGGTGAAGCAGGAGATGGAAGGGCATAGTCTGGAGACTCTGTGTGTGTGTGTGTGCACGTGCATGTGAGTGTGTGTTTACATGCGTGTGCATGTAGGTAGGTGTCTTAAACCACAGCACAACATGACTAGAAGTGTATGTTGTTGTACAAGTAATAACTAGGCAATGAATGGTTTCAAAAACATGTTAGAAAATTAAGTTTCCTTTTGAGGTAATGTTCCATAGAGATTCTTAAAGAGGTTGCTCATAAATCAAATCGTGAGGAGCTCCAACTTAATTATAAGAAAAAAAAAAAAGCGCAGTTAAAATTACCCTTGAAAGAATTAGCATATTTTTTTTGTTTTGTTGTTATTTAAATAAAGAATAGAACTGTTGTTGCCCTGAGGGAAAAATGGGTAACAGGCATTTTGCTCATGTGGCTTATACTCTATGTATGTGTGCATCTATTATAATAGTAACAGATAATGTCTTTTGATAGCTCATGGAAGAAATTAGTTTCTTTTCTAGCAAAATGCTAGCCTTGTGGAAACTGACAAAAGTCATGTTATAATGATTTTTGGCTCAATAAAGTAATGATAGCTTGGAAAAAGTAAAGGAGTACAGCAGCAGTAGAAAGATGACTGTAACAAAACAAATTATTTGAACAAAAGATACACTGTTTCTTTAATTGGATTCTCATGGAATGTTGGTTTAAAATATGCTGACCAAAGGCAGTATCTGGAAGACAGTAACTTAGGATTCCTGAATCATAGTTCTCCCAGCTTGGATTCAATTCAATTCAACAAACTTTTATTGAGCATCTACTCTGGAGCCAGATGGCCTGAGTGTGGTTCTTGGTTCTACTATTCTACCTCTCTATCAATTTCCTCATCTATAAAACAGAGATGATAATAGTAGTTTTTTAGGATGCACAGAATTTTAATGTATATAAAGTACTTAGAACACTGCCACTTTTGCACACACAGAAAGTCAACTGAATTAGAGACTGGAAACTGAAAGGTGCTTATACTGGCTTAGTGGGAGAGACAGATAAGAAACCCAACAATTTCAGTAGTATTTTCTGATAATACCAATAACATGTTTATCAAAAGGTTGCTATGGGAACCCAGGGATCGAAGAAGTAACCACCTTAGGGGGATAGTTTTCTGGAATAAAATTCAAAAAAGACTTCCAATAGGAAAAAAAAAATTCCCCAAAAGCCCCAGGAAACAAAAAATAGACAAAGTGAGAGGCTGGGACACATTCATTTGTAGCTTTTTGAGCTTCCTTCCTTACTGGACCTAACACTGCATCTGGTCATCTTTTAGATACTTGGTAAAAACATGGTAGAGATCATTTTAAGTTCTGATACTATTATCATGTGTACTGTCAGTCACAGTGTCTAGTTGAGTCTAATGGAATTAGAATAACCAGAATAGCAAACTACTATTCCGAAGTGTAGTGCTCTGTGCTGTTAGACAAAATATTGACTCCTGGGTTGAGTTAGAACACCATGAAGAAGGAGCAGCACTTTTATGTCACAGCCCTTCTTTTCTACTCTCTGTCAATTCTAATGAAGCAGAAGAGAGGCAAGTATTATCCAGCTAGAAATAAAAGAGAGGGCCAGGCACAGTGGCTCATGTCTGCAATCCCAGCACTTTGGGAGGCCGAGGCAGGTGGATCACCTAAGCTTAGGAATGCGAGACCAGCCTGGGCAACATGATGAAACACCGTCACTACAAAAAATACAAAAATTAGCCAAACATGGTGGTATGTGCCTGTGGTCCCAGCTACTCAGGAGGCTGCTGTGGGAGGATCACTTGAGCCTGGAAGGCGGAAGTTGCAGTAATCTGAGATGACTCCCCTGCACTCCAACGTGTGTGACAGAGTGAGACCCTATCTCACTAAGTAAATAAATGAATGAATGAGAGAAAGATATTTTAAACCAATATGTAAGAATCACACTTTAGGATAACCTTGATATTGTAGTAATTTATGATTCTCTAACCTGTGAAAATTGTAAATTGTTAAGCAATAAAGAGATAATACATTTGTGGATATGCAGAAATGTGAGTTTCTCATTGCATGGGAAGCATTGGGAGAAGGAAGGTGACCATCTAGTCTGTGGTCCCCTGGTCCTCCCTTGCCTTTCTTGTGTGTCTCGTGTTGCTTAGGCTTTGACCTTTGTCTTCATGTTATCCTCCATTGCTATACAACAATTGGGGCGTCTTGTGGTTGACGTTTTAAGGTAAAATAAAACTGTGGTTACTCCTTGCTGTTCCATTGGCTGGCCCTCTAGTTCTCCATGCCTACTAGCCCCCTTCCTGCCATTGCTACTACAAAAGCCCTCCAGACCTCCTTTGGTGGGAGGAGACATGAGAATGTTTTTTGATCTCATTGACATCCTACTGAAATCAGGGAAGACAGGGCAGTGCAAAGCTTTCATCTTTCTAACCTGGCAGACTTCTTCATTGCAGCTGTATGCTGTCTACCCGACAGTGGTGTACAGAATCGAAAATGGCTCTCCCAGAGGGCTTCAGAAGCTGAGCAGAAGCTCCTAATGTTTGTGGAGACACCCCCTTAGTCTTTCTGAATGTTTTACCATCTTACCACCCCATCTTCTGTCCAGCCCCATGCTGACACACACTTATAGACATGCATACACACATACATGGACAAACTCACACATTCACCCACCCCCTCCCCCCACATATGGACACACGTTCAAGGGCCTAGACAATGTTTAATCTCTAGTTAGACACTTTGGTCCTTATCTCATCCTAGAAGCCAATCAAACTTATGTTTCTTTTTGTTGAGCCAGGGAAACTGCTTTAATATTCTGCTATTGCCATATCTATGAGTAAGTTTCATATAAACTCTCAATTCTACAATTCTGCATGGTCCAAGTAAAGTCCTCTTGGACCATCAAAACAAAACCATTTCTCTCTCAAGCTCTTAGAGAGTGTGGGTTGCAAAACAATTGCTTCTTCAGAGCTAATTTTTAAATTGCTATTTGGAAGATTATAACTGAACAATAATGCCTTTGTCCTTGGCTGTATCTGCCTGTCTCTCAAAGCCAAAGCTTTCAGCTTTACTGGGTAAAGCAACAAGATTAGTAAGAATAAAAATCACATAACATTTCAAAAATATTATCCTGTAAATCTTATTACCTAGACCTGAATTATTTCACACAAGAGGAATACTCAATCAGCTACATCCTTAAGGTTGTCATAACAAATCAGGCTGATTTCCACACATATTTATAACCAGAATTACAGTTTTTCAAAGATATGTTACAGGTGACCTAATGTTAGATGTAGAAGGGAAACTGTTGATCAAAGTTTAAATTCTGATTCCTCTGCTTCACATTGTTATCTTTACAAGTCATTTAAACTTTCCAAAATCTTATTTCTAAAAAAGGCATAACGATTCACTTATGACAATGCAGCATATTGTCTGTACTTTTGGATGCCCTCTGGAAGGATATCAGCAACCAACTAAATTCATTATTAGAGACTTAATAGTGAGTGGAAATGGTTCTTGAAGTGACCCCTGTTCAGTCCAGAAATAGCAGCTCTTTAGGTAATCACCATTGTGAATTGCTGCTGATGGCCACATTAGTGGAAGTCTGTGTTGTGACGAGGACCGCTCTAACATTGGGGTGGTTTTGATTCTTTCTGCTACTTAACATTCAGAATGATCCATAGCTGAAGCTTAGTTACTATTTATTTAAATATCTACAGTGTTTTGCCAGTGGGAATTCTAATTATTATTGCCTGGTAATTAAAAGACCTGCTTGCCTCAGGGTTTTGGAAAGAATAAAATAATACATGTGATTGTTGCAAACTTCAACTCTATTTGGATGTTAGGTGGTTGTTATTAATTTTTACTAACTCTCCTACCACACTGTTTTTCTCCCTCCTCTGATTTTCCTGCTCTCTTTTCAATGCTTTGGGAAATTCATGTTCATAAATCTTGATTTTTAAATGAAGCAAATTTTTCTGAGTCAGCACCGCAGTATCCAAGGTCATCTGTTGTCTTAGCATCTTTTCCACTGTTTAATCGGTGTCTTAAGGCTTCTTTGGTTCTTTTTGGATCTGTGATTGTTTCTGTTTTCTGAACATGGGATATATTTCCAGATACACTGCTTTTTTATACTGACCTACATTCTGCATTGCTTGGTTTTGTTTTGTTTTGCTTTTCTCTAGTAGTTTTTGAGCTTAGGATTTATTTTTATCACTCATAAATTGGTTTGAAAAAAAGATTAATTCACTCAGTATTCAACATTTGAATCAAGTGACAATTATGTGCAAAATGCAGTGGTATTGCTGGGATATGGTGTGAGCCAAGAATGCCCAGGCTTCTGGCTTGACTACAGGATCTGTGGTGCTGTCATTCACCAAGGCTGGGACTGCTGGAAGTAGAGCTGAAGTGGAAGGGAGAGTTGGGGCAGAATGAGGGAATGATGGACAATTGCTGTTAGCTTTGCATGTGGCAAAGTTTGAGGTATCCAGTGGCTGGTGTGATACCTTAGAGAGGCTCTCACTCCAAGTGGCAGATCTAGGTGTCATTAGTATAAATACAGTGATTGAAGCCAAGGGAGTTAATGAAAGAGAATGGAGGTGAATTCTCTGTTGAATGATCACCAGACTTGCCATGTTTTCCAATAAACAGATACCCTGATTGAAAGTTTGTGTGTGTGTGTGTGTGTGTGTGTATTGTGTGTGTGTGTGTCCCAGAATAGCTATAGTGATGTGGAGGTATGTATGTCTTCAGTGTAATTGGTAGGCTTCCTGGAAACTACAGTTTAAAAAATGATTGACGACCATAGGCTAGAACTTCTTAACCATTTTACCGTGAATTTATAGTTTGTTTATTGTGGAGCTGTTCTATGCATTGTAGGATGTTAGCAGCATTCCTGATTTCTACCTACTAGATGCTAATAAGCTCCGCCCACCCAATCCTCATCCCCATTTGTGGTGACCAAAAATGTCTTTAAACATTGCTAAATGTTCCTTGGGCTAGATAATGCCTCCTGAGTAAGTTCTTCTCTGAATTTATGTACAGCATTTTGGGAGGAGCCACATTAACTTTTATGTTCCAGGCTACCTGAAAAACACATTCATGTCTGCAATTATCCTGACTCATATTTAGGAAGCAGCTTATTCCTCCATCCTGGAGGGTCAATTGAGTAATTTTACCACTAAAAAAATCATTTGCTGCACATAACAGTACAGATAGCTGTTAGATGCAAATTAAATTTTGTTTTCCTTTATATTTATATGATATATAAATGAAAAGGGGTGACCAGGACATGTTGAACTCCAAATAGTGAAATAACCTATAGTTTTGACTCAGTCATTTCAAAGGAATTGCTGTCGCTTCTTTATGTGTCAAATACATTTTAAGGCAGACCATCCCAAAGAGTACTCTTGGGGTGGAGGTAAGAGGGTGGAGTCCTAGTGAGGTGAATATGAATTTTATAATAGTGATTTGAATGTATAAACTTTTAAAAGAGCTAGTGCTTGATATTTTAAAACTTCATTCTTGTTTATAAATTTCATAAAGCAAAAGAATATAAGAGTAACTTAATTACCTGCCATGGAAGCTAAATTAACTGACAGCTTGAAAACCTCCTCTTAAAATAACTCAGATTTTAAAGAATCATTTATAAGGTAAGTTGTGGCATTGTTCTAAGCACCTGCCTGTATGCGTGTTGCTCTGAAATAATGCTATTATTTATTCTATTAGAATGTAGATTCTGTGAGGGGAAGGGTTTTGCCCATTTTCTTCACTTTTCTTTCTCCTCATCCCACACTTCCTTCATGTTACTGTACACAGTGGTGTAGTGTAGGCTGGGATGCAGCCTCAGAGAATAGTTAGCATCTTGTTTTAGTTGGCTCTGCTTCTTCTCTGACCTCTGCCAGCCTCCCCAACAGCCACTGCCAGTACCTCACAGCCAATACTCTTGATATTCTGGTGGGGAGATAACTGAAGCCTAGGAGTTTAGATCAGGGTGGTATCACTTCTCACAGAAGAATCTTTACTTCTGGCATTTCCTCCTAACTCTCAAAAAATTGTGGTATTAAATATTTTATATGACTCCTAGAATTGTGACTGTAGAGTTCCAGCCTTTGTCTCAATCTTCTGTCAAATGAAGGAAGACAAAAAAAAAAAAAAAAAAAAATGAATTCTAGCTTTTGCAACATGTATTCAGTCCACACTCAGAGGCCAATTCCTACCTTCCCAAACCGTGATCACAGCCCCTGATGGACAGAAATGGGAGGGAAAAGGGAGAGGGAGAGAAGAGAAGAGGTTTTTCATCTTAAAGACAGGAAGAGTCATATCTGGAGAGCTGAGGAAGGTGGGAGGCCTCTTCTGTATACTTCTGTTGTCACTTGATTGGAATGACTAAGGCCATTTTAAAACCAGAAACTGCATTTTATCACTGAATGCAGAATTGGGTTTGGGATCATCCAGGCTTCTACAACATAGGGAGAAGATGGAGTGACTATCCTATGGTAAGTATGAATCCATCTCATGAGAGTCCGTGGTACAGTGGATATACAGCATGCTTATCTAAGCTTAATTACTGGTTCCGTGTATGTACTTGGGCAAGTCACTTAACCTCTCTAGTCCTAACCCCTCATCTGTGAAGCCCACTTAGGGTTATGAAGATTTAATGTAATTATGATATAAAGTGCTTATAGAAACAGTTGCTCTGGTTTAGATGGTGAATGAATAGATTGTTTATTGGCTCAGGAATTATGTGATAAGTATTTAAGAATTGTGCTTCTGGTTGTCCCAGGAGATTAGGATTCTTGTTTGGCTTCACTATGGACTAGATAGTATTAACAGTTAAGTCATTTAACTTTGTAGACCCTGGATTCCTTTTATTCACAGCTGTTGAAGTTGAGGATCTTTCATTTGGTAAGCTTGGGAATTCTATTTTGTTTTGCTATTTAAAAACCTAGGTCTCTTGTTGTTAACAATACCTCTATTAACTAATTTGAGTTCTGACTCATCTGCTAGATCTAAATAACTGTGGAAATGTGAAGCTTTTCACAAATAATAGTATGATTTTTTCAGATAAGTACATGCAAATGGAGCAAATTGCTTAACTGACATTTTACGATTATGTATTAAAGCATCCTGTTCAAGGTTGGAGGACAGTATAAACTTATTTAAAATGTCTAGTGAACACAGTCTGTCACAAGGATATGGGAAAAAGGCAACATTGTATTAACATATTATTTGTAACTAAGTGCTTCATTTACAAGCAGTCTGTCCCTGAAGGGGGTGTAAATCATGTGTCTGTTCTGTGCTTAGAATTCCCCCCTTCTGCCATGTGTTTATTGTATAAACCAAGAAGATCATGTATTATCAAGAGACAACTTCTACTCCTGGCCTAAACTTTCAAATATTATTCATACTCTGTTCTCATGAAAAATTATTCTTACGGTCTGAAAGACCATCGTTTTCTTTTAGGTTTTTCTGTTCGTGTATAGTATTTGCAGCAACCAACATCAACCGCTGGTTTGTTCCCTCATTTTTCAAGGTAATGGGAGGGATTTAAGTTATTAAGAATCAAATTTAACACACAAAAAGACTTTGAACATGAGCTGTGTACACATTTTTTATGGAGTTATTAACCTATTAGACATTGCTGCTGCTGTGGGGACTTTATCCTATAAATCTAAAAACTAATATAAACAAATGGAGAATATGCATAGACACAGAAGAAAGGCTCAGTTTTGTGCCAAAGGAATAGCTAGCGCTATAGCATGCTCACTGCAGGCATTATGTTAAGAGCTTTGCGTGCATTGTTTCATTTAAGCATCCCAACTATACTACGTGGCTGGGTATTATTACTTCAGCATTTTTGTAGGCGAAGAAGCATCCCAACTATACTACGTGGCTGGGTATTATTACTTCAGCATTTTTGTAGGCGGAGAAGCTGTCTCAGACAGGTTAAGTAATTTGCCCATGTTCACACGACTAGTGAGCAGAAGTGCTAGGGGTTGGATCCAAGCCACCTGATTGCATAGCCTATACTGAAGTTGCATTTTGAAGTAACAGAAATTTCCTTCATACAACCCTGGACTGACTTTTTTTCTCTCTCCCTATCAAATGATGTGGCAAATTGAGAGATTTCTGGAGAAATTCAGGCCCAAACAATGTTATTGCTGAGATCATTCAGATTATTTTCAACATTAGCATTTAATGAATAAGACTGTGTCTTGAACTGAACATATTTATAAAAGAATTAGAGGAAGGTAACTTAATTCTCCATTTACTGGTGTCTTAGTTGTAAAACCACATTTTGACAAGGTTATTGGTCATAAGTTATTTTAATAGCTTTTCCAAACTTAATTTTCTGAAGTTAATAAAATGATGAGAAAAATTTAGATTATGTTTAAAAGCATTGAGTAAACTAAAACCTAAGTAAAGCTATTTACTTTGCATACATATGGCCACCATCTAAGATGGTTGCTTATCCTTGAAAGGATAATGTTTAAAATAATATTTAAAATAATCTAAACCTAATTTCTTAACATTGAAATTTTTACAAAGTATAGTTATATATAAATCTGATACTATCTTACTACAGGAGATACTAAATGAGTAACATAAATATTAAGCATAAAAGATTTAACTGGACTATTACAACCTACTCTCACACAGTTTAAACAAAAGTCAGTTAAATAGATTGTTTTTAAAGTTCTTTATAGTCTACATTTCCTTCTTCCTTCTCTTTCTTCACCCCCTCCTCCTCTCAGCATCATAATCATGATTATCATCATCCCATCACCACTGACATCATAATCATCATGGCTATCTTTTACATTGTTTTCTTCAAGACATCTGCATCAGTAATTTAATTGTAAGCAACAAAAATGAAGGAGCAGTTTATTTAGAAAGATACCTTGTAGTTTTTAGTTTGAGGACAACCTGAAGAATGAGGCCTGGCAGAGCTGTGCCAAGACAGGCTGCTAGGTTTAAGATGGGGGACAGATGTCAGCAGATATTCATCACTTAGGGCTAAGGTCAGTTGGTTGAGCTCTGGGGCAGAGAGACCAGTCTAGTCCTGTAACACCAGCGTGCCATGCAAATGTAAATTTTTGTGTGTGCTAAGACCTACAAACATCTGGCAAGTACCATAGAAGAGGAGGAAACTGCAGATCTCGAGAGGAAGGTTGCAGAAAGCAGTGGATGGTCTTTTCAGGTTTCACCATTGAGGCAAATGAGTTTTTGGACCTCGTGCACACATGCTGTTTAATCATGTGTCCGGCTTTCTGGAAAGAGTTTTATTTATAATTCTTGGGCTATGTATCCATTTCTTGGTCAAGGGTATGTGGTACTCTTTGATTGACTCTTTGAGAACATTTTATCTTATTAGGAAAGCATAAACTTCCAAAGGAAAAATTACCTAAAGGAGAAGACATGGATGATAGGGAAAAAAGAAACATATCATGTCATATGACTTTACCATGCATAGAAATCATAAATAAAAATAATATTTTTCCTTTGATATAGTAGTCACAGGAGATCTTTTGCCCCCAAATTCATAGCTCTATTTATAGTGTTTTTCTGAATATTACATAGTTTTTTAAATGAATCTTGGTAAAAAAAAAAAGATTTTTTAACCATAACTTGTTTTTAATCCTGTAGGAGAAGATAATAAGTTTTAGCTTTTATAGTCCACTGATTTTTTTCATGGCTTTTGTATTTTAAATAAGTTATTATTAAAATAGAAATTTAAAAAATCTACAGAACTTGAATTAAATTAATTAAATTGTCTTTAGGCAACATTTCATAATAAATTCTGTGCTGAAATAATTATGATCATTGCTTTATTACAAAATAACTGTCTAGGATGTTGTATCAGTATTAGTGTTTATGTTTTATCGAGGCATGTGCAATGTGCCTCAGGTGTCATCAAGGATGGGCGTTGAATTACCGTTTCCCTTTTTATAATCAACCCCCAAAAGGTGAAAACTTCCCTTCTGGCTTCCTGGTATCCTAATATGTTATTAATTTATTTACTTTATTATTTTATTATTATTTACTTTATTTCTATTTTATCCTGATTATATCCCCATCTCTCTTAAGGTGTGTATTCTTCTTTTTCCACATGTCTTAGTTTTTTAATAAGATTCTTTTTGAGAATTTAAATGTTTTCCCTTTAAATTCTATATTATGAAGTGTGATTATAATGTGAGTGATTTTTAAAGTTGTCTGTACACTAATTTTTAAAGATAATTCCAGCAGCCTGGGTGCGATGGCTCATGCCTATAATCCTAGGACTTTGAGAGGCTGAAACAGGAGGATTGCTTGAGCCCTGAAGTTCAAGACCAGGTCAGGCAACATACTGAGACCCCATCTCAACCAAAATAAAAATAAAAAAATTAATCAGGTTGGTGATGTCCACCTTTGGTTCCGTCTACTCTGTAGGTCGAGGCTGGAAAATTACTTGAGCCCAGGAGTTCAAGGTTACAATGAGCTGTGTTCACACCACTGCACTCCAGGCAGACTGACAGAGTAAAATCCTGTCTCTTTTAAAAACACAACACAATAAAACAAAGCAAAAAACTGCAAGACAAAGAAGGCTAAGGAATGCCAGAAATCCCCAGAAACTGAGAGAGGCATGGATGATTTCCCTCTCAGAGTCTCTGATAAGGAAGTAACTCTGTTGACAGCTTGATTTTGGACTTTTGGCCTCCTGAACTGTGAGAGAACACATTTCTGTTATCTTCAGCCAGTTAGATAGACAGAAGACAGACAGATAGATAAAATTATTTCTTTATATGTGACAAAAAGATGATTCCCTCTCAAATTTCCCAAAATGTGTGAAACAAAAGCTTCATTGTTAGAACAATGCTTTCTTTGGGTGTTTTGAAGAGGAATGTTCCTTGTTTAAAATGAGTCTGATTGCATTGTCACCACATGTTATATCTGCTTTTTCTATATATGTTAAAAAATACATTTAATAATCTTCTGGATTGTATACTCCTTGAAGACAGAGCTGAAGTCTTAATTGTATTGGTTTTATACCTTATTGTACTTTTGCCAACAGTAAATTGTACCTCCATAAACTATAATATGGAAAAGAGATAAGTACCATAATTATTTATGAGGACTATAATATACAGATTGCTGTTAATATTTTCAAAAACCTATTAGAAGTAGGAATGTTTCTATTGTTTTCCAAAAATGAATCATCCTTGAAAGACTTTTCATAATTCATTCCTTTGTTTCCATTGATAGTGGCTTCTATTTTTGTCTGTTTAAAACCATTTTGGTATTAAATTCTCAAATACTTCCATTTACAAAAAAGAAAAGGATAGAAATTCATCAACACCTGTGAAAAGAAAGGAAAAAAAGGAAAAAAATTCAGATCACCACTAACAGCTTATCACTATGGAACCTGCTCTTATCGAACAGCATGCAGTGGGAAAAACTAAATGTGGAGAAAACAATCAGTTTTCCATGTTATAGGGATCATACAACCAGAAGGATTTTACCACTGTCTTACAACATACAGGGATGCAAGCCATGGGTTTGGGTCCATGTGATTAGAGAACAATGGAAATTTAGTTTCCCAAATTGGAATTTCCTCTGGACTATATCTTAGCCTCCTGAGCATAAAGAATGTGCCTAATATACTGTTTAATGTTTCTTATTTTGTTATTAGAGAAAATGTGAAGGGTGTAAAGTTGTCAAATGTATTATCCTAGTCACTAAAGTTATTTTTGAACAACTGATAAGACAAAAAGCCAGCAGCAGAAATTTGACTACTGGTTCCTGGTGGCCTGACTGTGCCATTAGGGAAGTGATTTGTGCCCTGAGGCTATTTACCTTTGGTTATTTCCCGCCAAAGGCTGAAAGTTCTACAATATGTTTGTCTCTGAATTGAGAAACTGTTCATTTCCCTTTGGATTCTCAAAGTGGCTGCAAATAATAAACTTAAGTCAATAAAATACAGAGTTAGAAGGAAAATGATCCATGTTATTTAACTTCCTCTCTAAATGTCGCATTTTTATGTATTTGCGTGTTTCTTTGTATATACACAGCCATGCATCACTTAACGACAGGAGTACATTCTGAGAAACATGTTGTTAGGCAATTTTGTTGTGCAAATATTACAGAGTGTACTTATATGAATCTAGAACCTAGATAGCCTACTATCCATCTAGGCTATATGGTATAGCCTACTGCTCCTAGACTACAAACCTGTGCAGCATGTTACTGCACTGAATATTGTAGGCAGTTGTAACACAATGGCAAGTATTTGTGTATCAGAACATACCTAAACATAGAAAAGGTACAGTCAAAATACGGTTTATAATCTTATGAGGCTACTGTGGTACATGTGGTCCATTGTTGATCAAAATTTAGTTATGGGCATGATTGTATGTACATACATACATATGAAGTTGTTAGACTAAGGAAAATTTGATCCAAATTCATAAAATCATCCATTTTTATAAAGCTTTTTTATACTTTCACTTTTTATTTGGAAAGTGAACAGTCTCATGGTAGCTCTTCCTTGGTTCAATTGGATAGCACTTTTCTCTGTGCTGGTGGAATCTATTAACTCCTTATTAGGCTAAGCTAAGTATACTGTGGTTGACATCTTTTGTTGGTGTAGCTTTTCAGTCAGGAGGTATAATTGTTAATAATATTTAGCCATAATAAATGCAGTTGTCTCACAGTACATATTTTTAAAAATGGCAACATATGGTTCCAAACAGAGACTTCTAATTAGACAATTATTGAGCAACAGGAAAGGATGTTTTCAAATTTGTATACTTATGGTTGTACTCTAAAATCTAGTAGTTTTCTGATGCAGTTTTATAGTTTTCTATCATTATTTACACATACCATATCACATTATTAAGAATAAATTTGCTCACTGGAGTTACAGCATCTTTAATATTATTTATGTGAGACTTCTTTAAAAAGGGAAGAAATCATAATGTTTAGCCTTTCAACAAGTTAGTCTACTGAGTAACTGCTATGCACTGATGCCCTGAAGCACAGCAGTGAAAAAACAGTCTATCCTGTCATAGAGCTTCTAGTCTGATATTGGACTGATTCACCACTTGTGGTTTAAAATCCTAGTTTCTCTTGTCTTTAATGTCTGTCTGTCTGTTTCTCTTCATCTTTCTTTTTCTGTGAATACACACATGCTATACACACACACACGTACACTTATACGTATGATACTATATATTGTATATGTTTATGTATACATATATTTTAATTAAAGATATATAATCCATATAAATTCTTTAAAGATATATATATGAATATATCATGAATATACATATGAATAAATAATGTAACAGTATACGTATCTTGTTTGAGATAATACATATTAGTGTTAGGCTTCTTCAGAGAGACGGAATCCAAAGGAGATAGATAGATAGATAGATGAATGAGAAGGGATTTATTAAGGGGTTCATTTCTATGCTTATGGAGGCTGAGAAGTCCTGCGACAGGCTGTCTGTAAGCTGGAGATTCTAGGATGCTGGTGGAGAGGCTCAGACTAAGTCCAAAGGCCTCAGAACCAGAGAAGACAATGGTGTTACTCTGAGAACCCAGGATGAGTGGGTAGGGAGGTGGTGCTGGTGTAAGTCCTGGAGTCCAAAGGGCTGGAGCCTAGAGTTGTTGCCCAAGGATGGGAGAGGAAGGATATATCCCAGCCCAGCAAATAGAGGGGCACATTTACCTTTTCTCCTTTTTTCCTTCGGACTCCCAGCAGATTGGATGGTGCCTGACTTCAATAAGGACAGATCTTCAAGTTAACACCTCAACTTAACCATTTGACATCTCAAATTAACCACCACAACATATATATATATATATATAAAATATATAAACACACATATATTGTATATATACATCTATAAAATAAAATCTATAAATCAGGAGATGAATTGTTTATATATAAGAATAATACATAGTTTAAGAATTTTAATTCTGCCTTTAAATATGCTGTTCTATGTATCCTAAGTTTCCCACTTAATGTTCTGGTTCTGTATTATGTCTGCCATATTGATTTTTATCATAGAATTTTGCTTCTGTATTGTTTAAAACAAAACAAAACACAGTGACTGACAAGGCACTGTGTTTGAAAAGTTCAGAAGCATTCAAAGATCACTGCTAGGTTCTGTTTTCACCTGTTCCTCGTCAGCTTTTCATGGTTCAGGTGCCTGAGGAGAAACGGTCATCAAGCTGAGTCAGAGATTCACATTTTCAGGGGTTTGAGGGGGCAATGGGTTGAGACACTCCCTTTTCTGTTTAGAAGGTACCAGAGGAAATATTCAATAAAATTTTGGTATTCTTCCTTAAAAAGCATCAACCTTGTAAACATCTTTTCATCACTGGCCTGTAGTTCCGTTGAGTAAAATATTCTAAATCAGCATGCACTGGGTCTGATGCATTGGGATTAAAGGTAAGGATCAGGGGAGAAGCCCAAGGGGGCAGGATGCCCGGATGGCTCCAAGGCTCCCCCAAGCACTGGGAGAGTGAGTACCTGCCTTTTCCCAGCCCCAGGTTGCTGATTTGGGGGCTACTATCTAAGCAGTGATCCTGATGAGGGGAGTAGACAATGCAAGGTGTGTACATGTATTCCTTGATGTATTATTTGATGAGAGTTAGTGAAAAAAAAGCATCCATTTTAGCAACATTCATACATTCTAAAACTGATGCTCAAGTAACAACATGAAGACATAAGTTATATTTTTCACTTTTACACTGTAAATCTTGGGGTTGTAATTTCCTTCCAAACTCCTCCCCAGTACTTTCTTTCAAGCTGTAGTTAGAGTGTAGGTCTTATGCCTCAAGTTACTATTTGCTACTTTATTTGCAAATGTTTTTTCCTCAATATGAGGCGATTGCTGTAAGATGTCTTGGCATGGGGAGTGGTATCATATTGTGGTTTCTAAAAGTGGTCCTGAAACAGTTCAGTATTGAAGGCAGTGTAGATATACTTAATATTATTAATTTCCCCACTTAATTTTGTTGCAAAACCTGACCTTTGACATTTTCCAGATTAGATATTGGACTCTTTGATGGCTGCAGCTTATTGAGAATTTGAAGACTTATGTCTTGAATGTCTTTCTTCAGCCATTCCTCCCTCCCCGCTGTCTTGCTCACTGATCAACAGCTTGCTGCTGCTCCAAGCCAGCTACGATATTATGGTTTCAGTGTCATTCATGCAGTCAGTTGTGTTCCAATTTCAGAATTATAGTTGGCTCTCCCAGGGTAAAGTGATATGCTTTGGCATCATAAAGTTATAGGACCAGGGAGCAATAACATTGAAAGTTATGTCAAGATTCCACCCTCAGGGAGGTTTCCTGGTTACATTTGAGGCTGTGGTTTAAAATACATGAACTTCACATAGTATAGGTAAAAATGTGTGAAAAGGGTGCATTTATAAATACAACTACACAAATTGTAGGTCATACAATTTTATAGTAGATGTGAGAAATGGTCATTTTTCTTTGAGACAGATTTATAAATGATTTCTTAAGTTATTTGGGACTCTAGGTAGCCAAAAGCATAATGATACCCTAACATGTTTCTTTTAATTTATTGGAAATAATGACATTAATCATCATCAGAACTAAAGGGATACTGTAAAGTAGATTCAAAAACACCAATTTATATGCTTAATAGAAATTAATTTGTGATGAGTAAACCACAAAACCCAAATCTGAATTTTGTTTTTGAATGTAGTTAAGATGTACCAAGTGAAAGTGGAGGTGTAGTAACCTCTGGTATCATGACAGTTGTGATGATGAGAAGATAAATAGCTACAACTCCAACGCCACACCATGACTCTATGAAAAGAACTTCCTGGTCTTATCCTCATCATTTAGGTCTTTGGATTTTCCAGCCCCTGTTTTGTATTGGTCCTGAATTAAACCTGGTTACTTTCACAGTACCACCTTTATTGTCTTCCTTTGCTTTAAAACATTGGTTGTGGCTTTTTTACTTCCTCTCCATACCTGTTGATATACTGGTTCTAGACACCAGTCTCACTGCTAGTTGCCTGGCCCAGCTGTCAATACTGATGGCCAAAATAAGCAATTTAGTAAAAACTGGTGGTAATGTTGTGTGTGTGTGGTAATAAAATACAATCTTACCATTTATCTTTTATGTAATGTTTTGAGAAAACTGTATTTTGGATAACTTAGTAAAACTTCTTTTAGTCAATAAAACTGCATCTCATCTATTGCGGATGTTCTTGGTATAAGATTTCTCCTATGAGGGACTAAAAATTATTGGGTCTCTTGAAACTGGAAACAGACTCTCACTCTTTCAGTAGTATATAAACACACTGGAGGGCTCCTGATAAGGGCACCAGGAGTGCTTCCAAAGTACGGTACATCACCAAGGACAATATGGGGAAGAGCTTCAGAGCCATAGAATCCCTTTCCCTGCATATTTAAAATTCCAAAGGCAATAATTGTCCACTTATGATGTCATTTTGGAACATATAGCAGGACTACTGAACGCTTAAATTTACACATTATCTTGAATAGTTCATTGTTTTTCTGGGTTTTAGAAGCACGTGGTGAAGATACGGCTCAAATTTCTTTCTGTTGAACCACTTGGTCTGCTTTGCTAAATGCAACTTTACTTCAAAATGGATGTTTATACTGGTAAATATCCACAAAATATTTGGGAAGGCTGGAATGGAAGTCTGCCTAATTCGTTGTATAATTTTGTGGGCAAAGATAACATAACAGAAAGTGCATCTTGATATTTGGGAAAAAAAAAGAAAAAGATCGTTTTGCCAAAGATGTTTCCTTAAAGTATAGGTTGCAAACTCTTGGACAGAATCTGGCCTGGTGAGACATGTTTTGGTTGGCTTTCACAGTATTAAAAAAGAATAAAAAGGAAATGAGTTTGGCCCCCTAAGTCAGAGACTGTGTTCTCTTATAGTCCACACCATCTTCTTCTGCTTATTGCCTTAGTTGTTCCCATTGCTTCTTGAGGTCAGGAGATATTTGTTTCATGACTCTTGCTAAATGAAAGCTGTTTGCAGTCTGTGATTTGTGTACCACATCCTTTAAGTTGTTGTCAGACTGGGAAGATGAACCTCCTTTTCTTCCTCTTTCTTCTTGTTACTCTTGGCTTCATTTCCAATTCGGGCAATAGCAGGCCTCAAGTGGACTTTGGGAAAGGACAAATGGAAGGATGGGAAGAAAGCCTGTCCATGCTCTCCAGCAGTGGTGCTTGGCCATCAGAAGGGGTGGAGACAACCAGGGGAAAGCCTGCTTGCTGGCAGTCTGTGGCCAGAGGAGAAGGGGGAAAGAAAAACTCGTTACTTACCTTGCCTTCCTGTCTGCTTTCTTCTTGTCCCTATATTTTTCAGACATTTGCAGCTGAGGTCAGTTTATCCCTACTCATTCATTCAGCAAATAGTTTTGAGGTCTGCTGAATGTGGAGCATCACACCCTGCTAGTGGTAGGCAGTAGGGGAAGATACCACGATAATAAGACACGAATCCACCACTCTCACCAGTGTGGTTTTTGCTTGCTTGTGAGACTTTCATGTTTCTTCTGTATCCTTTCTTACCCAGCCTTATTGTCTCTCTAGAATTATTATTCTTATTTCTTAAAGGTTAGCTCTTCGGTTGAGAGTACACAGTGATTTCTTAACACTTTCTTCTGGATGTTGAGTAGATTATTCTTAGAGACCTGCTTTTCCTTTGAGTGATCAGGATAATTTTCAGCATTTTTTTTTCAGTAGGCTCTGTTAGCTTTAGTCTATGTTTTCTTCCTTTACTAATCTTTGAATGGGGCTGTACCAGTTTGTACAGGCTCATTTGCCCATAACCAGAGTGTGGGATTCGCTTTGATTCTGCTCTCAATTTGTTCGCTGCGAGAATCTCCTCAGATTTCCACCCAAAGGGTAGAGCGTGCAGTTCCCAGCTTGATCTCTGGTGTAGAAGCTCTGTTGTACAGGTAAGGTCTTCTCCTATGTGGCCAGCTTTACACTTGTTTTTCTGCCACTGAGCTAGGGGTCATACACTGAAGGGCCTGCAGAGATTAGGCAGATGAAACGAAATTAGTGAAGCAGTATGCAACCTATTCTAGCTGTGGAAGGGATTTAAAGGCAGTATTTCTAAAGTGCTTTGTCCTTTTAAGTGGAATTTGCCCATGACCAAATATGGTATTTGGGTATTTAATATGATACCCTGGCTCTGAAACTGTTTCTTAAATTTTTCTGAATTTTTTTGACCCCGGTAACATACAAATACACATGCACACACGTATGACTATTTTAAACCAGAAGTCCAGTATTTTACATCTTTTGGAGTCCTCTGAGAATCAAGTCGCAGAACTGAGATTCCTTATTTCAGAGATCTGAACATTTAGTAGCTTTTGACAAATATATTCCCAAAATATTTCTCCAAAGACTTATGCCAATTTACATTGCCTGTGGCAACGTAAGGAAGATTTTAACTATATACCTTTGTCAGAGTTTAAATTTAAATTACTTTGTGACATTAATGGGTGAAATGCCACTTTTTCCTTATTTTTAAACTTATTTTAAAAAATTAATAGAGCAATGGAACATTTTCTTTGTATAGTAGTGGTGTTTTCTTTTTTATAATAATTAGTTATTTTATTCATAGACAATATAGCAAAATGATCAACTTTTTATGATAAAGTAAGCCAAGCACAAAATCTTCTTGGATCACTCCTCAAAAAAGTAAAATACTATCATTCGTAACCTAAGCTATTATAAGTAAATCTCACTTCTTCTGGTATAATAGACAGCAACATGTTACTGTTATAGTCCTTGTCAATGAAAGCATTGCAGAATAAAGAATTATGAATCAAATAGGAATGGATTGTTGATATTTTTGTGCATTATGAGGAAAGAAAATTACTGAGCTTTTTCCCTGAACAGAAGGATTTAAATCTAGATAAAAATTGATTTTTAAATATTAAATTGTATTTCTGGAGAACTATTATTATTGTATCTTCTCACTAATATCCCATTAGCAATAATATAATTTTTGACTTTAAGATTTCTGTGCCTCTGTTGTGCCACTGCTGTCCATTGGGGGTGACAGAGCGAGACCTTGTCTCAAAACAAACAAATGAATAAAACACAATAAATTTCTGTGCCTCTGTATTCCTACCTTCTCTATTAAATAATCAATGAATATTTTACAGACAAATAATACTATTTCTGCTAAAGAATTCTTTTCCTGAATCCACTTGTCACATTAAAACCTTAAATACATAATTTAAACCCTGTGATCTTGGATTTAATGAAAGCACGTAAGTTATATATTTTATTTCTCTCTATGCCATCTTAGTTATATACACTAAAAAAGATATGTGTAATTTTTGCTGAAATATCCTTTGAGTTTTACTCCAGCACTTTTTTGAGTCATACCCAAAAACCCAAAAGATTTTAAGCCTTGCCCGTGTATTATGAACTACACATAATTTTTGTTTCGTAATGGGCCAAAAATTCATTTATTCCAACAGAATTGGACCAGGTTTTAGAAAATAGGACCATTTATCCATGGTGATACAGAAGTGTAGCAGTGTTTATACTTTTGATCATTCCTTAGGGAAGCATGACCTTGGTAGACAACCAGCTGGCTTCAGGGAAAATTGTACCCTTGATACGTGCTTAAAACAGCAGTGTAAAATGTAACTGGCTGACAATCTTGGTTTTGGTTAGGGTCATTTTCTTCTTATTCACGGTATGCTGGGAGTACAAGGGATGATGTCAGTTTCTACCCTTTGGAACTCTTATGATGGCCAGACATAGTATTTCCCTCTGTTGTCAACACTTCAGAAAATTTGCCAAGTGGAGACTTATGAATTGAAAACAGAGGATATTAGTAATTGTTGTTTTAAGAAGAGAAAAATTCATTTTTCAATATTATTTTAGAAAAGAACAAAGGAGTTGAAATTTAAAATTCTAGAAAAACTTGTTTCTAACAAAAGTAAATTGATTTTTAATACCAGTATCATGCTTTTCCTTGTTACTTATTATTATTTAAAATAATCTTTAAATTCTTTCTTTCTTGGGTATGCTTTGCCCTAGGGCATTGTGGCAACACACAGTACAACCCTTTAGGTACCTGGGTTAACTCGTCTTTGCTTCCCCAGTATTAGCACATATGGCTCAAGAAGTTGTTTTAATATGAACTGATGTCCTTTGGAATTTATACAACATTAAAAGTTAATTGGGAGATTGCATGTAATACTCAAATAAGATGATGAAAGTGATTTTCTGGTTTGTACTAATGTTCAAAATTTTCTTAGTTGGCATTATTTATCTCCTAATTACTGGCACAATATGGAGCAAAGCTATGAGGCTCAGAGGTTCTCTAGTGTGTAACTTGTCTCCTTTATTTCTATAGCAGTGAATGATAGGTGCTGTTACCATGTATAAGTTATCTCTAAGATTCTGATTAGCCGATTTACCATTGAAGATTTTTCAGGAGAGGAGTGCTGTCGTGGATAAGCTGTCTGGCAGAGGATGTGTGACATTGATGATGTTAGGAAAATTTTTCCGTGTGTCTCTTTCAGAATGGAGGATGGTGAGGAAAACAGAATGTGATGCTTTTTAAGGAAACAGGACATGGTAAACAATTGAGATTTGATTATATATTTTTCCATATGGAATATCATATTCTGAAAAGATTTTCTTTCCAATCCTCAAAGGGGCCAGTTTAAGAAATTAGATGTATTAAGCACCTTTGAAACACTATATCAACAGCAAAACATAAAACAGGGGGATTCAAAAATGGAGAAAGGACTCAAATAGACATTTCTCCAAAAAAGATATGCCAGTGGCCATTAAGCACCTGAAAATTGCCCAATACCACTAATTATTAGGGAAATACAAATCACAATCACAATGAGATACCACCTCATTCCCATTGGGATGGCTACTGTCAAAACTACAGAAAATAAGTGTTGGCACAGATGTGGAGAAATTGCATCTCTTGTGCACTGTTGGTGGGAATGTAAAATGGTGTAGCCTCTGTGGAAATTGGTATGGCTGTTTCTGAAAATATTAAACAGTTATGGCATGACCCAGCAATTCCACTTCTGGGTATACATACATAAGAAGTGAAAGCAGGGACTCAAACAGATATTTGTACACCTGTGTTCATAGCAGCAGTACTCACAGTAGCCAAAAGGTAAAAGGAACTTACGCATCCATCGATAGATGAATGTATAAACAAAATCCGATATATACATACAGTGGGATATTACTCAGTTTCAAAGGAGGGAAGTTTTGACACATGATACAGCATAGATGAACCTTGAAAACGTTATGCAACGTGAAATAAGACAGTCACAAAATGGCAGATATTATATGAATCCATTTGTATAAGGTTTCTAAACCAGTCAGATTCATAGAGACAGAAAGTAGAATGACACCAAGGGCTTGGAGGAAGAGGGAATGAGGAGTTATTGTTTAGTGGCTACAGAGTTTTACTAGGGAGGATGGATAAGGATTAGAGATGGATGGTCATGATGGTTGTCTAATAACATGAATGTACTTAATGCCACAGAACCGTACAATTAAAAATGATTAAAATGGGAAAACGAAACTATCTTTATGGAATTTTTCAGTCAGCTTGTAATTATAACCTGAATGCTAAACTTGGAGCAATATAATATGCATTAACACCATGGTAACAAAGTAATCACTTGAATGAAGGTAAACTGCTGGAATGAATGAATGATAAATATAGTGGAATGATACTGACAATGGTCTTTTTGTTTGGGACTGTTTTTTTATTGTTGTTTAGCGTTGGCATTTCTCCAGTGGAATATCAGCCGGTCATGTGTGGAGGAGGTCATGCTGATTAACAAATGACTAGGCATATATTAATACATTTGTTAACCTGTGATTAATTGTGAGGTTTTTCTGGCTAACTTGTTTTATGCTCTTGGCTACAAAACAAGAAGACATCTCAAAAAATGTGTCTAATACATTTGCATTGATTGAAGTTCATCAAAAGTCTTTGTGGTTCTAAATTTGCCAAATACTGTGCAGTAGCTCTTGAACTCTCTCTTTTTTATTTATTAGAAGAGCATAAGCATATTTACAATAAGGCTTTAGTTATGTGGTACTTCCAAATGCCTCCTGCCATTGCCAACTCCAAAGAAAAAGCCTGGAAGAGCCAGGAAGGGTCTTGTAAGGATAGAAAGTGTAGAAGATGCAGCACCCTGATTGTGTTTCAAAAGTACAACTTGGCTTTTTAGTAGTCCTTTTCAACAGTTTTCTAAAATTCTGTGACATGGAAGTCAACAGTATTAATAGCCAAATCACGTTACAATTTCTTTTCTTCAGAGAAACAGATTGAGTTGAGGTGGAGATAAGGTATAAGTTTATGAAAATGTTTTTAAAAGCTGGTAAGTAAGAGTGAAGATACAAAAACAACCTGACAAGCAGCTACTTCAATCTTTGAAATAAATTGTTTTGGCAGAAATAATTATGTTGCTACCTACAGTTGGCTATGCTTTGTTTGATGTTTAAGCTGACAGGGAAATGGGGCAAAAAACTTTGAAAGCATTTGTTTACTATTTGCCCATGTTTAACTACATCTCTAATAAATGTCCACTAGTCCAGTACAATACCTTTGCCACCATGGTGACCTTTTTTCAATAGGAACGGGAAACTTGTGTTCAGTACCAACTCAGTGTTTGTGTATTTGTTACCATCATGCATGTTAAAAAAGGTACATAGAAGCATGTATTTATTGTATTGCGAACTCCTTATTCTAAAACGAGTTTGGAGTAGAAAAAATAGGTGGAGAGAGTTGGCCCAGGGTAGTCCTCTATTACAATTAGAAAGATTAGAGCTTAGGTTTTAGGACTTCTCTTTCAGCATCCTAATAACGTTACTAGTTCCCTCTAAGATTTGAAAGGCATCGGCAACTTCCAGGCTTGAAGAATTATTCATGTAAATTACTGTGTCTGTGTGCTTTTTGGGGGATCAATATAAGCAACATTTATTGAGCAGCCACATATACAAAGTATTAGGTATTCTAGTTAGGTACAGAATATTTTATAGTTCTGAATTTCATGCTCTTGAATGATTTGGAGTGCTGAAGGAGATAATATAGAGACCACCACCCCACCCCATGAAAAAAAATTCCTCAAAACAAAGAAACAAAGATACTTAGATCCTTTTTTTTTTTTTTTTTTGAGGCGGAGTCTTGCTCTGTCGCCCAGGCTGGAGTGCAGTGGCACTATCTCGGCTCACTGCAAGCTCTGCCTCCTGGGTTCACGCCATTCTCCTGCCTCAGCCTCCCGAGTAGCTGGGACTACAGGCGCCGCCACCACGCCTGGCTAATTTTTTTGTATTTTTAGTAGAGATGGGGTTTCACCGTGTTAGCCAGGATGGTCTCGATCACCTGACCTCGTGATCCGCCCGTCTCGGCCTCCCAAAGTGCTGGGATTACAGGCTTGAGCCACCGCGCCCGGCAGATCCTTTTTTAAGCTGTTTATCTTTTACTAATATACAAACAGCACAGTTTACTCAATGTAATATCTATTTGCCATGTGCTGTGTTCTGCAGTAGGCATTATAAGTAAGAGTTTCTGTCTTCAAACTTGTAATTTAGAGTAAGATTGGAGGATTAGTCAGACATGTCTATACAGTGCTGTAGTATGAGGTAAATTGTGTATCTTCCTGAGAGAGAGAGGTATAGCAGTGTGTGCTGCTTTCACCTTATTACTGTACTTGATTCTTGCTCTTGTAAACTGGTTTTAGGTTTCATATAATGTTTTGCATTGTCAGCTCCCTGAAATTCTACTGGGAGATGGTCACTAGTACATAGACAATCTGACAAGAAAAAGAAGCAAAGGTACTATGGGGTTTGATATAAGGGAAAGCCCAGCTGGTTGGGGGGACCAGGGAGAAAGGGCTGTGTGAGATGGGTCTTGAGGGAGGGATAGAATGTCTGCCAGTGTGGAAAAGGAAGTCTGAGGCGGAAAACTATCAATCACATTCACAGAGTTGTGAGGGGACTGACATGCCTGGAGCATAGAGGGACTATTAGAAAGCAAGTTGGAAAGGTAAGGTTGATTGACTGACAGGAACATGTTTATCTGAAATATTTTGAAGTAGCTTTCAGAAAGTGTCCACTTTTAATTTTGCAAAAGCAGATTTCTTAGGTTCTTCAGTATTTCAGTTCTGATTATACACATCATTGAGGAAAAAAAGAACCAGTGAGGACGTACAAAAATTTCCCGAATGTTTTATTTCTTTGTCAACATTATTTGCTTATTTTTCAGCTCTTTATGCAATTGTCTTTGTGCTCTGCTTGTTCCTTTTTGTACTTTTTCCACATGGGTGGTAAAGCCCTGACAATTTAGTTTTTCTTGGTTTACACTTTCCTACAGTACTAAAATATGTGTAACCCCCTCACTAACATCTTAGCCAAGATGGAGTTTTCAGGACTTTCTCTGAAACTCAGGACTGTTTTTTTATTGTTATTTAGCATTGGCATTTCTCCAGTGGAATATCAGCCAGTCATGTGTGGAGGAGGTCATGCTGATTAACAAATGACTAGGCATATATTAATACATTTGTTAACCTGTGATTAATTGTGAGGTTTTTCTGGCTAACTTGTTACATGCTCTTGGCTACAAAACAAGAAGACATCTCAAAAAATGCGTCTAATTCATTTGCATTGATACTTGAAGTTCATCAATATCCTATCCTTAATGATTCTAAATTGTATAAATAATATGTTCTTGATTAACGAAGTATATGTGCTATGATTTTACCATTAGTTATACTTACACATTTGCATTACATATATGAGGTTCTCTTGATTTCAGAAGGAACTGATACAGACCAGCTTTGGTGTTTCTTTTGCTTTCAATTAGCTTTATGTTCAGATGGAAAATATTAAAAGGGCTATAAGTTGCCTATCCAAAATATTGCTTTTTTTTTTTTTTTAACCTTATCAGCAGACAGAATAGGCTGCTGTACTTGGTGTAGGTAAGGTTGAATTATCTGTATGGAAACAATCTTGCTATAGATTTTGAGGAAAAAATAAAATAAAAAATATAGATAGATGATAAACGTTTTGCTTTTCAAATGTCAGTGTTGTACTTTTAGGCATATGGAAACTTTATGGTTTGCCTATCTGTATCAGTTCTCCTAGAATGACAACTTAACAGTTTTCCTGGTTGGACTGTGTTAAAATCTTTAAAGGCTATATACACTAAAACATATGTCTAATGTTTGGGCAGCCAAAGTCTGTGCAATCATTTTAACCGAGTATAACTTAGCAGCTCTCTTATTACCACAAGTATCTTATTGTTAAAACTACATTAAAATATCATCAATTTGGAGCCTGCTACTTCATAATTAAATTGTTCTGGGATGTGATCAAGTATATACTTCTGAACTACCTTAAAAATGGATTGTGCTAAGAATGCAATAGCATAAATAAATTAAAAGAGGACATGCATAATAAAGTTAAACAATTTGTTTTAATAGAGTTTTTATCTAATTAACTTTTCTTGAGTGTCTACAATGTTCAGAGCACTGTGCTAGACATTCTGCATAGGTTAATTTATGGCCATTCATAAAGACGTTTGGGTAGAAAGAATATGGATAATGGGGAAAAGTCATGGAGTGGCCAAACAAGAAACAAGTCAGGGTTGCAGCAGAACAGGGTTGCCTTGATATATCTGCCTCTGGCAATGCCATGTGTACAGGGTTGGCATTCTGATTGCTCCTATTGTGATAGTGTGGCACTAATGCTCTGTTGGACAGAATGACTGAAGTGGTGAGAAAACTGCGAGCCTTTCAGGACTGTTTTTAATGCTTTTTTGACGAATCTTTTAGAACAAATCTTTTGTTCCTTTGCAAGGAACAAAGTCCTTTTGTTTTGTAGCAGAGGACAAGGAGTGTCCTGAGTTATTCAGAGTCCTGATCTTCAATTGGCTTAGCTCTCTCTGATGCCATTTGTCACCCATAACTCATTGGTGCTCCATCTGCCATAGGCTGGAATCCAGGAATAGTACTTAGTGGTAAAAAGTTGGAGAAGTAGATACTTGCAAATCCAGCCTTACGTAATCTTTCCTGGCTTTGATAGGTTCAGCTTTCACCCTGAAAAGTTGTTTAAAGACTTTTAATTTGTTTCAAGTGATGAAATGAATTTATCTCAGAAGAAAATTTAAAAACTTTAAAATTTATTTTCTTTGGAAGAAAATATTTTTAAAATAATTATTAGTATTTTATTTGCAATTATTTATCTTTAAAAGGTTAATGGCTGTCTCCATGGAAATATACTTTATTAATTTTTACTAAGTACATCAAAATGCTAAATGTGGTTAGGGGAATTTCTTGACAGTTACATATTATTTTGCCTAGATATGTGAACATTAAAAGCCTGTTAAAGGGGACAAAAATATGTACTTTAATCAGAATATCTAATTAAAACAGAAAGAATAGAAAGAGTAACATTCTCTTGTTTTATAGATTTATAAAGATCTCATTTTCGCTATACTAACTGTGTTAATAATTTTCAAAGCAGTATAGAAAAGCAATCTTCAGGAATTGTATCAAATTAAAATTGTGAATGATAAAAAGCATATAACAAATTTCTACTACACCTCACAAAATGATTGAACTATTTCCAGACAGTTCAATATATGCTAATTGAATGTGTCTGAAAATATCAGTCTTCTAAATTTTTGCATTTTCAGAATTTTGACATAATACATTTTAATACTTTTAGACATTGGCAATGATTTTTAAGAAGCAGAAATGAATCTTAAGTGCTTTCCAAATTAAGTGAAGTAATTAAGTGTAAAATACTCAGCTCAGAGCCTGGCACATAACAATTTCTGTGACAATCATTGTTTATAATTGTGATTGTTACTTCTGGCTCCTCTCTTCTTGCTACACTATTTTTGTTCCACTTGTTTGTAGACAAGTGGCAATTTCCACAAACTTAAAGTGTGATTACTTTTACTGTATTTTTCCTCTAGTTCTTGGTGTTTTAGAAATTTCTGGAATTATTTCCATATCTGTCAGCATAACTCCTCATCTGAGAACACACAATTTTTGTAATGCACATGCAGAGGTGTTGAAGAACTTGAACTTGTCTGATGCCAATAGTTGATTGCTCATTTTGTTGAGTATCTCACGGCTTTGAGGGCCAAGTGATGAGCTGGATATGGTCCTGACCTGGAGCAGATCACACAGAGTGGGATGGGAAGACTGGCTCCCTGCATTGTTAGTGTGCCTGTTTGCTGCTGGAGTTTGGATCTCGGGATTCCCTTGCTTCTGAAGCTAATCCTAAGATATCACAAAAACATTGTTATGTTTTTTTGAGAAGATTATAACTACAAAATAACATGTATTTTTAAATCTTTGGCACTAATTCAAGGGCTTTCCCTTTATTTTTATTTATTTTAGACTTACTAGAATACTGTCAGTGATCTAAACATGCATAAAGCAAAAAGTAAAAGTCTCTTTCCTACATTTCGTTGACTGGCATTGCTCGGGAAAAACAATTTTTGATATTTTGGAATGAAGATTTCCGGACTGTGTATACATGTTGGCTAGATGTTCTTGTTGAAAAGATATGTTGCTTGGTGTGCTTACTGCTGTAATGGTTGTTTTTCACAAAACGTAAGATTATATTGTCCTACAACTTGCTCATTTTGCCAGTTAATTTGTCATGGGTTTCTTTACATGTCCTGAGTCTTTTTCATGGCTGCATATTACTCTACTATGCTGATGCATATCGGTCTATTTAGTCATTGCTCTGCTGAGGAGCACTCAGTAGGGCTCCAAATTTTATCTGCTTACAAATCATGTTGAATCAACCTCAAAGGTTGGAAGCTTTTATCCTTGGTCATCTGTGCTTGATATCACCAGTCTACTCTGTGGCCATCTGCATAGGGTATAGGATACATAGGCCACCTGCCCTAGTTGCTTGTTTGCTTTCAGGGATTATTCTAAAGGTTGTCATTTGATTTTGGATAGGCCTGATCTCAGACAAAAAGGACCGATTTGGTTGTGTAGGGATTTAGGGTAACAACATTTTTATAGAAGTTTCTAATTTCTAGCTGCTCAAAATTTAAGATGTGCCAGATAGCTGGGATGGATTTGGCTGTCATCCTTAGATACTTTTATATTGGCCGAATTCTGAGTTTCAGAGCTATAAGAATGGTCTGATTCAGAGGTTGCAGTGAGCCGACATGGTGCCACTGCAGTCCAGCCTGAACAACAGAGTGAAACTCCATCTCAAAAAAAAAAGAATGATCTGATTGTCAAATCTTTTTTTTTTTTTCATTGTTTATTCTTAAAGTTAGGACATCTTTTAGAAAACACTTTGAAAATACATATGTTGTTTTGTGATTGTGGAATATTTTTGTCTTTTTATGTTTTTGTACGTTGAAATTTAATTTGTGACTCTTACAAATGGCATAATCAATCACAGTCATAGAAAGCCAAATACAAATATCCTAAAGTTAGCATTTCACTGGAGTGTGAGTGGTGTTCATTAAGGTGTTCATGAAATTTTATGTTCTTCAGTCACTATTTACCTAGTAGATATGGTAACTTATTTTTGTCATGGCTACTGGCCATATCTTGGGGTTTAACATATGCTAACTGAAACTGCTGCATACTTTGTAGATTCTGAACTATAATTGCCTAGAATGAATGAAATCTTTTATTTCAATACATATTTTTGCTTGAAAGATTTCATTTTATATTTATGAAATAGTAACAGATTTTATTAAAGGTGATCTTGTTAGAAATCTAAAGACAAAACTGCCATTTCTCTTTGGTACTATGATAATTTTTCAACATATTTTAAGCAATAACCTGCTGTTGATTTTAATAGTTTTTACCTGCCAGCACAGCTGGCATCCTGCTATGATATCATTGCTATACTTTTTTATTTAATATTGTACAGAGTATGTCATGCACAGTGTGGACAACCACATTGAACAACTATTGAGAATACATACTAATTTAATTGTTTGTGACATTTTACCCTTAAAATAGAGTGTGATCATCAACCAGATTTTAGAGCACATTAACGGAGGGGATTTACTTTTGCAGGTATTTCTTACTGACAAAGTTTTCCTTTGCTATAGCTTTCACATACTATTTTTGTGTTTTCCTTTTCCATATAACAGTATTTCTTAAGGTTATTTTTATTTATAGCAAACATGCCCCAAAATGAATAAAAAAAACTTTCGCTCTTTAACATGAAGAAAAATATTGACATTGAAATATGAAATACAGCAATTCAGTTTATAACGCAAACGTGTCTTACAATAATAGGTATGCGTTTTTAATTGCATATATAGAATTACAAATCTCATTTTTCTTTTCTACTGGGATTATAAACCATATTGAAAAAATTTTTACAGTACAAAAATCAGATGACCTGTCAAAAGCGAATTGTAACTTATTGGCATACAATTTAATTACTGATTTTTACACTATTTATTGAATGTATATAATTTACTTTTATTACTGAATTAAAACTACCATCATATACATAAAATAGATATTCTTTTTAACATCAAGTTTTCCTTTTCTCTTTCAGTCTGTGATCAAAACAGGGCGACTGCTAATCAGTCACGAGGCTCCCTTGACAGGCGGCTTTGCATCGGAAATCAGCTCTACAGTTCAGGTAGGGTAATTCTTGAAACTGATTTCAATGCTTGTGCAATTGCATATGCCAATTCCAGAAGAAAATAAATTACTTATCACAATATATGAAAGCATACACTTTATGGAAATGTAGTGCATGCTTTCATATACTGTGAAAAGTAAATTTTTTTTTTCATTTTTTATTCCGACCACACTTTCTGTTTGTTAGTTAATGGTCTAATTAATCTTCTAGAACAGATATCTTAAAATAGTAAAAGCTGAAAAATTTTTTATGGAAGAAAGTTTGGAAGGAGTCTTCTAAATTAACTTTGCTTGTATTTGCTAGGTTAACAGAAAAAGAAAAATCTTTTAAATTTGTATCTATTCCCATTCTCTGTTTATATGACTTGAGGTTGTTATGGGATTGGTTGATTGTGAAATTGATCTTAGATTTTTCACAGCCTGCACGTTCTAAAAATGAATCTCTCAAAAGTCAATAATTTAAAGTTAATAAGTAATTTAAAAAATTATTTATTTTAGTTATTCAAATTATGCTCTGGTATTGGAAATGCTTTAGTAATTGTTTAAAAAATTATCTTTTTTAAAAAACTCATTAGGATGCCACATATCAGGAAAAAATTTTGTACACCTCTTTCTGGCAAGTTTTACCTAAAACCTGTATTCAAATTTATATCATAGACACGTGTAAGATAATTTAAGGTAGTTTCATTCTTCCTAAGTTTTAAATTGAAAATTAAGTGGCCATATTTGAAATGGAAGGTGCATATATTTTAAATTCAGAATATCTTAGCAGTTTGGAAACACTTTACTTCTCTTTACTGGTGTGAAGGTGTTTTAATTATTAAGATACACGAATAGCGAATTCCTTTAAGAGTATATGTCTTACTATGTTATTATAGAATTATGATGTGTGGATATTGGTAAGTTTTTAGTTTTAGATGTTTAATCAGTAAACAATGATTTTTGCCAATGAAATATCTTAAGTGCTAATTGCAAAATTACAAGTATTTGTAAATTTAAACAATTTAAACATAAATGTTTTAAAAACTAGATCAAAGTAATCCATAATTATAGTCTCAAAAACAAAATTATTTTTACAATTTATATATAGTCACTGATAATAAGAAAAGCAAATATTTGAGTTTTGTAGATTTGTTGTTTTCCTAGTTACTATATCAATTAAAATTTAAAACATACTGATTATTATTATATAACATGAGTATCTAGTATTTATTGTGTATTTTATACATTGAGTAGCATAATACAAAGATTAGGGCAATCATTTCAAGCCAGAGGCAAAACTGGAAAAAGAAACTGGATTTTCTGACTTGCACTTAATATGTAGTGTACTAAACCATTTGAAAGGATAGTGGGTGTTGCTAATTGAAACTTTGACAGCCTTGTTGTATTTTGTTCACTGCTTATTGATATCTCAAAAGTTTCATTTGCCTATAATTAAAAAGGAAAACAAGTAGAACATAGTTGGAATTAGATACTATAACTCCTCTTGTGAAGTTTACTTTCTCTAAGTGTGCTTTTAAAATTTGATCTCTGTAAGTTATTGGTAGACTACAATTTAATACAGCATTTTTTAGACTGAAATGGAATTAGAAAGATAATCTAATCTAGTGTCTCTTGGTCTTAAATAATATGTGGTCTTATGTTAATGGAAAAATGTCTCACACGCCCCAAGAATACATTGGTGAATCCCAGTTTGAGAAATAGTATATTAAGAATTAAACATAGTCACTATAACTAACATAAAATATCATAAACCTAATATCAAAATAAGATCCTGAAATTATGTGATAATAATCAGTTGCAAAAATTATCAGTGAGATTATCAGAATATAATCATATTTATATAATAATATGAAAACACCAAAACAAAACATCTTGTAACTCTCTCAGACTCCCAGGAATGTGTTCATAGATCCTCAGGTGTCCATAGTCTATAGACTGAGAAATATTGATCTAAACCAACTGTATTCTTTTTACAGATGAGTGTCATCTCTAGTGTTTGTGACTTACCCATTTTATAAAGACAGTGGAATATCTGGGATTAGACAGGAGTCTTGAATAAATGTTAAGTGTGTGCACATGCACTCTTTATTCAAAATCCCCTGCCTTCCATGAGGATGATAATAGAAGTTTTGGACCTGTTATAAAATGTTCTGTTGTTCATGGTAAAATTATTCACCAGCTAACCACAGAATGACTTAAGACAATAGTGTAATATTTGATGGAGGAATTATATTTAATATTTTGGGTAATTTGAGTTTGGATTTATTAATATGAGAAATTTGAAATGTACACAGTGTTTTTGCTTAATTCAGATTTGCACAAATAGAAAGTATAGAAGATGAATTTTAGTAAAGTTTAATGAGCATGATATCTCTAAATGTTTGCCTCTTACGGCTTTTATCTAATGATAAAGAAGATTAGAAAAAAAACTGGACACTTGAAATTTTTTTTTCTTTTTCATTGATAATTTTTCCATATAATTTTGAGTAATCTGAGTAATAAAATATACTTTTCAGTAAATCTTTCATGCAAATGTTCAACTATGCAATATGCTGTATTGAGCTTCCTCTCTATGGAAAGCCTTGTTCCATATTATAAGTGAAACCTGTATCAAATTACCAGTGCCTTGGGTTGTTTAAACTGAAATCACCTAAGTTTAAGGTGCAATTGCTTTCACCACTTAGGATGATTCATATTTCTCTATTTCTTTTGGGGGATATATTTTGTAAGGTTAAAAAAGATAAAACAGGGTTAAGATATTGAAAGCCAACTTTCTGGGACGGGAGAGAAAATGTACACGGACGACTTTTTCATTGTTGTCTTGGAAAAGATGTTTTAAATCGTGGATGAGAATGATGTATAAATTTGAGTACTTTTGATTAAAATATGAAGTTATTGTTGTTTCAACAAATGCAAGTTTTATGTCAAAGCAAATGAAAAAAAGTTTGCTCCACAGGTGATTTTTTGATAGAGGATATCTGTAGCTTTTTAAAAGCTCATGGTTAATACTACAAAATTGCTTTTGAAGTATTTTAAGAGAATGGATATTAATAGTAGAATTCTTGTTTTTAAATACATTAAAATCTGAAAGCACCTGAAAATATGAACTATGCTGTTTTATTCAAAGTTTAAGTTACTACCTAGATTAAAATAAAAAATATTGAAGAGAATACAGCACTATGTAGAGTATTCTTTTAAGTTTATAATTGGTATTTTTAGATAGAAAAATTGTATTATGCTGTATAAAATTAAATATCAAAGGAACCTTCTTTATAAGAAGTAGTATTGGCATTACTGTTTAAAGCTTATTTTAGTGTACAGATCAAATATGAAAATAATAAATATAAGATGGAGTCATAATTTATTTACAAAACTCTAGTTTATGGCAGATGACTCTTTCATTGTGCAAGGAATTCAGTGCCCACATCTTAGGTTTGTTTCATGAATGCTACTTTTTTTGTAAGCCTATTTATTTTACTATTTTACAGAAATTTATTGTTAACAGTCTTAATTTGAAATAATGGTAAACTCACAGAAGTGATTAGAAGACTACTTTATATTGATTAGACATATTTTTCAAACTTATTTATTTAAAGTTTCTTCATAAAGCATATATATAGAGAGAAATAAATGATTATAAAAATAAAAACAGTGCATCTAATCTACCAAGTGCTTTATATTTCTATTGGATTTAATTTGGAAATTACCTGGAAGGCAGAACAAACTGAGGTCTGGTATATTTGGCCCTGCTCTGGGGAAGATTTCTTGGTCAGTCATCTAAAGCTTCACTCTCTCTTCTTATCTAATCTTACATTCCCATCTGTTCTCACTTTAGGGTATGGGAACTTTTTCATTCTTTTGTTTTACTTGACACATACTGTAATTTAAAATGCTTCTTTTAGGGAGTCATGAATTGTGCACCCTAATTTGTAGAAAAGTGCAATGACTATAGAGTTTAACTAATTCATTGTTCTTTTTATTGTGTATTTTAAGCAGAGATTTTATTGTTTCAGAAAATTATATGAATTAATTTTATTTGATGCTTGTATTCTTCAGCTTTATGTAACCACAGATTTTTTTAAGAAAGCCTTTAGTGTACAAAAGTATTAACCTCATCCATTTTAATATCCCCCAAATTATATATTCTAGAATGTAATGTTCAACATAGCTATTATTTATTTAAATATTAAGACCAAATAATTTATGACATTTTGGCTGGTTTAAATAGAGTAAATTTTTTTAAGAATTGCAAATCAGCCTTTATTATTAATTTCCAACATACCTCCATAATGAAAAAACAAATCCTGAGTCTGATAAGAGTTGTGTGATAATTTTTTTTAAAGTTATTGTTTTTTTCTCCTGCTTTGGATTCAGTGCTTAAAAAGAGTGCCAAAAATTTTAGGGATGTGGTTGGCTTACAGATTCGAGTTTTTTTTTTTTTTTTTTTTTAAATCACATGGAAGCAATAAGTCTGCAATAAAGAGTCCAATTGGAGAGGATGGTAAGTTTCCATACCATTGTTACATCCTTTCTGTGCGGTCTCTTTTTTTAGCATAAGAACTCAGAAATTGTGGATACCACACATGTATTTTTTAAGATTATTAGATTCTAATACTTTCAAAGGATTTTTATAGGGCCTACTCAAATCATTATGTCAAAGAAAAGTTTCAATAACTTTCAAGTTAAAGGAATTTTTGCTTTTCTTAGTGTTTCATGTTAGGATAGTTTATAGAGAAGGATTCTTTCTTACAAACTTATTACTACTAAATTTCCAAGCACTCTGTTTAAAGATAACAATCTGAAAAGTGGGGGAAAGGTCCTATATGGTCTTGAATTTTTACCATTGTGGAAAACATGTTTAATTAAAATTGCCATGCTGATAAATTGTCATCAGAGAAAACTATCAGATTAGTAATTTGATGAGTAGTTTACTGCAATTTTATAATCTCAATTAACAAAAAATTTACCAGTGATACAAAAAACTTTTCCTAATAGCAACAGATAAAACAATCAGAAGTATACTTCTATACTAAAAGATGAGGCCAGAGCATCAGAAAAACAGTTTAATGTGGAGTGTTTGGATATAGGATGGCATTTTAAAATTGCAGTTTCTTCCTGAAGCCTGTTTGGTATTCTGTAAACAGCTTCTGTGACCACAGATAGGAACTAAAGTCTAAATCACTTGGGGAATATATTGTGGATTGGGCTACTTCATCACTGTTTGTAGTTAAATCCATGTTATACTCTATTGGTTCTTGTTGCCCTAACCACTCCTGGTCTCCTTCTATGTCATCTTCTCCTTTGCTTGTAAATGTAGCCAAGTTTCCACCATCAACCTTTTCCCCATTCTTTTTTTTGAGATGGAGTCTCTGTCCCCCAGGCTGGAGTGCAATGGCACGATCTCGACTCACTGCAACCTCTGCCTCCCGGATTCAATCAATTCCCTGCGTCAGCCTCCTGAGTAGCTGGGATTACAGGCACCTGCCACTATGTCCAGTTAATTTTTTATTTTTAGTAGAGACGGGTTTTTACCATCTTGGCCAAGCTGGTCTTGAACTCGTGACCTTGTGATCCACCCACCTTGACCTCCCAAAGTGCCTTTCCCTATTCTTTCCTGGGATATCTCAACCACTTGCATGGTTACTCGTGAAACTTTCAAATTTGAAACTTTTAAGATTTGACCTACTGTTGAGCTTTAGACCCCAAATTCCAACATTATGCTTATTTTGATAGAGGTAAAAAAATTGTGTAATAAAATGATTTATCTGGAAAAATTTGAATGTGAAACAATGAGAAAAGATAGGCATATACACATGGTTATTTGCTAGTTTATGGAAATCAGCTTATATAAAAATGAACTCTATTTTTTCAACTTTTTCTGGACCTCTTAAACTGTCTCCTTTTTGGGGGGTTTTTTGTTTGTTTGTTTGTTTGTTTGAGACAGAGTCTTGCTGTGGCTCCATCACCCAGGCTGGAGTGCAGTGGTGCGATCTCGGCTCACTGCAACCTCTGCCTCCTGGGTTCAAGTGATTCTCCTGCCTCAGCCTCCCAAGTAGCTGTGATTACAGGCACCTGTCACCACATCCAGCTAATTTTTTTTGTATTTTTAGTAGAGACAGGGGTTTCACCATGTTGGTCAGGCTGGTCTCGAACTCCTGACCTCAAGTGATTCTCCCGCCTCTTCCTACCAAAGTGCTGGGATTACAGGCGTGAGCCACTGGACCCATCCTAAACTGTCTCGTTATCTTTGTCTCTAGCTGCTCACCTCTTCTCTAATTACTATTCATTATTTTCTTAAAACACATATCGAATTTTGTCCATTGTCTGTTTGAAAACATCCAATGGATCCTCATTGAGTATAGCAAAAAAATCTTTATGTCTACATTCAAGATCCTGATCTACCCAAACCAGTCTTCCAGTGTTATTTCTCACATCCCTTTTTGACTCCAGTACGCTGATCACACTGGCCTACTGGCTATTTCCTGAATGAAAATTATTTCTTATAACCATCCTTTATTAAGTATTCTGGGGATAGCCTTAATATGGGTGTTTCTTCCAAGAATTGTTGTCCTTGTTTTAGAGACACTTAGAGTCTATTAGAAGAAGGAGATGATAAACAGGTAATTATAGTACATGTTAGAATGAAATATTCAGAGAACTATAGGATTATAAAATACTTGCTCATTTAACCCAGATGTGGCAGCTAAGTTAACCCGTGAAGGACAAGTATGAACTTGGGAGTGAAAGTAGGTGGGTATTTCGGGCAGAATGAACTATATGAATAAGGAATCAGGCAAAGGATTTGCTATTGAAGGAATTAAAGTGGTTTTGTGTGGTTGAAGACTAGCATGTGAGGCTGTAGCGTAAGTTAAGGGTTGACAAGTAGGTAGGAATTAGATCCTAAATAATCTTAAATATTAAAGAATTTGTTTTTGTGTGGAGGAAATAGATATGACAGAGTAAAGCCAGCTCACATAGATGTAACTTCCAGTTTTCTCATATAATATATATAAAATATACCTTATGGAGTTCTTGACAAATAGGAAGTAGCAGGAACTGAAAATATTACTATCATTATTTAAGGCAAAGGAATATAAGTGAAGAATTTTAAGCAGGAGATTAATATAGATTTAAAAGTTAGAAAAACTCTTAGGTAGTTGTGTAGAGGATACACTGGGGAGGAGTGAGAGAGGAAGTGATGGAGAATTGTTAAAAAGCTAGTCACAGACTGCAAAACAACGTTTTGGTCAACAGTGGACCAAAGATGTTGGTCCCATGAGATCATAGTGGAGCATAATTAGAAACCTGATAATATGGTGCTTGATGTGAACATTGCAGATCAAGTATGGGAAATGATTGATATTCAGTGCTGGTTCTGGGATATTTGGTTTTCCATGTGAAAAAATATGTATATAAATAAAAATATATATACCATCTAGGTTTGTGAAAGTATAGCCTGTGATGTTTGTACAACCACAAAATTGTTTAATGCATTTCTCAGAATGTATTCCTGTCCTTGTGACTCATTACTGTATGTGATTAAACTAGGTGAGATTTGGCCGTCTTCTACACCAAGGACATGGGAGTCGGTTAGAGAAAGGTGAATTTTTCAGATAGTAGGAGAGAGAATCTGAATGAAAGACTTGCTGACTGACAGATAGGAGTGGGGCAGGGACTGAAGTGGATGATGGAGAGGCAGACAGAAGTCCAGAGTAAAGCATAGCTTGGTTTTTAGGTTGGATGATTTTTGAATAGAGGTGCAGTTTCACTGAGATGGAGAATATCGTTGGATAACAGGTTTATGCTTGTGTGTGTGTGTGTAAGATAATGAGTGCGTTTAGGATTTGTATCAGAAATGGGGATGAAAAATGTGTTTCTGGAGCTCAGGAGAGAATCTAAGGTGTAGGAAATGGGTGAGGATTCATTCTCTTATACTGATACACTGATGGCTGGAGTTCATGGCTATAGATAGGGCCACATAGGAAGAGATAATCTTAAGAAGGGAAAGTTTCTGAAGCAGAAGCTACCTGGGTTGAAGAAGAAGCCACACCAACATTTAAGAGAAAGAAAGGAAGTTATGAAGCAGAGTGAGAGGGAGTGGCTACAGAAAAGGAAGGGAGTAGGAGAGAGCCATTACAGAAGACAAGTGAGGAAGAGTTTGACAATAGCATATATGGCCAAGAATATTAAATGCTTCCAGAATGTAAGTCAGCTGAAGACTAACAGTCCTATCTTGCATGTAGCAACTGGAAGACACTGGTGACTGATGAAAACAGAAGGGTGGCCAGGAAGCCAGACAGCATTTAGACTGGTGAGTGAGTAAATAGTGAAGACTTGAAGCAATGAATATAGACTACAATTTCAAGAAACTTGACTTTCAAGGAAAGAAAGGGAATGAAGTAATTAGAGCTAGATTTGATCTCTTAATGCTATTCACTTGGCATAGAATGCCATTCCCTCAGTTTGCAGTCCTCCCTGGCAGCCTCCTTGTCTTCTCCCTCTTCTCCCCACCCCTCTCCCTGTCCTCATTTTCTCCCTTCCCCTCCAAACCATCTAGCAGTTAGGTTTTAAACATCTATCAAACTTGACCTCTTTTTTCAATTTTCCTAATAAACTCTAAATGAACTTAGAAAAAGAAAAGAAAACCACTAAATCTAAAAGGAAAAGGCAAAAAATAGCTTATATTGGGATGGGTAAGACATTTTTAGTCAGAAAGTTAAAGGGCAACAGACTCAATCATACTGTCACAGAGAAATATATTTGCATAAAATGGAAATTTTTGTAGGGCAAAAACAAGCATGATTTTAAAAACAATGACAGATGAGAACATGTTGTAACACATGACAGAAAACTAACATGTGTACTCTATTAAGCATTCTTAAATGTCAGTATGGAAATTAATAGGGCCTTTATTTAAAGGGTCAGAAACAGATTAGTTTTATAACTATAGCCAGCAAACATGAAAAAATATATGCCACTTATTATTGATAAAATGCTAATTTTAAAAATGAAATATTGTTTGTTACCTGTAAGAGTGGGACTGCTTAAAAATGAATTATATTTTCTGCTGAGATGATGCAGCAAGTGAATGTGTTAATAGAAGTTGATTCACTTTTCCAGGATATCAGATTGAGAATGTATATCAAGACTCTTCAAAGTGTAGATTTCCTTTGACTCAGGAATTCTAGGAATCCTCACTTAGGAATTAAACACAAAAATATGTATTATTCTCAGTGTTGTTTGTTTGATAGGAAAATATGGGACACATTATTAATGACAACAACAGAAATATATGTTAATAAGTTATGATTTATCCACTTGATGAATGTTATGGATTTATCAAAATCATTAAAAGAGTAGTTGATAACATTGTAATATTTGTATGAATAAAATAGTAAATGAAAACTCACCTGTATGCAAACCTACAGGTACTTGCTCAATGTTATGAAAAGAAAAAAAAAAACTTTATATATACATACATCTAGGCATAGGGAAAGAAACGTGCACTGTAAGTCTTTTATTGATTTGTATTTTCTAATTGTTTCTTCATTTTTATGTACATATATATCAATTTTTTAATAATTAAAAGCTTTATAATATGTAGATGTTTCTCTCACATGGCATGGTTATTCTTTTAAATCTTCCTAGTTGTTTTAAATAAAAAAAACCCATTTTGCTTATAAAGTTATTTTGCAAAGATTTCATATTATTTTATTTTGACATAATTCCTTAATCATGTGCATTTGAGGTTTTGGGATTTACCATTCATAGTGATGGTGGTTACTTACTCAGAATTGTGATGTGGGATGATTGTAAAACCAATGCCACCTCACCACATAAGACTTGGTTTTAGTGTCTGTCTTCTACAGGTATGGCATATTTTGATTCATTGCTTTTATTATACAAGTGAAATTAGCATTGTATTGAGGTATTCAGATTATTTAATTTTTCTGTATTAATCAGAATTAATACAGAATTATGTATTAATGGTACTGAGTTAATGGTACTGAGACTGACATTACTAGCATGTAACTGATACTAACATTGGGTTCATTGCTTATTTTCCATCCCTCTTTTTGGTATTAAATTTATCATGAATTGCCATCATTCTTTTTGAAGTCTTTCTGGATTTAAGCCAGCCAGAAAAAAGATCATATTTCATCTCCCTGAGTAATAAGTGCCCCAGTTTCTCTCATGCAATTCTTAATATTTCTGTAGTCGTAAGTAGTCCCCCTTGAATTCAAAGGTGCATTCATACCAAGCTCCTCTACTCTTTCTCTGTTGTCACCCCAGTAAGCTAAGACATTTGTATTTACATATTTACCAACGAAGTTTCGTAGACTGAATGGGCTATTAATTAGTAAAATAGATTCTCTGAAGGAAAGCATTACTTTATTTAAAAAATTATGGTGATTTCTATGACTTGGTCCCTTTTAGTTGTTTTTTTAGTACCTTAAAAGTTGTAGTTTGCATTCAGTGCAGTGATCCTTGAAAATATGGTTGTATCCTCAAAGAAAATTATAGTGGATTTAAAATATTTTGTTTTCTTATTTGGAATGAAATGATTGTATTTCAGTATGTATATTTTAAAATGTACAGCCTTATCTTCAAAATTGTCTAACTACAATAAGGTTTTTTATAATTTTATACATGAAAGACAGCAGATACTGTATCCATCACCTGGCTGACTCTCTTGGCCACCTTGTAAAACATTTTAAGCCAAATTGAAGACACATATTAAATTTGCCAAGAAATGTTAGCCATGTTTTGTCAGCGTTGCATTCACAATCAGTAACAAGATGGGTCTGCCTCCTGGAGACAGAACTAAATTTCTCATTTTGTCATGCCCCTCGTAGGCAGTAATGTTGGTGATGTTGATAGCTCATTTTGGTTTGGTAATTTAGGGTAATTAAACTTACAGATCAAATTAGTTTGTGTTTTGTTATGAAGTCCATTATCTATTTTCATGAATGAGTTCACAGCTCACCAAAATATAGTCGAGTTTAAAATAGACATTAAAATAGAGATTCACTACTGCTAATGCATTTTCTCCTCAATTTGAAATTAAACACTTGTGAAGATTAAGACAAGTTAAAAGCAGCACTTACTGCAAAAAATTAGCAGTTGAAAATGAAGGTCATAAGCAGAAATCACCTAGTTGATAATTGTTTTAATTTTTCAAATCTATCAATATTAATGTGAGTCTTCAAGATACCTGAAAATTTGCATTTGATTGGAAAATCTTGAATGTTTGATCATTTTCTTTCAAGTTAACTTAAAGAAGTGATTTTATTTTTACTTCTTGATTCATCTGAAGAGACATACTTTTTTGTTTTAATCCTTTAGAGGATCAGATAATGGCATTTGCTGTTTAAGACAGTTTATATTTCAGATGGCACAGAGTCTGTTTTTCTTTATCAAAATTATTAGCTGAAAAATATATAATTCATGACTATTCTTTAAAGGAGATCTAAATATTTATGTTTTTAAAAATGCCTTAAGGTGACTAACATTTCTAAACCTACATTTGTATCATCCACATTTGTAATTGTGCCTGCCATTGCTTAAAACAAGTCCTCGTTATTTCCTATCTTTTGATAGGATTAGTTTGCTCTCTTAATTGTAACACTTTTTCATTTCTTTTCTGGATTGATTTAAATTCTGGGCTTCAAAAAGCAATAGTATAAAATAGTCACCATGCCTGTATTATTGGGTGCTTTCAGAACCACTCAGACAATGTTTTCTCTGAGATAGCCTGTATTTTTAAGTGTTGCATTTTTCTTCTCGTTCTACTAGTCTCTTTTTTAATAGCAATGGTTAACTCTAATTTATATTAGCAGTTAAAAAAATCAAAACTTAATCTTACCTTTTCAGCTCATTACTGAAGAATCTCCTGCCTCTGCACTCTGACACAAAATTTAGGCTTTATTTTTTAACCATGAACTTTTCTGGGCATAGATTTCTACCTAAGTGTGCGTGGCTGAACAACTTGAGTGTATTTTGTGAGTAATATTCCAACATCACACAATTCTAAATTTTATTAAAACCAGCTTTTCTGTGGCAGATCCAATGCACAGTTCAAGTACATTAAAATAATGAAGTACTGCATAAATGTTGATAAAATAGTCTTCTAATATGACGGAATGCCTAATTATGTATTCTGTTATCAGTTTACCTAATAAATGAAATGCAGTTTCCATTTTAATAAAATCTATGTACTTTATAAAAATAAGACCTTTACTAACCTACACATATACTGAGTCATGGGAGCCACGGTAGCATGGGTAAATCCTCCTGGTAGTAAGCATGGATACCCTTATGTCTGTTCAGAGAACCACGATATCTTTTCTCTTTCCTGCCTGCCCTCTTGCTGCTCTCCCTTTCTGACTTTAAAAAACAACAAACAAATTTCCGGACAGTGTCCTCTGTGCCAGTCTTGTGAACATGTGGACCCTTGCAACAAAACTGTAATTTTTTCCCATCATGGGCAAATGAAGCATTATTTTGGGTAGTTTGTGCTTATGAAAGCTTTCTCCATCCTAGTAGGCTAAAATAGAAGTATCCTGTAATATTAGATGAAAGTAAGGGAATGAGGTTTGATGTAGGCAAGTGTTTTTTTCCTCCCTTGGGGTTGATCAAAGACGACACTCATTAAAAATACTATGAAATTGCTTAATACCGTCAAAATGCATTTTTAAAGTGGATCTTCTATCAGTATAAGGGATAAGTCTCTCTCTCTCTCTCTCTCTCTCTCTCTCTCTCTCTCTCTCTCTCTCTCTGTGTGTGTGTGTGTGTGTGTGTGTGTGTATGTGTGTGTGTGTACTAAGGGATGTTGATTCTCCCTACATTAACTTTTCAACCTAAATAATATATAAATTAACTTTTTAAATTGATACTTTTTTAAACAGTGTAAAATGAGGTGTGACATACAGATTTTCTGCTTATGCTGTTAATTTTCTCCAAGGATATCATAGCTAACCGTAGCTTTACTGATGCTACTAGAGGATATTTGGGGATCAGTACAACATATAATTGAGAAAGATATTCTTCTCCAAATATAAACTAAAGGAAAAAAGCAAGTGAGAATTAGAAAAAAAATTGAAAAACAACTTCTCCTTAGAGTAAACCCAATTTTGATTTTTCTCTTTAGAATAAATGTCTTAGTTTGAAATGCTGGTTATGCTGTTTAAAGAGATTTGCTAAGTACTTAAGCATTCATTTGTATGACTTTTCTTACTACTTGCCTTGTTACTCAAAATTGGGGCAAAATATTTTGTTTATTGATGAAGACACGTTTAGTTAATAATGTAAAGCAGCATTATCTTTAACTTCAACTTCACATTATATAAATTAAAAGATTCCTTTAGAACCAGAGGTTTGACTCACTGACTACCAGCTAATTAATTATTTTCCTTAGGGACAAACTCTTAGCCTTAAGTTAATGCCTTCTGAGAGGATAGAATTCGCTATTATACACATATGGAAGATTCCTTTGAGTTAGTGGGGAGGATAGGTGGTCTTCTCAGGTACTGGTTCATTGAAAGTTTTTTGCCTTTCAACTATGAAACCAGCAGTATAGCATTTTTAAATTGATAAGTATTTCATAGAGTCTGAAGCCCTTTGTTATTAGTGAAGGTTTTCATTAGCAAAAGTTTATTTTTTGGTGTCACAGAAGTAGAGTATGATTACCTATATTTATCTTTTTATGATATATACAAGGCAAGCATTTAAGTGTGATTTTATTACGTTTGCATTGGTGTTCATCAGCCTTTGGTCATCTGTCTATCAAGTAGAGCTGGCATCTGTATTACGATACATTTCTTTCAAGAAGAAATGTTCAGAAATATACAGTAAGTGACCATAGTTTCAGCTTCCATGTCAGGCCAAAGGGAGGTGAACTGATGGGGAGTGGGTAAATTAGACCCACTTCTTATTGATCCAGCTGTTAAAAACATTGTTCTCTTTTCCACCAAGCTCCTAAATTCTTATTTACTTGCCTAAATAGGAAGCTTGCATAGAGTCAGAGAGATCCCAAGCTGGTAATGGAATAATGATGACCATATACTTTGTCTTCTGTAGTGGGTCAGCAGACATAAAGTGAGGTTGTTTGATGTAAACCAGAATGTTCACTTACGTAGTTTTCATGCTACTTAATGGGAATATGTCAGCCACCATAGTACGCAATTAAAATTTAAGTAAGAGATTAGTGATAATAGAGTTAGGACTGTATAGCAATTTTTGTAAATCAAATTTAGGTCTCTTAAGGTCTGAGAACTTCAAAAAAAGATCAAGAACATAAATGCTATTCCTTGGTTCAGTGATTATATTTTTTAAATGTAATGTTGATATAGGATTTTTGCTCTTTGAGCTCAGCTAGATCCAGGTTCTTGTCTCACAACCAGGAAAAATTAGGGGTGCAGATACCAGAGAGTGAGTGGAATAGAATTTATTAAGCAAAAGGAAAGTTCTCAGCAAAGAGAGGGGTCCTGTAAAAGAGGTTCCTGGTTGTTCCCTTCCAGTTTTGAATGCAAGGACTTTTATATAAAAGTTGATGGGGCTGGGTTCCCTGTTTGTATAAGGTGGGAATTCCTGGTGGTTCCACCCCATTCTCCCTGGATGCATGTGGGCACTTAGTCTGCTGAGGGCATGTTTAGACAAGCCCCCTGTGCAAGTTCCCTTATCTGCACAAAACATGGGTCAGCGATTTGCTGGGGACCCTTCCCTTACTTTCCGCCTAAAGCAAGCTGGTTAACTCCTTTCAATGTCAAAGAAAAATTTGAGGTTTCTTCGCCAGTAGCTACTGCTTCTTCTTCACTTCTATAATTTATTCTTAGTTAGTGACAAACTACTTGAGAACCATTGAATGACTTCAATTTGTTGTGTTGGAAATTAAATAATCGTCAGTAGTTTGATAATATCAATGACTCCTAAATAACTGAAAAGCTTTTTTTTTCCCTCCAAATTGGGTGTTAGTAGTTAGTATTATGCACAAAATGAAGATAAAATATAAGTATATGATTTAATATACCTTTTGCTTTTTAGCTGCTCAAATAAGTGAAAAAATGATCCTTTCTATTAATAACAGCTTTTAAAGTTTTACAAGCTTGGTGTTTTCAAATAATTGCTAAAGGGGAAAATTATACTGTTATTTAATAGTGAATTAAGGATCTAGGGAGAATTGTTAAGCATTTCATTTTATTATTTCAGTAAACTTTATTTTCATTAAATCATATTGTTAAAGGCCTGAAATTCTATAAAAATTTGTTTAATGACATACTGACATGTTATTCATCAACCTTGGGGTCTATGTTTTTGAAAAATATGATGAGAAAAGCCCATTTGGCAAGATCGGGATCTCATAGAAAATAGGGATTTAGAAGCAAATAAATATGACCTTAAATATACTTAAAATGTATATTTAAAATAAGGACATAACTTCCTAAAGAAACTGGAATAATGAGTGTTTGCCAATTGTGTAGATACCCCTCCCCTGAGTGATCTTCTGTTAATAAAATAATGCTGCAATATGTGATTGCCTAAGGCAGAATCTCCCTAGCCTACTGTACTTTGTCTTAAGGTTTTTAAACTAACTTGTAATATAATAAAAGTTAGTCATATATGTATATATCAATATATACCATATATATGTGTGTATTTTTTTTTCTTAAATATGTGTGAAAATGCCCAGCCTTTTCACATATTACTCTGAGGCTTAAGGGTTGATTTTCATTGCCTGGTCTTTGTTCATTTATGGAATGGCTGAGTAAGTAACACATTGCATTGGGAAGCTTAGGGGCAGGGATAAAGGGTAGAGAGCATTAATGGTTAAGTGAGTGTCCTTTTATTTAAGAGGACAGAACATATCTATGCGTATATAAATATATGTTACATTTTAAAATTCTAGTAAACAAATACAGAGCTGTTTTCTCAAAACATAGATTTGCTAAACCCTCATTGAGGGATTATTGAATGGCCAGTTCATGTATTTCTAGAACTTACTCATATATTTCTTTGCTTTTTGTGAGGAAAGAGTAGTTTCTTTTTGTTCTTTTTATGGTTCTGGTAAGGCATTTTAGACAGTATGGTTGCATATAAAATTTCTTTGCAGAATCTAAAATTTGAGCTAAATATAGCCATTTTTAAATTGATTCCATGAGTACTTTACGGATTATACATAGTACAATGTTGAACTTCACCCTTCTTTGAAATAGTGAGACTGCCAAGTATATCAGGAGATGAAGTGATTATCAAACCGCAGTGATTAATAGCAAAAAGATCAAGGGAGACATAAGGTTAACATGGCTGGCTAGATGCAGCCAGGAAGTGCAGCTCCCACTGAGAGAGACCAAATTTTAGAGTAAACCACCATAATCTGGGCAGATCTTCAGAGACAAAATGCTCAGATTGGATGGAGAGGCAATGCTGAAATGAAGGCTGAAGATGGAGGAAGCTGGGAGCCCTGTGCTGGGTATCTGAATACCAGGGCTAGTTCCCAGCCCCGAATAGCTCTTGGGAAAGGGGTGAATGAGGAACTGAGGGAAGGCTCACTCCCACCGCCAGGCTCTGGGATCCTAGATCCTAGTTGCAGAACTCCGTGTCTCCCATGGATGTGTGAACTGGCAGGGGCATCTCCCTGGGGAGCAGGCAGAGACAGGCCGTTGGACAGCATGGAGCCCGAGAGTTTTTGTGCACTGGGGAGCTCCAGCAGAGAGCAGCCATAGAGCTGCTCTATGGGGAGGGCTCTTCGTCCCTTGCTGGGAGGTGTGGACCCTAGCTGATCTTCCAGCTAGGAGAGAGTGAAACCAGCTTCTCTGTGGGACTAGGGCACATCTATTCTGCAAGGCTTCCTGCCTGCTGGCCCCACCCAGGGTCACGCATAGCCACCCTGTAGTGGGTGCACAGCCCAGCCCCTGCAGCACAGCCTGAGTATGTTACTGTACCTGAGTACGTTCCCAGTGACTTGGAAGCACACTGGATCCTCCCAGTACAGGCTAGAATGCCAACCCAGTCCACAGGATGTCCCAGTGCCCCCAGGGCTGCTTCATGCAGCATTTTGGGAGTAGGGAGCCAAGATCTGTGTCCAGCACTCAAGTCAAGTAGGAGGGGGCAGGATCTTCCAGTTACTGGGCTGGGGTGGGAGGGGAGCAGGGTATGCCTACCTCCACAGAGTTGATCCAGAGAGAGTGAGGCATGTCTTCCTCCTGCAGCCCCTGACCAAGAAGGCCCCAGAGCCTGAAACACCTAACAAAAGAAACACGGGCACAGCACCAGTGATTGGAGGGAGGCTCCCCCAAGTCCCAGGAGCAGACCTAGTGAGGAGCCCATGTCTCTCCCCTGCCCACTGCAGAGCATGCCTGGGAACATGAGGAAGAACAAACGAGCCTCATGGCAGGGTATTAACTTATGTAATTAATGGCCATTAGTCTTAAGCACCATCTAATGGATTGCATCCGAGACTACAGCACCAAAAATCTGCCCCACTACTATATGCTCCTTTGAAATCCAGCACAAGAATTTGTTACCAGAAAGTGGTCCCAATTCAGACCCCAAGAGAGGGTTTTTGGATCTCTTACAAGAAAGAATTCAAGATGAGTCCATAAATTGAAAAAGCAAGTTTATTAAGAAAGTAAAGGAATAAAAGAATGGCTACTCCATAGACAGAGCAACCCCGAGGGCTGCTGGTTGTCCATTTTTATAGTTATTTATTGATTATGTGCTAAACAAGGGGTGGATTATTTATGCCTCCCCTTTTTAGACCACATAGGGGTAACTTGTTGACATTGCATGGCACTTGTAAACTCTCATGGTGCAAGTGAGAGTGTAGAGTGTAGCAGTCAGGATGACCCAAGGTCACTCTCATTGCCATTTTGGTTTTGGTGGGTCTTAGCCAGCTTCTTTACTGCAGCCTGTATAATCAGCAAGATCTTTATAACCTGTACCTTGTGCCGACCTCCTGTCTCATCCTGTGAATTATAATGCCTAACTCTCTGGGAATGCAGTCCAGTAGGTCTCAGCCTTATTTTACCCAGCCCTTATTCAACATGGAGTTGCTCTGGTTCAAACGCCTTTGACATTTCCCCCCTCCCTTAAAAGAACCCTTAATCTTAAGGGTTACAGAGGGGTGGAGATCAATCTTCTGTAACTTCTTGATGCTGAATAGAAGCGATGACATTCCTCCCTAATTGTTAGATGTCTTGCATTCAGGGTAGAGAGGAGCTCAGTTAGAAATCATCGGTATGTCAAAGGCCATTTATAATTCTTGAGTTCTGACAGAATGCGATATCTGGAAGATTAATAAGTATTTAAGAAGACATTCAGTAAGCTTATTCTGCATTCCTACACAAAGAGTACAACAGCAACATATTCCACAACGGTAAAGCAAGATCAGCAAAATTATCCCAAGTAAACTAAATAAGAAGGTTTTCCATGAACTTGTCAACTGATGGAACCAACCTGATATGGGGTTACTAGCTGATTCCACTATGCATCCAGAATTAGAATATTGATCTAGATTTCTACATTATCCGACCCTTTTGTTTTTTTCTGAGTAGCAGCCAGAGATCACTGGTTGGCTCACAGGAGTAAGCAGGGTTAGTCTAAATTGTAGGAAAAACCTCAAAAACAACTGATGAGACTAGAATTCAATAACAGGTGTACCACAGTTCTTGAAACAATTTTTTTCCTCTCTCTGGTTTTCCATTTTTACTTAAGACATAATGGTAAGACCAATTTGTTTTATTATACTTGGCCTATTTGTATAAAGTGTAGCAAGAATAATTATTTTTCACATAAGCTGTTTTTAAATTGGCTTTGATGGAACTCTGTTCCATGAAAGGAATCTTAGGTAAGACTTCTTAAAAGCTGAGCCCTGCCATGCGTTTGTACCCTCAAGGACCTAGGAGTTGGGTAAATTCCTCTCCTTTTGAGGTCCCAAGATAACTTGGGGCTCCTGGACCTGTCACAAAGTGACATTTTGTTACTTACCACAGGTCAGGAACCCTGTACAGGAACTGTATAGACAAGGTATGAGGCCAGTTTTCCCAAGGGTCTTTTATTGGCTCTATGAATTAAATGATTCCTCAAAGAAAAACACACCATTTCAGTTAAAGCCTTGGTGTATTAGTCTGTTCTCACACTGCTGATAAAGACATACCTGATATTGGGTAATTTATAAAGGAAAGAGGTTTAATTGACTCACAGTTCCACATGGCTGGAGAGACCTCACAATCATGTTGGAAGAGCAGGGGAGGTCTTACAAGGCAGCAAGCAAAAGAGAACGTGTGCAGGGGAACTCCTCTTTATAAAACCATCAGCTCTCATGAGACTTATTCACTATCACGTGAACAGCCTGTGGAAGACCCACCCCCATGATTCAATTACCTCCCACCAGGTCCCTCCCATGACATGTGAGAATTACGGAACCTACAATTCAAGATGAGATTTGAGTGGGGGCAGAGCCAAACCATATTATTCCACCCCAGCCCCTCCCAAATATCATGTCCTCACGTTTCAAAACCAGTCATCCCTTCCCAGCAGTCCTGCAAAGTCTTAACTCATTTCAGCATAACTCAAAAGTCCACAGTGCAATGTCTCATCCAAGACAAGGCAAATCCCTTCCACCTGCGAGCCTGTAAAATCAAAAGAAAGTTACTTACTTCCTAGATACAATGGAGCTACTGGCATTGAGTAAATATACTTGTTCCAAATAGAAGAAGTTGGCCAAAACAAAAGGGCTACAATGCCCATGCAAGTCTGAAATATAGTGAGGCAATCAAATCTTAAAGCTCCAAAATGATCTCCTTTGACTCCATGTCTTACATCCAGGTCACATTGATGCAAGAGGTGGGTTCCCATGGTCTTGGGCAGAGCTGCCCCTGTGGCTTTGCAGGGTATAGCCCCACTCCTGGCTACTTTCTCGGGCTTGCGTTGTCTGTGACTTTTCCAGGTGCACAGTGCAAGCTGTCAGTGTATCTACCATTTTGGGGTCTGGAGGATGGTGGCCCTCTTCTCAAGCTCTACTAGGCAGCCCCCCAGTGGGGACTCTGTATGGGGACTCCCATGTTAAATTTTCCTTCTACACTGACCTAGCATAGGTTCTCCAGGAGGGCTCTACCTCTGCAGCACACCTCTGCCCGGCATCCAGGTATTTCCACACATCCTCCGAAAGGTAAGCCTAGGTTCCCAAACTGCAATTTTTGACGTTTGTGCACCTGCAGGCTTGACACCACATGGAAGCTACCACAGCTTGAGGCTTGCACCCTCTAAAGCCACAGCCCAAGCTGTACCTTGGCCCCTTTTAGCCACAGCTGGAGTGGCTAGAATACAGGGCATCAGGTCCCTAGACTGCACGCTGCAGAGGTGCTCTGGGCCTGGCCCAGGAAACCATTTTTTGCTCCTAGGCCTCTAGGCCTGTGATGGAAGGGGCCACCGTGAAGGTCTCTGACATGCACTAGAGACATTTTCCCCATATTCTTGGTGATTAATATTGGGCTCCTCATTACTTATTCAAATTTCTGCAGCTGGCTTGAATTTCTCTGCAGGAAATGGGTTTTTCTTTTCTGTTGCATTGTCAGTCTGCAAATTTTGCAAACTTTTATTCTCTGTTTCCCTTTTAAAACTGAATGCTTTTGACAGCACCCGAGTCATCTCTTGAATGCTTTGCTGCTTAGAAATTTCTTCCACCAGATACCCTAAATCATCTCCCTCATGTTCAAAATTCCACAGATCTCTAGGGCAGAGGCAAAATGCTGCCAGTCTCTTTGCATAGCAAGAATAACCTATACTCCATTTCCCAACAAGTTCCTTATCTCCATCTGAGACCACCTCAGCCTGGACCTTAATTGTCCATATCACTATCTGCATTTTGGTCAAAGCCATTCAACAAGTCTCTAGGAAGTTTCAAACTTTCCCACATTTTCCTATCTTCTTCTGAGCCCTCCAGACTGTTCCAACCTTTGCCTATCACCCAATTCCAAAGTCAGTTCCACATTTTCACATAGCACCTCACTCTTCTGGTGTTGCAGGAAGTCAGGGACCCTGAATGGAGGGACCAGCTGGAACTACGGCAGAGAAACATAAACTATGAAGATTTCATGGGCATATATCAGTTCCCAAAAAATACTTTTATAATTTCTTATGCCTGTCTTTACTTTAATCTCTTAATCCTGTTATGTTCATATGCTGAGGATATATGTCACCTCAGGACCACTGTGATAATTTTGTGAACTGTACAGATTGATCGTAAAACTTGTGTGTGAACAATGTGAAATCAGTGCATCTTGATAAAGAACAGAATAACAGTGATTTTTAGGGAAGAAGGGAAGACAACCATTAGGTCTGACTGCCTGCGGGACTGGGTAAAAAGAACCATATTTTTCTTCTTGCAGAGAGCCTATAAGCAGATGTACAAGTAGGAGAGATATCACTAAATTCTTTTCCTAGCAAGGAATATTAATATTAATACCCTGGGAAAGGAATGCATTCCTGGGGGGAGGTTTATAAATGGCTGCTCTGGGAGTGTCTGTTTTATGCAGTTAAGATAAGGACTGAGATACGCCCTGAACTTCTGCAGTACCGTCAGGCTTATTAGGGTGGGGGAAAACTCCACCCTGTTAAATTTGTGGTCAGACCAGTTCTCTGCTCTTGAACCCTGTTTTCTGTTGTTTAAGATGTTTATCAAGACAATATGTGCACCACTGAACATAGACCCTTATCAGTAGTTCTGCTCTTGCCCTTTGACTTGTGATCTTTGTTGGAACTGTATCAGCGGTTCTGCTTTTTTTTTGTCCTGTTCCCTCAGAAGCATGTGACCATTGTTCTGCTTTTTGCTCTTTAAAGCAGGTGATCTTTGTACCTACTCCCTGTTTTACACCCTCTCCCCTTTTCAAACCCTTAATTAAAAAACTTGCTTGTTTGAGGTCCAGGTGGGCATCATAGTTCTACTGATATGTGATGTCACCCCCGGTGGTCCAGCTATAAAATTCCTCTCTTTATACTGTCTCTCTTTATTTCTTAGCCAGCCAACACTTACAGAAAATGGAAAGAATCTACATTGATATATTGGGGGCAGGTTCCCCTGATATAATGGTACGAATTTACTGTATTAGTGTATTCTCATACTGCTGAGAAAGACATACCAGAAACTGGGTAATTTACAAGGATAAAGGATTTATCAGACTTACACTTCCACATGGCTGGGGAGGCCTCATAATCATGGTAGAAGACAAAGGAGGAGCAAAGTCACATTTTGTGTGGTGGCAAAGAAGAAAGAGTGTGTCCAGGGGATTTTCCCTTTATAAAACCATCAGATCTCATGATACTTATTCACTATCACAGAACAGCATGGAAAAGACATGCCCCCATGATTCACTTACCTCCCACTGGGTCTCTCCGATGACATATGGGAATTATGGGAGCTACAATTCAAAATGAGATTTGAGTGGTGACATAGCCAAACCATATTACTTGGTAAAATAACCAGTTTTTCCAATTGTGTGCTGTTACCAAAAAGAAAAAAAAGATTCTTATTGCACTTACACAAATAAGTATATTGTCATAAGTTAAGAATACTCACAACTAGTTTGCAAATTTTGGAGAAATTAGATAGAAACAAATATGCTGCAAATTTTATTCAGGGGAACTCCTCTTTATAAAACCATCAGATCTTGTAAGACTTATTCACTATCATGTGACCGGCCCAGGGAAGACCCACCCCCATGATTCAGTTACCTCCCACCGGCTCCTCCCATGACATGTGGGAATTATGGAACCGACAGTTCAAGATGAGATTTGAGTGGGGGCAAAGCCAAACCAGTAAAGTAAAATAGAGGAGTATACTTTACTCAATTTTTTTTATATGTAACTTTTTATATATATAAAAAATATACATATTTTTTATATGTATAAAAATACACATATTTTTTATATGTATAAAAATACATATTTTTTATACGTATAAAAATACACATTTTTTATATAACTTTACATTCTAGGGTACATGTGCACAACGTGCAGGTTTGTTACATATGTATACATGTGCCATGTTGGTGTGCCGCACTACATTAACTCATCATGTACATTAGGTATATCTCCTAATGCTATCTCTCCCCACTCCCCCCACCCCACAACAGGCCCCAGTGTGTGATGTTCCCCTTCCTGAGTCCAAGTGTTCTCATTGTTCATAGTTTACAGTCCCACCAACAGTGGAAAAGTGTTCCTATTTCTCCACATCCTCTCCAGCACCTGTTGTTTCCTGACTTTTTAATGATCACCATTCTAACTGGTGTGAGATGGTATCTCATTGTGGTTTTGATTTGCATTTCTCTGATGGCTAGTGATGATGAGCATTTTTTCATGTGTCTGCTGGCTGCATAAATGTCTTCTTTTGAGAAGCGTCTCTTCATATCCTTTGCCCACTTTTTGATGGGGTTGTTTTTTTCTTGTAGATTTGTTTGAGTTCTTTGTAAGTTCTGGATATTAGCCCTTTGTCACAAGAGTGGATTGCAAAAATTTTCTCCCATTGTGTAGGTTGCCTGTTCACTCTGATGGTAGTTTCTTTTGCTGTGCAGAAGCTCTTTAGTTTAATTAGATCCCATTTGTCAATTATGGCTTTTGTTGCCATTGCTTTTGGTGTTTTAGTCATGAAGTCTTTGCCCATGCCTATGTCCTGAATGGTATTGCCTAGGTTTTCTTCTAGGGTTTTTATGGTTTTAGGTCTAACATTTAAGTCTCTAATCCATCTTGAATTAATTTTTGTGTAAGGTGTAAGGAAGGGATCCAGTTTTAGCTTTCTACTTATGGCTAGCCAGTTTTCTGTGCACCATTTATTAAATAGGGAATCCTTTCCCTATTTCTTGTTTTTGTCAAGTTTGTCAAAGATCCGATGGTTGTAGATGTGTAGTGTTATTTCTGAGGGCTCAGTTCTGTTCCATTGGTCTATATCTCTGTTTTGGTACCAGTACCATGCTGTTTTGGTTACTGTAGCTTTGTAGTGTAGTTTGAAGTCAGGTAGTGTGATGCCTTCAGCTTTCTTCTTTTGGCTTAGGATTGTCTTGGCAATGCAGACTATTTTTGGTTCCATGTGAAGTTTAAAGTAGTTTTTTCCAATTCTGTGAAGAAAGTCATTGGTAGCTTAATGGGGATGGCATTGAATCTATAAATTACCTTGGGGAGTATGGCCATTTTCACACTATTGATTCTTCCTATCCATAAGCATGGTATGTTCTTCCATTTGTTTGTGTCCTCTTTTATTTCACCGAGCAGTGGTTTGTAGTTCTCCTTGAAGAGGTCCTTCACATCCCTTGTAAGTCGGATTCCTAGATATTTTATTCTCTTTGAAGCAATTGTGAATGGGAATTTACTCATAATTTGGCTCTGTGTTTGTCTGTTATACAGTAGGAATGCTTGTGATTTTTGAACATTGATTTTGTATCCTGAGACTTTGCTGAAGTTGCTTATCAGCTTAAGGAGATTTTGGGCTGAGATGATGGGGTTTTCTAAATATAAAATCATGTCATCTGCAAACAGGGACAATTTGACTTCCTCATTTCCTAATTGAATACCCTTGATTTCTTTCTCTTGCCTGATTGCCCTAGCCAGAACTTCCAACACTATGTTGAATAGGAGTGGTGAGAGAGGGCATCCTTGTCTTGTGGCAGGTTTCAAGGGGAATTTTTCCAGTTTTTGCTCATTCAGTATGATATTGGCTGTGGGTTTGTCATAAATAGCTCTTATTATTTTGAGATACGTTCCATCAGTACCAAATTTATTGAGAGTTTTTAGCATGCAGGGCTGTTGAATTTTGTTGAAGGCCTTTTCTACATGTATTGAGATAATCATGTGGTTTTCGTCTTTGATTCTGATTATATGCTGGATTATGTTTATTGATTTGCATATATTGAACCAGTCTTACATCCCAGGGATGGAGCCCACTTGATCATGGTGGATAAGCTTTTCGATGTGCTGCTGGATTCGGTTTGCCAATATTTTATTGAGGATTTTTGCAATGGTGTTCATCAGGGATATTGGTCTAAAATTCTCTTTTTTTTGTTGTATCTCTGCCAGGCTTTGGTATCAGGATGATGTTGGCCTCATAAAATGAGTTAGTGAGGATTCCTCTTTTTCTATTGATTGGAATAATTTCTGAAGGAATGGTAGCAGTTCCTCCTTGTACCTCTCATAGAATTTGGCTGTGAATCCGTCTGGTCCTGGACTTTTTTTGGTTGGTAGGCTATTATTTGTTGCCTCAATTTCAGAGCCTGTTATTGGTCTAGTCAGGGATTCAACTTCTTCCTGGTTTAGTCTTGGGAGATTGTATGTGTACAGAAATTTATCCATTTCTTCTAGATTTTCTAGTTTATTTGCGTAGAGGTGTTTATAGTATTCTCTGATGGTAGTTTGTATTTCTGTGGGGTCAGTGGTGATATCCTCTTTATCATTTTTTATTGTATCTATTTGATTCTTCTCTCTTTTCTTCTTTATTAGTCTTGCTAGTGGTCTATCAATTTTGTTGATCTTTTCAAAAAACCAACTCCTGGATTCGTTGATTTTTTGGAGGGTTTTTTGTGTCTCTATCTCCTTCAGTTCTGCTCTGATCTTAGTTATTTCTTGCCTTCTGCTAGCTTTTGAATGTGTTTGCTCTTGCTTCTCTAGTTCTTTTAATTGTGATGTTAGGGTGTGAATTTTAGATCTTTCCTGCTTTTTCTTGTGGGCATTTAGAGCTATAAATTTCCCTCTACACACTGCTTTAAATGTGTTCTAGACATACTGGTATGTTGTATCTTTGTTCTCATTGGTTTGAAAGAACATCTTTATTTCTGCCTTCATTTCATTATGTACCCAGTAGTCATTCAGGAGCAGGTTGTTCAGGTTCCATGTAGCTGAGCAGTTTTGGTTGAGTTACTTAATCCTGAGTTCCAGTTTGATTGCACTGTGGTCTGAGAGACAGTTTGTTATAATTTTTGTTCTTTTCCATTTGCTGAGGAGTTCCTTACTTCCAACTTTGTGGTCAATTTTGGAATAAGTGTGATGTGGTGCTGAGAAGAATGTATATTCTGTTGATTTGGGGTGGAGAGTTCTGTAGATGTCTATTAGGTCCACTTGGTGCAGAGTTGAGTTCAATTCCTGGATACCTTTTTTAACTTTCTGTCTCATTGATCTGTCTAATGTTGACAGTAGGGTGTTAAAGTCTCCCATTATTATTGTGTGAGAGTCTAAGTCTCTCTGTAAGTCTCTAAGGACTTGCTTTATGAATCTGGGTGCTCCTGTATTGGGTGCATATATATTTAGGATAGTTAGCTCTTCTTGTTGAATCAATCCCTTTACCATTATGTAATGGCCTTCTTTGTCTCTTTTGATATTTGTTGGTTTAATGTCTGTTTTATCAGATTCTAGGATTGCAACCCCTGCCTTTTTTTGTTTTCTATTTGTTTGGTAGATCTTCCTCCCTCCCTCTATTTTGAGCCTATGTGTGTCTCTGCATGTCAGATGGGTCTCCTGTATACAGCAATCTGATGGGTCTTTGACTCTTTATCCAATTTACCAGTCTTTTTCTTTTAATTGGAGCATTTAGCCCATTTACGTTTAAGGTTAATATTGTTATGTGTGAACTTGATCCTGTCATTATGATGTTAGCTGGTTATTTTGCTCTTTAGTTGATGCGATTTCTTCCTAGCATCGATGGTCTTTACATTTTGGCATGTTTTTGCAGTGGCTGGTACCGGTTGTTCCTTTCCATGTTTAGTGCTTCCTTCAGGAGATCTTGTAGGGGAGGCCTGCTGGTGACAAAATCTCTCAACATTTGCTTGTCTGTAAAGGATTGTATTTCTCCTTCACTTGTGAAACTTAGTTTGGCTGGATATGAAATTCTGGGTTTAAAATTCTTTTCTTTAAGAATGTTGAATATTGGCCCCTACTCTCTTCTGGCTTGGAGAGTTTCTGCCGAGAGATCTACCGTTAGTCTGATGGGCTTCCCTTTGTGAGTAAGCCGACCTTTCTCTCTGGCTGCCCGTAACATTATTTCCTTCATTTCAGCTTTGGTAAATCTGACAATTATGTGTCTTGGAGTTGCTCTTCTTGAGGAGTATCTTTGTGGCATTCTCTGTATTTCCTGAATTTGAATGTTGGCCTGCCCTACTAGGTTGAGGAAGTTCTCCTGGATGATATCCTGAAGAGTGTTTTCCAACTTGATTCCATTCTCCCCATCACTTTCATGTACACCAATCAGTCGTAGATTTGTCTTTTCACATCATCCCATATTTCTCGTAGGCTTTGATTGTTTCTTTTTACTCTTTTCTCTCTAAACTTCTCTTCTCGCTTCATTTCATTCATTTGATCGTCAATCATTGTTACTGTTTCTTCCAGTTGATCGAGTCAGTTACTGAAGCTTGTGCGTTTGTCACGTAGTTCTTATGTCATGGTTTTCAGCTCTATCAGGTTATTTAAGGACTTCTCTACATTGGTTATTCTAGTTAGCCATTTGTCAAATCTTTTTTCAAGGTTTTTAGCCTCTTTGTGATGGGTTTGAACTTCCTCCTTTAGCTTGAAGTTTGATCATCTGAAGCCTTCTTCTCTCAACTCGTCAAAGTCATTCTCTCTCCAGCTTTGTTCCGTTGCTGGTGAGGAGTTGCATTCCTTTGCAAGGGGAGAGGCGCTGTAATTTTTTGAATTTTCAGCTTTTCTGCACTGTTTTTTCCCCATCTTTGTGGTTTTATCTACCTTTGGTCTTTGATGGTGGTGATGTACAGATGTGGTTTTGGTATGGATATCCTTTCTGTTTGTTAGTGTTCCTTCTAACAGTCAGGACCCTCAGCTGTAGGTCTGTTGGAGTTTACTGGATGTCCACTCCAGACCCTGTTTGCCTGGGTATCAGCCGCGGAGGCTGCAGAAGAGTGAATATTGCTGAACAGCAAATGTTGCTGCCTGATCGTTCCTCTGGAAGCTTCGTCTCAGAGGGATACCCGGCCGTGTGAGGTGTAAGATGTCAGTCTGTCCGTTGGGGTGTCTCCCAGTTAGGCTACTCGGGAGTCACAGACCCACTTGAGCAGGCCATCTGTCCGTTCTCAGATCTCAAACTCCATGCTAGGAGAACCACTACTGTCTTCAAAGCTGTCAGACAGGGACATTTACATCTGCAGAGGTTTCTGCTGTCTTTTGTTTGGCTATGCCCTGTCCCCAGAGGTGGAGTCTACAGAGGCAGGCAGGCCTCCTTGTAGACTGGGCTCCACCTAGTTCGAGCTTCCTGGCCGCTTTGTTTACCTACTCAAGCCTCAGCAATGGTGGGCACCCCTCCTGCAGCCTCGCTGCCACCTTGCAGTTAGATCTCAGACTGCTGTGCTAGCAATGAGGGAGGCTCCATGGGCATGGGACCCTCTGAGCCAGGTGCGCTGGATTTAATCTCCTAGTGTGCCATTTGCTAAGACCCTTGGTAAAGTGCAGTATTAGGGTGGGAGTGACCTGATTTTCCAGGTGTTTTGTGTTACGGTTTCCCTTGGCTAGGAAAGGGAATTCCCCTCCCCCTTGCACTTCCTGGGTGAGACAATGCCTCACCCTGCTTCAGCTGTCACTCGTTGGACTGCACCCACTGTCCTGCACCCACTGTCCTGCACCCACTGTCTGACATGCGCCAGTGAGATGAACCCGGTACCTCAACTGGAAATGCAGAAATCACCGTCTTCTGTGTCACTCACACTGGGAGCTAGAGGCTGGAGCTCTTCCTTTTTGGCCATCTTGGAATCACCCCCCTACTTTACTCAATTGTTAAAAGCTATGAATACCTCAAAAGTTTCTTTGATGCTGAAAAACAAAACAAAGGACCAGCAATGTTTGAAGCAAAGTCAAAAAGATTACCTTAGTGTTTTATTAGTTCAGTTCATGCAGTTAACTCCTGTTTTGCTTGATATTTATGAACATTTCAGCTTTCTATGAGAGTTTTTCAAGTTTTTTACTTCTATTCTGATGTCACAATCACCATAGTTATCAGAAGCCTGCATTTAAGTGCACCTCTCAAAGTCTAATAGCTGATTATAAATCGCCTTTTGAAGAGGATTAAAACAAGACAACAATTGTCTGTGAATGATATAATGTCTTTGTAAAACCACAGTCAAAAACACAATTGACAAGGAAATTTGGTTACCTGTGTGGCATACAGTGATTTTATGTAACAATTATAATTATCAGTAACATACAGTTATTCATATTGGAATTGTAGGAGTTTCTCATAGTTTAGAACACATACAAAACATATTTATACAAATACAATCCAAAGATAAACATCACTTCCTGTATGATTTTAATATACCAGATAAGCCAAATTTTACCTTTACATTAATGTGCTATTATTGATAAACCAAATTTTTAATAAAACCTTATAAACAAATCTATTTAACCTTTATTAGTTTGACCATAAGGTAATAGTCTCGTAAACCTTTTATAACCCTTTACATTTTTTTTAAATGAGCAGATCAGTGCTAAGAAAAACCTATTTTGCTTTTATTCCAATGTTTAATTTGTGGAAAAACTGAATAATACCCTTTTAACTTTAGCCAATATGTTCACACACAGAACCTCTTTTACAATTAATTTTTCACAAACCTTCCACAACTTGCTTAAACCTTCAGGTTTATTTTATCTAACTTAAAACAATTCTTTAACCTTTTAATCTTGGGGAAAAAAAAAATCCACATCCCCTGCCTTTTTATAATCTTTTACCAAAAAACACATTTCACTTTCTTTACACACTTTGCATGTAAAACTGTTTTTAGTAGTCTCAATTATGTGTTACAGTGTTAACTCTTGGTGATTTTTACTTTTGATGAAAACCTTGGTGGGAGATTTTAATTATGTACTAGGTGTTTAGTCTAGGACAATAGGCAGAAGTGCAGATAAGGTAAGGGCTGACTCTTTCCCCATAGCTAGGGGACATGGCTTTCCACACGTCCCAGGTCTTAGCCAATATGGAATGATCCAATGTAGATAAACTGAACAATTTTCCAAAGTCAAAGAAGAAGTTTTTGACCCTAAACCATTTAGAAAACCTAATATCTGACCTGCCTAATTTAGACCAAATGTCTGAATTTTAAAGACATCTTTATTTTTCAATAATTTTTAAAACTGCCTTCATTTCCAAAAGACTTAAGTCATATGAAGTAAATGACATCACACATTTTACTTTTCTGACAAAATATTTGATTTAAGCCCTTACTATTTTTAAACTAATCAAAGCCTTTTCATATATAAACATCACACACACACACACACACACACACACCACATACAAATACATAGAGAGACAGAAGGTCCAGTAGTTGTAAATTTTTCATTTCCAGTTTTTAAGTTTCTCTTTAAAGCAGGCATTTTTCCAGGGCCTAATAAGCAGACACAGCTGGAAAGCAAAACTGGTCTCCAAAAATTAAGGGTCCCATGTTTATACCAGATCCTGGTTCTCAAAAAGATAGAATTAACCAATCTCCCATGGGAGTCTTATCTCTCAGTGGGGGGTGAGGACATTTCCATAACTTCTAGGTGGCCAAGAGCATGTTTCTCTGATCTAAACTTGCAGAGATGAGTATCTCCCATAACTGCCATTAGCTAGCCCCAAAAGTATATTTCCTACCTAGTTATTACATACCAAAGCTCTCTCATAATGTGAAGTAATTTCGGATACCCCCAATATCAATAATGCCAGACAACACAGTGCAAAAGAGAACAGAGCCTTTAATTTTGAGAGGGATTTATCCACTTCCAGTTCCTGGGCTTTTATGAGAAAAACAGAGGATTTTTTCCCCCCTCAAAATAGGGTCTGTGCTGCCTCCTCTGTTTTTTTCAAGGAGTCCCAGGCTATTAGAGCTTGAGTATATGCTTTTAATTAAGCTGACGTTTAACCATAGCGCTCTTTAAAAAAGTCCTTTTAAATTTCTTTCTTTTTTTTTCCTAGACAGAGTCTCAATCTGTCGCCCAGGCTGGAGTGCAGTGACACAATCTCCGCTCACTGCAACCTCTGCCTCCTGTGTTCAAGTGATTCTCATACCTCAGCCTCTCAAGTAGCTGGCATTACAAGCATGTACCACCATTCCTGGCTAATTGTGTGGTAGAGACAGGGTTTTGCCATGTTGACCAGGCTGGTTGCACTTGGCCTCAAGTGATCCACTTGCCTCAGCCTCCCAAAATGCTGAGATTATAGGCATTAGCCACCGCGCCTGCCTCTTTTAAATTTCTTATTACCGTCTTAATGAAAGCCTTTTACGGCTATAAACTTCTCTCTCAACACTGCTTTGGCTGCATCCTAGAGATTTTGGTAAATTGTGTCCCTATTTTCATTAATTTCAAATTTTTTTTATTTCTGACAATTTCTGTGTTCGCGCAGGAGTTATTCAGGAGCAAATTGTTTAATTTCCATGTATTTGTATAGTTTTGAGAGCTCTTCTTGATTGCACTTATACATTTGTTTAACTTTAAACCATATTCTGGATTGTTGTTTTGTCCCATTACACTGTTAAAGGAAAAAGAGAAAATATTCCATTTTGGAATAAAATGAAATATGAGCTATGCTGTAAAAACAAACATTGCAATATGAACATATGGAATGAAGCAGCTTTATTGGAAAACTCAGATCCGTGGAGGTGGCAGCACTTGTGTTTGAGATTCACAAATGTTAGTGTTAGCTTAAGTGGGATAATGATGCTTAAAAAAAGAGCAGAATTTCCAGTGTGCACAGAGAAAAATACTGATAAGTCTTGATTTTATTAAAAGTAGGAAGTAAAGTAAAGTCATATAAAGAAAAGTCCTCACATATTACCTGAACTCAAAGGGTAATTGTGTTGTATCATATGGCTTCAGTTAGTTGGATTTACATAATCTTATGTCAGTATCCACTAGCATTGAGGTGGGGCCACTCTAATAAGAAATCCTTCAGGCTGGATAGAGAAAGAAAGTTTTTTAATTTATTTAACTAGTTAAGTTCACTTATGTATTGTAACTGAATAAGTCTGGCAAAAATAGATGATAGACAAAAGAAACTAAAAATTAGGGCTCAGAATATAAAATTTAAAATAAATGGAACCTTAGAGAACATCCAACACAGTTTCCCATCTCGTCTGCTTTGATCTCTCCTGATTTGCTTGCAACTTCTTCCCATTCCTGGGAACATGCCCACACCAACCTAAATGTGGACAGACACAGGCTTCTGCATAAGGGCCAGAAAGGATCTTTAGACCTAGAGCAAGTTCAAACCCTGCTTTGAAAAGAAAATCTTTTCTTGACGAAAGACTCTACAAAAAGTCAAGTCTGCCTATGCCAAGGTCTCTTTTTGAAAAACAACTAGTTGTTAATAAAAGCACATGCTGCCCCATCCTCCCGCCCCTGGGTTTATGTGTGTGCATGTACCCAAGTGTGTGTGTGTGTTATTTGATGGAAATAGAAACTCTTCAAACATCCACATCCTTCCTTGGGAAGAGTAGCTCTTTATTCTGTGATTTTTGTCCATTTTTTGTTTATATTAAATACAGTTTTTTCTTGTCAATTGATGTTAACAGACTTTTATTTTAATGTCCTTGTTAACAAGGTAACCTGACGTTCATCACCAGTTTGTTTGCATGTTCTTATTTAGGAAATTGCACCTGTTCATAAGACAGTGCCATAGACCAGTTTTTTAATTATCATGCAGACATTTTAGCTCCTTAATGCTATGTCTCCACTTTGTCATTGCTTTTTATTATATAATTAAAAGTTTTATTTAGATGAGTCTCTAAGAAAGTATTAATAGGAACAGTCTGTTTCAACAGAAGTGTTTCAAGAATGTTCATTTTTCAATAATTTAAAAATAAATCTTACATACCTCAAAGTTTTAAAATCTTCAGACTAATCAAAGCACTCTATAGGAAATATTGGGCTGTCGAAGTTCAAACTAGATGATTAATTTGAAAGAGATAAATTTTTTCTAATGAGTTTTTCTTCTTTATATTTCAACCATTTGTTATTGACTTGCATTCTGTTTAAGGAAAATAGAGAATATAAAAAGTGAAAATACAATGAGGAACATACAGCCGACACTTATTAAGCGTCTGCTCTATGGCAGACAGTATTCTAAGCTCTTTACCTGAATTGGTTTGTTCTCAGCACTGTTAAAACTGACTAAAAACAATACTATAAAATAGGAGTCATTCTCATCTCCATTTTGCAGATAAAGCAGGCGAGGTACAGAGAAGTTTAGCAACTTGACCAAAGTCACACAGCTAGTAGGTAGCAGGTTTGAACTTTGACTGTCCCATTCCAGACTACTGAATTTTCCTAAAATCTGTCTCTGAGAGAAAAGATACTGTATCTCTATTAAAAGTTGAAAAACATTTCTATTAAATAGTTGTATGTTCTATGAAGAGTTTGGAACACTGAAATTAGCTTTGGCTTTTCAGTCTATTTTAATATATGACCAATATGTTTCATTAGAAAAACAAATACATAATCTCTAGCTCTATTGTTTTTATTTTTTAAGCAGGTTTAAGCAGTATGATAATTTCACAAGCATTACAAAATTATCAAATTGTATAACAGTTGATTTGTCATAAAATTTGGCCAGTTTTTTTTTTTTACAAAAAAACCACAAGTTTTTAAAAAAAAATATGAAATTTTTGTGCTTCTGTTTTTTCTTCAGAAACTAGATTTCATGCTATTCATTTTTAAAAAATTGTTGGTAATCCAAGTTTTTAAATGTCAGTAAACTTTCATATTACTGAAAGGAGAAATTTGGTAAGGAAACTTTCTAACAGTTTACAGTTCTTCATGGACAATATAAATAATTAATTGTTAGGTGGGGTGTCTATATGTTGTCAGTTCTGAGTGTGAAGGTTTTAATCTTTAATTTGTCATTCAACTTGTGATATTTCCCAGCATTAAGATGACCACATCATTTGCTTAAAAGAAAAAAAAAAAAAAAAGAAACAATAACTCAAGATTTTCAGTCTTTTAGTATCTTTTAAACCTTTTTATTTCACTATGTTCTGGAAGAATGAAAAGCAATAATTTTAAAATCAACATTAAATATAAAAGAAGTGGGGGTATATATGACAAGTTAATTCTGTACTACCTTTTATATTTGTTTTTACATTATCAACAAACATGACAAAAATGTACTAGGCCTATAAAATGTATTGTCATCATATACTTTGGAGGGTAATACATGGTTTTTAAATTTTTGTTACTCAGTTGAGTTAAAAGTACTCAGTTAAAATTAAGAAAGCCTCAGTAAAGTGCAGCTGTCAACAGCCTTTTTCTGGGAGTTCCACATCTGTGGATTCAACCAACCATAGATTGAAAATATTTGGGAAAAAAAGCACAATAAAAAATAATACAATAAAATTAACAAAAATACAGTGTAACTATTTACATAGCATTTACATTGTATTAAATATTATGCATAATCTAGAAATGATCTAAAGGATATTGGAAGATGTGTGTAGGTTATAAGCCAATACTTAATCATTTTATAGAGTGACTGGAACAGCTACAGATTTTGTTATCCGAGGGAATCCTGAAACCAATACCCTACAGATACTGAGTAAGACTGTAGTCTGTGCCAAGTAGTTATTTGTCTCTAATTGATTGTTCTGGACTTAATATGTGTGTAGTTTTTAGTTTTACTAATGATTATTCCTTAAGCATGAACAGAATTTACATATTTATAAAACCTTTAGGGAAATTACATGTCACTCTTTTGGGAGACATTACAGTATTTTGGGGTTGTTAAATTTCAGGCCTAGAGATTATTTGGGTATTGTTTACTCATTAGTAGGGCATACAACTTAAGCCCTTAGGATAGGATACTGTCATATCCTTAAGCAGTATATTTCCCTTTAGACTTGGAAGGAGGGATAACCCCTTAACTCGGGTCTCTTTTACTTTCAGCTTTAACTTCCTACTATCCTAACATTCTTGTTGTTGTACTGTCTTTATATTTTCTATTAATCGTACTTATTTTGGTGGGAGAACAAAGTGTAGAAATAGTGGTTTTGAATTAGGTTGTTTACCTCAGCTGATAACTCATGGAAATTGGCTCAGTCTATTTTCAAACCAAACCATGATGATGGAGTTTGCAGGAGCTTCTAAAATGTCAGAGTGATAAAAATGGACATGGTGTCTTACAGCCCAGGAAAATTTGAATGCAGTTTACTGCCGCCTATGAATGCCTTTGAGACTGTCACATATTCTTCCTTTACTGTTCTCCCTCCTTATTCCCAATTAAAGATCTCTCTCTCTCTCAGTGTTTATGTGTGGGTTCCTAAACATTTACTGCTTCTCCCATATGCCTTTAAAAATAATTATTTTGTAGGCCATTTAAATATAATTCTGGGGACTTGGTAGTTGACTTTAAAATTTCCTTCGGTTGTGAGTTTGATCACTGAGTAGCTCGTAGAACATTGGGAGCACAGTGTGATCACTGATGGAATGTATCTTGGCCTTAAAGATGAGCAGATGCCAATTCTTTAAAAGATGGCTCTTGTGTGAAAGGGTTAATTCAAATGCTTTTTAGGACTGGCTTTCAGAAAATACATGTGTTATATTCCCAGTCTTTTGTGATATTTTAGAAAACATAGCAAGCCATCATTTTCTTCTTCTAAGATTCTAAATGACTCATTTAAGGTAACAGACCACTTCTCTAGTGGTATCCATTCTTTCAAAGGAGAGGGAGTTAATTAGAGGTGTCATAAAGTGATGCTTTGTAAATTTTAACTCAAGTTCCTTAGGTCTATTTGCTGTGCCTTACCTCTGTTTTCAGAAATTTAAAGTAAGAAATAATGAGTTGTTGAAGCAGATAACCCCCCCCCACACACACACACACACAAGCATGGATTTTATTTACTTATCTATTTTTAATTTCACATGGTTTCATAATCTATTTCTGCTTGACATAGATGAACTCCAAACGCTCAATTTCAATTCAGAGTGAGGCATGAATTTACTCAATATCATAGCTCTAGGAAATTTAATCAACATATTCCTTTAAGCTCTTAGTAATTTAATGGGAAAAAAGTAAGACATGGAATGAAGGAAAGATCATTTTATGTGGATTTATGTGAACAGAGGACTATTAGAAAGAAATAGGGTTTAGGAAATAGTCTATAATTCTTGAAGATAAGTCTGTGGTAGTAAGTGATTAATTTAGAAGTAGTTACGTCCTTATAAAAATCAAATACTTTATGCTTTTGAAAATTTGAGCACATTATAAGAAAGTAGACGTGAGCAATACTGTGGTATTTTTGTACATTCTTCAGTTGTAAGATTCTTCACTTGTAGAAGGCTTTTGTCAGACCTGGGTCATTGTTATCCTAGGCAGAATTGGGGTGGAGTAGTGATCGGTTAATACCTTTTACCATTGCTACATTTTGGATTTCGAATTTCTGGATCTGCTGGTTAAGTTTGCAATACATTTTTATTCTCTAATGTTTCCTAAAACTTCTGACCTTCCTAGCAAAGTGAAAACTGTTAAAGGTGACTCAAGAAGAAAAAAAACCTCAAATCTTCCTATAGCATGAGAGAAACTGAACCATTAACTTATTTGTCCTTAATGATAGCACTAGACTCAATTGATTTTATTGATAAGTTTTACTGGAACTCAGTGTTTTATACACAGTGTTCTAGAAGATTGATGAGAAAATCTAGCCCATCTCATTTTACAAATTTTGTATAACTTCAAAACCAGACAAGGATAATTAAAGAACACAAAACTGTAAATCAATCTCACTCAGAGACATAGGCGCAAAGTTTTTATAGCAAACTGAATCCAGAAGTTTTCAAGACCAAGCTGGGTTTATTCCAGGAATGGCAGATTGACCTAACATTAGACATTGTATTAATTTAACTTATTACATTAATAAACTAAAAAGAAAAAAACTACATAATCATTTCAGTGCATGCAGAAAGAGCATCCAGTAACGTTAAGTACCAGCTTACCATTAAAGGAAGAAATTAGAAACTTCCTTTACCTGATAAAGATTATCTACCAAAAATCTATAACAACCACTATATTTAATGGTAAAATATTGGAAGCACTAGCATTAATATCAGAAACCAGGAAACCCACTGAAACTAATTATATTTATTGTTGTACTAGATGTCCTAGGACAGGAGAAAAGAGAAATAAAAATGCCATTCATTGACAGAATATGATTTTCTACATAGAAAATCTAATTTAGGCCATATGTACTGCTTATTAGAATTAATTGGAGTTTAACAATGTTGCTATAGATAAACATCAATACAAATTGAAAATAAAAACTTTAAAAAACATCAGTATCTATGGTAGTGACTATAAGTATCTAGGGATGATCCATAAAAAATCATTTGAGACCTTGATGGAAAAAGTATGACTTAAAAATAATTAACATGTTTTTAAATGACTCTTTTTTTTAAAAAAGACTGTGTTCACAGATAGATTCATTGCAATTTAAGTTGTTACTTAATGGATCTCTAGAGTCAGTCCAGTTTCTAAGAAAACCAAGTGGGGTTTTTTTTTTGAAAAATTACGACAAAATAATTAAAAACCAATTTTAAATGTTTTTTCTTTTAAAAGACTGTGTTCATAGGTAGATAATTTATTGCAATTTAAATTGTTATTTAATGGCTCTCTAGGGTCTGTCCAAGTTCTAACAAAATCAAGCTCTCTTTTTTCCTTGAAATGTGACAAATTGATTCTAAAATGTTATAGACGAGTAAGAGCCTAAAATAGCCAAGATACTCCAAAGAAGAAGAACTGAGTGAGGGCCGATTTCTGCTACATGTTGAAGCAAAGGAGCCACCCACATGTAGATGATGTGGACATCACTTGTCTCTGTCCCTTAAAAGACCCCAAGACACACAGCACTGATGGCACCTGTTCTTCCTCTCACCTACCATGGGACCAGATGAGGTTGATTTAACTTGACTTGTTCTCCTAGGATGTTCCTCCTATCTTACTGAACTACTCTTGGGGATTAAATTACAAGGAATATAATAATGTCTAATACAGGGAGGACTTTGACAGACAGTGATTCAGCAGTGACTCTAGAGCCAGCCTGCCTGAATTCAAATCTCAGGTCTACTTCTTATTTGCCAAGTGGTTAATCTTTCTCTGCTTCAGTTTTCTCATCTGGAAAATGGAAAAAATAGCAGTACTTCTTCCATATGGCTATCGTGAAGATTAAGTGAATTAATACATGTAAAACGAGAACATCACCTGGCACATAGCGCTCAGCAAGTATTAGCTGTTGTTTTCATTTTCTTTATACCTTTATTCTTTTTATCAAAATGCTTTCATCCTTCTGTTACTCTTTGACAACACTTTGCGTTAAGTTTAATTTAATGTTAAATTGTATTCAAACAGTACATACCTTAAGTGATAAAGACAATAACGTATTTATTTAACATGTGGATAGTGAACACCTCATATAGGCTGAGGTTTAAAGTGTCTAGGAGGTCAAATAACTATCAGTTTATTAGGGAGATATTTTTCAATGAACAGCATTATTACTGAGATCCACTACAATGGGGATATGTAAACAGTACAGTCTAAACATAAAAAAAGGGTACCTGAGTGAACCTAAGCAAATCAGTCCAGAAGACTTGATAAAGAATATAGGATTTTCTCTGAGATTGATGAAGAGTAAGTGTCCTGTACACATAAACATATAAGCCAGCCATTAACAGAAATCAGTTAATTAAAAACCTTTGGAAGGTGTGGCAACAGTGTGTGTTGATAGACACCAACAAATCAGATCAATAATTTCATTTCCTTAATGGCAAATGATACAGAAAACTATGGAAACAGATAAATCACATGATGACACAGCATACTCTCACGTGGAAGTCTATCTTTTCATTTTTTCGTGGAGTCTTACAGCTGTGGATTCATAGTAGGCTTGAGTACTCTCATTTCCTTTATTCTGAGCCCAGCTTCCTTGTGAAAGTTGGCTTGATGCCTCCTGGAGGCTCTTCTTCTGGAGACTTGCTGTGAGGCTACCTGGTAACTGAGAGCAAGTGACTGGTACATGTAAACAGCAATACAGTCCTAGATGGTGGTTACAGTGAGGTCAGAGTCAGTTTCCAGAAGTATTCATTGGACCAACCTCCAGCATATCTGAGATATGTTCCTCATATTAAGCCAGGGTCCTCAAGCCTCTCTCATCATTTAAGTTACATAACTAGTAGCTAAGTCTCAGACTCACTCCCTAGTCCTTCAACTTGTCTTCACCACCAGCTTTTCTTTCCCAAGAGGCATAAAGACCTTGGAGAAACAGCTTTATTTAATTATACACACTGCAGTTAGAACCTACTACTTAATAATAGCTGTGTTTTCTTAAGAAACTTATTTTCATATGTAAATGTAAATCTCAATTCCTTATTTGTAAACTGAGGATGATTATAGTTAACATGTAGGGTTTCCATGAGCTAACATATACAAAGTGGCTTGTGCATTGACAGATATTTAATAGGAATGTAATAAATGTTTATATTCTTTTTTCCATATTCTAAAATTGAACTGTATCCAATATTAAATCCACCTACCCCCTCTGTCAGTATTCTGTCCTTCACAGTGCTAATGATTTTCTATTACATTTCTTTCAGGCATACCCCCATGAAAGAGCCTCTGTTAAATTTTCAGTCAATTAAAACTTAAAAGTCTCCAGATGAGTCCATGAATGACTAAAAAAAAATCTTCTAGTGAAAAATAACAAGATCATCACAGAAAAAGTGACAAACATAAAATATATCTAGCCATTATAGAAAATGTAAAAAATTTTATTTGTATTCACATTAGGCCTGTTTTAACACAGAACACTGTGTAAATGTCCAAAATGACTTTTGTTAGACCATATTGTTTGATTTATTTTAGTAGAAGATGAAGCACACACTTCAGAATGAAGTATAAAATTTACTGAAGTTGTAGATAATGCATTCAAATGGAATGTGTCTATATGTGTTTTAGACTACCTAACACTGCAAATGCAACTTCAAAAAATTAAACTAAAAACATAGAAATTATTCCCAAAAGTAAAATCATGGGCTACTTTACATTTTATTCAATTTAATCTAGCAAAAATGTTTGAATGCTGGATACTGCAAAGAATTCTACAATCACAACTAAGGGGATGGTCACTGACCTTGGAAGATCTGATAGTCTAGTGAGAAATAAAACAAATATATGAATTAATTATAATATAAAATAAGATGAACAAAATTGATAGACTAACCTATAAGGTCCTCTAAGCAGTAGCTATTTTTTTTCATTTCCCCCCCTATGTACACAAGTGTTTATTTGTATTATTTTTACAATTTGGGGGATTGTGCTGTGTGTTTTGATTCTAGCTTATTTTCATTTTTCATTATATCATGGACATTGTTTCATATTCTTAACTATGTTCAAAAGTCGTGTTTAATGGCCATAAGGTATTCCATCGTATGATAGTAATTTAAATATTCTTCTATTGTTGACCATTTAGATTGCTTACTCACTGCTACAAGCCTGAGCAGAAATAAAAGAGCAAAAATATCCCTAAACATTTATTATTAATGTGAAGTGTGTTCAAACATGTTTTCTACTACATTAAGCAAAGTTAGTATCAGATCTTACATTATTGTATTTAATTTTGTAGATATAATTAAACAGTACTATTCAGATTAAATGGGGGAAAAAACCCAACACAGGTAGATTTTCTTCTTCTTTTTTTTTGAGATGGTGTCTCGCTCTGTCTGCCAGACTGGAGTGCAGTGGCATGATCTCGGCGCACTGCAAGCTCTTCCTCCTGGGTTCATGCTGCCTGCCACCACTCCTGGCTAATTTTTTGTATTTTCAGTAGAGATGGGGTTTCACCGTGGTCTAGATCTCCTGACCTTGTGATCCGCCCGCCTCAGCCTCCCAAAGTGCTGGATTATAGGCGTCAGCCACCATGTCCGGCTGTAGATTTTCTTCTTAACTTGGCTTGCCATTCACATATATACACCCACCACACATAGATTTTCATAATTGTACCCAAATGATATAATTTATTGTATACTTGCTGTTATTTGCTGCAAAGTATTCTTTATAATAAACCTATTGTGTTTTTGGGGGGTCTACTGTTAAAAGTACAGTTGGTTTTTTGGGTTTTTTTTTAAGATGGAGTCTCACTCTTGTCACCCAGGCTGTAGTGTAGTGGCATGATCTCGGCTCACTGCAACCTCCACGTCCCAGGTTCAAGTGATTCTCCTGCCTCAGCCTCCCAAGTAGCTGGGATTACAGGCACTCGCTACCACATCTGGCTAATTTTTGTATTTTTAGTAGAGAGGGGTTTCACCATGTTGGCCAGGCTGGTCTTGAAGTCCTGACCTGAGGTGATCTGCCTGCCTCGGCCTCCCAAAGTATTGGGATTATGGGAGTAAGCCACCATGCCTAGCCAAAAGTATAGATTATCAACAGTAAATTGTAATGTTGGGAGCTATTGAAAGTGCTTTCTGTGTACTTTTTCTGTCTCATACTTTCTACAGTCTCATCCTTTCTATAGTCTCATCATTAATTTTATAAAAATATTTATCTTTGAAATATTTACTTGTGTAATAATATCTTTGATATTTTAACAAGAGGTAAGTATTCATGTATTTTGGCCTGTGGGTTTTTTTTTTTTTTTTTTTTTTTTTTCTCTTGCTGAAGAGCTTGTGGCTTGCCATCTTTATTTAACCATCTGGTGAAATGGTTCTCTTCCATACTAAAATGGCTTTATTCTTTACCATTTTACTTTTTTAAACTTTTGTTTTAGGATCGGGGTACATGTGCAGGTTTGTTATACAGGTTGCGTGTCACAGGGGTTTGGTGTACAGATTATTGGCCACACAGGTAATAAGCACAGTAACTGATAGGTAGCTTTTCGATCTTCAGCCTCCTCCCAACCTCAGCCCTCTAGCAGGCCTCAGTAGCTTGCTTCCTTCTTTGTGTTCATGTGTACTCAATGTTTAACTCCCATTTATAAGTGAGAACATGTGTTATTCAGTTTTCTGTTCCTGAAATAATTAGCTAATGGCCTCCAGCTCCATCCATGTTGATGCAAAGGACATGATCTCATTCCTTTTTATGACTACATAATATTGCATGGTGTGTATATACAACATTTTCTTCTTTTCTTTTTTAATTTCCAACTTTTAAGTTCAGGGTACATGTGCAGAATGTGTAGGTTTGTTACGCAGGTAAACATGTGCCATGGTGGTTTGCTACACAGATCATCCCATCCCCCAAGTATTAAGCCCAGCATCCATTAGCTATTCTTTCTGATGCTCTTCCTCCTCCAACCCAAAACTCTGTATCAGGCTGGTGTGTGTCGTTTTCCCCAGTGTGTCCATGTGTTCTCATCATTTAGCTCCCACTTACAAGTGAGAATATGTGGTATTTAGTTTTCTGTTCCTGCATTAGTTTGCTGAGGATAATGGCCTCCACCTCTATCCATGTCCCTGCAAAGGACATGATCTTGTTCTGTTTTATGGGTGCATAGTATTCCATGGTGTATATGTATTTGTCCAGTCTATCATTTGTCCAGTCTATCATTGACGGGCATTTAGGTTGATTCCGTGTGTTTGCTATTGTGAATAGTACTGCATTGAATATATGCATGCATGTGTCTTTATAACAGAACCATTTATATTCCTTTGGGTATGTAATCAGTAATGGGATTGCTGGGTCAAATGGTATTTCTGTGTCTAGGTCTTTAAGGAATTGCCACATCATCTTCCACAGTGGTTGAATTTACACTCCCACCAACAATGTAAAAGTGTTCCTTTTCTCCACAACCTCACCAGCATCTGTTATTTTTTGACGTTTTAGTAGTAGCTGTTCTGACTGGTGTCAGATGGTATTTCACTGGGGTTTTGATTTGCATTTCTCTAATGATAACAGTAATGTTGAGCTTTTTTTCATGTTTATTGGCCACATGTATGTCTTCTTTTGAGATGTGTCCTTCTGTTGTTCATGTCCTTTGCCCACTTTTTAATGAGGTTCTTTTTTTCTTGTATATTTATTTAAGTTCCTTATAAATGCTGGATATTAGACCTTTTTCAGATGGTGATATGGTTTGGCTGTGACCTCACCCAGTGTCACATTGTGGGTGGGACCCAGTGAGAGGTAATTGAATCATGGGGGCAGGTCTTTCCCGTGCTGTTCTCGTGCTAGTGAATAAGTCTCATGAGATCTGATGGTTTTAAAAAGGGGAGTTTCCCTACACAAGCTCTCTCTTTTCATCTGCCACCATCTATGTAAGATGACTTTTCCTCCTTGCTTTCCCCCATGATTGTGAGTCCTCTCCAACCACATGGGACTGCAAGTCCATTAAACCTCTTTGTTTTGTAAATTGCCCAGTCTTAGGTATGCCTTTATGAGCAACGGTAAAACGGACTAATACAGATGGATAGATCACAAAAATTTTCTCCCATTCTATAGGTTACCTGTTTACTCTGTTGATGATTTCTTTTGCTGTGAAGAAGCTCTTGAGTTTAATTAGATCCATTTGTCAATTTTTGCTTTTGTTGCAATTACTTTTGGCATCTTCATCATGAAATCTTTGCCTGTGCTTATGTCCTATTGCCTAGATTTTCTTCTAGGGTTTTTATAGTTTTGGGTTTTACATGTATCTCTTTAATCCATCTCGAGTTGATTTTTATATGTTGTGTAAAGTAGGCGTCCAGCTTCAATTTTCTGCATATGATTAGCCAGTTCTCCAGCACCATATAAAATAGGGAATCTTTTCTCCATTGCTTATTTTTGTCAGGTTTGTCAAAGATCAAATGGTTATAGGTGTGTGGTTCTATTTCTGTGTTCTCCATTGTGTTTCATTGTTCTGTGTATCTGTTCTTCTACCAGTAGCATGCTGTGTTGTTTACTGTAGCCTTGTAGTATAGCTTGAAGTCGAGTAACATGATGCCTCCAGCTTTGTTCTTTTTGTTTAGGATTGTCTTGGATATTTGGGCTCTTTTCAGGTTTCATATGATTTTTAAAATAGTATTTTCTAATTCTGTGAAGATTGTCAATGGTAGGTTAATGGGAGTAGCATTGAATCTATAAATTGCTTTGGGCAGTATAGCCATTTTAATGATATCAGTTCTTCCTATTAATAACGATGGAATATTTTTCAATGTCTTTGTGTCATCTCTGGATTTCTTTGAGCAGTGGTTTGTAGTTCTCCTTGAAGAGGTCCTTCACTTCCCGTACTAGCTGTATTCCTAAGTATTTTATTCTTTTTATGGCATTTGTGAATGGGAGTTCACATTCATGATTTGGCTCTTGGTTTGCCCGTTGTTAGTGTATAGGAATGCTAGCAATTTTTGCATGTTGATTCTGTATCCTGAGACTTTGCTGAAGCTGCTTATCAGCTTAAGAATCTTTGGGGCTGAGATGATGGATTTTCTAAATATAAGATTATGTCATCTGCAAACAAAGATAGTTTGACTTCCTCTCTCTTTATTTGAATGTGATTTATTTCTTTGTCTTGCTTGATTGCCCTAGCCAGAACTTCCAGTACTATGTTGAATAGGAGTGGTGAGAGAGGGCAACTTTGTCTTGTGCCAGTTTTCAAGGGGAAGGCTTCCAGCTTTTTCCCATTCAGTATGCTATTCTGTCATATATGGCTCTTAGTAGCTAGAGGTATGTTCCTTCAGTACCTAGTTTATTGAGCATTTTTAACATGAAGGTATGTTGAATTTTACTGAAGTCTTTTTCTGAATCTATAGAGATAATCATGTGGTTTTTGTTGTTAATTCTGTTTATTTGCCAAATCACATATATTGATTTGCATATGTTGAACCAACCTTGCTTCCGGGGGATGAAGTCAACTTGATTGTGGTCGATAAGCTTTGTGATGTGCTGCTGGACTTGGTTTGCCAGTATTTTACTGAGGATGTTTGCAATGATGTTCATTAAGGATATTGGCCTGAAACTTTTTGTTAACTTGAGATCTTTTCTAGCTTTTTTATGTGGGCATTTAGTGCTATAAATTTCCTGCTCACCACTGCTTTAGCTACATCCCAGAGATTCTGGTACTTTGTATCTTTGTTCTCATTAGTTTCAAAGAACTTCTTGATTTCTGCCTTAATTTCATTATTTACCCAAAAGTCATTCAGAGCAGGTTGTTCAATTTCCTTATAGTTGTATGGTTTTGAGTGATTTTCTTAATCTTGAGTTCTAATTTGATTGCACTGTTTATTATGATTTCAGTACTTTTGCATTTACTGAGGAGTGTTTTACTTCTGGTTATGTGATCAATTTTAGAGTATATGCTGTGACAATGAGAAGAATGTATATTCTTTTCTATTTGGATAGAGAGTTCTATAGATATCTATCAGGTCCACCTGAGCTGTCACTCAGTCAGGAGAACTGGGATCAGGGTCCCACTTAAAGGAGTGATATGACTGCGTTTTGGTGGAGCAGCTGTACTTTATTGAGGACCCCTTTAGTCCCTGATCCATTTGGGCTGTCCAGGGTCCAAGCTGGTCCAAGCTGGCTGGACCAGCTGAGAAACCCAAACCCCAAAGGCGGTGGCCTGCTCCACCCACCATGCACGCTGTCTTAGAAATTAGAACTCTTGTCAGCTGTAGTACACAGAGAGAGGTGGCCCGAGCTCCTAAGTGGGAGGACCCACCCTTGAGGGGGATTTGTAACTCGAGGTCTCATTTAAAGAAGCAGTCTGGCCATGCCTCAACAAAACAGCTGTGCGGTGCTGTGGAACCACTTTTGCCCTGGTCATCTTGCACTCTTCAAAGCCCGCAGGCTGGAACCGCTGAGTCGTCAAAACAACCAAGGTGGTGGCCTGCCCCTCCCCCAAGGCACTCTGTCCAAGGGAGAGACCAGACCTCTGTCCTTAGAATATGGGCTGGCGGGGGGAGCTGGCGGGGGAGCTACAGGCCTCTGGTGGGAGGTCCCGCTTAGTGAGGAGGAATAGATCGGGGTCGTACTTAAGGAAGCATTCTGGCCACATTCTGGCAAAGCAGCTGTGCTGTGCTGCGCCGCGGTGCTCGCTCCTCATCCAGACCGTTTGTATTCTCCAAAGCCCACGGGCTGGAATGGCTGAGTTGTTCAAACAGCAGAGATGGCGGCCCGCCTCTCCCCACTGGGATTCCATCCCCTCTCAGGCAGGTTCCACACTGTTTCCAGCTGCCTAGAATTCCAAGCCACTGGGCCTTATCTTGTGAGGTGCCATGGAAATGGGGCCTGTAGAGCTGACACTGCTCGGCCCTCTAGATTTAGCCGCCTTCCTAGGGTTATGTATGGACCCCCTGCCTTGCCAGGGAGCCCGGGGCCAGAGTATGTAAAGCTCTGGGTCACTGTGCGTGCCTGAGCAACGGCTTTGCTCAGGCTTTTCTGAGACTCCACACAGTTCTCTGTGTTGGACCCAAGACCCCGGTGGCATGGGCTTATGAGGGGATCTCCAGATCTGAGGGTTGCAAAGATCCGTGGTTTCTTAGGGTTGCACATTCGCTCACCACTTCCCTTGACGGCGGGTGGAGGTTCCCTTGACTACATGTCACTCCAGTTGGGTCATCGCCTCACTATGCTTTTTCTTTACTCTCCCTGGGTTGAGTAGTTTTCCCGATCAGTCCCAGTGCAAGTACCGGGATATTTCAGTTGAAGGTGCTGTATTTACTCATCCCTTTTGTTCCTCTCTGTGAATTCCACGCACTGCAGCTGCTTCTGTTCGACCGTCTTGGCCACTGATCCCTTGTTTATTTTTTAAAGTTATTTATTTTTATTTATTTTTAGAGACAGGATCTTGCCATGTCTCCCAGGTTTGAGTGCAGTGGCACAATCATAGTTCACTGTGTCGTCGAACTCCTGGGCTCAAGGAATCCTTCCCCCTCGGCCTGCCAAAGTGCTGGGACTACATGCGTGAATCACCACACCTGGCCTGTTTTCTTCGTCTAGAAAATGAGGCTCTTAGTAGTTCACTGGGATGATATAAGGAGTAAATTATCGAAAAATATGTAAAGCACCTACCACAATATCTGGCATACAGTAGGCACAGAATAAATAGCCAATTTTTTCTCTTTTCTTCTTGTTTACACCGCAATTTAGAGTATTAACTGGTCTGTAAAAGACTCTGTAAAGAAAAATGCTGTATCAGTTAGAGCCTTTTAAAAAGTGAAAATATCTGTCAGGGATCTTCCTCCCATCAGGCAAGTTGTTGGACTAGGGTCACTTCTAAGGTTTCGTTCCTATGCTGTGATTTTAGGATTCTGAAACAGTGAAAATAACTGGTATGCTTCATTAGGCAGTACAGTGTCAAGTTTAGGATAATTTACTTTGACAGATCATAAAACAAATGTTAAAACATTTATAAACCTCAATGAGTTATTTTTTAAGTCACAGTCCAATTATCTTACGATTTTAAGTCATGCTTGTCTTAGATTTCCTTGAATCATAATGATTTTGTTTGCATATGAAAAGTAATTCCAATTCTGTATCATTACGAGACAAAATATTCAGTGAAACTCAAACTGCTTTTTTTTTTCATTTTTCAAAGTCTTTTTTTTCCCTTTTGCATCGACTTTCAGTTCTTTATAAGAATATAAAATATACTCCTTTCATCAGAAGTTTTCTTCCCACAGCCACTAAGGTCATATCATATGACTATTTGGTGGGTAACAATATTAGCAAATATGTTTATGATATCCATTCTTTATTTAACCTTACTTTTAATAAATGGAGAAAATTATGAAATCAAGGTACTTCCCACAAGGAATTCTTAAAGGGCTTTATACCGTTAACTTTTGTCTTGTGACTTCTGTTTTCTTTGCCTAGAAGCAGTGGAAGAAATGAGAGAAAACTGATCTCATTTGTTTTACTCTCTCAGTGGCTAGCTATTATTTCCCTGCAGCCTGAACATGGGTTTTGTTACAGAGCTCTGTAGACTGCCTCCTTGTTTCATGCACAGACTATGCCAACCTTGGATCGCAGTGGAGGGCAGAAGGTATTTAGAAGCACCCAACAGTGTGGCTTTTATTCTGATTGTTTTAAAATGTGCTTAGCTGGCTCAAACCAGGCTTCCCAGAACAGAATCTTAGGGTGGGGTTTAGAATTAGAGCAGCATTTCTCCAGAAAGATTTACCCAGTCAACCTTTTATAAATTAGTATTCTCACTGGGCTTGCTCTAATTCTTTAAAACATTTGTATTCCAATTCCTTTCATCTTTCGTTGAGCTGTCTGGATCAGATGTGGCCTTTCTCTCTGAGTTTGCTTCTGATACACACTTAGGGCCTGTGCAGTTTCTCTCCTTTACCCTTAAGGGGCAGACTTGACTAAAATTCAGAGATGTCTGTGTTTTCTATTGCTTCTGTACCAAAATACCCGAAACTTAGAGGGTAGACCCCCAACTTAAAGCAACACAGATTTAATGTCTTACAGTTCTTTAGGTTTAGAGTCCAACACACATATCAATGGTCTAAAATCAAGTTGCCAGCAGAGCTGCATTTCTTTCTGGAGAATTCTCTAGGGGACTCTCTGTTTCCTAGCCCCATCTAACTTCTAGGGGCCTCTCACATTTTTTGGTTCATGGCTCTTCTCTGTCTTCAAAGCCACAGAAATTGCATCTCGCTGACCCTTCTATAGTCACAGCATCAGCTCAATGACCTCATCTAGGAGAAGTTCACCAATTTTAAGGGCATGTGATTTGGTTGGGCCCACCTGGGTAATCCCGGCTACTATTCCCATCTCAAGGTTTTAAATTACACCTGCCAAGTCCCTTTTGCCACATAAGGTAACATATTCATAGTTCCAAGGATTAGGACATGGACATTTTGGGGACAATTATTCTGCCTACCACAATCCCTTTCTCTTTTCCTTAGTAGACCACACTAGTCTGGTGACTTGAAGGAACCTAGCCATTTCTCTTCTGCCTCACCACAGTCGGCCCAGGATACAGTCATTTTGAAAACATAAAACCCAGTGTATCAGGCTCCAGGCCAGGGCTTCTCAGCTGACTGTTACTATTGGTTTAACAGACTGGATTTTGGCTGTCTATCCCTCTACTTTCCTCCAGCGGCCTTTGGTCTTGTTTTGAGATGTTTTCCCTCCTGTGGTCCTCAGTCTGTCAGTGTTCTTCCTATAACTTTATCTCTGTGTGTCAGGATGTACACTGTACTCTATAGAAATGACAGTGGGACCCCAACAATTGTGGGTCTTTGGGTAATAATCCACAACCTTATCACTCCCAACACCCTTCCCATTGTAGCTTTCCTCTATAAAGAGAAGTTTGGAGCTCCTAAAACCAGATCTGAAATTTATTTATTCAGTTAATCATTCAAATGTGCAAGATGTAGGGAGAATTGGATATAGAGATATGGCTCCTGCCCTCAAGAAATTAATAGTCAAACGGGGAGAAGGACATGAAATATAAGCATTGCTGTATGTGGGATGGATGTCCGTATATACAGTTGGTCCTCTGTATGTATCCCTGTATTCTTCATCTGTGGGTTCAACCAACCCAGATAAAAAAAATTGGGGGCTGGGCGTGGTGGCTCATGTCTGTAATCCCAGCACTTTGGCACTTTGGGAGGCCAAGGCAGGTGAATCACCTGAGGTCACGAGTTCAAGACCAGCCTGACCAATATGGCGAAACCCTGTCTCTACTAAAAATACAAAAATTAGCCGGGCGTGGCAGCATGCGCCATAGTCTCAGCTACTCAGAAAGCTGAGGCAGGAGAATTGCTTGAATCCGGGAGGTGGAGGTTGCAGCGAGCCGAGATTGTGCCACTGCACTCCAGCCTGGGTGACAGAGTGAGACTCTGTCTCTAAAAAAAAAAAAAAAAAAAAAAAGAATTTGGAAAAGAAATTGCACCTGTACTGAACATGTGCAGACTTTTTTTCTTGTCATTATTTCCTAGGCAACACAGTGTAACAACTATTTACATTGTATGATGTATTGTAAGTAATCTAGAGATGACTTAAAGTATATGGGAGGATATACATAGATTATATGCAAATATTACACTATTCTATATATAAGGGTCTTGAGCATCTTCATATTTTGGCATCTGTGGGAGGTTCTCAAGCCAATCCTTTATGGATACCAAGGGTTGACATATGTGTACATTTATATATGTGTGTTAGTATCTGTTATAATGAGAGCACAAGAAAGATAAGCCCTTAAATCTCCCTCAGGGATTCAGGGAAAGTTGTCCAGAGGCAGCTAGGGTTGAGCAGCAGATGTCATGACCCTGCTAACCAGATAAGTCTTCTCCTTTCACTCAGGCCTTATGGAATAAGCTATGCTTGTGGAGTTTTTTATGTGGAAAAGAATTATATGAAATAATCTGTATTGTTCTTCTCACTGTTTTTAGAGGAAATCTGTAGGAATCAGAATACTGGCTGACTCTTTAGGTATGTGGGCTTATATAAATTTTTTAGCTCTTTAATCCTTAGTTTTTCCATTAGTAGTACCCAACTTGCTGAATTGTGAGGTTTGAATGAAGGTTAAGCTTTTAGAATGGTACCTACTACCCAGAAAATATTTAACAATTGCAATGTATCACCATCACCATTTATTACTATGATCTCTCTTGAATTACTCATCATTTTTCTGCCATCATCATATGAAACATGTTTTTAAATTCAGGCCAGCTTCTCCCTCTTATTTATGGTTTAGGAGTTGCCTCTAATGCCTAAGGAAATATGTAGTCCTGTGATTGTATTGCAAAAGTGGTTGTATTTTGAAGGCAGGTGTATACAACTTCCAGAGTAGGAATATGTGTATTCAGGTGTAGGCATTGTCAGTTTCCAATAAGATAATTTATAATGCTTAATTTTTATTAGGAAGATCTCACATTGTTCTCTTCTGTAAATTATGCTTGTATTTATAAATCAAAAAGAAACTTTAATTTTTCTCTCTGATTAAGGTATATAATTATAATCTTGAATAAAGGTGAAGTTCAAAGTAGCTTCATTTAAAACATTAATAGACAAAACATAAGATCAGTTCTTTTCGGGATTGGTTTGTCAGCCACGTGTTAGATCTGCTTAGAAATCTTCAGTGAAATAGGAAACATAGAATAAATGTTACCTAATGTAAATACTGCTAAATTTAAAATGTACTAAATTTGAGTATTTTCTCTTTAGTTTCAAATAAGAAAAAGGAAATCTGAGTTACATGAAAATGAAAGCATGTCTTCAGATTTTATAAAACCATTATAAATATGTTCTTTTTCCTACCAAGTTAAATAGGATATGTTTACATTTTTAAAATTTTAGTTTTATTAATTACAGTATCATATTGTGAATAGTAGCAAATATGCCCTTATACAGTTCTGGGTTCTTGCTTTATAATGTACATAGACAAATATCTTTTTAAAAAAATTTTTGTGTCCCACAGAAGCAACAGATTTTGATAATTTCTTATTTCACCTGTTGGTTACAGTCATAATAATATGTTCTTTCTCCTACCTTGTGATTGACCATTTCTGACATGAAAGTTAAGAATCTGTATCATCTAAACAGCCTTTTATGTCTTTTCTCTTTTTTCATACATATTGATAATTGTAGTGTTTTCCATGTTTGCTTCTATTTTCTATCTTTCCAAGTTTGCAAAACATTATTAAAACTTCATTTCTAGTTCTTCACTAATAGGACCCAAATCTAAGTCTCTCAACTCTAAGTCCCCCTCCAGAGTTCACAATTCAGTGACTGTTTCCTGGGTAGAGGCCTGTAGAAGAATCAGTCCTATTTTTACAAAAACAGAGAAATTTGTGCTCCTAATATTTGTGTAGTCGTAAAATTGCAGAAGTTATATTGGTTTTACAATTGTAAATTGATAGGCAATTATGATACGATTTTTGTAAATGACATTCTGATAAAAATTGTCAACATTTGGTTATGGTAGCGATGGTGAACAAACACAGTGAAAGCAAATATTTTCGGAGAGGGGCGGAGCAAGATGGCCGAATAGGAACAGCTCCAGTCTCCAACTCCCAGCACGATCGACACAGAAGACCGGTGATTTCTGCATTTTCAACTGAGGTACTGGGTTCATCTCACTAGGGAGTGCCGGACAATCGGTGCTGGTCAGCTGCTGCAGCCCGACTAGCAAGAGCTGAAGCAGGGCGAGGCATCGCCTCACCTGGGAAGCGCAAGGGGGAAGGGAATCCCTTTTCCTAGCCAGGGGAACTGAGACACACAACACCTGGAAAATCGGGTAACTCCCACCCCAATACTGCGCTTTAAGGAAACGGGCACACCAGGAGAGTATATCCCACACCTGGCCAGGAGGGTCCCATGCCCACGGAGCGTCTCTCATTGCTAGCACAGCAGTCTGTGATCTACTGGCAAGGCAGCAGTGAGACTGGGGGAGGGGCGCCCGCCATTGCTGAGGCTTAAGTAGGTAAACAAAGCCGCTGGGAAGCTCGAACTGGGTGGAGCTCACAGAAGCTCAAGGAAACCTGCCTGTCTCTGTAGACTCCACCTCTGGGGACAGGGCACAGTAAACAATAACAAACGCAGCAGAAACCTCTGCAGATGCAACGACTCTGTCTGACAGCTTTGAAGAGAGCAGTGGATCTCCCAACACGGAGGTTGAGATCTGAGAAGGGACAGACTGCCTGCTCAAGTGGGTCCCTGACCCCTGAGTAGCCTAACTGGGAGACATCTCCCACTAGGGGCAGTCTGACACCCCACACCTCACAGGGTGGAGTACACCCCTGAGAGGAAGCTTCCAAAGCAAGAATCAGACAGGTACACTCGTTGTTCAGCAATATTCTATCTTCTGCAGCCTCTGCTGCTCATACTCAGGCAAACAGGGTCTGGAGTGGACCTCAAGCAATCTCCAACAGACCTACAGCTGAGGGTCCTGACTGTGAGAAGGAAAACTATCAAACAGGAAGGACACCTACACCAAAACCCCATCAGTACGTCACCATCATCAAAGACCAGAGGCAGATAAAACCACAAAGATGGGGAAAAAGCAGGGCAGAAAAGCTGGAAATTCAAAAAATAAGAGCACATCTCCCCCCTGCAAAGGAGCGCAGCTCATCGCCAGCAATGGATCAAAGCTGGACGGAGAATGACTTTGACGAGATGAGAGAAGAAGGCTTCAGTCCATCAAACTTCTCAGAGCTAAAGGAGGAATTACGTACCCAGCGCAAAGAAACTAAAAATCTTGAAAAAAAAAGTGGAAGAATTGATGGCTAGAGTAATTAATGCAGAGAAGGTCATAAACGAAATGACAGAGATGAAAACCATGACACGAGAAATACGTGACAAATGCCCAAGCTTCAGTAACCGACTCGATCAACTGGAAGAAAGAGTATCAGTGATTGAGGATCAAATGAATGAAATGAAGTGAGAAGAGAAACCAAAAGAAAAAAGAAGAGAAAGAAATGAACAAAGCCTGCAAGAAGTATGGGATTATGTAAAAAGACCAAATCTACATCTGATTGGGGTGCCTGAAAGTGAGGGGGAGAATGGAACCAAGTTGGAAAACACTCTTCAGGATATCATCCAGGAGAACTTCCCCACCTAGTAGGGCAGGCCAACATTCAAATCCAGGAAATACAGAGAACGCCACAAAGATACTCCTCGAGAAGAGCAACTGGAAGACACATAATTGCCAGATTCACCGAAGTTGAAATGAAGGAAAAAATCTTAAGGGCAGCCAGAGAGAAAGGTCGGGTTACCCACAAAGGGAAGCCCATCAGACTAACAGCAGATCTCTCGGCAGAAACTCTACAAGCCAGAAGAGAGTGGGGGCCAATATTCAACATTCTTAAAGAAAAGAATTTTAAACCCAGAATTTCATATCCAGCCAAACTAAGTTTCATAAGTGAAGGAGAAATAAAATCCTTTACAGATAAGCAAATGCTTAGAGCTTTTGTCACCACTAGTCCTGCCTTACAAGAGACCCTGAAGGAAGCACTAAACATGGAAAGGAACAACCGGTACCAGCCATGGCAAAAATATGCCAAAATGTAAAGACCATCAAGGCTAGGAAGAAACTGCATCAACTAACGAGCAAAATAACCAGTTAATATCATAATGGCAGGATCAAGTTCACACATAACAATATTATCCTTAAACGTAAATGGACTAAATGCTCCAATTAAAAGACACAGACTGGCATACTGGATAAAGAGTCAAGACCCATCAGTCTGCTGTATTTAGGAGACCCATCTCACATGCAGAGACATACATAGGCTCAAAATAAAGGGATGGAGGAAGATTTACCAAGCAAATGGAGAACAAAAAAAAGCAGGGGTTGCAATACTAGTCTCTGATAAAACAGACTTTAAACCATCAAAGATCAAAAGAGACAAAGAAGGCCATTACATAATGATAAAGGGATCAATTCAACAGGAAGAGCTAACTATCCTAAATATATATGCACCCAATACAGGAGCACCCAGATTCATAAAGCAAGTCCTTAGAGACTTACAAAGAGACTTAGACTCCCATACAATAATAATGGGAGACTTCAACACTCCACTGTCAACATTAGACAGATCAACGAGACAGAAAGTTAACAAGGATATCCAGGAATTGGACTCATCTCTGCAGCCAGCAGACCTAATAGACATCTATAGAACTCTCCACCCCAAATCAACAGAATATACATTCTTCTCAGCACCACATCGCACTTACTCCAAAATTGACCACATAATTGGAAGTAAAGCACTCCTCAGCAAATGTAAAAGAACAGAAATTGTAACAAACTGTCTCTCAGACCACAGTGCAATCAAACTAGAACTCAGGACTAAGAAACTCAATGAAAACCGCTCAACTACGTGGAAACTGAACAACCTGCTCCTGAATGACTACTGGGTACATAACGAAATGAAGGCAGAAATAAAGATGTTCTTTGAAACCAACGAGAACAAAGATACAACATACCAGAATCTCTGGGACACATTTAAAGCAGTGTGTAGAGGGAAATTTATAGCACTAAATGCCCACAAGAGAAAGCAGGAAAGATCTAAAATTGACACTCTAACATCGCAGTTAAAAGAACTAGAGAAGCAAGAGCAAACACATTCGAAAGCTAGCAGAAGGCAAGAAATAACTAAGATCAGAGCAGAACTGAAGGAGATAGAAACACAAAAAACCCTCCAAAAAATCAATGAATCCAGGAGTTGGTTTTTTGAAAAGGTCAACAAAATTGACAGACCGCTAGCAAGACTAATAAAGAAGAAAAGAGAGAAGAATCAAATTGACGCAATAAAAAATGATAAAGGGGATATCACCACCGACCCCACAGAAATACAAACTACCATCAGAGAATACTATAAACACCTCTATGCAAATAAACTGGAAAATCTAGAAGAAATGGATAATTTCCTGGACACTTATACTCTTCCAAGACTAAACCAGGAAGAAGTTGAATCCCTGAATAGACCAATAGCAGGCTCTGAAATTGAGGCAATAATTAATAGCCTACCAAACAAAAAAAGTCCAGGACCAGATGGATACACAGCTGAATTCTACCAGAGGTACAAGGAGGAGCTGGTACCATTCCTTCTGAAATTATTCCAATCAATAGAAAAAGAGGGAATCCTCCCTAATTCATTTTATGAGGCCAACATCATCCTGATACCAAAGCCTGGCAGAGACACAACAAAAAAAGAGAATTTTAGACCAATATCCCTGATGAACATCGATGCAAAAATCCTCAATAAAATACTGGCAAACCGGATTCAGCAGCACATCAAAAAGCTTATCCACCATGATCAAGTGGGCTTCATCCCTGGGATGCAAGGCTGATTCAACATTCGCAAATCAATAAACATAATCCAGCATATAAACAGAACCAAAGACAAGAACCACATCATTATCTCAATAGATGCAGAAAAGGCTTTTGACAAAATTCAACAGCCCTTCATGCTAAAAACGCTCAATAAATTCGGTATCGATGGAACGTACCTCAAAATAATAAGAGCTATTTATGACAAACCCACAGCCAATATCATACTGAATGGGCAAAAACTGGAAAAATTCCCTTTGAAAACTGGCACAAGACAGGGATGCCCTCTCTCACCACTCCTATTCAACATAGTGTTGGAAGTTCTGGCTAGGGCAATCAGGCAAGAGAAAGAAATCAAGGGGATTCAGTTAGGAAAAGAAGAAGTCAAATTGTCCCTGTTTGCAGACGACATGATTGTATATTTAGAAAACCCCATTGTCTCAGCCCAAAATCTCCTTAAGCTGATAAGCAACTTCAGCAAAGTCTCAGGATACAAAATTAATGTGCAAAAATCACAAGGATTCTTATACACCAGTAACAGACAAACAGAGAGCCAAATCATGAATGAGCTTCCATTCACAATAACTTCAAAGAGAATAAAATACCTAGGAATCCAACTTACAAGGGATGTAAAGGACCTCTTCAAGGAGAACTACAAACCACTGCTCAGTGAAATAAAGGAGGACACAAACAAATGGAAGAACATACCATGCTCATGGATAGGAAGAATCAATATCGTGAAAATGGCCATACTGCCCAAGGTAATTTATAGATTCAATGCCATCCCCATCAAGCTACCAATGAGTTTCTTCACAGAATTGGAAAAAACTGCTTTAAAGTTCATATGGAACCAAAAAACAGCCCGCATCTCCAAGATAATCCTAAGTCAAAAGAACAAAGCTGGAGGCATCACGCTACCTGACTTCAAACTATACTACAAGGCTACAGTAACCAAAACAGCATGGTACTGGTACCAAAACAGAGATATAGACCAATGGAACAGAACAGAGTCCTCAGAAATAATACCACACATCTACAGCCATCTGATCTTTGACAAACCTGAGAGAAACAAGAAATGGGGAAAGGATTCCCTATTTAATAAATGGTGCTGGGAAAATTGGCTAGCCATAAGTAGAAAGCTGAAACTGGATCCTTTCCTTACTCCTTATACGAAAATTAATTCAAGATGGATTAGAGACTTAAATGTTAGACCTAATACCATAAAAATCCTAGAGGAAAACCTAGGTAGTACCATTCAGGACATAGGCATGGGCAAAGACTTCATGTCTAAAACACCAAAAGCAACAGCAGCAAAAGCCAAAATTGACAAATGGGATCTCATTAAACTAAAGAGCTTCTGCACAGCAAAAGAAACTACCGTAAGAGTGAACAGGCAACCTACAGAATGGGAGAAAATTTTTGCAATCTACTCATCTGACAAAGGGCTAATATCCAGAACCTACAAAGAACTCAATGAAATTTACAAGAAAAAAACAAACAACCCCATCAAAAAGTGGGCAAAAGATATGAACAGACATTTCTCAAAAGAAGACATTCATACAGCCAAGAGACACATGAAAAAATGCTCATCATCACTGGCCATCAGAGAAATGCAAATCAAAACCACAATGAGATACCATCTCACACCAGTTAGAATGGCGATCATTAAAAAGTCAGGAAACAACAGGTGCTGGAGAGGATGTGGAGAAATAGGAATGCTTTTACACTGTTGGTGGGACTGTAAACTAGTTCAACCATTGTGGAAAACAGTGTGGCGATTCCTCAAGGATCTAGAACTAGATGTACCATATGACCCAGCCATGCCATTACTGGGTATATACCCAAAGGACTATAAATCATGCTGCTATAAAGACACATGCACACGTATGTTTATTGCGGCACTATTCACAATAGCAAAGACTTGGAATCAACCCAAATGTCCATCAGTGACAGACTGGATTAAGAAAATATGGCACATATATACCATGGAATACTATGCAGCCATAAAAAAAGGATGAGTTCGTGTCCTTTGTAGGGACATGGATGCAGCTGGAAACCATCATTCTCAGCAAACTATCACAGGAACAGAAAACCAAACACCGCATGTTCTCACTCATAGGTGGGAACTGAACAATGAGATCACTTGGACTCGGGAAGGGGAACATCACACACCGGGGCCTATCATGGGGAGGGGGGAGGGGGGAGGGATTGCATTGGGAGTTATATCTGATGTAAATGACGAGTTGTTGGGTGCTGACGAGTTGATGGCTGCAGCACACCAACATGGCACAAGTATACATATGTAACAAACCTGCACGTTATGCACATGTACCCTAGAGCTCAAAGTATAATAATAAAAAAAAAAAGAAAAGAAAGCAAATATTTTCTTATGTCACTTATACATATGCAGCAATGACCATATTTCTGAAATGTAAATAAAAATATAATGCCTTCTTCGATTTTTATTTTGATCACTGACTAAATTGAACCTTCAATAATCTCACAAAAATGAGATTTTCTTACTACACCTCTGATATCCCCTGTCCCCTGAAAAAATTATGAAATTAGTACAGAGCCAGTAAAAAATACCAAGAACACCCAGGATAGATTCTATCCTGACCTAAACAAGCTTATATTATGAAAGTGGTATTATTTTTTAACAGATCATAAATTAGACAATATAGTTCATCTAGGGCGGATAGCTTCTCCCCATGCAGCTCTTGTCGCTCTTGGGAGGTGCTTCCTAGACTGTGTGCTGAGAAGGATGCTATAATTAGTGATGCCTGCCTTGGGTGCAGAATGTCAGTAATGGTTAGAAGCAGTACACATTTTCCATCCTTAGGTATCTGGATGGGAAGGGATCTAGAGAACAGAACATCTTATATCTCCTGACTCATAATTTGGGATCTTTCCTCAATTCTGCTAAATAACCTGTATCGGAAAACCACGTTTCTGCAGTCCTGTCCCTTGTCCAGGTGGATTTTCTGAGCAGGACTCCATGGAATGGTCGTGGTAATGTCATTCCCATACATTGACAAGTTGCCATCATGTGGTCATGAGGATGGCATTGAATTCCTTATGTATAAGGTTGATAAGGGCCCTATGTTCAATTCTTAGTGGTCCTTTTAAACCTACACTGTTTATATTTTTTATTAACATGCCCATAACGTATTTTTCGTGACTCCACAAAAAATTCCAGAGACTTGAACTTTGCCTAAAGTATAAAACAGGAATTTTTTAAATCCCTTAAATGAAAAATAGTTTTAAGCGTATCCCAACTAATACGAAACAGGAAACTAATGTCTAATATCCTTGGGAACTAGAAAATATTCAATAGTAATCAAGACATAAAATGATTCTTTTCTGTCTTTCCATTATTCTCTACTCCCAATTACATTTTGTAAAATGTAAACAATTGCACCTGCAGTTGATGGAAAAATACCACCATGAAATCAAATGTGTTTTCTGACTTCGTATGTGTATTGTAGTAGTTAATATTAAGTAAGCTCAGAAGATACTTACATGGAGTCTACTGCCTTTTCTGAGCACAAGAGAAGCAATGATTAATAGAATGTGGTACTTGCTCCAAGGAGCATTCATTTAAGAGGAGGGATGCTCCTATTTGGGTCTTCACTGTGTGTTTATATGTATATTATTTAACAACTAAAAGGTGTGTACTTATGCAGAATACTGCCATCATTGCTCTTTTCTTTACAGTAGTGGTACCATTCATCAGGTCCATGGAAGCCAGCCTCTCACACATTCTCTCTTAGACATGTGTGTTTTCTAAAGTGGATTTATTAGAAATTGGGATCCCCTTAGCCATGTTTACTTAGAGGAGACTTTGGCTTAGTGACCTACATTTGTGTGTAAATGAAAAGCAAAATTAATGGGAAATATACTCACAAAAGAAGGTCTTTAAAGTTGCAAAAATAGCATTCATCAAGAATAGTATAAAATTTTAATTCTTCCATCATCACCAATAAACATTTATAGAGAATCCCCAGAGTGACTCTGGATTTTATATCTTATGTTAAACTAACTTTTGCATTCTGTTCTTGCTGTTTTATAATTACCTCAGATGTTCTTCTTCTCTTTTTTTTTGAATACAGCAGAGAATGCCTGTGGGTTTAAAATTTTTTAACTAATCTTGATGAATCAATTGTAATTTATAAAAGTGGAGTATAACAGTTAAGAACTCATGCTATGGAATTGGACAGAACTGATTTCAAATACTGTTCTGCCATATGCAAAGTGCATAACTTGGACTAGTCACTTAACCTTTCTGAACCTCAGTTTCCTCATCTCTGAAGGGGATAGTGAAGGCTCTCCCCTCTCATAGGGCTCATGACAATTAATAAGATAATGTCACATGCTTAATACCAGCATCTTGTATATGCTCCATAGGTGTTAGCTGTCTGTTTGTAATATTTTTGTGTTTGGTTACACAAACCTACTTTCTTCATTTGTTTTCTGCTAGTAATGCCTTTTGAAGTATTGTGTTGTTTGTGAACACATAATACAAATTGACTTTGGTTTTCTTAATTATCAATTTTGTTTCTGTAACTGCACAGAAAAGTGATAAATTGTGAGCTCATATTTTCTTTTAATACATAGATATCCCATCCCAACATACATGAATTTTAAGACACTAAAACCCCTTTTCTTAATCAGTGTTTAGTAAATGGGCTTACATTCTAGTGTATAGACAAATTCAGACTGTTCTACAGTAGAGGAGAATTTGTATGTTGGCTGGTTTTTCATACAGTGATTTCTAACTCTTTTCCCTTCAGTGTTTCCCTAACATACACTTTCTCATCCAGTGTTTCTCTTAGAATTCTCACACTTTCGCCCTCATAACTCACTTTCATATTCCTAGAGCTCTTTTCTTCACACTGATTTTGCTGCTCCTTTTCAGTTTTTTCAACCTTATGGAATTATTAGTGAGAAAAGCAAAATTATTATTATTATTGTTATTATTGTTATTATTATTATTATTATTATTATTATTTGAGACGGAGTCTCGCTCTGTCGCCCAGGCTGGAGCGCAGTGGCGCGATCTTGACTCATTGCAAGCTCCGCCTCCCAGGTTCACGCCATTCTCCTGCCTCAGTGTCCCAAGTGGCTGGGACTACAGCTGCCCACCCCCACGCCCGGCTAATTTTTTGTATTTTTAGTAGAGATGGGGTTTCACCGTATTAGCCAGGATGGTCTCGATCTCCTGACCTCATGATCCACCCGCCTCGGCCTCCCAAAGTGCTGGGATTACAGGGGTGAGCCACCGCGCCCGGCCCCAAATTATTTTTTATATATGGTGACTTCCCCCCACCCTTTCAACTTACAGTAGAGACAGCTCAGAAAAAAATCACGGAATTAGGTCATTCAGACGTCGTTTATAATAGCTATTCAGCAGTGAACTGGTTCTCAGTCCTGGTTATCCATGACAATTTGCCAGCATTTAAAATTCTGATACTGTGACCATATCAAAGAATAATTAAATCAGACTTTCTGTAGGTGGGACCCAGGCATCTATTTTTAAAGCTCTTCAGGTGATCTTAATGTGCAGCTAAGTATGAGAGCTACTATAGGACAGTGTTGCAGGGCCTAATTAGGTAGGAATGAGAGGGAGAGGAAGAAACCAGGACAGGAAATATAGACTTATTTTGATAAGTTTTGGTAGTGAAAGGCAGAAAAGAGATGGGACTGTAACTCAAGGAATTAGCAGGAAATACAACATACTCCCATCAGAAAGAACATTCTAGCATATATACATTAGCATATATAGCAGTGAGTCTCAGCTACTCCCTTAGGGCAGTGTATCAGCAATTTAGGAACTAGAGATGAACATGCATTTGGCAAAAGTTCCTAGTTAATTTTGATACACCTTTCCCTTTCTCACTTCCCTCCCTTCTCTCTTCTCTCCCCAGCCTCTGTCTGCATACTGCTCTCCCGCTCCCTCTGCTAGTGGTTACTTCGTCCTTTTCTTTCATATACCCTCATGGTGGCCATATGGCTCCAGCACTTCTAAGTAAGAGTTCTGAGTTCACCCTGATTAAACCATTAAGGTCGTATTTCAACTAGTAACTGAGGCTGGGGGAATGGAATATGCTCATTTGCGAAGTCAATCAAGAAAGTACATAGGAAGATGGGAATGGATGCTGGTAGACAGCCAATACTACCCGCTATGTATGTAAAAGTCACAGTGATTCAATGTAATGAATTATTTTACATGTGCAAATTATGACTGCTCTTGTCTGGGGACAGTTTTGAATAACATATAGAAAATACTATGTAGTACTGATATTTTTCTGAGTATCAAATATTTCAGAGAAAAAAACATCTGTGGTATTTTAGAATAGAATATAATAAATATCAAATAATTGACTAGATCAAACATGGTTTATTAACTTAAACACTGTAGCATATAGCAATCTGTAGCACATCTTACTGATCCTTTTTTGAGAAAATCATTACTTCACAATGTTGATATTATGGCAGAATCTAGGACTTCTATAATGACATTTCTGGAGATTATCAGGCAAATGTGTAGCTTTACCTTTTCTGGTTACTATTGTATAGAAAAATGGAATTGCTCGGTATGTCATTTAGGACCCTGCCATCTATTTTTCTGAAAAATGGAACAAAAGCCAGTAAGAGTTTTAAATGACTATCAAAGCCTCCTGCAAAATGAAATTAGCAGTTGAAATAAAATAGTTAACAGTCTAAAAACTGTTTAAGATAAAGCTCATAACTATTGATTTTAGGACTCTTTTGTGTACAGTGTAAATGACACGGTTGAGTTAATCCATTTGATGGTGGTGATCACATTCTTAAGAAATGGTTTTTTATCTCAAAGCAGTTTCAAAAGTTTAAATTGTCAAACTTAAATTACTTCTGTTCGATTTGGGATTAAAGTTTGGGATTAAAAATACATGAGCAAAAATCTCATAACCCCAGTTCAATCATGAGAGAAACACCAGACAAATTTCAATTGAGGGATATTCTACAGAATATATGCCCAGTACTCCTCAAAACTGTCCAAGTCATCAAAAAACAACAAAAGTCTGAGAAACTGTCACAGCCAAGGGATATTAAGGAAACAATAGGACTGAATGTAATTTGGGTTCTGGATGGGATCCCGGAGTGGAAAAAGGACATTAGGGCAAAATTGAGGAAATCTGAATACAGGTTGGGCTTTAGTTAATCTGTCAATACTGGTTCATTAATTGTGACAAATACACTATACTAGTGTAGGATGTTAGTAATATTAACAATAGTGGAAACCAGTTGTGGGATATATGGGAAAGCCATGTACTATTTTCACAGTTTTTATCTAAATTTTAAAATACCTCAAAATAAAAAATCATTTTTAAAGATGTGGTACTACATTTTTTTTCAGGAAAGAGTCTCTGCCATAAGGTTACTATAGCAGAGCCTGAATGCTACTGTTTGACAAATGAAAGAAGTATCCTGGAGATCTTCTCTGTAGTCCTCCAGGCTGAGGCATCACTTAGATTTGGCATTTGAGACCTTTATTGTTGACCTATGAAATTCTGTTTTATGTCTGTCTCTCACTTTGTTTCACCATAGTGTAGTATAGGTTATAGGACCAAGAAAACTGATTTTTCTTTCAAGATCTGCTGTATGACAAACATGTACTGCATTTCACTAAAATTAACACATCCAATTTTTAGAAACTTGTAGGATAGGACAACCCTTTCTACAAGAGAGAAAAACAGACTCAGAAGAGTAAGTTACTTGGCCGAGCACAGTGGCTCACGCCTGTAATTCCAGCACTTTGGGAGGCCGAGGTGGGTGGATCACTTGAGGTCAGTAGCTCCAGACCAGCCTGGGCAATATGGTGAAACCCCATCTCCACTAAAAATACAAAAGTTAGCAGGGCATTGTGGCTTTGCCTGTAACCCCAGAGCATCGCTTGAACCCAGGAGGCAGAGGTTGCAGTGGGCACCACTGGACTCCAGCCTGGGCAACAGAGCGAGACTCAGTCTCAAAAGAAAAAAAAAAAAAAAGAAAAAGAGTAAGTAACTTGCCCAGAGTCACATGGATGCTTACTGACAGACTGCATGAGAGCCTTGTTTATTACTTGACTCCAATTTCCAGCCCTTCTACTTTCTCATTTATATGCCTTCTTTGTTATAAGATTCAGATTAGCAAGATATTCTTTTTAACCTGTGCCTATGTTTTAAAATTTTTTTTTATAAGTTTGACATAGGTATAAGCCTTCAGGAAGTTGCAAAAACAGTACAGATGCTCCCCAACTTATGATGGGGTTACCTTCCAGTAGACTCATTATAAATTGAAAGTATTGTAGGTCAAAAATACATTTAATACATCTAACCTGTAACTTAGCCTTGTATACTTTAAATGTGCTCCTTAGCCTACAGTTGGGCAAAATCATTTAACACAAAGCCTATTTTATAATGGAGTGTTGAATATTTCATGTAATTTATTGAATACTGGAAATGAAAAACAGAATGGTTGTATGAGTAAAGTATGGTTTCTACTGAATACATTTTGCTTTTGCACCACTGTAAAATCAAAAAATTTTTAAGTTGAAGATTTCTTAAGTTGGGGACTTTATTAGTTCATTCTCACAATGCTATAACAACATACCTGAGACTGGGTGATTTATTAAGGAAAGAGGTTTAATTGACTCACAATGCCACAGGGCTGGGAAGGTCTCAGGAAACTTGTAATCCTTTGCATTTCACCATGAAAGACTTCGTCCAACTTTTTAGGTTTGTATTAAAAAATAAATAGTGTTTTCTCTGCACCTCATATTTGAAGAATTCTCATACTTCTCTTTCAGGATGTCTTTCCCCACCTGTTTTGTTTATGGTGGTAAGATTATACCAATATGGCCAGCTTTTATGTACTTTGTGATTTTACTACTATGAAGTTAGCCCCTTTCAGCATTTATTCAGGATAATGCCTCTAAAAAAAGCCTTTAATGATTTCATAAGGTCCTTGATGTTTTTTCTGTCTTCCTTTCTTTTTTTTCCCTCCCCTCTTCTCCCCTCCCCTCCCTTCTCCCCTCCCTTCTCCCCTCCCTTCTCCTTTCCCTTCCCTCTTCTCCCTTCTCCCTCCCTCCCTCCCTTCATTTCATTTCATTTTTGCTCTATGACCATCTGTATGTTCTTTTCTTTTTGTCTGCCTTTTAGTGTTAAAATGGTGACCTGATGACCATCTGAGTTGAACTTTGTCAAGAACTAAGGGCTGAAGTTCTTTTTGTTCAATCTATGCTTCTGTTACCAGTATTGAGGGACTAAGGACTTTCAAACCCTTCTCTTTCTCCCAGCCTGAGAGAGATTAAGATAAGGGAAAACTAGATTTTTCAGGTAAACCTTGATTTGTTGAATGCCTGATGCGTGCCAGACATTTATGCTAGGATATATTCTATTAAAAGGATTCAGGAAGGGCATTTACTCTTTTAGCTACTGGAGTTTGATTATTATCATGCTGATCAGTGTACACTGGCAGTGTGACTGATTGAGTGGAAAAGGGAGAGCCACACTGTCTTGTCACTCATCTAGTCAATAACAGATTCAGGACAAGGACTTATCTCCTTTCTAATACAGTATTAGCCCTAAACCCAAAGAAGTTGAGATGTTTTGTCATTCTTTAGTTTTTCCCAAAGGGAACATTTTTCACAACATAAAAAGATAGCTGATTGGAATTAACTTATACTTTATAAGAGATCAGTGCCTATCTAGAGGCGACATAGTGAATTTTCAAACAATCAGAAATCTCATAAATTAGAATTTAAGGGAAAACAAATATACCCTCCTGAACTTTGTATAATCGCATATACAGAAAACTTTCTAATTTTATTTTGCCTTCATTTTTAGACTAACTTGCAATCACCCCAAGTTGCTAGGTAGCAAAATTATTATGGTGCTAGCTCAGAATTTGCTGTATTTTAATCAGCCTTGGTGACTGAAAACACAGAGAGAATGTCAATGAGGGAGAAAGGTTTCCTTTACTGCCCCTAGATAAAGCAGATGAAAATCTGTTTCTCTCCACGGTAGATTCCTATTCCTTGCCCAAGGAACAATAGACAACATTTATAAAAATTACAATCTTTGTGCACGTTGCTAGGTTACTCAATTTTAAGCCTTTTTCTTTACAATACATAATCATTTAAAAAATACTGAAAGAGATAAGAAATAGGGAGTGAAAACCAGTAGTGTGAGTAAATGAGAAATTGATATCTTTAAGGCACTAGATATGGTAATAAATAATTAGATTACTAGAAGAGAAAATATATTTGAATAGTAGCCAAGAAAGGATTCCAATTAGTTACAAACTACAGTGACTGACTACTTTCAATTCTAAAATCCCCTGTTTAAATTTTTCTAAGTTTCTCAGAAATGGGCATTTTAGTATTGCTCCTTAAAAACTTTTTTACTGGATAAAATAATTTTCATGAAATTACAAAAACATGGGATCTGCTCATACTGATAGTGTGTTTGACTTACCTCTCACTGTGTTGTGTCTCACTTAGATTACCAGCAAAAATATTACTCATATCTAATGATATTTCCAGGTATCCTATAAATGAACCCTGAGAGGTTACCTGGAGAGTCTTGTGATGCTCCCTAGCTACTCTTGTAAAAGTGTATATTCTATAAAATATAGCCATATAAAGTATCAAGACCATCTGTTACTGTCTTCCTGCCAGGGCTGGTCAACTGGCCATCGGACCCTCTGGTTGCATCTGGTTGTCCCCTTCTTCCTACTGCTCCATTGTCCCTCTTTGGGTGTCTCCCCCTCCTCCCTGTGCTGGTGCTGCCGTTTCATAGGCCTTCTCTCAATAACTGGATCTCACCAGACTCCTTTCTGCATTCCTAGCTTTGTACTTGCTGTGTGACCTGGCAGGAGTGCTTCTCCTGGGTTCTTTGCAGATCTGGTTTCTCCTTCTCAAATGACACCACCTTAGAAAGCCCTTTCCTGAGCATACTATGCAACTCAGAGTTCCCTGTTAAGTCTATCACAGACCCCTTACTTACTTCCTTTTTAGCACTCCTCAAACACCTTCCCCCTACTACTCTATGAGGGTAGGGACATAGTGGACACTCAAATGTTAATAGGTGATTGAAACATGAATGCATTTTTAGAAAGATCCAGTACCAACATCCTAAAGGCTCCTGGAGAAGGGCATTTGAGCTGAATTTGAAAAGTGGAGTGTGTGAAGATAGCAGGGTGTAGGAAAACAAGGGTTTGAGAAGAGAGAGGCTTCTGTCAAGGTGATCTTATATTAAAAAAAAAAAAAAAAGCTTTAGAACGAAGGTAGGCATGTGCATGTCCTTACTGGACTTTGTGGTGGAAATAGGGATAAAGAATAAACTTCGGGGAACCAGTAAAACCTTTTATCTAGGAAAGGGACATGATCAAAATGGCACCAGTGTGGCATCTAGTGGATGAGTTGAAGGTTCAGGGATTGCTAAGAAGTAAAAGTATCCACACTCTACTTCCTGTCTTGCTGATATATATATATATATAAAATATATAAATGTATAAATATATTATAAATATATACATAATTTGTAATATAAATATATGTAAATATAAATACATATATATTTATATTTGTCCTCATCAGTGACAAAGCTCAGTCACACTCCAGGATGAAACAGAATAGAAATACAAACTGGAATTGTTTGTTTAATCTATGTTTATGCATTCACAAATATTTACTGATGCCTGCTCCATGTCAGGCATTGTACCTCTGATCCATTTGTGCTTGTAAATCTGTGTATGTCATACTTGGTGATGTTTTTGCATACCTAAAATGAGACACCACTTAAGAGATTTAGCTGTTGATACTCAAGCCAGTGAAGACAAAGCTGGCAAATACCTCCCTAAATAGGAAGGATATGTATTTAATTTGGAAAATATCAGTTTATTTGTACTCTACACAGTAAGAATTAGGTATCTAGAACAACTACAGGTTATGAAATACAGTTGAAATGTGTGCTTCTTTTAAGAAACTCCAAGAGCTACATGGAAGTATGTGTTGTTTTCTTGTTGGTGGCTTTCATTCTGATATGCCATTTGATCCTGAAATACCCCATTTTTTTTCTGCCCAGACCTACACACACATGCACTTTAGCTGTACCATCCTTAGATTACTATGTCACAAATTTTACCTTGTTTTGAAACTGAAGTACAATGGCTGATTTTATTATTTTTGTATTTATTTGCAAAGCTGAATTCTAGTAATTATCAGCGAAGACAATTGTTTTGCACAAAAAGAGGTATATTTCTATCTTGAAACTAGGTTATATTGTTACTGCCACAGAAAAGGCAATGGCTTTTTCAGAATATTAGCGTTTGTAGCTCTTGCTTATTGATAGAGAAAAGTTAGTTGCCATAGTGATCTAACAGCCTCTGGAGGGAATGCAGTCATGGCCTTAAGTATCCGGCAACCCACCCAGTTGAGAGCCCCTCTGAAAAGGATTTCCTTCCATGGAAATTGGGTTTCTGAAATAAAAAGAGTTTAATTTCTGTAGCTTAGATTTGCTTATAGGTTTGTTTTTCACTTTTACCTACTGTAATTAAAGGAAAAACATTTATGATAAAGACAGCATATATTTCTTCAGGGATGACATTAAATAATAGATTTTTGTGTTAACCATTCCATAAATGTGTTCTCAAACACACAAAATGACCTTTATACTTTTATTCATGTGAGCTATGGAGCTTAAAAGCAAAGCACTTCGACCAGATGTTGATCCAATAAATTTATCAATATTTGGTGTTTTTAGAGTTTCAGTATATATTCTTAGATGGAGGGGACTCTCATGGCCCATCAAAATCTGCTCAAGCTGTGCTGGGTGAAACAGCACTCATCTATAATACTCATGTAACATGAGCCAATCTGCAGTCGGTTGTTCTGAATTCTACATCGCTCACAGCGCAGGTTGATGTGTGAACACTGTATTTACAGGACCAAAACTGCACATTTGCTCTGCAGCTGTGTTTAACGGTTATCAGTTTGGCACACAGCATGACTGCTTTGGAGGGAGAGTAGACACTTCTCATCCCTTTTGGCAGTTATGAAGTAACTGAAGTACCTACTGCTGAAGTGATTCACTTGAGCTTAATTAGATTTGCTACATAATTAGCATTTGAAGAAACCTAAAGAAAATCCTTGCGGGTTAGTGATTTGTTATGTCAATTGTAAGCATGCTCATTTGGGGGGGGCTAGGAATTAAAAATGATGAAATTTAATGCACCATAAACCCAGATGTATTATATGCATATATACTTTTTAAAAGAGTTTTTAAAAGTGATGCTTTGCAGGGATGACTAAAATGCTTGTCATAGACAACTGGGACCTGTGCATGGGGACTGATCCATCTGCATGTGCCCATGTCTGCTTGATGGCGCTTATGTGTGTACAACTAGCTTTACACCTCTCATGAGAGCCCACAGCTCTTTAATAAACACCCCAGTGCCAGCTGTGAGGGCTGCGCCAATAACCAACTTGAAGCTGGAGAGTGCAGTCTGAGACAGTGAGATCCTATACTGCACTTGTATTTACATGTTAAGGTTAATTTAATTGCAATGACTTGTTCTGGTATGTGTTACTTTAACTGCAAAAAAAAGGAATTTAATTTTAGACTCAAGACATTTCTTTAAATACTCCTGAAGTTTTGTTCTTTAGTATTAGAGTTCTACAAAGTGAATTAACTGTGGAGAATAGCTGTAAAATACTTACTGAGAGGAGAGGTTAAATTTTATATTCCAGTTTAAGTTAAGGCTAGGATAACACTTGTAAACTATGTTTATTTAAAATATTTTCTAATCTGTCAAAAAGTTGTCACATTTTAATCAAATTACTTAGTTACCTAAATTTGTCTAGCCATAAATAAGGAAATAAATGAGAGGGAACAAGTTTAATTTCTTGATGAAGCACTCTGATGATTTTTTTTTACACTTACAGTAAAAAAGAAACCTTTCAAACTTACATCCTACCATAGGTTCACCATCAAATCTCAAGTCAGAATCAGGTTCAAATCAGAATTCAAAACCAGTTTTAGAACTCAAGTGGCAGCTCATGCCCTGCACGCAGGCAAATGGCTAGGAATTAATCAGAAAGTTCCACCCGTGTCCATCCTTCCTGTTATTTGCTCATCTTCCCAGCAAGTACTAAAAAGAAAAAAAAAAAGTACAAATTTGTATGGAACCTACTGTAACTCTGATTAAAGAGACCCTGTATTCCCCAATGACTGACCCCCTAGTACCCCAAAAAGGAATTAAACTGCTAAGCTTTTTATACATGTTCTTAAAATCCTTATTGGACTTGACATAAACGTGCAGATAATTCCGCTAGTTTCTTTTTCATAGGTACAATAATAGCACTAAGTGCAGGATTCCCCTTGTATCCAAGCAAGACTCTTATGAAAACTTTAAAGTCTTCTGCAATGCACCTAAAATTAACCAGGAGACTTGGTGCATATACCAACAAATGTTGTACACCTATGTGATAGTGGTCACCTCACTTAACCTCTCCCAGCTTCAGTTTCTTACTTGTCTTTACTACTACATAAAGTTGTTGAAAGGATTAAAGGAGACTATATAAATAGCTATTTTTACTTATAATTAAATAATATCTGTGTGATTAGTATTTAGTCTGGGTAACTAAATATCTGGTTTTTTTGTTGTTTTCTGTACACATGTACATATTCCTTTTTTAAAATAGACATATAGGCAAATACATTTTTTTCTATATGCCTCCATGTTGTTTCTCTGGATTTCTGCCAGGATGGGATGTGTCAATTATGCACAGAATTGTTAGTGTGTCCCTGGGTGCTTATATAAGTCATTATCTTTGGAGAATGACAAATACACAAACTCCTGTTACCTCTGGTAGCCTCTAATTCCTATTTGAGGGACACGATTGAATTCATGTAGTTCAGCCCCAAGTAAGTAGATAAAAATTATTAAGTAAATGCCCTGGTTCATCTAAACAAAATACGTCACTGATAGCTTTTTATATGAACTATATGCATTTAGTTTACCTAAATTTATTAATAAATAGTATCTCTGAGCATCTTTAATTTTATATTTTATACTTAACTATGAAAGTATCCAGAACCAGATTCCAGTCACTAACTACCTCTTCATTAATGGATCAATGGTTTTAACAGATTTATTAGAAATTTGTCTATACTGAGCAGGTAATATGTACTTTGTGAAAATAGGTATAAAACTGGGTTCATCTTGTCAGCATACCATTTACCCAGTTATGGGAGTAAAAAAGGAGGCATGTGTATTTTTCCCCTAATTCTGAAATGTCTCCCAATTCTTGAAATTTGAACGTGAAAATGTGTGCATGCAAATGAAGACATTCAATCTGAAAAGCTTCTTTGTATAAAATACTAACCAAATTTAAAGCTGAACCATAGGGTAAATATAGTAGAAAAGTATATTTTGGATTCTGCATTTTATTTTCATTGGATACAAACAATAATTACAATTGCTAGATGTGTTTTAGTGAATAGTTTGAACTCATCATGCTAGCAAAAATCATCTGCATATAAATAATAGAGCAATTTCAAGCAATTTTTTCTTAGGTCAGATATTCCTGCCAGAAACTTGTTTGCTTTGTTAATTTGTTCAATTATTAAACTTTGAGAGTACAAAGATAAATTTACTAATGGGGTTCAATTAACAAATTTCTGATTACATTTCCCTAATAACTGATGATAGTATAGAACATTTATTTCTGCCGTGCTTTATTAGTAAAATTGCAGTGATCTGGTGACTGGAATTAAACTGCTGAAAAATGACTTGGTCTGATTTATTCATTGAGTAAAACCAAGCTTTAAAGTCTGTGTTGCTATGGCACCCAAGATTAACTGTAAAAAAAAAATAAATTTAATTTTAGTAAAAACATTGGTACATCTCTTTTGGCATTGTCTAGATAAAAATAGATTCTCCCTTCCCCTTTTTCTTGTCTTTTTTGTGTTTAGCAAGTCCTTTGCATTCTTTTAAACATACACTAAAAGAAATTTAGCATATTTAAAGAGAAGGGAAAAAGCAGTAAAATAAAAGTGTTTTGTCAAAAGATTACAATTTGTAAAATAGCAAATATTTCAGTCATCTCTCTCTCTCTCTCTCTCTCTCTCTCTCTCTCTCTCTATATATATATATATATATATATATGTACTTTTTATTTTGTCTAATTTAATCCTTTCAAAAACTATCTGGCTTCTCATAGTTTTTAGAAAGATGGTGCCAGAGAGGGAGAAATCACTCTATTCTAGTAGTTTCGTTTTCTAATTAGTCTTCAAACTTAAAAACAGGTTGCAAAATTGGGACAGTGACAAGTTTTAGGAGAAATCTTAATGTAGCTCCAATCTTTCAAATTCTAAAAGAATACATTTTCTCTTTCCTGAGACAAAGGAATTGTCTGGTTGCTTTTACCAGGATTGATTTCTGTCTTCAGAATACCATTTGGTGGTGTTAGACTGCTAGATGAAGAATTTTGTTGGTGGGGGGGTGAACAAGAAGAAAAATTGAATGCTTTGTATGATCATCAAAAGCCACTTTTCAGGAGTATTTTACATTTATTGGTGCCAAGCAAATCAGAAATCCTACCTTACAGAGAGCGATTGTTCATGAGATGACCCAGTACTGCAAGTCGCTTATGTTTATCATTATGCTTCCACATTCTAAGGAAATTCCACTTTCAAACGTTGCCGTCAGTGCTTTCTTCTATAGGAAGAATTTGAACTATAAAATTTGAGAAGCTTCAACGTCTGTGGAAATTTGAGAGCATTGCCTTTTTTCCTCTTTATTGAATGTAAAGTGTTTTAACAAAAGCATGGTAGCCCAGTACATTTTAAGTGTCAAAACTTGCACATAGTGTATCTTATAAAGAATTTAAATTTTAGTCTTTGAACTTTTAAAGCCTCAAACATCTTTAGAGGCCGACTGCAGCAAATAAACAGAATATGTTGCAGAGAGATTTAGTGAAGAACAATTTTTTTTGCCATTGTTTCTCGCAGTGCTCTGCAGATGAAAATGGTGAGGAAACTGAGTGATAGTTCAAGACTGTATGCAGGGGAGAAATTGAAAGCAGAACCAAGCTTTTACAGATTTTACCTGGAAACACAAAGTGGTTTAGATGAGGTGCTAGTTCTTACCTTTATGATTGCTAATTTAGATTTTATAAAAATTGAAATGAGTTAATATTTTAAAATATTTAAGTATGTTCTCTGGACCACAATAAGCACAGTGTACTTTTTAAAAAAGTGATTTTATATAAGATTATAAATTACAGAAATGAATTGTTACTTCCTTGCTGTTGCTTATTTCTGATTTTGAAATAGCAAAATTTATAAAGCTATGGTTTTGAGAAAATAGTAGTAATTCATATTCTTATAATTGTTTTAATAATCTAAATTAATACATAAATTATTGCTTTAATGTTAAATTTTGATTTTAAAATTTACTTCGGTTTCTACAGGTAATATATTGAGATTCTGACAATTTTATATTAATGTATGATTTTATTCTGACACAGCTATTGAATTTGAATCACTAATTATTTCTATGCATGTGTTAATACCATTCTCCAACTTTGTTTTAGGTAGCTAGATTGTATCCAGGGAAGCCCATTTAGATCAGAAATAACATTTCTTTCTAACTTCAAAAAATAAGCATCCACTTTAAAAATAGAATCTGAATTTAAATAAAAATCTTAATGTAGGATTCCATTCCATTCTTTAACTAGTGGAAAGAAATCTTAGCAAAAAAAAAAAAAAAAAAAAAAAAAAAACCAAATTACCAGTAATTTGCATTAAAGAGGAAGAGATGGATTTTTTTTTTTTTTAAGTCAGCAGACATTGAAGATGGTTCAGTGAAGTTAAGTAATAGAGATCTCAGATTTTAATTTAGTCAAGATTATGATTTTACATAGAAGCATTGTTGAAATAGGCTTGATAATAATGTTTTAAGTGTTATACAAATCTGGGTGAAATTATATTATTCATCTACTGTCTTACTCAGTTATATTGGTTCAGCTGTGTTTTAAGAGTGAGAGACCTTATATCAATGAGCGTTTGTTCTGTGCATCTCATGTGCATGGTCTTAATAAAATAAGCATACCTCTAACATTTGGGGGAGCATCCTCTTAGTTCGGGGGTAGGTTAGAGACTCTACTTTCCAAATAATTAATTTCATAGATCCATGCTCTTGAAAAATTGGTACATACAAATATATTTTTAAGCTTTATTTTTCACATATGCTATGTATTGTTTAAAGCATTAGCTTAAATGAAAAATAATATTTTACATTCGTCAAGTTGTGTTTATTTAATTCAGTAATGAAATTAATTTGGAGTTGTTGGCATACTGCCTTCACAGGTTTCTGTGACTCATTTGCTGAGAAAGTGTGATTCAAGAGACCAGAATCATTTTTTTCTCATTTGCTAAAACTCATGTTTTGACTATGGGCAAATGTTCATGGCAGATTTAAAACAAATTTAAAGTAAATATTCTGTGATAATATTTGGAAGCTGAGTGATGTCTGGCCTTACATAACTAGGACAAATATAAATCTCTGAGTTCACGGACTTTAGAAGTATCAACTATACATCATTTTAGAACACTGGTTTTGTTTTTCTCATATTCTTAGAGTTTAACTCTTATACTACTAATTATGATCTCTAGAAGGTAATTGCATTTAGAAGCAAAATATCTGCTGTTTTATGAATTTAATAATTAAGGACTAAATGGTGTTCCAATTTAGGTTTAAAAGTAAGCACATTCACACATCATTTAAAGCTATTTCTTAATTTTTTTTCCTACAGAAGAAATTATAGCTGCATGATCGCTATATGTCCTGTTCAATACTCATTATATTTATAATTTATATTATCTGTATATTTATTCATTATATTTATAATTTAGTCCTGTCCAAATAAAGTATATTTTCATAGTTAAGTGTGTTGTGGTAGTATAATGATTACATGAAATAACCTGGACCTTGTTGTTTGCAAAGTAAATTAAATGTTAATTTTCTGGGTTACTACTTGGAAATTAAGTTGTGGAATGTTTCTCATTGGTCCAAGGAGGAACATAAAATTCTGATTTATCAGATAATCCTACAGGAAACGTATGCCTGTTTTGACTTATGATATGTTTCTTATTACAATGTCCTGCTTTTCTGGCTTTCCGTTAAATGTTTAGAAAAATTAGTTAATAGTTTTGCAGGAAAAGAAAGGAAATTTATCAGTGTATACCAGCCATATAAGAAGTGGGAACATATATAAAAGACCTCTAATTTTCCGATCTCACTTTGAACTTTTCTTCACAGTTTTCCAGCTCAAGATGGTATATAGTCTTGCACAATGGGCTGTAGCCAACTTTCCGTCAGAAGAACTGAGTAAAAATTATTCCAAAATTGTTCTTAGAAAGAAATCTGAGCCTGGAATTGTCTTGCATTAAAAAACAAAAAGCAAATGATTGCTTTAAAAACACACCAAATGATATTGGATGGTCTTTATTCTTGACTCTGTTTTTTAAAGTGTGTATACGTTCATTACATCCAGTTGTCTATTGGCCTCTTTTACTCGTAACTTTTCGGAAGTTGACTGACAGGCCACTTTTTCTATAGTGGGAAAATACGCGCTTTGTGTGCGCGGAGGGATTTCCAACCCCCGAGAACCAGCAATGAGTGTTTGGGCATCCTGCTCCCCACCAGGGGGCAGCACCGGACACTGCCTTTCCTAGAGGCCTGAGTGCATTAAGGCTTTCTAGCAGTGCTCTCGACCCCTCTTCCTCATACAGCCCTTACGTATTTTTGGTATTTTCTTACACATTTTAGGCTTAATAAGTGTTTAATAAGTGATAGCTGTTTAGGCGTTGTGCTATACGGATGCTGCTTTTCAGGTTTGACCGTTCTGTGTACCTGAATTTTGTCCTTCGTGGTAATTTGGTCTACCATTTAAAATACCTTGTGTTTATTATAAATATGGGATACCTTTAACTTGTAAAGTCTAGCAATTATTGAGTACAACGACATGTCAGGCATGAAACCAGGTACTTTTTATATGCTGCTGCAGAATCTGAGTAGACATAAAGGCAAGATAACAATAGAGTCATAAAACAATAGGAAAATGCAATAATGGGGAATTGTAATACTTCTATTTTGATGTTGAATAAACAGTACAAACCTCGGGGGGGTTAAATCACAATAGAACAAAGATCCCTTCAGATAGAATTCCAGATTCCATGCTGTATCAATTATATTATGAAACCTTGCCATAAAAAAAAAAAAAAAAAAAAAGTTGAGGGTGAATTAGGCCACGATGTGTAATGCCTGAGACAGAAATTTCAGTGATGTAACTCCAGTGACACTGTGACAAGGAGAATTAGGGATGGACATACTTAAAACTTGAATGGAGAAATAGGGTTAGATATTGAGAGATCCCAGGGAAACCTGTGAAAACCCTAATATATGTGAATTTATGTACATGTAATATGTAACATATTACATTCATCAAAACATGGGAATAAATAACATACTCTTAATTTTTAAAAGCCCCATAAATATATTTTACTTAAAACCATAGTGGATCTTATTCTTTTAATTTGTACTTGTCCTCTCTTATCTGCTAGAAAATTTAAAGATTCTCTGTCCTTCCTAATTTTAACAGGATACTTTGTTTTCTAAAAATAAAACAAAACAAAAAGATAAATTTGTTTTGTTTTATTTTGTTACAGAAAATAGTCAAATGAAGACAATTTATTTTGCCTGTGTCTATGATTGTAATGATTTGGAATTGTTATTTCACATTGTTTGCTTTCTTTTCTGGCTATAATGTGCCTAGCAATCCAGATGGCTAATATATAAACAGTTGGAGTTATGCTTATTACAATCACTTAGTGTGGCTTCGGAGGTTCCCAGTACCCAGGACCATCTGTTCATTGCTCTGTGTATTACCTTCATGATCAAGTTTGTGTTTTCAGCTCCTTCACATACCTTAGCCTCTACCTTTCTTTATATGTGAAAGAGGCTTCTAAGACTGAACTTAACTCATATGCCCCTCAAGGCTATGTTGTCAGACCTTGATAATCCCAGCCTGCCTTCACACTACCATTCTTTTGTATTCCTAATTCATTTTTTTCCCCTTATCATTGCTATTCTCAATAGTAGTGTCTTAAAATTTACAGAAGAGTGACTAAGAAAATGGGCTTTGTAGTCAGGTTTGAATCTTACTTGGCCGTATGTGTAGCGATTTGATCTTGGGCAACCTCCTTTATCTTTATTTCCTCACCTGTGAAAAGGAGTGTAATACTGACTTCATAGATTTGTTAAAATGGTTAAATGAGATAAAATGTAACTCATTTAGCTCATGCCTGGTTTCTTATTATTAACATAATTTAGAATGAAAATTCTCCTGTTGCAAAAAGGCATATTCAGAAGTAAATTCAAATATTATATTCTAAAATTTCACATGCATCTTTTGGAAGAAATATCTACTTTAAGCACCTGGCAATGTGAAAGCACATATGACAACAGAATATACGATACTAAATCATTGTTTTGGGGTTCATTTTCAGTCCTTCTTACTGGATCCTGGGTGCAACTTTAGACCCCAAATAGCTAGAGAAAAGTTTCTCTAGGTGCCTGTCTGTTGCTTCTGGTTACACGTTACACTATAATCTGCTTTGGAGCCTCACAGCCACATCTGTCATTGTTCCACGTGGCCTGAGCCAGCTTACATGCACAGCTCTGTAGGGAGAGAGACCATAAACGAACACTCCCCATTTCTAGCCCATATTCTGCGTAATACATGTAAGTCTCCCAGCAGCCCTGTCGGCTATGCCGTTACTTAATTCCCAATTTATGTGGCTTACTTTTTCTGAATGAAAAGTCATCAAATATGGTTTTTAAGATATGGAACAGAAGAATATGATTAATCTGAGTTGTCATGAAAATTCAGGGCACGTGGTTGCTATGGTTTTGGCTTCATGTATTTATAATGGAGAGAAACTTTGTCTCCATTAATTGACAAACTTGCCAATGGGATTCAGTATTTGTTTTTCTGTGTGTGTGTCTCTGTGTGTGTGTGTGTATGTGTGTGTGTGTACATACGTATGTACATGTATACAGCTTCTGCCTGAAAACACTGAGGCGGAACAAGGATGTTCTGTTTTGGTGGTAGTGCAAAGAAACATACTATACATAAATTATTTATATGTGAACCAATTCAGTGAGAAGTAACTATACAGCTGCTTAATTGACCTAAGAGTCTTACTTCCAACTGCTTAAAAATAAGTATAAACTGAAGTTCGTGGAAAATATCACTTAAGGCTCTTTAATGTACTTTTGTTAGTAAAGAGAATTTCAAGCTGTTTCAGTCAGTCAGTGTATATTCTTTAAAAAACTGAACACCCTATTCATAGTCTTATATATCCTTGAATTATCTTCCATGATTTTTACATTTTACATACTTATAATAGTGTATAAGAACAACTTAATGCTACATAATTTACAGTCATCGTTTCCAAATTAAGGAAGCTGTATGTGTAAAATCACAAATTTATGTAACATCAAACAGGAACTTTTATTCATATAAGAAAACCATTATTCACTTTATTGTTTTCCTTTATTTCAGCATCATTTATTACAAAATTAATACTGTTTTCGAAAAACCAAAACAATATATTATAAAGCACAACATGGAGTTGTCTCTCACCTCCTTGTCATTCGCAGTCTCAAAGGGTAACCACTGTTTACAGTTCAAGTGTGTCTTCACAGCAGATGTTTTCCTGTGCTCGTGCAAACATATAGATGTATTCCTGGAAGGAGTGAGGCCTGCATTCTTGAGGAGTTAGGAGCATTGCTATTTGAAAAAATAAAAATCCAGTTTGATGATGTTAGTCATTATGCTGAAAGGAGTGATTTTAACAAATACCAACAGATCTTCTTGTGGTAGGCCAACTTTCCAAGTTACTAGTTCAAGAGAATAGCCGTTTTTTTAACAGGTATAAAATCAAAGGCGTTTGTTTAGTAAAATATTTTGCCCTTAATTTTCCATGGATAGCTTGTTTATGAAGAGTTCAGTATTCAGGGTAGATAGAAAAACAGCCCTGTGTCAGCTAAAGTAATAAAACCGACTTAATCCCAAACTGACAATTTAAAGCCCTTTAAAATTACTTGTTGCAAACAAGAAACAATCCACCCAGTCTGTCATCTCTTTTCAGCTTATTAGTAGTGGAATCTCTTAGGTGGCTCTTTAAATTGTGTGTAGTAAAAGTCCTAAAGTTGTTCGTGGAGATTTCCAGTTGCTAGGGAATACCAACACTTATTTGATGTTTGATATTGTAAATCATGATAGTTATTGGGGCCAAAGGGAGGTCTGTAAATGTCCAATAGGTTCTTTTTGGAGCTAATTTGTGCTGTTTGCATTTTCTTTCTGCCCCAATACACTTGTCACTGGAAGAAATCACACAGAGGGTAGGGATAAAGCATGAAGTATCATGATTCCTTCATGTAAAAATTTTGTTAGAATTAAAATGTAAACATAGTATAATATGTAAAAAAAAAAAAAAAATTGGGCCTCCTTAAATCCTTTATAAAGGAAGACAATGTGTAAACATGTGAGTAAATACCAAGGTTTCATTTTAGGTAATAGCTGTGAATGTTAAAAGTAATATTATTTGCCTCAGAATAGTTTAATCACATATCTCTTAAATTTTTTAACTCTTTAAACATTTTATTTTCAGTTCGGGCTTGGGGGCTCACATCTGTAACCCCAGCACGTTGGGATGGTGAGGCTGGGCATCACTTGAGCCCAGGAGTTGAAGACCCCGTTTCTAGAAAGAAAGAAAGAGTGAGAGAGAGGGAGGGAGGGAGGGGAGAGAAAGAGAAAGAAAGAGAGAAAGAAAGGACAATAAAGAGAGAGAGAGTGAGAGAAAGGAAGGAAGGAAGGGAGGGAGAGAGGGAGGGAGGGCAGGCTAAGTGTGTTGGTGTGCACAAGTGGTCACAGCTACTTGGTAGTCTGAGGTGGGAGGATTGCTTGAGTCTGGAAGGTTGAGGTTGCAGTGACCCGTGTTTGTACCACTGCACTTCACCCTGGGCGAGAGAGTGAGACCCTATTTCAAAATAAATTCAAATTTGAATATTTTACTTGAGTAACATTTTGTTTTCTCCTGAAAATAATTTTCTACAGTGTTCTACTGGGGTTGAGGTTTTACATGTTTAAACCAGATCTCTAGCCTCATGGGGCTCATAGTCTCTCGTGGAAGACAGATAATTGGGCAACTGCAGTGGATTATGCCGAGTTCAGTGCTTTGGGAGCTCAGAGCAGAGGCCCCTCCCTCATCTGCCCTGTAGGGTTGGGGAGGTGCTGTCAAGGAAGGCTTCCCAGCAGGAGTGATTCCTGAGGTAATAACCTGAGATTTGTACACACATCAGTCAGGCAAAGAGATGTGGACTTGGGGTGTGAGTGGCCAGAGACCCAGCAGCATCTACAGAAGCCAGACTATGAGAGAGATGAGAACACAGTCAAGTAACTGATAGAAGTTCAGTCTGGCTGGGACATGGAGGAATTATGAACATTTAAAGTAATACATGTTCATTGTATAAAATATCAGAAAAACAGGAAATGAGAAAGTATATATTATTGCCAGTTTCATGTTGCAGAGTTAACTACTGTGAACATTTGTTGAATTTTTATAATTCTTTCCATTTATAGTCATAGAACAGCATGTTTGATATTATCCCAGTTTGGCTGAGACAATAGATATATATACAGGTATAATGCATGTGCATACATGAAAACACATAGTAAAACTGGGATCATGCTAACATGCTGTTACCTGCTTTTTTCATATTACAGTATACTTAACTATTTTTAATGTCCTTAGATGCAATTGTATTTTGAGTGAGTGAAATATTTTAAGTTGCACTATTTCATTTCTGTGAATAAAAAAAATTCTTGAAGTAACCATCCTGATTTTGTCTGCAGGAGGAATGTTTCTTGAACCTAGAGGCTCCTATATCAAGAGTATGTGGTTATGACACACCATTTCCTCACATTTTTGAACCATTCTATATCCCAGACAAATGGAAGTGTTATGATGCCCTTCGAAAAATGATCAACTACTGACCATATACGTAAGTATACATTTTGAGAAAGCTATTATGTGCCCCCACATTAACGTACTATTAACCAAGACACAGCAATCATCAGTGTTTTGTATTTTGGTATAAGGCAACTTTCAGAAGAAAATACGTGCTTTAGAAAAAAATTCAAATTTATAGTAGTATATTTACATTTTTGTTGTTGTTGTTCTGAGATGGAGTCTCACTCCGTCGCCCAGGCTAGACTGCAGTAGTGCGATCTCAGCTCACTGCAACCTACCCCCTACCCCTAAGTTCAAGCGATTCTCCTGCTTCAACCTCCTGAGTAGCTGGGATTACAGGCACCTGCCACCATGCCCAGCTAATTTTTGTGTTTTTATTGGAGGTAGGGTTTCACTATGTTGGCTCGGCTCATTTCAAACTCCTGACCTCAAGTGATCCACCTGCTTCAGCCTCCCAAAGTGCTGGGATTACAGGCATGAGCCACTGCACTTGGCTATATTTACATTTAATAGAAACATATATATATATATATGTGATTTCTTTTTTTTCTTTTTTCTTTTCTTTTTTTTTTTGAGATGGACTCGCTCTGTCACCAGGCTGGAGTGCAGTGGCGCAATCTTGACTCACTGCAACCTCCACCTCCCGGGTTTAAGCGATTGTCTTGCCTCAGTCTCCTGAGTAGCTGGGACTACAGGTGTGCATCACCGATATGCCAAGCTGATTTTTTATATTTTTAGTAGAGACGGGGTTTCACCATGTTAGCCAGGATGGTCTTGATCTCTTGATCTTGTGATCTGCCTGCCTTGGCCTCTCGAAGTGCTGGAATTACAGGTGTGAGCCACCGTGCCTGGCCTGTATATGTGATTTCTAAAAAATAGATGCATGCATATGTTAACATCGAATACTCAATCACTAGATGAAGATGCTCTCTACCATGGTTTAGATTGCAAGTGTACTTTATACCATTGTTTCAACTTCAACCTTAATTTTTGTGTATATTTTTTCAACTACTTAAACTGTTCATGAATAGGCATACTTTCTGTATTTAAAACTGGCCCCTCAAGCACCATTAATTTACATTCTAGTTATTTACATGATAATTCATGACATTCTGAAATGTGCCTGTATATTATCTGAAAAAAGGATTTCTTAAGCAAAATATCTGTTTGTTGTATATAAGGGAAAATTTTACTTGAAAAAAACAAACTAACCCCAAAACCCAGCACCACTACCATTTCCAGAACCTTTTTTAGCAAGTGAATATTTTTTACATAGTGGATAATAAATGGTATTTATTAATTATGATTTTCTAAGTCATGCTTATCAGCCCCTTCAGTGGTGTTATTCTAACAAAATGAATACATTACAAATTATTAAGTTAATTTTTCAGTTTTCGTATAGAAGTTACTATCACTGACATGCTGATTTTGAAATGTTTCAAATGAGTAGATATGATTAGATCCTTTACATTTTAATATCTAGTTTTTCCAAAAATAATAGTAATATCTTTTGAAGAACCATGTTTTTTTCCAAAGGAAAATAAACTCTGTATAATAGCACATTCTCTCCTTTTTAAAGATCAGAAATGCTAGAATTCCTGACTTTGGTGTATGGGTAGTACATCTAGCTCACAGAAAATCAGAGTGAAATGCCTTTACATTTGTGCGGATAGAGAAGTTAACTCTCCCTCGTATGTCACTGTGCTACCATAATCGCTACGTTTTCTGTGGTTCTAGTCTAAGAATATTGTTACAGATGGAAGCTAGGACCATTGGCCCACAGATGCCTAGTATTCTCTCAGATACACAGGTCTAGTCTAAGAATATTGTTACAGATGGAAGCTAGGACCATTGGCCCACAGATGCCTAGTATTCTCTCAGATACACAGGTCTAGTCTAAGAATATTGTTACAGATGGAAGCTAGGACCATTGGCCCACAGATGCCTAGTATTCTCTCAGATACACAGGTGTAGATGCCGTATTTCTGATGTCTTCTCGATGTCTGTGAAAGCAACTGGCATCTACAGTGAATCACACTTAGAACTGGTTAGAGGACTCCCTCACTTTTGTTGTCCATGTGGTTCCCTTCCGCGGACCAGCCATAATAAAAAGCCAAGGTAATAATGGTGGCCACGTGCCTCGTTGCTATTTTTAAAGTAATATTCAGGTGTGGTTTTAAATTTAGATTATGTATTCCTTTTGAAACAGAAGGAAAACATTTAAACCTATGCTGAAAATACGATAAAAGAAAAACAACTCCAATATGCTAAAAGTTAAATATGGTATTAAAGAAAATAGTCATGTATGCAATTGAGAATGTCTATAATTTCTTTTACAGAAAAGCTGGAAGATTATAACTAGATATGGAAATATTTTTTCTGAATTTTTTTTTTTTATATTTCCTCAGACTTACCTCTTTTTGAAAAGAGAGTTTTTATTAAATGAACCATCATGATATTGGCTGAAAAGTTCTACATTCTATTATTGTATTGTAACACATATGTATTGATGATTTTCATTAAGAGTTTCAGATTAACTTTGAAAAATATTCCACTTGGTAATCTTATAAATTCTGTTTAATTACATCTGTAAATATTGTGTGTGTGATAGTATTCAATAAAGTAAAATCAAATTGTCTTTGGGTTGTATGTGTTCTTTTTTTTTCCTTTAGCAAAAAGTTTTTGTTTGAGAGTAATAGCTTGTGAACTTGTTAATTAAATCTGAATTAAAGTACAGTATTCACTATAGAAATGGTGACTTTTCAACTTTATTGTATTTGGTTCAGTTCTTTATGACCAGGATGGTTATATGTTGACAGAACTTCTAGAATGTTTTCCCTCATTCTTCCCTCTTGCCTGAACAAGGTGTCGTAATGAATGTACTCACCTCCCCAGTGTGTGGTGGGGCAGAATTTTTCCTACTGCCTCTCTTCTGTGAGATGGACAGCATAAGCCTGTCCATTACAAAACTGCCAAGTTTTAGCTGTAGCTGTAGTGTTTTGCCATGATGTTGCAAAGCAATTTTTGCCCATGTTCTTTATGTTATTACTTGGATAAAAAGGAAAAACAACATTAGCAGCAACAGATGACTCTGACACGAGGAAACCTCCTTGTAGGGGACATTGTCCAGTCCTCTTGTTTCTTACTCTGCCTCTTCTGCTCTTCACCACATTTTAGACAGGCCTTCGTCTGTCTAAATAACAAATCCTCCAGCAGAAGCCCTCACCCCGACACACCTCCCCTCCCATAGGTCCAGAAGGTTTCCTCTCATGGGTTCCAGGAAAAAGGTCTCTACCCCTATAAAGCAAAGAATGAGGGTTGTCATGCTTTCCTTTCTCTAGAAACACTGGAAAAAAGAAAAAACAAACAAATGCTTTTCTATGAACTACAATTGTATTTGTCCCTTTAAAACTGTAATTTAACAAGTTGTGTCCTATCTATTTTTACCAGCAGTTTGAAGGAGGATACAGAAGGTAACTTTTGTAGATTACCGGAAACTTGGAGGCAAAGTAAAGGCACTTGATCACAGAGTCTGAATAACTATGGTCTGAAATAATGAACCAAATCATTTGTAAAAATAAAACCCTGTCCTTGGATTAAAAATAGAAAAACTTGTACAGCATAGGAAGGGAAAAGATGTAGTTTGTCAGCAACAAGTTTGGAAAAGATTTAGGGAGTCCAGTTGGCTTACCATACAGAACATTCTGAGTTTAAGATGCCAAAACTCAGTATGGACTTTGGCTTTGGTCTTTGTTCTCCACTAATGGCTCAAAGCATCCTACAGGGAACTCTGCACTGACACAGTCAGTCCAGCAGAACAGGACATGTACGGTGGTCTGCCACCTTGGCCTACAGTGGGTTGTAGTTAAACATATTGATTGTAGTGGAACTAATTTTTTATGGCTGTTGTATCTTTCTGATGCTGTATTTTCTATTCATTTGGTATTTTAAGGATTTTCTCTTAGCTATTTTAATTTTACTTTCTTTAACTCTATTTTTGAGATAGCAAGTGTCAGAATAACTGTGGGGATGATCTGTGTACTGCATGCCTGCATTTGAGAGCCTCTTTTCACCTCTAGTTAGCCCTGCAGTCCCCACCAGTAAACACTCCCTTCTCTTCCAATAAACCTTTACAGTTAACACTAAACTCAATCTATGGCATAAGACATACATACACATTTAATTTATTGCCAAAAATACATTTTTACATGAAAGAAAGAGTCTATATTATGAAAATAAGAAAATAGTGGCAAGAAGGCCCTTGAGAGATTTTAAATGAATGCCAGGTCCAAAATCCTCCACTGCTCCCAGCCTCACATAATAATGTCTGCTTCTTGTGACAACATGGATATTAAACTAATTTAATTTCCATAGTTTAAATTATCTAATTCTTTCAGGAAAAAATATAATAACTGCATTCTATGCAACTGATATGTTAGCCAAGCTAACTAAAAGACCTGTGGACATTTTTAAAAAATGAGGAATAAGATTCAGAAAATTACCTCAGTTCAATACCTTAGATTTAAATCTCATAATCTAAAAACTCTTGGTCAAAATGTTTAGAAGACCCACTCAGAAGGTCCACATTTGGTTTCATGAAATCCCTTTCTCATCAGCTTGCCTAGAGTGGATACATGTGGTTTCTGGCTGCCTAGCATTCCGGCCTCCACCTTCTAGAAACAGCACTGCTGTTTGTTTAGAGAACTCTCTCTCCCCACCACATGTGGTTCCGGAGAGGCTGCCAATCCCAACATTGTGCAGTGTTAACCACAGAGATGGCCCTGACCCAGACCCAGCCAGGTACCTCAGAATAGAAAGTGAGGATACCCATGCAGAAACAAAAAGTATTAGACTCAGCCTAATCAATGACACTGCAGTCTAAAAGACTGTGTCTCAGTTTTTCATCTGCTCCAAGTATACCTGAGGCTACAACTGATAGCTGTAAATCAGCTAGGCACACAGACTATGTTACTTTTAGCAGAAATCTTTGGCCTGATAGATGAGGAACATGACCTCAAACAAGTCACTTTGGAACCTCCAGGGCAACATGAGATTTAGAGATCCTGGCATACTTCAAACCTGGGCCATCAGGTTTGGAAAGCAATAGAAAATGTTCATATATGGACAAAGATTTAGGAACCCTGGCACCTTTTGGAATATACTAATTAGAAATAGTTACCAGAAAAATTGGAAATAAAACAGTAACAAGAATGAGGACATTATAACTGGAAGGACTGGAACTGAAAACAGAAACAAGTAAAAAGGTGTATATGTAAATAATTGTCTCAAATACACTTTTATGTGAAGTAATGGCTCCATATTGCAAAAATAAGAAAATAGTGATGGTCATAAATATGACTTAAGTTGACAAAGATTGGAGTAGTAGATTTGCCAAAAGGAGTTCAAAACTTCTAAACTCTTCATCTTTAGGGAAGAAGAGTGTAACTGCATTATGCTGCTGTTAACCTTGAAAGTTTCATAATGGCTTTTCAATGCTTCAAAAAATTAACCACTAATAGAACCAAAAGCAACATATGTGTCTTCCACATCACTGCACAAATGGTCTATACTAAATGTATTAATTCGTTCCACAAACATTTAGTGAGTACCTGTTATGGGCCAGGCACTGGGCTAGATTCTTAGGTGCAAAGTTAACTAAGAAATAGCCCCTGCAACACAAATGAGGGACGGGTAGTGGGGAGACAGCAAAGAAAGAAAAATAGGATAGAGTAAAGTCAAAACACAATGAAGACATAAATGTAATCAGGTGAATTCCCTAATTAATAAGAAAGAACTTAGATTGGGTTAAGAAACAAAATCCAACTAAAAGCTGTTCACCAGGAAGTTTTGAAATACATTGACCTAGAAAGGTTAAAATTTGAAAATGGACAAGTATGTTAGGCAACAATGAAAATGAAGAAAACAAATATGGTATAATTCATGTCAGACAAAATAGAAGAAAATATGCATTAGAAATTGACAAAAGGAATATATCACAGTGAAGGAAAGTATGACAGTTAAATACTTAATGTTACAAATGTGTAGTATTAAAATACAAGTGAAAACTTTACAGTTACAAAAGATGTGGAGAGAACAGTTGTAGAACATGACTTTATCACTTTACTTTCAATTTGATAGATGAAGACTAGAGTAAAACAATATAGGATATTTTGGTTACATACATAGTAGAATTGAATCAGTAGAAATATGTTTTAAACTTTTTTGTTTCCACAAACAGAAGCTAAATCACCTTTTAAAGTATACATAAATAGTTAAAACTGCTTATCATGAATAAAGAAAAATAACAGTAAATTTCCCAAGGAAAAGGGTATTTTAAAAGCACCATGTTTTCTGACCACATCCTAGATCAATAGTAAATATTCCAAGTACAAGGAAATAAAAAAGTGCACCACTTAGAAACTGTGGAGCCAAGAAGGAAATGTAAAAGCAATGACAAAATATTTAGAATATGAGATTGCTGATGTGCTTCAGCTAAGATTCTACCCAGAGGTAAATTCATAGACATTAAATATTTTAGAGAAGAAAACTGAAGATATAAGAATGAGAGAACAAAGGAGGAAAAAGTGCAAGAAAAATGAAAAATAAAAGTAGTAAGTTCCAAATGAGAAAAAACTAAAATTGAAGTTATTTTTTAACAAAAAGAGTGGATTTTTTTTTTCCATTTTACTGTATATATCTGTATCCTATGAAGGTTAAGCTATGTTTTTATGTAATCATGGTATCTGCAAATAAAGACCATGTATGGTTGTGTTTGCATTGGTTAATACTGCCAAACTACTTTCTTTGAGGGAGAAGAAATAATTTTGCAAAACCTGTTGGCCCACGGTGTTGATAAACAAAAGTCTTCATTATTAGGATATTTTATTCTACCATTTATATAAAATAATTATCAGGGTCTTGATTTGCTAAAAGTCCTTTTGTTTCTTGCTGAGCCCTATTTGGCTATTGTAAGTATTTTATTTACCATGAACCCTCATAAGATTCAGTGGCTATAAAGAATTAGAATAATTATTTCAAAAATGTTTTCTTGATCATTTGGAACATTTATCTACTTATTTGTCATGGGTTTTTGTTGTTTTTGTTTACTTGTTTATTTTTGCCTTCCATCCTCAATGTTTTATTGGTTCCAGGACAAGTCCATTTTGTTTACAACAAATTCCACAGAACCTAGAGTAATGCTTGGTCTACGGAAGGCTCTCAATGTGTTGCTGAATGAACCGAAGAATGGAAGTGAAGGCTTATCCCTGAGTTATACTTTGTATCTGAAAAACACTTTGTTAGAGGCCTCTTTGGTTAGTGTGCACATTTAAAATGATATTATGTATCATTTAGCCTTGTATACTAGTTCTTATTTATTACATCAGACTCATGGGGCTGTACTTCATTTCCTAAAGAATTCCAGAAATAGAAACAGTCCTTCATGTAGGGCTAAATTCCAAGGATCCCCAATAGATAAGCTTTGTTTCTCTATTTTTAGGCCTGTAGTCTTCAGATAGATTTCAAAACCATCTCTTTGTTAAGTAGCTCTGTGACAATATTGTGCATTAAGGTGTCTATATGTGTGTGTATATATAGACAAAGTAGAATACTTCTTCAAAACTCCATTTAAGGGTGATAGGGCAACTTTTCTTCATTTCCTGCATCTTTTCTGTTCTTGTAGTTACAAATGGAGAGTTGGCCTGGGTCCAGGTTAATTCTTCCCATGGCCCTGTCTGTATTGTCCTCTTCTTTTAGTGGTTAAAGTCTGCAGACTTGAGACTGGGCAGTCGTAGGACACCATCTCCGTGGCCTCTATGACTGGTGAAGGAATAGGTGACCAAAATTGGGCCAATCAGAGCCCTTCTTAAAGATTTTTCATATCAATAGATCTGGAATTTTGTTGTTGTTGAGACAGGGTGTCACGCTCTCACCCACTGGAGTGCAGTGGCACGATCTCTGCTCACTTCAGCCTTGACTTCCTGGGCTCAAGCAATTCTCCCACCTCAGCCTCCTGAGTAACTGGGACTGCAAACGTGTGCTACCACACCCAGCTAATTTTTTCTTTTCTTTTCTTTTTTTTTTTTTGTTTTTGGAGATAGGGTTTGGCCATGTTGCCCAGGCTGGTCTCAAACCCCTGGGCTCAAGCCATCTCCCTGCCTCTGCCTCCCAAAGTAGTGGGTCTACAGGTGTGAGCCACTGCACTCAGCTGAAAGTTGTTATTTTGGAGGGAATTATGGCCACCTTCTCTACAGAGGTGGTCATCTTTAACTGAAAAAGGGTGAAACCACTATATTGAGGAATGCTGCAGTGCAATATGGAGTCAATCTTGCCAGGTCCCTGCCTCTAGAGAGTCAGTCAACCCCCAGACTAGCTCCATTTCTACCACATGCATCCTGCAGTGTTCCATTCTTCCTCTCATTCTGTAAGGAATTAGCCCAAGGTCCTTCCAAAGAACCACCATTTTCTGTGATCACGTTGGGTTTCTAGTGCTTGCAACCAAAAGCATTCTAATTCAACCATTCTAATAGTTTGCAGTATATGTGAAAGAGGAAAATCTACATGTTTTAATAAAGTATACTTTGGGAAAACGCTCCACCTTTGGGATTCGTTTATATATTGTGCTCAATTTTAAACAATATATGACATATATTTCGTATATATGACATTAGCCACAGACCCTATGTTAATGTCAAGTGTTTTAACCACAAAATAAGTGAATGCAGACTTTCAGCCTGAAAGTTGAATGCTGGCAGCCTTCCTTTAGGTCAGAAAACTGAGCAGTTCCACAGCAGCTGTCCTTTAGAAACCATACTCCATGGAAGTTTATTTTGTTTTTAATTTTTATAAATTTATGGGGTTCAAGTATAATTTTGTTACATGCATAGCTTGCATAGTCTTCAAGTCAAGACTTTAGGGTCTCCATCGCCCAGATAACATACATTGTACCCATTAAGTGATTTCTCATCATTCATTGCCTCCCAACTCCCTCACCTCTCTGAGTCTCCATTCTCTATTATTCCACTCTGTATGTCCATGTGTACACAGTTTTTTAGCACCTACTTATGAGTGAGAGCATGTGATATTTGACTTTCTGTGTCTGGCTTGTTTTACGTAAGATAATGACCTCCAGTTCCATCTATGTTCCTGAAAAAAAAAATCAGATTTTACTCTTTTTAATTACTAAATAGTATTTCATTGTGCATATAATCACCATCTTTTCTTTATCCAATCATTCATTGGTTGACTCTGTATGTTTGCTATTGTGAATAGTGCTGTGATAAACATATGAGTGCAGGTATCCTTTTGATACACTGATTTCTTTTCATTTGGGTAGATATCCAGTAGTGCGATCACTGGATTGAATGGTAGTTGTGTTTTTAATTCTTTGAGAAATTTCCATGTTTTCCTTAGAGATTGTACTAATTTACATTCCCATCAACATGTATAGGATTCTTTTTTCTCTTCATTCTCACTAAAATGTTTGTGTGTTTTTTTGTTTTGTTTGTTTTTTTGTCTTTTAATAATAGTCGTTCTGTGACCAGGCACAGTGGCTTACGCCTGCAAGCCTAGCACTTTGGGAGGCTGAGGCGGGTGGATCACAAGGTCAATAGATCGAGACCATCCTGGCCAACATGGTGAAGTCCCATCTGTACTAAAAATACAAAAATTAGCTGGGCGTAGTGGCGCATGCCTGTGGTCCCAGCTACTTGGGAGGCTGAGGCAGGAGAATCGCTTGAACCCAGGAGGCGGAGGTTGCAGTGAGCTGAGATCGCACCACTACACTCCAGCCTGGGTGACAGAGCGAGACTCCGTCTCAAACAAAATAAAAAGTAAAATAATAATAGCTATTCTGACTAAGGTATGATGATATCTCATTTTAATGTGCATTTCTATGATGATTAGTGATGTTGAGAATTTTCATACAACTGTTGGGAATTTGTCTTTTTGTTGTTGTTGTTATTTATTTATTTATTTATTATTTTTTGTTTTATTTATATTTATTTATTTATTTATTTATTATTATACTTTAAGTTCTAGGGTACATGTGCATAATGTGCAGGTTATGTAACAAACCTGCACGTTATGCACATGTACCCTAGAACTTAAAGTATAATAATAATAAGGGAATTTGTATGTCTTCTTTTGAGAAATGTCTATTCATATTTTTTGCTCATTTTTAATGAGATTATTTTATTTTGTATTTGTTGAATTGAGTTTCTTGTAGATTCTGGATATTAGTCTCTTGTTGGATGAATAGTTTACAAAAATGTTCTCTCATTATGCAGATTTTCTATTCACCTTATACTGTGCAGAAGTTTTTTAGTTTAATTTAGTTTAATTATATCCCATTTGTCTTTTTTTTTTTTTAAAAAAAAAAAAGACGGAGTCTTACTCTGTCACCCAGGTTGGAGTGGAAAGGGGCGATCTCGGCTCACTACAACTTCTGTCTCCCGGGTTCAAAAAATTCTCCTGCCTCAGCCTCCCAAGTAACTGGGATTACAGGTACATGCCATCACGCCCAGCTAATTTTTTTGTATTTTAGTGGGGACAGGGTTTCACTGTGTTGCCCAGGCTGTTCTTGAACTCCTAAGCTCAGGCAGTCCACCCACGTCGGCCTCCCAAAGTGCTCGGATTACAGGCACTCGCCACCTCGCCTGGCCCTATTCATTTGCTGTTATTGCTTACACTTTTGGAGTCTTAGTCATAAATAATTTGCCTAGACCACTGTGCAGAAGAGTTTTCCCTAGGTTTTCTTCTAGTATTTTTATAGTTTCAGATTTTACTTTTATGTTTTTAATTCATCTTGAGTTGATTTTTGTATACAGTGATAGGAGTTCAGTTCCATTCTTTTGCATATAGTGAATCTATTTTCCCAACACCATTTATGGAAAAGGGTGTCCTTTCCCCAGTGTATGTTTTTATTGGCTTTGTCAAAAATCAATTAACTGTAAATATGTGATCTTATGTCTGTGTTATCTATTCTGTTCCATTAATCTATGTGTCTGGCTTTATACCAGGACTTTGCTGTTTTGATTACTATAACCTTATAGTATAATTTGAAATCAGGCAATGTGATGCCTCCAGCTTTGTTCTTTTGCTTAGGACTGCTTTGGTTATTTGGACTCTTTTTTGTTCCATAGGAGTTTTAGAATTGTTTTTTCTAATTCCGTGAAAAATGATGTTGGTATCTTGATAGGGATTTCATTGAATCTGTAGATTGTTTTGAGCAGTATGGTTATGTTAATGATATTAATTATTCCAATTCATGGGATGTTTTTCCGTTTGTTTGTGTCATCTACAATTAGGCAGGCAGACCACCTGAGGTTGGGAGTTCAAGACTAGCCTGGCCAACATAGTGAAACCCCGTCTCTACTAAAAATACAAAAATTAATTGGGCATGGTGGTGCACACCTGTAATCCCAGCTACTTGTGAAGCTGAGGTGGGAGAATCGCTTGATCCCGGGAGGCAGAGGTTGCAGTGAGCCGAGATCATGCCACTGCACTCCAGCCTGGGTGACAGAGTGAGACTCTGTCTCAAAAAGAAAGAAAGAGAGAGAGAGAGAGAGAGAGAAGGGGGGGAGGGAGGGAGGGAAGGAAGGAAGGAAGGAAGGAAGGGAAGATACTTTGTGTAAATTTGCCATATTTATGCTCCTTCTATTAAAGCATGTTTACTTGCACTGTGATTTTATCTTTTAAGCGAAATATTTCAAACAGGTAGAGAATAGTATAGTAAATGTCTATGTACCCTCCCTCCTAGCATAAAAATTATAAAGTTCAATTCATTTTTTCCTATTTTCCTAGTTTTCCCTAACTCAGAGGGTAATTTAGACCCGATATTAACAGTAACAAATAGCATTTTTAAAAAAACAATATCTGTCCCAAAGGCTAGACAGCCCACAAGGGTTTCCCTCATTATTTTGGGAAATTGTGTGAGGGTGGCTTTCAAACACAAGGAATTTGCACAACCACATGGAGTACATGGTTCTCTCTGGCTCTGGCTCCATCTCCCAACAGAAATGTCTGCTGCCAGTAGCTGTGGAAGGCACCTAAGGGCTGCTACTGCCACAGGTGCCACCTGCAGCTGACACTATTGAAGCTATACTTCATTGGGTCCTTGGAGTGGTGACAGTGCTCTTGTTCTCCCTGGAGGTAGAAAACGCCTTCTCCTCTTCTTGAGATACAGGGATCCCAAATTAGTGTGGCTGGTGATCCCAACATCTCATCAATATTTGGTGAAACAGGCCTCACAGCTGTTCATCAGAGAAGTGAATTAACTGGCCAATTGTTGTACTTAGAACCTTTGTCCCTCTCCAGGACTCAAGCATTATCTGAGTCCCAAGCTCACTTTTCCTAGAGAATGGGCTTCTCGAGGGGGCTGCTTTGTTTCTCAGTACACATACACCATTGGCCAACTTGCCTGTCAATCCTACAGGCCAGTCTAGATTCTAGAGCAAACATACTTTAAGTCCCAGCTTGGCTTACTCTTCTAAGGGAAGAACTCATGTCCATTAGATTTATTTGATGTTATTTTCTGAACAATAAAAATGTTCAAATAGATTATAGGAAAATTACCTAGGATAATGTGGTATAGCTGTGGTTTGTGATTTATGGTATATCCATATGATTAAGTATAATGTACAATTTTCAAATGATGATTATGAAAATTGTGTAGCAAGATAGTAACATGGTCATTACATACTTTTAAGTAGAAAAATCAGGATTCAAAATTATGTGTATATTATGATTAAAACTAGTATTGCTTGTGATTATAACTATTATGATTTTATTTACAAACAAATAATTAGAGAACATAGCCATGTTAGGGGGAGGATCATAAGTTATATCATAATGAAAGAATTTATTTTTCAGAATGTTTATTCCACAAAGTAATAAAATATTTACTATGTACTAAAAATTGTTACCAAATATTAAGTATTGCATAATCTTTCTGTTTTGTAAAACACTGTCCGAGCACCAGTACTAAAGGATCTTTTATACAGCTGATTACGGCAAGAACCTGGAATCAATAAAATATGGTATTTTTTCTTCGTCTCAAACTTTCTCTGTCTCTCATCCCCGGCTCCGTCTGCCTCTGCTTCTTCCTGTCCTTTTGCCTCTGTCTTTCTCTCTCTCCCTCTCCTCTCTCTCTCTCTCTCTCTCACACACACACACACACGATTTGTTAAACTCAGAAGGGAAGATTAAAAACAAATAATTCACCTATAATAATATACTAGTGTTTGTTTAAAGTTTGACTTTTTAAATTAAGCTTTAAAAAGTTTATTATTTAGGGTCATAGCAGAAAAAAAGATGTATATTCAAAGGTTTGTCATTGAATGCAGTTTAATCATGGTGCTCTTTGCAAAGGTATGAGCGGATTAAGGGAACTGGGAAGGAAGAGTGAGGCACCCAGGAACTAGCAACTCTGGGAAGTCATTACCATCCCTTTCCTGAAGGAGCAAGGAGGAGGGAATTGTCCTGGAACCTAGTGAGAGCTACAGCCTTGGGAGAAGAGCTGCCCAACAAGAGATGCAGCCATAAAGGAAAAAGCACAGCTGTAGAAACAGAATGGAGAGAGGAGTATGTAACCTGGTCTCTCCTCCTGCCTTCTGATTGCCCGCCAGTGCTTCCCACTGGCCAAACCTGATTGCAAGATGGAGGCCAACGGAGCCTGGTGACGCAGTCCCTGGAAGTCAGCCTCTTGACATAGAGAAGGCAAAGAAGGGTGGAGAATGAATTTGGAGGGGCAAATGGAGAATAACCAGTACACAGCACCCAGATTTTCCATATCATAGGAGACAGGTAAATATCTGTTTAACTACATACAAAACTTCGACCTTGAAGCTGCTGAAAAGTGCAGATTACTTTTAATTGTGCTGCATTTTCCTGGGCTGGGCTGGACTTTGGACGGCAGTGTACTCTGCTGATGGAAATTTATGGCTGTGTCCATACACTGTACTTTATTTGCAACGATGATCTGAAAGTCTTCAGTTTTCTGCGCAATCCTGGACTGGTCATGTCTCAGCCTGTGACCCAGCTGTTGTTGCGCTGGAGCTCTTTCATCCTGTTTGCCAACTTACATCTCCTGTGTCCCGTATCCATGCTTTTTTCTTCTCGCTCTTTATTGGAGCACACAAATAGATTCCTTAGAAAGTCTTCATAAGAAGCTAATTTTCTGAGACCGTTCATGTCAGAAAATGTCCTTACTCTAACCCTTGACTAATAGTTTGGCTGAGTGTAAAACTTTAGACTAAGAAACATTTGTTTTTCAAAATAGAGCATTGCTTAATTTTCTTACAATTGTATATGTCATTTTTTTCCTCTCAAAATTTCCCTTGATCAGACTTTTTGGGATATTTCCTTATCTTCCTAACCTTCTATGTATTATTTTTATTTTGGCCAACTAGTTCTTTTTAACCTTTGTTTTTCTCACAGCATCCTCTTATTATTTTAAAGATGTCATATATCTGTAGATGTGTGTATACAGTAAATATACAAATATATACACAAATAGATACACATATGGGTGTGCATTTATTTAATCTTTCAGGATATGAGATGTTACTTTTTTAGAAGTTTACTGTGTTCTCTGAATTGTATTGTTTTCTCCAGTTTTCATTTTTCTGTTTATTTTGGTTTCTCTCTTTTGCCTTATGTATGGTGATAGTCAGTTGTTTTTATTAGACTGAGGCATCAAAAGCCGATCTGAATTGTAGTGTATTCATACAATGGAATATTATTCTATCATAAAAATGAATGAAGTACTGATACATGTAGTAACATGGATAAACCTCCAAAACATTATGCCAGTTGAGAGAAGTCAACGCAAAAGGTCACATATTGTATGATTCCTTTTGTATGAAATATCTAGAATAGATACATTCATGAGAACAGAATGGAGATTGGTGATTTCCAGGGGTCAGGGGAAGGGGAGAATGGAGAGAAAGTGCTCTATAGGAACAGAGTTTTACTTTGTAGCGATGGGGACTTGATAGAGGTGGTGGCTGCAAACATTACAAGTTTACTAAATGTCACTGAATCCTTCACTTTAAAATGGTAAATTTTATGTGACCATCTCTTCAATAAATTGATTTTTTTAAAGAGCTGCTGGGGAGACCTGTGGATGTGTGGCATGACAAGCAGTGGGCCTTCATTTCTGAATAATTAGGCAGCAAACCAGTCACTCTGAGAGGGCCCCAACATTGTTAGTATGTACATGAGAGGATTTACTCTGGGACTTTTTCACACAAAAATGCTTCCAATCTCTCCCCTAATGGGCAGCAGCCCAGTTCACTAAGTTCTTCGTTGATCTGAGGCCTGCATGTGACATTAGTTCCCATGTTTTGTTCCTTGCACATCATTCCGCTCTTGCTCTGAACCTGGTTTTTGCTCCCAAAGCCTCTCCCTGTCAGCCTCTCCGGAGGCAAAGCACTGGCCCTCCACTGAGCAGGTCGAGACCTTGTCCTCCTCGTGGGAGGGCAGGAAGGGAATCTTCAGGCTTTCTTCCCTTGCCTCCACCTACCGTGTGCCACACCGAAAACCTCTAAAGGCCTTGGCACAGCCAGCCAACTCTCCCCATTGGCTGGCCCTCCCTGCAGCATCCCTCCGGTGGTGAACTGGGGCTTTCTTCCCTGGAAACTCGTTTCTGTCGTTCTTCTGATGTTGTGTTTGTGTCCTCCTGTTTTCTTTGTCACTAGGGTTTATACTTTTAAAAAAGCTTTTGTTATTTTAATGCCACCTCAGGAGGGAGAAGAGATAAGCCAGTTTGTGGCTTAATACACTTGTTTTTTGTTGTTGTTTGTTTGTTTTTTGAGATGGAGTTTCCCTCTGTTGCCAAGGCTAGAGTGCAATGGTGCTATCTTGGCTCACCACAACCTCTGCCTCCCTGGTTCAAGTGATTCTCCTGCCTCAGCCTCCTACCTCTGGGATTACAGGTGTGTGCCACCACATCCAGTTAATTTTTGTATTTTTAGTAGAGAAAGGGTTTCGCCATGTTGGTCAGGCTGGTCTCGAACTCCTGACCTCATGATCTGCCCGCCTTGGCCTCCCAAAGTGCTGGGATTGCAGGTGTGAGCCACTGCGTCTGGCTTACATGTGTGTTTAAGTAGAAGAGTGTATATTTCTTCTGACATCTTGCTGGGAAATTTTACCTCAGAGTGAAAAGAATGTTGCTTTTCAATTGTGCTTTCAATTGTCGGCTCTAAATTAAGTTGTGTTCTCAGCCAAGTTGACAAATTGCCTAATCTTTTCTTATGTCTGATTTTTAACTGTTAAAATGGTGATTGGAGGTGGTTAGGGATGACAAGACATTGGGGAGGAGGCTCACATCTATTAAATGCCAATTATGTGCCAAGTGAACAATACTTTATTTCCTCAGGCTTCAAGTACAAATTACTGAAACTAAACTAATGGTTACCTGTCTTGTGTGATTGTTTTTGCTAAGTGTTGATTCTTGTAACTCTCTTTGAAGGTGAAAATCAAATAAGGTAGTATCTCTGAAGCCCTAGAACATGCCTCCATGACAGACTTTTCAGACATCATTGTCATTATTCATTGACATCATTGATTCCTAGCCCCAACAGGAAGGAATCCTGACTTATTCATCACCATGCACAAAAGTAGCTCCATGAATAATTGTGGAATTTGTGGTACTCCTGTTATAAGTATAATAATTTTGATGGAAGAAAATAAGTGGTAAGTATAAAGTGATCTCAGAATTTAATGTCTTTATTGTCAGCTATGACTAAAACGAAGAGCCTTATGTTCACAGATTACTACTTAGTGATGCTGTTTTTTTGTTAGAAGAAATCAACTGGTACATGTACATTTCATTGTGAGGACCCTAAATCTACTCGTTGGTTTAAGCAAGTTGAAATTTATTTAAGGAATCTAATTTCAGCCAGAACTCTGGGACTTATAAGAATTATTGGCCAGGTGCAGTGGCTCACGCCTCTAATCCCAGCACTTTGGGAGGCTGCGGTGGGTGGCTCACTTGAGGTCAGGAGTTCAAGACCAGCCTGGCCAATATGGTGAAACCTGTCTCTACTGAAAATACAAAAATCCGCCGGGTATGGTGGTACATACCTGTAATCCTAGCTACTCAGGAGGCTGAGGCAGGAGAATCACTTGAACCTGGGAGGTGGAGGTTGCAGTGAGCCGAGATTCACCACTGCACTACAGCCTGGGTGACAGAGCAAGACTCCATCTCAAAAAAAAAAAAAAAAATTAGAAAGTTATCATACAGCTTTTCATTTTATTTCCCCACCTTTTTTTCTCCCTTCATGTCTTCCAGGGGCCTCCCGGTGTCTTTCTATGCTGCATGCCATCTTCATTCTTTTCTCTCTGCTGACTGCTGCTTCATTTACTCACCTTGTGCTGGACCGCTTTAAAATGTTCGCCTCTTCCTGCTGGCTTTCCAGCTTGGTGTCACATAATTAACCAACTCAGTATTTGTTTATTCTAACTCAAAGTTCCCAGGAGGGATAGTAATTGGCCCATCTTGGGTCAGGTGTCTACTCCTGCTCTTCCATTGGGACAGAGTGTCTGCATGTGGAGGGCTGGGAAAAGATGGCATCTCTAGTAGAGTACATTTGCCAGATCCCTCTCTCTAAAGGAGTTAAAGGATTGTTGTTATTATTTATTCATAAGTAAGGTATTTTATCCAGAACTTAGTAGAGGAAGGTTAAGGTGAAATGTGGATGGATATGTCCTCCTTTAGTGTAGCAGGAAAGCCCCCTGCGCCTAGGAATAGTGAGTCCTTTTTAGACTGTCCTGTCTGACGCTGCTCTTCCTATGGTCAAATAGGAGCACTCCCCGCCTCTAGAACTAGTACTTGTCCTCTGCTTCAGCAAAATTCTTCAAGTGGTCATTCTGACGCTGGTAGCTAACAAAGCAGTTGCAAGCAGAGTTTGGAAAAATGGAGCCTCTGTTACACCAAGGCTTGGAAGCCGCACATGAAAGAGGGATTGTCCCATTTCCATCTCTGTGATCTCTAACTGCCATTTTGCACACAGAGGGCACATTTTGTGGCTTGAAATGAGAATAGGAGAGAAGGCAGATTCTGAGAGAAAGAATATGCATGGGAGAGAGCTAGAGAGCTGCTCCACAGAGTAAAGTTCACATTTTACATAGAAAGAGTGGTCCTGGGAGTTGTATAATGAAAGCATTATGTTTATTTATTGTATTAGGATTTAGATATACCACCTGTGTATACCAACTCAGAGGCTTTCTCTGAGTTGCTTCAAAATGAGACTCTGAGCTTTAGAGAAAGGAAGAAGTGATGATTAGTTGTAAGGACAAATATGACTAAAACGGGAAGCCTGTCTGCTCTGAGGCAGCTCTAGGAAAGCGGCTGTTTAGTTCTTCTCTGTGATGGTCAACTCGATCTTATTGTCATGGTGTCTTTGGTTATCTCTTCTCTGATCACATTTTGACTCATAGCGATACTCTTGAGCCCGGAATTCCTGGTTGGATGAATATCCTATAGCCAGGATAGTAGAACTTGTTTTACAGAGTGTACACAGATGCTCTCTTTGGAAAGGGACTGTAGGAGCCAGAGGAAATAATGGGCATAATGATGCTTAATGAGCTGCTCAGTGTACTCAGAAGTTGATAGCATTGATTTTTCAGTCCTCCAGCTAACCAGACAGCAAGCCACCCAAAGCGTCTTTTCTTGTGAGAATGGTGCTGGGTCACTCATATAGCTTCTCTGGGGTGACTCAGACATAAGGGCAACCAAGACTGGTATAGGATCCGCAAAGGCCATGTATAGAGGGACACCATTTCTTAGAATGCTGCCTGACTGGAAGAGAAAGTCTTGAGTAGACTCACTCTGTTGCCTAGGATGAGATTTATTCTCTGCAAAAGAGCAGAAAAGTCTTCATAGATAGGGGCACATGAAAGATTTGATATGAGCAAAGGGGATCAAGTGGACCTCATGGTTTTAAATAATATTTTTTCTCTGAAAAGTGGCCCTCTAACTTTCAAAATTGCAAGCATTACAATCTGCTTGAATTTTAAATTTAATAAATGTTCTGTCAACTCCTGGACTGGAAATGAAAGTTGCATTAACCAAAGACGTGCCTTTAGATGTAAGTTTAAATAAAGCACCTCTAAAGAAGACTAAAATTCTATGTAATTTTACATAATTAAATGTAGCTATTTTGTCATACTACAATTTTCTGCTTTGCTCCTTATGTCTACAATTTTGATGTTTGTCATGGATTTGGATGGTTTATTTCAGTGCAAGCTTACCCACATTTGTAGGGTGCAGATGGTAATTATTCTCTACCCAGAGTCAGACAAGTTGCCCCAAGTTCTCAGTTTAATGACGTTTGGAAGAATTTTAGCAAAACAAATAGTGAATACTCTTCAAATCTGAGCACAAGCAGTGAAAGCAAAAGTAATTTCCAAAAGGCCACTTTTATTTCTGCTGCTGTTCTACCTTTTCAATGTCTCTATCCTTTTCATTGATGAGAATTTGATTGAGCATATTGACACTGGCGTTTCTGAAACGACCGAGATTACCATACAATTCCAAGGGTTAATATGTTTTTGGTTACAAGAAACTGTTTTTTCAAGAGCTCATCTGTAGACAATATTATTTTGTTGTCTTTTCAAATAAAAGATGATCAGAATGTCAAAGTCTGAAATCCTATGCGTCTTTGGGTGCAATTTTTTTCTCATTTCTTTTCTATCACACACAGAAATTAATGTTTTGAATTTTCTATGCTTTTGTATAGAAAATTATTCATGTACTAAGCTCACTGAAGTTAGAAAAGATGATCTCAATCTATGAACACTGTCATACATGCTTTATTATTATGAGCATAGCACAGGGCTGTGGGCCAAGGAGACTACAAAAGAAATGTAGGATCAGTGCTCCCCAGAATATGTAATCTAGTGAAGCACAAGCAGTACAGCAGTGTTTTACAGCTTTCTTTTAAAACAGACTGAACTCACTAAAAGTCTGAGGAGGTCTCCATAAAAATGTTGAGATTATGAGTACAAAGAATATGTTAATATGGCAAAAATTATGTAGGTGGCTTGTAGATGACTCACATTTGTATAACACCATGCTTATAGTCTTAACGGCATTGCAGTGAGCCCTGGGCTGCTTCTAAGGAGAACCAAATCACTGTTATTTACTCCATGGATTTGCAGATATGCAAGCAGTGGGGTAAAAGTTGCTAACAATTCACAAATACTTCCAACAAACACACAACACTTTCTTCTTTATAAAGTTTGAAATAACTAACAATACTCCTACAATGATATCCTGCCTTTTTTTTTCTTTTTAAATTCATGTGTGTGTGAATCATGTTACAGTTTGTATCACTTACATATTTATATTTTTACTGTGAACTCAAACATGCAATTACCCCAAACCAGAAATGAGTAGAGCCAACTGAGGAAGAGAACAGCTAGCAAGCATCCTCAAGACACACCACAAATGACCAAGACTCTGAAGCGAGTTACTGGCAGCCAAGAGGCCTGCAGGGAGGCACAAATCATTCAATCAGGCATTGCTGTTGACTCTGAAGAGGGCATTTGGCTGGGAGGGAGGGGGAGGAGATCCAGGTCTATTTGTGTCTTGATGTAGGCAGGGAGGTCATGAGCAATAAAGTACTGGTGAGAGGACAGCCCTACTTTCTGATGTTTCAAAGTGATTTTGAGACAAGTATTACTCTATAAATAAAACGTATTCATTAGTCTATTTCAGAGATAAGTAGACTCTCACTTTTTTCTTCAAGCCTCTTCGTTGTAGACACTGACACCAAAGAGTAAAACTACTCATCTATCAGGAGACTTAAACTCTGGCTTTCAGTTGAGATTAAAATCAAAACTTGTTCAGACTGTAAAAACAGACTCATGATAACAGGAACACAGATTTGCTCCTACTTTGGCTTTCCCTGTACAATCAGTGAACTTGCTGAAAGCAAAGTTGGATATTGGGGGAACCCGCCCCCAATATTTCAACATAGATTCTTTTTATTTTCCATAAGTGTCAGCTGGCTGAGAAATAAAGAGAAACAGTATAAAGAGAAGAATTTTACAGCTGGGCTACTGGGGGTGACATCACATATCAGTAGGACCGTGATGCCCGCCTGAGTCTCAAAACTAGTAAGTTTTTATTAAGGGTTTCAAAAGAGGAGAGGGTATAAAAACAGGGAGTAGGTACAAAGATCACACGCTTCAAAAGGCAAAAAGCAGAATTACTAATAAGGGTCTAACAAAGATCACATATTTCTGAGGGAACAGGACAAAGGGAAAAAGCAGAACTACTGATAAGGGTCCAACAAAGATCACAAGGCAAAGGGCAAGAGCAGAACGACTGACAAGGGTCTATGTTCAGCGGTGCACGTATTGTCTTGATAAACATCTTACACAACAGAAAACAGGGTTCGAGAGCAGAGAACCAGTCTGAACTCAGATTTACCAGGATGGGGTTTTTCCCCACCCTAGTAAACCTGAGGGTACTGCAGGAGACCAGGGCGTATCTCAGTCCTTATCTCAACTGCATAAGACAGACACATTCCCAGAGTGGCCATTTATAGACCTCCCCCCAGGAATGCATTCCTTTCCCAGGGTATTAATATTATTATTCATTGCTAGGAAAAGAATGTAGTGATATCTCTCCTACTTGCATGTCCATTTATAGGCTCTCTGCAAGAAGAAAAATATGGCTCTTTTTGCCTGACCCCACAGGCAGTCAGACCTTATGGTTACTTCCCTTGTTCCCTAAACATTGCTGTTACTCTGTTCTTTTTCAAGATGCACTGATTTCATATTGTTCAAACACGTTTTACAATCAATTTGTACAGTTAACACAATTATCACAGTGGTCCTGAGGTGGTGTACATCCTCAGCTTATGAAGATAACAGGATTAAGAGATTAAAGACAGGCATAAGAAATTATAAAAGTATTATTTGTGAACTGATAAATGCCCATGAAATCTTCACAATTTAAGTTCCTCTGCCATGGCTCCAGCCGGTCCCTCCATTCGGGGTCCTTGACTTCCCACATCAGTTGGGCCCAGGAATTAGTTCTGAGTAGGAGGCTATAATATAGCACGTTTGGATATATTTGAAAAGCTAATGATCTCAGTACAACTGGTATTAGTCTTTCAGGTATAATCACTCAAAGATGTCTTACAGTATATGCAGTTTGTGTTTTTATTAGTGTGGAATGTGTTTCAATTTTCTGCAGGCCAATTTTACTCTTTAGACCAGTGCCATATCCTTGAACCTGGAATAATGAAAGCAAGAATTTTCCTGTTGTTTGGCACTGAACTCTACTCATTAGCTGCTAATGAAGCAGAAGTTGTAGAGCTGAGTTCCATGTGGGCCAGCTGGCTTCATATTGACAGGAATATCAAAGATGCAGATGGAATTCCCATCTCTCAGCAACATCAGCCAGATGCCTATCATGGCACACAATTTGATCTTGGGGAAAGAGTTTGCATGTTTAGTATACTGTATGCCACAACTATAATTGGAAAAAACCCCACCAAATATGGCTTATTGTCTAGTACAACCCTAGCACATACTCATAGACATAGTCAGTAACATTTCTGTTTAATGGTGAGAGAAAAAAAATCCAAAAAGAGAAAAGGATTAAAGAATCCGACTTAAACTTATAACCCATGTGTGCTGTTGACCCTACAAATGATAATGTGTTATGCATAAAATGATTTACATAATATCTGCAGTGTTGTTTTCACTTTTGCTATGCCATAAAAATCTCCCATTTCTTCATTTCATAGTGTAGTGCCCAACGTGCAGAGAGTAGAAAACGAGGTACACAAGTCAGTTCCTCCATCCATCCATTCATCCATCTAGACTTCCAACACACTTTCTGAGAATGTAATTTATCCTTGCTGCAATAATATTCTTTTTTCGCTCCTTACTCCTTTGGAATCTAGCCTACAGTCTAGCTACTTTCCCCAAACTACTCTCTCAAAGGTTATCAGAAACCACTTAACCCTCATGCTCAGAGTCTATTCTCAATAGACATTTGGCAGAAGTAGGAGGTGAGCCATGTTTCTGGAGCCCTGGCCCTATGCCACCTGGGAGGGCAGCCATGAAAAGTCTTGCTGCTAACCCCCAGCCCAGCAACAGGACTGCATTTAAACAAATAACCAAAAATACTCTCATTTAAGCACTTATCCTGTGACTTTCGTGACACAGATTATCCTGGTTCCCCTTCCATTTATTGACCTTCTCAGGCTCAGCTCCATAATCTGTGGGGCCCAAAGCAAGATTAAAATTTGAGTTCCCTTGTTCAAAAAACAAGAAAAATTATTGTTAAAGTTACTCAATAAAATTCTGTTTCTTTTGCAGTTTCTCTCTTGTCATGGAATCTTTTTATTTGCTGTTTAATGTCATTCTAAGTAAAGAAAAAATAAAATTTTTAATGATTACAATAAATTTTACCATTTTTCTTCATGTTGTACAATACCAATTTTAAATGCCAATTTTAAAAGCATTTAGCTATGTGTAATCACCAAAATTATACAGGTATTATTTTTATAGCTCATACATATATATGTATTTCATTCTTATCAGAACAGTAGAATCACTGCACAAAACAAACTCTACTAATTTTATTTCACTTACTGATATGCACACGTTCTATCAACACTCTCTATGGTCAGTTTACTTGTATGTCATCATTTTCAGTATAAGTGCTTGACTAATTGACACAAGTAAGAAATTAACACAAGTAAGAAAATATGTGATGGGGTTTCTTAGAACATCATTGATTTCTTTCACACCAACAAGTTCTGGTTTGAACAGAAAGCATGGCCTCTCAAGACTTAACAGCCTTCCCCTGCACACGCTTACTCTAAGATGAAACACACACCTGGTACTCATATTGAGTCTTGCTGAACTCCCATGCATTGTGAGTCCACTGGAATTCTATGCTCATGAGACATGATATGTGAGTGGGAAGGCCAGGAACAGTGGGCATGCACATTGCACATAGTGCTTCTCCTCATGCGTGTGCTCCATGGCCCCATCCAACTTTGCTTACAAAACACAATTCAAAGATACATTTTTTAAAAAATTATAAGATGGTGGCAATAGCATTACCCTGAGCTTGGAGCCCTTCTGAGAGTGACGCTATGTGAGATTGCACAGGCCACACACCCATGTTGCTGGCCCTGGACTCTCACTGGTTTCTGTGTCATCCAGTCCATCTGGTAAGTATCATGTGTAGTTCTGTCATCATCTTCTCTTTGTACATTTCATTCACCTTTATAAATTCAATTAACACCTCCCTGTCTTGATCCCAGTTTTTCCCAGGCTCTGAATTTTCAACTGCCTGCTGAATACATCTCAACACATACCACTTCTAAAATAAAATGTTCTTCTGGGTTCGGTTAACCAAAAATCTCAGTCATTTGGTCCACAGTCTGTACAAAGCTGATCACGTGGTAGTTGCTCAATATACACTGCTGGTTTATTGACTAAATTGAGTATCCGCCTCCAGTTATAATTTGTAAGAGTCAGCCTAGATCATTCAGAGATCAGTTGTTCTGGTTGTAGATTTCCCATATCCTTATTTCTTTTTAAAATTACTCTTATAATACAGCTTCGAGACATTGGACAGAGGCAGGAAATAAAAATAAAGTTTAACCATCCACTTCTACCTAACACTAATTAAAAACTTTTAACAGGAACCGTGATGATATTAATAGTTAAATTGGATACCAAGATTTAGATTTCATCTACATATGCTCACAACTTTGCTTTTCAATTATTCCCAAATAAGCAGTTTCATTTCTTTTCTGTTTCCAGATTTCTATATACATGAACTTAAAAAAAAAAAAAAAAAATCCAGCCCTGGTCATGGTGGCTCACACCTGTAATCCCAGCATTTTGGGAGGCCAAGGTGGGCAGATCACTTGAGATAAGGAGTTTGAGACTAGCCTGGGCCAATATGGCAAAACCTTGTCTTTACTAAAATTACAAAAATTAGCCAGTCATGGTGGCTTATGCCTGTAGTCCCAGCTACTTGAGAGGATGAGGCAGGAGGATCTCTTAAACCCAAAGGCAGAGGTTGCAGTGAGCCAATATTGCACCACTGCACTCAAGCTTGGGTGAGAGAGTGAGACTCCATCTCAAAAAAAAAAAAAAAGAAAAGAAAAAAAATTCCACCAGTGGGCATCAGACTTAGTTGCTGTCAAAGTCACACAGGCTACTGTCTTATTATTTGTATTCTTTGTTACAAAAATTGTAATTTGATGAACTTTAATTATGGTGTTATGATATTTCCAGTGCTTCCCACTCTGGGTAGGTCATGAAAATAATGGTAACATTTGTGTTGTTATTCGTTATTTGTATTCTTTGTTACAGAAATTGTAATTTGATGAACTTTAATTATGGTGTCTTGATATTTCCAGTGTTTCCCACTCTGGGTAGGCCATGAAAATAATAGCAGTATTTGTGTTGTTATTCTGGCACTTCCAGTTTAGACTATAACCCAGAAGAGTTTGAAGGGTATTAAAAACAACAGCAATAACAAAAAAGAAAAACAGAACTACTAAAGAAATATGGGAGTTTAGATTATTTCAAACCTCATGATGACGTTTGGTTTATATTTAAGTGAGGTTCAAGTTAGTTCGTGTTTTTACGAGACTCTCTAAGTCCATTTCTAGCCACCTTTGCTTTAGGCTTGGCATGTGGAAAGACTAAAACTGCCTTCTTGCCTGACTGGGGTTCATCTAGTCATTAACTGCCTGCAACACCAAGGTAGAACTTCTTATTTCAGGCAGCCCAGGCACTGGAAATAATGTACTGCTTGTATTATAAATCCAAAGAAATGCCAAAATAACCTGTGGCTTTCAGGAGTGGTACAGTTAGCTTTTATGACCAAGGAATGGAAAACCAACTTAGAACCCAGTATCAACCTTTCCATTCAAACCTGCATTCTGGTGGACATTAAAGTTCTAGTTATTTGTGAAATTTTAAAATAATATTTTAAATAAGACTTGCTTCTAGGCTGTTCTAAGATATATTTTATTTATGATATAGTAATCTTCTAATTTTTAGTTACTCTCTTACTATTATTTTAAACATCATTAACAGTTCTGTGACATTTCTTATGCAATACCAAAGGCAATAAAATAGTGTATTAGTCAATTAAGGCATTGAATTTTTGATGCACACAGCACTGTGGGTCATAAAATAGAAGTAAATGAATAATTCCTGCCTTCAGAAAATGAATCTTTTTGAGGTAATAATAATATAGGTCTATGAATAATTAGAAGACAATATAACATAGTACATAGTCCAGTCAAAAAAAGAGATTAGAAGAGGAAAAACACCAGATCTCTATGTGGAGGAGAAAATGATGCTTAAACTGTGTTTCTCTTTGGAATATTAATGAGGACCAGAGAGGGCATCCATCTATTCAGAAGACTTCTGAAAATAAACTATCTAAGGGCCTTTAGACATGGGTAGATGCTGCATGCTATTTTTCGCTTATTTTATTTTATGTTTGTTTCAATAGGGTTTTGGGGAACAAGTGGTGTTTTGTTACATGAATAAGTTCTCTATTTGTGACTTATGAGATTTTGGTGCACCCATCACCAGAGCACCATACGCCATATCCAATGTCTTTTATCCATCACCTCTGCCCTCCTTTCCCCTGAGTCCTCAAAGTCCATTGTATCATTCTTATTCCTTTGCATCCTCATAGCTTAGCTCCCATTTATGAGTGAGAACATACAATGTTTGGTTTTCCATTCCTGAATTACTTCACTTAGAATAATGGTCTCCAGTTCAATCTGGGTTGCTGTGAATTCATTATTTCATTCCTTTTTATGGCTGAGTAGTATTCCATGGTCTGTGTATATTGTGTGTGTGTGTGTGTGTGTGTGTGTATATATATATATATCACATTTTCTTTATCCACTCATTGATTGATGGGGATTTGGGCTGGTTCCATATTTTTGCAATTGCAAATTATGCTTCTATAAACATGCATGCTCAAGTATCTTTTTCATATAATGACTTCTTTTCCTCTAGGTAGATACCCAGGAGTGGGATTGCTGGATTAAATGGTAGGTCTACTTTTAGTTCTTTAAGGAATCCCCACACTGTTTTCCATAGTGGTTGTACTAGTTTGCATTCCCACCAACAATGTAAAAATGTTCCCTTTTCACCACATTCACACCAACTTCTATTATTTTTTGATTTTTTGATTATGGTCATTCTTGCAGGAGTAAAGTGGTATCACATTGTCATTTTGATATGCATTTACCTGATCATTAGTGAGGTTGAGCATTTTTTCATATGTTTGTTGACCATGTGTATATCTTTTTTTTGAGAACTGTCTATTCATGTCCATAGCCCACTTTTTGATGGAATTGTTTTCTTTTCTTGCTGATTTGTTTGAGTTCCTTGTAGAGTCAGGATATTAATCTTTTGTCAGCCATAGATTGTGAAGATTTTCTCCCACTCTGTAGGTGGTTTGTTTACTGTGTTGATTGTTCCTTTTGCTGTGCAGAAGCATTTTAGTTTAATCAAGTCCCATCTATTTATCTTTGTTTTTGTTACATGTACTTTTGGGTTCTTGATCATGAAGTCTTTGCCTCAAAGTCTAGAAGGATTTTTTGAATGTTATCTTCTAGAATTTTTATGGTTTCAGGTCTTCTATTTAAGTATTTAATCCATCTTAAGTTGATTTTTGTATAAGATGAGAAATGAGGATCCAGTTTCATTCTTCTACATGTGACTTGTCAATTATCCCAGCACCACTTGTTATATAGTGTATCCTTTCACCCTTTATGTTTTTGTTTGCTTTGTTGAAGATAAGTTAACTGTAAGTATTTGGGTTGATTTCTAATTCTTTATTCTGTTCCATTGGTCTATATACCTATTTTTATACAAGTACCATGCTGTTTTGTTGACTATGACCTTATAGTATAGTTGGAAGTCACGTAATATGATGCCTCCAGATTTGTTCATTTTGCTTAGTCTTGCTTTGGCCATGTGGGCTCTCTTTTTGGTTCCGTATGAATTTTGGATTGTTTTTCCTAGATGTGTGAAGACTGATGATGGTATTTTGGTGGGAATTGTGTTGAATTTGTAGATTTCTTTTGGCAGTATGGTCATTTTCACCATACTGATTCTACCCATTCCTAAGTATGGGATGTGTTTCCATTTGTTTGTGTTGTCAATGATTTTTTTTAAACAGGGTTTTGTAGTTTTTTGTTTTTTGTTTTTTGTTTTTTTTTTTTTGTAGAGGTCCTTCTGTAGGTATATTCGTAAGTAATTTTTAGCTGTTGTAAAAGGTGTTGAGTTCTTTATTTGATTCTCAGCTTGGTCACTGTTGGTGTATAGCAGAGCTATTGATTTGTGTACATTAATTTTGTATTCTGAAAGTGCTGAATTTATTTGCCACTTCTAGGAGCTCTTTCTTTATGTGATCATATCAGCAGCAAACAGCAACAGTTTGACCTTGTCTTTACCAGTTTGGATGCCCTTTATTTTTTGTTCTTATATGATTGCTCTGGCTAGGACTTTCAGTACTATGTTGAATAGAAGTGGTGAAAGTGGGCATCCTTATCTTGTTCTAGTTCTCAGGGGGAATGCTTTCAACTTCTCTCTTTTCTGTATAATGTTGGCTGTGGATTTATCATAGATAGCTTTTGTTACCTCGATGTGTGTCCCTTCTATGCCGATTTTGCTGAGGGTTTTAATCATAAAGAGATGCTGGATTTTTTCAAATACTTTTTCTACCTCTATTGAGATGATCATATGAGTTTTGTTTTTGATTCTGTTTATATGGTGTGTCACATTTATTGACTTGAGTATGTTAAACAATCCCTGCATCACTGGTATGAAACAAACTTGATCATGGTGGATTATCTTTTTGATTTGATGTTGGATTCAGTTAGCTATTATTTTGTTGAGGATTTTTGTATCTATGTTCATCAGGGATCTTGGTCTATATTTTTCCTTTTTCATTATGTTCTTTCCTGTTTTTGGCATTAGGATGATATTGGCTTCATAGAATGATTTAGGGAGGATTCCTTCTTTCTTTATTTGTGGAATAGTGTCAATGGGATTGGTACCAATTCTTCTTTGAATGTCTGATAAAATTCATCTGTGAATCCATCTGGTCCTGGAATTTTTTTGTTTGGTAACTCAAATTACCATTTCAGTCTTACTGCTTGTTATTTGTCTGGTGACTCTCTCTTTATTTCTGGTCTAATCTAGAAAGGTTATATGTTTCCAAGAATTTATCCATCTCCTCTAGGTGTTCTAGTTTGTGCATGTAAAGTTGTTCATAGTAACCTTTAATGATCTTTTGTACTTTGTGGTTTTGGTTGACATATCTCCTGTTTCATTTCTAATTGAGCTATTTGGATCTTCTGTCTTCTTGGTTAACCTTGCTAATGGTCTATCAGTTTTGTTTATCTTTTCAAAGAACCAGGTTCTGTTTTATTTGCCTTTTGTATTGTCTTTTTGTTGTTGTTGTTTAAATTTTATTTAGTTCTTCTAGGCTCTTTGTTATTTCTTTACTTTTGCTGGGTTTGGTTTGTTCTTGTTTCTCTAGTTCCTTGAGGTATGAGCTTTGATTGTCTCTTTGTGCTCTTTCAGACTTTTTGATGTAGACGTTTAATGTTATGTCAGTGAAGAAAAGTCCCCCAATATTATTGCGTTACTGTCTACCTCGTCTCTTAGGTCTAATAATAATTGTTTCTATAAATCTGGGAGCTGCAGTATTAGGTGCATATATATTTGGGATTGTGATACTTTCCTGTTGAAATAGGCCTTTTATCATTATATAATATGCCTCTTTGTCTTTTTTAACTGCTGCTGCTTTAAAGTTTGTTTTTTCTGATACAAGAATAGCTACTCCTGCTTGCTTTTGGTGTCCATTTGCATGGAGTATGTTTTTCTACCCCTTTACCTTAAGTTTATGTGAATCCTTATGTGTCAGGTGAGTCTCTTGGAAACAGCAGATACTTGTTTGCTGAATTCTCATCCATTCTGCTATTCCGTGTCTTTTCTTTTTCCTTTTAATTGCGTTTAGTTTAATGCTGAATTTACTCCCATGCCATAAGTTTTTGTTTCATCAGTTTCTTCTGGGATATCTTTTTCTTCTGGGCAACCTCCTCTTCTGGTTTAGGAACAACCTGTTCCTTTTCAATAAGGATCATCTCAATGTGGCAGGGAGACCTCATGTATGGGTTAGTCTGACTATGAGCTCCATAGGTCCAGCAGCACATCTTAGGTGCTTTATTCACTTGGATATGTGTTGCGGGAAGTTAGGGACCCCGAATAGAGGGACCGGCTGAAGCCACGGGAGAAGAACATAAATTGTGAAGATTTCATGGACATTTATTAGTTCCCAAATTAATACTTTTATAATTTCTTACGCCTGTCTTTACTGCAATCTCTGAACATAAATTGTAAAGATTTCATGGACATTTATCACTTCCCCGATCAATATTTTTGTGATTTCCTATGCCTGTCTTTACTTTAATCTCTTAATCCCATCATCTTCGTAAGCTGAGGATGTATGTTGCCTCAGGATCCTGTGATGATTGTGTTAACTGCACAAATTGTTTAAACAATATAAAATCTGGGCACTTTGAAAAAAGAACAGGATAACAGTGATGTTTAGGGAACAAGGGAGATAACCATTAGTTCTGGCTGCCTGAGAGTTGGGTGGAACAGAGCCATATTTCTCTTCTTTCAAAATCAAATAGAACTATTGCTGAATTCTTTTTCTCAGCAAGGAGCAGCCGAGAAAGAGAATGCATTCCTAGGGGTAGGTCTCTAAAATGGCCACTCTGGGAATGTCTGTCTTTTACGGTTGTAGATAAGGGATGAAAAAAGCCCCAGTCTCCTATAGTGCTCCCAGGCTTATTAGGATGAGGAAATTCCCGCCTAATAAATTTTGGTCAGACCGGTTGTTTGCTCTCAAACCCTGTCTCCTGATAATATGTTATCAATGACAGTGCGTGCCCAAAACTTCATTAGCAATTTTAATTTCTCCCCGGTCCTGTGATCTTGCCCTGCCTCCTTTGCCTTGTAATATTTTATTACCTTGTGAAGCATGTGATCTCTGTGACCCACACCCTATTTGTACACTCCCTTCCCTTTGAAAATCACTAATAGAAACTTGCTGGTTTTGTGACTTGGGGGCATCACAGAACCTGCCAACATATGATGTCTCCCCCAGATACTCAGCTTTAAAATTTCTCTCTTTTGTACTTATTTCTCAGACCAGCCAACACTTAGGGAAATAGAAAAGAACCTATGTGAAATAATGTTGAATTATTGGGGGCAGGTTCCCCAACAGATATGCTCAATGACCAGAGAGTCTACATCTAAACCTTTAAGTTCACCATTACTCTCTGCATTTTTAAGCATGTGCAGCAAAAATTCAGCACTCTTTTGGGCCACCAACCTTGTGTCTAGCCCCACTGCTTGGCCTGGGCATACCTGCCAACTCCACCATTGTAACATCGGAATGGTACACACCATTTCTGTAAGGTGATATCTTTCAGATATTTTGTGGCTTTTCATATATACATACCCTTGATGGCCTGGGCAGTTTCACAAGTATTCTTAAGGTGAATACGCAGATTAGAACCTCTTGATTTGTGTGATTTTGTGGGGTTCTCTGGGTCAAATGTATAGGGAACCATTTTCACAGATTATCTCAGGCCACTTAGGAAAAGAGCCATTCTGTATCTTTTAAGTGGAGCATTTAGGCAATTTACATTCAATGTTATTATTGAGATTTGAGGTACTATTCTATTCACCATGCTGTTTGTCACCTGAATATCTTGGTTTTTTCATTGTGTTATTGTTTCTTAGATCCTGTGAGATGTGCGCTTTTAAGATTTTATTTTGTGTATTTCAAAGATTTGTTTTGCGATTTAGAACTTTTTTTTTTTTTTTTTTTTTTAGCAATACTTGTAGTACTAGCTTGGTAGTGGTGAATTCTCTCAGCATTTGTTTGTCTGGAAAAGACTGTATCTTTCCTTCATTTCTGAAGCTTATTTTCACTGGATTCAAAATTCTTGGCTGATAATTGTTTTGTTTAAAGGAGTTTAAAGCTAGAACCCCAATCCCTTCTAGCTTGTAGGGTTTCTGCTGAGAAATCTGCTGTTAATCTGATAGGTTTTCCTTTATAGATTACCTGATGCTTTTGCCTTACAGTTCTTAAAATCCTTTCCTTCATCTTGACTTTAGATAACCTGATGACTATGTGTCTAGGTGATGATCTTTTTGTGATGATTTCCCAGGTGTTCTTTTAGCTGCTTGAATTTGAGTGTCTAGATCTTCAGCAAGGCTAGGGAAGTTTTCTTGATTGTTCCCTTCAATATGTTTTCCATACTTTTAGATTTCTCTTCTTCCTTGGGATCACCAATTATTCTTAGTTTTGGTTGTTTAACATAATCCCAAATTTTTTGGAGGCTTTGTTCATTTTTAAAATTCTTTTTTTTGTTTTGCAGTGAATTTTGAAATAGAGCAGTGTAATTTCTCCTACTATATTTTTCTGTATCAGGATTATAACAAAAACAACATAAAAGTCCTTTGTAATAAATGTGACTTTTAGAATCATCTTGTTAATTTCTGCAAAGAAGTCAGCTGCAATTCTGATATGGATTATAGATCAATTTAGAAAGTACACCCATCATCATGTTAAGTCTTTAGATCTGTGAACATGGGATATTTTTCCATTTGTTTAGATTTTCTTTAATTTCTTTCAACAATGTTTTATGGTTTTCAGAGTATAAGTTTTCTCATATGTAACTACATATGTAGAACTACAAATGGTAGTTTCATTTTTACTTATTTTGGGTATCTCCATATTGTTTTCCATAGAGGTTGAACTAATTTACATTCCCTCCTACAGTGTATAAGCCTTCTCTTTACCCTGTATCCACAGTAACATATGTTACTTATGTTGCAACTTTATGTCCACGTGTACTCATTGTTTAGTTCCCACTTATAAATGAGAACACGTGATCTTTGATTTTCCGCTTCTGAGTTAGTTTACTTAGGATAATGGCCTCCAGCTCCATCTATGTTGCTGCAAAGGACATGATTTTATTCTTTTTTTATGGCTGAATAGTATTCCACTCTGTGTGTGTGTGTGTGTGTGTGTGTGTATACATATAAAGAAACTGTGGTATGTATGTTTTAAAGAAAATGTGGTAAGTGTCCACCAACCCTTGGTGAACACTTAGGTTGGTTCCATGACTGTGCTATTGTGAATAGTGCTGCAATGAACATATGAGTGCAGGGTTTTTTTTTCTTATATAATGGATTCTTCTTCTTTAGGTAGATACCCAGTAGTGGGATTGCTGAATCAAATGGTAGTTCTATTTTTACTTCTTTGGAATATCTCCATACTGTTTTCCTTAGAGGTTGAACTAATTTACATTCCCTCCAACAGTGTATAAGCCTTCTCTTTACTCTGTATCCACAGTAACATATGTTGTTTTTTAACTTTGTAATAATAGCTACCCTGACTGATATAAGATAATATCTCATTGTGGTTTTAATTTGCTCTTCTCTGATGATTAGTGATGTTCAGGATTTTTTAAATATGTTTGTTGGAATACTTAGTAATGAAATCAAATCGGTAATAAAATATCTCCCAACAACAACAAAAAACACCAGGACCAAACAGATACACAGCAAAATTTTACCAGACATGCAAAGAACTAATATCAATCTTACTGAAACTATTCCAAAAAATTAAGGAGTAGGGATCTCTCCCTAACTCATTCTATAAATTCAGTGTTAGCCTCATATGAAAAATCAGACAAGGACATAACAAGAAAAGAAACGTGCAGGCCAATATTCCTGACAAATGTAGAAGCAAATATCCTCAACAAAATATTATCAAACTGAATCCAACAGAACATCAAAAAAAAGAAAAAAAAAAATCCATCACAATCAAGTGGGCTTAATTCCAGGGAGGCAAGGATGGTTCAACATATGCAAATTAATAAACATGATTCACCATGTAAACAGAACAAAGAACAAAAGCTTTCTGATCATCTCAATAGATGTAAAATAAGTATTTGATAAAATGCAACCTCACTTCATAATTTAAAAACACCCTCAACAAACTAGGCATAAATGGAATGCATCTCAAAATAATAGCCATATATCACAACCCCATAGTCAACATCATACTGAATGAGGAAAATTTGAAAGCATTTCACCTCAGGACTAGAACAAGAAAAGGATGTCCACTCTCATCACTCTTATTCAACATAGTACTGGTAGCCCAAGCCAGAACAATGAGGCAAGAAAAGAAATAAAAGACATCCAAATTAGAAAAGAGGATGTCCAATTATCTCTGTTTGTTGATGATACAACCATATACTTAGAAAATCCTAAAGGCTCCTCCAGAAGACTCCTAGAGTTAATAAGCAACTTCTGTAAAGTCTCAGGATACAAAATCAATTTACAAAAATTAGTAGCATTTATATACACCAATAATGTTCAAACTGAGAACCAAATTAAGAACTCAATCCTATTTACAGTAGTCACACAAAAAAATGTTAAACATTTATGAATACATTTAACAAAGATCTCTACAACAGAAACTACAAAACACTGATGAAATACATTGTAGCTGGCCCAATAAAATAGAAAAATATCCCATGCTCATGGATTAGAAGAATCAATAATATTAAAATGGCCATATTGCCCAAAGCAATCTACAGATTCATTGTGGTTCCTATCAAATTACCAATGTCTTCCTTCACAGAATTAAAAAAAAATCCTAAAATTCATATGGAACAACAACAAAAAGCCCAGAGAGCCAAAGCACTCCTAAGCAGAAAGAACAAATCTGGAAGCATTACATTGCCTAACTTCAAATTATATTACAAGGCCATACTAATAAAAACTGCATGGTACTGGCACAAAAATAGGTACATGGATCAGTGAAATGGAACAGAGAACCCAGAAATAAAGTCATATACCTATAACCAATGGATCTTTGATAAAGTTTACAAAAATAAACAATGGGGAAAGGACATACTTTTCAATAAATGATGCTGGGAAACCTGGCTAGCTATCTGTGGAAGAATAAAGTTGGACCCCTCTCTCTTGCTATATACAAAAATTAACTCAAGATGGATTAAAGACCTAAACATAAGACCAGAAACTATAAAAATTCTAGAAGAAAATCTAGAAAAAATTCTTCTGGACATTGCTCTATGGAAAGAATTTATGATGAAACCCAAAACCACTAGCAACAAAAGCAAAAATAGACAAACAGACTTAATTAAACTAAAATGCTCCTGCACAGCAAAAGACATAATCAACAGAATAATCAGGCAACCTACAGAATGGGAGAAGATATTTGCAAATTATTACTCTGACAAAGGACTTATATCCAGAATCTACAAGTAGCTCAAACAAGTAAACAAGAAAAAAAAAAAAAAAAAAAACCCACTAAAAACTGGGCAAAGATGAACAGATGTTTCTTAAAAAAAAAAAAAAAAAAAAGTAGATACAGCCAAGAACTCGTTTCTTAATTTCATGTTCAGACTCTTTGTTGCAAGAATATAGAAGCACAATTTTTAAATATTGATCTTGTATCCTGCAAACTTGCTGAAAACATTTATTAGTTCTAATAATTTTTTAGTGGATTCCTTAGGGTTCTCTCTATAGAAGATCATGTCATCTGTGAAGAGAGAGGATTTTAATTCTTTCTTTCCTATCTGTATCAGGGAAACAGTATTCATAGCTTATGTCTGGAAGATAGGTATACAATTCAACACATATAATGATCAGGTATTATTTTTCTGCCTTTCTTAGTTGCTTTCTAATCTCCTTTTACCTTATTTACATGACCTGTTTAGAGATGCCTGCATTTGTGATATTCACTGTTGTTCTCACATTTTTTTTGGACAAGATATACCCTCCTATTCTGGATAGGCCTCATTCTATCAAGCTCAATGACACCTCTGAGAATAGAACTGCCAAAAGTTCTATATGCTGACATGTATCTGTAACTTCTGACCCCGAATGTGTATCATGCCAGGTCTCAATGTGTTTAGTTCCTTCCTGTGTCGAGATTAAACATATTTTGCCTTTTGTACAGAATCTGTAAAGCCATAAGCAGAAAAAAGTTTTATGCTTTGTGTTGTTTCTCACTTTACATTATTTAACAGTGACATACTTTTTGTTGTTCATTATTCTTCAAGTTCATCATATTTTAATATTAAAGTCACATGATGAGGTCAGCAGGTTTTCTAACAAAAATGTTTTCCTTTATCTGCATTGAGATGTCGTGTGTCATTTTTCAGTAGCATATTTGTTACTTTAAAAAGATATTTTATTAAATTATGCTTCTTGTGGTTATGTTTTATAACAAAATATTTTAAAATAAATTCTGCATTACTTTTCTGTGAAGGACATTTCTAACTACCAGCCACAATGTTTCTTCTTTATTTCACAGGGATGCAAGCTGGTGGCTGTTAATTCCTATAGCATCTATTTTATTAACAACCCAAAAATATAATAGCTCTGTTCTCAAAAAGGGTGTTTGATGTTCTGAATATTCAGTGTAATCCTCTGAGGCATGGAGAAGTTCCTAAAACCTGATTAAACAAGGTAATATGTTATATGAAAGTTTTCTACATGTAATTTGTTATATTTTTATTAAATACAATCTAATTTCTGGTAAATTGGAACCCATGTAGTAAAGAGCCTATTTAATAGCCAATACATTTATTTTGATGATAATGATGACATATTCTGGGAAGAGGAAGCAGGTGTTGAAAATGTTTACCATCATTCTTGATGCATCCATCTTTGACAATTATGGACTCCAGATTGAACAATATCTCTTTTTCATTCCTCTCAACCATCAAAATAGTTTAATAAGATGTGGAAGACCTAGTATTCATTTGTAGTACTCATGGTTTTGGAAATTGCAAGACAAAAATTTTGCTTTATAAATTTTGGTCCTGATAGAGTTGTGTAAGGAAGTTACTAAAATAGAATTAAAATAACAAATGACATTTGAAGCCCCTTCTTATTCAGAGAGCCTATGATTATGACTGAATGGAGCCAAAGGTTATCTTCATTAGATTCTAGATATACTTTCTTGTAATTATTAGCATTTAATTTATGCATATATTTTACTGAAAAACCCTGTGTAAAACATGTTAGGTGACATCAGTTAGATGTTCATTCCTTGGGTTTGCATTGGACCTCCGTAGATGCTTCAGTTCAGCATTCAACCTTCATGTCCTAACCTGCACCTCCTATAACTATCCTAATGTTCATCGCACTCTGCAAGGGATTGATTGTATTCTTCCCAATTCTCTCTTTTCTCCCACACTTCCCTGGAAGTCTTCCCTGTCTTGAAAAAAGAAAAAAATATATATATATATTTTCCATTTGAAATAGTCCTTCACTTAAAAAGAAACCCAAAGAACCGATGTGCCAATAAATGAAATATAATCAAGGCATTCTTACTAAAATTGCATTATTACATTGTCTTTGTTCGTGAGTTTATATTGCCTGTTTTTGTTTGTAGCAGTTAGCAAATTCTTTTCTTCAATATTATAACTCATTTCAGTCTTTTGTTATCTTTGCATTTATGGTTACTGTATTAGCTTTTGCTAAGTCATATTGTGAACATATATAACCACTGAAATCACAGTGGCCGGTAATAACCAGCCTTTATTTCTCTCTCATGTACGTGTTGGCTGAAGACCAGCTTTGACTCTGTTCCATGTGTTCTGCATTTTGGGGTAAGGCTGAAGGAAAAGCTCCTATTTTGGTCTTATGGCAGGGGGAAAAGAGCAATGTAAAGGCAAGTTTTAGCCAACTTGACGTACTAAAAATGTCATCTTTTTTACTTAGGGTTGCATATCTTGGATTTAATATGTGGTCAACTATTTCCCATCTGTTCTGTTTTCTTTTTTTCTGTAGTAAATTGTTTTTTTCTTGTTCTTTGCCATATTATCTAAAGAATGTTAAATATTTATTTTACTGATTTATGAGTTCCTGACATATAATATTAGCACTGTTCTATAATTTTTATAAATATTTTTCTAGTCTTTTTTTGCCATTCAATTTATAAATGCACAGAAAACAATTTTTAATGTAGCCAATTACATAAATAAAATTTTAAGACTTTTTCAAATGACTCTAACTGTATAGTTTAAATGGTCTTGTGCATAATCAAATCAGTTAGCTTATCAATAATTTTCAAATATTTCCTAGCTTTGAATTTTACATTTAAATTTTCAATTTATTTAAAATGCATGTTTATAGTGTGAGGTAAAAATCCAAGTTCCTTTTATTCAAAATATTCAATCTCTTGTCTCTTTAGAAAAATAATGTTTTATTAATCGGTAGCACATTCATATGGTTCAAAATTCAAAAAGCATAAAATTGCAGTATCTTTCCTACTCTGTCCCATATCACATAACCATAAAAAGATCTAGTCTTGTGGCATATTCTCTTCCCCATTCCCAGTTTTTCTAAATACGATATGGGTTTAACGTACAGTTAATTGTGTTTTTTATATACATTCTATCTTATAATTATTTTTGTATATTTAGTTGAATAAGAAAATAGGTATTAAAAATTATTGAGAAAATCATATTTTATCTGCCAATACTTTTTAACCACCATTACTCATGAGCTCTTAATTTTGCTCTCAAATTAGTTGGAATAAATTTTCACGTAGTTTTTTCTTCCCCCCAAGAAGTTCACATAGAAGGAGTGATGGTTAATACTGAATGTCAACTTGATTGGATTGAAGGATACAAACTATTGATCCTGTGTATGTCTGTGAGGGTGTTGCCAAAGGAGATTAACATTTGAGTCAGTAGACTGGGAAAGGCAGACTCATCCTTAATTAGGTGGGTACCATCTAATCAGCTGCCAGCGAATATAAGGCAGGGAAAAAAAACGTGAAAAGGAGAGACTGGCCTAGCGTCCCAGCCCACAGATTTCTCCCATGCTGGATGTTTCCTGCCCTCAAATATCGGACTCCAGTTCTTCTTCTTTTCTCTTCTTCTTCTTCCTCTTCCTTCTTCTTTCTTCTTCTTCTTCTTCTTCTTCTTCTTCTTCTTCTTCTTCTTCTTCTTCTTCTTCTTCTTCTTCCTTCTTCCTTCTTCTTCCTTCTTCTTCCTCTTTCTTCTTCTTCCTCTTCCTCTTTCTTCTTCTTCTTCCTTCTTCCTCTTCTTCTTTCTTCTTCTTCCTCTTTCTTTCCTTCCTTCCTTCCTCTTTCTTTCTTTCTTTCTTTCTTTCTTTCTTTCTTTCTTTCTTTCTTTCTTTCTTTCTCTCTCTCTCTCTCTCTCTCTCTCTCTCTCTTCTTCTTCTTCTTCTTCCTCCTTCTCCTCCTCCTCCTTCTTCTTCTGCTACTTCTTCCTCCTTCTTTTTTTTGTTGTTGTTTTCTGAGATGGAGTCTCACTCTGTCACCTAGGCTGGAGTGCAATGGCATGATCTCGGTTCACTCCAACCTCTACCTCCGGGGTTCAAGCAATTCTCCTGACTCAGCCTCATGAGTAGGTGGGACTACAGGCCCCTGCCACAACCCCTGGCTAACTTTTGTGTTTGTAGTAGAGATGGAGTTTCACCATGTTGGCCAGGCTGGTCTCAGACTCCTGACCTTGTGATCTGCCTGTTTTGGCCTCTCAAAGTGCTGGGATTACAGATGTGAGCCACCATGCCTGGCCCAGTTCTTCAGTTTTGAGAGTTGGACTGGCTCTCCTTGCTCCTTAAGCTTGCAGACAGCCTATTGTGGGACCTTGTGATCATGTAAGTCAATACTCTATAAACTCCTCTTTATATATATCTTATTAGTTCTGTCCCTCTGGAGAACCTTGACTAATACAGATTTTGCTACCAGGAGTGGTTCTAGAGGAACATAATATTAAGGATGGAGTTGTTTTATTGGTTTTGGGGTTTCTGGAGTTGGCTACTTAATATGATTAGACCCCAAAATGCTTAGGATTATACTTCTAATACTATGGAGAACACTGATAGTCCTTGCTGTGAACTGTTTAGAGAGTTATGCAAAATAAATGCATTTGACCCTGCTGATTCACTGCTCATGAGGGGCAAGGAGTTTAGTGATTTTATCCATAGTATCTTTGACCACATGAGGAGAACTAAGGATATAATGAAGCTGGTTGGTTGCTCCTAAGTTCAATGGACAAAGTGATGAAAGAAAATGATAAACTCAGGGATTCTGTCTCCCAGCTTCAGAAGCACATACTGAGCCTCAAATCTGTTAAGATTGCCCTGAGTAAGAGTCTTATCTCCCATGGAGAAAGAGCTGAAATTGTGGAAAAACAATCACCAGCAGAGATTGCAGAACAGTAAATATTACAGAACAGCAAATATTGCTGCCTGATCCTTCTTCTGGAAACTTCATCCTAGAGGGGCACCTGCCTGTATGAGGTGTCTGTCGGCCCCTACTGGGAGATGTCTCCCAGTCAGGCTACATGGGGGTCAAGGACCCACTTGAGGAGGCAGTCAGTCTGTTCTCAGAGCTCAAACGCTGTGCTGGGAGAACCACTACTCTCTTCAGAGCTGTCAGACAGGGACGTTTTAGTCTGTGGAAGTTGTCTGCTGGCTTTTGCTCAGCTATACCCTGCCCACAGAGGTGGAGTCTATAGAGGCAGTAGGCCTTGCTGAGCTATGGTAGGCTCTGCCCAGTTCAAGCTTCCTGACTGCTTTGTTTACCTACTCAAGTCTCAGCAATGGTGAACGTCCCTCCCCTCATCAGGCTGCAGCCTCACAGGTTGATCTCAGACTGCTTGCTAGCAGTGAGCAAGTCTCCATGGGCATGTGACCCATGAGCCAGGCATGGGAGGGAATCTCCTGGTTTGCCAGTTGCTAAGACCATTGAAAAGCACAGTATTTGGGTAGTAGTGCACCAGTTTTCCAAGTACAGTATGTCACAGCCTCCCTTCGTTAGGAAAGGGAAATTCCCTGACCCCTTGTGCTTCCTGGGTGAGGTGATGACCCACCCTGCTTTGGCTCAGCCTCTGTAGGCTGCACCCACTGTCCAACCAATCCCAGTGAGATGAACCAGGTGCCTCAGTTGGAAATGCAGAAATCACCCATCTTCTGCATCAATCTTGCTGGGAGCTGCAGACCAGAGCTGTTCCTATTTGGCCATCTTGGAAGTGAACACCAAGAATCCATGTCTACCACATTTTATGCTATTAGTCCCAGTTTACCTTTTTTTTTTTTTTTTTTTTTTTTTTTTTTTTTTTTTTTTTTTTTTAAGACAGAATCTCACTGAGTCACCCAGACTGGAGTGCAATGGCACAATCTCGGCTCACTGCAACCTCTGCCTCCCGGGTTCAAGTGATTCTACTGCCTTAGCCTCTTGAGTAGCTAGGACTACCGCATGTGCCACCACACCTGGCTAATTTTTTTATTTTTTTTTAGTAGAGATGGAGTTTCACCATGTTGGCCAGGCTGATCTTGAACTCCGACCTCAAATGATCCCCCTGTCTTGGCCTCCCAAAGTGCTGGGATTACAGATGTGAGCCATCATGCCCAGGCTACAGTTTATATTTTTTACACTATTGATCTATTAACAAATTACTGTAGTTATAATTAGTTTCAACACTTTTGTAACTTTTATTCTAGAGTTAAAAGTGATTTACATACTATCATTACAGTATTAGAGTATTTTGAGTTTGCCTATATACTTACGTTCATCAGTGAGTTGTATACCTTCACATATTCTTATTTTGCTAATTAATGTTCTTTGGCTTTAACTTGAAGAATTCCCTTTAATATTATTTTGTATGGCAGGCCTGGTGTGACCAACTCCTTCAGCTTTTGTCTGGCAAAGTCTTTATTTCTTCTTAATTTCTGATCAACAGGTTTGCTAGGTATAGTTATTTTGGTTGGCAGGCTTTTTTCTTTCAAATTTTTGGGTATATAATCTAACTTTCTCCTGACCTGCAAGGTGTCCACTTAGTAATCTGCTGACAGTCTTATGAATATTCCCTTGTATGTGACAAATAGTTTTTCACTTGCTGCTTTCAAAATTTTCTGTTTTTGACTTTTGACAGTTTGATTATAATGTGACTCAGTGAGGACCTCTTTATTCTCAACCTATTTGGAGTTCTTTGGACTTCATGCATCTGGATGTTCATTTCCCTACCCAGATTTTGGAAATTTTCTGTCGTTATTTCTTTAAATTACTTTTCTACCCCATCTTCCTTCTCTGCTCCTCTACAACGCTTATAATGATGTATATTTACTTGATGGTGCCCTATAAATCCTGAGGGTTTTCTTTACTCCTTTTTTAAAAAAATAGTATATCAAAGACTTATCAATCTCTCACAAACATATTAGCAAAAAAAGTTAATAAATTTAAACTCACTGTGAGTGCGTATTCCACTCTCACTACCTTTTTTTTTAAACTATTAAGTTCAGGCATACATGTGCAGGTTTGTTATATAGGTAAACTTACATCATGGAGGTTTGTTTTACATATTATTTCATCATCCACATATTAAGTCTAGTGCCCATTAGTGATTTTTCCTGATCCTCTCCCTCCTGCCACCCTTCACTCTTTGATAGGCTCCAGTGTTTGTTGTTCTCCTCTATGCGTACAGATGTTCTTATCATTTAGCTCTTACTTGTAAGTGAGAACATATGGTATTTGGATTTGTGTACCTGCATTATTTTGCTAAGGATAATGGCATCCAACTCCATTCATGTTTCTTCAAAGACCATGATATCATTCTTTTTATGCCTGCATAGTATCCCACAATGCATATATACTACATTTTCTTTATCCAGTCTACCATTTATGGGCACTTAGTTTGATTCCATATCTTTGCTATTGTGAATGGTGCTGCAATAAACATATTCATGCATGTTTCTTTATGGTAGAACAGTTTATATTCCTTGAGGGTATCTACCCAGTAATGGGGTTGCTGGGTCATATAGAATTTCTGTTTTTATGTCTTTGAGAAATTGCAAAACTGTCTACCACAATGGTTGAACTAATTTTCACTCCCACGAACGGTGCCTAAGCATTCATTTTTCTCTGCAACCTTGTCAGCATCTGTTACTTTTTGACTTTTTATTAATAGTCATTCTGACTGATGTGAGATGGTATCTCATTGTAGTTTGATTTCTCTAATTATCAGTGATGTTGAGTTTTTCTTCATATGATCATGTATGTCTTTTTTTTAAAAAGTGTCTGTTTGTAATATTTGCCCACTTTTTAATGGGGTTATTTGTTTTTTCTTGTAAATTTGTTTAAGTTTCTCATTGATGTTAGTTATTAGATGATTGTCAGATACATAGTTTGCAAACTTTTTCTCCCATTCTGTAGGTTGTCTGTTCACTCTATTGATAGCTTCCTTTGCTGTGCAGAAGTTCTTTAGTTTAATTATATCCCATTTGTCAATTTTGGCTTTTGTTGTCTTTGCTTTGATATCTTCAGGAAATATTTGTCAGTTCCTATTTCCAGAATGGTATTTCCTAGGTTGCCTTCCAAAGTTTTCATAATGTTCAGTTTTACATTGAAGTATTTAATCTATCTTAATTTTTGTATATGGTATAAGGAAGAGGTCCAATTTTAATCTTCTGCATATGGGTAGGCTGTTATCCCAGAATCTTTTGCCTATTGCTTGTATTTGTCAAAGATCAGATAGTTGTGTGCAGCCATATTTCTGGGTTCTCTATTTTGAACTGTCGGTCTACATGAATGCTTTTATACCAGCATCATGTTGTTTTATTTACCGTAGCCTTGTTGTACAATTTTAAGTTGGGTAAATTGATTTCCAGACATATTCTTTTTGATTAGGATTGACTTGGCTACTGGGCCTCTTTTTGGTTCCATATGAATTCAAATTTTTTTTTTCCACTTCTGTAAAAAAATGCCAATCTACGGTAGTTTCATAGTAGTAGCATTGAACCTTTAAATTGCTTTGGGCGCTATGGTCATTACAATGATATTGAATCTTCCTATTCAGGAGCATAGAATGTTTATTCATTTGTTTGTGTCATTCCTGATTTCTTTGAGCAGTGTTTTGTTGTTCTCCTTGTGGAGATCTTTCACCACCATCAGTAGTTGTGTTCTTAGGTATTTGTGTGTGTGTGTGTGTGTGTGTGTGTGTGGCAGTTGTGAATAGAATTGCGTTTCTGATTTGGCTCTCAGCTTGAGTCGTGTACGTTTAGAAATGTTAGTGACTTTTGCACATTGCTTTTGTATCCTGAAACTTTGCTGAAGTTTTTTTTTTGTCAGCTGAAGGCGCTTTTGGGCCAAGACTATGGGGTTTTCTATCATGCTGTTTGCAAACAGGGATGGTTTGACTTCCTCTTTTACTATTTGGATGACCTTCATTTCTTTCTCTTGCCTAGTTGCCCTGGCCAGAACTTCCAATACTATGTTGAGTAGGAGTCGTGAGAGAGGACATCCTCATCTTATCTTGAAAATCCTCCCAGTTTTCAAGGGAAATGCTTCCAGCTTTTGCCCATTGAGTGTGTCGTTGGCTGTGGTTTTGTCATAGATGGCCCTTATTATTTTGAGATGTTTGTTAAATACCTAGTATATTGAGAGCTTTTAACATGAAGGGGTGTTGAATTTTATCAAAAGTCTTTTCTGAATCTATTGAAATAATCATGTGGTTTTTGTTTTTAGTTCTGTTCATGTGATGAATCACATTTATCAATTTGAGTATGTTGAACCAACCTTGCATCCCAGGGATAAAGCCTACTTGATAAGGCTTGATAAACTTCTTGGTGTGTTGCTGGATTCTCCTTGCCAGTATTTGGTTGAGGATTTTTGCATCAATGTTCATTAAGGATATTGGCCTGAACGTTTCTTTTTTTGTTGTGTCTCTGCCAGGTTTTGGTATCCAGATAATTCTGACCTGATAGAATGAGTTTTGTAGGAGTCCTTCTTTCTCAATTTTTTTGGTCTAGTTTCCATAGGAATGGCACCAGCTCTTCTTTGTAAATCTGGTAGAATTTACCTGTGAATCTGTGTGGTCCTGGGCTTTTCTTGGTGGGTAGTGTAATTGTTATTGTCTCAATTTCAGAGCTTGTTATTGGTCTGTTCAGAGATTCAATTTCTTCCTGGTTCTGTTTTGGGAGGGTGTATTTCTTCAGGATTTTTTGTTTGTTTGTTTCTTCTAGATTTTATAGTTTATTTGTGTAGAGGTGTTCATGATATTCCCTGAGATCATTTAGCTCACTGAGCTTCTTTAAGGTGACTACTTTGTATTCTTTGGCAGACAATTTTTGATCTCCAATTTTTTAAGGTCAACCACTGGCCACTGGAACTTTATTTTGTTCCTTTGGTGCTGTCATATTTCCTTGATTGTTCTTGTTCCTTGAAGCTCTACATTGCCATCTTTGCATTTGAAAAAGTATTCTCTTCCTCCAGTCTTTATTGACTGGCTTTGGGAGAAAAAGTCCTTCACCAATGAGTCTAGCTAGAGATTCTGGTAGACACACAGCCTTTTCCGTGGATTTTCCTGCTTCACTCCTTTTGTTCCTTTTCAGAAGGAAAGTTTTAGGATTGTGTGCCTTCTTCCAGTCTTATAAAGCCAGGCCTGGTGCTAAGAACATCCTGTTTAGCTCCCCTAGAGCAATGCCCTGAAATGTTAAAGTATGTGTACCTTCTTTCAAATCAGCAGAATCATGCCAGCTACTAAGATCTATACCTGCTGTTGAGATCCAAGAGCTGTTTGCTGGAACTCATGTGTGTTGTGTGTGGAAACACATGAGGTGCTGTCTACAGAGGAATGCCACATGGTGAAGTCTGTGAGCTGCTTAGCAGGATTGATGGCCAGCTGTTGAGCATTGTGCAGGTTGCTGTGTACTCCTGTCCCTTTATCCTTGCTTTCAGTGGTCCCAGACTATTCAGCTGTGCTGCCAATGCCCTCAGTGTTATGGGTGGGATGAGGCCTAAGGGGTCTTTTGGGCAGTGTCCCATGAGTTTAAGGAGCCAAGTGCTCAATTAATTTTCATTTTCCCCTGTGGTAGCAATTATGAACCAAGGTGATCTCTCTTAGAATCAAGCTAGGCTCCCTTGGGGGATGAGTGACATGGGTAGAGCGAAATTGTTCTTCTCACCTATTTCAACATGTCTACTCTCATATATATATATGATATATATATAATGCTATATATATATATATATATATATATATATATATATTTTTTTTTTTTTACTGGGATACTGGAACCTCTCAGCTAAACTCTGGGACTCTGATATAGTTTGACTCTGTGTCTCCACCCAAATTTCATCTCAAAATGTAATCCCCACAAGTTGAGGGAGGGACCTGTTGGGAGGTGATTGAATTACAGGGGTGGTTTCCCCCATTCTGTTCTCAAGATGGAGAGTTCTCATGAGATCTGATGGTTTAAAGGTGGCAGTTTCCCCTGTGCTCTCTCTCTCTGTCTCTATCCTTCTGCCTTGTGAAAAAGGGGCCTACTTCCCCTTTGCCTTCCACTATGATGGTACATTTCCTGAGGCCTCCCCAGTCATGCAGAACTGTGAGTTAATTAAACCTCTTTTGTTTATGAATTACCCAGTCTCTGGTAGTATTTTTATAGGATTGTGAAAACAGACTAATACAGAGAATTAGCACTGGGAGTGGGGCACTGCTATAAAGATAACCTGAAAATGTGGAAGCAACTTTGAAACTGGGTAATAGGCAGAGGTTGGAACAATCTTGAGGGCTCAGAAAAAGACAGGAAGATGAGGGAAAGATTGGAACTTCCTAAAGAATTGTCGAATGGTTTTGATCAAAACCCTGATAGTGACATGGATGGACAATGAAGTCAAGTTTGAGGTGGTCTCAGGTCGAACTTATTGGGAACTGGACCAAATGTTGCTCTTAGTATGCTTTAGCAAAGAGACTGGGGGCATTTTGCTCCTGTCCTAGAGATCTAGGGGAAATTTGAACTTGGGAGAGATGATTCAGGGTACATGGTGGAAGAAATTTCTAAAGAGCAAAGCATTCAAGAAGTGACCTGGCTGATTCTGAAGGTATTTGGTCATATGCATTCACAAAGAGAATACCTGAAACTGGAACTTTTATTTTAAAGGAAAGTAGAACATAAAAGTTTAGAAAATCTGCAGCATGACCATGACATAGAAAAGAAAAACCCATTTTCTTGGGAGAAACTGAAGCCTGCTGCAGAAATTTACATAAGTAACAAGGAGTAAAATGTTAGTAGCCAACATCATGACAAAAATGTCTCCGGGACATGCCAGAGATCTTTGTGGCAGCCCCTCCCATCACAGGTCTAGAGGCCTAGGAGGGAAAAATGGTTTTGGGGCTGGGCCCAGGACCCCACTGCTCTGTTCAGCCTGTGGACCTGGTACCCTGCATCCCAGCTGCTCCAACTCCAGTACTGGCCAAAAGGGACCAAGGTACCTCTGGAGCCATGGCTTCAGAGGGTGCAAACCCAAAGTTTTGTTGGCTTCTATGTGAAGTTGGGTCTGCAGTGTGCAGAAAACAAGAGTTGAGCTTTGGGAATCTCTGCCTAGATTTTAGAGGATATATAGAAACACTTATATGTCCAGGCAGAAGTCTGTTGCAGGAGTGAAGCCCTCATGGAGAACCTCTACTAGGACAATGCAGAGGGGAAAGTGGGGTTGGTGCCACCTCACAGAGTCCCCAGTGGGGCACTGCCTAGTGGAGCTGTGAGATGGCCACCATCCTCCAAACCCCAAAAAGGTAGCTACACTGAAAGCTAGCACTGTACACCTGGAAAAAACACAGACACTCAATGTCAGCCCATGAAAGCATCTGGGGGGGCTGCAGAGACAGAGTCGTGAAGCTGCCCAAGGCCTTAGGAGTGCACTTCTTGCATCAGTGTGCCATGGATGTGAGACATGGAGTCAAAGGAGATTATTTTAAAACTTTAAGATTTAATGAGTGCCCTGCCAGGTTTTGAACTTGCATAGTGATGCTGACCTCTTTGTTTTGGCCAATTTCTCCAGTTTGGAATGGGAACATTTACCCAGTGCCTCTACCCCCATTGTATCTAGGAAGTAAAAAACTTGGTTTTGATTTTACAGGCTCATAGATGGAAGGGACTTGGCTTGTCTCAGATGAGACTTTGAACTTCAAAATTTGAGTTACTGCTGAAATGAGTTAAGACTTTGGGGGACTGTTGGGAAGGCATGATTGGCTTTGAAATGTGAAAGGAACATGAAAGTTTTGAGGGGTTGGGGTGGAATAATATGCTTTGGCTCTGTGTCCCCCCAAAAAAAATTATAATCCAATTGTAATCCCCACATGTCGAGAGTGATGATTTTATCATGAGGGTGGTTTCTACCATGCTATACTCATGATAGCAAGGAGTTCTCACAAGATGTAATGGTTTAAAAGTGGTAGTATTCCCTATGCTTTCTCTCTCTCTCCTGACACCTTGCGGAGAAAGCACCTTGCTTTCCCTTCACCTTCCACCATGATTGTAAGTTTCCTGAGGCCTCCTCAGCCATGTGAAACTGTGAGTCAATTAAACCTGTATTGTTTATAAATTACCCAGTCTCAAGTAGTATTTTTATAGCAGTGTGAAAACAGACTAATACAGGCTCTAACAAAGATATTCTAGTCTGTGATTGGTTGAGAAATTTGGTGTTTCTCTTGAAGGTGATATGGGTTGGAACCTCTTATTCCACCATCTTGCTAACATCCTATATTGCTTTCTTCTTAGTCTTCCCCACTTCCCAAAAAATTGTGTAACTTGGTGGAACCATTTGGGTTACATAGTTATCCCACTGTGTTCTCACCACTGTTCAAATCTATAGCTTTAAGGCATATTTAATCTCCATATCTATTTAATTCATCACCAGTTACCCTATAGGTTGATTTTATGCAATATATCTCTGCTCTATTCTTGCTGCACTTTTTTCTTTATTCTTTCACCTACTAATTAGTTTCTTGTTCATTTGAACTTATAACAGTGTCTGACAAATTATATTATAGTGATGCACTGCATCTCCATTCTTTCTTACCCAAGTTCTTTATGTATGGGTACTGCTTGCCTCAGAAGATGTGCTGCATTCAGAAATTTCCTTTCATTTCATGCCTGATTGTTTCCCAGGAGTTTTCAGTATCTGGAGTTGGGCAAAGTATACTCTGGTTTAGAAAGCATCTTTCAATGGTAGGGCAAGATACTTCAGTGTCCCAGTTGCTATCAGTTCTGGAATTCTGAGATGTGAATGTGTGGCGACAAAGGTACGAAACAGCCATATATTAATTTTTACAAATTTTGTTGCATAAAGTGAGAGTGTGTCAGAAACTACAGTTTTACCAACTGTCTTTTAGCTAGTACTAATTCTTCCCAGATTCTGACTGTCTTTCAGCCTTTGTTTTCAATGTTATTGAGAATTTTGACTAATTTTTGTTTTCAGAAGCTATTTAGTGAGAAGTTGAGAGGATGATTTGGGAATTACTACCCGAGTCCTCTTGAGCCAGAATTCTTATTGCATTTGAAACTGTTCTTGTGACACCTTTAAACTTTAAAGCATGCTTTTAAATTAAAGATCTCTAAAGTTCTTTCTAATGTCAAGAGTGAAAGGAGTGTTTTAAAGAATACTGCATATTTTTATTCTTTCCCTAACCTACTTCTCATTCTTATAATTGCTTCCTAGTTTTTGGTAATATAAGCCAGATTAATGCAACTACATCATTTGATATTATATAATTTCATTTAATAATTAATTTGACTGTTTGCATCCAATTTTATAAATATTCAAAATTTTAAAAATCTAAGTTTATGTTTCATGTGTTAATGTTTACTTTTAATACTATTTTTAACCATAAGACCCCTATTCTTGATATATTTAATTTTATTTATTAACATGAGTGATACATTGACACCTCATTTAGAATTCTTTCATTGAGTTTCCTTCTTTCATCCTCAAAAGATGTTGCAGCATGGTCTCCTGGCATGCCAAATTGTGTATTGGACTACAGAAAGCAATTAGAATTTTTTAGCAAAGGGTATTTTTGGGGAATTTCTCAGGTTGACAGGAGGACTTTTCCTCTCAGGAGTTAATGGTGCCATTGCTAGGTTCCTAGCATGGGAAGCCACGGGATCTGTAATAGAGAGTGGAAAAGAGTTCAAGGAAAGCTTGTCATAGTCTTTCTGGCTTTGAAGCTTCTGAGTGTGGATGTACCCCTCTGTGATGTTTCATGACTAATTAAATTGTACTAATGCAAAGAAGAGGAATGGCCAAAATTATAGATGACTCTCTGAAAAAGACTTTTCCCAGACTGAAGAAGTGGAACAGCTCACTGATAGAGAATTTAATGAATTACAGCTTGGAAGAAACCCAACAAAGATGACTTTACACTAATTTGCCACACACAAAACATTCTCCAAATATACAGGGGATAATGACTAAGCCCTGTGTAAGGGACTTAACTAGGTTGTATGTATACCACAGTTTTGGAAAAAAAGACAACTAACATTCCTTAGGCCACACTGGAATTCAAGACCAAAATACTTAACTTATCCAATGGTTAAGTATGAATTGTGCAACCACTGAGCTGCCAAATTTTCCTTTGGTTATGACTTGTTACAGATGCAACTACCACACATCACTGAGAAATTGTAACAGCTTGGTTTTGTCAACTGAAGAAAAATAGATTCAATGAATTTGCTCTTTATAGCATTTTTCAGAGTAAACTATGTGTGGTCAGGAAAGGAATTACATCTGGAGTATCTGATAATAAGTCATTTCACAAGCAGTATTTAATGGGAAGACCTAAAACAGCATGGGTGAAAAAAGGTTATTTTGTTCTAGAGGAGGACCAACAGTTTTGAACACTTAGTCACCACAGCAGCTTATGACAAAGAAACCTAAGACATCTGATCACTTTAGTATGATTGTCTGCAAGGTTCTTACAACTACAATGTCAGTTGTTCTCATGATAGTATACTTTTCTTAATGTTTGTCATGCTGTGTTTTGTATTTGGAAAGGGCAATGTGCAATGAAAACTTTCTCTCAGTTTAAAAAAATAAATCAGACAAATTTCACACCTATCTAAGTTGTTTTCAAAACAAGAAGCTTTCTTTGCACAGAGGCTGAGGGTAATATTTTTTTCAACTTTGTGTATAAGATGAAAAACCAAAACTGATTTTTCTGTTTCATTTCAAATGTTTCTGGCAGACTTATTGCTGACATGGGTCTGGTACAGACTGAGCTTTTTCCTCCCAACTCATACTTAGCAGAGTAGTGTTCTAAATACAGCTTCATTTGCCTAATCACCATACTTTGCAGTCAGGCTAGGTAGAGAGAATCTTCTTATATCTGCCAGGTTTTCTGTAAACAGGAAGAAAAATGTTTTCTAGTAATTAGGAAAATCAGTAAGAATGTTGTCTCCCTATGACTAAGAATGTTTTTGTAATTAATAATAATGTTTGTATGAAGATGATTTGATATTACACTCTATAGGATGTTGAATTCATTTGGCCATCTTGGGCTGGGCACAATTGTTTCTAAAACCTGGGACTTAGCTTCATTTATTTTATTGTTTTTCTGTTTTCCTTTGCTCTTACCTTTATTATTTTCTTCTCTTTAATTTGGGTTTAACTTGCTCTTCTTCTTCTAGCATATTAAGGTGGAAGCTTAGATCATTGATTTAGAACTTCTTTTCTAATATAATCATACAATGCTATAAATTTTCCTGTAAGCACTGCTTTAGCTGCCTCCCACAAATGTTAATATTTTGTATTTTCATTTCCATTAAGTTAAAAATGTTTGTAAATTTTCCATGCAATGTCTTCTTTGACCCATGGTTATTTGGAAGCAGCTTTTTAAATTTCTAAAGATTTGGGGATTAAAAAATCTTTCTGTTATTAATTTCCAGTTTAATTATCCTGTGGTCAGAGAACATACTTTATATAAATTTAATCTTTAAAAATGTACTGAGACATGTTTATGGTCCAGAATATAGTTTATTTTGTAAATGCTAAGTGTGTACCTGAAAAGTTGTGTATTCTACTGCTGTGTGGGAGAGTATACTATAAATATCAGTTAGATCAAGTTGGTTGATAGTGTTGTCCACATCCTCTATAACCTATTGATTTCCTGTATGATGTTCTACCATCAGTTGCCGAGAGAAAACTTCTAAAATCTTTAAAGTATAATTCTGGATTTTTGTAATTCTTTTCTCAGTTCCATTAATATTTGCTTCATATTCTTTAGAATTCTAATGTATTTGTATATTTATTAGATATACAAACATTTAGGATTACATTCTCTAGATGAATAAATCCCTTTATGATCATAAAATGTCCATCTTTATTCCTGGTAACATTTTTCATTCATTCTAAAAATCACCTTCATCTGAAATTAATATAGCTATTTTAGCTTTCTTCTGCTTAGGTCTAAATGGTATATTTTACTTTGTTCTTTCACTTTTAAGATTTATTAGTGCTAATTCTTTGATTTGTTTTTCATTTTTTAGTGGCTGTCTTAAGGTTTGGAGTACCCGTATTCAACTTACTATAGTCTATCTTCCAACAATAATACCATAACACTTCATATATAGTGTAAGAATATTATAGTAGTATACTTTTATTTTCCCCATTCCAACCTTTTTGCTATTATAGTCATACATTTTCCTTGTATGTGTTATAAACCCCAAGATACATAGCTATTATTTTTGCTTGAACAATTATATTTTAAAGATATTGGCAAATGAATAAAATAATTTTAAAAGACGTTACATTTATCCATGTTTACTATTTGCAGCATTTTTCATTGTTTCCTGTAGATTTTAGTTTCTAATTTTTGTTCTGCCTATTTCCTTTAATATTTCTTTTTGTGCATGACTGACGACAATAAGTTCTTTTCAGCTCTTAATTTTTTTCTTTTGGTCTGAAAATATCTTTTTTTAAAAATTATACTCTAAGTTCTAGGGTACATGTGCACAACGTGCAGGTTTGTCAAATATGTATACTTGTGCCATGTTGGTGTGCTGCACCCATCAACTCGTCAGCACCCTTTATTAGATCTTCATTTGCTAATTTTGCATACGACAGAATTCTAGGCTTACAATTTTCTTCAAATCTTTGAGGATGTTATACCACCGTGTTCTGCTTGCCTACTTCTTGACAAAAAGTCTGCAGTTGTTCATATCTTTTTCCCTTTGTACATAATGTGTTTTCCCCTTCCTCTGGCTGATTTATTTTTCTTTTTTATTATACTTTAAATTCTGGGATACATATACAGAATGTGCAGTTTTGTTACATAGACATGCACATGCCATGATGGTTTGCTGCACCCATCAACCCATCACCTACATTAGGTATTTCTCCTATCACTACCCCTCCCCAGTCACCCACCCCCTCACAGACCTCGGTGTGTGATGTTCCCCTCCGTGTGTCCATGTGTTTTCATTGTTCAACCCCCACTTATGAGTGAGAACATGCAGTGTTTGATTTTCTGTTCTTGTGTTAGTTTGCTGAGAATGATGGTTACCAGCTTCAACCATATTCCTGAAAAGGACATGAATTCATCCTTTTTTATGGCTGCATAGTATTCCATGGTGTATATGTACCACATTTTTTTAATCCAGTCTATCATTGATGGGCATTTGGGTTGGTTCCAAGTCTTTGCTATTCTGAATAGTGTTGTAATAAACACACGTGTGCATGTGTCCTTATAGTAGCATGATTTATAATCCTTTGGGTATATACCCAGTAATGGGATCACTGGGTCAAATGGTATTTCTAGTTCTAGATCCTTGAGGAGTTGCTACACTGTCTTCCACAATGCTTGAAGTAATTTACACTCCCACCAACAGTGTAACAGTGTTCTTATTTCTCCACATCCTCTCCAGAATCTGTTGTTTCCTGACTTTTTAATGAACACCATTCTAAGTGGCATGAAATGGTATCTAATTGTGGTTTTGATTTGAATTTCTCTAATGACCAGTGATGATGAGAATTTTTTCATATGTTTGTTGACTGCATAAATGTCTTCTTTTGAGAAGTGTCTATTCATATCTTCTGCCAACTTTTTGATGGGGTTGTTTTTTTCTTGTAAATTTTTTTAAGTTCGTTGTAGATTCTGGATATTAACCCTTTGTCAGATAGATAAATTGCACAAATTTTCTTCCATGATGTAGGTTGCCTGTTTACTCTGATGGTAGTTTATTTTGCCATACAGAAGCTCTGTAGTTTAATTAGATGCCATTTGTCAATTTTGACTTTTGTTGCCATTGCTTTTGGTGTTTTAGACATGAAGTCTTTGTCCATGCCTATGTCCTGAATGGTATTGCCTAGGTTTTGTGCTAGGATTTTTATGGTTTTACATCTTGCATTTAAGTCATTAATCTATCTTGAGATAATTTTTGTATAAGGTGTAACGAAGGGGTCCAGTTTCAGTTTTCTGAAAATGGCTAGCCGGTTTTCCCAACACCACTTATTAAACAGGGAATCCTTTCCCCATTGCTTGTTTGTGTCAGGTTTGTCAAAGATAAGATGGTTATAGATGTGTGGTGTTATTTCTGAGGCCTCTGTTCTGTTTCATTGGTCTATATATCTGTTTTGATACCAATACCATGCTGTTTTTGTTACTGTAGGCTTGTAGTATAGTTTGAATTCAGGTAGCATGATGCCTTCAACTTTGTTCTTTTTGCTTAAGATTGTCTTGGTTATGCAAGCTGTTTTTTGGTTCCATGTGAACTTTAGAATAGTTTTTTCCAATTCTGTGAGGAAAGTCAATGGTAGCTTGATGGGAACAGCATTGACTCTATAAATTACTTTGGGCAGTATGGCCATTTTCACAATATTGATTCTTCCTATCCATGAGCATGGAATGCTTTTCCATTTGTTTGTGTCCTCTCTTATTTCCTTGAGCAGTGGTTTGTAGTTCTCCTTGAAGAGGTCCTTCACATCCCTTGTAAGTTGGATTCCTAGGTATTTTATTCTTAGTAGCAATTGTGAATAGGAGCTCACTCATTATTTGGCTCTCTGTTTGTCTGTTATTGGTGTATAGGAATGCTTGTGATTTTTGCACATTGATTTTGTATCCTGAGACCTTGCTGAAGTTGCTTATCAGCTTAAGGGGATTTTGAGCTGAGTGGTGGGGTTTTTAAAATATGTGATCATGTCATCTACAAACAAAGACATTTGACTTCCCTGTTTCCTATTTGAATACCCTTTATTTCTTTCTCTTACCTGATTGCCCTGGTCAGAACTTCCAATACTATGTTGAATAGGAGTGTTGAGAGAGGGCATCCTTGTCTCATGCTGGTTTTCAAAGGGAATGCTTCCAGTTTTTGCCCATTCAGTATGATATTGGCTGTGGGTTTGTCGTAAATAGCTCTTATTATTTTGAGCTATGTTCCATTGATACCCTGTTTATTGAGAGTTTTTAGCATGAAGGGGTGTTGAATTTTGTCAAAGGCCTTTTCTGCATCTATTGAGATAATCTTGTGGTTTTTGACATTTGTTCTGTTTATGTGTTAGATTACGTTTATTGATTTGCATTGTTGAACCAACCTTGCATCCTAGGTATGAAGTTGGCTTGATCATGGTAGATAAGCTTTTTGATCTGCTGCTGGATTCAGTTTGCCAGTATTTTATTGAGGATTTCTGCATCGATGTTCATTAGGGATATTGGTCTGAAATTTTCTTTTTCTGTTGTGTGTCTGTCAGGCTTGGTATCAGGATGATGCTGGTTTCATAAAATGAGTTATGGAGGATTTCCTTTTCTTCTGTTGTTTGGAGTAGTTTCGGAAGAAATGGTACCAACTCCTCTTTGTACCTCTGGTAGAATTCAGCTGTGAATCCATATGGTCCTGGACTTTTTTTGGTTGGTAGGCTATTAATTACTGCCTCAGTTTCAGAACTTGTTATTGGTCTATTCAGGGATTCAACTTCTTCTTAGACTTGGGAGGGTGTATGTGCCCAGGAATTTATCCATTTCTTCTAGATTTCCTAGTTTATTTGTGTAGAGGTGTTTATTGTATTCTGTGATGGTAGTTTGTATTTCTGTGGGATCAGTAGTTGTATCCCCTTTATCATTTTTTATTGTATCTATTTGAGTCTTCTCTCTTTTATTCTTTATTAATGTTGCTAGCAGTCTATCTATTTTGTTGATCTTTTCAAAAAATCAGCTCCTGGATTCATTTATTTTTTGAAGGGTTTTTCTTGTCTCTTATCTCCTTCAGTTCTGCTCTGATCTTAGTTATTTCCTGTCTTCTGCTAGCTTTTGAATTTGTTTGCTCTTGATTGACTAGTTCTTTTAAGTTTGGTGTTAAGGTGTAGATTTTATATCTTTCCTGTTTTCTCTTGCAGGTTTCTAGTGCTATAAATTTCCCTCTACACTCTGCTTTAAATGTGACCCAGAGATTCTGGTCCGTTGTGTCTTTGTTCTCATTAGTTTCAAAGAACATCTTTATTTCTGCCTTCATTTCATTATTTACTCAGTAGTCATTCAGGAGCAGGTTGTTCAGTTTCCATATGGTTGTGTAGTTTTGAGGGAGTTTCTTAATCCTGAGTTCTAATTTGATTGTACTGTGGTCTGAGAGACAGTTTGTTGTGATTTCTGTTCTGTTACATTTGCTGAGGAGTGTTTTACTTCCAACTATGTGGTCAATTTTAGATTAAGTGTGATTAGTTGCTGAGAAGAATGTGTATTCTGTTGATTTGGGGTGGAGAGTTCTGTAGATGTCTATTAGGCCTGCTTGGTCCAGAGCTGAGTCCAAGTCCTGAATATCCTTGTTAATTTTCTGTCTCATTGATCTGTCTAATATTTCCAGAGGGGTGTTTAAGTCTCCAACTATTATTGTGTGGGAATCTAAGTCTCTTTATAGGTCTCTAAGGACTTGCTTTATGAATCTGGGTGTTCCTGTATTGGGTGCATATATATTTAGGATAGCTACTTCTTCTTGTTGAGTTGCTCCCTTTACCATTATGTAATGCCCTTCTTTGTCTCTTTTGATATTTGTTGGTTAAAAGTCTGTTTCATCAGAGATTAGGACTGCAATTCCTGCTTTTTTATTTTTATTTTTATTTTTATTTTTTGCTTTCCATTTGCTTGGTAAATATTCCTCCATCCCTTTATTTTGAGCCTATGTGCATCTTTGCAGGTAAGATATGTCTCCTAAATACAGCACAGTGATGGGTCTTGACTCTTTATCCAATTTGCCAGTCTGTGTCTTTTAATTGGGACATTTTGCCCATTTACATTTAAGGTTAATATTGTTATGTGTCAATTTGATCCTGTCATTATGATGCTAGCTGGTTATTTTGCCCGTTAGTTGATGCAGTTTCTTCATAGTGTCCATGGTCTTTACAATTTTGTATATTTTTTCAGTGGCTGGTACTGGTTGTTCCCATCCATGTTAGCGTTTCCTTCAGGAGCTCTTGTAAGGCAGGCCTGGTGGTGACAAAGTCTCTCAGCATTTGCTTGTCTGTAAAGGATTTTATTTCTCCTTGACTTACAAAGCTTACTTTGACTGGATATTAAAATCAGGGTTGAAAATTCTTTAAGAATGAAGTATATTGGCTGCCATGCTCTTCTGGCTTGTAGGGTTTCTGCAGATAAATCCACTGTTAGTCTGATGGGCTTCCCTTTGTGGGTAATCCAACCTTTCTCTCTGACTGCCCTTAACATTTTTTCCTTCATTTCAACCTTGGTGAATCTGACGATTATGTGTCTTGGGGTTGCTCTTTTTGAGGAGTATCTTTGTGGTGTTCTCTGTATTTCCTGAATTTGAATGTTGGCCTGCCTTGCTAGGTTGGGGAAGTTCTCCTGGATAATATCCTGAAGAATGTTTTCTAACTTGGTTCCATTCTCCTGGTCACTTTCAGGTACACCAAGGAAACACAGATTTGGTCTTTTCACATAGTCCCATAATTCTTGGAGGCTTCGCTCATAACTTTTTTTTTTCTTTTTTCTCTAATGTTGTCTTCTTGTTTTATTTCATTAAGTTAGTCTTCAATCACTGATAACCTTTCTTCTGCTTGATCGATTTGGCTATTGATACTTATGTATGCTTCAAGAAGTTCTCATGCTGTGTTTTCGGCTCCATCAGGTCATTTATGTTCTCTCTAAACTAGTTATTCTAGTTAGCAAATTGGTGTAACCTTTTTTCAAGGTTCCTCATTTCCTTGCATTGGGTTAGAACATGCTCCTTTAGCTCGGAGGAGTTTGTTATTACCCACCTTCTGAAGCCTACTTCTGTGAATTCGTCAAACTCATTCTCTGTCCAGTTTTGTTTCCTTGCTAGCGAGGAGTTGTGATCCTTTGGAGGAGAAGCAGCATTTTGGTTTTTGGAATTTTTAGCCATTTTGCTCTGGTTTCTCCCCATCTTTGTGGATTCATCTACTTTTGGTCTTTGATGTTAGTGACCTTTGGATGGGGTCTCTGAGTGGATGTGCTCTTCCTTTCTGTTAGTTTTCCTTCTAATAGTCAGCCCCCTTTTGTGTAGGTCTGCTGGAGTTTGCTGGAGGTCCACTCCAGACCCTGTTTGCCTGGGTATCACCAGCAGAGGCTGCAGAACAGCAAAGATTGCTTCCTGTTCTTTCCTCTGGAAGCTTCGTCCCAGAGGGACACCTGCCACATGCCAGCCAGAGCTCTCCTGTATGAGGTGTTTGTCGGCCCCTACTGGGAGGTGCCTCCCAGTCAGGATACATGGAGGTCAGGGACCTACTAGAGGAGGCAGTCTGACCCTTAGCAGAGCTCAAATGCTGTGCTAGGAGGTCCTCTGCTCTTTTCGGAGCTGTCAGGCAGCGACGTTTAAGTCTGCTGAATCTGCATCCACAGCCACCCCTTCCCCCAGGTGCTCTGTCCCAGGGAGATGGGGATTTTATCTTTAAGTCCCCAACTGGGGCTACTGCCTTTTTTTCAGAGATGCCCTGCCCAAAGAGGAGAAATCTGGCAGTCTGGCCTCAGCGGCCTTGCTAAGCTGCCCGTTGGCTCCGCCCAGTTCAAACTTCCCAGGGCTTTTTTTACACTGTAAGGGGAAAACCACCTACTCAAGCCTCAGCAATGGCGGATGCCCCTCCCCCTGTCAAGCTCAAGTGTCCCAGGTCCATCTCAGACTGCTGCTGCGCTGGCAGCGAGAATTTCAAGTCAGTGGATCTTAGTTTGCTGGGCTCTGTGGGGGTGGGACCCATTGAACCAGCCTACTTGGCTCCCTGGCTTCAGCCCGCTTTCCAGGGGAATGAAAGGTTCTGTCTCATTGGCCTTCTAGGAGCCACTGGTGTATGGAAAAAAAAAAAAAAGAACTCCTGCAGCTAGTTCGGTGTCTGTCTTCTGCCTGATTTTAAGATTTTTAAAAACCACTGATTTTCAGTACTTTGTGCGTGATGCAGTTGTTCAATTTTCTTTCCGTTTATTTTGATTTGGAATCATGTTTTTTGAATCTTTGGGTTTGTAGGCTTTATCATATTTGGAAATTTTCGGCCTTTATTTCTTTAAATATTTTGTCTCTTTCTCCTAACTTTTCACTTTTGCAACTCCAGCTGGACAAACGCTTGACCACTTGATATTGTTTTACAGGTCACTGATACTCTGCTCTTTATTTGGGAGGCATCTTTTTAGTTAGTTAGTTAATTGTTTTACTTTTTTGAGCTCACTTTGGGTAGTTTATATATGTATATATGTCAACTGTTTTGGGTTAACAATTTTTTTCTGCCATTATATTCATACATAATCACACTTGATATATTTTATTAAATTTCAAATATCACTTTTCTTCATCTCATTTGAGCCATTTTGATATTTTTATAACTTCCATTTCTCTCTATATCATTTTAATATTTTTCTACTTCTTAAAAATGTACAGCAGATTATGAGTATTGTTTTAATCATACTCATCATAGTGTTTTAATGTATGTGTCTGCTAATTTTATCACCTCTGTCCTATGTAGGTCTATTTCTTTTTGTTGATTTTTCTCTTGTTTACTAATTAAATATTTTCCTGGGTTTTGCATGATGGTAATTTTTCATAGGAAGTTAGATATTGTGAATTTTTTAATTAAATATTGTTTTTTATTTCATTAAAGATTGTTGAATTTTGTTTTGCTGTCTAATTAATTTACTTGAAACCAGTTTAATCCCTTTGTAGAATTCTTTTTCAGCTTTCTTAGGGCTTTGTGTTCAACAGAAGCCACTTGTCTTGAGCTAATTTCATTCTGCTACTAAGGCAGTACTTTCGGGAGCTCTACACAATTTCCTATGTATTATGAAATCTTTCTACTCTGGCTGGTGGAAATATGTTAATACCCAGCTCTATTTGAGCTCCACATCTTGTTCAGCCTACTACTTTTCAGGGATTATTTCCCTGGCTTTGGGCAGTTTGTTTTTATGCACTCATAGATTTGTGGTCAGTCAGAAACTCCATGGTATTTTTTCTATAGATCTTTGGAGTTTTTTCTTTGTGCAGCTTCTCCGGCACTCTTTTCTGCAAATTCTTGCTATCTTGGCTTTCCTTAATTCTAATCTCAAACTTAGGAAGACTGCCAGACTCTGTTTGGATTTCCCCAATTAGCTTTGTAGACTGAAAACTATTTCTAGGCAGCAAACTGGAGCAATTATAGAGTTTATCTCATTGATTTATCTATCCCTATCCTAGCGATCACAGTCCTGTGCTGTCTGTTAGCCAATGTCTTAAAACAATTGCGTCACACGAACCTCTATCATGGCCAGCAACAGGAGTCTACATCTGGGCACAATTTGATTTTACTGAAATTTGTTATGTTATTTGTTAACTCTTATTTGTTGTTTAAATTTATATTTAGGAGCCAATGTAAAGTAATGGGAAAGAATCAGGACATGGAGACAGGCAATCCAGGACCAAATCATAGCTCTATCTTATATGTATTAATTAAATCATTCAATTCATTCGTAACTTTATGATTTTATTTTATAATGTTTATTGAATGTCTGCTTTGTTCTAGTCACTGTGTAACATTCCAGTCTTATTTTGTCACCTGTACAATAGGGAGAAATAACACTACTTCATTGTGGTAGATTCATGATCTTGCAATACAAACTTGCAACCTCTTCCATTAAGACATAGAGTTCATTTCTTCACTCATTAAATCTGGGCTGACCCTGTGACTCATTTTGGTGTATATGCTGTAGCTGAAGTGAAATGTGTGAGTTCTGAACCTTTGTCTTAAAAACCTTTTCAGCCGGGCGCGGTGGCTCATGCCTGTAATCTCAGCACTTTGGAAGGTCGAGGTGGGTGGATCACGAGGTCAGGAGTTCAAGACCAGCCTGACCAACGTGGTAAAAACCCCATTTCTACTAAAAATGCAAAAAAATTAGCTGGCCGTGGTGGCACATGCCTGTAATCCCAGCTGCTCAGGAGACTGAGGCCGGAGAATCACTTGAACCCAGGAGGCGCAGATTGACAATGTGAGAAAAAACTGCAACATCTCTCAGGCTTAGCGCTTGATGTCAAATGAAAATGAAAATAATTTATAGTCTTTATTCTCTCAAAGCTATTGTCTGTTGGCAAGATCCTATTTTATATGCCCAAAACTTAAAATTAACTTTGTTTGTATTCTTTCTGAAAAATTCTTATTTTCTTTTATTTTTTTAAAGACGGAGTCTCTCTCTGTCGCCCAGGCTGGAGTGCAGTGGCGCGATCTCGGCTCACTGCAAGCTCCGCCTCCTGGGTTCACGCCATTCTCTCGTCTCAGCCTCAGGAGTAGCTGGGACTACAGGCACCTGACACCTCTCCCAGTTAATTTTGTTTTTGTATTTTTGGTAGAGACGGGGTTTCACCATGTTAGCCAGGATGGCCTCGATCTCTTGACCTCGTGATCCACCCGCATCGGCCTCCCAAAGTGCTGGGATTACAGGTGTGAGCCACTGCGCCCGGCCAAAATTCTTATTTTCAAAATATTATCCTGTTTTAATCTCATGTTTTTATCCTATGGCATTTACCAATGTATTTAACCATGCTATATGCATGTACTGTTATTTTTACTTCACTTGTCCCTTTCCATGTTTAGAAATAATCCTAGACATTCCTAAAGACTCTGTTTAAGTGTCACCTCCTCTGTGAAACCACTGCAAATTTAGGGGAATTTTTCAGCTTTTTCTTTGTGATTCCGAGGCATTTTGATAGTATTACTTTCAGTGCTTTTCATATTATAAATATTTGATTAATACTCTTTCTCTTTTGAAGATCTACAGTTTATTTCACTTCTTTCAGTAAATCCATGATTATATGTTGAATATATGCCTGATAGCATGATTGTTTTTTCTAAGAATATGTTTTCCTTTTAAGTGCTAGTACATTCCATTACAGGTTGATCGTCACTACTCAGCTGAATGCTTTGGGAAAACAGAATCATTCATACCAAGCACTGATATCTTCCAAATTAGTCTGTGGAATAACCGTTAGGTATAAGCTTTATTTTAGTTTCTCAGAATTGTTAAATATACTCACCCATAATATTATTAGATGAGAAAAAGAAGATTTAGGCATTATTTTAATTAACTTAGTGTTTAGGAGTATTTAAAATAGTATTTAATTTAATATAACTGATTATGAAGTTCTAAACTTTTGGATTCTGCTGTCTCAGAAGTGTTCATCTTATAGACTTCCCAGAATAAAATCTTTGAAACTACCACAAAGTTCAGTAAAGAAAAAAAAATTCTTACATGGTTAAAACAATAGTTTAAGATGTAATTACAGTTTAACTTTTATTTCTGGAAAACAATCTTCAGAGCATTATCATTCATCCTCAAGATTACTTATGTATCCATTCTTTGAAAATCTAACAGTTTAACATGTGTCCGCTGCCTTTTTTTGCAAAGAGCCTTATTTTTCAAAAGTCACAATTAGAGGGCTTGCCGGCTTTTTAACCTTGTGTTGGCTTCAATTCTCTTTGGAACAATAATCTCCCAGCCGTAGTTTCTACTTTTATCCTAAAAGCTCTCATTCATCCCATGAGGCTTTCTTCATTATTCCCAAGTTTACCAACAGGGAAGCTGCAGTGTTCTAGCAAAAAAAGTCCAAAAGTTGCTTAAAAAGTATAAGTAATATTTTCCATTTTTATTTAAATTTATTTCTGATCCAGAGTCTTCCTTTTAGATTAAGACTAATTTCTTTGATGCTCATGGTTTTCAGATGATAAATCCCACAGCAACATTAGCATCTAACACTCTTAAAAAGCTCCTATGGTGTATAAATTTTCATCAAACACTCTAAATACTTTGTGGTTCTTAATGTTATGCTATATTTGAGTCAAGGAGCCATGGAATATATTTAAAAATCCAAAGGACAGAGAAGTATATTGAATTGAAAAGTGATAGTTCTCCCGCGCGTTCCAATCTATGCTGCAAATCCCCTTTTCCTTGCCAGAAATAACCTTGGTGCACTGTCTTCCTATGCCTGTCCTGCGTATCTCGCAGATGTATTTATTCATGTGGATGCCGCTTATTACACACTGGATAATAGAAAGGATGAAACTCTTTATATCTGGGTCAACATCTGGCTTCCATTATATGTTGGATACTGAAGAAAATGAAGGAATACAAAGGCAAATTGCACTATTATCTCAGTCTCGGTTTCTTCCTCTGATCACACACTAGGAAACACAGTGCATACACACAGGCAGTTGTACTTAAATGATGTCATAATTTGCACATTGTTCTGCATCTATTTTTGTTCTTACTACATCCTAGTTATCGTCCCATGTCAGAACATTCCTCATCTTTCTTAAAAAGGATCTCATAGCATAGATTTTTCATAATTTATGTAGCCATCACTGTATTGATAGGTGCTTACATTGTTTATATTTTTTATTACAAAAATGTATTTGAAATTCATGTCTTTTTACATGCAAGTTTTTATATGTGTGCAAATATTTCTGTAAGACAGATTTCACTAAGTAGAACCAAAAAGTGATACAATTTTTTGTTTTCAATAGATACCACTAAATAACTCCAAAAAGACCATAACAATTACATTTCACACTATGAAATTCCAAGATTCCTCATACCTTCATCAACACTTAATAGTAAATGAGAAATCTTTATATTATATATAAATGTAAAAATGTTAAAATATACACTTGTGTTTCTAGCTCCAATTAGAAAAGTGACATTTTCAAAGCCTATTTGCTACTGAAAATTTAAAAGCACACATGAGCTTTACCATAACGAACACATATCATTTTCTGATAAAATAGGGTTACAACTGTGCTTGTTACATTTGAGGATGAGCTCCTGTAACAAAAAGGACCTAAAATACAGTGGCTTAACAAATACAGAAATGAGTGTCTTTCTTGTGTAACAGAGCTGAAGTAAATAGCTCAGATGGGTGGGACAGATCAGCTATATGCAGTCATGCAGAGATAGATTCCTGCAACCTAATTGCTCCCTTATCCTCTGGGATACAAATGAAGCTGGACCCCTGCCACATGCAGAAAATGTCTTAATGAGTTTTGCTGAATGTTTTAATTTCCAGACCCAGACACATCACTTCTACTTACATTCTGTTAACCAGAACTTGTCCGTCTAACTGCTAGAGAGGCTGAGAAATATGACCTAGTTCAGAGGTTTCGACTCAATCACAACTTTATTTTCATGGGTAAAGGGAAGAACAGATTTTGGTGGAACTCAGTCTCATTTACTACTGCCCCGAATATCATAGTAATATTCAAATAACTGAACTAAATATAAAAGATGGCATTTCATAAAGGCAAATACAGGAGAAGATAGAAATTGACATATTCAAAGGCAATGTTTTTATATATGAGCTTTAAATTACATAGAAATTTTCTTCCAGTAATATTTTTTAAAGTGTTTACAACTATTTGGTCCATCCTAGCTCATCCGAAGTAACTAAGCGTTTCTGTGGAAGTATTCTGTGGAAGTATTCTGTAAATATTGCAATGACTTAAAACAAAGTTCCCAAGATACCTCAAATTATCATATCTCCTTCGGTTTGTAGCAGTTTCATCTCATTACTTCAATCCTGGGCCACTTTTTAAAGGGCTAACAAAAACAAATTTGTAACTACTTAACATTTTGAAAATATACACAGGTAAACCTAAGAAGAATTTAATGTCTAGAAATAAAATTCACCAAATGTATGCTCTACAGCAGGGGAAATCAATTCTAAAGCTGGGCCCGGGATAGAGAATAGAGGAGGCCAAAACCCTTTCTAGTTAGACTTAAGTCTGTACTAAAAGACATGCCTAACTCCTGTCTTGCTGGCACAATGAACCCATTTAACTAAAGGCATACAAAAAAGCCATTATTGTTTTCTGGAAGATGATAAGACTAACAGAAGACTATAATGCCTTTTTTGGCACTGAGAGATGAAGTCAGAGAACTTTGGCAACTCAAAGGGAGCAATAAAATGGCCACATGAAAAGGACACTTTGGAAATACAGTAATGACAGAAATATAAGATGCATAAATATGATCAAGATTTACTGCTAGAGATGTTACCATAGCTTCTGAGGTGCTGTCACTCTCTACCACACCTGGCAGCAGGATGTTAGATGAGATGGGAACCCACAATTAAATACCAATAAAGGTAATTTCAGGTCTTCAGCCTGTGGCCCACTTCATTCTGACCTCATAAAGAAGGTAGTCTGTGGAATGTATGCATGAGCCAAGGACTGTGTAAAACGTAATGCAATGACTAAGAACTCAACACAAAAACAGAGAGGAGCAGATAGTTTACGACTAACTTTACCAGATGGCTTCCTTAAGCACAGTCATAAATAATAAGTGAATGTCACATAAAAAGAATCAAAAGAAGAGAATGGATGGACAGCTTCTTTACCATATGCCTTTTGCAAGACCTCTGATGGATTTAAAGAAATTCTGTTGGTTTTTTGGAGAAGTTGTTCATACCTCAATCCTGTGCCCTTCTTAGATTACACTGATCAGTCTCTTCTCTGCTCATAAACACCCCACATGCCCATGTTTGTTAACTAAACATGTAATTTACTTCTGTTTTTAGCTTGGTACTTTTTTTTTTTTTTCATTTCTGAATGTGTGTCTCTACAACTCCCTTTCACTTATCATTGTTCTGCTTTCAGTTGAGTCACTCAGTCATCACTAAGGACTCATTAGCTGGTTAATTCGAAGCACTATGTAGAAAGAAAACTGTGCCCCTGCCAACTGCCTGCTGAAGGACCTGGGTTTTCATTTTCTTGCCATTTCAGTCCCAATCTTTCTTTAGGAGACTGATGATAAGGTTCAGAGCGGACTGTTTGTTTGATGGCTTTCTAATATGGAGACAGTTCCAAAAGAGCCGGGATTAAATTGGCTAACTTCATGCACATGTGTGACCCAACCCAAATTACAGTCCAGGTGGCTGGTGGTGAAAGCCAACTCATTAACCTACAGTGACACCTGTTCATCTGACACACCTTTCCCGAACTCAAAAGGTCTATTTCTTTTGAAATATTTGTGGCTCTGAAACTAAAGGTCATTCAATTCTTGTCTTTAACTTCACATGATGGTTAAAACAGACACAAAATAATAGAATCACCTTTAAAGACAGAGAAGAAACATGCAAAGGAGTGTCCTTTCTGTCAGGATAGAAAGAAAATAAAATGTGCCTAGAGGATCCTGAAAGAAAAATCGTCATCCAATTTTAAATGAGAGTTTTATTCAAATATCCATATGACAGTTTCTATGGCACATCTTCAATTTGTTAATAGTAACCAAATTGAACATATTGCCTTATTCTATTATGTGTATGCCCTCTTGGCTGTCAAACTCTGGAGAACTCAAAACAAGTGTGCAAGCAAAACTGCAAGAGGTTAATATCACAAGAGAACCTGCCACTTATAAAGGTCTTCTGAGTGTTGATTCCCAGAGACATGTTAATGATCAATTTAATAAAAATAATTTAGTAATTTTTTGCCTGACACTTTAGATTTATTTTTTTAATTAAAATAACATATAACAAAGCAGACAAGGATTTTGTCATTTTGAGATACAGTTAGTAACTTTGGCTTTGGTTTTCCTTCTGGTTCTGCAGTGCTTTTTTGCAGTGTTTACTTACCTGTGGTCTCATGTCTTTTCCCATCAATTCATTGAAATTGCTGTCATCATGTTTGTTAATGACTTCTTTGTTATGAAATTCCAGTGACATTTCTCATTTTTTAACCTATTTGACCTCTTATTTACCCAGCCAAAAAAATATATACCAAATAGCTACTAAGTGCCAGGCACTGCATTTAGATGACGGGAATAAATGCTTAAGTAGACATATAAAGTCCCTACAATTGTGGCATTTACAGTGGAATAGAAGAGCTCAATATTAAACAGTTACATAAACAATTATTCAACTACAATATGATTAATGATACAAAGAACAAATACAGTGTGCAATAAGAGCGTATAAATGAAAAATACAATTTAGTTGGATATGTCCCCTGAGAAAAAGACAACTAACCTTAATATTAAAACTTATTTATTCAAAAATAAGTGTGCACAACTGTATAGTTAACTTATCTTCAATTCAGTCAATCATCAATCTAAAGCATCAACTAAACAATGTATTCACAGATATACCACACAATGACAGTATAATTGTGTAATTGACAGACAATATAAATTAATATTTATAATGATAATCTTGGATGAGAAAAGAGAGTCTACAGGACCTTCTAGATCATCACAGTTAAATTATACTTGGCTAATATAGTTTTAATATTTAGTACAATTTCATGTTTGAAACTTCTGAAAAACTTTTCTTTACATGTAGACCATATGATACTAATATTATAGTAGACCGTCCTATTTACAATCAAATTATACAACAATATACTAAATTATCATATCAGTTTTTTGTTTCTTTAATAATTGCTAATATATGTGTATAGTTGTAAACATACCTGTATATGTGTATGTGATATGTATATATATCAACTGTATAGTTAAAACACCACATGTGTAGAAGAGACCCTCTGACCAGCATTTAAGCTTAGCCATGAGAATGGAATTTGGAAGTTGAAGAATGTGACCTGGAGGAAAGAAGAAAATGATTACAGAGGGGCATTTGAGAATGAGAGGATAGAGAAGAGAGACAGAGGTTGAGGAAATGAGATATCAGAGTCCCCTCACTGCCCTCCCCATTAACACACTCAAGGCTGAGCTAGTGAGGGGAGAGTATCTTTGGGATACAGGACAAAATATAGAATTTGAAGAACCAGGAAGCTTTTGTCTTATTCTAAAAGGAGATAACTTGCAGGCTGTCTCCGGATCAATTGAGTGGTAGATCCATATTACAAATAAACATGATAGCAGAGTGTGATTAGGCAGAAGGAGGTGTTGAGATGCACCTTCCTAGAACATTCTTGATTTCTGTGTAATGTAGAAATGAGCAGTTATTGTAGTGGGAATGAGCAACTCCACAGTAAAGGCATTAGATTTTGCCATCTGGGCAGTGGATGACACAGATATCAGTGTGTGGCTGGGATCTGAAGCCTGTTCAGGGTCAACATGAGCATAAGTCATCCAGAAAGGCTGATGAAGTCAGCAAAGGTCAGCCAGACAAAGAGCACTGTCAAGGCCATCATATGGATCTAAGCATCCCTTTTCCCACCTCCCTAAAGAGCACCAAGAAAGACACCAACATCCATTGCCAATTTCCTTCTCCTTGCCAGTAGGGAGGCTGAAAAAAAACAGATACTCTCTTTCTATTAATATATCTTCCTTATAGAGTAGGATGGATATTTGGCTAAGTATTGGTCAATAAGATAATGTGGAATTTGCTGGGTGGCGGGCAGGGGTCCTATGTGTAATAATTTTGTGTCTTGATAAGGTATATGGCTGGGACCATCCCTGACACTCTTTTTCCTCGAATGTGAACTCATGAGTGAAGCATACATCCCTTGTCCATGGAGCAAGAAAGATGAGGATGAAAAGACTATGTTAAGGATGTGATGTGAAAAGCAGGAAGAACTTCTTATTCATGTTATCACTGAGCAGGTAAGTTAACAGTAACAGCTGCTTATCTTTGGATTTTTTTGGTAATGTAAAACAAACTCTTATTTGTTTAGGTCACTAAGCATGTTTTCTATAATTCAGTCTTTTACTTTTTCACCACCAATTTATTTTATTTATTTATTTATATGTTTATTAATTGTAGGGATGGGGTCTCATCATGCTGCCCAGGCTAGTCTCAAACTCCCAACCTCAACGAATCCTCCTGCCTCATCCTCCCAAAATGCTGGGATTATAGGCTATTCACCACAAATTGCATTGAGTGTCCATGTGATAGTTAATGTGAGTGTATTTAGGGTCCATCGGATAGATAGTTGTATAAGATCCCATACGTTCAGATATCTGAAAGAGGAACGTGTCTACTGGAGTCATCTAAGCCAAGACTTAGTTACCTAAGACTGATTGAACCAAGTTTAAAATTTAAAACTTATTTTTCCCCTCTATCTAGTATTAGAAACCAAAGTAAAGAAATTACATATTTCACTACTCTCTAGATTATGGTATGGGTAAATTTGTGACCTAATTACAAAATCTTTAAATGTTACGATTTTTAGTTAGCTGGAAAATAGTGTTTTTGTGGGGAGAGGGGTTGAAATAGAGGAAAATGATTTCAGGAAGTTTAAGTGGCAGGCAGAGTGTGAAGAAACTTGTATGCCAGAATTTAAAAATGGACTTTGACTTGTAGGTGTTTGGAAGTCATGGAAGTTTAAAATAGGAGATTAATATAAAATTAGTATTTAAGAAAATTGCTTTGGAATCTATGGGGAAGAAAGAATGGAAGAGAAATAGAAAGGTAAAAATTAAAACTTTTAAGAGGCTAATGTAAACATGTTATGCCTGCCAGGAATATAATTCTTGATACTTGTTAAAAGAATTTAACCTGTAGTTCTGGTTTGCCTAACATTATCAACATAAAAATAGCAGAACAGATGACAAAAAGTAAAGATTTAAGTCTATTTAAAATGATTTTAATGTAGTCAAAGTATTTTCTAATAACTCTTCCCTTATATTAGTCAAAACCACACAACTGTTAAATTCGTGTGAAATTGCATATAGCGTCTTCATCCCAGTGGGTGCACAATAACTGCTTACTGACTGATGAGCTGAATTGAATTCAACAACTCATTGCTAAATGCCTACTGCATATGTTGCATTTACAAACAATTTTTAAAATATCTTGCATATAGATATGGCCCCCATAACACCTAGTTTTTCTGAGAGTAAATAATACCTTCAAATTTTGTGTTTTATTATTTACATAAACATACTTATACTTGTCAAATCATGTCTCAATTTTTGTTTCAGAAATGTTAGTGCATATTCTTATGTTGCAGTATAACCTAACAAATATGAACAGTTATTAATACTACCTACATTTTCCTTTCCTTCTTGATACAGAATTTTTTAATAGAATGAAATGGCTTCAAATTCTCAAGGTTGTGCTATCTATAGAAACAAATTGCCTAACACAATCTTGTGAGTCTTCTAAACTCTAAGGTACATTTGAAAGTATTATCCACCCTTAGTACGATGCAACCACTTGCTTGCCTCTTGTCTCTATCTACCTTAGCACTAAAAATGATTCTTATCCTGTTTGGCTCTATCTTCCTGACTGGGCTACAGTGCTCACCCCTTTGCCTGGCACATCCTGTTGACTTTGTAGTTAGTAGGACAAGGAACTCTTATGCTTTCAGTATACAGGTCTGAAGAAATTTTGTACTTATTTTTTATCCTCTATGTGCCAAAGCTAAATATTTAACTACCTGTACATCATCAAAAAATATATCAAACCATTGCTTTAAATAGGTCTGGATTTGGTTTTGCTATCAGTTTTCTTTTCTAAAGGAAAAGACCCACAAGGATTCACTTACAAGCCAGGGAAAGACTGTTGGTGAGTGCTGGTTCCCACAGTCGAGTGAGACTCAATTGAAAGAAGCTGGGAAGAATGACTTACAAGGCAGAGGTCAGGAGGACTAATCGCAACTATAAATATATCTGTATCTGTAGTTACTTTAAGGATATTTCAATATTCCATAGAATGCATAACCTGGCGTGGCTGATTTTAAGGAGAATATGCCTTAAGTATCATAAGACTGCAGAGACTTGTAGCAGACACATCCTAATAGCAGACACTACAGAATCAGCCTTGGACTTACCCCTACCTGCTCCTGGCAACATTTTCTTGGAGAAGAGATCCACAAAATGAAACATATTAATATTTCATTTTCCTTTGACAAAATATGCTTTTTGAAATTTGATACACATTCATTTTATTATTCCCCCAGCAAACCTGCCATGTTAAACTGTTAGGACCTAGTAGGTGCACATAAGTGAATAAATAAATACCATAGGCCACCTCTGTGCTGGATTATTCAAGGGAGCAAAGGTTTGGAAAATCAAATGCTCAGGAGGATGTTTAGGAAACAGGGAACGGTACAACATGGCTGATGCGTAAGGTATACAGAGAGTCAAAGAATGAGATTTGTTTGGAAAAATGGATTATATTTCATTGGTCACAGGCCTTATTGACTGTAATTACAACAAAAAGCTAAGGCACTCTAGGAGTGAAAATAATTTTCAGAATTAGTGGCATGATAAGTGATTGTCAAATCCAGTTAAGTTAAAGGATCACTACCCATAGAGATTAAAGCAGTTTAGATAGATTATTAGTTATACAATTGCCAGAGAGGTTGACTTAACTGCTCAGCTTTGAAACTGTGTATGCATGAGAGTGGTTAGTTCTATAACTGGGCACATGGGTGTTGTCTGACGTAGTGGGATAATTGAACTGCTCCAGCACATCCCTTCCTGAGAAGGTACAGAACATATTTTACATGGTTTCGTGTATTTATAAAGCTGCATGTCGGCACAAAGACAACAGACCTGCTTCCCTTAGGAGAACTGCTCAGTCCAATAGTCAGGACTCAGCTGGGCCCTTGGAGCATGGAGCACGAACTCAGTACTGAGGGGCAGCCTGCCCAGTCTCAGCAGGCCCATAACTTCCTACTCCAGGAATAAGCAGATACAGAGTGGAAGGAAGGGGCAAGTGTAGGAGTTAAAGAAAGAGGAAAGAAACATGAAAAGTGGCTCAGCAGTCAAAGACAGGTTTATTTTGGAGAATAAACCTGAGAGGGGCTGGGCTTCTTGATGATTTTTTTTTTTTTTTTTTTTTTTTGGTCGAGTATTTTCTCTCACAGACTAAGAGTAATTAGGGGTTCTGGGTGGGATAATTTATCACAGGCTTGGAATGTTTCTGTGTGGAAGTGAAGTTTATTGCATGGTTGGAATGTCTCTGGTTGAGGAGGGGTTTATCTTATGGTTGGAATGTTTCTGGTTGGAGATGTCATTTGTGGTTTATGGTCAAGCTGACCTTATACATTAGGCTGATGCCCTTTGGATGTAGGCAGTTTTTAATCAAGGTGAACTTTAAAATGGCGGTGCTTGTCCAAGATGGTGACGCTCCTGCTCTGTCAGCAAGGATGATGAAGCTTGAGACCTTGGGCAAGGATCATTTTAAGTGCTAAATAATAAAAACTAGTTTTTTTTCTGGGTATGATCAACTGTGTAGTACAGTTGAAAGTCCAAACCAGAATCATCTTCCTGACCTTTTGTGACACCATTTTCTTATCTGCCAAATGAGGGCAATAATTCCTGTCCTATTGTATACTGTTACTGTGAGGATCAGATGCTTGATGTATGTGAAGTAAAGGGTAAGTGTTGTCATCTCCATTTTACAGACATGGAAACAAGTTTGGTGAGTTAAAATAACTTGTTCATTTATTTATTCATTTAACACATTTGTTTTGAACACCTACCATGTGCCAAACATGGTAATAGATGGATAGTAAAAATAAATAAACATATAAATAAAATTAATAAAAATAAGACAAAAATAGATCATATCATGGTAGGTACTATGCAGAGAGTTAAACGGAGGTGCTGGGATCATGTGACTGGGTGGTATATCTGAAGAGATACCTTTAAGTAGATGATTGAGTGGTACAGACATGCCAGCATCAAGCCAGGAAGGAAGGATGATAGCAAAGTCCCCGAGACTGGGAAGACTTTGGTATGTTGGAGGAATGCAATTTAGGGTAGTGTAGCTGGAATCATGTGGACACAGGGAAAGTGGTGGAAGATGAAGTAAGTCAGACAAGTAGGCAGGGACCAGATCTTATAAACCAGAGATAGGTTTTAGGTATTTTATACTAAGAGTGAAAACTTTGAAAGATTTTAAGAAGGAAGTGACATTGTCTGATTAGGTTTTTGGTTGCTATGTGAAGAACATATTTTAGGGAAGAGGAGAGAAAGCAAGGGGACCAATCGAGAGGTTGCTCAGTACATCAGGAGAGAGGGCTAATGGTGATTGGGGCCAGGATGGCAACAACAGAGATGGAGCAAATTGGAAGGATCCAGGAATCATGTAGGAGGTGAGGGTCAACAGAATCACATATGGGACTATGGGACAAGGGAGAGAAAAGGATAATTCACAGATTTTTTTTATTGTATTAATAAATTTATTTCCTATAAAAATTTCAACACACACAAAATTGGAAGAAATAAAATGAATCCAAAATATCTTTCATCATATTGAATAATTATCAACATGTTTCTGTATTTGCTTCACCTATCACATCTGTCTGTGCTGAGTATTTTAAAGAGATATCCTTCATGACATGAAATTTCACACCTAAATACATGACTGAAAAACTACCTATTGGGTACTATGCTTACTACCTGTGTGATGGGATCATTTATATCCCAAACCTCAATGTCATGCAATATACCCATGTAACAAACCTGCACATGTGCCCCCTGAATTTAAAATAAAAGTGGAAACTAGAGAACAATTAAAATGTGAGAACATTTTCTTACATACTTGCAACCTGATTATTATTCCTAACAAAATCAGCAGTAATTTCTTACATCAATTAGTACCTAATCCTACTCAGATTTCCCCAGTTATCACAGAACAATGCCTTTCTAATGTTTGCTTGCATCAGGATCCCATAATCAATACTTTGTATTTGACTGTTAAGTTGCTTCAGATTCTTTTAAATCTAGAACAGATTTCTCCTCTCTCTCTCTCTTTTTTTTTTTTTTCCCATGCCATGTGCTGGTTGAAGAAACAAAGTTGATTTTACTGTAGAATGCCCTAAATTCTGAAGACAGATGATTACTTCCTAACTTGTAAACAAGTTAAGTGAGGTTAAAATAACTTGTTCATTCATTTGTTCATTTAATACACTTGTGTTGAAAACCTAGTATGTTCCAAACATGATAATAGACTGTGAGAAAGGAGTGTTGGCTCATCAGTACAAGACCTTGTGCTGTTGGAGCTTATATTCCACAGAGAACATGGATAATGAAAATAACTTCTCAAGTAAGTAAAAATAAATAAAAATGTTATTTAATACATAAAAATGAGGCAAGCTTATGTCGAGGAGACATTTACTTGTTCTCTATTCTCCATATTTCCTATAAAGTTAGAATTAAAGACTTGATTAGACTCAAGTTCATCTTTTCTGACAAAAATCCTTTATAGATGTTGTGTGAACTTCATATTACATCATATCAAGGGTCATCATATCTGGTTGTCCCACTTTTAGAGATGGTGATGTTGACAGCTTGATCTTCCAGTGTTAAGATGTATTTCCCCTTTTATAACTAGCCATTAATCCATATGATCATATGATAATAATGTTCCCTCATCAATGAGTTCTACTTGTTTTTTTTTTAACTAAAAAAACAGTTCAGAGAGTTCATATTGAAATATTTAAGCATTTAGCTTTTTTTTTTTTTTTTTTTTTTTTTTTTTTTTTTTTTTTTTTTTTTTTTTACCATTAGTTTCCAATAGGAAGTTGCTGACAGAGCAATCTCAACAGTGACTAATGAGTTTATTTTTGGATTTCCTTTATGTGGAATATTATAATGAACTAATGGACTTTCATATAATATTATATTCAAACAATTGCAGTCAATAGTCTTCTTGATCCCAAGTTGGTTTACAGGATTCTGAGTGGAGTGTGAAGAAAAAATGGCCGCAGTAAAAAATGATCATTTTACTCTGCAGAAAAAATGATCTGCAGAGTAAAAAGTGCTATTGGGAGGGTGTTTTATGTTTGTCAAGATGAAACAGCTCATAAAGAGACAGGTCTACTTGATGCCAAAGCTCATGCTTCCATTACTACCAGCCCTTCCCAAAAGGAAATGTAAAAGTAAAAGTACTTTCAAAAATGAGAATATTGCTTTTTAGTGATATCCTGCTTTGAGTGTGTGTTAATCAGCTTTTCTTTACTTTTCTTCTTAGAAAGAAACATTTAATGGGGGTTTATGAACAGAAGCTGTGTCTGTGTCTTGGCCAGTAGTGAGACAAGATAGTGGATCTCAGCACCATCACCTACCAGACCCCAGATTATATACTTTAGGGGAGGGGCACATGTGCTTCAGAGAAAGGGGATAGGAATTTGCCTTTAAGGGCAGAATTTGTGGTATATAGGTGCTCTTACACAAAGGACAATAGATAAACTAGAAATCTCAGAGGCACTCCCGTAATTTGGGTTAATTAAAAGCCAACATGGTGGATTAGCACCCAAGATGAATTTTTTTTGGCCTTCACACTTCACCCTTGCTGTTACAATCTCATGCACCCTCCTCTTCCATGATGGTCCCTGAGCTTTTAGGAATGGTGTTTAATATGTTGTAGCTTTAGCAGCAACACACTGGCAATGAAAAACAACAGGCCCAGTGGGATTCCAAATGGGGTAGATTCACAGGCTTTTGAATCATCTCTAGTCTTCAGAATACCATGACTTCCGTTTTCTCAGAAAAAGTAAAACAATGAGATACATAACATTAATAACTTAAATAGCAGAAATGTAAAGCACACAAATATTATAGCCAAAAGAGAATTTGTATGCCAGAACAATAATAAAAGTAATCTATTCCATAAGAAGTCTACTGAAAGCATCATGAGGAAAAACAAAACCTGGTTATTTTTTAGAGACTTTTTGTTGCCAGGAAATAATTCAGGATTAGCCCAAGTTGTAGGCAAATAACAAAAATTAAAAACAATGCTCAGGGCTAGAATCTAAAGTTTTCTTTCCCCAGTTTCCTCATTTCTATCAAGAATAAATCATAGTAGGATCAGTTTATTTTCAAAATAAATTATGATCTCATTATATTTGGCCTGATTATTTGCATAGAGCATATAAAAAGTGGTGATCAGCTATATAAGCTCTTTTTAATTTGGTTTTACCGGAACTTCTATAAGGAATTTCTAATTCGATTTTTTAAAAGCCTTGAGGCCAGAAGCCAAGCCAAGCATTTGCCACTAGACTGTGCTTGTAATACCTATACAAATTTCACTCTTCTTGAGGTCCCAAAATATCTTGAGGCTTCTGGACCCACTAGAAAGTAACATTCTTGGCTGGGCACAGTGGCTGTCATCTGTAATCCCAGCGCTTTGGGAGGCCTAGGGGGGTGGATCACTTGAGACTGAGAGTTCGAAACCAGCCTGGTCAACATGGCAAAACCCATTTCTACTAAAAAATACAAAAATTAGCTGGGCATTGTGGCATGTGCCTGTCATCCCAGCTACTAAGGCATGAGAATCGCTTCAACCTGGGAAGCAGAGGTTGCAATGAGCGGAGATCACACCACTATACTCTAGCCTGGGTGACAGAGTGAGACTCTGTCTCCAAAAAAAAAAAAAAAAAAAAAAAAAACAAAGGGGCGGCGTTCTTTATCACAGTATCACAGGTCAGAAACCTTATAAGGAAACCATTTAGGCAAGGTCCTCGGCCAGTCTTTTCAAGGGGCTTTTCACTGGTTCTATACAGTCACAATCCCTCAATCTGGTCATATCTGAAAATATTCCAGTCAAAGCCTTGGTAAAATAACCAGTATCTGTGATGTCAAATAATACCCAAATCTCAGTGAATTGAAACAAACATCTATTCCTTTCTTATAGTACAGTCTTTAGCTATGAATTGGCTGTGACTGCTGGCTGCCTTTTCAGTTCTGCTCCTTGTGTCTTCTTCTGAACCCCAGGTTGCTGGAGCGGTCACAATATGGTACAGTCTGGTGGCAGAGGGGAGAGAGCAAGAGAGAGGTGGAAAATGATGATGTCACTTAGATCTTGTATACATGTTTTACGTCACATCTGCCCATGTTCCATTGGCTATAGTGTGTCATAGGACCTAGCCCAATTTCAGTGGGGTAGAGATGTATATTCCAATAGGAGGCCCTGCAAAGCACATGGCAAAGGCAGGGAATCAATGTTTTCTTACAGGGAAGGGAAGAACAAATACTTGAGAAAAATTATGCAAGCTATCACTGATTGCCATTATCTGGTAACCTTCATAATAGAAATAGAGACATGAGTATAGCATTATGCAAACATAATATCTAAACTATCAACGTAGATGCAGGGGGTGTAAGAATAAAAAATCATCACTATCAAGTCCCACGAGCTTAAAGGAGAAAAAAAAATCACTAATGTAAAAATGCATAATATACCAGAAAGGATTATGAAATGTTTGTTTTATTATTATTTTAAAGAGTCTGTGTGTGTGACAGTTTAACTTTTGTACTCACAGAGGCATTCTTTAGTTCTTCATTCAAAATTTAATTGCTCTTAATTTACTCACAATTCTAAGAGGCAGATTAGAAGCAGAATGTTGTAGGTTGTGGTGGGCAGGGAGCACACTGGAGGCAAACAGTAATAAAATGAAGGAGGAAGAATCAACAGCAAAATAAGTCTTAAGAATAACTAAATCAAGGATAAATAAAATCTCAGGAACCAGAGCTGTTTGGGAGGATTTAGGAACAAATGACTTTGTACAACCTAATACTTCTTAGCATGCAACAAACTATCTTTTCTTCTACAGTTAGTGCCCTGTCTTCTTGTCAGCCACAAATTACATTCCTCTTCCCACAAGAGAAACATGCACAGATAAAAAAAAATCATGTGCATTTAGTTGCTATTTTCAAAAAATCACTATTATAACGCATATGAATATATATCAGTATGTACAGGCCAAGTTATCCTGTAGGAACAAATAACTTCCAGAATTTTGGTGGATGAAAATAATAAAGATTTATTTCTTTTTCATGCTTTATTTCCAACATGGTTAAGTGGGACCTGGGGGCTGTGCTCACTGTAGTTGCCCACGGCCTCTGACCAATGAAATCTCCCTGTGAACACATGCTCTACTGTGACTGAAGCAGCAAAGGGAAGATGGTGAGTCATCGACAGGCATTTAAAGCCCCTGCCTGGAAGTACTACATGTCACTTCTCACATTTCATAGTCAAAGCAAATCACAAAGCCACTTCAAAGGGCAGGGAAACACACAGGACCTTTCAAGGACAGGGAAATGCAATTTCCCTTATGCTCAAGGGGAAAAATTAGAGATATTTAGGGAATGGCATTAATGACTGGACATATAGGACCAAAATGTGAAAAACATTTCATACACATACCACAGTGTGGTCCTATATGTTGGGCCTCCTGAAAACATGGAGCAACTTTGTTGGATAGCCTGCCTCGCTCTGAGCAAGGAGATATTCTTACATCCCCAGTATCTGTGTTGACTGTTTATGATATTATATTTGCATAAAGCCCTGAGGAAATGAGACACTGTGTTGGTGAGGTTTGATGCGTCATGATAGATAAAAAGGAGTAGTGTGGGGTGTGCAATGGGGGAATCCTGTGAACATCCTCAGCTCTGGGGAGGTTGCCAGTTCCCAAAGTGCTGAGGATTGTAGTGCATTACTTTCCTGATCTCTTCCTGTTCTTCCTGCTTTTTTTAGAGAGTTAGGTATTCGGCAAGCTTCTTGTATTTCCTTCTCCCTTCCATTTTCATTCTCTTCTCTTAATACTGCCTAGATCAACTGGTTCTTCACTCTGCTTCACACTGCTGCCTCATTTTTCCACAAACAGAACCCTGAGAAAGGCTCTGCTTATATTTCTTCTTCTTTTAATGTTGAGCCCTGTGACATGAGGATTTGTGCTCACATGCTATGGCATGGATTCTTAAAGGAATATGCTTATACACTCTACCTGACCCAATATCATTTTAACTTTGTGAAGCATGACTTTGAAATCAGAATTGGATGCAAAGGGTGCCCTAGAGGCCAACACTGTGAACATAAGAAGGGAAGGGGCAGTTCTGCAAGCACAGATGAAATTTCAAGAAGCAGAGCTACAGGTAATTAGCACATGGCTCCCTAGAAAAATAGGCACAATGAGTAGACTAGAAATACACTCTGTCTCTTGAGAACAAAACTTCACAATCAGCATGGGTTCTTCCACAAAGGGTGTTTCTGGGTCATTGTTCTTTCCAACCACAATTAGTCACACTTGTTTTTTACTTGGTGGCTTGACAGAAGATTGGCCACACACTGCTGAGGTATGTGAACTTGCTGAGCTGGAAAGTGCTGCTGCTCATATGCATGACCCACTCCACTCTTGAGGATCTATACTTTCTTTGTAATGAAGCTGTGGGATTCTCAGGCATGAAATATTGTGGAGGTAATGAGCTGAGTCTTGATACATCTCTTAAATAGTCAGAGCTCGTGGCCTCTGATCTTCCATAGAGACCTAGATAGAGCTGAGTATTGTTTGCAAGGCATTGGATGCTCTAACTGTCTTTCCAGATGGGTCCCGAGGAGATGAAGGCCCAGAAGATCTTAAAAATATGTGTATGAATTTGTATGCAAGACCACACAGAATCAGGAGCCCCTCCTTACACTATCAGACCAGGTCCTCCAAAGTTGACTTTTACGTTCTGCAGTCTAGCCCTGGCTTGTCCTTTCTTGTTTATGCTCAACTTGTCCTTCTTAATGACTCTCCATTGTGGTTTCAGCTTTCCTGCCCATACATTTGCCTATCAATTTCAATACACTATTCTGATTCTAATTATTCTTTAGAATTGAGCTTTGACCTCACGTTGTCTATGAATCCTGTCTAATGACTCCTGCTGGAAAATGTCTTGCCTCATATTTCCTATTTTACACAGAGACTATTTCATCCTCCCCTCCCATTTATTTCCTGCACATAGAAACATCCTGCATTTAGCATTGTGAATGTATCTCATGCTCCCATGAGTAATATCCTTAAAGACCAAGACATATGTGTGGGAAGTGAGACAGGAAGTGTAAGGATGTAAAGATACTTTACATTCTTTTGTGTATTTGTCAGCCTGGGTTACCACACCTACTGAAACAAATAAAATCTCACATCTTCTGGGAAATTCAGGGCCTCCCTCTAAGATTTCTACAAATTCTGGAAGGTTTACAGCCTCCTTCTCATAGTTACCCTCGTTACCATTTCCTATTGGTCTGAATCTCACACATGTCTCGTCTCCTCAAGACCACCTTATCTCAGCTTTGAACCTACCTGACTTGGAAACTACTCCTGTTTTGGATTTTCCTGATAATATGACTCATGTAAGGCATTCATAGTAGCAGACTATGTTGAAGTCTTGTAGGGCTTAGACTCCTTTATACCATGTAGTAAAAAGAGTATACTAGATATTTCTTTTCTTCACTGTTATTTCAGTACCTGAAAACTGAGAAATTTCTCACTAGCTAACTCCACAAGACATGCACCTATGCAATGACATATGCCCTACAAGACTGTATCCCTTCCCTCTCTGCATGTCTTCAATCCCACATATATCCCCCCTTCTCCAATTCTCCTTAATTTTTGAACAAACATTTAGCTCTCTCTTATCACATTTCCAACTACATTCTAGGTGTCTTTTCTTTCACACTCCAAACAAAGTAGTAGGTCAAGAAGGCAAGCTAAAGACCACTGACATTGGAGAGCAAGCATGATACGTACTACCTCATGGGCAGGTGGGACTCAGTAATTGTTCTTTTAAATAACAAATCTTTGCCGAGTGCGGTGGCTCATGCCTGTAATCCCAGCACTTCGGGAGGCCGAGGTGGGTGGATCAGGAGTTTGAGACCAGCCTGGCCAATATGGTGAAACCCCATCTCTAGTAAAAATACAAAAATTAGTAGGGGGTGGTGGCAGGTGCCTATAGTCCCAGCTACTTGGGAGGCTGAGGCAGAAGAATCTCTTGAACCCTGGAGGGGGAGGCTGCATTGAGCCGAGATTACACCTGCCATTGCACTCCAGCCCGGGCAACAAGAGCAAAACTCTGTCTCAAAAAACAAAAAACAAAGCAAAACAAACAAACAAACAAAAAACCACCAACAACAAGAAAAACCCTAAAACAACAACACATACTGCTTTTCACAAAGTAGATATTCGATGTCTATATGTTGAGTGAAAGAACGATTGCAACCACAAAATCCAAGGTACTTCCCTGCTCAGGTAAGAGGCTGCGGCTCTGACAAAGCTTTGGGTGTCTCTCACCCGCCCCATCATTCTCACCTCCTTTCCTAGCCCCCAGATTTCTGTCTATTGTTAGCTGGTTGCCATTTAATGCCCAGTAAAAGTTTATCTTATAAAGGTGTAAAGCGTGTGTAGCACTCCTTTCCGCTTCTCCATCACCTACCAGAAAACAAGCCTTTAAGATTCAAAGTAAAGCAGCCAAGTATTTAAGTATGAAGATAATATTTAGCCTGAAAGTCGTGCCAGTTGTCCCTTAAATGCCACTTGCTAAGTGGCTTAATGTACTGTAAGACAGCATCACTTTGGGTACTTGTTAAAAACGCAGAATCTTACTGGATCACAATCTATGAGGATTCTTACTGCGTTCTTAATAAGTTCCTTGAGGGATTCTTATGCTTAAAAGTGTGCAAGCTATAGTGTAAATGCATTCTCATACATGTGTTTCAGAGAAAAAAAGGATTCTTCCCTACTTAGGACTAGTACCTCTTCTGTCTTGATCCTTCTGCCTTCTCATAAAGGAAAAGATGAGTTCATTATGCTGTATAGACAGCCAAACACATTTCTGTTTTGTTTTCATGTTGGCCACAATAAACTGTTATTTTTAAAGAATAAATCAATTAGACTTATTCATCATAAACAGATTTCTGAACACAACCACTTATTTTGTAAACTTATCTGTCACACCCCTTTTTCCGCTAAGTAGCTAGAGAGTAAACATGACGCATACAGGTAAATTTGGTGGCATTTTAAAATTACGGAAGAAAATGAAATAGGAAGTAACCTCAACTGGAATGTGACTTGCAACTAGAACTACCAAACATGGCATACCTGGTGTGAGCTTGGGACACGTGAGTAGAACCTTCAATGGTCAGCCGCCTCTGCTGTCTTTCAGACTCATGCTTTCTTTAGAGGCAAGTCGCTGGACCCTTGGAATTATGGGAATTTAATGCTGACACCAGCAGAAAAATGCCACCCTTCTAGTCCCCTACAGCTACTGCTTGACTCTCTTGAATTGCAGCAGAACTCACCTCCTCTGCAAATCCTGACCCTGCTGAGTGTGTGAGCTCTGGCAGCGTGTCCAGGCTAAATTGGCACACACTCCCTGCTGTCTGTTTGGGTGAGTCACTGAGTGTTCAGAGCACATTTTCCCTTCATTGACTGCCAGCTATAGCTATTGGCTCACTCATTCTCTTTGGAACCACTCAGCACTCCTGTGCTAATGCAATTGCTTGAACTGATGTGCAGTTGTGTAGAGTCCTGCAGAAAAGCATAAAACTCTGCTGAAGACTGAAACCTGTCTCATCTACCGGGACGTCAGACAAAGAGGCTTATCTTTGTTTACTTGTTGCTAACATATTCATCCTATTTGTGGCCCTCTTATGGCTTCCCAGTGTATAGAAACCTCCCAAATTGCAAAGACTCAAAAGTGCCAGTGGCAAGGAAATCAAAGACAAATGTCTCCCCTTTCATCTGTGTCGTAAGATGAGAAACAAAGGGCTTGTGTATCTGGAAATATGGGCAATTTTTCTCCTTTTTCTGCCATCCTCAGCACTTATAGTTTGGAGTGCATTAGCTGAAGCTTGTGTATAGTCATAGATTTTACGTAAGTTAACTATCTTCCTATATAAGCTACTATTTTCATTAAAAGCAGGGAAGCAGTTATAGGTTGAGTTCAATGCAGCCTTAGAAAGGCTTGATGAAAAACTGAATGGGGCAAACTCTCATAGAAAAGCCAAGAGTATTGAAGGAAGGACTATTTTGCCAGTCATCTTAATTTTTTCCACACAATTTCTGCACATCAAAGGAAGGCTTCACTTATTTTTGGAGAGAAGAAATGCATAATAAATCAGTCTGCAGTAACCTAATTTCACCTCATGGGTCAAACAAATAGCCAGAATCAAGCTTTAAAGAAAAAGTGTTTGTGGGAATCTGGGCACATGACAGAAGCTGGGTATTTTATGTGAATTTGTCCATGTGTATGAATGTCTTAATTTTTCCAGTTATTGTTTAGTGGATAGAAGAAGCAGCAGGAGCTCTGTGAAGGCAGGCAGTGTGTATGGTGGTTAAGATCTTGGACTCTGAAGTCAGAGATTCGAAATGGATTCCTGTCTAGGCCACATACAAACTGAGTGAATATGTGTGACACCACTTAACCTATTTAAGCCTCAGGTGCTTCATATATCAAGCATGTGTAATAGAAATCCCTCATGGAGTTGTGGTTAGAGTTAAATGAGATAATTGATGTTAAGTGCTTAGCCAGGTAACTAATATATAGTAATCAATAAATGATAGTTATTATTACTAATGGTGTTTGATTACGTGTGGACATTGAGGGATGGGGCAACTGAGACTTATATTCATATATTAATTTGTTTCCAATGTTGACCTGAATTTCTATGTAGTTCACTGTGAGAAAAAAGAAAAAAAAATCACCTATCATGAAAAAAGCTAAGCTAAATATCAATGTCGCTAATCATCAGGAAAATGCAAATTATAATGAGATATTAGTCCCACTTGTCCAATGACTATTATTTAAAAAAACCCACAAAATATGTGTTGTTGAGGATGTGGAGAAATTGGAACCCTTGTACAATGTTGATAGGAATGCAAAGTGTTGTAGCCACTATGGAAAACAGTATGGAGGGTTCTCAAAAAATAAAAAACAGAACTACCATAGGATCCAGTAATCTCACTTCTGGGTATTTATCCAAAAGAATTGAAATTAGGATTTGAAAGAGATATTAACACTCCTGTGTTCACTGCAGCACCATTCACAATAGTCAAGATGTGGAAACTATCCAAAAGTCTATTGACAAATGACTGGATAAAGAAAATGTGGTATATACACATAATATACTACCATTCAGCCTTTAAAAAGAAGGAAATTCTTTAATATGCAATAATATGCATGAACCTTGAGAACATTTAGCAAAATGAATAAACCAGCCACCAAAATACAAAGAGTGAATTATTCCACTCATATGAAATATCTAAAATATTCAAATCCGTAGAATCACAGAAAGCAATGGTGGTTACCAGGGACTGATGGCGGGGGTAAATAGGGAATTACTAATTATCAGGCATAAAGCTTTAGGCAAGCAAGATGAATCTAGAGATCTGCTGTACAACATTGTACCTATCATCAACAATGTACTGTATGCTTAAAAATGTGTTGAGGGTAGATATTATATTAAATGTTCTTACCACATTAATAATTTTTTAAAACCTTAAATTAAAATTAAATAGAAGTATTTGGTACACTCTCATTGGCCTATTGTTAATGCTTCACCTTGTGGAAAGTTGGTAACATGAGAGTTTTATGGAAATAGAATTGTTCCATCACTTTTATTTCCAAATATGTAACTGAGGTTCTTACTGACTCTTCCAAAGGTTGAATGTCAAGCTTATGTAACTGCATGGAATTACTCAATGATTTGAGTGATTCCAATTCATTATGACATCTTGGATCCATAAGCCATTTCCGAAGCCATCCCAAATAGATAAAGATCGTCTACTGTCAATAAAACTGGGATTTCAGTGAGAAAGGTTGGCAGAAGATACTTTTTTCATGTACTTCCATAGTTTTTGATGGTTGTTCCATATTGAGCTATGAGAGTATTGATTTGACCCCAATGGCTTCCATATTAGAAAAGATGTAAGAAATATACTTATTAAATATACATTTTAAGTCTTCAAGATATAGCTAAATGATGAAGCAATATTTAGCAGCAAGAACCTTTGAACTTTCTGGAAAAAACAAATTTTATTTTTCCAATTGAGATATCACAAATAATACTGAGCATGTCTTGTACAACTCCAAATCAAAGATAATGTATTTAAGACAATAAAAAAATTGTCCACAATATCCTTAAGAGTAAATGTGGAGAAAACTTTTCTTAATTATAAATGGTTATTACTGAACAAAACAAATACTAATGCAGAGGCACTTGCTTACTTTACATTTTTCAGTGAACTCTATTTGACCTTCACTTTAAGGACACACAGCAGGAAAGCTGTCTGGAATACCCCACCCTAAACAGTGAATAAATTTATTACATCTCTGAGTAAAGAATGCCCAAGCATTGGCTCACAACTTGATAGAGGAAGCAAAACAAAAATAGCCCAAGCCCTTTTTGTTCAGGAAAAGTTCAATTTTAGGTTTAGCCTCAAAACATTGAAGTTGAAGAGACTTGGAGTTCGCTGACTTAGTGGTATATTTCGATTATGAATAATAAGAAATATGAAGCATTTGTTACTATTGTAAAAACCTGATGAGCTCTATTCCACAGTGACTCAAAACTTTGCTGAGTTAATACTTTTGGAACAAGATTGATCTTGGCTTGAAATTACACCAAGTTAAGTGGACACTTTTTAGGCCTTATCTTACTTGACTGCTCTGCAAACTTTGACATTGTTGACTGAACTCTTCTCTTTGAAATTCTTCCTTCTCTGTGAAACTCTTCAGCAGAGCTGAACTCTTCCTTGGCATCTGAGATTCCTCACTCTCAAAGAGATTCTCCACTCTACCTTATGATGGCTCTTGACCAATCTCTTAATAGTTGGTCTTGCTGAGATTTTGTCATGATCTTGTTAGAATTAAACACTAAACACATAGTCCCTTGGTGATGTCATCTATTTATGAGATCAACTACTACATATAGGATAAATAATTTAAAAATCAATTATATTCTGAGATCAAAATCTCTGTTTCCAATACTTCACTAGATTTTTTACTTGGATGTTCTTCTGGTATCCCACATTTAACGTGTCAAAACTGAACTCATTATGTTCTGCCCTGCTTCTCCTTTTCTTTCTGTTTCCATAAATGCTACCACCTAGTTGCCTCATTCAAAAACCATTCTTGACTCCACCTTCATTGTTTCCCACAAATAATCAATCTCCAAGACTGTGTCTATATTCTAATCCTCTCTCATCTTATCCATCTCTGGTCATATTCATTGACAGTGTCTCAGTTCAGGCTCCCATTGTCTGTCTCTTGATCCTGCCTCCTCACTGGTTTTCCTTGACTCTTTTCTGTGCTTCAGAGTTCTACAAAGTGTTACAAAATAGACATCTGATCATTTCTTTCACCTGATTAAACTCTCCCAAAATTTGCTATCATCCTAATCATAAAGTCAAACTTGTAAGCAAGTAAAGAAGTCCTGGATGCTCTGATTTCTTTCTATTTTTTAATATCTCTAGCTTTAACATTTTCCATATTTCCTCTTGTACTCAACCTTATGGCCATATTAAAATACTTGAAGTTGTTCAATGAACCATTTTCTGTCTTTCCTCTGAGTCTTTGCCTATGCCCCTCCCTCTTCCTGGAATAATCTCTTTGTTTGTTTCATTGTTTGTCTGGCTTCTTATATACAAACAGTTGTCCTTATGATGTAAATGTGGAGAAAACCAACAGATGACAGCAAAATTTACCTGAAAATGAAGCAAAGAAATGAGGAGTTTAAAAGACAGAGAAGAACCGCCTTTAATCAAATGCTTGGAGATTTTGAACTTCTTATATTTTGATTACCAGTGTACTTGTTTTTTCAAATTTGTAAAGGTACTGGGTTTTCCTAGCCCTTTCTATTTATTTCATGTTCCTATCCATAGAAAATAGAAAGTGGTTTGACTATTTCAAGGCATAAAAGAAAAACAACTATTACCTTTAAGCATATACTGTAGCATTAAACACATATTGTCTCTTTTCAATTCTAGCCTAAGTTAGGAGTTCTTTCTTGTTACTTCTATGAGATCTGATGCATTTCATGATACTCATGAAAAAATATTTTCAATGCCTATTTACTTATCTTTCTCCTTCAAGAGTTATTCGAGGGCATGAGCTGTATCTTTTCAACATCATATCCCTAATGTCTTTCTCGGTACTTGGTACATGGTAGCCACTCAACAGATATGTTTTAGAATTAACTAATTAATTGTGGAATTATAATCCAAGAAGAATGTGCTTCAAATGTCGTGCATTATTTCAGAGTCACTAAGCATAAGATGAGGATTTCTGGGCAACTTTTCTTAGCTGGTGTACCTTCAGCTTACATCCAGACATGGGGATGATAGAGAGACACTAGACAATTAATTTTAGGTTACAGTAGCCATGAACTGGGCCCTGAAAGCACATAGCCAGTGTTTCAGCAATCTTCTCCATGCCCTTCTAAGGGAGTATGAGAGAGATCTTTTATGGTCTTTGAGGGCATTATGACCCCCATAATCTCTGAAGCCAGGGAAATACTTAACTCCACATTCATGGCTTTTGGGAATTCAAGTGGAATCCAGAATGTTGGACCTGATGCTCCATGAATTCATGGGAATCAAATCAAGGTTATCAGTGGTTACAGAGTGCCAATAGGGCTTGATATTTCCATAGATTTTCTTCTTCCAAATGAACCTTGAAATTATTTGTCTATAATTCTGCCAGAGGCCTCTCCAGATTGTGATGCACTGGGATCAAGCCACCATGAACATGTCCTCAGGTCTCCAGTCTTCTGCCATTGCATGGTAAATGGAGCTTGTCAAACATGGAGCAGAGCTGAACTTTCTGAATTGCACAGGACTGTTCAGAGTGCTTGGAATGAAACCCACCCACGATTAAAACAAAAAAGAAGGATGAGTAAGTGAGGAACTAAAAATTGCATGCTTTCCTAAATTAGATTTATCTGTAAACTTTAAATAAGTGCAAACATATTTTGAATTATCTGGTATGAATTGTGGTTTTGTTATTAAACAGCCATTTTGTCTAATTCTTATGTGCAAAGTGAAAAGAGAGTTGCTTTGCTGGATTTTTCTCTTTGGAAAGTATTGAATCTTGAAGGAGTACTAGTTTTTCTAGCCAAATTGAAAAATTTCTCAGAATTTAAAGGATACTCCATGTGACTTCAAGCTGTGTTAGGGTTTAGCTACATATTTTTCTTTGGCAATGAAAAGGACATTTGATTCTCATGACTTGGTAGACCTCAAACAGGCTCACACATCAACTGTTGTCCTTATAAGGCAGATATGGAGGAAACCAACATATAAGAGTGAAATTTACCTCAAAGCAAAGAAGTGAGGAGTTTAAAAGATAGAGAAATGCCTTGGATTAGATGCTCTGAGGTTTTGAGCTTCTAATATTTTGATTTTCAATATACTTTTTTTTCCCCAAAATTTGAAAGCTTCTGGGGTTTCCTAGCCCTTGTTGATTGTTTAAAGTTCCTATCCATAACTAATATAAATAAAGTGGTTTGGCTATGTTCAAGGCTTAAAAGATAAACAGCTACCACCCTTAAGCATCGATTATATGCCATAACATTGAACACATATTGTCTCATTTAATTTTCACAGCCTCGTAAAGTGATGTGCACAAAGGCATGCAGTTAGTAAGTTTTGGGCCGTGTCCATCTGCTGTTCCCTATGTCTGAAATATTGTGTCCAGCATTCCCTTGGGCTCACTCCTCCTACCTTCCCTACTTTCTCTGAATAACTCCTATATCCTTCAATGCACAGTCTCTGGTTTTCCATCACCACTTCAGTCTTAGTTAGGTGCCCTCCCGATTTCTACCAGACTGAGTCTGCCTGCATCAAACACAGATTACAAGTATATTGAGTCTCTCTCATTTTTAAATCTTTATTATTATTATTATTATTATTATTATTATTTTAAGATGGAGTCTTACTGGGTCACCCAGGCTGGAGTGCAGTGGCGCGATCTTGGCTCACTACAACCTCTGCCTTCTGGGTTCAAGTGATTCTCCTGCCTCAGTCTCCCCAGTAGCTGGAACCACAGGCACGTGCCACCATGCCTGGCTAATGTTTTTGTATTTTTAGTAGAGATGGGGTTTCACCATATTTGTCAGGCTGGTGTTGAACTCCTTAGCTCGTGATCCACCCGCCTCAGCCTCCCAAAGTGCTGGGATTACAGGTGTGAGCCACTGTGCCCGGCCTCATCTTTAAATCTTTAGTGATTCACTTAACTCTATTCATTAATATTTGTGAAATAAAACTTTAAATTAGTAACTTCCTTAGAATTTCTAAAAATAATTGCTCTATTGCCTTATCTGAAAAGAAAACCTTAATATCCAATAAAAATTCCTCTCCTCAGTCTTGACCAATGGAGGCCATTCACTGAACAGTTGAAAGGAGACTGCTTGCCCCTTATTCCCCACATTTCTTTCATACTATTCTTCCAACATAACCGTTAAATTTCACCTCAGAAGAAAGGCCACAATATTCGTTATACTACTCTTCCACATTTGCAGTACATCTTAGTTTTTGTATTCTAGGATAGTGAAGATAGAGCCTCAGGTGAGAATGAAGTGCTAGTGCTTTATTGGGAATTAAATCCCAGGAGAGTGAAAATGAGAGAAAAGGCAAGTGGTACAGCCAAGAAAGGTGAAGCATTACCCCTCTGTTGACTTCTTCACAAAGCAGGGCAAAGAGCACTTACTGTTATTTGGTAGGTGCCTACACTCAGTCATACAGGACTTCTTTATGCAGGCTGATTGGAGAAAGTAAGACAGAGGAAATTGATCTGCCAAGTTTTTTCCTGCCTCTCTTTGGCCAAGATGGCACTAGAGAGTGTTAACTACGTTGCATTCCAGTTTCAGTCATTCAGCTCCTTTAGCAGCCTCCTGGGAAGCCATATGCATTCCCTGTGGTGGCATTTCCCCAAATCTAGAAGAGATGAGAGGAGTTAGAGACTGTGGGCTTAAGGTGGTTGGATTTAAAAGACTAACTGCATAGCCCTGCATAGCTACATATGCTGCATTGGTAGTGGAAGTGAAGGAAGCTGCTGAAAATTGAAACAGGTAAACCTGAGAAACTCAGAAGGGGCATATGAATCCATACAGACGCATTTCCACCTTGTACATCTGATTTATTTCTCTTTTTACACCATTTTCTGTCACAAATCTCACAGCTTTCCAAACTATAGTACAACTGGTCAAAATGTCCGAATGTTGTATACCAGGAAAATATGCTGGCAACTCAACCACAGCACAAGTCTAAAACCAAATTTTCTGATACTGTTCTGTCAAAACCTTTTCCTTGTCTGATTTTTGTCACTTCTCTTCATGGAGACATGAATGCTTGTATTAACTTGGGTTGAAACATCAGAACTTCAGAGTTATCTCTGATTCCATCCCTCCTTCCACCCATAGGCAGAGCCTATCATGTAAAAATATTAGCAATCTGTTAGCAGTGATGAGGATACTCTCTGGCAGAAATTGCACATTTAGCGAGAGTTTGAATAAAATAAATAAACCTGTTTGCTTTTCAACTTGCTGCTGCATTTGTGTGGAAAGTGCTAAGTTTGCTGCTAGGGAAGTAGGAGAGGAAATAAGGAAAATAATAAACCAAGTACAGCTTTGCAAATACCCAGACACATTGGATGGACACAGAAGCTTTCACTGCGATATTGTGAAGGTTAGGTACTTCCTGTCTCCATTACTTCCTGTGACCGTGACTTCACATTACAAGCCACTGTGGTTGGAACTGCCGGCAAAATGGAAAGAACCAGAAAGAACATCAAAGGAGAGTTTTAAAAGGATATGAAATGTATTAATTTGTCATAATTATCTATTTTTTGATAGAAGAATCTCAGAGGTACTTAAGTTGATGTCTTGGACCTTCAGTCCAGTGCTGACATCTTGTAAAATGTCTTAAGTTCCTACCAGGTAATTTCTGCTTTCTGTCACAAAGCAGGGGAGAAGTTCTAGGAGGAAGTCATGTATTTTTCTCATCTTTAGGTATATTATATGTATACCCTGTATTTCCCTAATTATATATACACATATATTTATGTTACACCTTCTATTTCTCTTATTTACATATATTATTAACAAAAACTTTTTAGAAGATTGTAGAAATAAGACAATGTAGGCATTTGAAATTTTATGAGAAAGAGCACATCAGATTTGGGAGTTTGAGATTTTTAGAAATTGCCATAAGAAGTAAATGCTGTCACCTTTCCTATAGATAATAAAAATATACATTTGAAGTTTTCTAAGAGAGTAGATTCTCACTGTACACACACACACACACACACACACACACACAATATAACTATGTTAGGTGATTAACATGTTAATTAGCTTGATTAACATTTCACAACATAGACATATATCAAAACATCACATTGTATGCTTTGAATATATACCATTTTTATTTGTCCACTATACCCCAATAAAGTTGGAAAAAACAAGACTTCATTCCAACTGTCAAAATCTACTTCTCAGGAACCTACTCCAAAGGAGTTGCCATTCCTTCATATTATTATTAAATTGCTTATTCATAGAAAACCTATCTTTGGTGAAAAAATTAGACTCTAGAAGTGATATTTTGCCAGAAACATCTCTAAAAGCCTTTTTATCTCCCTGATGAACTCAATGTAGCTATGGAAATTCCAATTTCCTATCTGGGGTCAGCTTCAGAAATGTGCTTATTTATGTGCTTCGAATTGACTTATCAACTAATGAACCAAGAAACATTTTTTATTTTGGCTGTGTTTTAAAAGGGTCTTGCTCAAATTTTAAAGGTTAGGGCATTTTAGAGTCAGATTTGTTTTACAATTTTTCTATGTAACATATTCACTTCCCATTAAAATGTAATTTTCTCTACCAATAAGGTGTTAGGCTTTTGATCCCTCAGGGAAGCTGTACTTGACATGAGCATTACCTCATCCAAATGTATGTTCCCAGTGAACCTGTCATCGAGTGGACTTGATGCCTTAATTTTTTCCTTTTGTAGCAAGATGCCTAACTGGTTACTTATGCAAGCATTGTTAGTGAAATTAGGGGGAGTAAGGGGAATAAAAAATGTATGGCAATTGTGAGTGTTAGAACTGAGCACAATCATTATTGCAGCATCTGATGCAGACATTTCAGGAGAAGCCAAGTAGTCTCTTCAGAATAAAAGTGAGGGTAATTAGACTCAGTTCATGTATTCAACACTTGGGTCAAGTCCATGAACTCTACAAAGATAACTGTGCCATGGATTTTGCTCTCTAGAGTGCTAAGACATGTATATGGTTTGTCTACTCATTCAACAAACATTGTCTGAGCATGTTTTGTCTCCTGAGGTCAGCTCTGGAGAGACAATGGTACATGGCACAAATCTTTGCAAGTGCTGAATATAATACCTGATATTAATAGGCTGTGAGTGAAGAGCACAAAATGTGTAGTGGGTGTTCATGGGATACAATAGCTCTGTGCATGTAGAAGGGATTAGTAAGGGCCTCATGAAGGAGGCAGAATTTGCTTTGGACCTGAAGGAAAGACAGGATTGGAAAGGTAGAGATGCTAAAGTAAGTTGTCCTCAATAGAGAAAATACCATAGCTGAAGGCCCCTCATATGCTATTCTTATCTAATTACGTGATTCTAAGCTCAGGCGATCCAAAGAAGTTCCTCAGAGTTGTGGCAAACTGAAGCCAGTGGTGTAGGTTGAAAGAAATCTGAGAGAAGATTAACACCCAGGAGAATCTAAGGTGCCATTGTGGGTGAATCATTTTAGGCCGTGTTTCAGAACAAAATTTCCACACACTCTATACCAAATACTCATGGACTTATAATTTTGGTTCATAAGTTTGATGAAGAACTCTGGAAGCCTTTGCAGAGAATTGAATAAGGTAAAAAAAAAAATCTACCTTTTACTGGACACATCGTTTAGGGAGCTAATTAGTCTCCATTATCAGAAAGTTCTGAGATTCTCCTCGGAATCTAAAATGTGATACTTTGCTCAGCAGCTGACAGTATTTTTGCTACATTTTCAACTTGCCTTCACTTCTGTTTATTTCACTTGTCTAATTTACTATCTAGGTAATTTAAACAATGAGAATACAGTGACCCACAATTTTCCTAATTTAAAGGTAGCCCTTGCGCAATATTAAATTTGCATCTACATTGCCTGCCTAACAAGACTGTCACCTCCTTGAGGTCAATGTGATGTTATCTATTTTTTTAGATAGCATCTGTGTATCTAAGAGATTTATCTGTGCAATAGAACCATACAGTCCTTCATAGATGGGGGGAGCACAAATGTTGGTTGATATTTAACAGAAGTATCAGACCTACAGCTTTCTCTCTAAGAACTCAAACTTCAGAGAAAGTAGATTCAGAGAGTAAATGTTTTCCCATGGCTCAGGCAAGAGGGGTGGTTTGTTATGTTATTTCTTTCTTATTTCCCAGTTAGACTTTTGGAAATCTGCCAGATGTAATTGAAAAACCCTGCTCAGCTTTGTCCAGTGTCTCATTTGAGGATCAGCATGAGTTTGTTTACTTGAGATTAATAGGAGTCAAGGATATACAAATTCAGCAATGTATGGATAACTTTCCCCTTTTTAACGTTGGCCTCCACACAAAACTACCACCATATTGTTGAATTTTGGAAGTTTATTATGCTTTATTTTTTCCTATTAAAAAGAAATACAAATGTCATCACACTGTAATAGTTATATAACCTGTTTTATCATATTTTAAAATATATCTTGAATATTCTTTCATATAATTAAATAATCTTCTATAGCATAATTTTAGTATCTATGAAGTTTCCATTATGTGCTTATATTATACATTTTTACTCTGAATACATTATTGTTGTAAAGAATGCTTGCAATTTATGACAATAAATATATATGGCTAATTCACACATTCTAAATCTCATTGTACTCTCCAGTTAGTCATCATTAGTGTTTTGAAGTTCACTGGTTTGGCATTTTATGTATATTTATATCTGTATGCATTAAGAAAGTTTATTTATTATTATTATTATTATTTTTGGAGGCACAGTCTTTCTCTGTCCCCCAGGCTGGAGTGCAGTGGCATGATCTTGGCTGACTGCAATCTCTGTCTCCTGGGTTCAAGTAATACTCCTGCCTCAGCCTCCTGAGTAACTGGGATTACAGGCATACACCACCATGCCTGACTAATTTTTTATATCTTTAGTAGAGAGGGGATTCCACCATGTTGGTCAAGTTGGTCTTCAACTCCTGGCCTCATGATCCACCTGCCTCAGCCTCCCAAAGTGCTGGGATTACAGGCGTGAGCCACCGCACCCGACCAACAAAGTTTTTTTTTTTTTTTTTCTTTTTTAATTATTTAAAAAAATTAGAATTTGTTGGAGATAATTAGATAAGTGTATTTCTAAATATATATATATATGTATATAGTATGAAACAATAATCCCATTAAATCCTATACAAATAATGATCCTGCTTATGAAACCTATAGACCCAACCAGCTAGCTTCAGAAATAGAACATTACTGGTAACTTAAAAACCAGTTTCTAGTCCTCCCCCACTGCCTTCTTCTCTCTAGACCCCAGTGATTACCACTATCTGAAATGTTCTGTATGTTATCTTTAAGCTTTGCTTTATAATTTTAAAACATACACTTACAGTCCTGAGAAAGTATCTTTAAATTTTATATGGTTTCATTACTATAGAGGTGGAGACATTTTTTTTTTCTTTAAATAATACTTTAAGTTCTAGGGTACATGTGCACAATGTGCAGGTTTGTTACATATGTGTACATGTGCCATGTTGGTGTGCTGCACCCATTAACTCGTCATTTACATTAGGTATATCTCCTAAGCTATCCCTCCCCTGTCCCCTCCCCACAATAGGACCCAGTGTGTGATGCTTCCCTTCCAGTGTCCAAGTGATCTCATTGTTCAGTTCCCACCTATGAGTGAGAACATACAGTATTTGGTTTTCTGTTCTTGCGATAGTTTGCTGAGAATGATAGTTTCCAGCGCATCCATGTCCCTACAAAGGACACAAACTCATCCTTTTTTATGGCTGCATAGTATTCCATGGTGTATATGTGCCACATTTTCTTAATCCAGTCTGTCACTGATGGACATTTGGGTTGATTCCAAGTCTTTGCTATTGTGAATAGTGCCGCAATAAACATACGTGTGCACGTGTCTTTATAGCAGCATGACTTATAATCCTTTGGGTATATCCTCAGTAATGGGGTGGCTGGGTCAAATGGCATTTCTAGTTCTAGATCCCTGATGAATTGCCACACTGCTTTCCACAATGGTTGAACTAGTTTACAATCCCACCAACAGTGTAAAAGTGTTCCTATTTCTCCACATCCTTTCCAGCACCTGTTGTTTCCTGATTTTTTAATGATTGCCATTCTAACTGGTGTGAGATGGTATCTCATTGTGGTTTTGATTTGCATTTCTCTGATGGCGAGTGATGATGAGCATTTTTTCATGTGTCTGTTGGCTGTATGCATGTCTTCTTTTGAGAAGTGTCTGTTCATATCCTTTGCCCACTTTTTGATGGGGTTGTTTGTTTTTTTCTTGTAAATTTGTTTGAGTTCTTTATAGGTTCTGGATATTAGCCCTTTGTCAGATGAGTAGATTGCAAAAATTTTCTCCCATTCTGTAGGTTGTCTGTTCACTCTGATGGTAGTTTCTTTTGCTGTGCAGGAGCTCTTTAGTTTAATTAGATCCCATTTGTCAATTTTGGCTTTTGTTGCCATTGCTTTTGGTGTTTTAGACATGAAGTCCTTGTCCATGCCTATGTCCTGAATGGTATTACCTAGGTTTTCTTCTAGGGTTTTTATGGTTTTAAGTCTAACATTTAAGTCTCTAATCCATCTTGAATTAATTTTCGTATACGGAGTAAGGAAAGGATCCAGTTTCAGCTTTCTACTTATGGCTAGCCAATTTTCCCAGCACCATTTATTAAATAGGGAATCCTTTCCCCATTTCTTGTTTTTGTCAGGTTTGTCAAAGGTCAGATGGCTGTAGATGTGTGGTATTATTTCTGAGGGCTCAGTTCTGTTCTGTTGGTCTATATCTCTGTTTTGGTACCAGTACCATGCTGTTTTGGTTACTGTAGCCTTGTAGTATAGTTTGAAGTCAGGTAGTATGATGCCTCCAGCTTTGTTCTTTTGGCTTAGGATTATCTTGGCAATGCAGGCTCTTTTTTGGTTCCATATGAACTTTAATGCAGTTTTTTCCAATTCTGTGAAGAAAGTCATTGATTATCTCAATAGATGCAGAAAAGGCCTTTGACAAAATTCAACAACCTTTCATGCTGAAAACTCTCAATAAATTCGGTATTGATGGAACATATCTCAAAATAATAAGAGCTATTTATGACAAACCCACAACCAATATCATATTGAATGGGCAAAAACTGGAAGCATTCCCTTTGAAAACTGGCACAAGACAGGGATGCCCTCTCTCACCACTCCTATTCAACATAGTGTTGGAAATTCTGGCTAGGGCAATCAGGCAAGAGAAAGAAATCAAGGGTATTCAGATAGGAAAAGAAGAAGTCAAATTGTCCCTGTTTGCAGATGACATGATTGTATATTTAGAAAACCCCATTGTCTCAGCCCAAAATCTCCTTAAGCTGATAAGCAACTTCAGCAAAGTCTCAGGATACAAAATCAATGTGCAAAAATCAAAAGCATTCTTATACACCAGTAACAGACAAACAGAGAGCCAAATCATGAATGAACTCCCATTCACAATAGCTTCAAAGAATAAAATACCTAGGAATCCAACTTACAAGAGATGTAAAGAACCTCTTCAAGGAGAACTACAAACCACTGCTCAGTGAAATAAAAGAGGACACAAACAAGTGGAAGAACATACCATGCTCATGGATAGGAAGAATCAATATTGTGAAAATGGCCATACTGCTCAAGGTAATTTATAGATTCAATGCCATCCCCATTAAGCTACCGGAGACATGTTTTCTAAATGTTGTCGATTAGAATATTGCCTTTCATACTTAAATCTTTAATCTGCCTGGAATTTATTTTTGTTTATGGTATGAAGCAGAGATTAAATTTTATTTCTCCTAACTGCATATCAAATTAGCATAATTGATTGAAAAATTATCTCATTAACCAGAAGACTTATCTCCAGGAAAGCTGCCTGGATCTGGTTGGTGAAGGTTCCAGAAGTGAAGCATCCAGCAATTGGAGTGGCTCCAGTGGCAGCAGCCCACTTCAGCACAGCTGCTGGCTGATATTCTTGGATGGTTTGACATTGACATCACCTGGGTTTTCAATGGCATAAGCCACCAGCAGAACTCCTCCCAGGTCCTCTTCAGAGTTATAATTTAAATGACATCACTTTTCCTCTTACAGAGGTACTATTCCATTTGCAAGTCAAGCCTGATACCATCTAAGTAAGTTCCTGATGTAAGGAATTTGAGAACATTCTCCTCCTTCATCTACAGAACATCAAGGGCTTCACATATATTGAAAGTTTCCCTTTGTGTTATGACAGGAATCCAGGATAAGTTGGTATGAATTGCTCTCTGGTTAGCACAAACAGGCTATACCTTTTTTGTGTCTTTCCTTTCTTCATCAGTCATGTTAGAAACTTACTGGTCTTATTAGTCTTTTTGAAGTGCTAACTTTTGGCTTTGTTGAATCTTTACATGGTACATATATTTATTAATGTATTAATTTATATACTTTATGCTTTCCTTCACTTTTTACTAATTTCTGTCCTTTTTCTAATATATAATGCTTAATGCTTAGCTGGTTCATTTTCAAGACTCTTCTTTTTTTTGCTATAAGTATTTAAGGCTACAAATTTATTTCTAGAAACATTATTGTATGTATTGTACTAATATTTAGTTGCTGTTTCATTCTAAATATTTTTATTTCCATAAGAGTTATTTTAACTTATGGGTTATTTACATTTCTTAGTTTCAAAAGCTTGGAGTGTTTTAGTTGTGTTTTTGTTATTAATTCTAATTTAATTAAATTGAGTTCTTAATGTATAATCTATACAATACTGTGTTTTGGAATTTTTTGAGACTTGTTTTGTGGTCAAGTATGAGATCACCTCTCCTAAATGCTTTATGTGTCCTTAAAAGAAAGCATGTTCTCTACCTCGATGAAGTGTTCTGTGTTTTTCCATTACATCAAACTTATCAATTGTGTTTGTAGCAAAGACTGGTTAAATGTTCAACAATCCTATTTCTTTTTCTTGGCTACAAAGGAGGACTGCAGTTCTAAGTCTTCCTTTAATTAAGTTAGGATTCTATGGCAGCATTCTGTCCATGAGAAAAATGGGCAGAAGTAACATAAGGCACTTTTGTCTTTATCTTTACAATGTCATGAACGTTCTTCCTTCTTTCTCATCTCTTTTTGGCCAGTTTAATGCCGAGGGCCTAGTAGGCTCAATAGAATTCCAATGGGCCCTAGAAGATGACAGTGCCATAAAATGGATGAAATCACAATTTCTTAATTCTTGATGACTAATATGAGGAGAAACAAACTTCTGTTGTAAGTCACTGAGGCTTCAGGATTTACTTGTTTCTGCACTGTTTCTACACTGTAACCTAAAATAGCCTGATTAATAGTGTTGTTCAAGTGTTTTATGTCCTCAGTGACATTTTATCTGTTAAATCTAGAAGTTACTAAAAAAATGCTAAAATATTCCACTCTGATAGTAAATTTTGCAAATTTCTTCTTGTATTTCTGGTGCTTACAAATATTTTCAATTTCTGTTTTTTTATATTTTAGGTGGATATAAGTTTAGAATGATTTTATTTTCCTGGTAAATCTAGTCTTCTCTCATTGTATAGTGACTTTATATATCCAATAATATCTTTGCCTTAGAGTTTATTTTGTTTGATTGAAATATAGTTATTCCCACTTTATTTTGGCTAGTACTGAAATTTATCTTTTTCAGTGCTTTAACTTTCATCCACTCTGTATCTTTTAGGTGTATATCTTCAGCATATAGATATATTTTAAAAATCTGTCAGCTGTGTCTAAATGGTGTTAAATTTATTTATATTTACTGTGGTTTAGATAAATTTGGATTTATTTATATCATCTTAGTTTTTCTTTTTGTGTATTTCTCTTTTTCTTAGTTTCTAAAATCCTTTACTGCCCTTAAAAACTAGATAAATTGAAAGTTTTCTTTCATTTATATTCTTTGAATTTCTATGAGTTTGGAAGAAATAGCACCTTTTTTCTGCCTATAACACATTCTTTAGAATTTCCTTTAATGAAGTTCTCTTAGATTAAATGCGCTCAGGCTTTGCTTGTTTGTTTATAACTCTCTTAATCTTATTATTGTTTTAAAGGTATATTCTTGTTAGGTATCAAATTCTATATTAAAGTCTCTATTTCTAGGAATTATGGATTGGATTGTATAAACCCAATCTTCCCTCCAAGAGCAACTAAAAAAGCTGGGTAAAATATAAAACATGTGTTTGAAGCCATTAAAGGGGTACTGAAGCAGCCAAAATGTGAGTGGTCAAGATCCCGAAGAGAAGGGAATTGAATTGAGGTGAGCCAAACATTACTCACTACTGTTCGTCTCAAAGCATTTGACGAACCTTAGTTCTGAAAAACTGAGAAGTTGAGCAAAGCTTTTGTTAGTCTCACAGTTTGGGGCTATGAAAATCATATACTTTAGAGTATTCATTGAAAGAATAGTAAATAAATGTGCCACTAAAAACAATAGAGGAAAGAAAGCGGAAATTTTTTTTAACTCAAAGAAGGCAAGAAAGAAGTAAAAGAGGAAGACAAAACAAGAGGAATAAATACAAATAAATAGTAATATGATAGATTTAAGATAAAATATGTCAGTGTTTACATTACATAGTAAGTGGCTAAATATTCTAATAAATGAGTAATATGCTGTAGAGTAAAACAGAATTCAATTATTGGCTGTTTTTAAAAAGATATGCCTTAAATATGAATACACAAAAAGGCTGAAGATGAAAGAATTTAAAACAGATGTAACACATAAACACTAATGACTCTAGTTTGACATTAATTTTTTATTAACATAATGAAGTTATTTTATTTTCTTCTAACTTCCATGGTTGCTATTGAGGAATCAGTTGTCATAATTGTTCATTTGAAGATGATCTGTATTTCTTCTCTGGCTGCTTGTAAGATTTTTTTATGGCATGCCTGGATGTGTTTTTCATTTCATTTATCTTACTTGATATCCATTACCTTTTCTATAACTATTAATTAATTATTAGTTTTGTAATTATTTTCCCCATGATCCCTTTAAATGTTTCTTGTGTTTAATTTTCTGTCTCTTTTTCTCTACAAATATTTAAGTGGATATTGAACTTTCCTACTTTATTTTCCATGTCTATTAGCTTTTTATTATATTTTCTATTTGTATATTTAGATGTGCTACATTATGGAAAATTTAAGATAATTGGTTAATTTTATTTTCAGCTATAGCAAATGTGTTGTGCATTGAGTATTTTACATGTTGTTATAGTTGTTATTTTTAAAGTTTTATGTTTTTCATTGTATGTTCTCACTCACAAGTGGGAACTAACTTAGGAGGACGGAAAGGCATAAGAATTATACAATGGACTTTGGGGACTTCAGGTAAAGGATAGGATGAGGATGAGGGATAAAAGACTACACACTGGGTTTGGTGTACACTGTTCAGGTGATGGGTGCACCGAAATCTCAGAAATCACCACCACTAAAGAACTTATTTATGTAACCAAACACTACCTGTTTTCTAAAAACCTATTGAAATAAAAAACATAAGGCTGGGTGTGCTGGGTCATGGCTGTAATCCTAGTACTTTGGGAGTCTGAGACGTGTAGATCATGAGGTCAGGAGTTTGAGACCAGCCTGGACAATATGGTGAAACCGGTCTTTACTAAAAATACAAAAATTAGATGGGCGTGGTGGTGCACACCTATAGTCCCAGCTGCTCAGGAGGCTGAAGCAGGAGAATCACTCTAACCAGGGAGGTGGAGGTTGTAGTGAGCCAAGATTGTGCTACTGCACTCCAGGGCAACAGAGCAAGACTTCATCTCAAATAAATAAATAAATAAATAAATAAATAAATAAAATTAAAAAGTTTTATGTTTTTATTTTTCAAGGCTTGTTTTTAATCTCTTTTTTTCTAGTCCATATATTAAATCTCAGATTTTGTTTCTTTAAACATATAAAACATACTTACGTGATTTTGTTAAATTGGTAATTCTGTTACCTGAGGTCTTTCTGAGTCTCAGTAACCTTGTATTGGATTGACAAACTTCCACCACTCCCACGACATTCATGTGCTTCCTGGAACCTCAGGATGTAATCTTATTTGGAAATAAGGTGTTTGCAGATGTAACTAATTAACTTAAAATGAGGTCCTACTGAAGTAGAGTGGGCCATAAATACAAAGTGATTGTTATCTTTATGAGAAGACAAGAGAAACACAGGCAGAGAAGAAGTTGTGAAGACAAACACGTGAGGAGAATGCTGAGTACAAATGGAGGCAGAGATTGTATTCTTCTACAAGCCAAGGGATGCTAAGCCTTGCTGGCAACCACCAGAAGCTAGGAGAGCTCCTCCCCAAGAACCTTCAGAGAGATCTGAAGCTGCTGATACTTTGATTTCAGATTTGTGACCTCCAGAACCACAAAAACAAATTTCTGTTATTTTAAGGCAAGTTTGTGGTACTTCATTATAGCAGCCCATGGAAACTAATACAAACCTCGTTTGTAAAATGATTAATACCAACCCATTCAAAAGAGCTAATATGAAGATTAAATGAAACAATATATTATATATAAAGTACTTTGTCTTGTCTGTCCAGAAAAAGTGCTCAATAAGTGTTACTATGTTTTTAAAATTTGATTTTCAAACACCTCATCTCCATGATGGTCTTGAACCTTTTTCTTTCCTTTTCTTTTCCTTTCCTTTCCTTTTTATTTTTATTTTTATTTTTTTGAGACGGCGTCTCGCTCTGTTGCCCAGGCTGGAGTGCAGTGGCGTAATCTTGGCTCACTGCAACATCTGCCTCCCGGGTTCAAGTGATTCTTCTCCTGCCTCAGCCTCCTGAGTAGCTGGAATTACAGGCGTACACCACCATGTCTGGCAAATTTTTGTATTTTTAGTAGAGACTTGAGTTTCACCATGTAGATCTAGCTGGTCTGGAACTCCTGACCTCAGGTGATCCGCTCACCTCGGCCTCCCAAAGTACTGGGATTAAAGGCGTGAGCCACTGTGCCTGGCCGGATGGTTTTCTTTATAGTGCAGAAACATACACAAATACACAACACACACACATCCAAATATCTGCATATATACATCATACGTATTCACATGCAACTTACTCTAATTGCCCTTCATTCACACCTTGCTCAATACTCTCCACATGATTTCAGCATCTCAGCTATGCACCCACTGAAGCTTTCCATAGTTTTTGAAACTATATATCTGAGAACTTCTCAATTTCAAACCAGATTTCATGAAATGGAATATTGATATTTTTCCTTCAAATAAAAGAAAAAACACTTTTTATAATAAAGCTACAGAAGTAGTAAGTTCTGGTAGAGGAAAAGGGTTTCATCTATAGTTAGTGCCCTCTTGGCTATTTTTATTACTCGGAGAAGTCTTGTCACAAACTTTTTTTTCAGAATCAAAAAAGATAAACCTTGAAGTGAGGAGCGGAGTACTATGAGAAAAGTTAATTTTAATTTTCTATGTCCCAACATATTGAAGTTCCTGTGAATCTAAAATACCTCAAAGTGTGCTTTGAAATAAATTCTAACATGAATAAAGAAAATGAATGGACATTTGGATTGAATTATGTTATTTTTAGAAAGTGGCCTTTTTCTTCCTGTTATTTCACTGTGGATTTTAGTGGGCAAAACATGAAGAAAACCCTGTGTGCTGTCACAGAACATAAGTACTTCTTCACGTCCCACCTCTTCAAAGATATTTTGATACTTTGAAGATAATTCTAGGTTTAGTATATAAATAAAGAGTAAAGTCCTAAGCTGGGCAATAGCATCTTAGTTTGAAGACAGATTAACTCTAGACTGAAATCAAATAGGAAAATAACTAGAAAAATTGTCATTTTCGTTATGTATTTTCTATCAAGAGCATAATTTTTTTCTTCAAGGGCTCAATATCATCATGTAATTACATAGTATGGGCATGTACTATAGCTCAATCTACAGAGTAATATTGCTTTATATAATGACATTAGTCTAGAAAAAAATGACTCCATTTAAATAATCAGATCAACCAATATTCACAAAGAATCTTTAGAAGAACAGGAGAATCAAACACTCTTTACTTGTAAATATATGATTCTTGGAAATTAATTAATTAATTTACTCATGTATTTATCAAAAACATATTTATTGCATGTTCACAATAGAACCTGTACTAGGTGCAGGAATATAGGTGGGGAGAGAGGCAATATATAAAAGAAGTAAGTAAAATATAAAATGTGTTAGATGGTGATCAGTGATTTGGAGGAAAATAAATTTGAGAAGGTGGGTGGGGATTCTAGGAGTATGTTGCAATTTTTGAAAGGAGGGTCAGAGAAGGTCTTACAGAGAGATGTCAATTGAGTTACCACCTGAAAGAGGGGAGGATGTGTTCACATGAAGTTGTTGTTGAGGAATTTGAACTTCTAAATATGAGTTACAGAAGAGAAGCCTGGATTGGAGATAATGCACATAAATATATTTAGAGAAACCGATTAGAGTGTCCTCTGTTGTTAAGCATTTTGTATTTATTTGCAGAAGATACTGAAACTCCAGACCAGCAATATAATTCCAGTTTATTCTGAAGGTTTTTCTTTACCAACATATAGTTGTTGAAGAACTGGTTATAATAATTTGGCCAAAGGCTTCAATCACAAGCCATTTAGATATATTAGGGTAAGTATGCCCTCAGATAGCAAGTGTATAATTGTGTTGTGGCTTCAGGTGTAGTCTACACTTCGTAGTCCTGGAAACATTGTGACGTGTCCTGGTTCACTCAAAATGACAGGAACCTTAAGCAAGGCACTGTGTTACAATTGCTCCTTAGGGACTCCACCTGCAAAATAAAAGGACTAGACTAAATGTTTTTCACAAAGTCACTTTTGGTTCTAATATCCCATGAATATATACTATTTGCTTTGATTGCTTTGTGAAATGTTTTAAATTGTTAGCACATTGCCTAATTCAGCAGATTTCTCACGAAGAATTTTCTTTGCTTTTGTTAGGAATGGATCTTCTTTATATACTTTGGTTATAGGGCTTTCTCTCATTGAGAGAACAGTAACTTACAAATTTAAGTCTGGACTCAGCAAAAAATAATGCTATATTGGATGACCTCAGAATATTTTATAGAGTGCTTATGAAATTTTCTCTCTTGTTCCCCATGATGTTTAAACCAGAATTAATGCAGACCTAACCTATTTTTAGATCATAGACATTCATTAAATTTAGAAAGATTTTATGATTTTAGGGCCTTGAAGGTAAGTATTATCTTCTGGTTCTTTCTAGTTGCTATTATTGTTAAAGTAGTCACCACTTTGTCAACTTCTGAAATTCATAAGGCAGACTATAATCTTTCTGCTTTGTATGTTTCTACTTCTTATCATCACTTTGCAAGTGTATTTCCATCATTTGAAAGTAAAGATGTACGCTCTCTGAGCTTTAAAAGTATAGGATTTTTTTTTTAGTTATCTCTGGTTATTGCTTTTCTTTGATATACTATCAATAAATCAACTGAATGATGATATTCTTCTCTTTCTAACAAGTAGTGCATATCACTGGTTGAATCAGGAGAAGCAACGTTTAGGAAAACGTGTCCCAAGTAGTATTGTGGTGGCCAGTCACATGCTTTAAATCCTCCCAGGAAGTTTACATTCCAGGAATTATTGAGAACAAGAAAACCATGTCTCTTAAAACACTAATGAAGTCAGGAAGCTCTTTTAACAGGTTGGCAAATGATAAGTGCTTAATAAATACTAGCTGAATTTATTATTGAATGAAATTAATAGCGTACTTTGTATACTTTTATCCACTCTTAATAAAAGTGTCAGGGCAAACTCTTTTTTACATTAGATGTATTCCTTGTCACTCTATTGAATACATTTTGGTAGAATGTATTCTACCAATTTTAATTGGTATTATTATTTAATTGGAATTACCAATTAAAATTGGTGATTTTAATTTACTTGAAATTTTGTATTCACATAGCAATTGTGGTGGTGGCCACAGAATATTTTTCATCCAGAATGAATTCCTGAGATGTAGAATAAATCAAGTGACCTTCCATTTTACTCAAAGCCTGGCAAACTGAGATGAAGAGGTATAGAGACTTCAGGCTTAAATGCTACAAACCTATCTTCTTGGACTTTGCAACCAAAATAGACTTGAAACAATAAAAATGGAAACAGTATAGAATCGCTGTATTGTATTATAAACTCGAGCAGAAATGGGAGGAGAAAACCTTACAAAGAGAATACACTGACGTGCAGATACAATGACCTAGCAATAATGATGATTACAATAATCAGAAGTAGTATTTGCTGTGTATTAACTGCTAGGCACTATATAAAGCATTTTCAGAGATTATTTCACTTAATCCTCACAACAAACATTTTAGGAAGGTACTATTGTTATCCTCTTCAAAGAAGGTTTAGAGAAAACTTTATTATATCTAAAAACTTTTCCTGTGGTTACATAGCTAGGAAGTAGTAAAGCTGGATTCAGGAACCTATGCAGGTATCCACTGTAGATTTGTGACATAAGGAAGAGTTCTATAAAACTAAAAATCAATAATATAATTAATTATATGAATGAACCCATTTATTAGAGGAAACAACAGAATTGATAGTGTTAAAAAATGTGAATCACTGATGTGGAGAACCCCTTGAAACTATTACTATAAAACAAAAAGGTGAAGTATAAAGGGACATGCTGATGCAGAGGTCAGATAATGGAGATCCAGCCTAAGAATTACATATGCTTCTGAATAAGTCACAATTGAGACAGAGGATGAAGAAAGATATTTGAGGTGGAATTTTTTTACGGGTAAAAAGACCTAGAAATACAAATCAAAAGGACCAGTTAAATTCCAAAAAAAGGAAAAAAATCAATGAAAATAGATCTTATTTCATCCTGTAACATTTTGGATTTACAAAGTTTATTTTATTTTATATTTTACAAAAGGCTTTTATGAGCATCTTGATATAAAACTCAGGCTGACGTCAAACTTCACCACCCTGACACTAAATATCAGGAAACTATGAAGTAATCTCTACAGAGTCATCTATGAGTGAAGACAAGAGAGAAATATCATTTTCCCATAGGTTCAAAAAAATGTATAAACTATACCCTCTTTAAAAATTACTTGAACATATACACTAACTCATCAATACAGGATTTTAAGATAAATGAACTCATTGAGTGAACATTAAGCATTTTCTCCCCTCTATACATCTATTTGAATAAAATAAATCGCAATGCTGGAAATAATACATGTGAAAATATGTTCACCATAGTATTATATGTTACAGTCAAAAATTGAAAATAACCAAATATTTCCTATTAAAATAGCATGAGATATTATTCAGTCCTTAGATGATGTTGGAAAACACTTTTTCAGTTTTCATGGTGTGTGATCTCAATTATGTATGGACAAATGCATTAAGCAATAATTTAATTAGTTAATTTTAATTATATCTGGGGTGGTGAATATTTGTCTGATTTCTAACTTTTTATTTTTCACATATAAGACAATACATAACAATGAACATAGAAGAAAGGAGTAGGGATTGGTACTCTCAAAATTAGTTTGGGATTTATTTATAAAAAGAAAACTCAGATATTTATATACTGACCACGATTGACATTGCACTGAAACTTTTTCAAACAACCTGCAAAAGTATAAGTAATATAAATCTTTCACAGGCCACAGGTCACATGTCTCAGAGGTCTTTGGAGCAAAGTTAGCTTTGGCTACCAAGCTTGGAAGAAAATGTTCTTCTTTTGAAATATTTGCTGTATTCTTCCCTCTATGCTTCATTTTTTTTTCCTTCAAACTGAATTGGAACTTTCACTGTAGTTTCCTTCAACCTTGCAATTTCTTCAAACCATTTGGAGACTAACATCTCAAATAACAGTGAGATTCCCAATAGTTAACTTCATAGTAACTTTCTCAAAGGTAAAATGTGCTTTCATGCAAAGTCATTGGGATTGCTCCACTTTCAGCAGAAATCTTTCCTTTCAGTGATATTTATATAACATAAAAATTTGCTGTTTTATGCAGAAATATTTTTTTCAAATGGACCAGTTTATATTCCCTTTTCTAAACTACTTATGCAAAAAATATATCATTTGAATGAAGTAAGCCAATGTATCTGCTCTTCCCAGAAATATTGCAAAGGATTTGTTGAAATGATGCACTGTCATTCCAATCCTACTTCACATCCTAAAGGTTCATAAAAGGTAACGACTGGGTGGAGGTCAGCTGCAGAGGAAACCAGACACTGCTTAGCGTTTATGTTGATCTATAGGGCCTTGAAGACATATGTGACGAAACAGAGAAAATTCTGCAACAACAAAAAAAACCTCAGTATTTTCTGAATATCTTTAAAAAACTTCTGTTTCTATTATTTCAGTGAGCTCTTTATATTTCTTCCCTAATAATACTTTTTGCCGTGAATAGGTTTTTCTCCTTTTTATGTCTTAAGTGTCTGGTTTTGTACTTTGCTGGTAAATGTCACATTTCACTTCTGTTGTATTCCTCTCGACTTCACATCTTCTTTCTTTTCCTCTCTAACCCAGCAATCCTATGTACTAGCAGCTAACAAAAACACTGAAATAGTGACTTGATGCTCTTAATACAGTCGACCAAACTATCCCAAGGCAATTAATTTACGATACTGTGTAATTTGTTTACACTTACGCCATGTTAAAACAAAAACAAAAAGCAAAACTGAAGCCACATGTGAAGGTCTCTTTGAGGGATTAGGGGCATTTATTTTTAAATATTTGCTTTATTGTCCATGAAAGTAATAAATTGATATCTGTTTTCTTTGGAGTTTTTTCAGACCAAAATATCAATATTACTACCAGTTGTAAAAGTCCTGTGATTTGTATAACACTAAGAATTGAAGTTGATATTGAAGTAATTTGCTTTTTTAAGGCAGAATAGTATAGGGGCTAAATTCATTGACTCAGGATCCAAATTACTTAGGTGTTAATCTGTCTCCCTTTCACTGCGTGTGAACCTGATCCTGTTATTTACGATTCTGTGCCTGTTTGCTTGGTTATACAATGAAGATAACAATGGTTTCCACATGATGGTTAATTAATGTAAGGCACTTAGAAGGTTGCCTGGTACATGGTAAGTTACATGTGTCCAATACATAATTATTATTAAAATTAGCATTTTCTTAGAATGCTCTAGGAATTAAAAGTGAATTAATTAATTAAATGAAATTAACAAAATCTACAGAAGAGTTGTTACTATCTTTTTTTCTTTTTTAGGCAGGGTCTCGCTCTATTACCCAGGCTGGAGTGCAGTGGCATGATCTCAGCTCAATGTAACCTCTGTCTCCTGGTTTCAAGCGATTCTTGTGCCTCAGCCTCCTGAGTAGCTGGAATTACAGGTGCATGCCACTATACCCAGCTAATTTTTGTATTTTTAGTAAAGACGGCGTTTCGTCATGTTGACCAGGCTGGTCTTGAACTCCTGACCTCAAGTGATCCACCCACCTTGGACTGCCAAAGTGCTCGGATTACACACGTGAGCCCCCACAAAAGAGTTGTTGAGAGTAATACTCCTCAAGCTTTATGCTGAGAATTAAGTAAAATGTAATACTACAATCATAACAGCTCACACTTTATTGTGTACTAACTAGTTACGGCTTTAAAAAATTTTCTTCTTACAAAAGCGTTTTGATTTTTTTTTTTTTTACATTGCAGTGATTGATGCACACCCTTCAAATACACAACTTCTAACAGGCAGAATTAGAGGAGGCGGTGTCATGAACAATGGTTTAATAGTACGCAGGCACTGTACCCGTGTATCTAACTATACTGAAAGTTTTCGACACTGCGTGTCAGCTACATTTAGGGCAACTCTGGGGGCAGCTAGATAGTCATCCTGATGAGAACAACTGGTTGTTCTAGAGCAAGTTTGTCCAACCCATGGCCCACGGGCCACGTGCGGCCCAGGACTGCTTTGAATGCAGTCCAGTGCAAACTCCTAAACTTTCTTAAAACATTATGAGATTTTGTTGAAGTTTTTTGTTTTTTTTTTTTCTCATCAGCTATGGTTAGTGTTAGTGTATTTTATGTGTGGCCCAAGACAATCCTTTTTCCAGTGTGGCCGAGGGAAGCCAAAAGATTGGACATCCCTCTTCTAGAGTATAAATAGGATGTTTAGGTTATGCCTTTGGTCAGCTACTGGTACAAGAAAAGAGTATATATAGCCTGTATCTAACTACAGTAGGTATTCAAGCTTATTATCCTGTCACAAGTCTGTAAAGATGAAGAAGGGATCATTTGAGAGTCATACGGTCAAAATGGCCAGAATGCAACTGTGCTGTTGCACTGTGCAAAATCGGGTCAACTGTCCTGCAGGTCCTTGGGTGTCTATAATATGAGACAATTCTAATAACAATTTTATAGATTTAGTTCATCTTACAATTATTTATCTTCATCTTATATACAGATATATAGAATGCCTTACCTAGTGGATTACTCTTGATAAAAATGGGATTAAAATTTTAAGCCTTCTACTCCTAATTTGTATTTATCTAATATTTTTTATACTTTTTGATGTTTTTCCTTTAATGATCACACTGCACCTTAGTTGAAAGTACCTGGAAACTCTTAGTAAATATGTGTGTTTTGTTACTGAAGCCTTTTTTGGAAAGATTAGATATTATAATTATTTTGTCTCTTTTGGAATAGAGTCTATTTCATCTGCAAGATCTAGCAAAGGAGGAAGAGAATAGAGAGAAAAAGAAAATTAGAGGGGAATGGATGTGGATCTTAAAGAAAATATAGTAGGAAATTTCTCTTGTCAGTGGTTCCTTCTTTGTTCATTCAACCAACATGAAAAAAAAAAAAAAAAACCTGTTCAAGAAATGAGTTGTAAACCCTATGGACTGTCCTCAAGGTGGCTGTCACACGTTGAATAACTTGTGATAAATGTTACTGTGGCATCTAACACATTGTCAGAAATGAGTCTTGTTGGCTGGGTGCAGTGGCTCATGCCTTTACAGGCATAATCCCACCAGTTTAGGAGGCTAAGGTGGGCGGATTACCTGAGGTCAAGAGTTCCAGACCAGCCTGACCAACATGGTGAAACCCCTGTCTCTACTAAAAATGCACGACACTAGCCAGGCATGGTGGTGGATGCTTGTTAATCCCAGCTACTCAGGAGGTTGAGGCAGGAGAATTACTTGAACCCAGCAGGCAGAGGTTGCAGTGAGTGGAGATCACGCCACTTGCGTTCCAGCCTGGGTGACAGAGCAAGACTCTGTCTCAAAAAAAAAAAAAAAAAAAAAAGGGATCAGTCTTGTTAAATATAGAGTTATTGATTTAATCCAGAGAGGAGCTTTTCAGACTTGAACTTTATGAAATCCATGAAAGAGGTTGTTGGGAGTGATGATATCCAAACTTTACATTGAGAATTATATAAAATTTAATACTATAATCATAATAGACGATACTTTATTGTGTGCTACTTGCCCCTTAATGTGTGCTAACAACAATTCTGTAAATTTATTTCATCTTATAGTTGCTTAAATAGAAACACAGGAAAGAGAGGAGCTTACCTGGGGTCAGGTAGCCAGTCAGTGGCCTCAGGGTAGTAGGTCTTCCTAACCATGATATCTAAAGCATGTCTCAACTGGAACCCTCCCTCTCTGGAACTTGGCCTTGTTCTGTATCCTTCATTTAAAACTCGTTTGTTGATGTATTTACTTATTTACTTTTGTCTCCATGATACTATTTTATAAGTCACACAAGAGCAGAACAGTGCTTAGTACCTAATAGGTTCTCAGTAAAATGTTATTAAGTGAAAGAACATTTAATAGTCGTTTATATAATCCTCAGAGTAATCCTGGGTTATGTCCATTGTGATTGTTAATTGATGTGTCAATTTGACTGGACTAAGAGAGGCCCAGATAGCCAGTTAAACATTATTTCTGGGTGTATCTATGAGGGTATATCTGAAAGAGATTAGCATTTGAATTAGTAGACTGGGTAAAGAAGATGCCCTTGCTGAAACAGCTGGACATCATCCAATCCACTGAGGGCCTGAAAAGAACAAAAAGCAGAGAAAGGGCAAATTGTCCCTTTTTTCAAGCTGTAATATTCATCTTCTTCTGCCTTTGGACATTGGACCTCTTGGTTCTTGGGCCTTCTGACTCCAGAACTTACACCAGTGTTGCTGTCTCTCCCTTTCTGGCTTAACTGATTGAAGAATTTCTTGGCTTCCATAATCCATAAACCAATTCTCCTATTGTTTCTGTTTCTCGAGAACCCTGACTAATACACCCGTGATTTTAGTACTATTTTCTTTCAAATGGGGAAAAGGAAACTGATGAGAGAAAAGAGGAGACCCAAGGACCTAGTATAAACTTCGAATTCAAAGCTAGATTTATTTTTCCTGAAAGCCCATTCGCTTTCCTCCATTTATGCCAATAATCTCTCCCAGGAAACATCCTTGGAGCTATGCTAGTAAAATATAGTAATAACAATTGAGGAAGATGAAACCAAAAGTTTGAGCATCAATTAAAACATGCAAAGAACTGGAAGAAACTGATATATTTTTGAAGTGTCATTTTTTTCTGGGTATTAGATCAGCCTTGTTCCTTTGTACTGCCAAACCAGTGATTGACACCATCCTGTGATTTATGCCTCTCAGCTGTGCCTCTGAGACACCAATCATAGAAAAACCACAAAACACACATTTCTCATGCCCATATGTTGTGACCAGTTATTTGAATCAAATGACAGATTTATATTTAATGGATTGTTCCTCATACATTTCATACAGTTTCCCTGATATAGAATAAAAGATGAAAAGTGTCGCATATATTTTTGGTTACCTTTTCTTTAAACTTTAACTTCTTGACCTTTATTTTCTAGGAGAAGAAATAATTATCTAATATAATAAAGTGGCAATTTTCTTCCACCCCCGCCACAAAAATGGGACATTTGGCAGTGTCTAGAGATAATTTTGGTTGTCAAAACTAAAGGAAATGCTACTGGCATCTAGTGGGTAGAGGCCAGGGATGCTGCTAAACATCCTACAATACACAGGACAGTCCATCCAGCAAACAATTATCTGTCTCAGATGTCAATAGTGCTGAGATTGAGAAACCTTGATATATTTATTACAGTGATTCTGAATCCGTCTTCTACTTTGTCACCTTCTCAGCTTTCATATATAGAAATTTGGAAGTTCTTTTTATTAGTACATTAGAAAGTAAAGCATAAAATGAGTCTGGATTCTGATTTTGCTCTTGCTGTTTACTTTCTTCCTGTTTCTTGCCTGATTTTGGAGATAGAATTCAATCCTATGTAACTTCAATTTCTGTATTTAGAACCCAGATTATTTTTCAAGTTTGTGCTATGATTGCTAAATGACATTTAAAAACCCTTATATTAATTTATATCTTGCTGAGAAAGAATTATGCAAAGTGGATGGAAAGGGTTATTATATGGAAATGCCTATTTAACATTCAATGAATAACTCTTTGCTTAGTGAAAACTTAATTTGATAAATTTATAGCATTGAGGAAGTAAGGATGTTATTTATTTTACCTGAAGCTTTTTTGAAGTAATATTCAAGCTGTATTAAGATATGGAACATTTAGTGTGATTCTATAGTCTCTTTTAAATGGCATTCAGAGATTAAAAATAAAACACATAAATAAACAACCTAATTAAAAGTGGGCAAAAGATTGGAACAGAAACTTCACCAAAGAATATATAGGGATGTCAAACAATCATTTGCAAAGATACTCAACATCATATGTCTAAAGGGAAGATACAACTACACATTTATTAGAATGGCCAAAATTCAAAACACCAACAACATCAAATGCTGGTGAGGACGTAGAACAGGAACCCTCATTCATTACTGGTGGAAATGCAAAATGATGTGATCACTGGGAAGACAGTGCAACAGTTCCTTATAAAACAAAACATACCCTTATCATATGATCCAGCAACAACACTCCATGATATTTATCCAAATAAGTCAAACATTTATGTCTACATATTAACTAGTACATGAATGTTTATAGCAACTTTATTCATGAGTACCAAAACCTGGAATCATCCAACATGTTCTTTGGTAAGTGAATGGATGAATAAACTATGGTACATTCAGACAATAGAAGACTATACAGAGCTAATAAGAAATGAGCTATCAGGTTAGAGAAAGACGTGATAGAATCTTAAATGTGTATTACTAAGTGAAAGAAGCCAATATGAGAAGGCTGCATGCCATATGGTTCAAACTATATGACATTCAGGAATAGGCAAATCAATGGAGACAGTAAAAAGATGAGTGTTTTTCAGAGGTTAGGGAGAGGGAGGAATGAATAGGTAGAGCACAGAAGACTGTTTGGAGAGTGAGCTGCCCTGTAGAATATTCTGATGGCAGATGTGTATCATTATGCAGTTGACCCTTGAACAACATGGGTTTGAAATGCACAGATCCACTTATATAGGAATTATTTTTTCAATAAGTATATCGAAAACATTTTGCAGTTTTGTGACAATGTGAAAAAAACTCACAGGGGAACTGTGTGACCTAAAAATAAAACAATTAAGAAAACGTTATTTTATGAATGTATAAAATATATATGTAGATACCAGTTTATTTTATCATTTACAATCATTAAATATACACAAATATATTATAAAAAGTTATTTATCAAAACATATGCATACACTTGCAGACTATACATGGTGCCATTCTCAGTTAAGCGATAACAGAATTAAAGATGTAGTATTAAATTATAACTGCATAAAATTAACTGTAATAATTTTGTACTTTTTACACTCATCTTGCATGGCCTCCATGATCTCCTCATACTCCTCAATGTTCAGCAGCTTCTCAGGCAGCACCATATTCACAAGGCACAGGACCTTTGTTGGGTGGCCGCCCATCTGCACCTGGAAGCACATCAGGCATGGCACTTAAAAAAATTGTTTAATGAGAAAATTCGTCTAAAAAAATATGAAACTGCCACAGGAATGGGGCCATGAGGCTGGAAATGGGTCAGGGGAAGACTACAGAGGAAAGAATCAACTACATTAAGTAACCATGGAGAAGATCAGAGAGGACCAGGGGCAAGAGAAATGGAACCATGATCCTGGTAAGGATAAGAACAAGGCACTGAGGGCCAGACAACAAAATTCCAAATAGTTTGACCATAAAATATAAACATACTGTGTTTCTAGTGTGCAGAAGGAGTGGAGAAAGGGGATATAAGGGAGAAGGAGAGGCTGTTTTAGAATATATGGGGGTCCTATTCTGTCCTGCTGTGCACCCTATCCCTATTTCAACCCTTTCCTTCTGTGCCTGTGTGGGTGCATGTGTCTGTGTGGGCCTGTGTGTGTATTCCCCCAGTCCCCTCCATTCCCTGACCCTCCACAAATCTCTTCCTTTCACTTTTTTTTTTTTTTGAGACAGAGTCTTGCTCTCCCACCCAGGCTGGAGTGCAGTGGTGCAATCTCTGCTGACTGCAACCTCCCGGGTTCAAGTGATTCTCCTGCTTCAGCCTTATGAGTAGTTGGGACTACAGGTGCACACCACCACATCCCCACCAACTTTTAATTGTTTTTATTTTTTCTGTTAAAGAAATGCTTTATTAACACAAACACATACACCACAAACTATAAAGAACTAAAAGATTTAAATACCTCTGTCATAGTAATCAGGAGCTAATTCAACATCCAGGGTTGGTGAAATGCTTGAAAGAGAGTACAGTGGATTGGACTGTCATGGTGGAGAGAGCATCTTCACAGGTGAAGGGGAACCCAGCTACAACAGCTTTTTAAATTCCCTCTCCTCTTCAAGGATCATAAGAGGCATTCCATTGGAAGGAATGTGCAATCTGTGCTCTTCAAGCAGGTGAAAACTCTCAAAACCCAATTATTCCTGTTCTCTGATGATATGATCTTATAACTAGAAAAATCTAAAGACTCCACCACAAAACTCTTAGATTTGATAAATGAATTCAATCAATATCAGAATCTAAAATCAATGTACAAAAATCATTAGCATTTCTATACACTAATAATGATTTGGCTGACAACCAAATGAAGAAACCAATCCCATTTAGAATAGCTACAAAAAATTAAAATACCTAGAAGTGTATTTAATCAAGGAGGTGAATCTCTATAAGGAAAACTACAAAACACTGATGAGAGAAATTGTAGTTGACAGAGAAAAATGAAAAAACATTCTATGCTCATGGATTAGAAGAATAAAAATCATAACATGACCATACTTCCCAAAGTAATCTATGGATTCAATGCAATTCCTATTAAAATATCAATGGCATTTTTCACAGAATTAGAAAAAACAATTCTAAAATTCGTATGGAAGCAGAAAAAAAAAAAAAAAAGCTGGAGACCTCACACTGCCTAAGTTCAAATTATACTGTAAGGATATAGTAATCAAAACAGCATGATACTATAACAACAGACACATAGATCAATGGAATAGAATAGAGAATCCAGAAATAAAGCCTCACATTTACAGCCAACTGATCTTTAACAAAACCAACAAAAACATACACTGGAGAAAGGACACCTTTTTCAATAAAGTGCTGGGAAAGAAAAATTGAATCACCATTTGCAAAAGAATGAAACTAGACCCATATTTCTCACCAGGTATACAAGAATCAACTCAAGGTGGATTACATATTTAATTGTAAGACGTGGAACCATGAAAATACTAGAAGGACACTAGGAATAAACTCTTGTAAGCATTGGTCTAAGGAAATAATTTATTACTAAGACCTCAAAAGCACAGGCAACAAGAACAAAAATAGACAAATGGGAGTTAATTAAATGAAAAAGTGTCTGCACAACAAAAGAAATAATCAACAGAGTAAACAGAGAACCTGTGGAATAAAATAAAATATTTGCAAACTATGCATCTGACAGGGGACTAATATCTAGAATTTAAAAGGAACTCAAGAACAGCAACCAAAACTAAATAATCCCATTAAAAATGAAGAAATGACATGAATAGACACTTTTAAAAAGAAGGCAAACAACCAGCAGGCTTACTCAGAATGCTAATCATCAGAGAAATGCAAATTGAAAGCACAATGAGGCCTCAACTTATGTCAGTGAGAATGGCTGTTATAAAAAGACAAAAAGTAAAAGATGTTGGCAAGGATGTGGAGAATAGGAAACTCACATGCCATTGTTGGGAATGTAAACTGGTACAACCTCTATGGAAAAATCTATAAATATTTTTCAAAGAACTAAAAATAGAACTACCGTAAGTTCTAACTACCATATTTTTGGTAGTTTACCAAAAAAATAAACTACCATAGCCAGCATAGATAGCCAGCAATCTTACTACTGACTATATCCCCAAAGGAAAATAAATCATTTTATCAAAAAGACATCTTAACCTGTATGTTTATTATAGTGCTATTCACAATTGCAAAGACATGGATTCAACCTAAGTGTCTATCAACATATTATTAGATAAAGAAAATGTTATATATATACATATATACGTACATATATACATATGCATATGTATACATGTATAGATCATGAATATGTACATGATTTATATGTATATGTATATATAGATATATACATATAGATACACACCTGTATACATATATACACAGATATATATATCATATATTGTCACTCACAAGTGAGGTTAAATAATGTGTACACATGGATGTAGAGTGTGGAGTGACAGACAATAGAGACGCTGAAGGACAAGGGGGAGGAGGGAGAGTGGATGATGAATTACTAAATGGGCATAATGTACATTAATCAAGTGATGAATATACTAAAAACCCTGACTTCACCACTACACAAGGTATGCATGTAACAAAATTACATTTGTATCCTGAAGTTTATACTAAATAAATAAATAAAAAGTTGGGGCCAGTCACAATGGCTTACACCTGTAATCCTGGCACGTTAGGAGGCTGAGGTGGGTGGATTGCTGGAGCACAGGAGTTTGAGAGCAGCTTGGGCAACAAGGCAAAACCCTGTCTCTACTAAAAATACAAAACATTATCTGGGTTTGATGGTATGCATGCAGTCCTAGCTATTCGAGAGGCTGAAGTGGGAAAATCACCTGAGCCTAGGAAGTTAAAGTTGCAGTGAATTGTGATCACTCCACTGCACTCTAGCCTGGGCAATGGGAGTGAGACCCAGTGTAAAAAAAAAAAGAAAAAAAAAAAAAAGAAAAATTACCTACCGACTATTGCTTTTTTGATGAGCCCAAGTGTTGAGAGAATCCACTTAAAAATACTGTTTGTGCCTAATCATCTTTGCTTGGGCAGTTTGTGTCTCCCGTAAATTGTGTATCATAGTAAAAAGTACCTTCTAGTCATTCTCATGTATTTTTCATCATGTTTAGTGCAATACTGTAAACCTTGATCAGCACCATGGGATCCATAGAAAGTGCCAGTAGTAATGCTGGAAGTGCTCTGCAGAAGCAAAGCCATGACTTACAATAAATAGTTGAATTGCTTCATACATACTGTGGATTGAGGTCTGTGACTGCGTTTACCCACCATTTCAAGATAAATGAGTCCAGCTTAAGGGCCACTGTAAAAAAGGAAAAGAAAATTTGTGAAGCCCTTGCTGCACTGTGCCATCAGGCACAAAAACCTTGCACATTTTACAAAGTAAATTTTTATCTCATATTCAAAATGCAGCTATTATGTGGGTGCAGGAAAGAAAGGCATACCTAGAGACCCTAATATAATATGAAAAATGAAGTCATTGTATGGCAACTTAAAGCAAAAGAAAGGTGAAGGATCTAAAGCTGGAGAATTTAATGCCAGTGAAGGATGGTTTGATAATTTTAGAAAAAGGTGACTTTAAAAATGTTAAGACAACAGAAGCAGCAGCTTCTTCTGACTAACAGGCAGCAGAGTTTTCAGACACCATTAAGAAAGTCATGGAGGATAAAGGATATCTGCCTGAACAGGGTTTTAATAAAGACAACATTGCCCTATTCTGGAAAAATCAATGCCAAGGACATTTATTACTAAGGAAGGGAAGTGAACACCAGGATTTAAGACAGAATGGGACAGGCTAACTCTACTCTTTTAAGCAAATGCGGTTGTGTTTATAATCAGGACTACTCTTATCTATACAGCTACTAAATCATGAGCCTCAGAGGCAAAAGATAAACACCAGCCTCCAGTCCTTTGGTTGTACCTTGAAAAGGCCTGGACAATGAGAACTCTTTTTATGGATTGATTCTCTCCCTGAAGTTAGAAAGTACATTGCCAGTAAGACACTGCTTGTTAAAGTTCTTTTGATATTGGACAATGCCCCGATCATTAAAAACCACATGAGCTTAATACTGAAGTCATCGAAGTGGTCTACTTGCTCCCAAATGTGTCTAATTTAGCCTCTAGATCAGGAGGTCATAAGGATCTCTGAAGCTCATTACACATGGTCCTCTATGGAAAGGATTGCCAACGCTATAGAGGAAAGAACCCTGAGAGAGAGAGAGAGAGAATATAATGAAAGTTTGAAAGGATACACCATCGAAATTGCCATTGTTGTTGCAGAAGAATCCATAAAAGCCATCAAGCCCCAAACAATAAACTCCTGCTGGGAAAAACTGTGTCCAGATGTTGTGCATGACTTAACAGGATTTATAACAGAGCCAGTAAAGGAAATCGTGAAAGAGATTGTGGAGATGGCAAAAGAGATTGTGGGGGGTGGGGTGAAGAGTTTCAAGATATGAGTCTTGGAGAAATTCAAGAGTGAATAGACACCACACCAGAAGAGTAAACAGATGATTCCCTGATAGACATGAATACTTCCAAACCAGTGCAGATGATGGGGAAGAAGATGTAAAAAAAAAGAAGCAGCACTATAAAACAAGTTGACGTTAGACATCTAGCAGAATGATTCTGATTATTCAAAGCTACCTCTTTTACAGCACAGACCCTTCGATGATACTGGCACTAAATCTGAAGCAAATGATAAAAGGATTGGTGCCATACTGAAACATTTTTAGAAAAATGTCAGAGAGAAATTATGATCGTTTTCCATAAAGTGACACCATGTACCTGCCTCCACTGCCTCCCCTTTCACCTCCTCCACATCTTCTACCCCTGCATCTCCTTCGTCCTCCACCTCCTCCTCAGCCTACTCAATGTGGAGGCAATGAGGATGAAGACCTTTATGATGATCCACTTTCACTAAATGAATAGTAAGTGTATTTTCTCTTTCTTAAAACTTTCCTCAATAATATTTTATCTTCCCTAGCTTACTTTATTGTAAGAATACAGCATATAATACATATAGCATTCAAAATATGAGTTGACTGTTCATGTTATTGGTAAGGTTTTGGGTCAACAGTAGACTATTAGTAGTTAGGTTTTTGAGGAGTCAAAAGTTGCACATGAATTCTTCACTGTGCAGGGGCCCCATACGGTACCTAACCCATTGTTGTTCAAGGGTCAACTGTATATTTGGCAAACTCATAGAAAGTACAGCACTACAGACTTTGGGTGCTGATGGGATAATGTAGGGTTATCGGTGATCACAAATGTACCATACTGGTGCAGGATGGTGATAGCAGGGGAGGCTGTGCATGTGTGGGAATAGGGGGTATGGTGGAACTCTGTATTTTCTACTTGATTTTTCTGTGAACCTAAAACTGCTCTAAAAAATAAAATCTATTTTATTTAAAAAAGAGCAAAACATAGAGATCATTAAAGACAAGAGAAAAGTCATGTTAATTGAAAGAAATTGAGAGTGTTGAAAGAGGAGGGAATCTAGAATTTGGAAACTCTAGCACAGCAAAATGCCAGCTAGACAGGTCTTCATATTCCAGGTGATACATAGGCACTAAGTGACCATAGTGCCCAGCAAGCTCTGACACTGGCTAAAGGGTTTTCAACCCGATCCTTTGAATAATTTTCTACTGTTTGATAGGTCTGTATCTCCAAATTTATAAGTGAAATCAATGAGTAAATTCTACATGTATGTGTATAATTTTAAAATTGATTTAAAAAATTGTATAAAATCAGGTAAATTCAATTTATTAGTTCTTACATGTATTAAATGATAAAAATCTATGCATATTTTATATTTTTATAATTGAACTGTTATTATTATTATTTTCTCATGTATAGATTCACCATGATAAAAAGGACAAGATATATATTTTTGGAAAAGCAATGGTTCTTACACCAGGAAGACTTTTTCAAGCAGATTGCTGGGCCCCATCCCCAGAGTTTCTGATTCAGTAGGTCTGGGGGCGGGACCTAAGAAGTTGCATTTCTAATAACATGTTGCTGAAACTGCTGGTGCAAGATCTCACTTCAAACACTACTGACATGTAATTAGTGTTGAATAAAGTGATTTCTCATTCATGAGTTAATCTTTATCACAACCAATGCACATCATTATTCTCATTTTATGCAAGTAGACTCTGAGCCTCAGAGGGTTAAATAGATGTCCCACGATCACTCAAATGATGTGTCAAAAAGAACAAGAGGGAAGTCTTTTTTGTACCTACTGTTTTCTGGTATCCTTCCTTTGATATGTAGGATTATCTCTAATATTGCATTTGATTGTGCTTTATTTCAGAAGGTGGAGTTTTGGTCTACGTATTATTTCCTCCATTATTTACAGCAAGTGCTATTATTCATGCCTGAGTCAGCATTTTTGTTACTTTTTCATTCGTGTGTAAAACATTGTCTGTGAATGGAATAAAACATTTATAATAATAGACAGAATATAAATTTCAGAGAGGGAGTGGGTAAAATTTTTATTACATGTTTTAGACACAGTGGTCCTTGGCCCTGTGTCATATGTTCAATTATTGCTACACTCTCTTTATAACTATGAACTTGAATTTCAGAGACTGAAGCAAAAGAAATTTGGAGAATGAAAGTGAATTAACATTTATTCAGGACCTACCTGAGATAGACACTTTATTAAGCCTATTATCTCACTTTTAATAAGGATAGAGGGAAATTAGAACAGAGGAAGATATGAATATGCAGGCAAAATTAAAATATTATTTGTGACAAACTAAAACAAATTTTAAGTTTCAATATATAAAATATTGTCTATGAATGGAATAAAAGCCTTTATAACAATGGACAGATCCAAATTTCTAATATGCTATAATTCTGATTCAAATTAAGTACTGATGAATCCACACTTTCTGCAATATCACTTTGCAAAGCAAAATTATGCCAGTTGACTCCTGTCTTCAGAGTTTGAGAGTTCTATTTCTTCAAGTATATAGTTTTAAAATTTTTAAATTATATGTATATTCATATTTATTTCCAGGCATTCTGCCTACTTTTGTTCTGGTCTTTCCATGTTTTTTTTCTTTTTCTTTTTCCCTCCTTCACTGCTTGAGTCCAACACAAACGATTCCCTTTCAACGCACGGTTCTGCTCATTATTTAAGATGGAAATATGGCTAAAAAGGCATTTTTCTCATGCTATTTCTAGGATACCTCAAATTCAGCCTTGCTTCTAGTCCAATTCTTATGGAAAACCCAACCAACAGCTTCTGGAAAACCTAACCAGCATCTCCAGCAAAACAAGTTTATATTCCGTGGCCCATTTACCATCTACTCCAGTAAAAAACAAATTGGTTGAACCGTATTGCCATTATAAGTCTATTGTAGCAGCAAATTTTATGGAATAACTCAACCATAATTACAAAGAAAAACCAACATAGCAATAAAGCAATTTTAAAGAGTATTTCTTATTTAGCCCAAATTTTCTATTCTCGGAAAATGGTCATCTTAAACCCAAGAAGGGTCAGCACTGGCAGGAGACAAACAACAGACTGCTGATGTGTTTCTTAAAAAGTCACCATCTTCACAGGAGGACTTGACTCCAGGCTGTAAAAATGTATTCTCAAATTTTACAAGAACAAAAGTCTCTCCCGAGTGGTGAGAGTGTAGAATACGTTTTCACAAGATGGATCTTCCAGGAGTATAAATGGGTGATTGCCCTTTATATGCAAGGTTTCCACTTGCCTTAGGAAGGTTTGTAGTTTACATATAGACTCTGGAAGCACAGGGCTCACTATTAGAACAAGAACTTTAGTCTACAAATAGCATAGCTTATCCTCTGTTTGGTCTGGTGGGGCAGTGAGTGTGTTGGCACCGTTTTCTTTTATCATCGGCTCATCTGAAGTTCATGACTAATTGCTTAAAAAATATGCAATCACCTTTTTAATGTATTTAACTAATTTTCTTCTTTGTTACTCTGACAACCTTTTATTAAATGCCTTTTTTGAGTACAGTTGACATTATAAAAATTTTTTTCATCATGATCCCATTGAGCCTTATGGCTGAAATTTCCTGGTCTATATTAACTTTAAAATAAACTCACACTGCTTTCTCAATGAAATAGCCATTTCTTTTTGTTTTGACTTGGCATTCATCATATATTCAGTTTTCATATCCATTGTTTTTAATTTTTTGCCTTTTAAAGAGTTCTAGCACAGAATTAACTGTGCTGAGATGTAAGGATATGTTTGTTCCAGCAGTATGAAAAATAAAACTAGATTTGTCTTTTAAAAGGGATACCAGTCTCAGATATTTCCTTATAGCAATGCAAAAACAAACTATTATGACTCAGTCATGGGATTGCTGGATTGTCTGGCTTTGAATTCCTAGTTAGTCTCAGTTGCTTATTTTTTAAAAACGGGATTATATAAATTGCTATTCAAAGCATCATTTTGATTATTAAATGTGAAAATATTTGTTTTGAGCAAGCCCTCAATAAAGAATAACTCTATCGTGTACAAGTTACTTGGTTCAGTGGCGGTATTGTTTTAATTTATATTTTAAAATTCTATGGCAACCAGAATCACTCTAGTATTGCCCTGATTTTCTCTTTATTTCTTTATTTCTCCAGACTTCCGATGTATTTCTGTCATGATGCAATTTGACAAGTAATTAATTTGTTGATGGCTAGGGAGGAAGGCAGTTTCCGAGCCCTCCCTGGATACACGGGTCTTTGGCAGAATTGGTCCCCACTTTGCTTTAAAGGGACAATAAAGGGAAAGCTGGGTCTTCACAACCAGGTATGAAAATGTTAGGCGGTGGATTACTTTTGGTTTATGCATGTTGGTATGTAAGTGACACTGCCTATCCTCTCAGGGCATAGGATCGACCTATATAGAAATAATTGAGGAGCCCACCCAGTTTGTTGACCTAACCAGACTTTGAGAACAGGACTGAATTTTGTCCAATTTAGGGCACAATGAGTTTTCAGGCCATGAGAACATTTCAGGGTCGAAAAATGTTAAGGGAACTTTGCCATTATTCTGAGTCAATGTCCCATAAATGTATGGGCCATGTGTTAGGAGGACGAAAGGGCAGTGAGGTGATTGGAAAAGTAGAAAGAAGGTGTGTCCCTGTTTTTTCCCTCAAACCTCTTTGACTCTGCTGGCTCATCTCCTTTAGAGTCCTGTTCCTCTCCCAGAACATTAAACATGGGGATTTACAGGGTTCCTTCCTTACACCACTGCTCTTCTCACTAAACACACTCTGGAGTGATCTCATCTACTCTCAGAATCTTCATTACCACCTATATCTCCCTTTCAGATATTTCCCCTGACACTCACGTTCTTCATTCCAACTGCTGGTTGTATTATTTCTGTCAATGGGTTTCATGGGCTGTTCAATCTCAGTGCATGTCAAATTAAAATCTTCATGGTACCAACTCAGCAAACTCCCATCTCTGTAGATTCTGTGTTATCACTGTGCATCTGTTCCTCAACTTAGAATTATCTGTGGTTCCCTCCTCCCCTTCAGCTTCCACATCCATTAGGACTTGACAATTTTACTTTTTATTACTTAAATCTGTGTCTTCTAGTCTATGTCCAACTCCTATGCATTATCTTTTTTTTTTTTTTTTTTTTTTTTTTTTTTGCTGTATTTGCAGTAGCCTTCTAACTAGATCCATTCTCCACACAGCCACCAGAATGATGGATATGAAATGTAAATCTTATTATGTTTCTTTCAGCCATAAGGTAAAGTTCAAATCCTTAGGGTGACATAAAAAGCCTTCCATGATCTGCTACTGACTGAACACTCATGGTCCATACTGAGTGCTCCAGTTTTATGCAGCAGCTTCTGGGCCTCTGCCCACAGCAAACTACTTTTCTGTATCATTTGTTGTTGTTGCTATCTCCTTGAACTTTTGTGCCATTCCTTACCTCTCCACCTACATAAATCCTACAGCTTCTTTAAATCTTAGTTGAGATGATCACTTCCTCCAGGAGCCTCCATTGTATTGATTTGCCATTTAAGTTCTGTTATCATTTGTCGTAATTCGAGTTCTTTAGAAGCAACGTATCAGAGGAAAATTCATGGAAAAGTGTTAAGAAGCATTCCCTGGAAAAACCAACTGGGAAATGAGGAAGATGGACTAATAGGGAAAATGAATCAGACAGATAAAATTGTGTTATCAAGCAAAATTCTACAGTAACTTTGGCTCAGTCTCCCAGGGAGGCTCTGAAAAGAAAAACGTGTAGGTCACACCTCAGAGTTGTCTTGATTGGCATAAAGGAGATGAAAGAGTTACAGTTCTGCTTCCTGCAGTTATTGTTAGGGGCTACCCTCCAGGACAATGTAAATTCTCAGCCATTTGTGTAAATAGGCAAATGTGTACTGGCTTGTGTGAGTGAAAGCACATTTCACAAGAGTTGCACAATAATGGTAAAGAGGTCAAGGGAGTAAGACTGGAGCATCTGTTCCTGGATTCAATTCTTGATGGTTCTATAATATTGCTATATTAAAAAAGTGAGGCTTATGTAGCTTATCACAGCCTGGGAAAACATACTACAAAAGGGACTGTGGGGTATTTCAGTAAGAGAGGATGGGGAGGGGCTTTTTATAGGGTTCAGGCTTGTGCTGAATGATTCTCAGGAGGGCTTAGGGAAGTGGCCACCAGGCTTCTGTTGATGCTGTTGAGGAGCAGCAGCAGTTCAGCAATTGGGTACCTCAATGATCTTTGTCTGAGAGGCAAAAGATTGCAGTAGGGCTGAGATGTCATTGGTGGGAAAGCAGCAGTTGACTCAGAAGATGTAGCTATAAAGTGTTAGTCATTTTATAGCTACAACATGGACTTGGAGTTATACTGAAAACATTGTTTTCTATAGACCTTGCTAGGTATAATTGAAAACATTCTATTAGGAGAAGCACAGTTTAATTATCAGCAGGGTTTATTTTCACTTTCTCATCAATCATCACCATCATGAGTTAGTCCATAAATCCTACTATACAGGGAAGATTAAACAACCAACATACTACTCAGCTTTGGGGGTTTATGGTTTAAAGCAATTTCCTCTCAAACAGAAATTCAGACAAGCTCGTAATATGTCTCAATTGCTTTTTTGGGTGCTAAAACACTCCAGTTTATATTAGGTGGTTACTATCAGGAGACTTTGGGCAAAAGGTTGGGACTGACAGTCAAGTTGATGTGGCAGTCTGGTGCTCACTTAATACTCTACTACTCTGTGTGCTTGGAGATGGAAAGAAAGCAAATGAAACATTTCTTTTTTCCAGATAGGCCACATTTCCAAAGTTATTTTCACTGGCTTATTGAAGCTGAATGATCATTAAGGTCCCTGCACAAAACAGATACACTCAAACTGAGTAATCGGAAGAAAGTATAATACAGGGATCAGTTGGAAAGATGTGGACAAGGAAAACCATATGGGAAGTCAAGAACCCGGAACTAGTGGAGACTGTTATTCCTAGGCCCAAAGGAGTAAGGGAAGGAAGTAGTGATAGAATCTAGAGACAGAGCAGATTGTCTGGAAAAGGCAGCCTGACAGAAAAATGATCTTCATTCATGGGATAGAGCAAGCTGAGGTGATCCTCCCTCCAAGGAGCCAGGGGCAAAAATGCTCAGGCTTTATTCTGCTTACTTCCCTCTGTGTCTTACTGGTGCTCTCCACTGGCCAATACAACAGGAAACCAGAAGGCAAGGGGACTCTTTGAAAAGGTCCATTCGAATCAGCCTCCTGGATCAGAGTAGGATGGATCTGAAGTGGTAGATGGAAGAAATCTGGCACAGCCCATCTAGAGTGATGATAGAATTTTCTCAGCTGTTATGGATCAGAGGTCTCTGAATCTGCCTTCATCTGAATTGTCATATTTACGTCAACAAAGAGGAATATGAACCAAATTGGCCCATGGAAAGTTTGGCAGTGAATAACAAAGTTCTGGGATCTGTTGCCTTTGACTATAAACTGTTCTGAAGATTGCTGGAATAGCTTAAAGCTCACCAGATTGCTACGTCTCTAATTATAGGTAAAATAGTAGACTTGCAAAAAAAAAAAAAAAATAGATTGTACTCATCTGTGAATATGATGACAAGAAATGTACCCATGTATTGCATCTAGTTATTTCAGGAATAAATATTTGATTTTGGGCCATTTACAGTTGTTTATTAATATGCCAAGAGTTTGCTCTACAGGTAATTCAATTATGTCATGGCATGTGAATTTGCCTAAAGGTTTTCAACAAATCTTAACGTATATAAGTAGTGTCAAGATCTCTACAAAAAAGACACTTGTGCCCCACACATAAAATTTAGAAAATGCTGTTTTGAGTTGAGAGTTACATGAATGAAAAACATACAAAGGAAAAGCACTTAGCAGTTTTCTCATAGGCAAATTTAATTGTTGAAGTCTCAGAAGTAGTTGAGAATAGCAGGAGGATGGTTGTTGGGGGGACGGTAGGGAATGCCATTGTGAACAGCTATTCTGGAGATCAGTGGTAGGTAAATTAGGCAAAAGGATCTGGGAGAACACATCTACCTGGAGCGATGTTGTCTGCATCAATATCGACATCACCTCTTTCTCTAACCAGCGAGCAAAGGAGCAAAGGAGCAAAGATTATGCACATGAAAGAATGCTGATAAGCACGAAATGACTCAGGCATAAGTCTCAGTAATGGAGGGAATTTCTTTGAAGTCTCAGAAGAAATACAGTTGCCAAATTTCTATAAAATGAGTAAAATTCAATTTCAAGGAAAGATTGAAATAATTCAGTTTAGAGAGGTCAAGAATAGGGAGGAAAAATAAGTGTGACCAAAGCAAGCAATAATATGGAAACTGGAAAATAAATATTACTAAGAATTCAACAATGTATCAGGCTTCCTTTTAGAAATATGTGGTGCGTGAAATACATTATGGAGGCATGACTAAAGGATAGAAAAGCTTTCAACCATGTTAATCCATGTTAGTCTTTGAATGCCATATGACCCGGGGCAAGTCTTTGCATCCATTTGGTGCCAGTTTTCTTATCTGTAAAGGCCAGAGTTGGAATTGGTAATCTTGAGAGATTTTTTAAAATTCTTATTTTCATTTTTTACCCTGTAGTCCATGTGGTCAGTAAACATTTTTCTAATGGTAAATATATATTACACTAAATAACCCTGTTTCCTGCCAAAGACTCTAATCTTTATTGATTTATTTAATTGGGTATAACTCACAAAGAGGAAGTTTGTAAGTGCACAAATCTCAAGTGGAGAGCTCAGTGAATTTTTACGTGCATCTGTCTAATCACCACCCGAATCAAGACAAAATATTTCTAGCACCTCAGAAGGTTTTCCTGTGCCCCTTCCCAGTCAATACCGTCTTGTCTAGTAGTCATCTAGTCTGACATCTATTTTATTTTATTTATTTATGTATTTATTTTTGAGATGGAGTTTTGCCCGGTTGCCCAGGCTGGAGTGCAGTGGTGATCTTGGCTCACTGCAACCTCTGCCTCCCAGATTCAAGCAATTCTCCTGCCTCAGGCTCTTGAGTAGCTGAGATTACAGGCATGTGCCACCACGCCTGTTTAATTTTTGTATTTTTGGTAGAGACAGGGTTTCGCCATATTGGCCAGGCTGGTCTCAAACTCCTGACTCCTGACCTTGAGTGATATGCCAGCCTGGGCTTCCCAAAGTGCTGGGATTTTAGGTGTGAGCCACTCTGCCTGGCCTGACTTCTATTTTAGTAGTTGATTAATTTTATTTGCCTGTTCTTGAATTTTATATTCATAAATCATGAAGTATTCAAACACAGTATTCTCTAACTTAGTTGTTGTGTTATTCAAAATAGATAATCTTTAAGTGTAATTGGTATTAATAATCTTATTATGATGTTGTATAACTTTATGTACTCTTTACATTTTATACAACTAAGGTGATCTACTCTACTTTTTATTTATTGTACAGCTAATTGTGTGGTTTTCTTTCAGATGGGAATAGTCTCCATTCTCAAATACGACTGTCTAATTATCACTCAAATGTCAAAATCCATTTCAAGTCTACTGCCTCTGGAAAATCTTTTTCTAACTATTTCAGTCCACGTCACTGCCCTGTTTTCTTATCTCTATGTTGTTCTTAGTCTATATTATTTACCATGGATATTAATTATATAGTACTTTATATTTTATCTGTTCCACATATTTGTGGTATCTTCCGTCTAAAAAATTGCATGTGCCAATGAAAAGGCAGTTTCATCTGTTATTTTTTAAAATCCTAGAATAATAAAAATACCACAGAATAGAAATGGTTGACAATATGTGTGTGTGTGTGTGTGTGTGTGTGTGTGTGTGTGTGTGTGTATGTGTCTGTGTCTGTGTCTTTCTCTCCATTGTATAGTCACTGTATGAAAATGTGAGCACTGGAGTCAAACAGCCTGAGCTTGGATTGAAGCTACCATTTATAAGCAGTGGATTTATGGGTAAGTTACCTAAGTTACCTAACTCTTTTAAGCTTTGATTTGCCATCTGTAAAATGGAGGTCATGGCAAAATTTAACAAACATGTAAAGTGCTCAGGACTTTTTGTCTTAATGAGGCATTTAGTCTTATTATACTCTGTTCCAAAATCACCCTTTATATGTGGTTGTGTCACATTTTCATGAACATGACTCTGGTCTTAGAACTGAGCTAGTGAATTGTGTTTAAGTGCTTGTCTCTCAAAAAATTGTCTTAGAGTGATACATTTCAGACGATCAGTTAAAGAAATAACTCTTTTTCCTACTTTTAGGCCTGTATCAGTTGGTTTTAATACAAGCTACTAGCAGGAATTGCCACTACCTTCTGATGTAGCATTTACTAACCTCTTGTTAGGTTCCAGATTGGGGTGTGCGCATATGTGTGTGTTTTGGGGGAATGGCATTAGGTTTTTAGTAGATGAAATATGTAATGTGTAACTAGTTAATGGAAATGACCTGAAATATTCCTACTTGAATTTCTAGGATGGCTTTTTCTTCAGTGAAATTTTTGAAATAAATAAAATTAGAAGTAAAATATTATTAAAATAGTGTAAAATATCTCTTTTTAAAGTGACTTTTAGCCATAGACTCAAGGAAATGAGATATTTATTTGTATTCAAAACTCTAGTGAGACTATAATTTGGTTAAAGAACTCCTAGAGGAATATTAATCCAAATTTATTAGAAAATAATGGAAAGCCATTCTTTTGAGGACTGCAATTCAAATGATTTCCAGTCTTGTCTTCATGTATTCTATGTAAATATCGACCATTTAAAGTTAAGCCTTGAAATGCAGGGAGGATGGAGCATGCCATTACATACTGTTGTGGTTACACTACAGGGTAACAAGCCTGTGCCAGAGATCTTCTCCTGCATCAGCCTTCTGTTCAAGTCAACATATCATTAAAAACAAAATCCCCCAAAACAGCAAAAAAATTTTCATGGACTCCAAGACGAATGTAGCTTTCTTACCATATTAGAACTAATTCAATTCTAACATAATACCCTGTTTCTCTCATCTGTTCCAATTCGTGGGTATTTACATAGCAATTTTGGTCCATATTTTGGTAATGATGTAGATTTATGGAGGCTCATAATAGATGACTCATACAAAATCTTTTTTTTTTTCATTTCTGGAATCCTCTTGGCATGACTTCCAAAACTCAGCCACTAATAGAACATAAATATAGAGTGGCTATGTTTCTATTTCTAGAAAAAAGTGTAGTAAACTATAGTACTTAAGACATGGGGGTGGTTGGATTTGGGTATTTCCAAATCAGCAAAACATACTCATTTGCAACTTTTAAGGGTCATTTTCATTCTGAGTTTATCTTGGTGTTTTGTAATAACATGACTGACTTTGGCAATTCCATTTATATACACATTCTATATTTTTTCTTTAGTTTTTTCCTACTTATTCTTGGAGAAACTCAATTGGGTTCTAAGAACATTTTGGGAAATTTGGAAGTTTAGAGCAAATATATAAAACTTTTAAATATCCTTTTTGTTAAAAGGATTTATTTATCCTGCTGAAAAAATTTTAGCACTTGCTGTTTAGTATGTTTGCTAGGTAATATGGTATTAAAATTGGAATTGAGTTTCATTTTGATATCTTGCAATGAAAATAAATATTTTGTTTTAAGTAAAAGGAGAATCTGTTTCAATGTGTGAAATAATACAGAAAGAAAGGAACATATTAACTTAAATATGTAAGTTCAAATTTGCCATTAAAATGTTTACTCTTAGTTTTTTATCTAAACCTGAAAACAACCATGAATCAGATTCCTTCATTTTTGGAAATGGAAGAAAACTTGATTTTTTTGAAACTGAGATTTATAATCCCTTCAATATTCACCAAATGATTAAAACTGAGAGCCTGCTATATGCCAGATGCGTTAAGATCCAAGGATTCAGTGGTAAGCAAAACAGATGCAGACACTGCCCTGGCCTCCTGGAGCACACAAAAAAGAGTCACACATTTTCTTCATGACTTTTTTATCTTGCAATGCAATTTATACATTAATTATATGTAAACGACTATTCAATATAATACTATATACTGAATTCTTAATCATATCACTTACATGATGATGATTCAAGTATATAGTTAATGAAAATATTATGCTTAGTCCTTATCAAATACTATTTACAGAAAAAAATCTGTATAGAAACTCCCAGTACTCTTGAATGTTTACATTTTATTGCTATCAAATAAAGATGCAAGTAATTGCTAAAAATGACATCTATAAATATTCATAAGTGAGACACGATGTTTGTGTATCCTAATTGTATTTTAAGCATACACAGTTTAATCAAAGGCAGACTTTAAAATGATAATTAATGTAACTGACATTGCACTAATGCAAGACATTTATAGAAGGTACATTTATTAAGTTAAGCACATTTATAGCACATGTGGATGCTGGATAATTAAAATAACCTCTGCGTGGAAATTTACTTTAGAAACGAACACAGGAAATCTTTTAATTTTCATGTTTTGAGTAATTGTATTTGAATATTCTTTTCTTCCCAGAAGTGGTTATTTCATTTTTTTAAAGGGAATTTAATAAGTTTAAATTTCTTATTTTTCCAGATATGTTAAGGAAATAATAGGTACTGTAACTCTGATCAAGTGCTTTATTCCCAGCTCCAAAATGTTTAATAATTTTCGCATAATATTGATTGTATTTAGTTTTGTGTTACATTCCCTAATTTCTATGACTTTTATTAAAAAGATGAGTGTTAGAGTTTATGCATATATACTATGGTGGACTAGTGACATACCACCCTAATCTCTCTTCTGGATTACAGGAATTATTCTTTTAGCTGCTGATAGTGCTGCTGGAAGAAGGTCATCAGCTATCAATCCTCTTTGGGGATGGTACCACATCCCCTGTCTGAAGCAGCCCACATTCAAACATTGGTCACTGTAGAGTAGGAAGACTAGCCAGTCTCTGAGGGGCTTTTTAGCTTCAGAGCACCTGTGGGGTCTGCTGAGACTGTTGGTGTTGGTATTGCAGGGTTACTGTTAAACTCTGCTCCTTACCTCTTCTTTCCACAGGTATTGCTCCTAAGAGCTATCTCAAATAAACATTCCATCTCAGAGTGGGCTGTCTGAGGAACTCAAGCTTGGAATGTGCCCACTGACTCAGAAGTCAAATGTCATTGTGTATCGACAGTAAATTCAAGCAGCTATTATTGCATTGAAATGTATTCTGGTCAGTTAATTGATGTAAATATTAATGAAGATAGAGAATTTTTATTTTAGTAGTATTTTTTGATTCTTTAAAACAATCAACTTCTTCACTTAATCATGGTTAGCTAATGATTAATTAAAAACAGATGAACAATACTGCAAATAATTGATCTTAACAGAAAAATAAAGCAATTCCATAGAAGTCACATTTTCTTTGGTGAAAGCCTTAGTACTATTTTGACCTGCTGATTTAGCAGGCTGCGATCTGATTTTAAACAAAGGAAAAAAAGATGAAACAGACGCTTGTTAATCATGCTGGAACTTCTAAAACAGCTGTTGCTATGGGAGATATTGTCCCAGTATTTCTTTTGAATTTTACATGAGGACATTTACTCCCTTTTCCACATCGCAAATTACAGGAGTGATTTAGGTAGTTCTAAGACACCTAACCCCCTTTTCCTCTTTGAATGTACAACACTGCTATTTGGCATCCATTTGAATGTAATGCCTTTTCAGCAAAGCAAGGAAATGTCTATGAACTATAATTGCTCCCTGCAAACGTGCTTTATTATTAACACAATTTCTCAAGTAAGCTGTAAAGAATAGAGACTGTGCTAAGGGAGTTAATAAAACAATACCACTATTTCCCTAGCCAGTTTTTCCAGGTGCTGCCCCTCTCAAACAAAATCTATAGTTGCAGAATAGCATAACCCCTACACATGTATCAGTGGTGAAAACCGGAGAGGTGAGGCTCGTCCAAGAGAAACAAGATTAAAAATTCAGCAAGAGACAGAAATCTGGACATGCACCAAGCAACTTTTCATCAGCATGTCTGCCTGAGAGGAAACATTTTCCAGTGTCCTCCTTCCTTTTTCTTTGAAAATGAGCTCAACGGCCGTGTTCCCAGGCACTGTAACAAATGAGCTGCTTCAGGCACAGAGAGGCATTAATAAATGATGCTATTTGTTAAAGGTAGCTTAGACGTCCCGCTCCCTCAAGTCGATGTCAAACCCAGTGAAACAACAGCTCTAACAAATTTCTCTGCGGTCCACATTGGGTCTTGATTGTGTTTTGTTTTATGGCGCAGGAGGTTCAAGTGGACAGGGCAGATGTGGTGGGGTGAAGGAGCTCTATTATATATGCTGACCTCTATTAAGGAAATGGCAGAATTTCCGGAACTCGTTAGCTACTTCCTCTTAGTATTTTCCACTTTCTCTCCAGCTGTGGATGCCGAAGCCCTTGAACAAAGGCGCAGAAGGCCCAGAGCCAGCAGAGGGCGCATCCCTGGGCCCTAAGCCGAGGAGGCTTCCACCTGTCTACAGGAAACAACACCGCTTGCAGTTGCAAGGTTTGTCCTCAACCTACTGTTATATGGCTTGAGCCATTAATCCACCCCTATCACGCAGGAACATTCAGAAGTTAGGGACATTAAAAACACACAGGGCTCAAGTGTTTTGCACTAAGCTTGTTTACAGGAAAAGGAGAGCCTGGTGAGTCATCCTTCTATTTTCAAATGGAAACTACCCAGAATTTGTGAGTGCACTTGCAACTCTACGCATTTAAAGCGATCAAACATTAAATATTAATGTGAATGACGTGGGAGCAGAACGCTGTTTACCAGGTAACTATGATAGAATGATTTTAAAGGTATTATGAGAAGGCGGGGAATTAGAAAGATACTTTGCCTTAGCTGTTTTTATTTTTTTATCCACCTGGGTATAGGAGAACTATTCAGTATTTGGTGGGGAGCAGGGTAACAGAAAGGTTACCATCATTAGTGATTCTAAATTACAGCAAACCCATTGCAAGTGGCAATTCGCCAATAGACCATGATACAGGCTGTAGCTTAAAACAGGAAAAGGAAGTGGGGCTAAAGGAGGAGAGAGGATAAGAAGAGCGTTAACACTGGTGGAGGATTCAAAAGAAGCCTTGCTGCCCTTCTCTGAACACTGTCACTCTCCTTCCAGTGAGGTGCTACACAGTTATTTTAAAGCTATGTCATTCTATACCTTTGCAGAGCCTTGCAGGTTGGTGAAATCAGCTAACTGGGTGAGCTTATCTTCTGTATATTCATTCAAGTGATGTAAATACTGAACAGAATGGACCTTATGGTATGTGTCTAGGAGCCTTCCTCTAAGGTGACACTGTTTAATTAATCAGTATTGCTTAACATAATTTGTTTAATAAAATATAAACCCTGCTAATTTGCTTTAATTCAATCCACACATCTTCTGTTGTCTTCAAGACCAAGACTTGCCAAGTGGCTTGCTGAATAAAGACACACTTTATCATTTTCAAGTCAAGAAAGCAGAGAGCTAAAGCACAGACTTCCAAGCTAGCCTGCCTCAGTTTTAATCTTGGCTTAAGTTTGTACAGTTACTGTATGTCTTTGAGCAAGTTACTTTTCTTGCCTTAGTTTTCTTATCGGTAAAGTGGGGATGATAATAGTTTACACTTCGGAGGGTTTCTGTGTGGATGAGATGAGTTAGTGACAACTGTATATGCTCAGAAAGCACGGAGTCCACAGTCAGTACTGCCCAAGTGTTTGTTCTTATTGTCATTGTCATAATCATCATCGAGTGATCCTCCCCAAACAGTGATCACATCATGGTCTGTTGGTATTTAACCTATGTTGACACCCAGTGATTACTATTCTACATCTATATGTCCTTGGGTAGATTACCTAATCTCTGTGAGCCTCAGGGATTTTTTTTCCATATAAAATAGAAATGAGAATATGAATTTGATATTCATTTAGTTAAAAGCAGCATATTGAGTAACTAATATGTTTCTTCCATAATCTAGATACTAGAGACGTTTTATTCAAAGTGAATAAAACAAAATGATGTCTAAAAATCATTCTAGAGTTTTCCTGCAAATCTTCCCTGTTGAGGCATCTCTCTTTTAAAAGTGTAGAATATATATACACACACATTTATATATGGGCTAGGAATATACAGTAATATATATATATAGTAATATATACATATATATATATGGGTTAGGAAATGCTCAGCAGATGTAATACATGCAGTGAATATGAGATATCTAAACTATGTGTTCTTCCAAATACAGCATTAATTTGCTGAAAGCTTTTTTCTCCAAGTAGCTGAAGTTGTTAACACTTTGGAAAAAGCAAGTGAATCTGCACATGATTATCTACATCTATATGTCCTTGGGTAGATTACTTAACCTCTCTGAGTCTCAGAGTTTTTTTTTTCTTATAAAATAAGAGTGAGAATATGAATTTGATATCCATTTAGTCAAAAGCAGCATATCGAGTAATTATGTTTCTTCCATAATCTAAGCACTAGAGATGTTTTATTCAAAGTGAATAAAACAAAGTCTTTGCTGTGATGATAAACATATGTAAAAAGTACATAGTATGTTAAGTGGTTTAAAAATGTGCCATATGAATATAAAACAGAAAAGAGGCCAAAGAGTGATATAGAGCAGGAGCAGCAGATATGATAGCTTTTCTAATAGTGGATGCTGGCATGTTTGAAAATTCTTGGTGTCGCAGCTGTAACATTATGAATTTTTTCATCAAAACTGAAAGGTGAAGAAATCTCTTTAAAAGTCTTCACTGGCACATGAGACTTTTCTCCAAGAATCTTCTTTTTGAAGCTACCGCAGAATGGCTTCTGACATTCTGGAAACCAGAACAGGGGCTTTTGCGGGAAAATTCTTCCAATATGCCCCCATGTAGGGAGCATGGCTGGCCGTATCCTCAGGAAAAAGATATTTTCCCATGTGTTCATGGCTTCAGTATCTCTTCATGACAAAAGAAGATAATTATATTTGTATTTTTCAGTAATTAATTGTTTGCTCTGAAATCACTCAAACTTGTTTTTTCTTTTTAAGATGGAGTCTTACTCTGTTGTCCAAGCTGGAGTGCAGTGGCGCCATCTTGGCTCACTGCAACTTCCGTCTCCTGGGTTCAAGTGATTCTCCTGTCTCAGCCTCCCAAGTAGCTGGGACTACAGGCACGGGCCACCATGCCTGGCTAATTTTGTTGTTTTTCTTACAGAGGGGATTTTGCCACATTGACTAGGCTGGTCTTGAACTCCTGACTCAAGTGATCTGCCCTCCTTTGCTTCCCAAAGTGCTGAGATTATAGGGATGAGACACTGAGCCTGGAAAATCACTCAAATTTAACACTGGAATTAGAATTACCAGTATTTTCTATGTAGATACTTTCATTCTCATCTGGAAACTCATAGCTGGAACATCAACAATGCACTGAATTACCTGTATTTCTCCCCTTTAGAACTTTTCCCAGAGAAGTCTTGATGTCCTTGGACCTTTTCAGTTATCATAGCTTAGAAAAAAGCACAGTCCTTAAGAGGCTGTGGTAACTGAAAATTATTTCTGGGCTGTCAGATATGCTTAATAAAAGTTTTAGTAAACTCAGTGACTTCTGTACAGCACATGTAATCTTAATGTGAAAGACATTTTACATTTTTCATCTGGCAAAACCCTATGCAACACAGTTGGAATTATTCTTCAAGAAGTGTCAGCAGGGTGCTGAAACAAATCATGGGCTAAGCTTTGGTCACAGCTTGTCCATTTTTAGGTTCTCCAGGACCCAAATTGTCTATCACTGTATAGAAGACCCACAAGTATCTCTTCCTTCAGCACTCTTCTTGCTATTTCACCTTTTTCTCAGTCCTTACTCTTTTCCAGTTGAAGAGCTTTCCATGTATAAATCAAAAGTGGAGGTTGGTCCCAGAGATTGGACCTGAGTTAAAATCTGTTTTCTATATTTTCCTTGTCAAATAGGATTGTCTGAATTTCAAATCATGTTAGTTTGCTTACTCTGGCTAAATTTCTTATTTCTTTTGTTGATTAATTTTTGATATTTGATCATAGTTGTACAAATATTTTCAATTATTTCCAACTATGTGATTTAGTTTTTAGGCAATACACTGGGTTTCCCCTCCAAATTTATGAGCCTTGTCAATATTATCCAGAACTTTGATGTCTGAACAGGCCTCCCATGAAGAATGTTCTCCTTAACTTTACTTTTGAATGCACTCTATGAAATAGCATGCTGCATTTTTAGATTTGTCACTCATACTAAACTCCACATTCACATACTAGTTATGAATATATTTGGACAGTTGAATTATACAAAGCAATTGTTTTGAGCTTTATCAAGATTAAAGTTCACTTGTATAGAGGACGCATTTTAAAACACTCTAAGGTCTTCTTAAATTTGAGCAACATGTGAATAAGTCACTACCACCAATAGCCTATCTATTCAGGTTCAATGCTGTTTTTATAAGTACTTTCTATTTGGGCTTTCAAAAATGTAAGTGGGATGAGAGAGAGTAAACAGTCGTCATTTGTTCTCTTCCAGGATTAGATTACATGATAGTTGCTTAGTTACAGCTCTACACAGTGTAAGTACCTTTATGTGTAAATACAGATTTCAAAATCTCTAAAGGTGTACCCTGGGTCAGAGAGGTTTTTCGCAGCTCCAGAAAATGCGTGCTCTTGGTTTCTCACAAAAAGGCATCAGCCAAACATGTTTGGTGATGGGAATGTAAATAGTGAAACAAATCTACCAACAGTAATAAGAAAAGAAAAGAACTTACTTGATTCCTAGAACCCAAGGTACAAAAAGGCAAAGCTAACTGGAAAGTGCCTCAGGTGGTGCATCATGTCTACCAGGTGCATTTTGTGACACTGTTTGCTTTTCTTTAGTACTTTTCCACTAACTCCATCAAATATTTATAAACAACCTTCTCCCTTTTCAGTCCTGCCAATTAATTCCATTCAAAACTAAGTCATTTGGTGCTAAGTACCCAGTTCTTGCCATGGTGCTCCAGGGGCCATAGAATGACTGAGTTTGGTCTCAGTAATGCCTCTCTTGCTATTCCATTCCCACCAGTGATGTTGAGAGCTAGAGAGTTGGGGGACAGAGCTAGCAGGGGATTTCCTTTCCGTTCTTGTTCCAGAGTGGCTGCAATGAAGATAAGATAAACAAGCAACGTCTGTGCAAGGCACTGCCCACTTCTGTCTTGGTGGAAAAATGCTTCTGAAAGTCAGGGACAAGGGGGAGACTGATGCCTACATCTGTTCCTGGTTAATTTCCCTTAATTACCACCAGATCAGCCTTGTACCCTGTCCCTTGTTTGTACTCAGAAAAAAGTTTCTTTTACAAATGTTTAACCTGAAAACTTTGTAGATATAAAAAAATACCTACAGCACAGTGCAAAGGCTCAACTCTGCCAGCACCCACCAGCCAAGGGCTTTAGGGACTGCTTATAGATGTTTATTTTTAAAGTTTAACCAAATGGCTGAGAAACAACTATTTTGAACCCCACCTATTCTTAAACAGATTGTAACTAGATTACAAGTAAAAACCCCAAGAAGCTGTTTTTAAATTAGTTAAAACTTGTATAATATCCAAGAAATTTATACAAGTTAATTCTCCATTTCTCTCTCAAATTCCTTGTTTAAGTTATTTTCATAATTGGATGAATGAGCAATTTTCCTATTCTGTTAGAATATCTATGAGATAATGATAAAGAGAAAAAAATTAATCAAATGGAAGAATTTGCAGAGGGATATTAGGTTCAGAAATAAATTATTTCAACATGTGAGGTTTTTATTGGGCTGCCAAAGAAAATCCATGGAGTAGGTCACGAGAATAGAATCAGTAGCTAGTAGGCTTAGGTTTCTTGGTTTAGCAAAAGTTAAGATGGTGTTCAGATATTACATTTTCTAAGAAGTTGGGTGGTTTGGAGCAGAATATGTACTTACAATTTTAATTTCAAAAAACAGATTTTGGAAACTTGATTAGAAATGAATTTAACAATTACTAATTTTTGTCATTAATAATGGCTCACATTATCTTTGACTATATTTTATTCCAATATTTTAAATTTTAAGAACTGGGCTAGAAGGAAGAAAATTGGGTTATAGTCCTGATTTTGGACACTAACAAACAATGAAACTTTGGGAAAATTCATTTAAATTTTAGAGGCCTCAGTTTTCACTAAATGTGAACATTGCAATGTCTAATTAACGTACTTTCTAGCCTTCCAGCTCTAAAATTTACTCCAAGAAAAGTGAAGACATTTTCACCATCACTTCAGGTGTGTCCTCTGCTTTCTAATCATATTTGGTTAGAAATGGTACCAACTTCTCTGAATGCTCTGTAGTTATTGCAAATTTGTGCTATTCAGATAGTAAACTTTCGCTCCTTAAACAAAAGTTTGAAGGCTGCTGGTTCTATGAACAAGATGCATGAATTTGCATGCTTCAAACTCAAGAGATTTCTCAAGGATAGCAAGGTTTTACAGGAAAATTTACATTTATTTCTTCTGTAGCCAGGAAATCCTTTCTGCAGGAGTCTGATTTAAGTGATATTTTCGTTGTTGTATATTTTCTAAAATTAAGTTTTGAAAATACAATAAGTTTAGAGGACAGCTAGTAAAACAAAGTGAAAAAGCTTCATTACATTTGTCCTGGCAATCAAATACGAAAAAAGAAGGCACTAAAACCTTGGGATAAATAAGAAGTAGTAGTTTAAAAATAATTAAAATTATTTTAAAAATAATGAACTTAGAGACTAAGAAAAGCTTTTGAGATGTTGTATAGGCTCACCCACCAACAAGCATTTGCACACACATATTTACATACAATCTGAAGAGGTCCAAAAGGGAAAAGAACTCTATTAGGGTATCAGAAAACCAAATAGGCCACCTCTACATTCCAGTTTTTGAAGTAATTTTTGTTATCTGCATTTGACATTAGTGAGAAAAAACAAAACAAAACAATGACAATGGTTAATTATTCAAATAAGGAAAGAGTTTACTGGCATAGATAAATACAATCAATGGATAACTCTCAAATCATTTTTCTTTGATTTTGTAAAACTCATTTTAGCTTCTTTTGCCTTATGCTGATGTTGAAATCTGGGCTTCTTGAAAATGCACCAGTTGTTGGTTAGCCATATTTGTGGTAAGTTCCTGGAGCAAAGCCAGCCTGAATATTCTGTGGATGGTCTTTAAAGTGTGTGCAATATATGTGGATAATTATGAGCTTTCAACAGGTTTTTATGTATTAATAAGCATTTACTCCAAGGAGAAATCTGAGCACATTAATAAAGGGTGCAGTCAGTCCCACAGAGATACATATATTTTACCACAGCATGTGAATAGACTTTGGAAGGTGGCTGCCATTTCTCCTTCCAGATTTTACAGATGAGAATAATCTACAGTCAGAGGCATAGTATTCTGCTTTGAAATGCCACAGGATAGAACAAAAGAAAATATCTGGCCTTTATCTCTCTCACCTACCTTTTACTTTTCTCTCCATTTCGATGTGGTCACTTTCTCATCTCAAATTCTGAAAACAATTTTAGTGTGGGTCTTACTCAGAGTGTTGTTCTGGAGAAATCACGGGGGCACTCAAATGTAATGGCGAGTCTGATTCTTGTTAGGCTTATATTCAAGCACAGTTTTTAAATAGATGAAACCATTTTTGAGGGTTTGTTTTGATAAACTTATATCAATAATTTCACCCTTACAACAACACTCCTTGGTAGATATTATTAACAGTGTTTATGAAATGCAAATCAGGTCCCCAAGAAGCTAAGTTATCTGAGGCCACTAGGGTTGTAAGTGACAGAGCCAGTCCCAACTAACTGAGAATGTACATTCCCATATATATATGTAGTTTCAGCTTCTTTCAGTCTTTGGGATATAGTAGATGCTCAGTTACTACTTAGTGAATGCTGTTTGAAGGATATAGGTAACTTCAAAACTACACTAGCTTCCTGATGTGGCATCTAGCCAAACACATTGCTGTTCATCCTCCTTCATTCCAGACTAGATATTGAGCTTCTGTGCTCTTTGAAGCAGAGTGATGGACTAGACAACTCCAGCTGGAAACTTCATGTCTTGGAACGTATACAATTAAATGACTTCTTCACTAATAAACATTTTATTCTTTGAAGTTGTAGATACAATGATTTAAGGCCTCCACATGTGACTTTTAGATAATAACATGTCTTTTAAACAAACAGTAGAAGATAGGTTTAAAATACACCAAAGAGTACCTGAGCCATTTATATCCTGGCATTGCATAATCCTACTTGCTACTGATGTCTCAAATAATTAAGAAATATTAAATGCTGACATTTTATAAGTACATGTAGTTTTTTTCATACTAATAATTATTTTTTAATCCTGGAAAGCATTAAAGTAATTGCAACCAGCTTTCATGTATTGAGTTTTCAGTGAAAATTTAAAGCAGCCATCTTATGTCTGAGCTTTACAATGGTGTCTATATTAGAAAGTTCTAGAATGACTTCCTGTTATGTTTTTAGGTAAAAACGTCAATAATGCTGTAACTATTTTTAATTTAATAGGCATATTTAACAATGGTCATTTTTACTATTGCTTTGAATCTTTAATTTTCTGAATTTATTGATGTTTATGTAAATAATGGTGTACACTAAGGAACTTACCAGGCTTGGGGTTCTTGAACATACTGAATCCTTTTACACATTCTTCTTGCCTTGGTTGTTGGCATTCTGCCTGGATTAAAAAGAAAAAGCAAAACCAGAAACCATAAGTGAGAGATTCTTCATAATTCTATAACTATTTAAATGTGTGTGTGTGTGTGTGTGTGTGTGTGTGTGCGCGCGTGTGTTTGGTTTGAATTCTTGCTCCTTAGTGAACTGGGTATAATCTTTGACTGCAGGCTGAGTCTATACATTTCCCTTTCTTCTCCCTGTATGACTCACATAATTCCTGTGTTGTGTGCCATGGGAATGCTTATATCCTATAAGCCTACATGTTTGTGTCAGAATAATAATCGAGTTTGCATAATGGATGAGAGGAGTATTTGAGGGAGCCATTTCTATGCTATGAAGGAGAGCACTATTCTTAACAATGTATAGAAGTGACTGTGAATCACATAAATATAGCCTAGTAAACCCAACAAATGCAACCCTAACTTCTTAACTGAACTGAACCACAAATACTCATAGCCACTCCCATGAGGAGGGGAAGTTAGCTTGCAGGGAAACTAAGCAGAAAGAGGTAGAAGGCCTACTAATTGAGGTAAAATATGCCATGTTTGCAAGTTTTATTTAAAAATATGACTATGTGAACACACTGTTAATCCCTCCTCCCAGGGCCTTGGAGGGATCCTGTGTGTGTGAGGAACCCTGAGGTTTTGGTTTCATTAGTTTCACAGTAAATCCACTTCTCTACTCCCAGACCCACCTTTTTCTCTAATGATGTGGTCTTTTTTCTCCATAAAGACTTTCGTAGTATGTTGTTTGCAGCTGTCTTACAGAGGAAATTCACTTACACTGCTTTCTTTATAATACTTAAGTGTGTGAATATACATGCACACATATATATATACCTCAGTTAACTATGTATATACCTCATTTTCTAGTACTGATCTGAGATTTTTGAGCATAGCTACTGTGTAATGCTTATTTTTGCATTCTATGCAATAGTAGGCTTTTTGAATAAATCTTTCTTCATACATATAAATTTATCTGTCATAGATGGGCAAAGACATGGATATTTAAAAAGGTCTTTTGATATAAATTTCATTATCATCTTCCAAAAAGATTATTTCTATGTACACTTCTACCACAGGCATATAAGAATTATTGTTTAATCACATTCTACAAAATACTTGGTATTACTTAGGTTCCAAAATAACCCCATTGTATACATTTATTTGGGATTTTTTTTTTTTTTTTTAACTACATTGAGTTTTGCTATTTGGCATCATGATACAATTTTTTTTTTTCAAAATAATACTTATTTTTATTATATTTCAGAATTTTGTAGATTTAGTATTCAGAAAAGGCTCTATTGCACAGTTCTTCTCTGCTCTGTATGATCTCAGATGGGGAAGCTCAACTGGGACTGGAGGATGTCCTTCCAGGACAACTTACCTATATGGGTGGGCAAGTTGATACTGGTTTTCAGAAGCCTCTTAACAGGGCTCTGTAGACTTCCTAATAGTAGAGTGCCTAGATTCCAAGAAGCCTAGATGGAAGTTTTAAGGTAGCATCACAATGGTACTTCATTTATTGAACAATTAGGTCAATGAAGTCAGTCTAAATTTAAAGGTGGGGAGGAGTAGACTCCATCTTCTGATGGGGAATGGCATGTGCCTATAGGTAAGAAAGGAACCGATGGCAGCCATCTTGGAAAATAAGCTGCCATGTATTTTATTAAGTTCCACATGCTACATTTTTTATTACTTAAATAATCTTTACATCTCTCAGGGAAGTTTAATAGTTTTATTTATTTATGTTTTACACATTCTTATTAAAATTTTCTGGCTATTTTATATTTTGTTGCTATTGTGAAAAGCATCTTTTTTCTCTTGAATTTTTTATATCATCATTGCTGGCATATAAAAAACTATCAATTTTGTGTATTTACTTAGTAGTTACCTATTAGTTATTTTCACTTGTTAATTGTAATAATTACTCATTAAGACAGATATTATTCCAGTAAAAGATTGTTCTTTTGGTTAAGGGCATTTGGATATTAAGCTTGACCAAAGCTTTTTTAGCTTATATAATCATAATATGATTATTCTTTAAATCTCTTATATGATAAATTATGTTAATATATTTATTCATATTAAGTCATTTTTACATTTCTTTTAAATCTTTTCTGGCCCTAGGTTTTTATTTGTTTAATATTCTGCTGAACTAGCTCCTAATTATAATGTAGGCAGGGATGTAGCTACAAGAATGTTTGTTTATTCCAGAAGTATATATGAAAGCAAAGATTTATAAACAACTTGAATGTCCCAAACTAGATATTACTTAAATAAATTAAGGCACATATCCCCAGCAGAGAATAAGCAGACAAAATGATGTTATAAAGCTATATTTCCTAATATGTTTATATTATTTGGTAAAAGAGTAGTAAATATTGAATGAACTCGTTAAAAGAACATTTGTATGTGTGTGTGTAAGTGTTCAAGTGGGTCTGTGACACATTTGTGTATGAATAAGTGGGTCTGTGTGTGTATGCATGTGTATACATACATTTGGAAAGATCTATGTTCTAACTACAGCATGAGATTTCTCCAAATAAATAGAGATTATATTATTTGTTTCCTTATTATTTTTTAGAAAAGTGATGTTAATAGATTTTTTTGCTACAAATTGCCAATGTCCTTCCAAAATTCATACATTGGAACTTAATCTCCAAGGCAAGGCCCTCGGGAGGTGATCATGTGGAGCCTCATGGATGGAGTTAATGCCCTTATAGAAGAGGCTTGAGGGAGCCACCTATCACCTTCGATCCCTTCTACCATGTGAAGACAAAGCTTTTGGCCCCTTGTTCAAGGTGCTGCCTTGGAAGCAGAGACTGAACCTTTGCCAGATACTGAATTTGCTAGTGGCTTGATCTTGGACTTCCCAGCCTCCACAATTGTGGAGCAATAAATTTGCTTATAAATCACTCAGTCTGAGGTGTTATGTAATAGTATCAGGAATAGAGTAAGAGAGTAGAAATACCTTTAAAATTTTAATCATATTCTATATGCTATTTAATTTTTTTATTCTTTGCATTTAAGAAATGATGATAAATTAAGTAAAACTGAATAGATTGCTCAACATCAGACTCTGGTTCTGCATTAGGACCTCCAGGAAAAAAATCCCCGGACTGGGTGGCTTAAACAACAGAAATTTACTTTCCCACAGTTCTGGAGGCTGTAAGTCTAAGCTCAAAGTGTTGGCAGCTTTGGTTTCTCCTGAGGCCTCTGTCGTTGGCTTGAAGATGGCTGCCTTCTTGTTGTGTCCTCACTTGGTCATCTCTCTGTGTTATCTGTGTCTTAATCTTCTCTTCTTATAAGGACACCAGTCATACTGGACTGGGACCCACCCTAATGACTCAGTTATAACTTAATTACTTATTTAAAGACCCTACCATCAAAACAGTCACATTCTGAGATTAGAGGTGGGGAAGGACACACAATTCAGCCCATAACAGGTTCTTTACCAAAATATATTATAATCCCTTAACTTTTGAGTTTCCTTCAAGGGTTAAGAAAGAAGTGATTGTGTAAACATTAGGATGTTGGAATATCTTTCTAAAAATTATAGATTAGACTTGTATGCTTACACTTCTTCCCACCACCTGTTAGTCATATATGTATATAAATATTGCTTTTACACTGTCAATGTTTGTATTGTTTCTCAGTAAGTATAATTCCTATAGTCATTTAAGTTTTGTTCTATATTTGGATTGATTTAGTGCTCACCAACAGTCTTATCACAGTTTTTCCATTTCATTTATTGCCCACTTTCTATCATCAAGTAGAATTTTCAAGGCAAGTCCATAAATATTGCTATCTTTTGAATTATTTCACATTGGTGGCTATGGATCTACTGTCTCTCTTCAAAGTTAGATTGACTGGGAGCACCATTTTGGGGTCTCATTTTATTTTCCACAGGTGACAAACTAGTCACTTACCAGTTTGTCCAGCCAACAGATAAATTTTTTTCCCCAACAAAATTGAATAAAGTTAATTTTGTTGCTGGAATTCAAAAGTTGGGAGAATTAATACAAAAGTTTGGATTTCTGGATTTTCTTGAAAAAATCAACGATGTAGTAATATGACATCTTGTTAACTACATTTTTCATTTTCTTAACACAAAATTGTCTGTGGCTAGCTTGTTTTGATAGAGCATGTATGCTCTCCACTTCACTGAATCCCACCTGTTTCAATTACTTTTATATCTCACCCCTATGGGCATTAGAGTTGGCATCTCCAGGCTTATAATTTGTTTGACATTGCACCATCATTTCATGGCACTGAATACTGAACTAGTCATTTTGCTATGGCTTTTCCAGTCATTTCTTGGTGGGCTTTATTTGTTTGCATCATTTTTTCCTCAGAAAGTTCTCATGCGTAATGTTTCCTAAGTTCTCTTATATTTCAGAATGTCTGAGGGTTGCCCTTATTCCTAAACTAACACGTCTGGCTACAATATATCTTGAATTTTTTTTTTTTCTTTCAGGATATTCTGTTAGAAATAGATAATTGGTGCTGTTAAGAAGAGTCAGCATGGAGACAAACAATCTCTCAGCAAGGCCATTTTCACTTTCTGTAGATTGAACAATGGCAAGAGCACACTTCAACAAAGGAAAAGCAACATATTTATCCCTTACGCATTTGGGTCATCCTTACTGCTGTGTCCTGCATCCATTGGCTGGAGCTGGACTTCACAGTCTTAAACTGATACCCGATTTGCTAATAACCTAAAACTTTCCTAAATAGGTAAGTGCAAGGGAGAACAAGGAATGAGAGGAAGTTGCTTATGAAAGGTTTAAGGAAGCAATAACATTTCCAAAAGAGGAAGGGACATAAGCTATGAGCTAGGACTTGCCTGGGCCTATCCAGACATGCCTGAGTAAGCCAAAGCAACTAACTGTGCTAAAGTGTAAGAACTAATAGTTGATAGGAGGCTTTAGAGTAAGAAGCTATTATTTCTAGTGTCTATTATTTCATTTTTAAACCAAGACAAGCTTTGAAGAGGAACTTTTCTACTTTCTATATATTCTATATATTTGTTCTAGTATTTTCTGGGTTAATTTCTTGCCGTGGGGAGGTCAGCAACCAACCTGGTTTCCTCTCTTTTATTTGACTTGCTCTTTCTGTCTGGATGGCTGAAAAAAATATTTCCTTCTCCTTGAATCTTAACAACTTAACCAGGATAGGCTGCCAGGTTGATCCTTCTGTCTACATTTATTTCCTAGGTGACAAGGTCTGTCCCCTACTGTGCTTCTCTTTAGTTTCAGAGCCTTTTCTTTTTAATGTTTTTATTTCTTGTTTCATTTTCTTGGGTTACAATGATAAGGACATAAAATATCCTGTTACTTTGCCCTCTATAAGCTTAGTTCTAATTTGTTAATATTATCCCAGGCCTTTCCTCAGTCCCATTAATATGACATTCAGCTTGTCTTTTTTCTTGCTATTTCTAATTTATCAAAGAGACATGTAATGGTTCTAACGATGTTGTTGGACTCTCAATTTATCTCTGTCATCTTCCTTTATATCTACTTCCGTTGTTTTACGAGCTTTCATATTTTTGGCTTCCTATTCTAAGTTCTTGCACACTGTGAAGCAAGTTCAAGGAGTTTATTCTGCTCTTAAATATGGTTTATTTCTGTCTAGAATTTTGCTGTCTCTTTTCTATGCCATGTCACTTTTCCTCTCTGCATTTTTGTTGTAGTTATGCATAACTGCAATGTCATTTCTTTTAGCCTTGCTCATGCTTACTGTGGGCAGTTCCCAAACTCTCTTTTTGGTCTGAAAGTGTGTCTAAGTGAATTCTCTAGGATACTTTTGCCACTAGGTCTCTCCAGTTTGGCCTCTTTCAGAGCTGTACTCTGATGCCTGAGTGTTGCTATCACTGAATTTTTCTCTAGCCTCAAGTATGAGAGTGGAGAAAGGCAGAAAACTTAGGCTCCACTTTTTCTTCTTTGAATTGAGCAAATTTTCTGTATTACAATCAACTCCACCAAACTAGGGATGTGTTCTCTTCCTACTCACTTCAGTTCAGTCTTCTGATTACATTAAAGTTAATTGGGGTAGAGGTGACATAATCTTCTGCTTAATTTGTCAGGTTTTGGTGCTCACAGGTTTTTTGTTTGTTTATTCCTATTTATCTACTCTTCTGTTTTCATTTCTGCAATGTATTGCTGGTGTTTTTTAGAGCCCTCTCTTTTCCTCTCCCCTGCTAGTAGAGCATAGAGTGACACTCATTGAAATTTTTCTCTTCCTCTATTTAGTACCTTTGGTAGGGGTGCTTGCATAGCTATTTTCCTGACTCTTTCTCCAACAGCCCACTTCTTCAGCTTCTCCTCATTTTTAGGAATACCATTAAGACTTTTGAGGCATTGATTAATCATCTACTTTTCCTATCATTTCTTCTGAAAGATGCAGATAAGTTTAAAAACTTCCTGAACCAAAAAAGCAATTTTTATTCATTCGTTTGGCACTTCTTTTCAAAATTTGTTTTTTGTGTTTCTTGTTCCTTTCATCAAGTGTTGGGGTAGGAACATTCTTTTATCAGGCTTATCTCTACTATCTCACCTTGGAAGTCTAAACTATCTTTCCATTTGTTTTTCTTTTTATCTTTTTTTATGAGACAGGCAGATATGTGTTTAATTGTTTAAATTTTTTTTCTACTGTGGATATATATTGCTTTGGTTAAATTTTTTAAAAATTTAAAACATTAATCTATCTTGAAATAGATTTTATGTCATTTATTTAGAGTTGTGTAACTACATTAAAATCTTATATCATTTATTTAGGTGTATATAAGTATGTTTATAACACATTATATTATAATTTCTATTTGAACTATTTATAACAATTTTGCTACCAGAGTTATGGCTAGTTTTATACAAAGATGTGGGAAGTTGAAATAATTTTATGTTTTCTGAAAATATTTAAACAGCATGATATTTATTTATTAAATTTTATATTGAATTTACTGGTCTCAGTGGTTATTTCAGAGGTACATTTTGATAACTCTTTCATTATTTTTCATGGTTATTAGCATATTTTCGCTCCTTGAAATAATTTTGATAATGTCTTAGATAATCTTATATTTAACCTAGATTTTTCCATTTTTCCACTGTTGTAATCTTATTATCACAGTAATTACATGATATTTCCTTTATAGTGATTTTCTTTCTTATTATTTAATTTCGATTAGTGCATATCAGAATACCTTTCCCCATATTTTTAGCGGGGTAAATGTTGTATTTGATTATATCTTTATAGCCTTTAAAAAACTACATTTTCACCATCGCTTTTTAGCTTTTTGTATTTTAAAGGGGAAATTTGAGGCCAGTATCACTTTTGTGCTTGAGTGTATTACATATATGTATATTTTGTACCTAGACTTTTATACACTACTTTTTAAAAATAAAAATATGATATATCATTATTTTTCTCTTTTTGATGTCCCTTTTTTTAAATTCAGGAAACTTTTCTTTTGTAACATCTTTGATTATTGTTTTTGTCCAATTTATTTCCTTTTTTTCTGAGTAACAATTATGTGAATGTTGGTTCCATAGTCTCTGTCTGCCATATCAATTATCTTTCCTCTCTCATTTTCCTCTTTTTCCTCCGCTTCTACATATTGAGAGTGCTTCTTAAATGTGTTATTATTACATTATTATTATATCATCTTTTTCAATTTCCAACATATATTTTACTATTTGCCACTATCAATGTGGCTTATAGTTTTTTACTATTTTTAAAGTTTTTTGAACCCTACTGTTTTAAAGTTTTTTGAAACTCTCCTATTGTATTTATTTTAAAACTCATTCTAAAGTTTTTACAGCTTAACTTTTGCACTTGTTATAGCTTTCTGCTCCTGTGTCATAGAGACTACCTTCTTTGTATCTTTTGGGGGATGACAGTCAGAAAAACAATAGTATCACCATAAGAGCATAAACAACAACAGTAGGAACAACAAAAAAACTAACACAAAAACCCCCACAACAACGAAAATCCCTGCAAAGAAAGAAAAAAAAAATTGGTTAATTTTTAAGGTATTTTTCTGTGCATTATAGTAGATAATTGTCAGAGGTGAGCTTCTCTTTCCTGTCTTCAGATTCTGTATTAATAAGCGTTCTCTAGAGTGTTGGAACTAATAGGATAGATGTATATATGATGGGGAGTTTATTAAGGAGAATTGACCTACACGGTCGCAAGGTGAAGTCCCATAATAAGTTGTCTGCAAGTTGAGGAGCAAGGAAGCCAGTCCAAATTCTTAAAACCTCAAAAGCAGGGAAGCCGACAGTGCAACTTTCAGTATATGGCCGAAGTCCCGAGAGCCCCGGAAAACTACTGGTGTAAGTTCAAGAGTCCAAAAGCTGAAGAATTTGGAGGCTGATGTTCAAGGGCAGGAAGCATCCAGCACAGGAAAAAGATGAAATCTGGAAGACTTAGCAAGTAAGCTCCTACCACCTTCTTCTGCCTGCTTTATTCTAGCCACTCTGGCAGCTGATTAGATGGTGGCCACCCAGATCGAGGGTGGGAGTGCCTCTCCCAGTCCACTGACACACCTTTTGATGTTAATCTCCTTTGAAAATCCCTCACAGACACACCCAGGAACAGTACTTTGCATCCTTCAATCCAATCAGGTTGACACTCAATATTAACCATCACAGACTCAAAGGTCTATTTCTTTCTTATCTCATGCATTGCTTTATAAGACTATAAGGATGTTTGTTGGACCTGGTACCCATCTTAATCTCTAGACTGTAGAAAGCCTTCACCTAACTAAGGTAATTATCTTCTGTCGGAATCTACAGAAGATAGATAAAAATCTTCTCTTATCCTCATAACCTGAATCTTTGGGAAAAGCTCTATTTTGTAAGATACATATTGCCACCAAGGATCTTTTTCCCTTTGCCTTGGTTTTGCTTCGAGTAGTGTGATGGTCATTACGCTCACACATAGTTGGACTCCTACCAATGAATCTACATTTGTTCAAACACCATCCCCAGAAAAGAATAGCGTAATAATACATTATTGTTTTCTGGGGATGGTGTCTGAGCAAATGTAGATTGATTGATGGGAGCTCAACTATGTAAGAAACAGCACAGTGGTGGTAGAGGATTGGATACCCAGACATCATGTCCATGTAGCTGGCCAGAGAAAGGAAGAATGGCAGAAGGCCATGAAAGAAACCCTCCCAGCTGAGTCAGTTCCATAAAAGGGTCCTACTTAAAGTCTGACAAACATTCTCACTATATGTCATGAACAGAAATTAGCCTTGTCCCCACACCCAAGTGTAAGAGTGTCTGGGTAGGTAGCCTTTTGTTTTGGGTGGCAATATACCCAGGGAAAGACAAGGATACTGAGAAGGATGGGAGAGAACAGGTCTTTCTGTAGGCAACTGGCTATCTTTGTCACAACCTAGGTCTTGGTGAGTCTGGGCAGACCGCAGAAGGGATTAAGAAGTATTTTCTGTTATTAACCATAAACTACAGGAAGGACCAGCATGGTCTTAATCATCATTTTATCTCAGGCTTACTTATTATATTCTTTATATTATGTTCAAATTTCTTCCTCCTCCTCCAGCAATGTTAGGGTGGCTGCTATGTTGAAAAGAGGGCACAAACTGTTAAAGTCTCAAATTGAATGCCTCACCTTTCCACACCCTCCCTTTTGCAGGCCAAGTCATTCATTCTCTTCTTTTGGGGCAATAACTAGAAGATTACTCACATGATGATTAGTCAGCCCTTGTTCTCTGATGCCACATCCTCCCCCAACCAACTACCATGTATCAAAGAGTCCTGGGACTCCCAGTGTTGTCTTTTGTGTTACCAGCACACTTACTTTCCCACTCACCATCTTCCTTCTTGCCTCCTACTCTGTTCCTACTAATAGTGTTAATATTATCAACAGCAATGACTAGCATTTTTATTGTTCTTTACTTCTTACAAAGTACCTTCTCATATTTTTATCTCATGTGCACCTCACAGTCATCCTGCTATATTTTGTCAATTTTCACCACAGCATGTGTTTTAGAAGGTTGGCAATTAAACAAATCCATGTGAGTATCTAGTAGAAATGTAAGTCCAACCCAGATCTCCTAACCTCACATGTCATGCTCTTTCTATCACACTATGCTGCAAGCCACACCTATTGTATATTGTCTCCCAACAGCAGCAGTAGAAAGGATGAAAAGTCCTGGATTAGTGGGTACATGAGAAGGGAGGTTATAAAGTGCACTAAATTGAAATGGAGGCCATGAGGCCCAAATAGTTGGAGATGATCCTTACTACAAAGTAGGAATGAGCAGTGACTATTCGTGCTTAAGGGCACATGGACTTCAAAATATTCTTTCCTCTTATCAAAATGTTCCTGGAACTGGACAATATTAATAGGACAAACACTGGAGAAGTTCACAAATAATGAACAGCTGCAATAGCAAATCTCCCTTCCTCCAGAGTGTTTTATCAGAGCTCATGTGCTCCTGGCTTAATGCTTAATGCTTCACCAAGGGAAGCAATTCATGGGTGGAAGCAACCGTGCAGATCAGAGAAGATTAGTTTTCTTTCTTTCCAGTGGTTTGGGACCTCATAGAATAGCCTCAGATAAAAGAGGAAGCTGTAGGCAGAAAGCCATGAACTCCTGAGCCTGACTGTAGAAGACAAGTGAATAAGTGGTAGAAATATAATGATAATATTTTTCCCAAGGGAATTAGACAGCTTTTTAGTGAATAAGAGAAGCACAGCACAAATTAGTTCAGATCAAGTTCTCAGCTTCTAAGCTTGGGTTCCTCAGGTTATTTCTTGACTTTCTTTGAATCCACTGAAATCTGTAATAATACCCTAAGCTTCTATTTTATTTTAGCCACCACATATCAGATGTAAACATGTTTGTCTAATTTAGCCTCAGTCCAGTACATTCCACATTTTATCAGGAAGTTACAGATTTACTGCTGTGTCCAGGGAGTGGTATGGGGGGTAGTGCAAGTGTATTAGTCCATTCACACACTGCTATAAAGAACTACCTGAGGCTGAGTAATTTATAAAGAAAAGAAGTTTAATTGGCTCACGTTTCCACAGGCTATACAGGAAGCATGACTGGGAGGCCTCAGGAAACTTACAATCGTGGTGGAAGGCAAAGGAGAAGCTGACACGTCCTACATGGCTGGAACAGGTGGAAGAGAGAATAAAGGAGAAGGTGCCACACACATTTAAACAACCAGATCTCTTAAGAACTCTATTATGAGAACAGCAAGTCCTCTTCCATGATTCAATCACCTCCCACTAGGTCCCTCTCCCAATACTAGGGATTACAATTTGACATGAGATTTGGGTGGAGACACAGAGCCAAACCATATCAGCAAGGAAAAGGGCTGGGCCCTTGGATATATATATATATATATATATATATATATATATATATATATCTCGACTTGTGAGAGTTTTATATTTGGTCACTGTGCCATTTACTCTTCTATACAATGTGGCATTTAATCATCAGTGTGATTTGCACAGACTAAAGATAGTAGGGCTGGATAATATTTTAAGATAATAATGTACTTGTTTCTGTTATGTATTTAGTTATTTATTCATTCAGCCATTCAGCAGATATTTACTGAGCGCATCTATAGTGTGCCAAGCACTGTTTTACCTGCTGGGGATACAACTGTGAACAAGAATAGCAAAACAATTCTTGTCTTCATGAAAATAGAGCATGCACTATACTCAATTCCTCATGAATAGCCAGGAGGAAAGCAGAAAACATCTTTGCTTTCCATTAATCTCAACTACGCTCACAAATGCGAAGCCTGCTGTACCATTGACCCAAATAAGTGTGTTGTTTGGCCTCCACAGTTAAAAATTTTTTAATATTAATGCTTTTGAGGTTCTTTCCCTTCCCAGTGTATAGCACTCCCTATCAGTCTTTTTTATATTAAAACTTGCTTCTCTTATTTATTCTGTCCCTATGGCTCCTGTAAGTGTCGGACTCTCAGACATTTGTGCCTAAATCCTAAAAATTGGGGAACTGTGAAATAAGTAAAAGTGAGAAAAACATTTTTAAGTCCCAGAGAATTATGTGTAGAAGCAGGGGAGTTAGGAGACCCCAGTCGCAAACTGAAATGAGATTTCCCTCCAGCCTGTAGGGGGAGAGGAGCAAATAGTCTGTGAGTGCTGGAGCAGTGGCAACTCTGCTTCCTGGGATGGAGAACCCAGAAGGATCTAGCAAGGAGTTGCTCTGCAGTGCCTTTAGTCAGACTGAGCCATAGATGCTTCATGAGAGAGTCTCATAGTAACAGTGTGAGGAAGCAGCTGATAGGGAGAAAACCCACGGACATACTGAGGATGACTCATGTGGGTTGAGGACTGATACTTGATGAACACATAACATGAACTCCACACTGTGCCTGGGACTAGTCTAAGATTTCTGAGCCACATCCCAACCTGGAGGAGAACAGACACTTCAAAAATAACTGAGGTTGCATTTTCCAGCTGGGATAGCACTTGGATTCGGCAATAAAGTTAAGTACTGAATAATCAGGAGAATGGTGTTTCCTGTCCACTACAGTCAATGAAATGAAATTCACACCTGTTTTGCTAGCTTGTAGGGGAAGCTTCTACCACTTTCCATTAGGGTAGAGGACAGGAGGACTGGAAAATGATCTTATTTTAAGATGCAGGATGATTTTTCCTTATAATCTATCTGTCTTAGTTGTTGTCATTTTTTAAAGGGCTTGGTCTATGATCTATCTTTCCCTTTTAAATTTTTTCTGGCACTTATTTCTTATTCCATAGGCTACTTCATTCTCATATCTCTTGGTTCAGTCTGACCACATGGAGTATTTTCAAGACCCTACTCTCCATAGACTAGCTACTGAGGCAGCCCCTTGTTTCTACAGCCTCACAGACTCAGCTTCTTTCCACAGATCTCTCTCCTGGCTCCTGTCCTCCTTCTCCCTCATGCTTCCAAGCTTCTTCACGCTGCCCCCTCTTAAATCAGAGAAGTCCAAAGTGCAGTCCCCAGGCCAGCAGCTCAGTAATCCTGGAGTCTTGTTAGACATGCAATTTCCAGACCCAACTCCAGACCTGCTGGATCAGAAATCTGCAGCTGGAACCCAGCCCGCCAGGGGACTTGGAGGCTTTCTTGTGTTTGAGAATTCCTGTTCTGAAAGGAAACACTAAGAATGTAGCATCCCGTGACAGGCAGCAAGAAAGGCTCCCCCAGAAGTAAACAAGAGTGTCTCGTGAGGAGTGCTGCTGTCCTTTATAAAAAACAAATATACTGATGTCCATTATTAAATTTTCAAGCTCTCTTGTATAAATTCCAACCAATTCTCTCCACATCTAAACCAAATTTAAATGTTTTGACATTGTGGGTAACTTTTCAAGAAAATCCTAAAATCTAGAGATTTCACTTTACTTTTAGTTCTCTTTGTGGTGTTTCAATTGATTTTCCATTATGTAATGTGTATTTTCATGGCTATATATGGTGGATATTATTTGATTGTCTTATTGGCCTCAAAAAAAAAAAGAAGAAGAAGAAGAAGAAAAGAAAAACTTGGCTTTGTAGAAAGCCTGTGGAAAGTTAGATGGCAATTCTTATGTGAAGTGTTGCATGATTAGTACAGGTTTTCTTCTGGTAATTATGCATGCTCTTTATGAAACTCCTCTTTTAAAAAGTGCAGGAAATTGAGACTTAAAAAATCTGAAACCTGGACAAATTTAATATTTCCAACAAGAGAGCCAGTGATCAGAAATACTTTTTTTTAGCTTCTGAGTTTGCATAACATGCAAGATTTGCTGCCTGCTCATTTGCATTTTCACTCAACAGTCTAACGTGAATGGAGTGTTTCACTTTTTCTCAGCCAGTAAAGTATTGATTCTGCATCACAAGGGGAAAATATAAATGTAGGTTTTTCAAAGATGACCTCAACCACAATGTTAGAAAATTGCTAAGTGTTAGAAATCTTAAGTATAGTATTGGCAGAGAACGAAGGTTCACAATTTCGGATGCATAGTGTAAAATCTTTAGATTCTATTTTTAATAGTCAAACCAAATCCAAATGGTGGGGCCAGTTAAATCTCTGTTAAAAAGACAAGACCCTTAAACCTCTAGTGTCATACATTTGAAAAAAAAAAAAAAAAAGCAGGGTCAACTATCTATATAGATAGTAAAACACAAATCCTGAACATTCCCAAAATTGAAAATAAAATTCCCAGTGGATCAGTTATGGCCTCCAAAAACCAATCTCCTTCCTGAATTTCCCAAGAATACTGAATCTTATTGGGAAAAAATGCATTTAATAGAATACTACCTCTGGAAATGTATTATGCAAAAATCTCACTCCTTTTTTATAGGTTCATTATGAAAAAGCTTCACTCCTATGGTATAGATAGCTCATTTCTGATTACCATGTCCTTTTATTTTGTAGCAGTAACCACCCACTCAGTAATTTCCATGCTGATGTGAATTGCATTTTAACTTGTGGTGCTGTTTTACATTAGTGTGCACTGGCTCTGTATTCTCCTTTCATTTCCTTGAGGGAAGTATAGTATTTCGACAGCAAATTATTGTTTTAAAACAAGGGATGGGGTTGTTGTTAAGATATAGTGAGAAGATTTACTTTATTATCAGACTTGGTTTGTTCTGAAGCAGTGTGTCCAAAAGGAAGCCAAGCAGAAATATCCATGTTTTAATCATGGGAAACCTTGATATTGTTTGTGCATGAATAAATATATTAAAGGAAAACATGCGGAGCGATCATGTTTGAGTTTTCCTTATGATGTTTGCCAACATGAGTAATTACGTATTAGATGTTAAATCAGGTTGAATTTACAATTTGACATTGTCTGTCTCTTTGTTTTCCCTCATTTCCCTCTTTCTTTCCCACTACCCCCACACCACTTTGTCATCTGACACATTTATTTGAAGGATGTGAGCATCATCAATTAAACAAATGTGTTACTCACCTACTAGCTGAATAACTGTGCTTGGTATAGAAATATGAAATTGAAGAGGAATGGGTCGCCATGAGTAAACAGAAGTGCAGTGCTCAAGGAGCTAACAATTTAGTGGTGGCACAGATATGGACACAAAGAATCATAACACAGTCAGAATGTGCTGTAATAAAACTATAAATATAGTTTTAGTGGAGCCATTGCATAAAACAAGAGGGAATGCATATGTTTCTTTATAGAAGAAATAGCTTTGGGCTTGACCTTAAATTCTGAATAATGTTTGAAAGATGAAGATGGAATAAAATGCTGTATCAGATGAAGGTAATAGAGGTGGGTAAGTGTACAGATAGAAATGCAGATGTCATGAATTATGGCTGTGGAAGATGCATTAATACAAAGAAAAAAGTCAGACTATAATGAAGACTCTAATAAAGGGATTTTAACAAAACCAAAACAAACTGAGTGAGTGACAGAATGCCTCTGAGGGAGGGCATGGCTCTGAGATGGTCACTTATACCCTCCTACCAGCTCCTCCTGTATTCCAATGACAATGGGGCTATTCTGATTGAGAAATATATTGTCTAACCTAGAGGCCAAGAAGCAGAGATGATAATAAGGTGGTGAGTTCCAGGAAGGGTGAGCTGTATTAATTTGTTTATAAAAAACCTGACATGGTTTGGTTGTGTCCTCAACCAAAATCTCATCTTGAATTGTAATCCTTATAATCCCCATAATCTTCATGTGTCAAGGGCAGGATGAGGTAGAGGTAATTAGATCATGGGGGTGGTTTCCTTCATGCTGTTCTCGTGATAGTGAGTGAATCTCAAAAGATCTGATGGTTTTATAAGCGTCTGGCACTTCTCTTGCTTGCACTCACTCTGTCCTGCTTTCCTGTGAAGAAGGTGCTTTCTCTTCGCCTTCCGCCTTGATTATAAGTTTTGTGAGGCCTCCCCAGCAATGCACAACTGTGAGTCAATTAAACTTCTTTCCTTTATAAACTACCCAGTTTTGAGTATTTCTTCACAGCGATGTGAGAACAGACTAATACAGTACCACAGCATCCCAAAATTTCAGGTCACTATTCATTAATCAATTAATCTGTTACTCAGAATGTTGGTTTTATATAGTATTTGTCCGAAGCAGTTTACTTCAGGTTTAACATTTCTCAAGCAAAATAGCCAGATTATTGAACTAGATTTTAGAATTAAATTTACTAGATATTTTGGAATCATGTAAAACCAGCCTATGTAAAAAGCATCTTCACCAGTGAGTTGGCTGGAGTTACTGTTAAACAAAAGCCATAGCACTCTGTCACGGGGTTGAATTTAGTTTCCTACCACATTTTTTTTTCAAGTGAGTCACTAAAACAACATTCTGACCCCACAATATGTTACCAACAAAAGCACTTCTTTATTTTTCTCTGGTTTCTCTTTGCAGCCAAGCAAATATCATATTCATCAGCAAGAAATCCCCAAATACCAAGCAGCATACCAGCATCTGCATGGGCCATGGATTCAGGACAGATTTCAAATCTTGGAAGAGAGACAATATCCTCTTCTTCTTGGGCATGATCTAGAGCAAAAAATGATTTTACTGACCCATGTCAGTCTTAACACTTTGTTTCTCAGAAACAGAAAGGGATCTCCATCAGGTATTGTTTGTTGTGGATGTCTGTATATAGAGCATGAAACAGGAAATTGGCCTTTGCAGTATGCAGAAATAAATCTTTGGCCTTGGAATAGCCTTGTCTAAAACTCTGCAAGTGAGCATTTCTGCTGAGGCTTATTCTGAATGTTTCCATGTTAAGATCAGATGAAACCATTTTCCTTTTCCAAGTCAAGATTACTCTTTTAGGGGGCCGGTAAACACTATTTATCTTTAGCAGTCCACATTGCAATGATAAGATTTTAGCCACTTACCCTTATCTGACGGTCCGAGTCTCCATGTGCATACACATTGATAGAGGAGTAGTTGCCAATTACTGAGTCAGTTATCAATTCACTTTGACTTCAAACGGCAGCAACATAGTTTCATTTACAGTGAGCTCCTGAGCAGCAGCTTAGGACAAGGAGGAGACCAATAGGAATTCCAGGAGAGGGTGCGGCTGCACGCACATCCACAGTCAATGCTTAGAAAGCCTGATGGAGCCAGGAGTAACTTGCACAAGAGCAGATGTGGGCTTTTGTCCTACTTAAAACAATAGCTTTGCTCCCCTCTAATAACAAAATAAGAAATCCCCTGAGTCGTTATATGGAAGAACATAAATTATAATCATATTTTCCATATTTTAATAGTTCACTGTCTAAATCAGGATAGAATTAAAACTCAACATCTGGAGACAACATCCAAGAATATCCTAGATTATCTTTTTCCTGGCAATATTATGCTTGCTATGTCTTTAAAACTTTCCTCACAGCATAAAGAGATCTATGACTTTCTGGAGAATATAGTTTTTATTATTTTCCCTTTAGAAAGAAGAAATTATTAGCCAATGTCGATAGTTAAAATCCTTGGAAGGCTTTTTGGTTCATCCTCTTCTTAAATGATTGGAAGATCTGGATTTTCAAGTTCCACAAAACTAGGAATGTCCCACTTGCTTTGCTTTCTTATATTTTAGGGTAGAGCTCTGCCATGTAAATGAGATTGGCTGAGGTTCAAACCTGGGTTCTGTCTGTCTAGCATGATCATGTGAGGACCTAAGTCTGTATGGGTGTGTTTATTGCTGCTCTTGGTACATGAAGACAGAGAGAGATAAGTTGCAGGTATGATCATTTTACTCCTTTTCTTAAAATGCGTCTTTGGTTCCCCTTTGCCTACAGGAAAACATCGCACTTTCTCGGCCCGGTTTTCAAGCCCTTCGAATCTATGCAGTTTCACCCACATCACATCTTCTGCTTAAACTTTTACATAATAATTCTTAAACACTATGCGATTTCCCTTTCTTTCTGTGTCTTTCCCTTCATTGTGCACCCAACACAACTTCATTAATCCTTTAAGGGTCACTTCAAATTTCTCTCTCCCTGGGAGCCTTCCTTACTTTATTCAAGTAGAATTGGCTGATACTTTATTTGGCCCACACCCTTAGTTTATATCACTATTCTTACCCTTAAAGAATTACTCTGTATTTATTGGGCCATGGTCTGTTTAATTTAACTGATTGCTAGCTGCTTGAGGGTAAAGATTGTCTTACTCATTTTCAATGTCTTTGACATGCACAGTGCCTAGAAAATGGTAGTTTTTTTGTTTGTTTGTTTGTTTGTTTTAAATCAGTGGTACATAGAATGAGACTGATCAGGTTTTCTGACATTTAAGCTATTAAATTTGCTTCATTGGCACATGGTACAATCAATGTTTCTCAATGCTGATGGCTCACTGCCATCACATAAAGGGCTTTGGCAAAGTACCAGTGCCTTAGCCCAAATATTCTGATGATTCTGATGGCTACACTTAATCTCCATAGATTTGGATTTAGTTAGTCTTCAGTGGAGCCCAGTAATAATAGCAGGTACTTATGTAACTCTTACTATGTAAGGCATTATTTCTGACATTGTTTTAAGCGCTTTATTTATATTAATTTATAAGCATTTTTTTGGAAATCTATGGTTGAAAATCACTACAGTCTGATTAAATGTCAAGAAAATATAATCACTGAGATTGAAGTAGAAATCTGATACGCAGTGATAGAACTAAACCAGTTTCTTTTAGCAAAGCCAAATAAAAATATTTTTATTTGTTTTTGTTTTTAATTAAAGGAGTAAAGTAGCAATCTCGATGTGTACAGTGTGATGAGTTGTGATTAAACTAAAAATAATTTTCGGTGACTGAAGGAGGAATTGAGATTGACCAAGGAGATGTTAAACATTTCCAGTTTAATGTCCAGTTCTCATGAGACAGCATTTTACTAACCAATTTGCCATAAACATTTGTCTTTGCTCACTGGAGCTTTTCACTTTTGAAACAGAGGGCTAATTTAATATGACCTCTTTGCAGTTACTTAAAGGAAGCATAACATCTGGAGAAAAAGAGACAAATGATTTAAGTGAAGCAACATTAAAAGAGGTTTACTAAAAAAATGGTCCTAAGTTAAAATAGGAAGTTTAGAACATTAAATGGGGATTTTATGCATTGTATTTAATTATGAAGAGTATTTTCAAACTAAGTACATTAATAAAATAGTTTGCTTTTGCATGAAAACGTATTTTTCTGGTTTTCTTAAGGAACGTTACTCATATGATTTCAGCCATCTTCAGTACTGTTCATAGCCTGCTCTCTAGTCTTTTTGTCATGGGTAGTAACTATCCAGGGTGAGTGGTGCAGACAGTAAATGAATTTACCAAGACAGTTGTAGGTAAAGAAAAGCAGATTTATTAGAGAAAGTATGAAAATATGTGGCAAGACTGCAATAGGCAGGACAGCAGAGAAGAGGCTGTCTGCAAAGAGGCAGGGGCTGGAGGGAAGTTTTATAGGGTCCTGCTGGAGGGGGGCTACATGCAAGGTTGTTGTGCCCTCAGGTTATTTGTGGTTAGCCATCCCTCAAAACAATTGTTCATTGTTCTTCCTCACCTGGGGACCTCTGCCACCTGGGTCCCCTTCCTTGTTATTGCTTATTTATCGGGACTCCACATTCTTGCTGCTTTTTCTTTCTTCCCATCCATCTTTCCCACCTGCCCAGTCATCTGTCATTATCTGTGTATGGAGGGTTAACTTCAGTGAAGTAAGACACACTTGTCAGTGGGCCTGGAATAAACCCCACCATTATATAATACATAGAGTTTTGTGTATGATTGAATTTTCATGATATTCAGAAACTATTATCACATTACTTTTATGAGTTCAGAAGATAAGTTTGTAACTTAGATTAAAAAATCCAATGGGTCTAGTCATTGCCTTATACTTTGAGTACTGAGTGTTAGCTGTTACTGAATGATTATGTACAAATGAGAAGGAGTAGATCAGCATTCAAAAGTTATTCTCTGTATCATATAAACCAGTGGTTCTCAACCAGGGGTGATTTCAACTCACTCCTCAGGGACATCTGACAATATATAGAGACATTTGGTGTTTTCACAAATGGGGGGCAGTGCTAGTGGCATTTAAGTGAGAGACTAAGTGTGGCGATAAAAGTCCCGCAATGCATAGGATAATCCCCCACAACAGATTTATCTGGTCTAAAACGTCAATAGTGCTGAGACTGAGAAACTGGGTATAGTACAAGGCTAATGTTTGGTCTGTTGAAAGTAACTGAAATACAGTCATGCACCATATAATGACGTTTTCGTAAACAATGGACTACATAGATAACAGTGATCCTTTCAGATTATAATGGAGCTGAAAAAATTCCTCTCCCCTAGCGATGAAGCCATCATGAAGTCACAAGACAATGCATTACTTTTTCTATGTTTAGATACACAAATACTTGCCATTGTTATAGTTGCCTGTGGTATTCCCTACAGTAACATGCTGAACAGGTGTGTAGCCTAGAAACAACATGGCTATACCATGTAGCCAAGGTGCGTAGTAGGGTAAGGGTCCCCAACCTTCACGCCCCCATTCTGTCAAGACTGGTAGTGGTCTGTGGCCTGTTAGGAACCAGGCCACAGAGCAGGAAACGGGAGGTCAGTGGGCCAGCAAGCAAGCATTGCTACCTGAGCTCTGCCTCCTGTCAGATCAGCAGAAGCGTTAGATTCTCATAGGAGTGTGAACCCTATTGTGAACTGAGCATGTGAGGGATCTAGGTTGCTGCTCCTTATGAGAATCATGGAGGTGGAACAGTTTCATCTCCAAACTATCCCCACTCCTCCCCCTCCAGGTTTGTGGAAAAATTATCTTCCATGAAACTAGTCCCTGGTGCCCAAAATGTTGGGGACCACTGCTATACAGGTTTATGTAAGTACACTCCATGATCCCATAACAAAGAATTCTCCTAAAGATAAATTTCTCAGAATGTATCCTTGTGGTTAAGCAACTCATAACTATATATACAAACTAAGTTCATTGAAAGTATTAGCCACAGAGATATATTAGCTTCAATGAAGAGTCTACAGTTAATCAAAGTTGAAATTACATAGAAAATTAAGATGTAGAATAATCTATCAGAGATTATGAAGTCTTCTTATTACATAAAAATTTACTGTGCTGACTTTTGCTTAAATAAGTGAGTCCAATTCTCCATAAAATATAGTTTAATAATGCAGAAGCTTTTGTAGTGGTTGTATAAACTGTGGTTGATTTGGTTTGGATTCATATGTGGTTAAGCTACGTGTTTTTATGGTTTCACTGGATTTCAGGTTTTACTTTATGAAGTAATATTGGTAAATGGAGGGACAGATATAAGGTGATTAGCCTGCTAATTAGATGTAATGTTGGAACTTTTTTCCTCCCCCTTTAAAGTTTTGTATAGATTGGACTCTTATACTTTAAATCAAACTACTTATAATCCAAATGATTTACAGAAAAACTCTGCAAGGTGAGGTCAGTATGTGCTTCAGGGCCAGGGCAAAAGACTTTACTCTGCCATTTATTTCCACTGTTTTGTTTGGCCTTGTCCAAAGAACCAGATGGATAAGCAGGACACATATGGTATCTGAACTGGCGGCGGCTCCCAGCAGGCCTGAGCTGTAGACGCTGTGGCCTGCTGCTCTGCTTTTATGTTTGAGTTCAAAATTCTCCTACTCTTTTGTGCAGGGGCAGAGGCCCGGCCCATTGAAGCTCAGCAGGAAACAGCCACTCTGAAATCCAGAATGCTCATCTAGAAGGAAAAGACCTTCAGCAACAAAAGCCCTCTCGTCTATAATCTGCTTCTCTTTTCCTTTGTGCCAATGATTTCCTCTCTCAGGATCAAAGAGCTCTGTGGGGACACAACTCCTGACTCAACCCTTCGAGCAGTTTCTGTTTTGAATCCAGGTTTGGGTCTCTGGGTTGAATTTCCTTCTGGCTAGCCTTGTGACCACTCCTGGAGACAGATAGAGAAACTGCTACAAGGATTTGTAAAGACCAGAAAACAAAGGCCATCTTTTGTGTTGACAGTAGTAGCTCTGAGCCAGATGGGAGGTTGGGCCTAGGACCATTGCCCTGTGATTAGTGATGAAAAAATCCCGGTGCTATCTAGGGCTGAGCCACCTCAGTGAGATGATGTGGTTCAGGTCACTAATATAATTTGTTCCCTTTTGCTTGTATTGTTTTTGAGGGTCATGATAACTTTCACATCTTACACAGTGGTCCTGCATTTAGGAGGCTGAAGTGGTTTTACAAGTTTATAATTGGCTATAAGCATGGACTTCGGAATCAGAAAGATTAGAACTGAATCTATCATGTTAGCAGAGGAAGTTTGAAAGTTATATAATCCCACTAAGCCTCAATTTTCTCATCTGACAAATGGATATAATAGTATCTATATAACTAGGTCCAATGAGATGTTATATTTTGTCATGGTAAGACTATATACTACAGAGCCAGACCGCTTGGGACTGAATGCTGGCTGACCTTGGACATAATGCTTCATTTTTCTGTGCTCTGTGGAGATAATAATAGGATCAAATTAGAGGGCTGCTGTTAAGATGAAGAGACTACATATGTAGAACACTTAGAACAATGTCAGGCATCTAGTAGTGCTTAAGAAACACTAGCTATTTATTATTGTGTAGGTGAAAATACTTTTCTCAGTAGCAGAGAAACCCTTTTGTGAGTACGTATTTATTACATACATGCATAACATTTATAAATGCATTACATAGAAACTCTTTTTAACGCCCTAAATGATTGCATTATTTGGATAATTTCTCAGTTTTCTACTATAATGGGAAGTTATTTCAGATATATATGACCACCTGCAAAGCCAGCTCAGAGTGTCTGGTATTGTTCTTTTCTTCATTGTTAATAAAAACATTTACTTTGCGTTTTATACAGAGCAACCTGAAGTCTGCATCATGACCTTACAGTTATTAGGGGCTTACACTGTGTTCATCTCAACAGTGTAGTTCTGGGGATGGTGGATCCACAGAAACACAGGCAGGAATTTGGAAGGAAGAAAGGGGCACAGAAAGAATGTATCTTAATCAGTTCTTCAAGAAAAGGCAGTAGAACATTCTGAGTTTCTGAAAACATGTGCAAATGGGGCTTCTAAGACAAACACTGTATTGTGAGCGCTTGAGGCAGGACAGAAAAAGGAGGTTGATAAGTAAGGGAGCGTTTTCTTAAGGCAAAGGATGAAGGGGAAGGCTTACTATTTTTAATCCTCTCAACTCCAGGACCCAATAATCAGAGGAGACCATGTCCAATCTTGAATCATTTTCTTGCTCCAAAAGAGGAGATAATACTCCTGGGACCAGACCCTGAAGCTATCATGCTGTCATTCCTGAGTCCCTGTTTATGCCCCACAGCACCTTAGAAGGGCAGGGGAAGGTCAGAGGGTAGTGACTTGTGTTCTGTGGAAGTGAAATATTTAGTTCACATTAAGCACTGATAAAAACCCATTGACTGGGACCACAGATAAGACAGATCTGTTGAAAGAGGTCTCTGGTGAGGGCCAAGATGGGGAGGTCCCAGACATCCTTATCTTGAGGTGCAACAGGTGTAGAAAGTCTGAATGGGGGTATTAAAGTAATGGGAGACAGAACACTCCGAGACCTTAATTTTAATAGGATAGCTTTGAAAAGAGAAATCAAATCAAACACTAGGTGCCAGTTACAACAAATATCATTACTTTATGCTCACCTGGTAGCATAAAAAATTGCCAAAGCATGTCCAGCTAACCAATAGATCTTGCTAGGAGGTGTTAGTGTGCAGGAGAGAGGGCTGAGGGACTCGGTACAGCTGACTAGCCAACAACATTCCTATGGAAACAGAAAGGGAAGAGTCCTGGCTTGCTGGTTTATTGTGCACTTGGCAGAGTAGAAGCAAAATCTCAGAAGTGACTCCACATTCTCTGCAAACAGCTTTGACCAAGGGAAAGAGGAGCCAGATTCTCACTCTGAGATGGTGCAGGGGCCAGACTTAACCCATTACACATGCATTAGTCGTGGTCATTCTGCAGTTGATGGGCAACTCATACTAGGCAAGTGAAGGGAGTTAGTTAGGTTTTTCATTTTTTAAATTTTTAATTTACATTTTTTTTTTTAAATTTATTTATTATTATTAAACTTCAAGTTGTAGGGTACATGTGCACAACGTGCAGGTTTGCTACATATGTATACTTGTGCCATGTTGGTGTGCTGCACCCATCAACTCGTCATTTACATCAGGTGTAACTCCCAATGCAATCCCTCCCCCCTCCCCCCTCCCCATGATAGGCCCTGGTGTGTGATGTTCCCCTTCCCGAGTCCAAGTGATCTCATTGTTCAGTTCCCACCTACGAGTGAGAACATGCGGTGTTTGGTTTTCTGTTCTTGTGATAGTTTGCTAAGAATGATGGTTTCCAGCTGCATCCATGTCCCTACAAAGGACACAAACTCATCCTTTTTTATGGCTGCATAGTATTCCATGGTGTATATGTGCCACATTTTCTTAATCCAATCTGTCACTGATGGACATTTGGGTTGATTCCAAGTCTTTGCTATTGTGAATAGTGCTGCAATAAACATACGTGTGCATGTGTCCTTAACCTCAAATCTATTATCAGTGCCTCAGATATAATTTCATTCTAAGTCTTTAAAGCCCCCTTAAAACAAAAGTAGACTTTTTTTTTTTTTTTTAAGTGTCCTCACTTTCTGGTAGTCACTTTCCCCCCAGTCTCCAGTTTTATCCCAACTTAGAGTCCATGAACTTCATCAGACCATCTAGAAAGACTTGGGCCTTTCTAGAGAGAATCTGAGTGCATGACTTCAGATGAGCTGCGCCAGTACACTCAGTGCCTGAGACACTCTGAACCGAACAGTGTAGTAATTCATTTCCATCATGCCATAGTCCTGGAGCAGTACCCCAGGGTGTGTCTACATTGGGCCAAGTATTCTTGTCTTTGCCATTCTCTAAGAGGCTATTGAGCACAATCTTGTGTAGCTGAGCAACCAAGTTAACATGGGGTCATTATGTGGTGTTTCAGAGCAAACTCTCACTGCAGGTATCTCATGGATCAGTCTTCTTTAATACTGCATGGCCACAGTCTGGAATAACTTCATCTTAGGTTCAGTGTGTTCCAGGTGTAGTCTCATAACTTCTCACATGCCATATCTTTGCCAGTTTCCTTCTGTAGTTGAGTTAGCCAGACAAACCCTTCTTGATTTGCTAGTACATGGAGAGGGCCTGTCAATCCATACATGGCTGTGGCAAAGGACAGATAAGGGCTTGAAGGGCCACTGCCCAACAAGTTGCTGATATGGGCACTTACATCGCTGCCCTCATGGTCACTGGATGGTGTGGTACAGGTGCGTGAGCTCAGTGAACTGAGCATCAGTATAGCCTAACATGTTGGTGAAATTGTGGGACCAGTTCAACTTGGAGTCAATGGCCCCAACATTTTTGCCCTCTTAGTAGAGATTTTGGTAGATCTTTGTTGCAACACAGGTAGCTTTGTGATCAGATCCGCACAGTCTTCATAAATCAGCTCCCAGTACTTGATATCTTCTGCATATGCTCAGGTAGTATTACTTTCACTGTTGAGGGCTGTATAGGCTGCACTGAGCTGACACATGGGATGTATATTGGTGGGAAAGTTGTCCAGCATGGTGACCACATGGGAGGGTAGAGCTGCCCTCTTTGACCACTTTTTTGAAAGCCAGGATACCTGTTTCCTCTGTTGGGATATGTTCAGCTACCAGCAGCTGAGATAAGCCCTCCAGCAGAGGTTCTTTCTTACCCTTAGCCTTAGGTGGCAGTTTTTGGCACTCAGGGACACTAAAGCCTCAGAAATGGATGCTTTCATTAGGATCAAGAACTGATGTTTCATATACCATTCCCCTCGTGCCTCTCAGGCCACCACACATCCTGCCTACAGTGGTTTGGCCCACCACCCTCTTGCCACTTTGCTGTCTGAAGATCTTAATTCTGACCTGCTCCTTGGGTATCAGGTAAGCCGATATGTCTTCCAAATTCCTAGAGGAGGTACTGGCATGCCAGGCAGCAAGAACAAGACAAGATACATCCTTTGTTCCCAAGAACTGGGTGGCAGCAGTGAGTAAAGCCATGGTGGACCAACTCTGGACTCTGATGGCCAGAGAAGGAGGGAGAGAGTTGCAGCAGGAACAGGAGCCTATGTTGCTGCACAAGAGGCCATGCCAATGGGTAGACAAGGTTCCTGTTCTTTAAAATGAGGCTCACCCCAGCACTTTGGGAGGCCAAGACAGGTGGATCATGAGGTCAGGAGATCGAGACTATCCTGGCTAACATGGTGAAACCCCATCTCTACTAAAAAAATACAAAAAAACTAGCTGGGCGAGGTGGCGGGCACCTGTAGTCCCAGCTACTCGGGAGGCTGAGGCAGGAGAATGGCGTAAACCCAGGAGGCGGAGCTTGCAGTGAGCTGAGATCCAGCCACTGCACTCCAGCCTGGGCGATAGAGCGAGACTCTGTCTCAAAAAAAAAAAAAAAAAAAAAAAAAATGAGGCTCACACCTGTAATCCCAGCACTTTGGGAGGCCAAGGGGGGTGGATCACCTGAGGTCAGGAGTTCGAGATCCGTCTGGCCAACATGGTGAAACCCTATCTCTACTAAACATACAAAAAATTAGACGGGCTTGGTGGCAGGCGCCTGTAATCCCAGCTACTCAGGAGACTGAGGCAGGAGAATCGCTTGAACCCAGGAGGCAGAAGTTGCAGTGAGCCTCTCGTGCCACTGCATTCCAGCCTAGGTGACAGAGTGAGACTCCATCTCAAAAATAAATAAATATGAGTAAAGTTTGAGAAAAGTACAAATACACACAGACACCTTATGATAGAAGTAGATGGAAATTAAGTTTGATGAAAGCAGCAATTGAAGAAAGGCCATCACAACTCAGGACTATTAGAAACCCTTGGCTGTAGGTGTGCCTGGAAATTGAAGGTCTGTTTGCGACACGACTGCAAATCATCTGCTATACAATTGGCAACTTACAGTGACATTTTCTTCTCTGTTGCCATTGTCTTTATCTATCCCAGGAGGAACCCCCTATGTATCATCCCTCCTAACTCTTTTTTCTCCCCTTGACCCAGCTGTTCATTTCTAATTCTTTTCTGGATTACTCTGGCAGAGAAATTAAGCACATTTACACAATGCATATTTTAAAAAGCACCAAAAGGAAGATCTATTTACTCATACGGTAGACCCAATTCTACCATTTGGTTGTTCAGTCCACAGTGGGGACATTTTCTGGTTAATATTCTGACAGATTAAACAAAGGAAAGGATTGCTGGCTTGTATTTTTACATGTACCTTATGAAATCTATTTGTTTGAAAAAATGAAAAAAAGGAAATGCAAAAATGATTATGAAAATCAATACACTTCATACCTGTATGCTAGCAAAGTTTCATTTCAGATAAAAAAGCTACATGTTGTTGAATTGATTAAAAATGATTTACTGAGAAAATATACATGTGATGGCTTAATACTCCTTCCTGAGTTTAATTGGGTTTAGGTTATGAACAGATGCTAAAATGAACTGCAAATATTTTAAAGATTATTTGTGTAAAAATACATTTTAGGAGTGTGAACTCAAAAAGATTTCATTTGAAGTTTAGCGGACAGATGTTGCTTTATGTAGCTTCAGTAAGCTAAAGTAAAAAGTGGTTGATATCACAGATGTTTTATAGTTCATTTATCAAAATTTATTCATAAAAAGTTTTACGTTAATCTCATAGAACTGAAATGCTTTAGTTTTTTGTAGGAGTATGTAAATTCTTTCAAATCTAATTGTAACATCAAAATAAAATTGAGGTATGATGAAGATCTGCAGAACTTCAAGACTTCCTTTAAAACAAAAAGCATATTTAAAATTGTTCTGAGTTTTTCAGTTCATTTGGCCTGGGCAGCTTCCTGCATGTCTTGTCATAACTCCCATGTTAAATTTAGTCATATATTCAGAAAATGGAGAAAGGTACTCACCAGTGGCAGGTGAAAACAGGAAATAAAAATATTGACTCGGGATGTTCCCAAGGCCATTAATGAAAGGATTGTAGTTCCTAAGGCCACCATGAATAGGAAAGTGGGCATAATTACCTCATTGGGCACCCACTATATTCCAATTCATGATGCCTATAATTTCTGGTTATGTGAGTAACATGGCAAAATAGCTTGGATTGTAGTGAATTTTTTAAGTGCCTCTTAAAGATCTTCTATTTTTAGGATCACAGCAGAATCTTCACTTTTCCATTTCCTCTCTTTTGGAAACACTTGGGATTTTTTGGAAATGCCTAGTCTTTCATTTTGATGCTTTAGTTCTAAACAAAATGAGCACACACCTAATCACCGATGGTCCTGTTTATCTGGAAGACCAAGCTGTTTTGGATCTCATATGACCCCGAACTAGAATTGCTATAAAAATGGACATATACAAAAAAATATATACATAACATATATATGTGTGTTTATATAATAAATATATGTGTGTATATATATATATTTTGTTCAGGTTCTGACTAGAACACTAAGATAAATTATTTGGAAAAAATTTCTTCAAGAAAAAAGTATTCATCTAGGAATCATCTATCAGAGAGTTACCATGTATGAAGCACTGTGTGCTAAAAGAGAGAAAAATAGTGTTTCCATGTTATCTTGGAAAGTTAAATGGATGGAATTTACTGAGAGGTTATGACTTTTGCTTTTAGAAAAATATAAAGGCAATTAGCCATTTATTAGCAGTTTCCAAGGCTTATGGCAACCTGCATCAGGCACTTACACTGAATGCGCTTTGATTATGGTATAAATCATTCAGACTGTGTCCATTTTGTTTGCAAGTATTGTTTATTGAATACATGGCCTACAGATGATATCAGGGAAATAACTTTTGTTATAAACCATAACTGATGGATTAGATGGTAAGGCTTAGTTCCAGAGGAGGGGATTCCAAGGTGGAGTTTCAATTAACACAAGAGGGTAAGACTTGGAGGTTCTTGTGGGCAAGGCATCTTAGAGGAACAATAAAATCCACCCCTACTCTGGCTCCACTCCTACCAGATAAAGAGATGTTTGGAACATGAGATCCTGGAGGACTTATCTCTTTCTTAGGGCCTGGAAAAATGAGTATGAACACTGCCTGACTACATTGTAAGGCACCACTGTGCCTGAGCACATTGTAAGGCACCAATATATTTGGCTCTCAAAAGGGAGAATAGTTTATTTAGAAGCCAATTGTCCCTGAAGAGTTCTCCCCACTGTGATAAGGGGATTCTAAGAAGTGGGTTGGGCTAGTGGCTGCAGAACTGGTGGACACGGTGTCTGCTTGTGTTACCCCTAGTGGAGGAATGGCCCTGCCTGAGGTCAACAACCAACTTAACACCAGACACCTCCACCCACTTCTGACGACTAGACACCTCAGGGGAGGGAAAAGGCCAGTTCAGAACTAACTGAGTTTATGCTTCACTTGACCAAAAAACTCTGAAGTGGCTGAGGAAAAAAAAAACAAAAACGTGGAATTGACTTAAATTAAGTTTCTGCCATCCAGCAACTAAGCTCAATTATAAAGACAAATATCATTTTACATATCTGATTTTTCTCAGCTAAAAATATTGTGCTCACAAACATTGCTGTAATTTCAGTAAATGTGCTCTATTTCCTATGTGAATGTATAAAATGATTTTGGAACATTTATTTGATACTAGGATCAGCTTCATAGATAGGATTGTAGACTATTTTATAAAGTACCTTTAAAGGATTAATAAGGAGAAATTAATTACCATATGTTGATATGCTGAGAAATGTTTACATAACCTATTAGTTGATTGGAATTTTTAAAATAATGAATGTTTCAAGTGAGAAATCACCAATAGCAGAAGTTCAACAATATCAATTACAAAAACCTTCAGGATTTTGCCTGTCAATTTCTAGAAATGCTCACTTAAGGGAGCAGATTCTATTCTGTGAATGCATTTAGAGTGTTTGGAGCTGATTTTATGACATCCTAACTTTTTTCATAATTGTAAGACCATTGAGAGAACCATTGAATTACATTTTTGAATTTTATATATATATATAGCTTTTCTTACTTTTTAAAGCAGTTGAACTTAATCTTTTATTGCTCTAAAAGCATGGCTCAAGTAATTTGTAAGAATTTCCCTTAAGGATGTATTTTTTTACATACCTGGTAATCAACCATTTCTCGAAGGGTTTTGGAGACATTCAATGTTCTGAGTATGGCTAAGACTTAGGTGGTTTTACCCAATCACAGAACTCCCTATGTTCACTATAGTGCATATCATAGATCTAGGTGTATGTCTAGACAAGTTCTACACTCTGAGACCTCAGTGCTTTAGAAGATTGTTTTGGATTTATGTAGCCTAAAGTAACTAATGATTGTGCTGCATAATTTTTATTAGGAATCTGTTACATGTCCAGTCATTATCTTTCTTACCTTTATCTCTTTTTATGAGTTGATTTTCAGATACATTCTTTCTTGGTAGGTATTATATTATGCTCATTGATGAAATTCCTAAAGATTATGTCCTATTGCTTTTCAATTATTATTAACAAATTTGCATATAATGTTATAGGAAACCTAGGATGGGTGGTGTTTCTAACAGCCTGTAACCTAAGCCTGAAAAGACTTGTTATGGAAAGTTCTAAGAAAAGTTTATGTATTTTTCACATATAATAAACTGCAAACATTTAAAGTGTACAATTTGATATACTTTGCAATAGATACATACCTGTGAACCCATCACTATAATGAAGATAATGAACATATTCATTATGTCCCAAAGTTTCCTGTGCCATGGTAATACCTCTTTCCTGCCTTTCCCTGTCCCTCTTTTCGTCCCCATGCAAGCACTGATCTGTTTTCTGTGACTATAGATTACTTTACATTTTCTAGAGTTTAATATAAATGGGACTGTACTGTATGTACTAAAGTTTTCATATTAATTCTTTCACTGAACATAAATATTTTGAGATTTGTTACATGTATTGATAGTTCGTTTCTTTTAATTGGTTTTTCCCCATTGTATGGCTATATGACAATATGTTTATCCACTCATCTGTTGGTGGTTATTGGAATTATTTCCATTTTATGGCTTTTACTAATAAAGCTGCTATTAAGTCATTATATGGATATATGCTTTTATTTTCCTTTGTAAATACATAAAAGTGGAAAGACTGGATCTTACAGTAGGTGTAGGTTACACTTCTTAAGAAATGGCCAAACTGTTTTCTAAAGTGGTGTGTGGCATTTTATGTTCTATAAGCAGTGCATGAGAGTTGTAATTACTCCCTATTATTGACAATCACTTGGTATGGTCAGTCTTTTTAGTTTTAGCTGTGTAGTGGTATCTCATTGCACTTCTGATTTATACTTCCTTAATGTTATTGACATTGAAACACTTTTCCTGTGCTTCTTTGACATGCAGGTATCTTCTTTTATAAAGTATTTGTTTAACTATTTTTCCTATTTTAAAATTTTTACATATATAACTCAGAGATTCCAAGCCCATTCATACATTTGGTTATTCATTAGAAATACTCACAGGACTCAGAAGCAACAGTATTCCTGACTATATTTTTTTAGTGATCCGCAATGGAAAAAGATTCATCAGGTAGTCTGGAGGAATCCCAGCACAGACTTCCAACATTTTCTCCGTCAAGAGGGATCACAGAGAAATGCTTCTCCTTCACCAGTGAAATGCAGCAATATATGTGCAGTGTTTTGGCCCAGGAAACCTTGTTTGAGACTCAAGAGTCCAGAGTCTCAGGATGTTCCCAGATATTTGGGGCTAGTTATTTAACCACCCTTTACTGGTGTGGCCAGTCACACAGCAAATTTCCAGAAGGGAAGCAAGTATTCACCATCAATCACATTTTCTTGTACAATCAGTGTAGGCAAGCTGGTACAATAACAGTACAGTAACTCATATAGACAAAACAGCCTTATTAACATAGAGAATATTCTGAAAGCCAAGTCCTCAGATGCCAGCCAAAGACCAATTTTGCAAGCAGACCCATCTAAAGATAGTAACCCCCAAAATGCTATGTTATCTCTCTCTCTCTGTCTACACACGCACACACACACATACACAATTTTATTTTCACCAAAATCTTATTACTGTGGGATATCCAGAAGAAGTGAGAGTATGGTAAACCAGAGAAAGTCACTATGTTGGAAAAAGTAAATAGCATAAGATACAGGGAAGCACAACATCTGGGAATGTGGTATTTGCCTTGCTGCCATAGCTACTGGGATTTGAGTCAATTGTAATTTATAACAATATGGTAAGGAATCGAGTTTCACCCAAAGGTAGAACTTGCTTGATCTGATGGGAAAGTGAGGCTGAGAATAGGATGAGATTTATAAAAACATAAAACTTTCTTCTGGATTGTTCTTCAGCATGACCTGAAGTCCAGGGGACATATTGGAGGTTAGGTAAGAAATGAATTCAATGGAGGGGGGTTACCACTCTGGTAGCACCTCAAGCCCAGAACAGAAATCTTTGGGATGAACGTGCCATGCTCCCTCTGGGAGGCTAGATGGGTGCCTTTGGGGACATGAATCTTTCTACATCAAGCAGTGTTGCCATCTTGAACTTATTTTGATTAGTGCTTGTTTAACTGCTTGTCTTAAATTCTTGTCCCACCCTCTTTACCCATGAAAGCTTCTTGTCGTATAATAAACAATGACCTCCCCAACATTCTGGTGGTAAAAAGTACTTCCCATGTTGCTGTTTTTTCTTTTTCTTTCTTTCTTTCTTTTCTTTTTTTTTTTTTTTCAAGAATGTCCCTCAGGGAAAGCCAATGGGGTATGAAGGAGAATGCGGATGTGTGTAAATTAATAATTCAATCCATGTGGGCAATGTTCTATTGGTCTATTTTAATCTGAGGACAGGTTTTAGAGTATATGGTAGAACTGACTACTGGACTCTTTCAGGCAACATTGTATAACTGTTGCTTTTTTTAAATTTGGTTTTTGATAGCCATGTAAAGCCTTTCCACTAGGTTCAAGATTAGGCTTCCTGAAAAAACCCTGAAGAATAGGTATCAGACCCGTTCTTGTTAATAGGTAAGAGGCACTGGCTTTGAATTTATATTATTATGTGAAAATGAAGGCAGTCAAGAAAGACAGTTTCTAGTCAGGGTCATCCCTCCTTAGTGAGAGGATGTGATGTGAATTTACATTAAAGGTAAAGTTACAGTAAAGGTAGTTAGTTAAGAATGGATAAAGGAACTAATTGAAATTTGTCTTTGATGGAAATAGTAGATGTTTAGTTTATGGGCTGTCACCTGTAGTTTGATTATGCTGGTAAATTTTTTTAGGTCAAGTTATAAAGTGTAAATATTCTAATTTTACCTTCATTAGAGATATGGATTTTGTTACCTGTATCTTTTGGAATTGTGTTAAAAATCAAACAAACAATTCCCATAAAGCTTTTCACCCCTGATGCAAAACATTGGTTGAGGTAACCTTATTTATTGAATACTAACTTTATTAAATGAATATAATTTCTATCAGTGTCATAATTATTATTGTGCTAATTGTGAATTATTGATATGTTTAGTGCCTAAGGAGCAGAAAGCCATGTAAAGATATTTAAAAGCTTTTAGGTCTTCTATTAATACAACACTTATCATAGCCCTGAAATATTTTGATATTACATTCCAGATATGGAGAGAGTCTCCATACATCTATTCAGAATGTTGCCATTTCAAATATTACTTTCCTCTTTTTAATGGATACAAAGATGACTCATTGAATTCATTTCGTTTCATTAAACTACTTTATGCCTCTTGAGATCAGCTGTGGCAAAAGTAGAGGAAAATAAATTTCAAAGACAAAGAGTTGATGTTAGCAGTGAGCAGCAACATCAAGACAATGTCTATATTGGCACAAAGTGAAGTAAGGATGTGGTAATCAAACGATTAATTTGTTCTGAGTACATAGTCATTTCTGATGTTAATGTTGATGATGATGGTAGTGGTGGTGGTTGTGGTGAAGATACTAACTCAAACTACCACTTTTTGAGTACTTATCAGGTGTCAGGCAATGTATTGAGCACTATTCTTGCATTAGTTCATTTAGTTATCAAATAACTCTAAGAAGTAAGTCTTAGTTTTACGCTAATTTTTATAGACAGGGAGATTGAAGAACAGATGGGTAAAATAAATTGTCCAAGGTCACACACTAGTAGTGGTAGAGGCAGGATTCATCCTTAGGCAGTTTAGTCCTGATACTGTACTCTAAACCACTATTTTTTTTAATATGCAAAAGTGACAATGTTATGTTATCTAATGTTCTAAATGATCATCTAATGCTATAAACTCTCCAACCACCTCACATGATTGTCTTCAGAGACAAAAAGGATTGGTGAATGAGAAGCATTTTTAAAACTCAGAATATAATTAATAACACAAGGATGAATTATTTAACCAAAACCTTTTATCCAAAAAGTTTAAAATTTTTTTTTTATTATTATTATCCTTTAAGTTCTAGGGTACATGTGCACAACGTGCAGGTTTGTTACACATGTATACATGTGCCATGTTGGTGTGCTGCACCCATTAACTCGTCATTTACATTAGGTATATCTCCTAATGCTATCCCTCCCCCTCCCCCCGCCCCACAATAGGCCCCGGTGTGTGATGTTCCCCTTCCTGTATCCAAGTGATCTCATTGTTGAATTCCCACCTATGAGGGAGAACATGCGGTGTTTGGTTTTCTCTTCTTGCGATAGTTTGCTGAGAATGATGGTTTCCAGCTGCATCCATGTCCCTACAAAGGACACGAACTCATCCTTTTTTTATGGCTGCATAGTATTCCATGGTATATATGTGCCATATTTTCTTAATCCAGTCTGTCACTGATGGACATTTGGGTTGATTCCAAGTCTTTGCTATTGTGAACAGTGCCGCAATAAACATATGTGTGCACGTGTCTTTATAGCAGCATGATTTATAGTCCTTTGGGTATATACCCAGTAATGGGATGGCTGGGTCATATGGTACATCTAGTTCTAGATCCTTGAGGAATCGCCACACTGTTTTCCACAATGGTTGAACTAGTTTACAGTGCCACCAACAGTGTAAAAGCATTCCTATTTCTCCACATCCTCTCCAGCACCTGTTGTTTCCTGATTTTTTAATGATAGCCATTCTAACTGGTGTGAGATGGTGTCTCATTGTGGTTTTGATTTGTATTTCTCTGATAGCAAGTGATGATGAGCATGTTTTCATGTGTCTGTTGGCTGTATGAATTTCTTCTTTTAGGAAGTGTCTGTTCATATCCTTTGCCCACTTTTTGATGAGTTTTTTTGTTTTTTTCTTGTAAATTTGTTTGAGCTCTTTGTTGGTTCTGGATATTAGCCCTTTGTCAGATTAGTAGATTGCAAAAATTTTCTCCCAGTCTGTAGGTTGCCTGTTCACTGTGATGGTAGTTTCTTTTGCTGTGCAGAAGCTCTTTAGTTTAATTAGATCCCATTTGTCAATTTTGGCTTTTGTTGCCATTGCCTTTGGTGTTTAAGACATGAAGTCTTTGCCCATGCCTATGTCCTGAATGGTATTACCTAGGTTTTCTTCTAGGGTTTTATGGTTTTAGGTCTAACATTTAAGTCTCTAATCCATCTTGAATTAATTTTCGTATAAGGATAAGGAAAGGATCCAGTTTCAGCTTTCTACTTATGACTGGCCAATTTTCCCAGCACCATTTATTAAATAGGGAATCCTTTCCCCATTTCTTGTTTTTGTCAGGTTTGTCAAAGATCAGATGGCTATAGATGTGTGGTATTATTTCTGAGGGCTCAGTTCTGTTCCATTGGTCTATATCTCTGTTTTGGTACCAGTACTATGCTGTTTTAGTTACTGTAGCCGTGTAGTATAGTTTGAAGTCAGGTAGCATGATGCCTCCAGCTTTGTTCTTTTGACTTAGGATTGTCTTGGCAATGCTGGGTTTTTTTTTGGTTCCATATGAACTTTAAAGCAGTTTTTTCCAATTCTGTGAAGAAAGTCATTGGTAGCTTGATGGGGATGGCATTGAATGTATAAATTACCTTGGGCAGTATGGCTATTTTCACAATATTGATTCTTCCTATCCATGAGCATGGTATATTCTTCCATTTGTTTGTGTCTTCTTTTATTTCACTGAGCAGTGGTTTGGAGTTCTCCTTGAAGAGGTCCTTTACATCCCTTGTAAGTTGGATTCCTAGGTATTTTATTCTCTTTGAAGCTATTGTGAATGGGAGTTCATTCCTGATTTGACTCTGTTTTTCTGTTACTGGTGTATAGAATGCTTGTGATTTTTGCACATTATTTTGTATCCTGAGACTTTGCTGAAGTTTCTTATGAGCTTAAAGAGATTTTGGGCTGAGACAATGGGGTTTTCTCAATATACAATCATGTCATCTGCAAACAGGGACAATTTGACTTCTTCTTTTCCTTACTGAATACCCTTGATTTCTTTCTCTTACCTGATTGCCCTAGCCAGAACTTCCAACACTACGTTGAATAGGAGTGGTGAGAGAGGGCATTCCTGTCTTGTGCCAGTTTTCAAAGGGAATTTTTCCAGTTTTTGCCCATTCAGTATGATATCGGCTGTGTGTGTGTCATAAATAGCTCTTATTATTTTGAGATACATTCCATCAATACCAAATTTATTGAAAATTTTTAGCATGCAGGGCTGTTGAATTTTGTCAAAGGCCTTTTTTGCATCTATTGAAATAATTATGTGGTTTTTGTCCTTGGTTTTGTTTATATGCTGGATTAGGTTTACTGATTTGTGTATGTTGAACCAGCCTTGCATCCCAGGGATGAAGCCCACTTGATCATGGTGGATAAGCTTTTTGATCTGCTGCTGGATTCGGTTTGCCAGTGTTTTATTGAGGATTTTTGCATCGATGTTCATCACGGATATTGGTCTAAAATTCTCTTTTTTTGTTGTGTCTCTGTCAGGCTTTGGTATCAGGATGATGTTGGCCTCATAAAATGAGTTAGGGAGGATTCCCTCTTTTTCTGTTGATTGGAATAGTTTTAGAAGGAATGGTACCAGCTCCTCCTTGTACCTCTGGTAGAATTCGGCTGTGAATCTGTCTGGTCCTGGACTTTTTTTGTGTGGTAGGCTATTAATTATTGCCTGAATTTCAGAGTCTGCTATTGGTCTATTCAGGGATTCATCTTCTTCCTGGTTTAGTCTTGGGAGAGTGTAAGTGTCCAGGAAATTATCCATTTCTTCTAGGTTTTCTAGTTTATTTGCATAGAGGTGTTTATAGTATTCTCTGATGGTAGTTTGTATTTCGGTGGGGTTGGTGGTGATATCCCCTTTATCATTTTTTATTGCGTGTATTTGATTCTTCTCTCTTTTCTTCTTTGTCTTGCTAGTGGTCTATCAATTTTATTGATCTTTTCAAAAAACCAGCTCCTGGATTCATTGATTTTTTTTGGAGGGTTTTTTGTGTCTCTATCTCCTTCAGTTCTGCTCTGATCTTAGTTATATCTTGCCTTCTGCTAGCTTTTGAATATTCAGTGTTTGCTCTTGCTTCTCTAGTTCTTTTAATTGTGATGTTAGAGTGTCAATTTTAGATCTTTCCAGCTTTCTCTTGTGGGCATTTAGTGCTATAAATTTCCCTCTACACACTGCTTTAAATGTGTCCCAGAGATTCTGGTATGTTGTATCTTTGTTCTCATTGGTTTCAAAGAACATCTTTATTTCTGCCTTCATTTCGTTATGTACCCAGTAGTCATTCAGGAGCAGGTTGTTCAGGTTCCATGTAGTTGAGCAGTTTTGATTGAGTTTCTTAGTCCTGAGTTCTAGTTGGATTGCACTGTGGTCTGAGAGACAGTTTGTTATAATTTCTGTTCTTTTACATTTGCTGAGGAGTGCTTTACTTCCAACTATGTGGTCAATGTTGGAATACGTGTGACGTGGTGCTGAGAAGAATGTATGTTCTGTTGATTGGGGTGGAGAGTTCTGTAGATATCTATTAGGTCTGCTTGGTGCAGAGTTGAGTTCAATTCCTGGATATCCTTGTTAACTTTCTGTCTTTTTGATCTGTCTAATGTTGACAGTGGGGTGTTAAAGTCTCCCATTATTATTGTATGGGAGTCTAAGTCTCTTTGTAAGTCTCTAAGGACTTGGTTTACATGAAAGGACTCAGATGGAGGGGGGACCCAAGATGGCAGAATAGGAACAGCTCCAGCCTCCAGCTCCCAGCCTGTGCTTGACACATAAGACCGGTGATTTCTACGTTTTCAACTTAAGTACTGGGTTCATCTCACTGGGGCAGGTTAGAAAGACCCTGCTGGTCAGCGGGTGCAGCCAGACCAGCAAGCTGAAGCAGGGGGAGGGATCGCCTCACCTGGGAAGCGCTGGGGGAAGGGAATTCCTTTTCCTAGCCAAGGGAAACTGAGACGCACAACAGCTGGAAAATCGGGTAACTCCCACCCTAATACTGCGCTTTACCAAGGGTCTTAGCAAGCGGCACACCAGGAGATTATATACTCACACGTGGCCTGGAGGGTACCATGCCCAGTGGGCCTCCCTCATTGCTAGCACAGCAGTCTGAGACCTAACTGCAAGGCGGCAGGTGGCTGCGGGAGAGGCGCCCACCATTGCTGAGGCTTAAGTAGGTAAACAAAAGCGGGAAAGTTGAACTGGGTGGAGCCCACTGCAGCTCAAGGAGGCCTGCCTGCCTCTGTAGACTCCACCTCTGGGGACAAGTTTTTAATATTTTAAAAACCATGGTGAGCTTGCTTGACTTTACACACAGGTGTTTAAATCCAGGGCTAAAGATATTGCTGTCTACTTTCTCTGGGAAGCCTAATGGGTGAGTCAAAAAGAGGAGAGTCTATAGGGAATGTTTAAGGGTGTTGGATAGGCTGTTTTGCTTCAAAAGCCTTCATAACACAAATCTTCTGGTTCTGGGAACTCCTCCATTTGAGGCAGAATGGTACAGAGAAGAACTAATGCACACAACGTCAGGGCTGGTGTGGCTGGTACAGCAGGCCAGTGAGGTGCAGAGGGTGGAGGATGGACCTGGCTTCCGTTTCTGGTACTTTTAAGGCCCTTTTCACCTTTAACAACCCTTTGGGTGATGGTCATGCCTGTTAAAATGCACAGCCTCATAGGATCGGCCTAATCAGTAATACCTAGTGAGAATTAATTAATTAGATTATTCTCAGGTAAACATACTAGGGAAGGGCTTGCACTAGGGTTAATGGTAGTTGGAGGTAGGTAGAGGGAAAAGAGAATGGCCACAGGAGGAAGTCCTGTGGAGCTAGTAGCATCAAGAAGGTGCTCTAGATCCTTGAGAGGGTCCTACAGATTCTCAACAAGTGGCCCATGGTGGAGAATAACGAGAACAGAGTGAGATGAGGAAGGCACAGTAGGAGATTTTCATTTCATGTCATTGCTTGTGTCTGTTTTTATCATAGTTCCACTTTCCCTACTGCCCCTTTGTACCCTGCAGTCTTTCCCTTACCTCAGGAAAGATCTAAGGATTCCTTGACATGACCACTCCCCACTCCTGTTAATTAATTTCCTCATCCTCTGCACATACTAATGTTGAACTCTATTCCCTATCACCTGTGTTTTGATCCGACTTTCAAAATACACAAGCTATGGGAAGGAACTGAAAGGTGGAAAGAAAAGTATATCTGAGATCACTGATTTTTTAAACCTAATTGTTTACTACTTCTTGTAGTGTGAAAGACTGCCATCTATGACTTTCTGCAGATAAAATTCAGGAGTTGAAGCCTCAAGGTTTTGCATAGGAAATCATAGACTCAGTTTTAGAGCTAAGTTTGACTGTAGTTCAGATCTTTTCCTTAAAGGTAAAATTTAATGCATCCCCAAATATTTGAGACTTTCACAAGATATGGCAGGTCTTCTGATTCCCAGTTCCATGAAATTTCCATTCCACTACATCAAAATACTGAGTGCCCATCTGTGTGTGTACCAATCCCCTGACTATATCCACACACATGCACACTCTTGTTGCTTCTAAGACCAGTTCCTGTGCCTGAGTGGTCAGTGGTGGAAACAGTTTTGCTACTATTTTCCCTTACACTGTTACTAGGCCTATGATTTGCATTTAATATAGAGAAGTGGTTACCAAGTTGAGTACATCTAATTTGTCTACATATCTAAGCACTGGTCTAAAGTGATTTATTACTATTTTCATGATGTCAAGATTCCTAAGTGGCACCAGATGAAATGTCAAACTGGGACATGGTTACCCTGGTTACATTCCATTATATGTTTTGAAACTGCAAAGAGAGATGGATTTGTGTTTGTGTTTGTGTTTTAGTTTTATAAACCTTAGAAATAAAACCTCCTTAAGGACAGGGATTTTGTCTGTCTTGTTCACTGGTGTATGTCAACACCCAGAACAATGTTAGTAACTGTTGAATGAAAAATATTAGCCTTATCATATGTACTTATCTTTGCAGTAGAATCAAGTCCTGGAAATACTGTGCCCCTTTTCTGGTCTTGTCAACTGATTTCCCTCATCCCAACCCTCAATTTATTTTCTACTATAACATTACCGAAATTGACCAGGTATAATTCAGTGACTATTATTTACATTGATTATTTAGCAAAATCTATATAAAACTGTTTTTTAATACCCAGTAAGTTCTGGGTAGAAAATAAAATTAATATTGGCACTGAATGCTTTAAGTAATATCTGGACTTGAATGGAGAATGTATAGTGTACATTATCTCTCCTCAATGTATCAGCATATGCCAATTTTTGTGAATTTACTTGGCAGATCTGTATATTTTTTTCCCAGAAAGCTCAACTTCCATTTTATAGTTTGGCTAATCAAACAACAAAAATATTTTTCTTTTATTTTTGACTTTTTGAGCTTTGAAAATGAAGGTAGAAATAGGAAGTCACACTTACCCATATCCCTTTATGAGGATAGTGAAAAAAGTTATCAATCAGCTGAATGTGAGTTTAATAACAGAAATGACGGAAAATATTGATGTCCTGAACAGTGGAAACTGACAAAGTAATTGTGTTTACTTGGAGATAAAAGGGTACCTACTTCCAGCTGTTCTTTCCAGAAATAAAATAACCAGTGATTCTGTAATACTTTACCAGATTTGAACAAATATTCCTTAATGTATGTCCTCTTGTTTTGAACTAATTTAGACCTGAAGTGCGCAGACTTCTGGTCTCAGTCTGATTTTATTTTAAAGGTTAGAAATATCCTGAAATTTTGAAGCAATGATGTGTATCTTGCCATACATTGGACATCCGATTATTCAATAAGATTTCAACATATGACAAGTCTGAATACAAATGTCATAATTTTAATTTTGGTTCATCAATATTGCATATTTATTAAAGGAAAGGCAAATTGACTTTTTATTTTTGTCTTTTTTTCTTTTAAAAATAGTTTTATGAGATTTAATTTACATGCCATATAATTCACTCTTTTAAAGTATATAATTTAATGGCTTTTAGTATATTCTCAGAGTTGCACATCCATCATCACAATTTTAGAAGATTTTCATTACTCCAAAAGGAACCTCATGCCCCTACACCTCTTAACTGTCATCCCCTTTAGGCCAAATCTCCCTGACCCTAGGCAACCAATAATCTATTTTCTGTCTCTATAGACTTGCATGTTTTGAACATTTCATATAAATGGGATCAGACAATACGGTCATTTGTAACTGGCCACTTTCCTTTAGCGTAATGTGTCCAAGGTTCATTCATGTGATAGCATGTATCAGTACTTCATTTCATTTTATTGCCCAATAATATTCCATGGTATGAATATACCACATTTTATTTACCTATCCATCAGTTGATGGACATTTGAGTTTTTTACACTTTTTGGTTATTATAAATAATGCAGTTATGAACATTTATGCACAATTTTTTGGTGTATGCTTCCATTTCTCTTGGGTTTAAATACCCAGGAATGGAATATATCTAGAAATGGAATGGCATGGTAACTGTATATTTAACCATTTAAGGAACTTACAGATAGTTTTCTAAAGTGGCTCTACCATTTTACATTCTCACCAGCAATCTATGAGGGTTTCAATGTATCCATATTCTCATCAACACTTGTTAGTCTCTGTCTTTTTTTAAAGTTATAGCCATTCTAATGGGGATAAAGTGGTATCTCGTCATGGTTTTAATTTGTATTTCCCTGGTGGCTAATGATGTTGAACAGTTTTCAAGTGCATATTGGCTATTTTAATATCTTATTTGGAGAAATGTCTAAAATGTTATAATTTTAATTCTATATTCATAATGCATCCCCATCAACTTCCCTTTTAGGAAATAAGTTTGAGCTGGTGACATGAGAATTAAGGAAAAATCCAGTTACAAAACGCTACATGTTATGTAATTTCATTGATACAAAATGTATGGAATAGCAAATCCATGGAGACAGAGATCATTGGTTACTTAGGGCTTTGGAAGGGGGGAAATGGAGAATTACAACTAATAGTTGAAAGATTTCCTTTTGGAGTGATGAAAATGTTCTAAAATTATATTGTGGTCATGGTTATACAACTCTGTAGACATACTAAAAATGATTAAACTGTATACTTTAAATAGGTGGACTTGATTATATGTAAATTATGTCTCAATACAGCTGTTTCAGAAAGCCAGAGTAAAAAGAAACAAAAACAAAAATAAGAAGTAGGCAGCTAGTCCTTTTGGGTGTCTATCTGTTGAACTCACAATATTATACTTTCCTTCTTGATAGTTTGCATAGCTCCTAAGTGATGCTTAGTTAGAACAGAGAACAAATAATATGACATGCACATTTGTTAACCTCTTTATTCTGAAACCAGGTATCACTTAGATCTAAAACAGAGTATTTATCTTTTCCTTCTATTTTAGAGTAATAATTCAGATAAAGTTAACATTTCCAATAAAATTGAAGTTTTTTTATTTTTGATGTGTTCTATTTTAAGCTAATAACGAAAACTTCAAAGTATAGTAAATTAATGCCTTCCTCATTTGGCAGTTTTTCAAAAAACTTTTACTGAGAGTTTGCCATATGACAAACATTGCGCTAGACAATTTTACGTGTTGTTTTATTAATTCCACTTTATAGCTCAAAAGACTGGAGTTTCTGTTTTTATTTCATTTATAGCATAATTAGAATAGCATACTTTTGACTGTGCTATGATAGCGACAGCAATGCCCAATTCATGTCATTTCCCTTGGAATATCTTCAGAATATAAAAGTTATAGGCATTCTGGTTCAGAAGAGTAGAAGATAGAAGGGAAAAAGGTCACTGGTTTTAAGCAATGTTGAAATCTAGCCAAGCATGTTTCCATAAGTAATGCTTAGATTCTTTTATTAGAAAAATAATCTGGGCCAGGTGCAGTAGGTCACGCCTGTAATCCCAGCACTTTGGGAGGCTGAGATGGGTGGATTACCTGAGGTCAGAAGGTCAAGACCAGCCTGATCAACATGGTGAAACCCCTTCTGTACTAAAAATACAAAAAAATTAGCTGGGTATGGTGGCAGGTGCCTGTAATCCCAGCTACTTCAGAGCTACCTGGGAGGCTGAGGCAAGAGAATTGCTTGAACCTGTGAGGCGGAGGTTGCGGTGAGGTGAGCCGAGATTGCGCCACTGCACTCCAGCCTGGGTAACAGAGGGAGACTCTGTCTTAAAACAACAACAACAACAAAGAAAAATAATCTGTCTTCTTGTCAAAGTATTTGATAAAACAAAATCCACATGGATTCCTAAAGTGACTTTTTTTCTTTTTTTGTGGAGAATGGGGAAGAAATTGGAAGTCAATTCTTAGTTTGAAAATTATCCAGAAAACGACCTGGAATTTTTTGTTTGTTAAAAGATTTTCTCATCAAGGTAGATTATTTTAATCCACATTTGAAATAAATGAGAACTTTTAACTGGAGTCTAATTCTTTAGACTTCTTTATCTAATGAAATTATATTCCAAAAATTAAGAAAAATTTTCTGACAAAAAGCCAAGATAATTCATTGCTTTTGGAACTTCATTAAAAGAAGGGAGTTCTTCATGCAGAAGAGAAGTGATACCAGGTAAAATTTAGACCCTTCTTTTAAAGATAAAATGTGTTTTATCTTTACCAATCTTTCATCATTTCTGGCACTCTACATTCTTTTGACTAAAAGAATTAAAAAATATCTTTAAAAGATACTTCATTGCTTAAGGCCAAAATAATGACAATTGATTGTGGGGTTTATAACACATGTAGAAGTAAAATGCATAGCAATAATAGCATAATGGATAGGAGAGGGAAATGGAGGTGTGCTATTGTAAACTTTTTATAGCTTGTGTAATGATATATCACTTGAAGTTAGCATGAGATAGGTTAAAGATGTATGTTGTAAACCCTGAGAAGTCACTAAAAAGGTAAAACAAAGAGGTATGGCAAATAAGACAATAGTGAAGATAAAATGGGATACAAAAATGCTTAATCCAAAACTAGCCAGGAAAAGAGGAACAAGGTACAAAGAAAAGATGGAGCATTGAGCACTATTAGAAAGATGACAGATTTTCAACCATACCATATTAATAATTAGATGTTGATAAATACATAAGTAGGCAATTATATTACACATAAAATGCAAATTGTTAGACTAACTAAAAAGCAAGACCCATCTTTGTCCTGTTTATAAGAGATCCACTTTGAATATAAAGTCACAGGTGAGTTAAAGTAAAAGAATGGAAAACACAGTATTAAGCAAACACTAGTCAAAAGAAGCCAGAAGATGCTATGTTAGTGTTGAAGTGGACTTTAGAACAAAGAATATTACCAGGAATAAAGACGTTACATATTAATGATAGGATCAATCTACTATGAGAATACAAACAGTTCTAAATTTTTATACAACTAACATCTCAGCTTCAAAATACTTGAGGAAAAACTGATACAACTGAATCCTTTTCTTTGTTGGAAACTTTTAAGCTCCACAATAGCAATTCTATTAACTATTTGAATTTTTAAGCATCTAAATCCCATGGATTAGATTTTTAGATGTTTTATACAGGAGCATCCTACTGCCAATTACCAAAATATGTATTAGTTCTACAGATCCTTCCTAGAGAAACCAATCTCTATTTTTGCCTTCAGCTCAGATGGATAAGAAGGAATTAATGTATGACATCTAAACCATTAATATAAACACTGTTTTTGTGAAGACAAAATTCTAACTCCAACATGGGCACCTTAAGCGTATTAATTAAAATGTTTATTCGAAAATACCAACTACATACCAAGTATTTTATATATGCTATATAATTCACACAATAACCTTTATTGCACATAAGGAAACTGGGCCATAATGAGATTGTGTACTTGCTCAAGGTCACACAGGAAAGGGCAGAGCTGAGATTTGAACTCAGATCTGTTTGTTGTTGAGTCTGTGATCTTTCTACCATATCACATTCTTTCTCTCGAAAACACACAATGACTTGAAATAAAATAAGAAATAATTGAACTGGAATTTGTGTGTGAATGTAAGTGACCATCATTCCCTGAATCATCAAAGAGACTGGAAAAGAAGGGAATGCCATTTGTTGGCTAACTGCTTTTGTTCTAGAGAACTACTAAACATAACTGCAGTTAGTTTAGGTTTAGTTTAGTTAGGCTCCATTCTATAGGAGCCATACATACTAGTATAGTCTAAAGGCCTATAAGAGACCATGCAAAATTTACAGTAATGTGTAGTCTGTAATTTCACAAATCTATATACAGCACTGCTACATTAATGTTTGTTGAATGACTGAATGAATAGATAGTATTTCAGTAGTCAAATGATAATATCATGGGATTTTAGTATTATCAATTCACCAGTTTAAAAAGCATGTGGACCAAAGTAGTGGGATTTATAGAAACTGTTATTTTTCTGAAATTGATAAAATCTTCCTATTGCAATATTTCCATGACCTTATTAATTAACCAAGTCTTGCAAACTTGTTTTAGCAAAGGAAGTAGAACTGAATCAAAGATACAGAGAAAGCACACTGGTTGAAGAAATATAAGGTTGATTTAAAAAATAATCTTCTGATTGCAACCAAAATTTAAAAAGTATTTTGGAGGTTCAAAACATCACAACCTATGACAATTATCTTCATATTCACAGCTTGGACATGTTCACTACCTATATGTCATGTAACAGACAGTCAGCAGAATCGTGTTGCTAAGGAAACACCTCTAGCATAAACATAAAAGGCGTAACAGGTTCAAAGGGCTCCAGGGAATTATTATAAAGCCATAAAACTTGCCAAATAATTGGAACAATAAAAGTGGAAAATTAATTTCAAGCAAGACTAAACATTTCAACTGACTGCTGACAGGCTTTTAAAGAGTGTACACATAGACAAGGAAAAAGAGGTGAGGACTTTTAAAGATCCAAGTGGCTAATTAATGGAGACTGAAGCCAAATGCAAGCATTGGGAGAATAGCAGAAAAATTTGGTTTCTGGTTTCACAAAAGAGGATTTACCTTAATCAAATTTATTAGTAAGAAGGATGAAGGTGCAGGGAACAGGCTCCTTGAAGCAGTTAAAAATGGACCAATATTCTAAGCATTGCAATTTGATGTGTTTCTTCGTCCAAGTAAAATATAACTATGGTGTTAAAGGAAGTAGAGACAGAAATAGGAGACCTTTTTATGAATAGTTTTACAAGTGCACTTAGTTCTAGAGAGACCCCCTAGGATTAACCAATGTGATGGAATTATTTTTAAAAGGTCTGGGAATGTACCAAGTGACTTGCATGGCAGTTGACATCACTCATAAGAAAAGTGCTAAAAGGTGTTTTGAGGGTCAAATGAAGAAGCATTTGGAAGCTTACTTGCTTGATGAAGGAATGCCAACTGATTTTTTCATATGGGAGAGAAATGCTTCATTAACTTGTCAAAGTGTCAGAAAGGTATTATTTCTGTGGAAGAAAAGAGGTGTTATAACATATCCTTAGCGTTTCTATAGTGGGCAATTTACTGAAATGCTCTACTGGGGTTAAAACGATCTCCTCTCTTAAAAGTGGCATAATGGGAAAATTGGTAGGTTGAATTGAAACTTGCTAAATTGTACGAAACAGAAGTTATTTGGCAATTGAATCATTGCTAGTTCAGAAAATCACCCTCTAGAGGACTTAATTTTGGCAGCCATGTGAATAGCTTCCTCTTTTTAGACAAAATCTATGTAAAATCTCCCTAGGCACTGTGTGCATATGAAATCATATAGTACATGAGGTGTGACAAACTTATTTTTTAATAAAACTTATTTTGAAATAAAACTTAAAAACTTACACACTAAGGAAAAGTTAGTTCCATCAAAGTCATCAACTTGGCAGGCTTCATACTCATTTCAGGGATGCCGCCTTTGGACAACTCATTCTTGGAATTTCTCTTGTGGAATTGTCCCACAGGACCATGCAAACCTTGAAAATTGTATTTCACAGTAAAAATTTTTCATGCTTTGAGCAAAAATATTATATTTGGGAAAGGTCCAAAGAAATCCGAGGCTCATCTGGTAAAGAAAGTGAGTGATTAAACTGTTATTAATTTTTTTTTAAATGAGGTATAACTATTAAGTAAAGAAAGCGATATTCTTTTGTGGCTTGTAACCTGATTTTCAAAGTAACTCCTAAAACATTTTAAACATGTTTTGATCAGTCAGTTATGCTTGTAATGGGACTAAAGATTTTCAAGGTGACTGCCTTGAAGGACAGTTTCAGAATTGGTAGCTGGTATGCTGATTAGAAAGCCAGTCTCATGGTGTTTTAACTTACAAAGAGAGAGAAGTAGAACAATATTGATGTCTAGTAAAAATTCCTTGATGATTTTAAGAAATGAGAGCAATATATTTTAACATTTTTATAGAAAAGGAAAAAACCAAATTTTGGTTGTGATTTGCTATGATGAGAAGAGCATGGTACCTACTGGAAGTCCAGAAGTGAAGCTATGTGAACTTGGGTAAGTCACTTTGACATCTTTTAGTATCTGCTTTTATCTTAAAAATTGGATTATTTTTACTTTTGGACAATGACCAAAATATTATTGTCCCATTTGAAAAACATATGCACACACACCTGTTAAAGGGTGATTGTGAAGTTCAAATGAGATACTGTATGAAAAAGCATTTTGAGAATGCTAATGCATAGTATATATAATGTATTGTAATTTCAGAGAAAATATTTTATTAAGCAAAAATTAGAGGCATATAATGATATCAGACTTTGTTCTGCATCCTGACTTCCTTCCAACATTAAGTTGTTGCTTTCATTTTTACATAAACAGAAGCATGGACTTTGTCACAGCTTTTTCATACATAAAAGAAAGAGAGATGATACTTGCCTTTGAGTTATCACGTGAAAATACAATGGAGTATTAGTAGAAATACTTGGAAATAAAGGTCTTGCATAAGTGTAAATTTACATTGCCAAGTGAAATGGCTTGGCAAGTGCCTGGCACACAGTTTACAATACGTTCTATTTATTATCGATATTCTTAGGATTCATGGACAATGGTTTGTCATTGAATGTCATACTTGTGAATTTACATATCCAGAACTCAGATTTGAGCAGATTTTCTAGTAAAAGTACTGATATTTTATTTTTTTAATACTTTAACTGTAGTCCAAGAGAGCCTAGAGATGGGAAAAATAAAGTTCTCTTTAGCAGTAGAAAAATTCACTACGTGATGGAAAATTTGACTTGAATAACATGAATTACTTTGGACACAAAAGATTGAGAACAAAGGACTTTAGCTTCAGATTTCTAAATTACATATTAAAGTTGGGCATATTACAATAATAGAAGCATCATGCAAATGCTTGGAACTTGAGATATTTTGCATTTAGCATGAAAAAAATCATTGAGACCTCTGAAATCATGAAATTTTGTCACTACTCACTCTTCTCTATTAGTGGCTCAGGCTGATACGTGTTGTAAATAATCCTTTTATGCCCAGGAAAAGATGTTGAATAGTCTCGATGTAGTTAGGAAAACAGCAATAATACATCTTCTTAGACAAGAAGTCATCCGTTTCTCCAGTGTTCTCCACTGTGCATCCAATAATTCTCTGTGCTCGATTTTGCCATGTGAAAATTCAAGCTCTGAGATACAGTGAGAAAGAAAGTGAGAGAATGTTTGGGACACAGGCTGATACCTCACTACAGCTAACTATTATAATTTTGTTTAACAAACTCTGAAATCTGTCTTGGCTTCAGCACACCAAGGAACTGGATATACTATATCACATGTTAGGGGTTCTTCCTCTACCTCATGAAATGTTTCAAACATGAGTCCATGTTTTCTGAATCTAGTGGTAAAGAATGGGAATTATTGTTTTATGGGCTAAGAGCTCACACCTCATTTCACAGACGTTTCATGAAGTGCCCAACTAGTTATCATAAAACCCAAACTCTACTTCTTGGTTCAGGTAGAGATATTCTGAATGGACATGAATAAGAGAAATAACTTTATCTAGATATAGAATTTGGAGAGGGAGGAGGTATTTACTAAATGCAACAAAATTAGGGAAATTTTTATTAGGTAGAATTCAATCCATCAAGACACCAATGTAAAAAAATAAACAGCGGTGTTTGAATTTGGGATTAATGAAGTGATTTATTTAATATGCCTAAATCTTAAAACAGAATAATACCTATGTTAGTTTCATTATAAATTAATTTAAACACACAATTTAAAACAATTAGATACTTCTTCATGGACTAATGATATTGCTAGGGACTGGAGATAAGACTAGAGGGGCCAAGAAGGAGGCTTTTCTGATCAGTTGGGACTCTCATTTTTTGTGTTATCATAGTTCTTCCTTTTTTTTGCCTGGCAATCCCATGGAAATCTTGGAATTGTCTCTTTTCAGTTTCAGGTCTTTATTCTAATTTTTTTAATGCAATTGATCAAATTATAGTCTTTATCAATTAATTTATACAATCACTTTGCTTCACCCTTATATACTCTGCAGAAATCCTGACTGCTCAACCTAATAAATCATTTTAGTGTGTTTGCTTGACCTGGTAGATCTCTGAACAATCGTTTATCTGTGTATCTATGTCAACGTATTTTCTGCTTTCTACTTTCTCTGGTTCACTATGTGAAGGTAGGGTTTATAATTCATTTTCTTTAGTGGGAAAGTGATTTGTGTTTGAGATCCATGCTGGAAATGGATGCTCAATAAATAAAAGACTGCTTTGATTACGTGTAACAGAAAACTAACGATGTCTTAAACCATTAGGATGTTTAAGTTGATGAATAGGAAGCCCAGAAGTAGGCTATATGGGAATGGTTAACTAGCTTGGTGATGTCAGCAAAGAATCCAGGCACTTTCAGCCTGTGTCAGGATGCTGGCCTTGTCCTTTGGCTCAAGTGCAGTCACAGAGGACTGCTAAGGCTCCTGGCACTAGTCCCAGTGTAATGGCATCTAGAGAAAAAAGAAAGAGCAGGGGTTAAATGGGATCACTCAACTTGTGTATCTCTTTTTTTAAGGCTGGAATATTTTCCAGAAGCAATCAGATTTTTTCTACGTAGTATTTTCCAGAATTATGTCTCATGGCCCCCTGAGCTACAAAAATGGCTGGAAAAAATAAATTTCTATTACTTCTAGACTCCCTGACCTGAGAGAAGGTTTAGGCTATTCAATGGGTAACTAAGGATTCATATCAATTACAGGCCAGGCGCAGTGACTGACACCTGTAATCCCGGGACTTTGCGAAGCCAAGGTGGGAGAATCACTTGAGGCCAGGATTTTGAGATCAGCCTGGCCAACATGGCAAAAACCCATCTCTCAAAGAAAAATAAAAGTTAAAAAATATTTATATCAATTACAATAATTGTGTTTTAATTTCCTGTTATACATAAATGTCCCCCTTTCAGCCACAGCAGAACACTTCTAATATCTTTTAATGTCACGAGAGTTACATATACCCATGCCTCTGTTCTCTATTCATTTCTAAACTGTGTCATACAGAACTATAACAATTCTTAATTGTACAGTTATGTGGATAAACACATAAATTTTCATGTACTAGAAATGGGTGTTTTGCTGTATCTCACATATACATAATGTGTGCTTGATATATATTTTAAAAAATTAAGAGCAGAAACTGATCCAACACTGGAATTTCTCTGAATATCACTGGATAAATGTTCATTGCTACAATTAAAGCAAAAATTAAAGTCTACATTTGATTAATGTAGAAACAAAAATGTTTTAATAAAAATAGCTTTTGCCATCATATATAAAATAATATAAATATATATAAAAGTAATATTAATATATAATGAATTAATAAATAATTCAGGAACTGTTCAAGGAAATGAAGACACAGGAATGAGGAGAACAGGTGAGACTTCATAGACCTTCTATTCTGTAGGCAAAACAGACAACAAACAGGTAAGTAAATACACAGTATGTCAGGTGATGTTAGGTGCTTGTGAAGAAAAATAGCAGAGAATGCTGTTTTGGGTGGGGGTGTGTGTGTGTGAAGACTGTCACTATTTTATATAAGGTGACAACAAAAGGGCTCATAGGTGAGATTCCTCACAGATTAATATTCTGAAAGAAGTGAGGGAACAAGGGAACAAAGGGAAGTGACAAAGACAGAAGTCAAGAGAAAACTTGGCCTCTTTAACACACAGGAATACATAGTAACTTCAAAGACTTTGCTGAATGGAGTGTTACATAAATGAAAGAACACATATAAATAACACTTAGGTATGCTTGCCTATTGGTCTGTTGTTAAACACCAATTCTTCATTATAAGGCCACTGGTGAAATGAATTTTGTAAAAGTTTTTTTTAGATTCTAGGGATTTGTATATAGGTCTATTACATGTATAAATTGCATGATGCTGAGGTTTGGGCTTCTAAAAGACCCCGTTGCCTCAGTAATTAACATAGTATCTGATGGGTGGTTTTCCAACCCATTTCCCTGCTCCATTTTCCCTCCTCTTTAGGAATCTTCAGTGTTTATTGTTCCTATCTTTGTATCCATGTGTACCCAGTGTTTAGCTCCCACTTACAAGTGAGAACATGTAATATTTGGTTTTCTGTTTTCAGCATTAATTCACTTAGAATAATCGTTTCCAGTTACATCCATGTTGCTGCAATGACTATGATTGTGGTTTTTTAAATGGCTGCATAGTATTCCATGGCATATATGTACCACAGTGTGAAGTGGACTTTTTAAGGAAAATTCTGTCCTCATTCAATCTAGGTCATTTTCTTTGTCTGTAGACCCAGTTCTTTGTTACCTACTGGTTTTCTTATCATACAGTTACTATTTTGAGTACATATTATGTGCTGGATAGAGTGTAAAATGGTTAAGACACAAATCTTACTTAATAATTTTCTCAGTCTTACATACTGAGATACATCAAGATTAACTTTTCCAATTCCAAAGCCAAACAGAATTAGAACTTTGTTTCTTAAATGATGTCACATTTCAAACTAATTCACTAAAGCTCAGACTGAACTTATAATTTTCTTGTACTTAGTATCACACGCAAATTGAAAAAGGTATCTCCATGTCTATAGTTGTTAAACATTTAGAATTTAGGTAAACTTCATTAATTTCTCTAGGTGTATGGTTTTAAAATTATATTCCTTGGAGCATTATTGCAAAAGGTATTAATACTTTTTATATGAAAAAGTAGTTCCATGGTCAAATAATTTTTTAAGAACACCAGATTATAGAAAGGTAAACAGGCTACTTGAATATAGGGCTTCCCAAAGCCTTTACATACTCCATGAAATGAACTTCTCCAAATTATTGGATTATGGAAGGACTGTTTATGAAAGACCTCTGAGTGTCTGAATGAACTAGTTTATGTGATACACAGTTCTTGAAATTATACTTTGGTTATGTCAGTTTCTATCAGATACTATTCAAATCCATGCAGTGCAGGAGGTTTACTATGTGATATGGTTTGGCTGTGTCCCCACCCAAATCTCATCTTGAACTGTAGCTCCCATAATTCTCATGTGTCCTAAGAAGGACTCACTGGGTGATAGTTGAATCATGGGTGTGGGATTTTCCTGTGCCATTCTTGTGATAGTGGTTGGTTTTATAAAGGGCAGTTCCCTGCACGTGCTGTCTTGCCTGTTGCCATGTAAGACATGCCTTTGCTTCTCCTTTGCCTTCTGGCATGACTGTGAGGCCTCCCCAGCCATGTGGAATGTGAATCCTTTCAACCTGTTTTTCTGTATAAATTACCCAGTCTCAAGTATTTCTTCATAGCAGTATGAAAATGGATGAATAGAGTAAATTGGTACCAGAATAATGGGGTGCTGCTCTAAAGATGTCCCCAAATATGGAAGCAACTTTGGAACTGGGTAACAGGCAGAGGTTGGAAGAGTTTAGAGGGCTCAGAGGAAGATATAAAAATGTGGGAAAGTTTGGAACTTCCTAGAGACTTATTGAATGGCTTTGACCAAAATGCTGATGTGATACGGAAAATAAAGTCCAGGCTGAGGTGGTCTCAGATGGAGGTGAGTAACTTGTTGGGAAATGGAGTAAAGGTCACTCTTTCTATGCAGAGAGATTGAGGCATTTTGTCTCTGCCCTAGAGATCTGTGGAACTTTGAACTTGAGAGAGATTGTTTAGGGTATCTGGCAGAAGAAATTTCTAAACAGCACAGTGTTCAAGAGGAGGCAGAGCATAAAAGTTTGAAAAAAAACTTTGTATTGAGACAGAGTTTTGCTCTTGTTGCCTAGGCTGGAGTGCAATGGCGCAATCTTGGCTCACTGCAAAAATTTGCAGGCTGATGATGCATTAAAACAGGAAAACCCATTTTCTGGGGAGAAATTCAAGCCAACTGCTGAAATTTATATAAGTAATAAGGAGCCATATGTTAATCACTAAAACAATGGGGATAATGTCTCCAGGGCATGTCAGAGACCTTCACAGCAGCCATCACAGACCTGGAGGCCTAGGAGGAAAAAATGGTTTTGTGGTCTGCGCTCAGACCCCCCCCTCCCCCGTTACTATGTGCAGGTTAGGGACTTGGTGCCCTGCATCCCAGCTGCTTCAGCCATGGCTAAAAGGGGCTAAGGTACAGCTTGGACTGTAGCCTCAGAGGGTGAAAGGCCCAAGTCTTGGCAGCTAGGTTTTGGTGTTGAATCTAAGGATGCATAGAAGTTAAAAATTGAGGTTTGAGAACCTCCGCCTAGATTTCAGAGGATGCAGGAAAATGCCTGATGTCCAGACAGAATTTTGTTGCAGGGGCAGGGCCCTCATAGAGAAACTCTGCTAGGGCAGTGTGGAAGGGAAATGTGGGGTTGAAACCCCCAAACAGAGTCCTCACTTGGTCACTGCCTAGAGGAGCTATGAGAAGGCCACTGTCCTCCAGACCCAAGAATGGTAGATCCACTGACAGCTTGCATTGTGGGCCAGGAAAAGCTCAGACACTCAATGCCAGGCTGTAAAAGCAGGTGGCAGGGGGTCTGTACTCTGCAAAGCCATAGAGGTAGAGGTGCCCAAGGCCATTGGAGCCCACTTCTTGCATCAGTGTGACCCAGATGTGAGACATGGAGCCAAAGGAGATTATATTGGAGCTCTAAGTTTTGACTGCCTCATTGGATTTCAGACTTGCATGGGGCCTGTAGTCCCCTCATTTTGGCTGATTTCTTCCATTTGGAACAGGTGTATTTTTCCAATGCCTGTATTCCCCTTGTATGAAGGAAGTAACTAACTTGCTTTTGATTTTACAGGTTATTAGGTGGAAAGGACTTGCCTTGTCTCAGATGAAACTTTGAACTGTGGACTTCTGAGTTAATGATGTAATGAATTAAGACTTTGGGGGACTGTTGAGAAGGCATGCTTGGTTTTGAAATGTGAGGACATGAGATTTGGGAGGGGTCGGGGCAGAATGATATTGTTTGGCTGTGTCCCTACCCAAATCTCATCTTGAATTGTAGCTCCCATAATCCCCATGTGTTGTAGGTGAGTTCTGGTGGAAGGTAATTGAATCATGGAGTGAGTTTTGACCATGTTGCTCTTGTGATAGTGAATAAGTCTCATGAGATCTGACAGTTTTATAAAGGGCAGTTCCCTTGCTCATGCTCTTTTGCCTGCCACCATGTAAAATGTGCCTTTGCTCTTCCTTCACCTTGTCTGCTATGATTGTGAGGGCTCCCCAGTCACGTAAAAGTGTGAGTCCATTAATCCTTTGTCTGTATAAATTACCCAGTCTCAAGTATTTCTTCCTAGTAGTATAAAAATGGACAAATACACTATGCTTCAGTTAGAATGCATTCGAGCTATTGTATATATAAAAAAATCTTTCTTGCACTTCCTTAATTTGGAAGAGCTCCTATAACTTGAATTTAGATGGTAAAATAATTAAATCAAAGACAAGCATCATCTAGAAGCTTTCCCCCCTTTAGCATTGATTTGTAGGTAACATTTAGAAATACCCAATTATTTAATTCTTTCCTACCATTTTCAGTTACTTGGAATAAAGAAGAGATAAAGATATGTCCACTTTATCCTTCTTTATAGGTTGCTGTTTAACTGTTTCTTACCTATCTGTGTGCAGTTTAGGTCTTCTCCATCTGACCCAATAGTCTTTAGCCAGCTTCAAGTAGGGCTATTTTAATCCCACATGTAACATGTCACAATTTACTCTGAGAGCAAATGCTATCATTTTATATTTGGCTTGTAAATGAGACTTCTGTTCATTAGTGGTCCCTAGTTGGGGCTTTGAGGAGAAGCTCATTTTTATGTAATTTATCAATGAAAGAAAGGAATATCCAGGTGAAATTTCCAAAATTCAGCTGCATCCTGACCTTGGGTTTCTACTTTCTGGAGGTACCAATTGGCTTGGGAAGTCTTACTCTCTCAAAACTTGCTCTCTTAAAACTTTCTGAACCTACTCTCTTAAAAATATCCTATTGCTATTAGCTACATGTAAGTGTGAATGTAATTCAATGTGTTACAATTGCAACAAGAACAAGAAAGTCAAGGTTAGTGAAATAGTTTAGTTTGCTGCTTGAACTGAGTGGACTCCATCTCTCATGCTTGTATTCTTTGTGTTATTTTTATGACTTTTCTTTCATTCCTTTATTCCTGACTGGCCATTGTCTGTCACCTGACTTTTTTTTTGTTTTTTTTTTTTTCTCTTCTGAATGTAACTCTCCAATTTCATATGTGGACTCTGAAGCTATATGCTAAAAACCTGTTGAAAGGGTGTTTAAATAATAGTAAGCAGATGCTGAGTTGTTTCCTCTATAAGATAACTTTGGGGCATTAGGAGATAGATTATGTGATGGCTGTTTTGACTGTTTAGTTATTTTTCCCTTTCTGTTACTTGATTACTTTTGCATTATGTGATATGTGGTATTTGATGGCAAATATTCAATGACCTCAGTTTTTTGAAACATCTCAATTGTGTGAACTTTTGACACTTAACACTTTTATGAAGCAGTCAATTTAGATTCTAAAACAGCAGAGTTAACTATGCAAATTTTCAGACAAGTGTAAGTTGGTCTAATGTCCCAGCAAAGCATTTATTGTGCTGCAACATGGCTGATCTTAACATCTACTCTGTGTTTCTTGGGCCTTGTGGTGTTAACTGTTTCTTTCAGCAGATGTTTGTTGACAGTTAGTATACTAAACTTTGTTGCTGCCTGTTTTTTTTCAGAAGCAATTATAGGTCTTGGATTGCACTCTTCAATTAACAGCACACTTGCCAGATCTAATAGAAGGGCTGTCCTCACCTTTTAACCACTTGCCCTGAAGAGATGCATCTGAGTTGTCAGAAATGCTACCTCTGGGCTTTAGAGTAATGTGCTTCTTATCTCTGCACTTACAATTACCATATTGAAATAGAGTACAAGCACCTTTTGTTTTCTCCCACTCAGATGTACACCATTAATTTATATAAGTACAACTACTTATCTTGGTTATCTTTGCTATGGATAGTGTATGATATCTATAATGTCAGTTTTGAATAAGTCTATTTGTTTTGAAAGGAAAAAAAGTGCTAATAATCGATTTAAAGAAAAATTTTAATTATCATTACTTGTAGTAAAGCTAATTTGTTTTATCTTACACTATTGTCAGGCTGATACTGGATGGTACTTTGTTTCTATCTCTTATTCTCTTATCCAGGAAACTACTAGCTTTTACTTTGATAAAAAGAAATGATAATGCCTGATTTGACTAATTCTTTTTTTATTGAATTCAGATAAAAATTATGATTAGTCTAAATAAATCACATCTGAAAAATTTAGAAAGTGTTATCTCCAAGGAAAATAAGGTAAAATTATTTGACAATACTTTGCTGGTTTTGTTGAGACCTCATTCTGAGTAACAGATTGACATGTAAAAATTTTATGTTCCCAAGGGTTGTGCCTCCTCCCAATTTCTACACATGTTTCCTTCTCTCTCCAGTTTATTTGATCCCATGCACAGGTGTCAAAGTGTGTGTGGTTACTAAATCATGTTTGATCTCAAGGCAGATTTCCAAACATGGTCAAGGATTGATGGACATCTCAAAGATCAAGGGTCTAAACAAGGAGTGAGGATGACTTCAGAAGGCCTGGGAAACAATAAAGTCATGCAAAAATAATGAACTTGAAGTGAAGAATAGAAAGAAAGACAAAAGCATTAGACTGAAGAAATATTGTTACCAAGAACAGAGAATGAAAAAACTAGGGGAATTGGGATGCAAATGTATTATTATACATGTATGGATATAGGTGAAAGATGGGAGAAAAAGTGGTTTTTCTTACCTGAGCTGCCTGTCAATGGCCTAAACTGGTCCTTGGTCTTCTTTAATAGTGAAGGTTCACTTCCTAAGGGACTTTTTTCAGTGTCTGTGATGTTTAGACGGTACAATCTATTTTTTTCTGGTCTTTTTATTTCTCTTCTATGTTCGTGTAAAATTCATGACTAGGATATGTTTTCTTCATAAAGCTCTAAATCATTGGAAATAACATTTCCTTTTATAAGTTAGATATTAATACAAAAATAAGTAATAAGACAAACTGTTTTAAGTCTTGGGACGATAGTTTTTATAAAATACAAAAATGTAATACTATCGAGGTAATATAAATAGATGTTTAATATAACCCAGATATCATTTGTGATCTTTGATTTTACTGAAATGGTATCATTCGTAATGTTGCCTTCTAAATTTACACCACAGATTACAAGTGCTAAAACTAAGAATATCTATAAGGGTTTATTAATATGTTGGTAATGCAATACAATATAGTGGTAAAAGCACATACTTTGGTATCAGACATGTTCAGTTCAAAATCTGACTCAGTGCAGTGGCATAACATCTACCAGGAATTAGAGACCTGGATTCAAGCCTTGATACTGCCAGCAACCTTGGTCAAGTCATTTGAATCTTTCTGAGCCTCAGTTTTCTAATGGGGAAATGAGGATAAAAATACTTGCTCTGCTTAATGTTTAGGCTGCTTAGGGAGCTTAATTGAGGTAGCCTGTGCAGTGCGGATAGATGTGAGACATTGTTGTGAGCACAATTGTGAACTTGCTTTTTAACACCTGCATAATCCTGGCTCATGTATGGTTAGTGGCACTCAGATACTTTTTACTTATTCATCAATCTGGTCTTTTTTTATCCTGAATATTTTATAGACAGGGCTCAAGGAGAGACTGCTGTGAGGAAACTCAAAGAGCCATACCCTTAATTTTGGGCCTCTTATATCCTCCCAAGAGGAGAATTTGAGGATTTCAAACATGATAATTGTATCAGGATGCAATTTCTACTCTGAGATATGCTTTAACATTTAATAAAGAAGAAATGGAAGATATTTAGTTTAAAAATTAAAATTCTTGACCAAATTGAAATTTTCAAAATGTAATATTTTTCACCTGAAAAGCGGTTTTCCATTTGATTTTGTTTTTGGAGAGAAACTGGTTTTCTTATACAAAGGTGATAGAACTCTCTTTGTGTGGTTTGTCTTTTAAAGAAGTTTATTGTTTAGTGAGGAAATTTCTCTGGAATGAGACGATGTTACTAGAACAGGCATTTTTAACATGGAGGAAATTACAGGACTATGTGAAATTACAATTTTAAGATTTAGAGACGTCTGAAATTATGTAATGCATTCATATTATACATTAAGGACTTGCTAATTAAGATGGGCCTTTTAAAAATAATTAAGCACCATGAGTGTTATTTAGCAGTGATTTAGTCATCTAAAAACAACATAAGCAATATATCTAAATTATGTGTAAGTTTTATTAGGGATCTTCATAATCACAGTATTGGAGACCAAGGAATTGATGTTCTTTTCAGGAATAGCACTAGTTGTAATATAATTAATGATATGGTGGCATATAAGCACAAGAAAGTTATATATAATTTCTTATTTGTTGTGGCCAAGATGTTAATATTTTATGAGACTTTGTATCTGAACATATATAGAGAAATATTTTATTCAGTATTTGAAGCAAAAGACTTCTTCCCACATTTCTCTATGAATTAGTGTATATTTCACGTTCTATTAAAAACAAACAGGATTGTGAAAAAGTTTTCACTCTTTGAAAAAGTGTGACTATTTTATTTGTTTGTTAAATTCCTTACTCTACTGTAGGCAAATTTGGTGATTGAAACATGACAGATAAGGTTTCTGTTATGGATGTGATTTCCTAATCAATAGTAAACTGAAAAAAATGTAGTAAATATAGGTGGGTCATAAGAAAAGAAGGTATTACGAGGGATTATCCTAGTGCCAGGCTGGCAGAGAGAGAGTCACAGGGCAGTGTAGAGTGTGGTAAAGTGGGATCAAAGGGTTTGAACTCTAGCTGTGGTCCTGCCACTTAATCACTTGTATGTATGATCTCAGCGAGGTCCATCTACCTTGGAGCCTTAGATCCCCCATCTTTGAAAGGGGTGTAATTATACCTGCTCAATAGGAATTCTGTGATGATGACATCAGATTATGTTTTAAAATAATACAGTGTAAGGGACAGGAAGGTAGCAAGCAACGCTAGTTTCAGCCAATACATTGAAAATAAATTTTTCCACTGAAGTGGGCCATAAGAAGTTGTATCATCTCCATCTTGATTTACTTAATCTTTATAGATCAAAAATTAGTCCTAGGAAAAGCTGATTGCCTTAGGAATATCTTTATTGAAACAATCATTTCTCTGTCATATCATTCATTAACATGAGGTTGTGGCTCTGGCATTTTCCATAAGGATTTGCTATGTAAAAAAGGAGGTCATTGGTGTTACTTCTTATTAGTGTGCTTATTCTACATTATAACCTATTTATAGTTTCCATAAAAGTTACCTGTTTTGGTATTTGAGGTGATCCACAAAAACTTTAAACAATAAATGAGTTTCTATATTCAATTTCTTAAACTAACCATTCTCTGAGAAAATAGCTTTAATTGAGTTATTTGCTCAGAGACAAATCAGTAATTAATTTTCCAATTCAAAAGCTATGACTTGGATGTTTCCTTTAAAGTGTGCCAGTTAAAATAGAAGAGCCAATACATGTATATTTACTGACAAGTTGGAAGGTGTTGCTAGGCTTTTTCATGCATTCTCTGAAGATTAATGCTTTATTTGAAAAGAAATTTCAACTACCCTTGATCAAGGTGCTTAAGTCTTAACATTATATTTCTATTTCATAATACACACCTAGCTCCCAGTGATAATTCTACCATAGTTTGTGGTGATTAGGAAGAATTTTGTCAGACAATGAATAAGCTTGTTATGAGTTGACTAAGATGGAAATAACATGTTTGAATTCTTGTATTCTATGAACTTTAGAGGGCCAGTGAAAAACCAGTTGCTGTGTAGTATTTGTTAATGTAAAATGTTGGTAAGTTTTAGCAAATTTTATTAACAAAGGATGTAAATGAGGAAAATGAGGTATTTCTAAAACTATGAGTTTTCTAAAGAAAATCCTACAGAACAATTCTTCTTCTCTCTGCTTACTTAATGTCATTTTATTCAAAGTGCCTAATCTGATCCCCCTTATGTAAAATTATATACCTCAATGCTTCTAATCTTCCTTGGAATGCTCTGTTTCCTTCTGGAGTGCTAATTACCTTCAAATGCACTACATATTTTAAAATATTTATTTGTTTTATTGTCTTCACTCTTCTCCTATCAACTGTAAACTTCATAAACTCAGAAGTTTTGTTTGCTTTATTAATGCTTGCAATATTGTCTGATAGCCTGCAAATGCTGAATAAATCCTTGTTGAATGAATGCATAAACGCATCAATATCTGTAGAAATAGATAAATAGATTCAATGCACGGCATCAGCTTGTGCACCTGAAAGTGGTTCTAATTGATCATTTGGTTGTTTGTCTGAAGCCTGAACTCATCAGTGGAATGTATCAAATGAAGTTGAAATGACAGAAATAAATTTGTATATTGAAGAAAGATAAATCTAAAGAATTTAGGGAGACTGGGTACTCTCTAGGTTTATTCCTCAAGAGGATATTCAAAACAGTTCCTTCAGGTAGCATGATGCCTCCAGCTTTGTTCTTTTTGCTTAGGATTGACTTGGCTATTTATTATTTTGCTTAGGATTGACATGGCTGTTGATTGGCTCTTTATGGTTCCATATGAATTTTAAAGTAGTTTTTTCTAATTCTGTGAATAATGTCAATGGTAGTTTGAATGGGAATAGCATTGAATCCATAAATTACTTTGGTTAGTATGGCCATTTTTCACAGTATTGATTCTTTTTATCAATGAGGATAGGATGTTTTTCCATTTGTTAGTGTCCTTTCTTATTTCCTTGAGCAGTGGTTTGCAATTCTCCTTGAAGAGATCCTTCACGTACGTTTTTAGCTGTATTTCTAGTTAATTTATTCTAGGTATTTTATTCTCTTTGTAGCAATTGTGAATGGGAGTTCACTCATGGTTTGGCTCTCTGCTTGTCTATTGCTGGTGTACAGGAATGCTTGTGATTTTTGCACATTGATTTTGTAGCCTGAGACTTTGCCTAAGTTACTTATCAGCTCAAGGAGCTTTTGGGCTGAGACGATGGAGTTTTCTATATAAAGGATCATGTCGTCTGCAAACAGAGACAATTTGACTTCCCCTCTTCCTATTGGAATACCTTGCTTTCTTTCTCTTGCCTGATTGCCCTGGGCAGAACTTCCAATACTATGTTGAGTAGGAGTGGTGAGAGAGGGCAGCCTTGTCTTGCGTTGGTTTTTAAAGGGAATGCTTCCAGCTTTGCGCATTCAGTATGATATTGGCTGTGGGTTTGTCATAAATAGCTCTTATTATTTTGAGATATGTTCCAACAATACCTAGTTTATTGTGAGTTTTTAACATGAAGGGATGTTGAATTTTATTGAAGACCTTTTCTACATCTACTGAGATAATCATGTGGTTTTTGTCATTGGTTCTGTTTATATGATGGATTACATTTATAGATTTGTGTATGTTGAACCAGCCCTGCATCCCAGGGATGAAACAGTTTGATTGTGGTGGATAAGCTTTTTGATGTGCTGCTGGATTCAGTTTGCCCATATTTTATTGAAGATTTTTACGTGGATGTTCATCAGGGTTATTGGCCTGAAGTTTTCTTTTTTTTTTTTTTTTTTTTTGCCTATCCCAGGTTTTGGTGTTAGGATGATGCTCGTTTCATAAAATCAGTTAGGGAGGAGTTCCTCCTTTTTAATTTTTTGGAATAGTTTGAGAAGGAATGGTACCAGCTCCTCTTTGTACGTCTGGTAGAATTTGGCTGTGAATCTGTCTGGTCCTGGGCATTTTTTTTTTTTTTGGTAGGCTATTTATTCTACCTCAATTTCAGACCTTCTTATTGGTCTATTCAAGGATTCGACTTCTACCTGGTTTAGTCTTGGGAGGGTGTATGTGTTCAGGAATTTATCCATTTCTTCTAGATTTTCTAGTTCATTTGTCTAGAGGTGTTTATAGTATTGTCTGATGGTAGTTTCTATTTCTGTGGGGTCAGTGGTTATATTCTACAAGGCTACAGTGACCAAAACAGCATGGTACTGTACCAAATAGACATATAGAACAATGAAACAGAATAGAGACCTCAGAAATAAGACCACATATCTACAACCATGTGATGTTTGACAAACCTGACCAAAACAAGCAAGGGGGAAAGGATTCAATATTTAATAAATGGTACTGGGAAAACTGGCTAACCATATGCAGAAAACTGAAACTGGACCCCTTCCTTACACTTTGTACAAAAATTAACTCAAGATGGATTAAAGACTTAAACGTAAAACCCAAAACCATAAAAACCCTGGAAGAAAATCTAGACTCTATCATTCAGGACATAGGCATGGACAAAGATTTTATGATGAAATTGCCAAAAGCAATTGCAACAAAAGCTAAAATTGACAAATGAGATCTAATTAAATTAAAGAGCTTCTGCACAGCAAAAGAAACTGTCATCAGAGTGAACAGGCAACTTAAAGAATGAGAGAAAATTTTTGCAATCTACCCATCTGACAAAGGTCTAGTATCCAGAATTTACAGGGAACTTTAAAAAATTTAAGTTCCTTTTAAGAAAAAAGCAATCCCATGAAAAAGAGTGCAAAGGGTATGAACAGACTCTTCTCAAAAGAGGACATTTATGTGGCCAATAAACATATGAAGAAAAGCTCAACATCACTCATCATTAGAGAAATGCAAATCAAAACTACAATGAGATACCATCTCATGCCAGTCAGAATAGAGATTATCAAAAAGTCAAGAACTACAGATACCAGCGAGACTGTGGAGAAGTAGGAACACTTTTACACTGTTGGTGGGAATGTAAATTAGTTCAACCATTATGGAAGACAGTGTGGCAATTACTCAAGGATCTAGAACTAGAAATACCTTTCACCCAGCAATCCCATTATTGGGTATTATAAGGAATATAAATCATTCTATTATAAAGATACATGTACACGTATGTTTATTGAAGTACTGTTCACAATAGCAAAGGCATGGAACTAACCCCAATGCCGATCACTGATAGACTGAATACAAAAAAAATGTGGTACATATACACCGCGGAATACTATGCAGCCATAAAAAGGAATGAGATCATGTCCTTTGCAGGGACATGGGTGAAGCCTGAAGCATCATCCTCAGCAAACTAACACAGAAACAGAAAACCCAACACCACATGTTCTCACTCATGAGTGCGAGCTGAACAATGAGAATACATTGACACAGGGAGGGGAACATCACACACGGGGCCTGTCGGTTGGTGGGGAGGGAGAGTATCAGGACAAATAGCTAATGCATGCAGGGCTTAAAACCTAGGTGATGGATTGATAGGAGCAGCAAACCACCATGGCACACATTTACCTATGTAACAAACCTGCATGTTGTGCACATGTATCCTGGAACTTAGAGTGAAATTTAAAAAATAAAAATAAAAAAGGAAACACTTTCTTCATTAGATATTAAGAAATTCATTGAGAAGGGGAATGCAGCATTCTTGAAAAAGACTGCAGTGTTTTTTATATGTTTGCTGGGGTGATACTACCATATACAGTGGCATCCCATATTGACTGAGGCCACACAGCGACACTTAATTGGTCAAGCTAGGTGATGTGGTTTTCATAATTATCAACTGGGTGAGAGTGATGATAATAAAATTTGACATTGAGAAAACTTTTGGAAGTGACTAACTGATCATGAGGATCCTAGAACTGAAACTGGTAATAACCCGTTAAGGTCCCACTTAAAAATTTTCTAGGTTTGGCAGTGACTTGGGTGATGCACCACATTGGAAATTCATGGTCCCTCCCAACTTGCCTGCCTGACCTAATCAAATAATAGACTCAGAGCTCCTTAAATAAAGGGAAAGATTTACATCATTGAGAAGGGCCCCATAGTAATCTCTAGTATGTCTGTCTTCTTGTCTTCCTCTAGTATTTTAGAGAGAGTGTATTACTGGTTATTAACTTTATGCAATCCATAAATAGCAGGATATCAAAACTAGCTTGCGATGGCACTAAATATAAAAGGACTGAATATCTCTCAGATAATTATGGTGACTGAATGTGGATATTCACTTTGAGGAAGAGGATGCATATATTTTCATTTGGAATACAGATAATTTCATTATGTCAAGTTTGAGTATGCTGTCATTGCTATTGCTTTGTTTTGAAGTTATATGTATGAGAAGAAGGCAGTGTTGTGGGGAGAAGTCAAAAGGCAGATTCTTTTTATTTTAAAATAGTTAGCTGACTTCTCTTTTATTTGTATTTATTTTTAATTTTTGTGGGTACATAGTAGGAGTATATATTAGGTACATGAGATATTTTGATACAGGCATACAGTGTGTAATAACCACATAAAAGTAAATGGGGTATTCATCATCTCAAGTGTTTATCCTTTATTTGTGTTATGAACATATACAATTATACTCTTTTAGTATTTTACAATGTACAATAAATTATTGTTGACTGTAGTCACCCTCTTGTGCTATCAAATACTATATTTTATTCATTCTAGCTACATATATTTCGGTACCCATTAATCATCCCACCTTCCCCACTCGCCTAGAATTCTTCCTAGCCTCTGGTAACAATCATTCTACTCTCTATCTCCATAAGTTCACTTCTTTTAATTTTCAGTTCCCACACATAAGTGAAAATATGCAAAGTTTGCCTTTCTGTGCCTTGCTCTTTGCAAAGTCCAATGCCCTGTAGAATTTCCCCCAATTTTTTTTTTTGAGAGTTTAATAGGCTAAGGTGTTAGACATGTCTTTAATCCATTTGGATTTGATCTTTGTGTATGACAAGAGAAAGGAGTCCAGTTCCATTATTCTGCATATGGATATTCAGTTTTCCCAGCACCATCAGTACCATTTTTTGAAGACACTGACCTTCCCCAATATTCTTGGCATCTTTGTTGAAAATGAGTTCACTGTAGATGTATGGATTTGCTTCTGGGCTCTCTATTTTGTTCCATTGGTTTATGTGTCTGTTTTCATGTGAGTACCATGCTGTTTTGGTTACTATACCTCTATGGTATAATTTGAAGTCAGATAATATGACACCCCCAGTTCTGTTTTTTTCTACTTAGAGGAGCTTTGGTTATTGTGGGTCTTTTGTGGCTCCATATAAATTTAAGGATTTTTTTTCTATTTCTGTGAAGAATGTAATTGATATTTTGGTAGAGATTGCATATAATCTGTGGATTGTTTTAGGTAGTGTGGACATTTTAACAATATTGATTCTTCCAATTCATGAACATGGAATGAATATCTTTCCATGTTTTGGTGTGTCTTCAATTTATTTCATCAGTGTTTTATAGTTTTCATTATAGAAATCTTTTATTTCTTTAATTCAATTAATTCCTAAGCATTTTATTTTATTTGTAGCTATTGTAATTGGGATTACTTTTTTGATTTCTTTTTTAGATTGTTTGCTGTTATCACATAGAAATGCTACTGATATTTAGATATTGATTTTGTATCCTTCAACTTCTACTCAGTTTGTTTATTAGTTCTAATAGTTTTTTGGTGGGGTCTTTAGGTTTTTCCAAATATAAGATCATATCATCTGCAAACAAGGATAATTTGATTTCTTCCTTTTCAACTTGATTGTCTTTTGTTTCTTTCTCTTGTCTAATTGCTCTAGCTAGTACTAGACATAGTACTTCTTCCGGTACTGTGTTGATTAACAGTGGTGAAATGGACATTCTTTTCTTGTTCCAGATATTAGAGGAAAGGCTTTCAGGTTTTTTTTTTACATTTGATTTGATACTGGCTGTGGGCCTGTTAAATATAGCTTCTATTGTGTTGAGGCACATTTGTTTTATACCCACTTTTTTGATGGTTTTGATCATGAAGGCATGTTGAACTTTATCAAATGCTTTTTCCGCATTAATTGTAATGATCATATGGGTTTTGTCCTTCATTCTGTTGATACAATGTATCACATTGATTGACTTCATATGGTGTACCATACTTGCAGCCCTGAGATAAATCCTACTTGATCACAATGAACCATCTTATAAATGTGTTGTTAAATTAGGTTTGCTAGTATTTTGTTAAGGATTTTTGCATCATTGTTTATCAAGAATACTTGCCAGTAGTTGCCTTTTTAAAATTTGTCTTTGTTGGTTTTGCTATCAGGGTAATACTGGCCTCACAGAATGAGTTTGAAAATATTCCCTCCTCCTCTATTTTTTGAAATAATTTGAGTAGTACTGGTATTAATTCTTCTTTAAATGTTTGGTAAAATTCAGCAGTGAAACCTCTGGGTCTGGGGCTTTTCTCTGCTAGGATATTTTTTACTACGGCTTCAATCTCATTACTTGTTATTGGTCTCTTCAGGTTTGGGATTTCTTCATGGTTCAGTCTTGGCAGGTTGTATATGTCTAGGAATTTGTCTATTTCTGCTAGACTTTCCAGTTCATTGGGAAATAGTTGTTCATAGTTGCCACTAATGATCCTTTGAATTTCTGTGGTATCCTTTGTAATGTGTCCTTATTCATCTCTGATTTTATTTAGATAGTCTCCCTTTTTTCTTCACTGGTGTAACCAAAGGTTTGTTGACTTTAACTTCGCAAAAAACATTTTTTTGTTTCTTTTATTTTTGTATTGTTTTCTTCATTTCAATGTCACTTATTTATTCTTTGATATTTATTATTTATTTTCTTTTACTAATTTTGGGTTTAGATTGTTCTTGCTTTTCTGGTTAACATGCATCATTAGGTTATTTGATATTTTTCTACTTTTTTGATGAAGGTGCTCATAGCTATAAACTCCCCCTTGGTACAACTTCTGCTGTATCCCACAGGTTTCAATATGTTATGTTCCTATTTTCATTTGTTCCAAGATGTTTTTCAACTTCCTTCTGAATTTCTTCATTGACCCACTAGTCATTCAGGAGCATGTTGTTTAATTTCCATGTGTTTGTACAGTTTCCAAAATTCCTCTTGTTACTCATTTCTAGTTTTATTCCATTGTGGAAAGGGAAGATACTTGACGTAATTTCAATTTTTTGGAATGATTTAATACTTGTTTTGTGACCTAACATATGGTCTATCCTTGAGAATGACCCGTGTGCTGAGGAGATGCATATGGATTCTGCAGCTGTTGGATGAAATGTTCTGTACATATCTGTTAGGTTCATTTGGTCTAGGTGCAGATTAAGTCGTATGTTTCTTTGTGATTTTCTGTCTGGGAGGTCTGTCCAATGCTGAAAGAGGACTGTTGAAGTCTCTAGCTATTATCGTATTTAAGTCTATCTCTTGCTTTATCTCTAATAACATTCACTTTATATATCTGGGTGCCCCGGTGTTGGGTGCATAAATATTTAAAATTGTTATATCCTCTTACTGAATTGATCACTTTATCGTTATATAATGACCTTTGTTTTCTCTTTTTGGAGTTTTTGCCTTAAAATCAATTTTTGTCTGATATAAACATAGCTACTCCTGTGCTTTTATGCTTTCCATTGGTGTGGAATCTCTTTTTCTATCCATTTATTTTCAGTCTGTTTGTATTTATAGGTGAAGTGTGTTTCTTGCAATCAACAGATCACTAGATCTTTGTTAAAAAATCAGTTTAGCCACTCGATGTCTTTATTGGATAGTTTAGTCAATTTACTTTCAATGTTATTATTGGTAAGTCAGGATTTTTGTTATTTGTTGTTTCCTGGTTGTTTTGTGGACTTTCTCTTTCTTCTTTCTTTCCTTCCTGTCTTCCTTTTAGTGAAGGTGGTTTCCTCTGATGCTATGTTTTAATTTCTTGCTTTTTATTTTTTTGTGTATCTGTTGTATGTTTATTTGAGATTATTCTGAGGCTTGAAAATAATATCTTATAACCCATTATTTTAAACTGATGACAGCTTAACATTGATTGCGTAAAGAAACAAGCAAACTTACAAAAAGCAAAGAGAAAACTAGTAACAATGCTACACTTAATTTTGTCCCTCTGCCTTTTAACTTTTTGATCTTTCTATTTATATCTGATTGTGCTGTCTCTGTCTTGAAAAGCTGTTGTAGTTATTATTTTTGATTGGCTCATCTTTTAGTCTTTCTGCTCAAGATACAAGTCATTTATACTCCACAATTACAGTGTTTTTTAAAACACAATATTCTGTATTTTAAATCAGCATATTATTGATGACACTGTATCTTGCTCCTGCAACAGCTACTCCTATTACCTTTGAGTTTGTGTTCTATAACAGTCATTTTTGAGTTTCAGCCCAACTCCTGTCTCTTGTTTATGAATTTTTTCAAATCTTTGAACATGCAGTTGATACCATACAATTTAGTCTTGAATTATACACTGCCTCAATGTTGGGTAATATTATATACATGTGTCTTTTTCTTCCTTGAGATCATATTGCTTTAAGACGAGAATGTCATATGTTCCCTTTTGAGTCATGCTCAATAACTGCTGGACTGTTAATCTATTGGAACTTCCATATTCATGGTCTCCTTCTATCTAGTCATTTATAATTCAAACAAACAGAGATCCAACAACTCAATTACAGCATTAATCAACTAGACAAGTCCTGACACCCAAATCCTGAAAGTCCCGGAAAATTAAAATATATTAGCGTTTTTGAGGCTGGTAATGAGGCTGGCAAAAAGGAGAGTTCAAAGCACCCAGTCTTCATTCTATGAAACCAACCAGCAGAGGGAGCAAAAGAGATATTAAAGTTTTTCTATTTCTGCTTGCGGACCTTCCTTGATGGTTGCTGTCTAAAGCGAGGCTATATTTTAAAAATATATTCTCTTTAATCCTAAGGTAGAAATTCTGCCATATAATTACCATGTGCCTGTAAAACCAGTTCTAAAAGACTGTACCTGCAGGATTTATTTCCCCAATTTTGAGTGGAAACATTAAATCTGTTCAAAATCTAGGACTAAAATTCTAGGCTTCTAGGTGGCTTAGGAAGTAAGGCAAAGAGATTTTTGAATGAATAAAAAGTTTAGCTTTCTAACTGTTGCTTAGGTAAATGATTAATAAATTTATGCTATGTTTGGTGTTATCTGAAATCTTTCAAGAGATTTTTCACACTATAATGGAGTTTTTAACTACGTTCAGAATCAATGTATATTTTCTATATGATCAGGAATGTCACAGATATGGTCACTCTGAAAATAATGTTTTAAAAATATATATGCATGCAAATATCTACATACGCATATTTAACACATATACTGTACATAATATGTGTTCATATTTTCATATGAAATGTCTTTTAAAGATTATGGGTCAAAGGAGCTTCTCATTATCTTGGGTATTTGGGCTTAGACAGTTTTGTCAAATATAAACATGAAGATTGCCAAAGACTCATGTATGATTTACAGCACCCTTTGCAAGGCTTTAAGAATGTCATTTCTTGCATTCTTTGGATGAATTCAGTATAAGGTTTTCTTGGATGTATCATATCTTGTTTCCAAAACTGTCCCCTAAATTCAATAAAGTTATATTAAAGTATAGCCACAAGGGAAGTGAAGAAGCAAAAAATAATAAAAATATGTGATGATGCAAAGCTAATATGAGTTTAATATGAATCACTTTATTCCTCTGCTAGAGGATATCAAGAAAAAGAAATATTTGTAGCATATTTCATTTTTAAAGAGAAGACAATTTAGTTTCTTTTGTGTTGGGGTTGTATAAATTGTTACACTAATGAAATATAACACAAACTCTGGGAATTTCCAGATATCATAGCATGGTGGGCATTCTCTTCACTTGTAATTTCTAATATTAGGTAGAATTATATTCGATTTAGTCATTTCAGTTGATCATTAAAAACCTGTCATTTGAAGGGTTCTTTGATTGAGACGAATACAATTATTTTATGAGGAAGTAGATTGGACACATTGTGTGTGTCTGTATGACTGATGAACAATATAATATTTGCTTCTCTAGGAAGAAACAATCTGTCTATCTGTCATAAAAGTCCTTTCTTCTCTCTATTATCTATTTCTACTCTGTGGAAAATTTTTAGCATAATGTGGTTGTTCCTTGTGCCAGAGGCATAAATTCACAGAGTGACTGGGACTCCGTATGGGACACCTTTTCTGTCCTCTGGCTGGGTGGTTGGATTACGCTGTGGAAAGAACAGCATTACAGCTTGGAGAAGAAAATGCTCCACCAAGTGTTTTGTAAGAACATCCAGAAGAGAAGCAAATAAACCAATGTTGGCATTCATTTCATTAAAGACACTAAAAAAGCAAAGTTTGAAAACTCAAAGTCTAAAGAGTACCTTTTACTTTAAAAGAATTAAACCTTTAGGAAGATTTAACTGTCTGGTCCTTCTTGGTAATACAGTTTAAAGAAGTCCATTGTTTTAGCTTTTTTGGTTGTGTGAGTATGGATAACGTTGGAGTTTGCTAAGTGATTCACGGATTGGGAGAAAGTGCTGAAGGGAAGGTGGTGTGGTATGGTTCAGTAAGCTGGCTTGAATCTGCAGCCCAGACATGTCAGTTGTATAGACCCAATTTTATCATTCGGTAATTGCTTATCCGTGGCCAGTTCAGCAAATTTTTTCTCATCTGCTCTTCTTATAGGATCCCATAATCAAATGAAGAAACTGAAAAAACCTGGTATGTTATAAAAATATGGACTATCTTTATGAAAATTATTTGTTGGTATTAAAAATAGTCAAGCAGATGATCATCATGGTAGTTTTGAATGATTTTTAAAATTACACTGTAGAATACACAGCTCCGAAATAATACATCTTAACTAAGAGTAAGCCAAAGTGCACTAATCTTTGGAAATTAGATGAAAATAATGCAGTATTCTTGAGGACATTCATGGTGATTAGGGAGATGGCCTTGACAGGTTATCAGATTCACAACCTCTTACAATGGACCAAACCTAAGCCAATTTGATTAAAAGAGATTTTCCATTGTTTATAAAGACTACCATGGCCAGCCAGCACTTCATTCCAATACAAGCAGTTTCAATATTATGCAATCCTTTCTTATGTAATTCTTGATTCTCAGGCCACACCAGCATGGGGATAAAAATAGAACATTATGATTGCTGCAAACTGGTGTTTCTCTGGCCATGCTCCTGTTCACCATGTGAGAACTCTGGATTACTCTTACATTTTTATTAAATAATTATAGCATTCTTAAGATGTATGTCATCTACAATCAGAAAATTTAGACTTTTAACTACCCAGTGACATCCTATGCTCGATTTTCTCTCTCTCTTATCTTATGCCAGTGTAATATGTCTCCTGCCTTCTGGTATAAAAAAACAGCAGCTTTGCTGCCAATGCCATCCTATGGAGATGATTCTAGAAGGAACAGTGTCTGTTCCCAGGCTGCTAGTGCTGACTGCCAAATGTGTCAACTAAGTCTTAGCATTAGTCACCAGTATCTCCTGCTGTGGGGGATGAGATTAGCCCCAGCGCTGTAGTTGTGTTGTGTTCTGTATATCTGTCCTGGTCGCTCTTGATTTTACTTGTTCTTCAGTCAATGCCCTTCTGGTATTTGGTCAATACTATTCTGGTATTTGGCCATGAATCTGCAAGTTCTGAAGTAAGGGGAATATGAGTGACTGACATTGTACTGCCCAATAATTTTGTCTTGCCTTTGATTTTGTAGTCCTTGAACCAAACCTGTGTGTCTCAATTCAATTTTGCTATAGTTTTACCCAGGAGGAGTTTCGGTCTCTTCTCTAATACTCCCTAGGTGGCACACCTTATAGCCCTACCAATCACAAGTAGTTCTTTAGGCTTAAACTGATATACTATACCCCAGAATACCCCTAATAAAATCTATATTATGCTAACTCTGAGACTTTTCCTTTAGTTGGGGTCTTAGAGGTCTCTCTCATTTTTATAGAAGTACTTCATATACTAACAGATCAGAGACGGCCTTCCCAAATATCACTTCTGCAAGAAAAAAAAAAAAAAAATCTGAATTTTTTTAAAGTAAGGGTGTTATTTTATAGACTTTTTCTTGTCTTTTTGATCATAGGCTTGAAGTTTTCTTCAACTTATTGAAAAATTGGGATACTTCATTCTAAAATATAACTTCTCTCAGAGGGTTCCTTTGTTTATCAAACTTAAATGATGAGATGAAGCATCATTTATGGGGTCCTAACATAACCCCCATTCTCAATATGTCCAGTGTTATTGAAATCACACAAAGAGTGCATGCCTTTTAAATGATGCATAAGAATGAAGTGTTACAACAGGCTCCTGCTTTACCCTGGCTTGTAGTTTCCTGAGAGATGCCAGAATTGGCCAAGGGAATTCTTTTTGAAAAGATGGAAAAAGGTTCCATGGAAGACAAACATAGATCACTTTAAAAAAATCGTTTTCTTCCATTTCTATTCTCCTCATCAGTTCATAAATATTAAAGCCCACTTTCAAAAGGTACACATAACTTATTTGTGTTGGAATATAATTGGAGGGATTTTAAGAGCCGTTTAGACATTTGACAAATGTCATTTTGAAAAAATGTCATTATTGGCTGAATAAAATCTAAAGCAGATGTCACATTTGATTGTATCTCTTAAAGATGATATATCAATTTATTAGTGCATATCAAAGAGCAAGTTGACATTTTTTTTCAATGTATTCATTTCTCTAATTTATCTTAGGCAGTAAACGGTATAGGTTTTTTTTTTTTTTTTTTTTTTTTAACAGTGATCCTTATAAGGTATTCTGGTAAAGAAAGATTCCATGGTCAGTGAGCTTGGCTTTCTACCTTGTTTTCAGAGGCGCTGCAGCAAAAAGTTTTTGCTTAACTTATTTAACTGACCCATTTCCAAACTAACTTGACCACAATAACTACCCTTTCCTTTTTGTTTCAAACAGGGACACAGGAACACATTTAACATCTTGTGGAACACACTTTGGTAACTGCTCTGGTTTAAACTCTCTAGTACTTTTGATTTAACGAGTCATTTATTCCAATTTTCCCCTCAATAAATATTCCAGGAATTGCACTGGTTCTGTTGAGTCAATCAGGGTTTTTGATATGGCATACATATGTAACTATTCTACTCACAATTTTATGTGCATTTTTTACACATATTTGTTTGCCAAAATAAATGTTTGCATTAGGTTCTCATCATATTGTAAGGCAAATGCAAGAGGATCTAAACATGCATATTTATTTTATTTAATTTTTAATTTTTAATTTTTAATTTTTTGCCTGTAGCCCACCCTAAACATGTATTTTTAAAGTAAGGTATAGGCAGTTTTTTAGGACCAGGATGGTGCTGAGCCTGGCTGTCTCCTGTTTGGGAAAATACCAAAAGTGCAGGACCTTCAGTGAATGGGCAAGCAGCTCAGAAATGCAATCAATTCAATAGCTGCAAGAGACCATAGATATCATGTAGTGTTAACCTTTCATTTTGTGTTAGTAATCAGAGGCCCAGGTTACCAATATGACTGGCCTCAGATTAGGCAGCAGTTGTGGTATAGTTGAATTTAAACCTGGCCTTATAAGTCTTAGTCCTCTAAGATTTCTGCCATACTTAGGGCTTCTGCTATTTCTTATGCCTCTGGTGGAATAGTCAGACCTTGCCTCAACTTCATCTCTACTATTTTCACCAAGAGCACAAAGCCACAGCCTTGAAAACATTGACCTTGGTTTTGAAAAGCACAGCTATAGAGCTGACAATATATACCATGTGGAAAAAATGCCTTAAAATGATTAAACTGTATCAATATATTTCTAAGTAAAAAAGTGAGTGTGGTACCTCTGTGTGTGTGTGTGTGTGTGTGTGTGTGGGTGTGTGTGTGTAGGGTCATGGTGGTGGTGGTGATGGTGTGGGTGGGGAAAGGAAATGCACGGTCTAATTGACTTACCTAAGCTAGAAAGAAATTATTATCTTGGGGTTCCAGGAAAAAACAAAATAAAAGTAAAACGTCATCCCATTAAAGTAATTGTTGAATATTTTTTCTTAATTCATTTTTTGAAGAGCTATTAAATAGGCTGTGAAATGGGTTGGTGGTGAAAAATGAGCCAGTAGCAATTATTTCCCCATGTCCTTGTTGACTTGAATAATACCAACTTTGCTTTGCTATGTACAACCTAAATGAAAATGCAGACCCAATGACTAATGTCTCGGGTGTGTCAAAATGGCATGCAGGCAGTGTTTACAACTCATCTCTCTATTTAGCATTTCTCTCTGTTTCCAGATTAATGTTAGCTTCCTCTTAACTCATCAAGCTAAGTCCTTTCACAGGGGAATACAGATTTTATTGCAATTACCTGGAAGAATCTCTACTCAAGTACTTGTTGGAAGTTGTTTGGGTGGAGTAGGGGTTTTAACAGGGAAATAAGCACTGCAGAATTACGTCCAGCTGTGTACAAATATTTATGGGAACAGCCACAGCAACTAAAATAATCGGTGCAAAGAAAAACAATTACCAAACAAACATGACATTGTTTAGATGCAGCAGAATATTCCATGGCCTCCTTCTCAATTCTCCATTATGACTGTATTCATTAAATCTCAAATAATTAGAAAAACTTATGAAATTAGAAAGTAGTTATCAAGAACTGGGTATGCACTAATTATCATTATTTTCTAGAATAAGGACATTTCTTAAAGAAAATATAAAGAAAGGGTTGTATTCTAGCCCATCTACCAAAACATGACTTAGAATACTTGGCAATTAAATATGTAAGTAATAATAAAAGGCTATAAATTGTATAAATTTATATATAAAATTTTATAAATTTCTGTGTAAGAATTTGTAATTTATTAATCAGTGGAACATTGACATGAATTAGAAAGAAAGTGGTAAAATATACAAGGGGAATCATATTGATTTTATTTAAAAATATAGGTTGGAGTTCATATAGAGTTACATATCTCTTAGGATAAATCTACTTCCCAGAGACTTGGAGCCCAGAGTCTAAGAACAGTGGGTTTTAACATAAATACAATATTTAATGTAGTTCTCTCTCAGGCTTGGTGCAGTCCTGCCTGGGTGTGCTCCTCCCGCCAGCTCCAGGCTTCCCACCACCCTGCCCTGTGACAGTCAGCAGCCTTAGCCACTCCTGAGGGCACGCTGGGCACCTAGTGCATAGGCTTGCCCATGGAGGTCGCCATGGAAGTCTGTACCGCAGAGGCGTGTGGCTCGTCTGCCAACAGGTATTCTTTCGATCACAATGGATAGTGACTCTTCTCTTCTGCCTGAGAGTGGTTCAAAATTGAGTCTTCCAGCTTCAAATTGACCAGAAAGTTTTCAGAGTCTGTTGAGGAACACAAGAGTCCCCAGGAACAGCTCCAGTCTACAGCTGCCAGAGAGATCTACACAGAAGATGGGTGATTTGTGCATTTCCAACTGAGGTACCTGGTTCATCTCATTGGGACTGGTTGGACAGTGGGTGCAGCCCACAGAGGGTGAGCCAAAGCAGGGCAGGGCATTGCCTCACCCAGGAAGAGCAAGGGGTCAGGGGATTTCCCTTTCCTAGCCAAGGGAAGCTGTGAGTGACTGTACCTGGAGGAGTGGTATACTCCTGCCCAAATACTCTACTTTTCCCACAGTCTTCGCAACTGCCAGACCAGGAGATCCCCTCCCATGCCTGGCTCAGTGGGTATCATGCCCCTGGAACCTTGCTAGCTGCTAGCACAGCAGTCTGAAATCGATCTGGGATGTGGGAGTTTTGTGGGGGAGGGGCGTCTGCCATTGCTGAGGCTTGAGCAGGTGGTTCTATGCCCACAGTGTAAATAAAGTGGCAGGAAAGCTTGAACTGGGTGGAGCCCACCACAAGTTCAGCAAGGTCTATTGCTTCACTAGATTCCACATCCGGGGGCAGGGCATATCTGAACAAAAGGCAGCAGACAGTATCTCCAGACTTAAACGTCCCTGCCTGACAGCTCTGAAGAGAGATGTGGTTCTCCCAGCATGGCATTTGAGCTCCTATAATGGACAAACTGCCTCCTCAAGTGGGTTGCTGACCCCTGTGTAGCCTAACTGGGAGACACCTCCCAGTATGGGCTGACAGACACCTCATACAGGCAGGTGCCCCCAGGACAAAGTTTCCAGAGGAAGGATCAGACAGCAATATTTTCCGTTCTGCAGCCTCCACTGGTGATACCTAGGCAAACAGGGTCTGGAGTGGACCTCCAGCAAACTCCAACAGACCTGCAGCTGAGGGATCTGTCTTTTAGAAGGAAAACTAATAAACAGAAAGGAATAGCATCAACATCAATAAAAAGGACATTCACACCACAAAACCCCATCTGTAGGTCACTAACATCAAAGATCAAAGGTAGATAAAACCACAAAGTGGGGAGAAACCAGAGCAGAAAGGCTGAAAATTCCAAAAGCCAGAATGCCTCTTCTCCTCCAAAGGATCACAACTCCTTGCCGGCAATGAAACAAAACTGGACAGAGAATGAGTTTGACGAGTTGACAGATGTAGGCTTCAGAAGGTCAGTAATAAAAAACTTCTGTGAGCTAAAGGAGCATGTTCTAACCCATTGCAAGGAAGCTAAAAGTCTTGAAAAATGGTTAGACAAGTGACTAACTAGAATAACTAGTGTAGAGAAGAGCTTAAATTACCTGATGGAGCTGAAAACCACAGTATGAGAACTTTGTGAAGCATACACAAGCTTCAATAGCTGATTTGATCAAGTGGAAGAAAGAGTATCAGTGATTGAAGATCAAATTAATGAAATAAAGTGAGAGAAGCCAATATCATACTGAACGGGCAAAAACCGGAAGCATTCCCTTTGAAACCAGCACAAGACAAGGATACTCTCTCACATCACTCCTATTCAACACAGTATTGGAAGTTCTGACCAGGGCAGTCAGGCATGAGAAAGAAATAAAGTGTATACAATTAGAAAAGAGGAAGTAAAATTGTCTCTGAGGATGACATGATTGTAGATTGTACATTTAGAAAACCCCATCGTCTCAGCCCAAAATCTCCTCAAGCTGATAAGCAACTTCAACAAAGTCTCAGGATACAAAATCAATGTGCACAAATCACAAGCATTCCTATACACTAATAACAGACAAACAGAGAGCCAAATCATGAGTGAACTCCCATTCACAATTGCTACAAAGAAAATAAAATACCTAGGAATCCAACTAACAAGGGATGTGAAGGACCTCTTCAAGGAGAACTACAAACCACTGCTCAAGGAAATAAGAGAGGACACAAACAAATGGATAAACATTCCATGCTCATGGATAGGAAGAATCAATATCGTGAAAATGGCCTTACTGCACAAAGTAATTTACAGATTCAGTACTATCCCCATCAAGCTACCAATGACTTTCTTCACAGAATTGGAAAAAACTATTTTAAACTTCATATGGAACCAAAAAAGAGCCCATGTAGTCAAGACAATCCTGGGCAAGAAGAACAAAGCTGGAGGCATCATGCTACCTGACTTCAGACTTTACTACAAGACTACAGTAACTGAAACAGCATGGTACTGTTACCAAAACAGATATATAGACCAATGAAACAGAACGGAAGCCTCAGAAATAACACCACACATCTACAACCATCTGATCTTTGTCAAACCTGACACACACAAGCAATGGGAAAAAGACTCCCTATTTAATAAATGGTGTTGGGAAAACTGGCTAACAATTGTGGAAACCTGAAACTGGACCTCTTCCTTACACCTTATACAAAATTCAATTCAAGATGGATCAAAGACTTAAACATAAGACCTAGGACCATAAAAATCCCAGAAGAAAACCCGGACAATACCATTCAGGACATAGGCATGGGCAAAGACATAATGACTAAAACACCGAAAGCAATGGCAACAAAAGGCAAAATAAACAACTGGGATTTAATAAAACTAAAGAGCTTCTGCACAGCAAAAGAAACTATCATCAGAGTGAACAGGCAACCTACAGAATGGGAGATAAGTTTTGCAATCAACCCATCTGACAAAGGACTAATATCCAGAATCTACAAAGAACTTAAACAAATTTACAAGAAAAAACCAGCCCCATCAAAAATTGGGCAAAGGATATGAACAGACACTTCTCAAAAGAAGACATCTATGCAGCCACCAGAGACATGAAAAAATGCTCATCATCATTGGTTATCAGAGAAATACAAATCAAAATCACAATGAGATACCATCCCATGACAGTTAGAAGGCCATCATTAAAAAGTCTGTAGTGACTTTTTAATCATTAAAAAAACAATAGATCATTAAAAAAACAATAGATGTTGGAGAGGCTGTGGAGAAATAGGAACACTTTTATACTGTTGGTAGGAGTGTAAATTGATTCAACCATTGTGGAAGACAGTGTGGCGATTCCTCAAGGATCTAGAACTAGAATTATCATTTGACTCAGCAATCCCATTACTGGGTATATACCCAAAGGATTATAATCATGCTACTATAAACACACATGCACATGTATGTTTATGTAGCACCATTCACAATAGCAAAGACTTGGAACCAACCCAAATGTCCATCAATGATAGACTGGATTAAGAAAATGTGACACATTTACACCATGGAACACTATGCAGCCATAAAAAAGGATGAGTTCATGTCCTTTGCAGGAACATGGATGAAGCTGGAAACCATCATTCTCTCTTTTTTTTTTTTTTTGCATTTTTGTATTTTTATTTTATTTATTTATTTATTTATTTATATTATACTTTAAGTTCTAGGGTACATGTACACAATGTGCAGGTTTGTTACATATGTATACTTGTGCCATGTTGGTGTGTTGCACCCATCAACTCGTCAGCACCCATCAACTCGTCATTTACATCAGGTATAACTCCCAATGCCATCCCTCTCCCCTCCCCCTTCCCCATAATAGGCCCTGGAGTGTGATGTTCCCTTCCTGTGTCCAAGTGTTCTCATTGTTCAATTCCCACCTATGAGTGAGAACATGCGGTGTTTGGTTTTCTGTTCTTATGATAGTTTGCTGAGAATGATGGTTTCTAGCTGCATCCATGTCCCTACAAAGGACACAAACTCATCCCATTTTATGGCTGCATAGTATTCCATAGTGTATACGTGCCACATTTTCTTAATCCAGTCTGTCACTGATGGACATTTGGGTTGATTCCAAGTCTTTACTATTGTGAATAGTGCCTCAATAAACATATGTGTACATGTGTCTGTATAGCAGCATGATTTATAATCCTTTGGGTATATACCCAGTAGTAGGATGGCTGGGTCATATGGTACATCTAGTTCTAGATCCTTGAGGAATCGCCATACTGTTTTCCATAATGGTTGAACTAGTTTACAATCGCACCAACAGTGTAAAAGTGTTCCTATTTCTCCACATCCTCTCCAGCACCTGTTGCTTCCTGACTTTTTAATGATTGCCATTCTAACTGGTGTGAGATGGTATCTCATTGTGGTTTTGATTTGCATTTCTCTGATGGCCAGTGATGATGAGCATTTTTTCATGTGTCTGTTGGCTGTATGAATGTCTTCTTTTGAGAAATGTCTGTTCATATCCTTTGCCCACTTTTTGATGGGGTTGTTTTTTTTTTTTTTTTTTTCTTGTAAATTTGTTTGAGTTCTTTGTAGGTTCTGGATATTAGCCCTTTGTCAGATGAGTAGATTGCAAAAATGTTCTCCCATTCTGTAGGTTGTCTCTTAACTCTGATGGTAGTTTCTTTTGCTGTGCAGAAGCTCTTTAGTTTAATTAGATCCCATTTGTCAATTTCGACTTTTGCTGCCATTGCTTTTGGTGTTTTAGACATGAAGTCCTTGCCCATGCCTATATCCTTAATGGTATTACCTAGGTTTTCTTCTGGGTTTTTATGGTATTAGGTCTAACATTTAAGTCTCTAATCCATCTTGAATTAATTTTCGTATAAGGAATAAGGAAAGGATCCAGTTTCAGCTTTCTACTTATGGCTAGCCAATTTTCCCAGCACCATTTATTAAATAGGGAATCCTTTCCCCATTTCTTGTTTTTGTCAGGTTTGTCAAAGATCAGATGGCTATAGATGTGTGGTATTACTTCTGAGGACTCTGTTCTGTTCCATTGGTCTATATCTCTGTTTTGGTACCAGTACCGTGCTGTTTTGGTTACTGTAGCCTTGTAGTATAGTTTGAAGTCAGGTAGTGTGATGCCTCCAGCTTTGTTCTTTTAACTTAGGATTGTCTTGGCAATGTGGGGTCTTTTTTGATTCCATATGAACTTTAAAGCAGTTTTTTTCCAATTCTGTGAAGAAACTCATTGGTAGCTTGATGGGGATGGCATTGAATCTATAAATTACCTTGAGCAGTATGGCCATTTTCACGATATTGATTCTTCATATCCATGAGCATGGTATGTTCTTCCATTTGTTTGTATCCTCCTTTATTTCACTGAGCAGTGGTTTGTAGTTCTCCTTGAAGAGGTCCTTTACATCCCTTGTAAGTTGAATTTCTAGGTATTTTATTCTCTTTGAAGCAGTTGTGAATGGAATTTCATTCCTGATTTGGCTCTCTGTTTGTCTGTTACTGGTGTATAAGAATGCTTGTGATTTTTGCACATTAATTTTGTATACTGAGACTTTGCCGAAGTTGCTTATCAGCTTAAGGAGATTTTGGACTGAGATGATGTGGTTTCCTAAATATACATTCATGTCATCTGCAAACAGGGACAATTTGACTTCTTCTTTTCCTAACTGAATACCCTTGATTTCTTTCTCTTGCCTGATTGCCCTAGCCAGAACTTCCAACACTATGTTGAATAGGAGTGGTAAGAGATGGCATCCCTATCTTTTCACAGTTTTCAAAATGAATGCTTCCAGTTTTTGCCCATTCAGTATGATATTGGCTGTGGGTTTGTCATAAATAGCTCTTATTATTTTGAGATATGTTCCATCAATACCAAATTTATTGTGAGTTTTTAGCATGAAGGACTGTTGAATTTTGTCAAAGGCCTTTTCTGCATCCATTGAGATAATCATGTGGTTTTTGTCTTTGGTTTTGTTTGTATGCTGGATTACATTTATTGATTTGCGTATGTTGAACCAGCCTTGCTTCCCAAGGATGAAGCCCCCCTCTATGCAAATCAACTAGGAAATCTAGAATAAATGGATAGTTTCCTGGACACTTTCACTCTCCCAAGACTAAGCCAGGAAGAAGTTGATTCCCTGAATAGACCAATAGCAGGCTCTGAATTTGAGGCAATAATTAATAGCCTACCAACCAAAAAAAGCCCAGGACCAGATGGATTCACAGCTGAATTCTACCAGAGGTACAAGGAGGAACTGGTACCATTCCTTCTGAAACTATTCCAATCAATAGAAAAAGAGGGAATCCTCCCTAACTCATTTTATGAGGTCAACATATCCTGATACCAAAGCCTGGTGGAGACACAACAAGAAAAGAGAATTTTAGATCAATATCTCTGATGAACATTGATGCAAAAATCCTCAATAAAATACTGGCAAACTGAATCCAGCAGCACATCAAAAAGCTTATCCACTGTGATCAAGTGGGCTCCATCATTCTCAGCAAACTATCACAAGGACAGAAAACCAAACACCGCATGTTCTCACTCATAGGTGGAAATTGAACAATGAGATTACTTGGACACAGGTTGGGGAACATCGCACTCCAGGGCCTTCTGGCGGTGGGGGCCTGGGGGAGGGATAGCATTAGGAGAAATACCTAATATAAATGATGAGTTGATGGGTGCGTCAAGCCCACATGGCACGTATATACCTGTGTATCAAACCTGCACATTGTGCACGTGAACCCTAAAGCTTAAAGTATTATAATAATAATAATAATAAATTAACACTTAAAAAAGAAATGCAATATTTTATGTAGCCTTCACTGGCTTTGTCACCTTATCTTCCAGAAATCTATAGAATATCCTCATCATGAAAGCCACTCTAGATTTTTCCCTGCATTTCACTACCCCCAGCACTCCTGCCACCACAAGCCAGTCAATTCTATCTCTTCAATGTCTCTCAAATCTGTTTTTTTGGGGGGAGTGGGGTGTGTCATCTTTTCAGACCAGGATTACTACAATGACCCTCTTACTAGTTCCTCTTCTTCCATTCTTGATCTTTTAAAATCTGTATTTAAAACAGCTACCAGAGTAATATGTCTATAATAATAAAATGTATTGAGTTACTACTATATACCAGGCACTTAATATTGATAAGGTCATTTACTTCTAATGGTAATATCATTACTCTACTTTGTTCGATAAGGAAATTATGGCTGACAGAAGCCAAGTGGCCCAGGTGTCACATGGCAGTAAGAGGCAGAGCCAGGAACTGAACCCTCAAGATCTGAAACCCAGTTTGCTTTTCTATTGCACTATGCTTCTTCTTCAAGTCAATCAGATCATGCTGCTCTTTGTATTAATGTTACTGTTCTGCTCATTCATGAAATTGTCAATTTGGCAAGGCAACTATTTTCTTTGCATGCTTTTGTTCTGAGTAAATTAAAAAACTACATGACATTATTTTTATGTCTATTTTATGGTATTGTCTGTTAATGAAACCCATTCATAATCAAAAGTGTTTCAGTGATGCAGAGAGACAATGAATGGATTGATTTGTAAGTTAGAGGTGTGCGAGTGTTAGAGAGATGTAGATCTTTAATTAACTGTGGTTGTTTAATTGGGGTGATTCACGCACCATATGAATGAAGTCACATTCATGAATTCCGTTCCCATGTGGGCCACATTATTTAGTCATGCTTGCACTCTTAACCTCAGCCAACCTCCTTACCAATGCATATTATTATCTGAAAGCAAAGTGCAATGTGAATGGAAAAGTGCAAATCCCTTCCCACACTTGGAAAAAATTACCCAATATGTATGTCCTAATGCCACTGGCAGAGAAACAGGGCACATTATTAAATCTTTGATTGTTTTTAGTTCTTCTGAAAAATTCATTATGTGACAAAGTGTCATGAATCATAAATAAATTTGAATCTCCTTAGAAGATTACTTTGACTGCATTTTAAACTAGTTAAACATTGAGATACAACAGATTTAGGTACAAATAAAAAGGAAAGTATAGCGATACCCTCAGTTTTAAGAAAATCATTCACTTATCTAGATAGTAGTAGTTAATAGTCAGTTGAGCATATTTTCCTGGGGTATTCACTTTCTTTCTGTTTCATAATACATTCTTTGCATCTGAGCAAATGATGGTGATCTATGAGACTACCTTCATTTTCATAGGCTTGAAATAGGCCTTCCAAAATTGTAGAAAAATATAGAAAATCCAACTTAATATTTCTCAGATTCTTCCTTTCTAATCAAAGCAATGAACAGCTGACATAAATGAACCACCATCACCTTTTAGGTGCTAGAGCCTATTTAATTCCCATTTATAATACTGTTGCTCTTATAGTGCAATTGTTTGCAACTATCATAAAATACTGATTCTTTTCTTTGTAATACCTACTATGGAGGGATGAGTGTATTTATTTAATACATATTTATTGAGTTTTCACAAAATAAATTCATATTTTTTGAGCACTAGTCCTTGGAAATACATTTGTGAGCAAAAACACGACATGGCCCTTTCCTCATGGAGGTTTAGAACACAGTGGGGATGAGAGACATTGATAAAATAATACCTTATTAAAAATATTTATTGAGTATTTCTATATAAAGAACTCAAAAATATCCTTGGCCTGAGTTTATATTCCTATGAGAGGACAGAGTCTTAAACAAAATAAAAAACTAAAAATATATAATATTTCAGATAATAAACTATATGCAGAAAAATAAAGCAGGAGTGGAGTGGGTACAATTTTATATCAGGTGGTCAGCAACGCACACCTGAAAAATGTGATGTAGCAAAGAACAAAACGAGGTGAGGGCAAGAGTCTCATGTATCAAGGGAAAGAGAACAAGGGCAAAGCTCTGAGACAGAAGAATAGTGTGTTCTCAGAACAAGATCAGAAAGGCTGAGGAAGAATAAGCAAGGGTGTAACCAGTATAAGCTGAAGTCAAGGTTGTAACAGGAGGCCAGGGCAGGTAGGACCTCAGTGGGGCACACAGAGATGTAGGTGGGGAGTCATTGATGGTTTTTATTATCCTATTTAGATCTTAATAACATCATTCTGACTGCTGTATTGAGAATAGACTGCAGAGGGGAAAGAGGGCAGTGGTGAGGCACATCTATGATTTAGACTAGAGGCAATGGTAGATTTGACCAGGATGCCAGTGGTGAGATGGTGACAATTGGTTAGTTTCCACATATATTCTATTATTTCTAATAAGTGGCACAGTATAATTGATTATATATAGGGGCAAAAATGTTAGGTTTATTTACCATACCAAACATTTTCTATTTTTCTTATATTTGAAATTTATAAAAAAGAATCTACACAATTACCAGTGGATAATTTATACGTTATTACTCTTCACTGAAACTCACTCAACAGATTCTCATTCTATTTAAATTCCAAACTTTACAATGACCTAAAAGGCCAACCTAATCTACTGCTTTGCTATCCAATATAGTAGCTACTAACCACATTTGGCTATTGAGCATTTGGAAGAAGGCTAGTTCAAATGAGATGTGTTTTATATGTATGTATATGTATATATACATATATATATGATATAATAGAATTCAAAGCTTAGTAAAAATTGCAAAATATGTCATTAATTTTCAAATAGTTTTTACCAGTTGAAAGGATAATACCTTTGATATATTGGTTCAAATAAAATATAGTTTTATTGTTAGCTTCATGTATTTTTTACTTTGAAAAAATGTGGCCACTGAGACATTTAAAATTAGACATTTCTGTGAATGGATCAAGATGGTAGAATAGAAGCCTGCACCATTAGTCTCCCCCACAGGAACACTACATTTTAACAACTATCTGCATACAGAAAAGCACTATCATAAGAATCAAAAATCAGGTGAGCAATCACCTGAAATCAAGTGTGCGGTTTTAACTTCATGTAACTGAAAAAGACATTGAACAGGGTAGGTACGAGAGACAGGCTTGAATCACTGATACCACTTCCTTATCCCCCAGCAGTGGCTGCACTGCTCAGAGAGAGAGAACCTATGCTCTTGGGAGAGGGAGAGCACAATGACTGGGGGATTTTACCTTGAACTCAGTGCTGCCTCGTCACAGTGGAGAATAAAGCCATGCTGGCTCAGCCAGCACCTGCTCATAGAGAGAGCATTTGGACCAGCCCTAGCCAGAAGGGAATTGCTCATCCCAACAGTCATAATTTGCGTTTCTCCACAAGCCTCGCCACTATGGGCCAAAGGGCTCTGTGGTCCTAGGTAAACTTGAAAGGCAGTCTAGGACACAAGGACTGCAATTCCTAGGCAACTCCTATTGCTGGTCTGGGCTTCAAGCCAGTGGACTAGGCTGACATGTGACCTAGAGGGACACTAGCTCGGGCAACTAAGGGAGTGATTATGCCATCCCTCCCCCAACCCCAGGCAGTGCACCTTGCAGCAACTAAAGTAACTCCTTCCTTCTGCTTACAGAGAGCAGACTAAAGAGTAAAGAGGACTTTGTCTTGCATCTTGGACACCAGCTTAGTCACAGTAGGATTGGTCACTGGGCAGAGTTTTGAGGTCCCCATTCCAGGCCCTCATGGATGGCATTTCTAGACACATTCTGGATGAAAAGAAAACATGCTGCCTTGAAGGGAAAGACCCAGTCATGGCAGGATTCTTCACCTGCTGACTAAAGAGTCTTTGGCCCCTGAATAACAAGCAGCAATACCCAGGGAGTATGCTGTGGGCCTTGGGCTCTGAGACATACTGACTTCGGGAGTGACCAGCATATTCCTAGCTATTGTGGCTGCAGGGAGACACTCTTTCTGTTTGAGAAAAGCAGAGGGAAAAGTAAAAGAGACTTTGTCTTGCACCTTAAGTACCAGCTTGGCCACAGTGGGGTAGAGCAACAATCAGGCTCTTGGGGCCCCCAAGTCTAAGCCTAGGCTCTTGGAACTGCCCTGGGGCAGAGGGGAGTCCACTACCCTAAAGGCTGAGTCCCAGGCCTCATAACATTCACCACAGCTGACTGAAGAGCCATTGGGCTTTAAAGTGAACATCAGTGATTGGCCTGGCAGAACCCTCCGTGGGCAAGTGATGGTGGAGGCCACAGGGAGAATCTTCTCTGCCTGTGGAAAGGGATGGAAAGAGCAGGCAGGACTTTGTATTGTGGTTGAGTACCAGCTTAACTGTAACAGAATAGAATGTCAGGCAAATTTATAAGGTTTTTGACTGTAATCTCTGGCTCCCAGATAGGATCTCTGAACCCACCTGTGACCTGGGGGAACTTACAGCCCTAAAGGGCAGGACACAAACCTGGCTGGCTTTACCACCTTCTGATGATAGAGCCATAGGTCCTTGAGTGAACATAGATAGTAACGAAGTAGTGGTTACAGTAAGCCTTGGGTAAGACACAGTTCTATGCTGCCTTCAGGTCTGATCCAGCACAGTTCCAGTGGTGGTGGCCACAGGGGTGCTTGTTTCACTACACTCCCAGTTCCAGGCAACTCAGCATAGAGGGAGAGACTCCCTTTGGGAGAAAGTAAGAAAAAGACAAGAGTCTCTGCTTGGTAATTTAGAGAATTCTGCAACTTATCCAAGACCACCAAAGCAGTATATCTATGAGTCTGCAAAACCACATTGTTATTGGACTTGAGGTCCAAGTCCCTTTGAGTAGCTGGAAAGCCTTCCCAAGAAGGATGGGCACAAACAAGCCCAGATGTTGAAGACTACAATAAATACCTAACTCTTCAATGCCCAGACACTGACAAATATCTAAAAGCATCAAGACTATCCAGGAAAACATGACCTCACTAAGCAAATTAAATAAGGCACCAGAGACCAATCCTAGAGAAGGAGAGATATGTGACCTTTCAGACAGAGAATTCAAAATAACTGTTTTGAGGAAACTCAGAGAAATTCAAAATAACACAGAGAAGGAATTCAGAATTCTGTCAGATAAATTTAACAATGATATGGAAATGATTAAAAAGAATCAAGCAGAAATTCTAGAGTTAAAAATGCTATTGACATACTGAAGAATGCATCAGAGCCTCTTAATAGCAGAACTAGTCAAGCAAATAAATAATTAGTGAGTATCTCTGGATACACTTGGGGCCTGGGGGCACACGCAGCTCTGAAGGGAAGTGCACAAACCTACCTGGCATCACCAGCTATTTGAGAAGACAGGCTATTTGAAAATACATGGTCAGTGGAGATAAAAGAAAAAGGAATAAAAAAGAGTGAAGCACAACTACAAGATCTAGAAAATATCCTGCAAAAGACAAATGTAAGAGTTGTTGGCCTTAAAGAGGAGGTAGAGAAAGAGAAAGGGGTAGAAAGTTTATTTAAAGAGATAATATCAGATAACTTCCCAAATCTAGAGAAAGATGTCAACATTCAAACAAAAGGTTATAGAACACCAAGCAGATTTGACCCAAAAAAGACTACCTGAAAGCACTGAATAATCGAACTTTCAAAGGTTAAGGATGAAGAAGGGAACCTAAAAGCAGCAAGAGAAAAAAAATAACATGCAATAGAGCTTTACTATGTCTGGCAGACTTTTCAATGGAAACTTTTCAGGCAAGGAGAGGGCATGATAGATTTAAAGTGGTGAAGGAAAAATAATAAAGTCAGGGGATGGAGTTAAAGTGTAAGGTTTTTATTAGTTTTCTTTTTGTATGTTTGTGGTCGGTGTTAAGTTATAATTAGTTTAAATAATAGGTTACAAGATAGTATTTTCAAGTCTCATGGTGACCTAAATTGAGTAACATATAATGGATACATATACAAAAAAAGCAAGAAATTAAATCATACTACCAAAGAAAATTACTTTCACTAAAAAGAAGATAAGAAGGAAGGAAAGAAGAAAGAGAAGTCAAAAAATAAACAACCAGAAAACAAGACAATAAAGTGGCAGGAGTAATTTCCTACTTATCAACAATAACATTGAATGTAAATAGATCAAACTCTTCAATAAAAACATATAGAGTAGTTGAATGGATGAAAAAACAAAACCCAATGGTATATTGCCTATGAGAAACACACTTCACCAATAGATACATATGGACAGAAAATAAAAGGATGGAAAAAGATTCCATGCCAATGGAAACCAAATATATATATATATACATATATATATATAGCAGGAGTAGCTATGCTTATATCAGAAAAAATTGATTTCAAGACAAAAACTCTAAGAAGAGACAGAGAAGATCATTATAGTATGATAAAGAGATCAATTCAGCAAGAGGATATAACAATTTAAAATATATATTCACCCAAAACTGGACCACTCAGATATATAAAGCAAATATTGCTAGAATTAAAGAGAGATATGGATCTCAGTACAAAAATAGCTGGAGACTCCAACAGCCTACTTTCAGCATTGGACAGATAATCCAGACAGAAAGTCAACAAATAAACATTGGACTTAGTCTTCACTATAAACAAAATAGACCTAACAAATATTTTATGGAACATTTCACCCAACGGCTGCTGAATATACATTCTTCTTTTAGCACATGGATCATTCTCAAGGATAGATCATATGTTAGGTCACAAAACAAGTCTTAAAACATTAAAAAAAAATTGAGGCTGGGCGCGGTGGCTCACACCTGTAATCACAACACTTTGGGAGGCCGAGGAGGGTGGATCACGAGGTCAGGAGATCGAGGCCATCCTGGCTAACATTGTGAAACCCCATCTTTACTAAAAATACAAAAAAATTAGCTGGGCATGGCGGCGCGCGCCTGTAGTCCTAGCTGCTGGGGAGGCTGAGGCAGGAGAATGGCATGAACCTGGGAGGCGGAGCTTGCAGTGAGCTGAGATTATGCCACTGCACTCCAGACTGGGTGACAGAGCAAGATTCCGTCTCAAAAATATTGAAATTACCTCAAGTATCTTCTCAACCACAGTGGAGTAAAACTAGAAATGAGTAACGAGGAATTTTGGCAACAATCCAAACACATGGAAATTAAACAACATGGTCCTGAGTGACCAGTGGGTCAATGAGAAAAGAAGGAAATTGAAAAATTTCTTGAAACATATTGTAATGGAAACGCAACATACCAAAACCTATGGGACACAGCGAAAACAGCGCTGAAACAGAAATTCATAGCTACAAGTGCCTATATCAAAAAGAAGAAAACTTCAAATAAATAACCTAATGATGCAACTTGAAGAGCCAGAAATGCAAGAGTAAACCAATCCCAAAATTAGTAGAAGAAAAAATTTTTTTTTTTTCTGTAAAGAGCAGAGCAGAAGTTCATGAAATTGAAATGAAGAAAACAATACAAAAGATCAATGAAATAAAACGGTTGCTTTTTTAAAAAAGTAAATAAACTTTACAAACTCTTAGATTAATGAAGAAAAAAAGAGAGAAGATCCAAATAAATAAAATCAGAGATGAAAAAGAACACATTACAACTGATACTACAGAAATTCAAAGGATCATTAGTGGCTACTATGAACAACTATATCCCAATACTGGGAAATCTAACAGAAATAGATACATTCCTAGACACATACAACCTACCAATATTAAACCATGAAGAAATCTGAAACCCGAACATACCAATCACAAGAAATGAGATCAAAGCCATAATAAAAGTATCCCAGTAAAGACAACTTGGGAGCTGAGGGCTTCACTGCTGAATTTTATCAAACATTTAAAGAAGAACCAATAGCAATCCTTCTCAAACTATTCCAAAAAAATAGAGGAGGAGGTAATATTTCCAACTCATTCTATGAGGCCAGTATTGCCCTGGTACCAAAATCAGACAAAGACAAATTAAAAAAAAAAAAATAAAGACAACGAAAGGCCAGTATCCTTGATAAACATTGATGCAAAAATCCTCAACAAAGTACTAGTAAACCTAATTTAACAACACATTTAAAAGATCATTTATTATAACCAAATAAGATTTATCCCAGGGATGCAAGGATGGTTCAAAATACATAAGTCAATCAATATGATACATTATGTCAACAGAATAAAGGAAAAAAAACATATGATAATTTTAATTAGTGCTAAAAAGTGTTTGATAAAGTTCAACATGCCTTCACGATCAAAACTGTCAAAAAAACTGGGTATAGATCAAACATACTCAACACAGTAAAAGCCATATTTAACAGACCCACAGCCAATATCATACTGAATGGGAAAAAAACTGAAGTCTTTCCTCTAATATCTGGAACATGAAAAGAATGCCTACTTTCACCACTGTTATCAACATAGTCCTGGAAGCCCTAGCTAGGGCAATTAGAAAAGAGAGGTATTCGGTTGGAAAGAAAGATGTCAAATTATCCTTGCTTGCAGGTGATATGATATTATATTTGGAAAAACCTAAAGATTCCACCAAAAAAACTATTAAAACTGATAAATTCAGTAAGTTGAAGGATACAAAATCAATATTTCAAAATCAGTAGCATTTCTATATGATAACAGCAAATAATCTAAAAAAGAAATCAAGAAAGTAATCCCAATTACACTAGCTAAAATAAAATAAAATAATTAGAAATTAACTTAATTGAATAAGTGAAGGGTTTCTATAATGAAAACTATGCAATGCTGATGAAATAAATTGAAGAGGACACAAAACAATGAAAATGCATTCCATGTTTATGAATCAGAAGTATAAATACTGTAAAATGTCTATACTACCTAAAGCAAGCCAGAGATTAAATATAATCTATATTAAAATATGATGACATTCTTCACAGAAATAGAAAAAACAATTCTTAAATTTATATGGAGCCACAAAAGACCCAGAATAGCCAAAGCTGTCTTGAGCAAAAAAAGCAAAAATTAAAACAAAAACAAACAAGCAAACAAAAAACTGGAGGTATTACATTATCTGACTTCGAAATATACTACAGAGCTATAGTAACCAAAATAGCATGGTACTCGCATGAAAACAGAAACATAGGCCAATGGAACAAAGTAGATAACTCAGAAACAAATCCATACATCTACATTGAACTCATTTTCAACAAAGATGCCAAGAACATATATTGGGGAAAAATCAGTGTCTTCAATAAATGGTGGTGGCAAAACTGGATATCCATACGCAGAAGAATGAAACTAGACCCCTGTCTTTTGTCATATATAAAGTTCAAATCAGAATGTATTAAATACTTAAGTCTAGCACCTTAAACTATGAAACTACTACAACAAAACATTGGGGAACCTCTATAGGACATTGGTCTAGGCAAAGATTTCTTGGGTAATACCCCATAAGCACAGGCAACCAAAGCAAAAATAAACAAACTGGGATCACATCAAGTTAAAAAGCTTATGTACAGAAAAGGATACAATCAACAAAATGAAGAGACAACCCACAGAATGGGAGAAAATATTTGCAAACTACCCATCTGACAGGGCTTAATAACCAGAATATAGCTCAAATAACTCTATGAGAAAAAAGTATAATAATCTGATTAAAAATGGGCAAAAGATTCCAATTGACATTTCTCAAAGAAGGCATACAAATAGTAAGAAGTTGTTTGAAAAGGTGCTCAACATCATTGATCGTTAGGGAAGCACAAATTAAAACTACAATGTGATATCTCACCCCAGTTAAAATGGCTTTTATCCAAAAGACAAGTAATAAATACTGATGAAGATGTGGCGAAAAGAGAAAAGAGCAAAGGAAACAATCAACAAAGTGAAAAGACAGCCCACAAAATGGGAGAAAATATTTGTAAACTACCCATCTGAAAAGGGATTAATAACTAGAATATATAAAGAGTTCAAACAAATTTATAGGGAAAAATCTAATAATCTGATTTTAAAATGGGCAAAAGATCTGAATAGACATTTCTCAAAAGAGTACATACAAATGACAAACAGCAATATGAAAAAGTGCCAAACATCATTGATCATCAGAGAAATGCAAATCAAAACTACAATAAGGCATCATCTCACCCCAGTTAAAATGGCCTTTTATCAAAAGATAGATAATAACAAATGCTGGCAAGGATGTGGAAAAAAGGGAACACTTGTACATGTTTGGTGGGAATATAATTTAGTACAATCACTATGGAGAACAATTTGGAGGTTCCTCTAGAAACTAAAAACTGGAGCCACCATTTGATCCAGAATCTCACTGCTGGTTATATATCCAAAGGAAAATAAGCCAGTGTATGAAAGAGATATCTGCACTCCTATGTTTATTGCAGCACTGTTCACAGTAGCCAAGATTTAGAAGCAAACTGTGTGTCCATCAACATATGAATGTATAAAGATAATGTGTTACTTATACACAATGGAATATTATTCTTCCAGAAAAAAATAAGGTCCTGTCATTTGCAACAACATAGATGGAACTTGATGTCATTATATTAAGTGAAATAAGCCAGGCACAAAAAGACAAACATTGCATGTTCTCACTTATTTGTGGAGTATAAAAATCAAAACAATTGAACTCATGGAGACAGAGAATAGAAGGATTGTTACCAGAGGCTAGAAAGGGTCGTGGGGGTATAGAGGGGAAGTGGGGAAGGTTAACAGGTACAAAAAAAAAAAAAAAGAATGAATAAAACCCAGTGTATGATAGCACAACACGGTGACTATAGTAAATAATAATTTAATTGTAAATTTAAAAATAACTAAATGAGTGCAATTGGATAACTTGTATCACAAAAGATAAATGCTTGAGTGGATGAAGACTTTATTTTTCATGTTATGATTATTACATACTGTATGCCTATGTAAAAATATCTCATGTATTCCATAAATATATATACTTACCATGTACCCACAAAAGTAAAACATTAAAACTAAAAAATCCAATTTTTTTTAAAAAGTGTCATTAGAGGAGAAAATTAAGTGGATATACATTTCATCCTGTGCTGTGCACTGCCTATGTGGTGCAGCACATATGGTAGACAGTGTTGTCACTTTTCATGTTAGGGAACTGAGGTACAGCAAAGTAAAGAAACTCATGTGCAGTCATACGTGTAGCAAGGGCAAAAGAAGAGGTTACAGCACTTGATTGTCTGATTGTAAAACTATAACTGTAATATTTTATGCTGACTCTAACATCTACAAACTTAACATTTATGACAAATATATTTAGTAAATTTTAGAATTTTGAGTTGTTGGCTTTTCAACAATCAAGGTATTTGGTTGCAAGCAACAGAAACAGTTATCTAAAGTGAAAAAGGAATGTTGTTAGAAGTAAAGTGGGTAGCTCATGAAATCAAGGGGACTTTGGAAGTGGGTAGGTGCAAAGAAAGCCCATTAGCATGCAAGATCATTCCACGGCTATGCTCAGGACACCACTGGTACTGTTGCACTGAAGTGCAGCTGTCATGACTGACTATCAATTCTGCCATTCCTGGATACTTGTTGTCATTTGGGGGTACTTTCAACTCTGCTAAACTTATAATGAATAACCTGTGCCTTTTCCTCAGGTTCTGGATCATGATCTCCACATCCCAAGTCTTAGGTGGCAACACCTGACTGACTGAGCCTAGGCTTATGGACTTGTTGTCAGGGATCTGGAAAAAAACCTCTTTGGCTTCTGTTTTGGAAACTGGAGTCTTGAATCCCATTTGTTTTAGGATTGACACCAGACAGAAAGAGTGTTGCTTTCTGGACTTCAGAAATGACAAATGTTTACCACAGTCCAAAGATTTGGCTTCCCCAAGCAACATAAACATTTTTATCTTACAGCTTCTCTTGCCCATTCAAAAGCTTTCGTCTAGCCTAATATAATTTTGGTCATATGGTCACAAATATCTCATGATCAATTGTTCAGTCTTGACTATCCCATTTAAAAGGTATGAGAATTTTCTTAAAAGGAGAATAATATGTGTTGAGCAGTTCTCAATATTGATGAAAACTCTAACTAACTAGACTAGGAAACTAGCCAGGAATTAATGGACATAAAACCAGCCAAGGATGTGACCATAAGCATAGCCTGTCTGGTATGTCAACACTGGTGCCGTCACCAATGGCCACTTACTGCAACCAACTCTGGACCTTGCTCCTCTTGGACGCTGATTGTTATGGCACAGCACTTTCAATTCATCAGCAGGCACTAAAAATTATGTCAGACTCTGTTGAGGCTGTGGGTCACTAGCCGCAGAGTTGAAGTCCTAAGTTGAAGCACAAGACTTGCCAGGTCTAGGAGTTGAGAAAGGAAATGTCTAACCACTATGGCTTCTTTAGTCAGTTTTGGATTCTCTCAAATAAGAAAACAACTGGAAAACCCAAAATGACAAAGATCAAGTGTAGGATATTTTTTTCTTGCATCAATATATAAAGAGTTGTTATTTAAGTCATTGTCTTTTTCTTGTATTTTATACCTTCTTGTTAAAGATAAAAGATCTCTGGACCTGTGAATCTATGAATTGATTTTTTTTGCATTTAAGTAATATTTGCACTACATTTGCTTATTGTTAATTTTCTTACTAGTAAATATTTTTCAAAATAGACATTCAAAAGTGATTTGCAAACTGTGCATCTGACAAAGGTCTAATATCCAGAATCTATAAGAAACTTTTAAGAAATTAACAAGCCAGAAACAAACAATCCTATTAAAAAGTGGGCAAAAGACATGAACAGACAATTTTCAGAAGAAGACGTACACATGACCAACAAGCATATAAAAAATGCTCAATATCAATGATCATTAGAGAAATGCAAGGCACAACCACAATGAGATACCATCTCACATCAGTCAGAATGGCTATTACTAAAAAGTGAAAAAATAGTAGATGCTGGCAAGATTGCAGAGAAAAGGAACATTTATGCATTACTGATGGGAATGTAAACTACTTTAGCCATTGTGGAATCAGTATAGCAATTTCTCAAAGAATGTAAAACGGAATCACCTTTGGATCCAGTAATCCCATTACTGGGTGTATACCCAAAGGAATATAAATCATTCTACCATAAAGACATATGCACATGCACATGTATGTTCATTGCCACACTATTCACAATAGCAAAGATATGGAAGCAATCTAAATGCCCATCAATAGACTGGATAAAGAAAAATGTTGTACATAGACACCATGGTATACTATGAAGCCATAAAAAAGAATGAAATAATGTCCTTTGCAGCAATGTGGATGAAACTGGAGGCCGTTATCCTAAACAAACTAATGCAGGAACAGAAAACCAAATACCACGTTATCACTTGTAAGTGGGAGCTAAATATCGAGAACACATGCACGCAAAGAAGGGAGCAACAGACACTGGGGCCTACTTGAGGGTAGAGGGTGGGAGGAGGAAGATAATCAAAAAACTAGCTATTGGGTACTATGCTTATTAGCTGGGTGATGAAATAATCTGTACCTCAACCCCTGTGACATCAAATTTACCTAAATAGCAAACCTGCACCTGTAATCCTCAACTTAAAAGTTAAAAAAAAAAGACCCACTGTTTATATGAAAACATTTCTTCAAACATTTTGAGATAGTATGTTTTTTGTAATGTTACTTTTCAACATTATGTTAAAAATTTGTAGTATAAATGCATTTTTTTCTAAAACAAGCAGCTACCAATAAGTAATATTAGTGCTTAATAATTGTACTATTGAGTTAAATAAACTTTTAAGCGACTGTCGGTGCCTAATTAAATTCTGGTGTAGCAATTATGTGTTCAAATGTAACATAGGATTGTAATTTAGCATATAGCTTAGAAAATTGGACAAAATAATAATGGTCCAATTTTTAAAGAAAGCATTTTTTTACCATTTCAGATACTATGTTTTTACTCCTTATGCCATCAAAAATGTAGTGAATAAATTTTAATTAACTAATCTTTAAATGGTTTCATTGGAACACTTAATGTATTGGTTCATTGTAAGAATTAAATGTACATTTAATGGGAAAATATAGCTAGAAGTTCCAAATTGCATTTGGCTATTAGTGTTGTAAGTATAGTATGATATAACCACCAAATGGATTTTAAAATACGTTTTCATTTACTTTTCTATTATTAATCTCATATATTTAGGATAGAAATTTAGAAAATTCAGAAAAGCAACGAGAATAAAAAAATTACTTAATGATTCTAGCTTCCAGAAATAGCCCATTGACGTTTTGATGTATTACCTTTCAGCTTTTCTCCTGTGTCTGTGTCTATGTACTTACATGCATCTTTATGAGTGTGTGTTATTATGTACATTACTTAATCAATTTTTTAAAAAACCGAGTTTGTAGAGTGATATGTTTGTGAAGCCACAAAGGGGTCTTGGACTGCAAACATATTCAAAAGACACATTGCAAATGCTGACTTTTGAACTTTAAAAGCTAATTTTTGAGTGACTTTGCCTGGTGTAAGAATATGCTAGTGAAATTTATAACAGGGCCTTCATGGCAAAACTCATTCCTGGGTCATTTTGAGGCTGTGTTCCTCAGTTACATTTTTCTGTTTCCTGGAAATCCTCAGATCCTCCTCCCTGATACCAAAATACCTGATTCTTACAACACCGTGCCTCACCATTGCCAATACAATCTGTTGTAGTGAACTTTTTTTTTCTTGTGTTCTTCAGGATTCTAAATCTCAGTTTCTTTTCCCTGAATCGTAGACATTTAATTTTGGTTTCAAGTTAATTTTCCATCTGTTTTGTCTCAATGACTCCTGAGTATATTCAGTGGTGAGAGTCCTGGATTGTTACATTTCACTCTTGATCACAATTTAGAATGGCAGATCATTTACCTGTTCTGGATTCCAAGTTTCTCATGATTAACATGAGGATTTTGGTTGTATGCTTTCTGAGTTCTTTTCCAGATTTTACACAGAATATTGGTATGTCTATAAAATAGTATGGAAGAGTGGAAAGAGAATGGGCTCTGCATCAAAGAGAGAAGTTGAGGGCAAATCTGGGAGCTCTGTGACTTTGGGCATGCTGCTTAATGTCTTCAAGTTTATATTCTCTTACATGTAAAAAGGAAATATAGAAGAGATTATTGTATTTGGCTACATGTAACAGAAATATGACTACACTGGCATGAACAAACAAGAGGTTTATTTTTCTCTCTTATTGAGAAGTCTGGAGAAAGGTGGTTCAGAGCTGATTTGTCTGTTCCTTCATATTAAATTTATACTGGGTTTCTTCCACTTATTTCTTCCAACATCCTTGTTGTATGGTTTTCATTTTTACTATGCTACCACTAAGTGTAGTATCCACATTCTAGACAAGAAGAATGGAACTTCAAAGGAGCGTGGGAGCCTGTGAGGAAATCAGCAGAGTACCTGATAGGTAGTTCTTCAACCACTGACTCCCTCCTACCTTGCCCCTCTAGTAGTCCCCAGTGTCTGCTGTTCTCATCTTTATGTCCATGTGTACTCAGTATTTAGCTCCCACTTATAAGTGAGAACATGCAATATTTGGTTTTCTGTTCCTGCATTAATTCACTTCAGATAATAGCATCCAGCTGCATATATGTTGCTGCAAAGAACATGGTTTTGTTCTTTTTTATGGCTGCATAGTATTCCATGGTGTATATGTTTCCTTATCCAATTACACCTAGTCGTGGAATTGCTGGGTCAAATGGTGGTTCTGCTTTAAGTTCTTTGAGAAATCTCTAATTAATACCTCACTTAAAAAGCACACAGTGGCAAGCTGGATAAAAAGGCAAGACCCATCCGCCTGCTGTCTTCAAGAGACCAATCTCATATGTAATGACACTCATAAACTCAAAGTAAAGGGTTAGAGAAAGATCTGTCATGCATACAGTAAACAAAAAGAGAAGGGGTCACAATTCTTTTATTAGATAAAATAGATTTTAAACCAACAACAGTTAAACATGACAAAGAAGGGCCCTATACAATGATAAAGGTTTCATTTCAACAGGATGATTTAACAATCCTAAATATATACACACCCAACATTGGGGCACCCACATTCATAAAACAAGTACTTCTAGACCTATAAAAAGACTTAAACAGCCACACAATATAGTAGTAGAAACATTGTCAACAGGTTGCTGTGAAACTGGGCAGAGGCCAGGTCTATTACGTTGGTTGAGAAAGGGAAGATTTGATGCTTAGCGGGAGGTCAGCACAATGAGACTAGGAGGAACCAAAAGAGGGCAAGTTAGGATTGGGAAGAGCAAACACAGTAGAGAACCTAGGCCTGTCTCCTTTCAGTGCACTGCTGTTCAATACTAACACTATAGCACTTCATTGTCATCACCCAGGGTTTATAGAATAGAAAGTAATGCCTGATTTAAATCCAACTCTGAATTTTGAAAGGACGCTGATATTTGACAGGAGCTGTGAATCTTAGCTCCATGAAATACTTTCAGTGATATTTCAGATATTAGTAATCCCTCAGAGTTCCTTACCTTAATCCATGCTCCCCTGCCTCTGCCACTGCCATTAAATACTATGAAGATGGGAATGTTTTATAGTTCCATGCATGTCTTTATTAATAATCAGAATGATACCCTTTTGACTACTTGAATGTTCCCATTTAAGAAGATTTTCTCCAGGCTGATTGAAATAGGAAGATGTAGCTTCTTTTACTTAGACTTAAATTTTTTACTTGTAATTCAGTGTGATACATTAGCATTAATTTACATGGTCAGGGGAGTAGGAGCAATATTGAGTATTCATGTAATTATTAGGTGAAATTACACTTTCTTCTATAAATCAACTCCCTTGAAAGGTTTAGATTTGATCTCTAATTCACTAGTTTTTTTTCTTTTTGTTTTTTAGTCTTTGAAAATTCTCCTTTAAATTTATTTAGCAAACACTTATGTGCCTATAAAGGCATTTTATAAATATTGACAGACCTAATCCTTACTATAACCCAGTGAATTATTATTGTCCCCACTTAACAGTGGAGGAAACTGTGGTGGAGAGGATGAGCTCTTGAGCAACCTGCCCAAGCCCACACAGCTAGTAAATGTCAGAACTGGCCTTTAGATCAAGCAGTCTGACTCCAGCAGTCAAACTCTAACCCACTGTTCCAGGCCTTGAGGAACATACAACTAGACTGCCTCACAAAATAAAAATGCCTCACAATTTTTATTCTTAGATGTCTTTTGTCTTAAGTTCCTGTGCATTCTGGAGTTTTAATATAGAATATTTTGGTAGTACTTTAGCTATAACCAATCTAGTTTTTTAGGCAATAGATTCATGATTTGTGGCATTAAATTGATCAGGTGTTAGACTTTCATTCATTTAAATAGCAAGATTTTCACTTCACTTTCCAAAGGTAAGTATAGACATATTCCCAGAAATATTTCATCTTCTCTTATAACTTTCAGAAAAATAGTCACCATTAAAAGCATTAAACATTTGGATACAAAACAAAATTCTGAAGAGCTTACAATGGCAAACGATAAGGTACTCTGCACGGTTAATATATCAATGATTTTGTGCCATAGTGCAAAAGTCTTACTGTGCAAGGAAATTTTTAAAAAACTGCTTAGTGTTAGATAATACTCCAGTTTTTATTTTTAGTGAGTTGACTATTCCTATAACATTTCGAATATTACTCCTAGGGCCACTAGAAAAACCCAAGAGAGCTAAATGAGCCAGGAATGAGAATTAAAAAAGCAGAAGCTAAATAAAATTATATAAATACATATATATGTGGCATGCAGTCTAACAGAATCATGCTTTGATTTGGGGGATACTCTGTGGAAAAGGATGGTGCTTTTTCATTCTACATGAAGATGAGCCCCCATTTGCATTTAGAGGAGTGGCAGGGCAAGGTGGAACTGGTGCTTACTGGCTTAAAGGAGTGATAATTGTTTCCATTGTTTCCCAATTCTGCATTCAGAGACTCAAGTTGTAGCTTGAAACTGGCTGTGGTGGGAGTGTTTACACCATGGGAATCAGCAAACAGTGGAAATCAGGGCCTTTTCTTTTTACCCAGAGACAGTTGTTAAACATTTACCAACACACCATTGGATGCTTGGACACATAATGAATACATGGTATTTTTAAAATTCCCTCTAATAGTTTTAAAGGAAACAGACAATAGAGATAAATATAACTCTCTGACTTAGCTTCATTTATTTCACACTTTGTGTGTATTGGGGGGGGGGGGGTGGGGACATTGAAAGCCTATTTTAAGATGAAGGTAATCAGTCCTAAGAACCTGAAATTCACTACTGAACCCTGTAACCAGACCTCTCAAAACACAATCTGTCAGTCCTGGAAAGCTTTGTCAGGAACCGAGTGCTCATTGGCTTTTCATTTCCGTTTTTTTCACTAGACATTTACAATGAAAAATTACTTCCTACTGAGTATCCATTAGCCCCCAGCACCCATGCTAATGAGCAAACTGCAGTGAGCTGGAGAGCAAATGGATATGAGTCACCAAATACACTTAGCGGGCACTTCCTGTTCAGCCTCCTGCGTCACTGCAGAGATACTTGTTCCTTAGCAGCCTGGGTCAAAGTCACAGTCACAAAATTGTACATTGCTGGGAGAGATGCTGATCTGAAGATGTGCACTGGTTTGTACTTATGAAATCTGCACACATACATTCCCTTTCTGGGGGTTTGCATTCAGGTTGAAATACTTGCTCTTAAATGAATATTACACTAAGAGCACTCTTTTAATATATATTGCTTTATCAAGACCAGAAAGTCAAGCAAAAAGGATTGAGAGAAAGTCTGCTTTTCTGTCCAAATGTAAATAAATATGCCCTTGAGAGTCAGGTAATGGCGAGAACCACTAAGCAGCCAAAAGTAGGGAAGCACTGAATGCTGCCCCATGGGAGCCTGGCTCTGTGTGGTTTTGTTAGTTTATTTTTGTTTTGTACCTTCCTAATCATGGATGCTACAAATGGGAAAAGGGAGAAGTTTGTGGCTTCAAGGCTTTCCTGGGTATGCTTCACAGCATCAAATAAATAGCCAAAAGCAGCAGATGGAAGACAGAATAATTTCTGATCAGCCCCTGGGAAGGAGGTGACGCACTTTGTGTACGTGGGCTACTAATGGGAACAATGGTAATTTCAAGTTTATGTTGCTTAACAAATGATGCTGATGCCTTGATGAGTGGCTAAGAGTTCACTGAAGGCCATTTTTATTTTTAAGAATGATTTGTGTCAACCACTAGAAGGTGAACATAATGAGGCAAAACTTTGGTTCACTGGGAACTCTCTCAATGCTTGAGTTTAATTAATTAATTTATATTCTGCTTAGTCTCCACAATTATTTAAGACACTCTATGAAAGAGTATGTGATACAAGCAAGTAAGCAAAAGAGGAAATAATAATGAAAAAACAACAAATACACGGTGAGGTTAGTCACAGTTTGCATGACGGAGGTTTCCTTTACAGATCCTAGTGGTAGGACATAGATTTGGCTTTGAGCGTTTAGGTAATAAAGGTAGAGTGGACAATATGATGAATTATTGGTTCAGTGTCTATAGGATGAAAACAGAACAGTTGCTCAGAAGAAGCACTGCTATTTTACACTGTGTAGTGAGAAAAATTTGACTGAAAAAGCCAGTAAACCTTTACAAGTTGGGAAGAGCACTGAGTAATAGGTATTTGGGTCTGATGGACATCACTTTTAATTAATTTCTTGAAGAACATTACATTTAAAAACATAACAACTAACATTTTAGTATTAAAAGTGCCAAAAATCAGAATTCAAATACTTATCAAAGAAAAAAGGGGAATGGGTCTAAATGGAACATGTTTTAAATGTTTAGCAGTTAATGGAAATAAACTTTCCATTTTTATGGTAGTAAAATGATATATCAATCTAAATTGAGTGGTAGAAAAAATTGCTAAATAGTGCAAAGATGGGCAGACCTTAGAAGCAGATCTTTTAATATTGTGAAACCTCTCTGGCAATTGCAACTGTGAGCATTCAGAAGAATCAAAGCAAAGGGCCACTGAACCACAGCTCTTTTCACAGTTTCTGTGAAACTTTCAAGTAGCAGGGTAGAATTGCAGACTCTTCACATTTTTTGACAGACCATTTTATGTTACAGATAATAAAAAATAAAACTGCTTCTGAAAAGTGTTTTCAGCCTAGATGGCATACAAAAGAATTAGTTTATTAATTTTCTAAGCACTTTTATAAAATAATATTACAAACTAAAGCAACAGAAAAGCATTCAAATATGAACATATAATTTACATTTTTACAAGAGTAGGCTTATAAATAATATAAAAGATATGCCTTATTCATAATGAAATAAATGCAAATAAAACTGACTTTTTCAAACTTATCTGATGAGTAAAATTCTTAAGCTTGTTTATGTGCAATACTGATGAAGCTTAAGGGAAAAGGCATGCTTATTCTCTCTAATTTGTAATAGGATTTAGAGTAAATATTTTGGAGAAAAAAATTTGAACATTCAGAAGTTTTAAAATGCCATATTCTTTAATCCAATAACTTGTATTTCTAAAATTTTACTCTATGAACATATTATCTACGTTCATCAAGATCTGGTACGAGAATGTTCATTGCATGGTTTCTTATAATAGAAAAAAATAGAAAAAAAATTCTGAAGTTATATCTCAAAAGCAATGGTGAAACAATGTTTGATGCATCCAATTATGTATTTATATACAGCCACTGAAAAGAATGGTATATATATATAATATATACATAATATATATATAATATGTATATATTATATATATATTTGTTATTGTAGAAGGAACTCCAAGATCTATTAGTAAGTTGGGAAGAGAAACAAATCATAGTATAGTGTATTTTCTGAAAATAAAAGAGCAATAGAGACAGATGTTGTTAGACAGAAAAGAGACATGTAAGATTGGTGTTTGGGATGGTGAAAGAGTGCATGGCACAGGCTGACTCTGAATGGACTGAGTTTGGAATCATAATCAAACATTTCTGTGGTCATGCACATGTGTGATAACAGAAGGGAAAAAATACAGGAACCAGTCATATCTGTGAATCATCTGTATCACTTATACTTGAGGTAAATCTCAAAATAATATTTATATGGCCCATCTGTTCCACTCCACCTCAACCCTGTCCTTCCCAGTCGCATGATTCAGAATCTCTGGGGCCCAGGGCTGAGAGATTGGCACTTACCACAAACTTCCCGAGTACTCATGGCCTCACAATTTCTGAAAACCAATAGGGTAATTCTCAGTTTTGGGGTGTGGAGAAACTATGTAGCTGGAACCTCTTGATCTTTCTTCCTCCTAGCTGCACTTTCCTCTCTTGGTCGAAGTACACTCAACCTCTTTCATCCCTCTTGTGTAAAAGGAACACTCTTTGCCAAAGTACTCCCAATCACCACCTGTTCTTGATAAATACCTCCCTCTCTCCTTCCCCAGTCCACACCTTTCAAAGCCAACATAAGGAATTAATAGGTCATTTTTGTGGGCCTAAAGGTATGGTTGAATCCATCTTTCAAGTAGTCTGAAAGTCGTTATCCTCCATAGGATAAAGAACATGACTATCTCTAGCTCTCGATCTTGACATCCTTTATTCTCCACTTCAGATCTGGGTTGGCCACCTTCCTTTTGATTGCCCTAGGAAAGTCTCTGGAGAATAATCCTAATGGGGTTGGCTTGGTCAGCTGCCTATACCTCACACTTTCAACATTTGGCCTGAAATTTGGAGTCATGAAATAAGTCAGACTTTTGGTCATCCATCTTTGTACTTCTGGAACATTCTTAGTGAAAGGAAAATTATTATAACCAATGCACTCAGATAATTTTAATTTAAAATATTTTGTGTCTAAAGTATCCAACATCTGTAGCCTCTGTAATTGGAACATTGCCTGACAATTTAGTCATTCAGTAAATTCTAGAGGGATGAGTTTCATTCAACAGAGACTTACTGAGTGAGTACTATCTGTATTAGGTTCTGGAGATGAGGTAAGGATTAAGATAACACACTCGTTCTTGGAAACTATGTATTTTGTGAGAGAGAAATGGATGAATATGTTGGATTTATATAAAGAAACCAGTAACTTCCATGGAAACTTGATTTGTGGATGATTTAGGTTGCACAATTGTGATCGATCACCCAAAATCATAACTGACCCTTTTCTAGATCACATAATGACTGTGTTATTATTCAAAATGTAGATCTTCCGAGAGACTTCTGTGATACTGTTTACTAATTTTCACAAAGTGCTTGTTCAAGTAAGACAAATCTTGTCATGCTTAAAACACAGTCATCAAATAAATTGAACTGAAGTTGCTTTTGCTCCTTTTTTACACACACACACACACACACACACATATATATATATTATTAAGAAGCCACAGTTTAAGGGGGGGTACATAATGCTTTTTTAAAAAAATCATTGCTTCCCATTGTGCTCTATCATATTATTTACTTCCAATCCTTTAATTAAACAATAGCAGATTACATACCTTTAAAAATTACTTTTAATTCTTAGGAATCCATCCATTCCAGTTCAAATACCAATTTGAAATCCAATGAAACATTTTCCTCTGTTTTGTTACTGGTTACACATATGTCTGAAGGCAGTCTATTGGGACATTCTGCAGAGACAAAATGGATCCTCACCAAAAATTTGATTCATATGTCCAGAATAATGATAGCACACATGTACCACAAGGTATAAAAAGCTTAATTGCTTATATCATGAGGCTTTATGGGGACAGCAGTAAAACTCCCAAGGAAGTTAAAAAATGACTTGAGAGATCTGGGAAAGGAGACTGGCTTGGGGTGCTTACTGGGTTTAGAGTGTAGGGCCAGTTGAGGGTTCCCAGGAAGACAGAGACTTACCTGGTTTCAACTTCCTGTAGGTAGCAAATGAGAGAGAACCCAGGCTTTCTTTGTCTGCCAATTGTAGGGCAGAAGGAACCAAGGAGTGGGTGGGATTGACAGCTGTCAGTGGTCAAATGTTAGAAATTGAGTCAGCGTTCATTACAGTGAAAATAAGCTTCCCCCTCCCCCCCGACCCTGCCGTTTGTTCATTTGGGAGGAAACGCAAAGAGAAAAATATTAACTAATTATAACAAACCATCAATACTCATTTTATTAAGCAGTCACAGTTTTTCTTTTGTACCATTGCACAGTTGTATATTAAGTAGATATATTTTACTAAAGTAGTAGATATTTTACTTGATTCATACAGAATGTGGTGGTACATGAGAAGATAAGTCTCTGAAAGATTTAAAAGCATGCTCCACGCTCCACATTCCACAGTCTTGCTACTCCAGGTGTGGCTGTTTTACCAGCAGCATCAACACCTGGGAGCTTGTTAGGACTTGTAGACTCTCAGACCCACCCCAGGCCTACTAAATTGGAATCTGCATTTTACCAAGTTTCCCACAATAAAGGTGTCCTTTAGTCCCGCAAGTAGTTCCATTTGGAAAGCGTATTTTCCAACAAATAGCTGTTTGATAAAATTCAGCTTTAAAAATAAACTAACCTCTCAATTGGTTCTGAATTCAGAAAAGCAACTGGATTTTATTTTTTTTATCTGATACCAAAATCTTGTCCAGATGCTTAGAATATGACCCTTGACAAAACATATACAACTAAAGCATGTGTGTGTGTGTGTGTTTGTGTGTGTTTACTGGTTTGTTTTAAAAGAGAAAACACTCTGCTCTGATAAAGAAATAAAAAGCAAATAGGGTTAGATCTACATTTGAGACATGTTACCATTTGTGGTGAGATATGTTACCTTCTGTGGGGGTCAGCATGTAACTTTCTGTGAGGTTCAGAGGAATTCCCTCTGAGAACTGGAATAAGACAAGGATGTCCACTTTCTCTGCTTCTATTCAAGATAGTACTGGAAGTCCTAGCAGTCAGACAAGAAACCAGAACAATCAGACAAGAAAAAGAAATAAAGAACATCCAAATTGGTAAAGAGGAAGTCAAACTGTTTCTTATTGCTGATGATATGATCCTATACCTAGAAAACCATAAAGACTCCTCCAAAAGGCTTCTAGAACTGATAAATGAATTCAGCAAAGTTTCACAATACAAAATTAATGTACACAAATCAGTAGCTCTGCTATACACCAACACCAACCATGCTGAGAACCAAATCAAGAACTCAACCTCGTTTACAGTAGATGCAAAAAACAAAAACAAAAACAAAAGCAAACCTTAGGAATTCACCTAACCAAGGAGGTGAAAGAACTCTACAAGGAAAATTACAAAACACTGCTGAAAGAAATAATAGATGATACAAACAAATGGAAACACACTCTATGCTCATGGATGGGCAGAATTGATATTGTGAAAATGACCATCCTACCAAAAGTAGTATAAAAATTCAATGCAATTACCATCAAAATACCACCATCATTCATCACAGAACTAGAAAAATAATCCTCAAATTCATGTGGAACCAAAAAAGAGTCTGCATAGCCAAAGCAAGACTAAGCAAAAAGAACAAATCTGCAGGAATCACATTGCCTGATTTCAAACTATACTCTAAGGCTATAGTCACCAAAACAGCATGGTACTAGTATAAAAATAGGCACATAGACCAATAGAACAGAATAGAGAACCAAGAAATAAACCCAAATACTTACAGCCAGTGATCTTTGAAAAAGCAATCAAAAACATAAAGTGGGGAAAGGACACCCTATTCAACAAATGGTGCTGGGATAATTGGCAAGTCACATGTAGAAGAATGAAACTGGATCCTCATCTCTCACCTTATACAAAAATCAACTCAAGATGGATCAAGGACTTAAATTGAAGACTTGAAACCATAAACGTTCTAGAAGACAACATCAGAAAAACCCTTCTAGATATTGGCTTAGGCAAAGACCAAGAACCCAAAAGTGAATGCATCAAAAACAAAGACAAATAGATGGGTTTAATGAAGCTAAAAAGCTTCTGCATAGCAAAAGAAACAGTCAACAGAGTAAACAGATAACCCACAGAGAGGGAGAAAATCTTTGCAATCTGTGCATCTGACAAAGGACTAATATGCAGACTCTACAAGGAACTCAAATCAGCAAGAGAAAAACAAACAATCCCATCAAAAAGTGGGCTAAGGACGTAAACAGACAGTTCTGAAAGGAAGATATACACATGGCCAAAACACATACGGAAAAATGCTCAACATCACTAATGATCAGGGAAATACAAATCGAAAACACAATGCAATATCACTTTACTCCTGCAAGAATGGCCATAATAAAAAAAAAATCAAAAAATAATAGATGTTGGCATGGATGGGGTGAACAGGGAACATTTCTATACTGCTGATGGGAATGCAAACTGGTGCAATCACTTTGGAAAACAGTTTGAAGATTCCTGAAAGGACTAAAAGTAGAACTACCATTTGATCCAGCAATTCCACTACTGGGTATCTATCACTACTACTGGGAAAAGAAGCCAGTATACGAAAAAGATAATTGCACATGCAAATTTATAGCAGCAGAATTCACAATTGCGTAAGTATGGGACCACCCCAAATGCCCATCAGTCAACAAGTAGATAAAAAAAACTGACACACACACAGACACACACACGTGTATATATATATACACACACACACTATTCGGCCATAAAAAGGAATGAATTAATGGCATTTGCAGCAATCTGGATGGAACTACAAGGAATGGAAAAGCAAACATTGTATATTCTCACTCATAAGTGGAAGCTAAATTATGAGGATGCAAAGGCATAGAATGATACAGTGGACTCTGGGGACTCAGTTAAAAGAGTGGGAGGAGGTGAGGGATAAATGACTACAAATGGGGGTCAGTGTATACTGCTTGGGTGATGGGTGCCCCAAAATCTCACTAATCACCACTAAGAACTTACTGATGTAACGAGATACCCAAAACGTATAGAAATAAAAAATTGTTTTTAAAAAGTGTGCGGCACCTCTACTGCCCCCCTAAAGCAAAGCAAAGCAAAACAAAACAAAACAAAACGGACCCCATGGCTTTGCATTCCAATGGCAAAACCTACTTAACTTGCTTCAGAATAACTTGTTCAAATCTGAACTGTTTGGAAATGTCTCCCATGGAATGTTTGTCATGGTCCAGGCATCTTATTGTCATTGTAAACTCCTTCTTAAGGAAACATGTAGAACATTTAACATGATCATCTGATTTCTCGGGATTCCCAGGACTATCTTCATTTACATGAATGTACATAAGCTCTGGCATGGATCACCTGCAGAAGTGAGTGCATTCAATTCATCGCATTAAGCACTAAATTTAGTCCCTGAAGACTGAAAGAGGAGAACAACAGCCAGCTGCAGAAAGTCTTGGGCTCTGTGACTGGTGAGCTGCAGAAGACAGAAGGAGGTTTGTACACTTCACTCTAGAGTAATAGAATGGTCTGTAAATCAGGAACTGGAAAAATGGTAAATGAAGATGTTGAACAGGAGATTCTCTAGCCTATTGTAAGAATGTATTGAAGGACAGGAGTGGTGAGAGAAGGCATCCCTGTCTTGTGCCAGTTTTCAAAGGGAATGCTTCCAGTGTTTGCTCATTCAGTATGATATTGGCTGTGGGTTTGTCATAAATAGCTCTTCTTATTTTGAGATACGTTCCATCAATACTGAATTTATTGAGAGGTTTTAGCATGCAGGGCTGTTGAATTTTGTCAAAGGCCTTTTCTGCATCTATTGAGATAATATGTGTTTTTTGTCTTTGGTTCTGTTTATATGCTGGATTACGTTTATTGATTTGCATATGTTGACAGCCCTGCATCCCAGGGATGAAGCCCACTTGATCATGGTGGATAAGCTTTTTGATGTGCTGCTGGATCTGGTTTGCCAGTATTTTATTGAGGATTTTTGCATCATTGTTCATCAGGGATATTGGTCTAAAATTCTCTTTTTTTGTTGTGTCTCTGCCAGGCTTTGGTATCAGGATGATGTTGGCCTCATAAAATGAGTTAGGGAGGATTCCCTCTTTTTCTATTGATTGGAATAGTTTCAGAAGGAATGGTACCAGCTCCTCCTTGTACCTCTGGTAGAATTCAGCTGTGTATCCATCTGGTCCTGGAATTGTTTTTGGTTGGTAAGCTATTTATTATAGTGTTGGAAGTTCTGGCTAGGGCAATCAGGCAAGAGAAAGAAAGAAAGGGTATTCAGTTAGGAAAAGAAGAAGTCAAATTGTCCCTGTTTGCAGATGACAAGATTGCATATTTAGAAAACCCCATTGTCCCAACCCCAAATCTCCTTAAGCTGATAAGCAACTTCAGCAAAGTCTCAGGATACAAAATTAATGTGCAAAAATCACAAGCATTCTTATACACCAGTAACAGACAAACAAAGAGCCAAATCAGGAATGAACTTCCATTCACAATTGCTTCAAAGATAATAAAATACCTAGGAATCCAATTTACAAGGGATATAAAGGACCTCTTCAAGGAGAACTACAAATCACTGCTCAGTGAAATAAAAGAGGACACAAACAAATGGAAGAACATACCATGCTCATGGATAGGAAGAATCAATATTGTGAAAATAGCCATACTGCCCAAGGTAATTTATAGATTCAATGCCATCCCCATCAAGCTACCAATGAGTTTCTTCACAGAATTGGAAAAAACTGCTTTAAAGTTCATATGGAACCAACAAAGAGCCCGCATTGCCAAGACAATGCTAAGTCAAAAGAACAAAGCTGGAGGCATCATGCTACCTGACTTCAAACTATACTACAAGGCTATAGTTACCAAAACAGCATGGTACTGGTACTAAAACAGAGATATAGACCAATGGAACAGAACAGAGTCCTCAGAAGTAATACCACACATCTATAGCCATCTGATCTTTGACAAACATGACAAAAATAGAAATGGGGAAAGGATTCCCTATTTAATAAATGGTGCTGGGAAAACTGGCTAGTACATGTAGAAAGCTGAAGCTGGATCCTTTCCTTTCACCTTATACAAAAATTAATTCAAGATGGATTAGAGACTTAAATGTTAGACCTAATACCATAAAAATCCTAGAGGAAAACCTAGGTAGTACCATTCAGGACATAGGCATGGGCAAGGACTTCATGTCTAAAACACCAAAAGCAATGGCAACAAAAGCCAAAATTGACAAATGGGATCTAATTAAACTAAAGAGCTTCTGCACAGCAAAAGAAACTACCATCAGAGTGAACAGGCAACCTACAGAATGGGAGAAAAGTTTTGCAATCTACTCATCTGACAAAGGGCTAATATCCAGAACCTACAAAGAACTCAAACAAATTTACAAGAAAATAAACAACCCCATCGAAAAGTGGGCAAGGGATAACAGACATTTCTCAAAAGAAGACATTCATACAGCCAACAGACACATGAAAAAATGCTCATCTTCACTGGCCATCAGAGAAACGCAAATCAAAACCACAATGAGATACCATCTCACACCAGTTAGAATGGCAATCATTAAAAAATCAGGAAACAACAGGTGCTGGAGAGGATGTGGAGAAATAGGAACACTTTTACACTGTTGGTGCAATTGTAAACTAGTTCAACCATTGTAGAAAACAGTATGGCGATTCCTCAAGGATCTAGAAGTAGAAGTACCATATGACTGAGCCATCCCATTACTGGGTATATACCCAAAGGATTATAAATCATGCTGCTATAAAGACACATGCACACGTATGTTCACTGTGGCACTATTCACAATAGCAAAGACTTGGAATCAACCCAAATGTCCATCAGTGACAGACTGGATTAAGAAAATGTGGCACATATACACCATGGAATACTATGCAGCCATAAAAAAGGATGAGTTTGTGTCCTTTGTAGGGACATGGATGCAGCTGGAAACCATCATTCTCAGCAAACTATCACAAGAACAGAAAACCAAACACTGCATGTTCTCACTCATAGGTGGGAACTGAACAATGAGATCACTTGGACTCGGGAAGGGGAACATCACCCACAGGGGCCTATTATGGGGAGGGGGCAGGGGGGAGGGAATGCATTGGGAGTTATACCTGATATAAAGGATGAGTTGATGGGTGCTGACGAGTTGATGGGTGCAGCATGCCAACATGGCACAAGTATACATATATAACAAACCTGCATGTTATGCACATGTACCCTAGAACTTAAAGTATAATAATAATAAAAAACAGAATGTATTGAAGGAAATCTTAAAATAGTATATAGTAGTTCAGACCTTTCTTTCATGTATGTTCTCCTTTTCCCATTTCCCTAATTTTATGCCACAAACATAACCCACAATTTTACTTTGTCTTTAAAACACTGATTTTGGGGTCAGAGCAAATGGTTCAAATTCTAGCTCACCACTTATAGTAGCAATGTAGATAACAGCATTTGATAAATTCTTAACCTTCTTACAACTCAGTTCTTTAACTGACAATAACCATAATGACATTGAACATGTGTAAGTATTAAATGAAATAAAGCTTGTGAAAAATTTAACTAAAAAAGTTAATTACTAATAAAAAATTCAGAAAAAGCTTGTAGAACAAGGATATAAAGAAAGAAAACACTGTACAATGCATTTGTATGTTAAACTGAGTGTTATTAAAAGAGTCAAAAAGTTAAAAAAATGAAGACATTTAAAAAATAAAGTTACAGTAAGCTAAGGTGAATTTCTTACTGAAGAAAGTGAAAGATTATTTTATAAATTAGTGTATCCTAAGTGTACTGTGTTTATAAAGTATATAGTAGTGCAGTTATGTCCTAGGCCTTCACATTCACTTACCACTCACTCACCGATTCACTCAGAGCAGTTTCCAGTTCTGCAAGCTCTATTCATAGTAAGTGCCCTTTACAGGTGTAGCATTTATTATCATTTATACCATATTTTTACTGTACCTTTTCTATGTTTAGATACACAAATATTTCCCATTGTGTTATAATTGCCTACAATATTTGATACACGCTTACTAAATACAAATTTGTAACATGCTGTATAGGTTTGTAGTCTAGGAGCAATAGGCTATATCATATAATCTATGTGTGTAGTAGGCTATACCATCTATGCTTGTATAAGTACACTCTATGGTGTTCGTACAATGACAAAAATCACCTAAGGATTCATTTCTCAGAACACATCCTCATCATTAAGTGACATGTGACTGTATATCACTATTGTTTGAGATGAAAAAGTGAAAGCTCAATAAAAAGCCACATTTTGTTTAAGGAGGATGGTATTATATTCACTAGCTTCTAATATTATCATAATTTAATTGTTTTCCATCTACAATGCCTTCTCCCCATAGCACATTCTTCTCAGACTTCAAAGTTTAGTTCTAGTCTCACCTCTTCCAAAAATTCTTCCACTTTGCAGTTTCACACTGATTTGCTACTTCTCTACATATTTTTGTATATACGGTATGAGTTACTTTAACATTTTATTGTACACTGTTCTTCAGCAATTGTTTCGTACGTCTACCTTCTCCTCCAAATTAGACTTAAAGTCCTTTAGGGTAATATGATGTCTTAGCAATATTATATTCCTAGTGCTTCCAGTGGACTCAGAACATATTAGCTGCTTAGGAAGAAACAAGTTATTGATTAAATCAATTTACTCAATTGCCTGCAAAATGAAATCTAAGTTAGATTTTTCTTAGGTGCATGGAATGAATCCAAAGGTTCATCAAAGCTATAAAGACGGTTATAAAAACAGAAGTAGGCTGGACACGTGGCTCACGCCTGTAATCCCAGCACTTTGGGAGGCCAAGGTGGGGAGATCACTTGAGGTCAGGCGTTCAAGACCAGCCTGGCCAACATGGTGAAACCCAGTCTCTACTAAAAATACAAAAATTAGCTGGGCGTGGTGGCGGGCACCTGTTGTCCCAGCTACTTGGGAGGTTGAGGCAGGAGAAGCACTTAAATCCAGGAGGCGGAAGCTGCAGTGAGCCCAGTTCGTGCCACTGCACTCCAGCCTGGGCGATAGAGTGAGACTCCACCTCGGGGGAAAAAAAAAAGAGAGAGAAAAGAAAAATATGATGGTAGAAGGAGAGTTGAGAGTGTTTGCAGTCAAACCTCATGAGCTTCACAGATTTCCTAATGCTGACTCGATTCCAACTTGACTTACCCGAATTTGCCAAGGTGAAGGTTTGTGAAAGGTGGGTGAATGATATAACTGAAGCTTAAACTAAACCATGCACACTCTAGCACCATTATCTTGGGTTATGTTTCTGACAATGGCATACTCCCTGCTGTTGAAGTAATTAAGCACAATTACTAGAGGCCATGGCAGATCCCTAGTTTTTAGATGAAAGGCTTAATGGATCTTTCTTTCACCAGGGTCTCTCCTAAGGAGCCCTAGATTAGTTCATCTACTCTACTCTTGGAGTATGAGGGAGAAAGTTGCTGGCAACCAGAAACCTCATCACTTTTTGGAACATTGTTCTAAGCCCTGAAATCTGGCTGTGATTGAATGATCACATTCAGATGTGGTGTGGGGTTTTGTGACTTTGTATTATATGTAGGTGTTCTCTGGGCATTGGTATAACCCAAAACATCATGGAAAGTCTGTTGAAATCTTTGTGGGTTTGAGTAGTAAACGCATGGAGTTTTACTTTTTCATGTCTCTTATGTACATGAATACATTTGCCAGGCTCTGGCCCATTAGCATTATGGACCCTAGGAAGATTTGTTTGCTAGTTATCATGCAAGAGGGATAATTTTTTTCCACTTCCCCAATATGCAAAACTCATTCAGAAAAAAAATTATAGGCTTTAATTACCTGCTGATTTCCTTTATGGGAAACAAGAAAACTGCCAAACATGTGTTCTGAGGGATGGTATTTATAATTAACTGCATGTACAGTAGTTTTCCCTTATCTATGGGGGATACCATCCAAGACCCCCAGTGAATACTGAAACCTTGGCTAGTACTGAACCCTAAACAGACAGTTTCTGATTTACAGTGGTTCGATTTACAGTTTCACTGTGTTAGCCAGGATGGTCTCAAACTCCTGATGTCGTGATCCTCCCACCTCGGTTTCCCAAAGTGCTGGAATTACAGGTGTGAGCCACCGCGCTCAGACCCCTACACCTTTTTAACAAGAACTTCCACCCTGATGGTTCAGAACTTTTCAGGCTGCTTAGGTGAGTAATTAGGCATTAACCAGCCCTACCTGATTATTCAGCAATGCTTGGAAGGTGAGTTTTCCCAGCTTCTTATTTAGTTTACTGATTATTATTTAAACCGGTTAGTATGGTTGACAGCCTCTTCCGAATGTAAGGCAGACCATTGTTTTTATGAAAACATCAACTCAAATAATGGCATGCATATCACTTCCACATACAACTAAGTAATACCACTTAGAAATCTTAGCGTCTTTGGCCTGTCTACAGAGAATATGTGCTAGGAAGATGAGTTTGTAACAATGATGACAAAAGAACTTGACGGAAGAGCTGCTATTTGGACGTTCAATAGTCTTCCCCATCTTAACTGTCAGTGAAAATTGCTGTATAAGGACAGCTATGAGAAAGACATTTGTAAAAAGGTTTTGAAGGGGCAATCACAAATTGCTGATGAAAGTAGATGAAGCTATGAAAAAGATTTATGAAGACTAATTTAGAATTGAATAGTGTTATGAGACACTTTTGGAATTCTGCAGTGTGGCTGGGGCCAGGAGGGAAGGGATGAGAAAAAGTAGAGTACTGAATACTGTTTGCCAGCAGACACATTAGGCCTACAGCTCAGATCTCAGCTGTAAAATTTCACTGCACTCTGGGCATATTGGTTGTGGGAAATGCCTGTGATTTTCCTGAGTTCTCTCAGCAGGCTTTGAGTGCAAGTTGTCTCAAAGACTGTAAGAAACCAATAGGAAAGGGAACAGTAAAATATAATAATTCAAAAAAAAAAGAAAAAGAAAAAGAAATAGCAATGAAGTGTTAATTGAATTGAAACATTTTTTTTTTTCAGTATGCTGTGAATCATCTTATGATGATAGTTGCTCACTTCTTAAGGGGGGTGGCATGCTGTATGCAGCTCTTGGTTGGCTGAGAGTCTTCCACACATATAGGAGGAATAAAACCAAATAGCCTCTGTAGAGATGAGAGGGACTCCATCAACAACATGTTCATTCTGGTGGGAGCCAGCAGTTTCTACCCCTTAAACTAAGACACCCTTTAGAGAATACATCAGTCTATTGAACTTTTCAACCTTACACCTTACAAACTGACACCTAATTTTAGTCTACGTTCAGATTTTATGTAACTTTTACTCTCAATATAGTTTGTGATAATGAATCAAAGTGATATCTAGGTTAAACACTTGTTAGTTTTCCAATCATTTTATTAATGGAAACTTTAACAGTGACAAAGATTCTAAAATTTTAATACAGCAGAATGTTTTTGAAGACTACCTGTATTGGTTTGCAAGTGTGCACTTTGACCTTTTTGTTTTGTAGAGACGGGGTCTTGCTATGTTGTCCAGGTGATCCTCCCACCTCAACTTCTCAAAGCACTGAGATTACAGGCTTGAGACACTACTCCTGTCCTTTCATCTTGAATAAGTAAACAATATTAAAATTTCTAGTAGACATATTCCTAGTTCCACACGAAAAGTACTATGGGAATGAGTATATTGTAGTAGAGATGAGATGTGTAGATTTGGAATCTTAAATTGCGTTTAAGTCACCAGCTGAGCACTCTCAAGCAATTTACTTAATTCTTCTGTTTTATACTGATCATTTGTAAATTGAGGTTGCCACCATCCTCACAAGCTTTCCATGAGAATTAAATGATGTGCATAGAAAAACAAAATATTGGCACACAGTAAAGATACAAAATGTAATCTTCCATTTCCTTCTCTAGGGCAAAATCCATATAGTCTCAATTCATTAATAAGGAATGAGAAAAGAGTATAGCAATTAAGAGTAACTGTGCACCACTGAGAAATAGCCCATCTGCCCCTATATACTGTATAGGATAAAACTCTTAGTGTTTTTCTCCAGAAATATTTTCAACTGAAAACTTCAATTTATGTATATGTCATGTTGTAAAATCTCAGAAGTGTTACTGATTTTTAAAAATGTAATCATGATTTGTTTATCTCCACATATGGGATGGAACACAAAATTGTCATGACTACAAATGTGTCAGGAATCCATGAATAAATTTTTATCCTTTTATAAAACACAAGAAATATTTTAATGAGATTTAAGAATTAAGTTAGCAAGAGAAATTGCAACTGAGATGTCAGTCCCAAAATGAGACATGATATTGTACATTCATGAATCTGGTATCTAAGCTATGACCTTTTTTCTGGCTCCCTCATTATTTTATCAATAAGAATTAGAATCTGCACATTTCATTTTACACTTCCTGAGGCATGCTGTGCAGAATGTTAATGATCAGAAACAGAAATAGAGCAACCTTTAAAACCGATGTTTCCTTTGCAACATTTAATATCTAGGGAAATCAGAGTAAAACGATGGAAAAAAGACATAGTTGTTGCAACTCCTTGATCATTGTCAAAAACTAAGGTTCTGAAAACTAAAGGAAAGGAAATAAAGTAGATGTCTTCTGGTTATTTTTTCATTAGGACTTAGCAAACCAAGCTTGTGGACATGGCATACATTAGTATTGCTGCCTGTCCATTCACTGTTGCTCATGCCCGTTGTAAAAGACAAAAGCCTTACATGATCTCAAGAAAAACCAGAGTATGTGCTCATGCCCATGTATGCTTGGTTCTGACACTTCTCTCTATAATCCTGAGCCATTAAAGAGCTCGCGTCAACGTCTCTGACTGCTTCCACAGATGCTATCCATTTTGATGGAACACAGTGGCTGTGAGTGCCACTTTTGTGCTCTTAACCACAAACAAGTGCACATTTCTGCTTTTCTACAATACTGGACCTATTTATCTTATGGTACTTGAGAGAAGAGGTGATATCTGGGATAGACCATAATAACCCTTTTGTATTGTTGGTCAGTTTTTCTTTTTTCACATTTCCAAGAAACATATTCATTTGAATGAATTAAACTTAATAAAGAAGCTAGTGACAAAGTACATGCAAGCCTTATGATGACTATTTTTAAAGTTATGGCTAGATTTTCTAAATGTACAGTAATGCTTAAAATAGATTCCAGTTATCTTAACATGAATGTAGACATAGGCTAAAACTTTATAATTTAAGAAATATTTAAAACTGATGCCCAGTCCCAAAAGGTTCTTTATACTAAAGTCGCCTTTTTAACTATAATTTTTACTATTGACTTACTTTGGCAGGTTCAATGATATCTTTCTAAAATATCACTTAGAATGATTACCCATTTTGGTGACTTTTAAAACATGGTGCTTTAAAATAATGCATATGCATGGGAAACAAAGTGCAGAATAGGACAGTAAATAGGAATCTTTTTTTTTCTACCCCAGACCACCTGTCCTATGGTCTTCCTTAGATTAATCCAATATTACCAGACTTTGTGCATCATCAGAAAGATATCTGTAATAGGAATACCCATTTCATCCCCATTCCAAAGATGTTCATATCTTAATCCTTTAAACCTATCAATATATTACCTTACATGGCAATAAAACACTTCGCAGATGTGATTATACTCAGGATTTTGAGATGGCAAGAGCAGCCTAAATTATCCAGGTGGGATCAATATAATCACAAGGGTCCTTATAAGAGGGAGGCAGGTGGTTCAGTCAGAGATAGAGTTGAAGATGAAGGAAGAGGTCACAAGCCGAGGAATTCAGGTGGCCTTTGGAAGCTGGCAAAAGCAGGAAAATGAATTTTTCCCTAGAACCTCCATGAGGAATGTAACAGCCGACACCATAATTCTAGCCAAGTAAGATCCATGTTGGACTTCTGACATCCAGAATTATAAGGTAAATTTGTGTTTTAAGCCCCTAAGTTTGGAGTAATTTATTATAGCAGCATTTTGTATACACATACATATATGTTGATACAGAGAGATAAATAAATTTATTAGTTTCCTAATACTTCTATAATAAATTATATAATATATATATAATCCTTTCTACCTTTTCTCCAAATAAAAACATATTCATTCACTTTTCCTTACAATATGGTCATAACAGCTGAAGCAGATATACTATACTTTTTAAAAAGTTTTTATTTTTTGTGGGTACATAGTAAGTGTATATATTTATGGAATCCCATTTTCCATGATATACTCTTTCATTTAAGAGGTTTGCATGATTTTGATATTAGTTTTTGATACCTTTTTATAAGTTCTCAGTTGCATTGATGAATATTTCACTTATTTTCATTCTTTGTCTTCAACAACGCTATATTTAATATCTGCATAAGATTTAAACAATTACGTAGCATTTCAAATAGAGAGTGATAGTATAATATACCCACATGTACCTATTATTCCATTTACATAACAAACCTTGTTTCCTCCATTACTCCCTCCAACTTTAACCCTTGTGTCTGGGTTTCTTTGAAGATAATTCTGGGGAGTGTATTCTCTCACCAGTAAATATGTTAGTACTGACTGTATCTCTAAAGCATAAAGAGTCTTGTTCTGTAACATTTTGTTTAATTTTGAGCACGTGTGGTAAGAACACTATTTTCAATTTCATAAATTATTTCAACATGAGAGATACTAAACAATGCCATTACTGGCACCCCACCCTGCTACACTAAACTTGTTTTGATTGATTTATCAAACGATTTACACCTGGGGTCACAGAACGTGAGTTAAAAATTTTCAAATTCAATTTCATTATATATCCGTCTTGATATTTTCTTCCATGTATATTTTAGAAAAAAAATTATTTGTTTATTAACTATTCATGAAAAGATAGTTTTGTCAGTGGCAGGGCCAGGGGTGGTCAGATAATATCTTCAAATTTCTTTTTTCTATAAAAAGAACTCGTTTTTACATGTTGATTTTCAACACCAGCAAGCTCAAATTCATTTGAAAATTTCAAATTTAAAAAATCAGAATGCATCAGAAACTTGTTGATACTTATTTCCCCCAAGTTAGTATTGCAATATTTTAAAAGTCTTATTTATTTACCTTTAGAGCTAGTATTCTTAGAGGGTTTCTTCAATTAATGATTAAGAATTCTTCTTTTCACCTACTGAAAGGAAGATTGAGAGTTTGAGCCTATAAATGACATAGACCTTCACTGTATACTTTTATTTCTCATTATTTTTCTGTTTCCAAAATTCATGAGTTTTAGGGTCTGTCTTTTCTCTGCTTGATGGGTAACTAAATGTGAGTACTCTCAGGTCTAAAGTATGCAGTAAGGTGCAGTGGTGGACTCTCCAGGGTCTTATAGCATTTTTAGAAACAAGAAAGAATTTAAAGGTAAATGATTTTATTAATGTTTTCAGTCAGAATATTTTAGTAAATTCTAGGCTGGGATTCAAACAAAGAGCTATTAAAACCAATCAATATTCTATAGGGACTGAGTTATTGCTTTTCCCTTTGTATTGACCCCACCCACACATGAATTTCTGTGACACTTTATGTGAAACACATTCATGCAATACTCCTAGAGAAATGCCCATAGAATATTTGTAGATGCACATTTATATTCTTTTACTCAAAATATGGATTGTACTATATTTAATATATAAATATATACAAAGAGATGTCATTCTGATATGCCATAAACATTGCTTTTAGTTGTCAACATGAGCCCAGTTGAGTTTGAAGCTTTTTTGGTCCTATAAGTCACACACATGCTCATTGGGTATCTTCCCTTATTTCTACATATGTGTGAATTTGGGGGAAGCTGTGTGTTAAGAAATTGCTTTCTGGTCTGAATATGTAGGGTGTAGAGAAAGACCAAATCCAATTTTCTCAGAGCCCATTTCTTCTACCTGCTTTCTTTGATTGCCAGAAGGCTCAAAGCTTCACAAATTAATGTGGTTCACAGGTGGCGTCTCTTGTGATGCACATCAGTGGAAGAGCTGAATCAATTCCCAGAACCTTCCATCTTTCAGCAGGCTACGTGGTCACAATACTTTAAAATAATTTCATTTAATTACTTGATTAATTAAGTCTCCTAGGATGGATCTAAGATTAACTTTACCTGCAGTGATTTCTGCCATGTGTTGAGCATTAGAAAGACATTCTACTCTAGATTGGGACTTCTGGGATCATTTAGCATCCAAACTTTCCTTTGAGTAAATGGTGAGAAGTGGTGAATATTTTTACGGTCCAAATAGAGATGTCTATTAATCCTAAAATGAAATAGTTAATTACAGGAAAGATAATCAAATGCTTTAGATGTTAAGTGGGAATAACATTTAAATGTATCTTGAAAATCAAAGGAGGTTAAATGTAGCTATGGATGTTAGTGAGTTTTATTATATTTACTTGAAAATTAGTATTTTTCCGAATAACATATAGGTCCACCAGTATTTAATGAACTAGTATTTACTAACTGCTGGAGACAGGTGACTTAACTCCAAAATGTAGGTAAATTATTTCCAGCAGTCTTCCATTATCTCCATCTTAAAGACTTGAAGTTCAGATATATGAAATGACAAATCAGTGTCTCCTGGTTATACAGCAGTACAGCTGGGTGGATCCAGAGATTTCCTGACTCCGTCCAGTGCTCTATTCACCCTTCTACAGAAACTCCTAACAATACTGAAAAAGTAAAAGTGAGTACTATGTTAAAGTTACAGGTTAAGTGTCATAGAAATATGGGGAATTAGTCACGTCTGAGAGGGGAAAAGCCTCATAGATATTAGACTGAAAATATTTGACCCGGTCACTCATATATTTTGTTAAAGAGTTTGCGTTTTGTTCATTAGGCCATTGGGAGACATTAACAGATTTTTAAAGAAGCGTAAGTCATGATTCAAGTGTGTGTTAAGAGAATAACTTTAGCAGCTGTGAGAATTAGACTACAGCAGCGTTTTCCTAGCTTTTTGGATTTTTCATAATATATACTTTTTCTTTATAAGTTACATTGCTAGTGCCATAGTACTAAAGTTATATGTAAGATTACACAAAAGGGGAAAATAAAGATAGGATTCAACTCTTAATTCTTTTAAATTTTATTTTATTAACAGTAAAATACTTTGCTTCCTAATATAAAGTTAAGATAGTAATAGTTTCACCACTATATAAAATTTATGTATGCTTACATTAAGAACAATGTGAATAAATATATTTCCTAAAAAGAAAACAACTCCGTAGTTTATTTACCCTTTGTGAAAAAGCTATGAGATGTGCTTATCTTAGTTCAGTTTATTTTGATTCTTTAATCATATTACTTTAATAGTTGTTATAATGTTTATTCAGTATCCATGATTTTATTCAATTTTAGAATATTTCTTCACTTTCAAATCTTACCCTTCAATTATGCAAAGTTTTATATTAAAACTTAGGAAATTCCCATCTTTCCTGATGGCACACAGAAGTTACAAATTAATTGGAAGTTGTCAGATTTTTAATAATCAGCTCTATACCTACTAATAGAATTTGCAAACACTTTTAATAGGTGAGCAAAATGTATTCCTGAGTTTTTAAATATATAGGTAAGAAGTTTTGTAGTTGCTGATATTAATATTGGGAGAAAATTACATAACCATATTGGATTTGATTAGTTCATCATGTTCTGCGCCAGAATGTAGCTGATTAAATGCATGTGTTGTGATTTTCTTGGCTTTTTAATGCTATCTTAAATTTAGTGTTTTATTTTACTATTTTATTGCTGAAATCTTTTTTAAATCACTATTCTATGACAACCAGTTTGATTAAAACAAAATAATCAAAACCTGACTTCAACTGCTTTGTAAGACGATATGCTGAAACTGTCAATTATTTTACATTGTTGAATGTCCTCTTTGCCCTCAGGATTATTACCATATCAGAGGAAATGGCTGGCATTGACTTACATATTAATAATTACAGTTAATCTTCATTTACAACTTACTGTTTTCCAAGCACTGTTCTACCCTAACTAATCTTCACAGCAGCTCTGTGGAAAAAAGTACTATATTGTCTGCTCATTATATACCAATAAATTATTTTTAATTTTACATTCATTGAATTTTTGGGGTGAAAATAAAAATAAATAGACTAATATTTCTTCCAATACTCAGGAGATTGACTTTATAGCTCCTAGGGCATCTGTGCCTCACTTTAGAGATCTCTAGATGAGAGATGTGATGGAGGGAAGGAAGGAGATAGATTAGAAGGTCATGGCAGTAGGCAAATGAGAAACAATGACATCTTGAATTAGGGCAATGGAAATGCAGTTATATAGAAGGTAGAATTTATAGAATTTATGACTCTTTAACATAAACTTCAGTTAACACAGAAGAAATATAGGCAGCAATAACAGAAAAGGCATATCTCCAATAGCCCTGGAATTAATTGGACATAGACTTTTGGTTGATTCCAAGCTATGTGTTACTGTTTCATCCTTTCCCAAGTCTAGTGATTCAGTATTTCCCTTACCAGTTTGTTATGCAGTTGGTCACTGAGTCAGTGCCTTCCTCAGCTGCCCTGGTAGTAGCAGAGGACTGCAGAGAATGGCTGTCACTTTGAGTTTTGGTAAAATGATTTATCTCTCAGGAGACAGAAGGATTATGAGAAAAGCACTAGCTGTTCCAATTGTTCTGTTTCATATATGGTAGTAGTTACATGGTCAGTGGTACATAGACATATTTTGAACCTTCAGATCAACCTGTGGTCACTCAATGCCAGACTTCCCTGTTTCAGTCATATGTTTTAGGAATCTTTTGCCCCCAGCTTATTTTCCTTCTAATGTTTTCATTGTGTTTTTTAATACACAGAACTATAAAACTTTTGTAAAGAACTAGTAAAGTTTTGTTGTTTTGCTTCTAAAGTCTTTTCTTTCTCCAAAATTATGTAACTATTTACCCATAGTTTATTCTTCTTTGAAAAATGGTTTCAATTTTTACAGTTAGCACTTTAACCTCCTAGAAATCTTTGGCAAGTATTTGTGAAGGCTATTGTTTTTTAATATTATTAACCAGTTATGTTAACTGGTTAGAATATTTACTAGTCTTATTGATTTATAAAAATAAGTACTTTATGTTTAATTTTATTTTCAGCGTTCTTTTATTTCAGTGTGTATATCAAAATGTTATATTTTAAAATATGAAAGTGCTAATTAATATTTCCTTGCTCATTTCACCACAAAATTTCTTCATTTTGTCTATTTATTTTTCTAAGTATCTTAGAATTAACGCAATACATCCAAAAATTCTGTTTTAACTTGTATAGAAATTATTTATATAACTGTATAAATTAATGTTAGAGAGTCAACATTTTTGGAATATTGAGTATTCCTACATTGAACGTAATTTGGTTCAATATTTATTCAAGTGTTTTTAAATCCCAAAATATTGAACTTTTATTTTTCTAAGTTTCTTAAAATTCATGTTTTTTTTTTTTTTTTTGGTTTCTGAACATTTTGTATGTTTTTTAAAAAAATTTGTGTTTAAATTAATTTTAAAATTTGTTTTGTATGTAGTAGTTCCTGATATACGGGTATAAGTTTTATTTTATTTTTACATTTTGGTATTCAGTCAGTAAACTTTTTTTTTTCTTTGTAGAGAAAAGGTTTCCCTATGTTGCCCAGGCTGGCCTCAAACTCTTGGCCTCAAGCAATCCTCCCACCTCAGCCTCCCCAAGCGCTGGGATTTACAGGCATGAGCCACTATGCCTGGCCACATTTTCTTATTAGGTGTACTGATTTTTATGTTGATTGTCTGGAATTATTTAAATAAATAATTCTGTAATCTTAAAATGATCTTTTTTATTTCTGATTTTTAATTTTTAAAACTCATTCTATTTTATTGCAGAAATAGTACCGGCAAAGTATTCTTGAATTATTTTAGCTCTAGTGTATATATTGTATGCCAAATTCTCAGTAGAAAATGAGATTCAGCTTTAATTACTGCAAAGGCCTGTGTGTTTTATCACCTTCTTAAGAGTTACAATAGCACGTGAAAATCACGCTGTCATTAGCTGCTTTTCTTTTTATTTTCTTTTTATTTTATTTTTAAATCAAGGGCAGTGTGGACCTGCTTATTCTGAATGTGTAGCTGCAGACCTCACCTCCCATATCCTCTTTATTTCTCAGAAGATTTTGCTTCCTTATGACCACTTTGTATGCTGTGATCCATTAAGAGACCTATAGTGGAAATTCCTTTTCTTTAGATCACTTGTTTATTGACAGTTTTAACTCTTTACTAGATAGATAGATAGATAGATAGATAGATAGATAGATACACACACACACACACACACACACACACACACACTGTTAACCTCCTAGTAAGTATGGTTTGGAGAGTGAGTGCATGTTATTTTAATCTGACGATACAAGAATCAGTAGATCTGGAAGATGTGTGAACCTAAAAATGCGGCATTAAATACATTTCTGTAATATTATTCCAATTTCTCATCCTTTCTTTGTGAAGTTAGAAATAAGAATTTTCAACTGGAGATAAACATGCTTTATAATGCTATGGAATCATAAACACACAATCAATGTGATTAAGTACACACGTACTGGAGAAAACCAGGAATTGGCTAATGGGGCATCAGGAGGGAGCAGTTTATTCTGACCATGCTGTCTGCTGGTGTATAACCCACAGGACTGGCGAGCACACTCAAAGGCCTGTCTATGAGAACTTTTCTTGGTCTGTCTGCATAGCTGGGCTTAAGAACTCAACAGGGAAGATTCATGTTGATGATTACCAAATCAGCATCAGAAGCCAGTGAAGAGGATTTTGGAAAGATGCCAGTCTATGAGCCATCTTGAAAAATGCAGGAAGACAGGGATTAGAAGGCATTAGGATATAGTATGGGCCCACAGGGTTCTGATCAGAGTTTTGATGTGACCTGTGACCACAAGAAGTCTTTGAATATCTTGGGCCTTCTGTGACTCTGCTGTTCCTATAACCTGGGCTTCTTTGTTCTCTATTTTTTCCATTTGCCCCAACTAGATTTAATATTGAGGATCATTCTGAGACTTTCATGATGCTACCATTTTATTTATCATCTTGAATAATTTGCACATGCCTCCAACATGGCAACTGTCATGTTGCCATGTAATTATTAATCTGGCTGTTCCTCATGGCATTACATTTGGTCAAGAATAACGTTGGAGTTCTGTTGCAGCTGCATTTAGGGATCAAGAGATGAATTCAGGTAGAACTGTGACATAAACCATAATTTGGGGGAAATGGCAGGCATACATTAAAAAGAGAGAGATTGACAGGAGAATAGAATAGGCCCTTTGGAGGTTATGTGTTGGATATTAAGGACAAGACTGGAGATGATGTTATTTGTCCTGTTGCCTTTTATCCTCCAACATGATTTAAAGGGATAATTATATCTGAATCACCTAGTTAAGAATAGTTATCTTATTGAAAACAAGAAAAATAATTTACAGCATCTCAAATTTACTGAATGATCAGAATAACCTGAAATGATTGTTAAATGTTCAGCTTACCAGGCTCTTTGAAATTCTAGTTCAGAAACAGTGTTGGTTGCCTAGGAATTTTGCTTTGAATAAGCTGACTACTGATGAATCTGGTGCATGCTAACATGTGAGAACCAGTGATTGAGGCTATAATCTTAAGAAAGCTAAGCAGTTTATTTCCTTCTTCCAATATTTATTCCTTGCTTTCTTTTTACATTAGAAGAACCCACAGATGAAGGCACATTTATAAAGATTGTATGTGTGACTAGGTTTGGCCAATGAGATACGTGGAACTGATGGGTACAGGTTCCTGGTGGTGTTTTGTGAAGAAAGTCTGTGCTGCTTTTCCAACCCTGCCTTTATTTTACTGCATGGGATGTGGACATGGTGGGTGTACCATCATAGGCCAGGCAAATAAGGACCAGACTGCAGATTTGAGGGAGCAGCAAGATTGAAGGAGCCCGAATCCCTGGACATTATCCCTTTCACAGGAGAGAAGTGCCTTTTTACCTGGCCATTCAGATCTGTTATAAATAATGCAGCTCATATCTTGAATAATAGAATACAATAAAAGTAAAATAGTTAAAAACAGCTTGGTGAAACATAATATATGAAGACAAAAAGAGGAAACAGAATCTTAAGTCACAAAGTTGTTTATAGTGGTTGTCTCTTAGACATGCATTTGGTTTCAGGTTTCTAGAAAGTAGAAGTAAAAATGGAAACACAATTACATGATTAGATATATTTTCTCCAATATCATAAGATAAAACTTTGCTTATCCTTCACCTCTAAAGTTTTTTTTCAAGTGTTGTTACATATGTGGGGCATTAAGATAGGCAGTGGCAGAGAGCTCAATAATTACTTACAGCGATTGCATTACGAGTTTCACAGTATAGTTGCTGGGCGTGTCTCTTAATAACAATAATCAGGCTGGGCACTTTGGGAGGCCAAGGTGGGTTCAAGACCAGCCTGGGCAACATGGTGAAATCCTGTCTCCACTAAAATTACAAAAATTAGCTGTGTGTGGTGGCAGATGCCTGTAATCCCAGCTACTCAGGAGACTGAGGCATAAGAATTGCTTGAACCCAGGAGGCAGTGGTTGAAGTGAGCTGAGATTGTGCCTCTGCACTCCAGCCTGGATGACAGAGGAGGACTCTGTCTCGCACATACAAAAACAAACAAAAATATTATTACTGTCCTGGAATCAATGTGATATTGTGTAATCATGAAGAATTCCAATGCTTAATGCTCAGGATTAATTTAAGTATAAAATTACGCATAACATTTAGTATTATCACAGCACTGAATTTTATAGTTTTTAAGTATCAGAATCCCCATTATTTTCAACTGAAATGTGTGGCCAACCCTGATATGTAAAACAACTCTCTTGATTTAGGTGGGAGTGATAGGCTCTGACATCTTTCAACCTGGCCTTTCCTTGTTCTGAAAATCCAACTGTAGAACCCGAGAACTCAAGGTAGAAGTCCCTGATTTGAGGAATGAGTGTCTTGTATATTCTTCAAACCGTATGTCATAAATGCCACTTTTCGTCAGTGTAACTTCAATAAGATTCGGACGGCTGGTCACTCAAAACTGTGTGTGTGTGTGTACATATATATATTTAATATATATATATTTTTGCAAAACCCCACATATTTATATAGATTATGAAGACTCACAATAGCACATTTCAAAAGAATTATGGAATTCTTAGATAATTTCTGGTGTATTTTGTTGATTTGCATAGAAATATGACTCTTGTTGCTTGGTGTTTTAATTTAAAGTGATAATTCATTGGCCAGAATAGATTGGTATAATCCTATCCTTCTGAATTAACTTAAGAACTTGAATTTACTCATTAAAAATTTTAAACATCTGCCAGCCTGGAAAAAAACAGAGGCATATATGAAAAGAAGTGCTGAAACAGTGAAGAGGAAATGGAAATTTAATTCAGAGAATTTGGAATTGTTCTAAAGTAAAACTCATTTTTTAGATGGAAACACTTATTGGAGCTAACAAGATTTTTAGGGAGTGATTTCTTGATTGATCCCAGATTTTGGAGGTGTTCATTCCAAATCTTTGAGGTATTTTTTTAAAACCATAGAAATAGAGTTGGTAGCTTAGTAACTAATACTGCTTTGGAGATTAACATTTTCAAGCAGGGCACCTTTGTGTTCACAAGAAATATAGAATATATCAAAAAATGCAGCTTGAAATACAAATCGGACATTTTGGCTAGTTATATGGGGTTAATAAGGACAATAGGGGATAAAGACATAAATAGAATTATGTCACTTAAGAGTGTTTCTGTTACAGTCAGAATAATGTAATGTCACAGGACATGAGAAAGGTTATGTTAGCAAAATTTATTTTGAAGATTCCTAGATAATTGTTTTGTGCACAATCCTTAAACATAGTCTAATTCCTTAACTTTTGAGTCACAAAAACTCATACAAAACTGGTGGCTCACAGCTTAATCTAGTCTATTGATTTTTAATTTTTGTGTGTGTGCATGTGTGTCGAGGAATGTGCAGAGTCAACATTTTTTTTTTTTTAAACTCACTTTAAATGCTTTTTTGCAGTAGCTTACACTGCCTCTTTGGTTCATCACTGGCCCCACTGTTTCTACTCTCTTCACACTTGCCCATGTTATATGAATATTAATTGTCTCAACTCTGATGGTATTTATATCTACCAATTTGTAACCGTATAGACTAATTCTTGCCTCTGGCATCTGAAGGGAAGCTGGGTTGCTATTCTCATTCTTTTTTTTTTTTAACTGCCTTTTTCTTTTTAATGAACAATTTTCTTCAGCAATTTTATGTAAATAAGAGAACAGAACATGCTTGTAGCACTCCTGCCATTCACAGCATGAAACAGAGTGGTCATGAAAACAAAAACCAGCTAACTTTAAAAGATTTATGGATACTAAGATTAAAAAGCAAACAAACTTCTCAAATATTTAGATACAGATGCCTGAATAGAATAAACTGATTTCCTGAACTGTATGCTTGTTTACGAGCAAAAGTTTCAGGAGTATGGCTAGACATCATGTTCAGACCATTCAAGCAGATTCAGGAACTGGGTTCAAAAAACTTCGAGGAACATCTTACTATGAGAGTCTAGTCTCATTTCATGTTGACTTTATAAAATGATTTGATGTTGAGGATTTGAATAAAGCAATGTTTATACTTGATTTTTCTAAAATGTTGTTTAAGAATAATTATCCAGATTGAGGACTCCTAGCAATTTTATTCACCTTGTTTACCATCCTATGTACGTGGTGGTTCTATTTTTCTCCAATTAAACTTTTATTTAAAAGAGTTTCTAGAGAAGATCTTTAAAATTGCAAACATTGTAAGAAAGTTTTAAAACCGCGGGACTTAAAAATCTTCCTAACAACTACTTTTAATGACTTACATTTGCCAATTTTGTTACTTTTAAACATTTTAAATTTTGTGGTTTTTTTTTTTATGATAATGCTGTTCTCATTCTTTTGACTCTTTCTAGACATGAGTAGTCTCATTACTCAGTGGGTTTGAGGCAATGGTGTGCTGGAGCAACTCCTAGCAATCCACTGTACTTTCCAATTTCTTTCCAATCCATGATCAGAGACCCTTCGGTTGGTAGCATGAAATCAGTCCTGGTGATATTTACACAATAGAAATCTGCAACTGCTATAAATGGTCTTGGGGAAGGGAGGTGAGTTAGTTGTCAAACATTTACCAAGAAACATTTGAGAATATACCTGAGCGCTACAAAGTCTGATCTTAAAAAATGGTAATTAAGTTTTTGATTTCTTGGTAAACATTCAGTTGGTACACTTAGCTTGCCAGGCATAGAGAGTGAATTTCTCCTGAAAGTAAATATTAACTGGGCTGAGTACTATAAGAATAGAAATGGGGAGAAGATGCCAAGTGCTAGAGTTAAGATTATAGGTTCTGAGTTGAGACTTCTAGGGGATGAGCCTCAACTGTCCCAGTTTCTCGCTGTATATCTTTGGAAAAGTTGCTTAAACCCACTAAGCCTCAGTTTCCTCCTATGTAATAGGGATTAAAACAGAATGTTTCCCATGGGTTTGCTCTGAGCACAGTGGCTGGCACATAGTAAATCCTCAGTAAATGCTAATATTATAATTGTATTACCTACTGTTGCTCCGCATAATTTTATGAAATTATAAAATAGCACCATGATGCAGATAGAACAATTTTCATATTTTGGATGAGGAAACTAAGGCTCAGAGGTCAAATAACATCTCCATGATTGCACAAATGTTACATGGTAGAGATAGACTTTTTCTTTTTAAATCTAGGTCCACTAGGTTCCACAGCATTGGCAAATCTTTAGAAGGCTTAGAATTTTCTCTTTTTAGTTATGGAATAATTGCCATAAACAACAGTGTAGGCTTCGGTTTGGCTATAAGTACCAGAGGCAAAAGAACCATGTCTAACATAAATTGTTGCTGCAGAACAAAGTGCCCCCAAACTAAGTGACATGCAGCAATCAAGCATTTATCATGCTCACAGGTCAGCTGGCGTGATTCAAACCAAGAATGAAGGTCTGTGGGTCAGCTGGGGTGTTTCTTCTTAAACTGCAGATTTGAAGGAGAGCTTCAAATCCATTTATTACCCATTCTTCAGGAATCAATGGGCTACTAGGCTAAATTTTTTCTCATGGCAATGACAGTAGCATAAAAGGACAAACTCTAAATTACAAACACACTTCAAGCTTTTGCTTGTATATTATCTGCTGGTATTCAATTTGTCAGGGCCAAAGGCAAGGGATAGGGAAGTATACTGTGCTTTTTGTGGGAGGAACCGTAAAGACACATAGCTGGCCGGATACGGGGAAAGGTGAGGAACTGAGGGCAATATTCAGTCTATTGCATTATGGAATAGTGGCTTTAAAAGATGGGAATTTACTTTTCTTTCATATGAAGATCTGAGGGCACTTGATGCAGGATTGTATGACAGCTCTTCTCCATGAAGCCTTGAAGGGTTGAGACTCCTATTTTATATACCATTGCCCTGCCTAGCCTGGCCTCCATTGCCAAGATTAGGAGTTAATGAAATTTTTCTATAAATGGCCAAATAGCAAGTATTTCACATTTTGTAAGCCATATGGTTTCTGTTGGAACTATTGAACTCTGCCACTATAGTATGAAAACAGCCATAAACAGTAAGATGAATGAATGTGGCTGTGTTCCAGTAAATTTTCTATGGACATTGATGATTTGAATTTTGTATTTTCATGTGTCAGAAAATATTCCTTTTTTGACTTTTTTAGCATCTAGAAAACGTAAAACTCATTTTCTTCTTGTCAGCTGTATAAAAACAGCTGAATTGAATTGTTCCATGGGCTATAGCTTGCTGACTCCTGCCCAAGATCATCTCAAGGATCAAATGATGGCTAACTCGTCATACCTTCTTTAGTCAGCAGGCAGGAGGAAGGGATGAAAAAACAGGGGGAAAAGGGTATATTTTATGCAGGTTGGATTTTTAAGAAAAACTGACAAAAGCTGCCACATGGCATTCCCACTTATATCTCATTGGCTAAACTTAGTGACATGATCACGCCTAGCTGCAAGGGAAGCTGGGATAAGTAGTAGACTTAACTGTGATCAGTTAAACTTCCTCTTTAAAAATTGCGAATTCTCTCTCTGTAAAGAAAAGGTAAAATAAATGCTATGGGACAACCAGCAGGCTCTGGCATCCAGTGTACGGAGTTTAGGAGTGAAGGGGCAGAAGAACTGAGTTCACTAACTACATCACTGGGCATGAATAATGTGTCACTAAATTATCCTTTTATCATAGAAAATAGATACAATGTCTACTCTGAAAACGGTATCCTGTAAGCCTCTTCCTTGAGAGAAAAACAAAAGTCAGAAACATATTTTTTATGTAAATGGAAAACTTTTAAAGTGAACCTGAAACAAATTATTTAACACAATTTTTCTCTTCTAGTTCTGTACATAAAGGCCCTACTCTGTGTGTCTACGTAAACTGAAGTTTTTATGCAATGAACATATCCCTTTAATTGTCGGACTTCTTAATCGTGTTTTGTGACTCTCCACAGTTATCTAAGCCGTGTTCTTAAATCTTGACTCTCGTCTAAATGTGTCTGGATGTTGAAGCTGGTGAGGCATGTCTCAGATAACCAGAGTCAGTTGTAAAACATGGTTCATTTAAGAAATGGTAATTGTGGCCGGGCGCGGTGGCTCACGCCTGTAATCCCAGCACTTTGGGAGGCCGAGACGGGTGGATCACGAGGTCAGGAGATCGAGACCATCCTGGCTAACACGGTGAAACCCCATCTCTACTAAAAAAAAAAAAATACAAAAAAACTAGCCAGGCGAGGTGGCGGCGCCTGTAGTCCCAGCTACTTGGGAGGCTGAGGCAGGAGAATGGTGTAAACCCGGGAGGCGGAGCTTGCAGTGAGCTGAGATCCGGCCACTGCACTCCAGCCTGGGCGACAGAGCGAGACTCCGCCTCAAAAAAAAAAAAAAAAAAAAAAAAAAAAAAAAAGAAATGGTAATTGTTCATAAAGTTTGCCTCTTATCAATCACTTCGAATATAAGCAAAAATGAAATTACTATGACTAAACAAACAAACAAAAAAACAGTAACTTAACGACTTTTTCTTTCCTAGTACAAAGCCCTAATATTTTGCAATATCAGAAGCATTTGGTGCCCAATATTCAATTGCCTCAGCCCAATATAATAACAGTCCCAACTTAGGGGCCAGGTCTGTGTACAGGGAACACCTGCCTCAAGTGCCTCCCATCCATCATCTTACTCTTCTGCCTCAGGGTTCTCTCCAGAGCTGCAGACTGTGGTTCCATGCTGGTGCAGCCCATAGTGCAAGGGCAAACCCTCAAATAATGGTAAACAGGAATCAGTGGATAAGTGTTCTACCCTCCCAGAGTCTGGATGAAATCTTCTGGGGTTTTTTCTTTATTTATTTGAGAGTACAAGACATTTGAACTGCTGCTGATGATGACAGTGACCCCCAAGGATTCATTTGTTTTCTCCTTCCTTATCTCATTGTCCCTGCCTCCTCACTCTTGCTTCCTGGTGTTATTCCTGGAAAAACTACTGTACTTACGTAGAGCCTAAGAATTTGCATTTCTAAACAGTTTTTTTTTTTTTGGCAGAGACTAGAGTTTTATTATTACTCAAATCAGTCTCCCTGAGCATTTGGGGATCAGAATTTTTAAGGACAACTTGGTGGATAGTGGGGAAGCTGAGAGTGCTAATTGGTCAGGTCAGAGATGAAATCATAGAGAGTCTTCTTGCACTGAGTCAGTTCCTGGGTGGGGACCATAAAAGCAGATGAGCCAGGTTATCAATCTGGGTGGTACCAGTTGATCCATCAAATGCAGGGTCTGCAAAATGTCTCAAGCACTGGTCTTAGGTTTTACAACAGTGAATTTTATCCCTGGAGCAATTTGGGGAGGGTCAGAATCTTGCAGCCTCTAGCTGCATAACTCCTAAGCCATAATTTCTAAACTTTTGTCTAATTTGTTAGTCCTACAAAGGCAGTTGAGTCCAGGGTTTGTTTTGGGAAAGGGCTGTTATCGTCTTTGTTCTAAACTATAAACTAAGTTTCTCCCAAAGTTAGTTCAGCCTATGCCTAAGCATGAACAAGGACAGCTTGGAGGTTAGAAGCAAGATGGAGTTGGTTAGGTCAGATCTCTTTCACTGTCTCAGTTGTAATTTTGCAGTGGCAGTTTCAATCCCTTCCTTTGGGTTTTATACTACCCTAAACATGCTGGATCTTATCTGCATTTCTAACCAATTTCTAGGTAATGTTTATTTTGTTGGTTCAGGGACCACACTCCAAGAACCACTGTAATAGTGTGCTTTAAGCTTCAAGCAACACCTTGATGGGAATGAGATAGAATACCTAGGGAAATAGTGGGACACAGGTTTATAAGCAACCCTCAGAAGGGAGTAACCTAAGGAGAAAGGTAAGGAGCCAATTTGTAACTAGATGCAGGGTCATACCTGAAGCCATAAGAAAACAAAAGCCATGATCAGGAAACCCACTGATAGACACTGCAGGATTGAAGTCCAAGAGGTGTCTTTGTCTGTGTAACAGCTGGAACCCTAAAAATCAATGAGATGTGAGGGGCCCAGACCAATGCTACAATATCCAGATGTGGCTGGAATTAAATTATTACAGTGGCTTCTATTTGGTGCCTTCTTTTCTTCCTCCATTCCTCTCTGCCTTCCTTCCTTTCTTCAACAAATACTTGACATACGACTTGCTACTTGAGACTCTGGTGAATACTCAGACAATTAATTTAACCTGATCCTCACGTGTGTACTTCCTCACTTATCCCAATAGTTGGCATTCATTCACTTATTCATTAATTCATGGATATTGACTGAGTGCCTCCTAGGAAGCTACCCTTGTTGAATGCTAGAAATGCATAGTCTCAGGGCTGAGATGAACTCAAGTCTCTTGGGGGATTATGTTATTATACAGGTTATAGTACATGAAGTTGTCACACTCTTCTTCATGGTGTGTCATGATTTATCAGGCATCCCCCAAGATGTTTCACTAATACTGCTCTTAAGCCATCTCTTTCTTTCTCATAGCATTGACCTAGTTGCTATGAATATTTTTCTTTTTAAATTGACAAATGAAGAATACTGAGTTGATAAGTGTTAGAGTTAAAAATGAAGTTAAAGTCTAGATTATCTTGTCTCAGGTAGCATTAGTTTTGACCTCCAAGCTTGCTACTTAGTATAGCATTATGATGGGACTGAGCCTCCTAGCCCCAATTTTCTCATCCATTGAAACAGGCTTGAATATCTCCCCATAGGGTTGTTTTAAGAATAAAATGAGGGATGCATATAAAGTGTTTAGCAGAGCCCCAACACAAAGTGCAGAACACTCAGATAAATGTCAGTTAAACAACAGGAATTTGTATAGTCTCACATCAGAAATCCAGGACTGGAAGGCCCAGACTTTCAGTTCTCACTTTGCTGACTCTGTGTGTTGTCTTTCATCCCCAGCATGTTTGTTCCTTGTTGCAAGATGACTACTGCTGCTTGAGAACAGGATTCATGGAAAGACAAAAAGGGAGGGGATATTGAGTGAGAGGAACATCCTGGTGGATCTTGCTTTTTAAATCAGGGAGTGAAAATTGTTACCCAGAGCATCTCTGTGGAATCCCCTTTTGGCTCTTCTACTGGCAAATGAAGCTGGTAAATTGAACAGCTAGCATTATCAGATTGTCATGGGAAAGGTGACGAGTAGAACTGGGGGAAGGAAATGGCATTTGCTTAGCAACCTACAGTATTTACCACATATGCTGAAAGAAAAATAGATTTTTTTTTTTTACTTTTAGATTTCCTGAGGGGAAATATTTAATTAAAGTGTTTAAAGTGCCTCTCTCTCTTTTCCTCATTTGTTTTAATGCCACTACACATGCATCATTTAGCCAGTAGAAAATGCAATACCCGGTGGGCTTACTGTGCACACAACATTATAAGAAATTAAGTATAAATACAGAGGTTTCTAATAGGGACACTACACTATTAAGACCATGTATCCTTTTGAAAGTGATTTTTTCTTTCCCTCTTGTTTTATTCTTTTGATGCTATCTGTGATTTCCCTTATATTAGTGCAAACTCTATATAATTCAGTCAGCATTTATGTGCAAAGCATAGTGCTGGACCACTTGACAAAGACTCAGAAGAAAAAGAAGACACCATTATGGCCTTAACAAATTTAGTATATAGTGGAAATACAGAAAGGAGGGACAAAATAAGCAGTCAGCGTAGCATGCACAAGGAAGATGAAAGGTTATGGGTAGTAAATCAAGTACAGACCCAAGCCATGGTCCAGACATCTTCCTTGTCCCCAGGATGCCAGGGTTCAGACAAAGGAATGTGCTAGTGGCAATGGCCTGTATACGGTTTTCTTAATTTCATTCCCTGCCATCAACCCAACTCCTCAGCAAATTGAGATAGATATAGAGGCAGCAGAAGAATGTTCATGCCATTGAAAACTTTGTTTTTCGACTAAAAAATAGCTAAGTAAACTTTCAAGATCTGGTCCTGGTGTTTTATTTAACTTCTCAAGTTTTGTTGGTACATAATAGGTGTTTATTACATTAAATCATGAATAGAAAACTGGATCTGATCCCATGGTCACGGAATCAGATCATGTTCTTAAATATTACTCATATTACAAAGACTGTGTTTCCAGGGGGACCATATAACACTTTAACATGGGAGGAAAAAGAGAAAAAGGGCAAAAATAAATAAATAAATAAATAAATAAAAATGGAAACTAATAACTTAGAGGATAGGAAAATGTAAAACAATCCTTGAAAAAGAAATATTCAAAATCATAAATAAGATTTCTTGAATTTTTAAAATCTTCAGCCTCTTTGTCCACATCCCAGTTTACCATGTATTCTGCATGTTAGATGTGATTACTATGTGTAGTGACTCTTATCAAAACTGTGTTATTTAAAGCTACTTCTGTTGCTCATTCTGAGTTTGTGGCTGATAGAGATTATTGTATAGTAGTAAGACCATGGCTGCTGTCATGAATCCCACAATGAATAAAATACCACTAGTATGTCTATAAACAATTTTTTGGGGAGGGAGATGGTAAAAAAAAACTAGAGACCAAAATATTTAATTGAATTACCTGCTAACTTTTTAATTTTTATTTTTAAGATGACCTCTATTGAAAGTCAGGTCATCAATTTACTACAAAGTTTTCATGGAAAATGTCTTTTTTTTTTTTTTTTTTTTTTTTTTAAGCTACAAAACATGTTTCCATTTCTTCATAAAATTACATATAATTTTCATATAATCATTCTTCTACATTATATGTAAGGAGTAGATCTAAGTCTCCTTTATTTTTAGAAGCTTGTGGGCGTTAACATTTATGGATAGCTTGATTTTTTTTTTTTTTTTTTTTTTTTTTTTTTTTTTTTTTGAGATGGAGTCTCACTCCATCACCAGGCTGGAGTTCAGTGGCACAATCTCGGCTCACTGCAACCTCCACCTCCCAGGTTCAAGCGATTCTCCTGCCTCAGCCTCCCGAGGAGCTGGGACTACAGACATGCACCACCATGCCCAGTTGACTTTTGTATTTTTAGTAGAGACAGGGTTTCACTATGTTGACCAGGATGGTCTCGATCTCCTGACCTTGTGATCCACCCGCCTCAGCCTCCCTAAGTGCTGGAGTGCTGGGATTACAGACGTGAGCCACCATGCCTGGCCAGCTTGATATTTTTGTGTTATTTTTAATAACTGATAGTCTTGAACACTTTGGCATTTTAGAATGAAAGGTATAGTTTCAAGGTCTATAGGAAAATACTAGGTTTTCATCATTGCTTTATTTTGGTAAGACTCCCTGTTTGATCCTATGGTATTTACAGTATCCAGTTTCCATGGTAATTGAACATCAGTTTATTTCCACAAAATCTAGGTTATTTAGTCTTAAGTGAGACCATCTGTGGGACATAAGTTGTCTAGTTCACATGGGGCTACATCAAGCCCAGTCCAGTTCCTTGTTAGTCTTTTCTCAATAAAGAAAGAAATTTCTTAAGGTACAAACTCAGCCAGGGCTTCCTTGGTACAATGTAAAGTCCCTGGCATGGAGTGGGTACTCAGGAAATAGCTGCTCTATTGAGGAAACATGGCCAAAGAGGGATTAGAATCTAAGTTCTTAGGATAAGTTCAGAATTAGTATTCCTTTTGATGAAAAATTCACCTCAAAAATGTATTTAATTGAGTACATTTTCTAGGCATTAACATGCTTTTATAAACAAATCCATCACTAGGAACCTTCCAAATGAATCAAGCAATTCTAATAAATAATCCTTGAAATTCATATGGGCTTAATAAATAATGGAAAAATTTAACTTTTGCCAAATTTCAAATATTGGCCAAAAAAGTTGCACAACATTTGATCAACCATCTAGATATTTCCACATGTAACAAACTAAAAACATGATATAAATGTGTAATGACTATATTTAGAAATCATAATGATTTGTACATAGTCTATCCATAGCTTTTGTGTATATGTCACAGACACTTTTCTGTGAAGTATGGTTCATATATTTTGAATTTGTTTTTCTCCCATGTACGGTAGACATAAAAATATTTGTTTGTGGTATGTCTCATTGCCTTGTACTTTTTAAAACTGTTTTCAGATGTCAATCTGTGTAATGTGATAACTCACCATAAGGATTTCATGAAATGTTTTTAGTTCTTTTAGAAGACCAAAGCAGATTTATAAAAATAAATATTAAAAACAATGCTCTCCATGCAAAATTTAATGGTTAAAAAATAGAGAAAAACAGAGACTTAATCAATGTATTACCTCCCCTGAAGATGTTGAAATTCAGTGAAAGAATATAATCCAGGTTTAAGATGTCAATCTGGTCCAACCATTGTGTACTCTCGATATAAATCCCATACCAGTATCTCTTGAAAGTAATTTTCCAGACTTTATATGGATATTTCCAGAGACAAAGAACGAAGTACTTTATCCCATTTCAGACAACTATAATTTCATAGAGCTCATTCTTATAATATGAGTCAAAAACTGACTCTGTAACTCTTCTTAGCATTTGTTCACTCTTCTGTTCTCCAAACCATTTAGAAATGAGGGTTCTTTCTTACAAGACAGTTGTTTAAATGTTTTGAGAAAACTATTATATTTAAATGGCTTCTCTTTAGAATTCAATATTCTTCTGTTTTTTTCCTTTTGTCCTCTTCCTTTTCTTCTTTCCTCTTTCTCCTTTCTTCCATTTCTACCAGGTTTTTGTGGTAGGTGGGGGATTGACGTGATCCCCTTTCTACAAGGAATCATGGTAATTGCTTTAGCAGCCAGTTAAGTAGAGTGCCGTGAGGGCCACAATAAGAAGTTATGTGAGGCTTCACAGCAGGATGGCACCAAGTTGTAGAGAATGAGTGGTACGAAAAAACCTGGCCAACTGGGAGGTGTCTTTGGGGAATGTCTTTCTAAACAGAGAAAATAACATTCATGGTCCTGCAGGAACCCTTTTACTCCTCAAGGAACTTCATTTATATTGTTTTTTCTATCCTGGTTGCTCCCTTCATATCTATCCCAGTCTGACTACACTTTAGGACTGTTGATAGGTAGGTTAAAAAAACCTAAAAAATTAGCTATTTCTGTGACAAATAGTATACTTTATTTATACAAATATTTAGGTGCAAGAAAGACAGTGTACTAAGTTGGGTTTTAAGAGAGTGTTCATTGTTAGGAAGTGAGTTAGGACATTGGAAATTAGGGAGAGAGAAAATGTAGTGGTGGTCAGGCAGAAAATAAAGACACTAAGTGGAAAAGGAGGGATTAATGATCATTTAAAAATGAAAAGTATGAAAGAAAATGAACAGTATGCATCCTGCATGGATGAACTTAAAGTGTGTTATAATCACGGCTTTGAGTATTAACACAGTTGTAAATGTGGAAATCCCTTGTCAATGTTTTGATTATTTTTAGTATTCTAAACTACTATGTGTATCTATGTGAAGGAAAAAAAAAAAAAAAAGATGTTTTCCTCATGAATTCTTCACATTAAAAAACATTCAATGTTCTAACCCATCACAAGGAAGTTAAAAACCTTGAAAAAAGGTTAGATGAATGGCTAACTGAATAAACATTACAGAGAAGACCTTAAATGACCTGATGGAGCTGAAAACCATGGCATGAGAACTTCGTGACACATGCACAAGCTTCAATAGCCAATTCAATCAAGTAGAAGAAAGGATATCAGTGATTGAAGATCAAATTAATAAAATAAAGTGAGAAGACAAGATTAGAGAAAAAAGAGTAAAAAGAAATGAACAAAGCCTCCAAGAAATATGGGACTATGTGAAAAGACCAAATCTATGTTTGATTGGTGTACCTGACAGTGACGGACAGAATGGAACCAAGTTGGAAAACACTCTTCAGGATATTATCCAGGAGAACTTCCACAGCCTAGCAAGGCAGGCCAACATTCAAATTCAGGAAATAGAACACCACAAACATATTCCTCGAGAAAAGCAACCCCAAGACACATAATTGTCAGATTTACCAAGGTTGAAATGAAGGAAAAAATGTTAAGGACAGCCAGAGAGAAAGGTCAGGTTACCCACAAAGGGAAGCCCATCAGACTAACAGTGGCTGTCTTGGTAGAAATTCCACAAGCCAGAAGAGAGTGGGGGCCAATTTTCAACATTCTTAGAGAAAATAATTTTCAACCCAGAATTTCATATCCAGCCAAATTATGCTTCATAAGTGAAGGAGAAATACAATCCTTTACAGACAAGCAAATGTTGAGAGATTTTGTCACCACCAGGCCTGTCTTACAAGAGCTCCTGAAGGAAACACTAAACATGGAAAGGAACAACCAGTATAAGCCACTGCAAAAACATGCCAAATTGTAAACACCCTCAATGCTATGAAGAAACTACATCAATTAATGGGCAAAATAACCAGCTAACATCACAATGACAGGATCAAATTCACACATAACAATATTAACCTTAAATGTAAATGGGCTAAATGCCCCAATTAAAAGACACAGACTGGCAAATTGGGTAAAGAGTCAAGACCCATCAGTGTGCTGTAGTCAGGAGACCAATCTCACATGACACACATAGGCTCAAAATAATGGGATAGAGAAAGATATACCAAGCAAATGGAAAGCAAAAAAGCCGGGGTTGCCATCCTACTCTCTGATAAAACAGACTTTAAACCAACGAAGATCAAAAGAGACAAGGCCATTACATAATGGTAAAGGGATCAATTCAACAAGAAGAGCTAACCTAAATATATATGTATCCAATACAGGAGCACCCAGATTCATAAAGCAAGTCCTTAGAAACCTACAAAGAGACTTAGACTCCCACACAATAATAATAGAAAACTTTAACACCCCACACTCAATATTAGAAAGATTGAGACAGAAGGTTAACAAGGATATCCAGGACTTGAACTCAGCTCTGCACTAAGCAGACCTAATAGACATCTACAGAACTCTCCACTCCAAATCAACAGAATATACATTCTTCTCAGCACCACATCTAACTTATTCTAAAATTGACCACTCCTCAGCAAATGTAAAGAACAGAAATAACAACAAATTGTCTCTCAGACCACAGTGCAATCAAATTAGAACTCAGGATTAAGAAACTCACTCAAAACTGCACAAGTATATGGAACCTGAACAACCTGCTCCTGAATGGCTACTGGGTACATAACGAAATGAAGACAGAAATAAAGATATTCTTTGAAACCAATGAGAACAAAGATACAACATACCAGAATCTCTGGGACACATTTAAAACAGTGTGTAGAGGGAAATTTATAGCACTAAATGCCCACAAGAGAAAGCAGGAAAGATCTAAAATCGACATGCTAACATCACAATTAAAGAACTAGAGAAGCAAGAGTAAACAAATTCAAAAGCTAGCAGAAGGCAAGAAATAACCAAGATCAGAGCAGAACTGAAGGAGATAGAGACACAAAAAAACCATCAAAAAATCAATGAATCCAGGAGCTGGTTTTTTGAAAAGATCAACAAAATTGATAGATGACTAGTAAGACTAATAAAGAAGAAAAGAGAAGAGAATCAAATAGATGTAATAAAAAATGACAAAGGGGATATCACCACCTATCCCACAGAAATACAAACTACCATCAGAGAATGCTGTAAACACCTCTACGCAAATAAACTGGAAAATCTAGAAGAAATGGATACATTCCTGGACACATACACTCTCCAAGGCTAAACCAGGGAGAAGTTGAATCTCTGAATAGACCAATAACAAGATCTAGAATTGAAGCAATAATTAATAGCCTACCAACCAAAAAAAGTCCAGGACCAGATGTATTCACAGCTGAATTCTACCAGAGGTAAAAAGAAGAGCTGGTACTGTTCCTACTGAAACTATTCCAATCAATAAAAAAAGAGGAAATCCTCCCTAAGTCATTTTAGGAGGCCACCATCATCCTGATACCAAAGTCTGGCAGAGACACAATGAAAAGAATTTTAGACCAATATCCCTAATGAACATCAATGTGAAAATCCTCAATAAAATACTGGCAAACTGAATCCAGCAGCACATCAAAAAGCTTATCCACCATGATCAAGTGGGCTTCATCCCTGGGATGCAATGCTGGTTCAACATATGCAAATCAATAAATGTAATCCATCACATAAACAGAACCAATGACAAAAACCACATGATTATCTCAATAGATGCAGAAAAGACCTTAAACAAAATTCAACAGCCCTTCATGCTAAAAACTCTCAACAAACTAGGTATTGATGAAATGTATGTCAAAATAAGAAGAGCTATTTATGACAAACCCACAGCCAATATACTAAATGGGCAAAAACTGGAAGCATTCCCTTTGAAAACTGGCACAAGACAAGGATGCCCTCTCTCACCACTCCTATTCAACATAGTGTTGGAAGTCCTGGCCAGGGCAATCAGACAAGAGAAAGAAATAAAGGGTATTCAATTAGAAAAAGAAGGAGTCAAATTGTCCCTGTTTGCAGATGACATGATTGTAAATTTAGAAAACCCCATTTTCTCAGCCCCAGATCTCCTTAAGCTGAAAAGCAACTTCAGCAGTCTCAGGATACAAAATCAGTATGCAAAAATCACAAGCATTCTTATACACCAATAACAGACAGAGAGTCAAATCATGAGTGAACTCCCATTCACAATTGCTACAAAGAGAATAAAATACCCAGGAATCCAACTTACAAGTGATGTGAAGGACTTCTTCAAGGAGAACTACAAACCACTGCTCAACAAAATAAAAGAGGACACAAACAGAAGGGCATTCCATGCTCATGGATAGGAAGAATCAATATCATGAAAATCGACATACTGCCCAAGGTAATTTATAGATTGAGTGCCATCCCCATTAAGCTACCTATGACTTTCTTCACAGAATTGGATAAAACTATTTTAAAGTTCATATGGAACCCAAAAAGAGCCTGCATAGCGAAGATAATCCTAAGCAAAAAGAACAAAGCTGGAGGCATCATGCTACCTAGCTTCAAGCTATACTACAAGGCTACAGTAACCAAAACAGCATGGTACTGTTACCAAAACGGATATATAGACCAATGGAACAGAACAGAGGGCTCAGAAACAACACCACACATCTGCAACCATCTGATCTTTGACAAACCTGAAAAAAACAAGAAATGGGGAAAGGATTCCCTATTTAATAAATGGTGCTGGGAAAATTGGCTAGCCATATGTAAGAAGCTGAAACTGGATCCCTTCCTTACACCTTATACAACAATTAATTCAAGATGGATTAAAGACTTAAATGTAAGACCTAAAACTATAAAAACTCTGGAAGAAAACCTAGGCAATACCATTCAGGACATGGGCATGGGCAAAGACTTCATGACTAAAACACCATAAGCAATGGCAACAAAAGCCAAAATAGACGAGTGGGATGTAATTAAACAAAAGAGCTCCTGCACAGCAAAAGAAACTACCATCAGAGTGAACAGGCAACCTACAGAATGGGAGAAAATTTTTGCAATCCACCCATCTGACAAAGAGCTAACATCCAGAATCTACAAAGAACTTATACCAATTTGCAAGAGAAAAGCAAAAAACCCCATCAGAAAGTGGGCAAAGGATATGAACAGACACTTCTCAAAAGAAGACATTTATGCAGCCAACAGACGCATGAAAAAATGCTCATCATCACTGGTCATTGGAGAAATGCGAATCAAAACCACAGTGAGATACCGTCTCACATCGGTTAGAATGCGATCGTTAAAAAAGTCAGGAAACATTTGTTGGAGAAGATGTGGAGAAATAGGAATGCTTTTACACTGTTGGTGGAAGTGTAAATTAGTTCCAACATTGTGTAAGAGAATGTGGCGATTCCTCAAGGATCTAGAAGTAGAAATATAATTTGACCCAGTGGCCCCATTACTGGGTATATACCCGAAGGATTATAAATCATGCTACTATACACACACATGCACACATATGTTTATTGCAGCACTATTCACAATAGCACAGACTTGGAACCAACCCAAATGTCCACCAATGATAGACTGGATTAAGAAAATGTGGTGCATATAAACCATGGAATACTATGCAGCCATAAAAAAGGATGAATTCATGTCCTTTGTAGGGACATGGATGAAGCTGGAAACCATCATTTTCAGCAAACTATCACAAGAACAGAAAACCAAACACTGCATGTTCTCACTCATAAGTGGGAATTCAACAATGAGAACACTTGGACACAGGGCTAGGGAACATCACACACTGGATACTGTCAAGAGTGGGGGACTAGGGGAGGGTTAGCTTTAGGAGAAATACCTAATGTAAATGACGAGTTGATGGGTGCAGCAAACCACCATGGCACATGTATACCTATGTAATAAACCTGTGGGTTGTGCACATATACCCTAGAACTTAAAGTATAATAAAAAAAAATTCACATTGGTACATTCCACGTCTTTATGTCCCATGTTTTATCTTTTTCTCAATACTTTGTGATTTCCTTATTTAGTCTGTACATTTAGAATACATGTGATTCAATAGAATCAGTACTTTTTAAAAAGTTACCATCGATCCATTATTTGACAATTTTTAAAAAAGTTTACACAATCCTGAAGTGTTGTACTATTTGAAAGCAAAATTCACAGTGGAAATGTATTTTCTGTTAAGCAAATAAAAATTTATTCTCTTTCTTGGGATATTTTTCTTAAAAATAGAAAACTGTTTTCCACAGTGATGGAAGTACATGAATAAGAACATGTTGTGTCTTCTCAGTTATTGAGACTCTAATCTCACCCAGTTTTAAATGAATGATGTAGCTCCTGGGGAATACGCTGGTTGTGATCCCATTTAACTCCAATGCCTGTGATGTCTACAGTCTTTTTCCTGATACCCAATCCTGCTTTTTCTTCAAGGTACAGCCTTCTGGATCTTTTATAAAAACTCTTCTGTTTCAGTTTCTTTTCTTATTTCTTGACCATTATCATATCTGTCAAGTTTTTTGTTTTCCATTTCATTAGGTTCCTTTTCATATTTGGGGTCTCTGTTTGCATACCAGTATGTTTGTGTGCATTCGGAAAAGACATCCTTCCTCAGGCACACAAATTGCTAATAGATGCCACCAGTGGCTGGGAAAATTAGCAGAAGTCTCTTCATCGCGGGAGAAGGCACTATAAATAGAGCTTGCCTGGATTTCAGCCACCACTTGCCCTTAGGCTGGGTATCCATGTGAACAACTGCACTATTATGCACAGTTTTTTTCCACTCATCAAATTTGTCACACATAGGACTAGTAATGGTCACTTAATAAATAGCTGCGTTCATTTCAATCTTTGTTAAATTAGCAGGAACTTTTTTAATCATAAAAAAATGCCATAAATCTTTTTTTCCCCAACGTACAAGGTCGTCGTGATGCTATAGTGTTTATATTTCTGGCCAAATAAGAGCAGGAAAGCACAGCAGAAGGGAGGCAGAAATTAGACAATTTAGTAAGTAGGGTTGTCATTGAAACTGTGGTCACAATGAGACCAATTTTCAATGGATTTTTGGCCCAAGCAGGTTGTGAAATAAGAGTCTATTTTTTTCAAAAGCTGTTCTCATGCTCACACAAGCTTGTTTTTCTACATTTCATTTAATTTCATGTTTTTCTTGGATGCTGTATCAAAGTTGTTACATTTTCACATGATGGTGTAGTGCCAAGATGCGATTCTACGCATGGATCATGTGGTGTGTGCTTTCCCTGGAGCAACTGCATGATCCTGTCACAGACACTGGAGAAAGTCTGCATCCTCTGGCTGGATTTACTAAGCTCCTGGAATTTAGAAGATTAGCCAGTAGCCAGGGGCAAGGCATCCATGTTTATTAGGTTACTCTTTAATATTCAGGATTTTACAAACAGTGCCTCTTTCGAAGTTGCATCAGTTCTCTCATTATGCCTTATGCATGTTAACATTTGCGAAAAGCATTGCAGAAAATCAGGTGCTGTTGCTATGCTTCTTACCATCTGTTGTGCAGTTATTTTTAGTTCTCTCCATCTATCACCATGACTATGAGGGAAAAGGGACTACAAGTGTTGCCCGACTGTGTTTATACTACCAGTGACTTCTGAATCAGTTTTTCCTTTTTTAAATTTGAGGCATCACACTGGGTTATGCCTGGCAAGTTTATTTTAGTGGAGAGATTATTTAATAGATTGGCATTAGATGAAATAGTTTATCATGATTCTGGTGAATAGACAGACTAATAAGTTAGAGTATAGCTCACAGAAATAAGACTCATTCAATTTACTGGGATTCCCTTACTTACCACTGCTTTTGCCTGCCATTTCTGGGAATGTGGAAATTTCCTGGCAACTACCGTCCTTTTCTTAAAAATGCTAATGAGTAAAATAAGCAGTGTTAGAAAATATATGGCATGTAGTAACTGTTTTGGATAATTTAAAAGTATATGGTATTTTCTGAGGTGAGGAGAGAACAAATCATATTTACAGTTCAGAAGAGCAAACTTTTTTTTTTTTAATTATTATACTTTAAGTTCTAGGGTACATGTGGATAACGTGCAGGTTTGTTACATATGTATACTTGTGCCATGTTGGTGTGCTGCACCCATTAACTCATCAGTACCCATCAACTTGTCATTTACATCAGGTATAACTCCCAATGCAATCCCTCCCCCTCCCCCCTCCCCTTTCCCGTTGATAGGCCCCAGTGTGTGATATTCCCCTTCCCAAGTCCAAGTGATCTCATTGTTCAGTTCCCACCTATGAGTGAGAACATGTGGTGTTTGGTTTTCTGTTTTTGTGATAGTTTGCTAAGAATGATGGTTTCCAGCTGCATCCATGTCCCTACAAAGGACACAAACTCATCCTTTTTTATGGCTGCATAGTATTCCATGGTGTATATGTGCCACATTTTCTTAATCCAGTCTGTCACTGATGGACATTTGGGTTGATTCCAAGTCTTTGCTATTGTGAATAGTGCCACAATAAACATACGTGTGCATGTGTCTTTATAGCAGCATGATTTATAATCCTTTGGGTATATACCCAGTAATGGGATGGCTGGGTCATATGGTACATCTAGTTCTAGATCCTTGAGGAATCGCCATACTGTTTTCCATAATGGTTGAACTAGTTTACAATCCCACCAACAGTGTAAAAGTGTTCCTATTTCTCCACATCCTCTCCAGCACCTGTTGTTTCCTGACTTTTTAATGATTGCCATTCTAACTGGTGTGAGATGGTATCTCATTGTGGTTTTGATTTGCATTTCTCTGATGGCCAGTGATGATGAGCATTTTTTCATGTGTCTGTTGGCTGTATGAATGCCTTCTTTTGAAAAATATCTGTTCATATCCTTTGCCCACTTTTTGATGGGGTTGTTTGTTGTTTTCTTGTATATTTGTTTGAGTTCTTTGTAGGTTCTGGATATTAGCCCTTTGTCAGATGAGTAGATTGCAAAAATTTTCTCCCATTCTGTAGGTTGCCTGTTCACTCTGATGGTAGTTTCTTTTGCTGTGCAGAAGCTCTTTAGTTTAATTAGATCCCATTTGTCAATTTTGGCTTTTGCTGCCGTTGCTTTTGGTGTTTTAGACATGAAGTCCTTGCCCATGCCTATGTCCTGAATGGTACTACCTAGGTTTTCTTCTAGGGTTTTTATAGTATTAGGTCTAACATTTAAGTCTCTAATCCATCTTGAATTAATTTTCGTATAAGGAGTAAGGAAAGGATCCAGTTTCAGCTTTCTACTTATGGCTAGCCAATTTTCCCAGCACCATTTATTAAATAGGGAATCCTTTCCCCATTTCTTGTTTTTGTCAGGTTTGTCAAAGATCAGATGGCTATAGATGTGTGGTATTATTTCTGAGGACTCTGTTCTGTTCCATTGGTCTATATCTCTGTTTTGGTACCAGTACCATGCTGTTTTGGTTACTGTAGCCTTGTAGTATAGTTTGAAGTCAGGTAGCGTGATGCCTCCAGCTTTGTTCTTTTGACTTAGGATTGTCTTGGCAATGCGAGCTCTTTTTTGGTTCCATATGAACTTTAAAGCAGTTTTTTTCCAATTCTTTGAAGAAACTCATTGGTAGCTTGATGGGGATGGCATTGAATCTATAAATAACCTTGGGCAGTATGACCATTTTCTCGATATTGATTCTTCCTATCCATGAGCATGGTATGTTCTTCCATTTGTTTGTGTCCTCTTTTATTTTACTGAGCAATGGTTTGTAGTCCTCCTTGAAGAGGTCCTTAACGTCCCTTGTAAGTTGGATTCCTAGGTATTTTATTCTCTTTGAAGCAACTGTGAATGGAAGTTCATTCATGATTTGGCTCTCTGTTTGTCTGTTACTGGTGTATAAGAATGCTTGTGATTTTTGCACATTATTTTGTATCCTGAGACTTTGCTGAAGTTGTTTATCAGCTGAAGGAGATTTTAGGCTGAGACAATGGGGTTTTCTAAATATACAATCATGTCATCTGCAAACAGGGACAATTTGACTTCTTCTTTTCCTAACTGAATACCCTTGATTTCTTTCTCTTGCCTGACTGCCCTAGCCAGAACTTCCAACACTATGTTGAATAGGAGTGGTGAGAGAGGGCATCCTTCTCTTGTGCCAGTTTTCAAAGGGAATTTGTCCAGTTTTTGCCCATTCAGTATGATATTGGCTGTGGGTTTGTCATAAATAGCTCTTATTATTTTGAGGTATGTTCCATCAATACCGAATTTATTGAGCGTTTTTAGCATGAAGGGCTGTTGAATTTTGTCAAAAGCCTTTTCTATTGAGATAATGCGGTTCTTGTCTTTGGTTTTGTTTATATGCTGGATTACGTTTATTGATTTTTGAATATTGAACCAGCCTTGCATCCCAGGGATGAAGCCCACTTGATCATGGTGGATAAGCTTTTTGATGTGCTGCTGAATCCAGTTTGCTAATATTTTACTGAGGATTTCTGCATCAATGTTCATCAGGGATATTGGTCTAAAATTCTCTTTTTTTGTTGTGTCTCTGCCAGCCTTTGGTATCAGGATGATGTTGGCCTCATAAAATGAGTTAGGGAGGATTCCCTCTTTTTCTATTGATTGGAATAGTTACAGAAGGAATGGTACCAGCTCCTCCTTGTACCTCTGGTAGAATTCAGCTGTGAATCCATCTGGTCCTGGACTTTTTTTTTGGTTGGTAGGCTATTAATTATTGCCTCAATTTCAGAGCCTGCTATTGGTCTATTCAGGGATTCAACTTCTTCCTGGTTTAGTCTTGGAAGAGTGTACATGTCCAGGAAATTATCCATTTCTTCTAGATTTTCTAGTTTATTTGCCTAGAGGTGTTTATAGTATTCTCTGATGGTAGTTTGTATTTCTGTGGGGTCGGTGGTAATATCCCCTTTATCATTTTTTATTGGGTCTGTTTGATTCTTCTCTCTTTTCTTCTTTATTAGTCTTGCTAGTGGTCTGTCAATTTTGTTGATCTTTTCAAAAAACCAACTCCTGGATTCATTGATTTTTTGGAGGGTTTTTTGTGTCTCTATCTCCTTCAGTTCTGCTCTGATCTTAGTTATTTCTTGCCTTCTGCTAGCTTTTGAATATTCAGTGTTTGCTCTTGCTTCTCTAGTTCTTTTAATTGTGATGTTAGAGTGTCAATTTTAGATCTTTCCAGCTTTCTCTTGTGGGCATTTAGTGCTATAAATTTCCCTCTACACACTGCTTTAAATGTGTCCCAGAGATTCTGGTATGTTGTATCTTTGTTCTCATTGGTTTCAAGCAACATCTTTATTTCTGCCTTCATTTCGTTATGTACCCAGTAGTCATTCAGGAGCAGGTTGTTCAGTTTCCATGTAGTTGAGCGGTTTTGATTGAGTTTCTTAGTCCTGAGTTCTAGTTTGAGTGCACTGTGGTCTGAGAGACAGTTTGTTATAATTTCTGTTCTTGTACATTTGCTGAGGAGTGCTTTACTTCCAATTATGTGGTCAATTTTGGAATAAGTGCGATGTGGTGCTGAGAAGAATGTATATTCTGTTGATTTGGGGTGGAGAGTTCTATAGATGTCTATTAGGTCTGCTTGCTGCAGAGATGAGTTCAATTTCTGGATATCCTTGTTAACTTTCTGTCTCGTTGATCTGTCTAATGTTGACAGTGGGGTGTTGAAGTCTCCCACTATTATTGTATGGGAGTCTAAGTCTCTTTGTAAGTCTCTAAGGACTTGCTTTATGAATCTGGGTGCTCCTGTATTGGGTGGATATATATTTAGGATAGTTAGCTCTTCCTGTTGAATTGATCCCTTTACCATTATGTAATGGCCTTCTTTGTCTCTTTTGATCTTTGATGGTTTAAAGTCTGTTTTATCAGAGACTAATATTGCAATCCCTGCTTTTTTTGTTCTCCATTTGCTTGGTAGATCTTCCTGCATCCCTTTATTTTGAGCCTATGTATGTCTCTGCATGTGAGATGGGTCTCCTGAATACAGCAGACTGATGGATCTTGACTCTTTATCCAGTTTGCCAGTCTGTGTCTTTTAATTGGAGCATTTAGTCCATTTACATTTAAGGTTAATATTGTTATGTGTGAACTTGATCCTGCCATTATGATATTAACTGGTTATTTTGCTCGTTACTTGATGCAGTTTCTTCTTAGCCTCGATGGTCTTTACATTTTGTCATGTTTTTGCAATGGCTGGTACTGGTTGTTCCTTTCCATGTTTAGTGCTTCCTTCAGGGTCTCTTGTAAGGCAGGCCTGGTGGTGACAAAATCTCTAAGCATTTGCTTATCTGTAAAGGATTTTATTTCTCCTTCACTTATGAAACTTAGTTTGGCTGGATATGAAATTCTGGGTTTAAAATTCTTTTCTTTAAGAATGTCGAATATTGGCCCCTACTCTCTTCTGGCTTGTAGAGTTTCTGCTGAGAGATCTGCTGTTAGTCTGATAGGCTTCCCTTTGTGGGTAACCTGACCTTTCTCTCTGGCTGCCCTTAAGATTTTTTCCTTCATTTCAACTTTGGTGAATCTGGCAATTATGTGTCTTGGAGTTGCTCTTCTCGAGGAGTATCTTTGTGGCGTTCTCTGTATTTCCTGGATTTGAATGTTGGCCTGCCCTACTAGGTTGGGGAAGTTCTCCTGGATGATATCCTGCAGAGTGTTTTCCAACTTGGTTCCATTTTCCCCCTCACTTTCATGCACCCCAATCAGACATAGATTTGATCTTTTTACATAATCCCATACTTCTTGCAGGCTTTGTTCATTTCTTTTTCTTCTTTTTTCTTTTGGTTTCTCTTCTCACTTCATTTCATTCATTTGATCCTCAATTGCTGATACTCTTTCTTCCAGTTGATCGAGTCAGTTACTGAAGCTTGTGCATTTGTCACGTGTTTCTCGTGTCATGGTTTTCATCTCTGTCATTTTGTTTATGACCTTCTCTGCATTAATTACTCTAGCTATCAAATCTTCTACTTTTTTTTCAAGATTTTTAGTTTCTTTGCACTGGGTACGTAATTCCTCCTTTAGCTCTGAGAAGTTTGATGGACTGAAGCCTTCTTCTCTTGTCTTGTCAAAGTCATTCTCCATCCAGCTTTGATCCGTTGCTGGCAATGAGCTGTGCTCCTTTGCAGGGGGAGATGCGCTCTTGTTTTTTGAATTTCCAGCTTTTCTGCCCTGCTTTTTCCCCATCTTTGTGGTTTTATCTGCCTCTGGTCTTTGATGGTGACGTACTGATGGGGTTTTGGTGTAGGTGTCCTTCCTGTTTGATAGTTTTCCTTCTAACTGTCAGGACCCTCAGCTGTAGGTCTGTTGGAGATTGCTTGAGGTCCACTCCAGACCCTGTTTGCCTGGGTATCAGCAGCAGAGGCTGCAGAAGATAGAATATTGCTGAACAGTGAGTGTACCTGTCTGATTCTTACTTTGGAAGCTTCCTCTCAGGGGTGTACTCCACCCTGTGAGGTGTGGGGTGTCAGACTGCCCCTAGTGGGGGATGTCTCCCAGTTAGGCTACTCAGGGGTCAGGGACCCACTTGAGCAGGCAGTCTGTCCCTTCTCAGATCTCAACCTCCGTGTGGGGAGATCCACTGCTGTCTTCAAAGCTGTCAGACAGAGTCGTTTGCATCTGCAGAGGTTTCTGCTGCTTTATTTTGTTGTTGTTGTTGTTTAGCTGTGCCCTGTCCCCATAGGTGGAGTCTCAGTTGAAAATGCAGAAATCACCAGTCTTCTGTGTTGCTGTCATTGGGAGTTGGAGACTGGAGCTGTTCCTATAATTGTCATTTTTATGTAATTCTTCTCTATATCAGACAGCAAAAAGGGAGTTAAAGATAGAATACATTTGGCCCTCATATCCTTAGATTCTGTACTTGTGGATTTAACCAACTGCAGATCAAAAATATTCAGAAAAAAAATCCAAAGACTAAAGTTGCAAAGAGCAAATTTTGAATTTGCTATGTACCATGTACTGTGTTAAATCCTCACAAATAAAGGAATGTGTAGGCTTCTATTGGGTATGATAAATAATCTAGAGATGATTTAAAGTGTATGGGAGGACATGTATAGGTTATATGGAAATACTATACCATTTTATGTAAGGGACTTGAGCATCTGTAGATTTTGGGATCCAGAAAGATTCTTGGAACCAATCCCCCATGGATACTGAGGATTGACTATATACATTTATACTGTTTGTTATATTTTCCTATGTAGTTACATGTCTCAGTGTTTTTTTCATTGCTTCAGGGTGAAATCAAAGAACACTAGACAATAACTAAGCTGTACATGAGTTATTGTCTAGTGTTCTTTGCTTCAGGTTAAGGACTTTCTTTAGCATTTCTTATAGGACAGATATGCTAGTGATGAACTCTCTGATATCATTTATCTGGGAATATCTTAATTTTTCTTTCATTTTTGAGGGATACTTCTGCTGGATATAGAATTCTTGTTAGACACCCTTTTTTGTTTTTCTTTTAGTACTTTAAATAAATATGTAACCCAATGCCTTCTGGTCTACAAGATTTCTGAAAAAATGAACTGTTAATCTTACTGAGGATCCCTTGTATGTGATGAGTCACTGGTTTCTTGCTTTCAAGATTCTCTCTTTGTCTTGGGTTTCTAACAGTTTGATTAAAATGTGCTTGGTGTGGATCTCTTTGAGTTTATCCTGTTTGGAATTTGCTAAGCTTCTTGAATGTATAGCAAAATGTTTTAAATCATGTTTGGGAAGTTTTCAGCCATTATTTTGTCAAATATTCTTTCAGCCTGTTTCACCCTGTCCTCTTCTATTATTTCCATGATGTGTTCCTATGTGTTACCTATTATTATTATTTTTTCTTCCTCAGACTAGATAATCTCAGTGGACTTAAAGTTTGTTGATTCTTTATTCTGTCTATTCAAATCTCCTTTTAAGCTCCCCTAGTGAACTTAGTAATTGTTTTACAAGAAATAATTATTTTGAGTATAATAAAGAAATGAACTTTCTCTAGAATATTGTGATAAATTTTTTCTTGTCATTTTGAATAATGTTAAATGTGGTTTTATCATTTCATTAATGTAGACTTTATAGATAGATTCATAAATGTATTATTCTTGAATATTTTCAGTCACTATTTGATATAGTTTAGCTATGTCCCCACCCAAATCTAATCATGAATTGTAGTGCCCATAATCCCCATGTGTCATGGGTGGTACTCAGTTGGAGGTAATTAAATCACAGGGGTGGGTTTTTCCTGTGCTGTTCTGGTGATAATGAATAAATTTCATGAGATCTGATGGTTTTATGTGTGGTTTTTCCCCCTTTTGCTTGGCCTTTCTCTTTGCTACCACCCTGTGAAGAAGGATGTGTTTGCTTCTGACTTCCACCATGATTGTGAGTTTCCTGTGGTTTCCCCAGGCCTGTGGAGCTGTGAGTCTGTTAAACCTCTTTATTTTATAAATTATCCAGTCTTGGGTATGCCTTTATTAGCAGAATGTGAAGGGACTAATCCAGTAAATTGGTACCACAGAGAGTGGGGCACTGCTGTAAAGATACCCAAAAATGTGGAAGCAACTTTAGACCTGTGTAATAGGCAGAAGTTGAAACAGTTCGGAGGGCACAGAAGAAGATGGGAAAATGTGTGAAAGTTTGGAACTTCCTAGAGAATTGTTGAATGTCTTTAACCCAAATGCTGATAGTGATATGGATAAAAAAATCCAGGGTGAGGTGGCCTCAAATGGAGATGAGGAACTTGTTGGAAACTGGATTAAAGGTCATTCTTGCTTTGCAAAAAGACTGGTGGCATTTTGTGCTCATCCTAGAGATCTGTGGTACTTTGTGCTTGAGATAAATGATTTAGGATATCTGGCAGTGGAAATTTCTAAGTGACAAAGTGTTCAAGAGAAAGCAGAGCATAAAAGTTTGGAAAATTTGCAGCCTAACAATGCAATAAAAAGAAAAACCAATTTTCTGGGGAGAAAATCAAGCTACTGCAGAAATTTGCATAAGTAACAAGAGGCTGAATGTGAATAACCAAGACAATGGGGAAAATGTCTCCAGGATATGTCAGAATCTTTGTGGCAGCCCCTCTCTGTCACAGGCCTGGAGGCTTAGGTTTTGTAGGCCTGGCCCCCGGCCCTGCTGACGTTTGCAGCCTTGCAATTTGGTGCCTTGCATCCCAGCTGCTTCAGTCAGTCATGACTAAAAGGGGCAAAGGTACAGCTCAGACTGTGACTTTGGAGGGTTCAAACCCCAAGCCTTGGCAACTTTCTTGTGGTGTTGAACCTGTGGGTGCACAAAAGTCAAGAATTGAGGCTTGGGATCATCCATATAGCTTTCAGAAGATGTATGGAAATGCCTGGATGTCCAGGGAGAGGCGTGCTGCATGGATGAAGCCCTCATATAGAACCTCTGCTAGGGTGGTGTGGAAGGAAAATATAGGGTGGGAGCCCCCACACAGAGTCCCTAATGGGGCTCTGCCTAGTAGAGCTGTGAGAAGAGGGCCACTGTACTCCAGACCACGGAATGGTAGATCCCCTGACAGCTTGCACCATACACCTGAAAAAGCTGCAGACACTCAAACCTGCCCATGAAAGAAGCTGAGAGGGGCCCATACCATGCAAAGCCATGGGGTGGAGCTGCTCAAGGCTATGGGAGTCCGCCCACCTTTTTCATCAATGAGACTTGGATGTGTCACACATGAAGTCAAAGGAGATCATTTTAGAGTTTCTAGATTTGAATATCTTGCTGGATTTCAGACATGCATGGGGCCTGTAGCCCCTTTGTTATGGCCAATTTCTTCCATTTGGAACAGGTGTAATTACCCAATGCCTGTACCCCCATTTTAGCTTGGAAGTGACTAATTTCCTTTTGATTTTAGAGGCTCACAGGTGGAAGGGATTTTCCTTGTATCAGATGAGATTTTGGACTGTGGACTTTTGAGTTAATGCTGAAATTAGTTAAGGCTTTGAGGAACTGTTGAGAGGGCATGACAGGTTTTTTGAAATGTGAAGACATGAGATTTGGGAGGGCCCAGGGGTGGAATGATGTGGTTTGGTTGTGTCTCCACCCAAATCTCATCTTGAATTGTAGCTCCCCTAATCCCAATGTGTCATGGAAGGGACCAGGTGGGAGGTAATTGAATCATAGGGTTGGGTTTTTCCTTTGCTGTTCTTGTGATAGTGAATAAGTCTCATGAGATCTGATGGTTTTTATAAATGGCAGTTCCCCTGCAAATGCTCTCTTGCCTGCCACCATGTAAGACGTGCTTTTGCTCCTCCTTTGCCTTCTGCCATGATTGTGAGGCCTCCTCAGCCATGTAGAACTGTCAGTTCATTAAACCTCTTTTTCTTTATAAATTACCCAGTCTTGAGTATTTTTTCATAGTAGTATGAAAATGAACTAATACACTAGTATTTAAAAAATTATAACCAGGGTATTTTAAATGTGAACTTTTTAATTATGTTATTTTCTTTTAAATCTCTTTTACAGTCATTTTTTTGGTTTCATGAATTTCCAAATTTGGGGGATTCTCTGAACATTTTTTAGGTTAATCAATTTGCCAAATTTACAAATTCCTGTTTTATAAAGTCACTTTTTTTTTTTTTTTTACCATTTAAAAAATTTTATAGGTATTTATAGTAGATAGAATGATTTTTAACAACTTTTTATAATATATCTACAAAGTTTTAGTCAGTAAGTTTTTATTATGTATTGAAACATATTTTATGTATTGTCTTACTTTACCCTGTGCATGGTCTAAGCTCCCTCTGCTTCTGAAGCTACAGAAATATGCAATGTAGATGGGGATCCTCTGATACAATAAGTATGATAAGGGAGATAAAACAAAAGGATACAGATAATAGGATTATGTTATAGGGCTGTTGGAGAACTATACTCTGAAGAGATATACATTAGTGGAAACATAAAAGATGAGGAAGAGGCAACTTTGCAAAGAGTTTGGAGAACTACCTTATAGAAAGAAAGAACAGCATATTGTGTTTTTGAAGACCCTAAAGCAGAAAAGATCTTGGGCTATTTTGTTAGCTGAGAGGACTAGTGATTGTTATGTAACACTTTGCATATGCAATTACTAGATGCATACAATTGCACGCCACTGTTAATATGTGCAATTATAGTCAATCCTAATTATTTATGGATTCGTATTTGCAAATTTGCCTGCTTGCTAAAATTTGTTATGTCACTTAGTACTCCTGGCATTTTGTGGTCATTCTCAGATATGTACAGAGTACTAAAAATAGTCATCTGGCATGTATGTTACTAGCTAAGGTCTAACAGAGTGACCCTCTGCCTTGTTTCAAATCTCATTAGGTTTATAAAAAATGTCTTTTTTTGTGATCTCTTTAGTACCAAATTTCTGTTTTTGCATGTTTGTGCTTTTTGTTGGGAGATTTCGCTCCCAATAGTGGTCCCCACGTGTAGTGCTGAAGTGCTGTCTAATGTTTCTAAGGGCAAGAAGGATGTGATGCACCTTATGGAGGAAATATGTATGTTAAATACTTTCATTTAGATGGAAGTTATAGTGCTATTGGCTGTGAGTTCAATGTTACTGAATCAACAATATATATTAAAATGTCTTTAAACAAAAACACAAAATATAATTTGATGATGATAATGTGATCAAAGACTCACAGGAATCTAACCCTTTTTTCCCTTAGCAACAGTAAATTGTGTTTGCTAATCCAGTGTTCTCAACAATTTTATAGAAGAGAACTACCACAAATAATGAGACTTGATTATATAATGCGGTACTGATGCTTACATGATTGTTTCTGAGGTTTATAGATGGCATTTGTTTATATGTTCCCAGCCTTTACCTTTGTACTGGACCTTGAATTAGTGTTTGATAAATGTTTATTGTGGTACATAAAATAAGGAACTATCACTGCACATTATATTCAGCCATTTGTACTTCATTTGTTTTGCATGCTGCCAATTTAAGCCAGGATTTATTCTAGAGCAACACTTTAGCAAATGCACAACACAAAAACTAATAACCTTATTATTCTGATTGAAAAATAATATTACTTATGAATTTTTAAAATGAAGACTAAGTTTGATATGTCTGCTGTATAATCCAACATTTTTTTTTAATGAAGCCATTTTCTCCAAGGAAATTAGTAGATTTGAACATTTAAACACACTGGACGCATGTTGAGATGTGTTAAGTGTAACTGAAATTTCTGAAACTGATAATTAAGGGCTGAATTATAATTCTGATGTCTTTTAGCACAATACTTTCCCTCAAATTATTATCAGTTACTCAGAAGATTACATATACCTTGAAATATTTCACTGAACTGTGAGAGAGAGGATTTTCTTTTCCTTTTTTTTTAGACGGAGTTTCACTCTTGTTGCCCAGGCTGGAGTGCAGTGGTGCAATCTTGGCTCACACAACTTCTGCCTCCCAGGTTCAAGTGATTCTCCTGCCTCAGCCTCCTGAGTAGCGGGGATTACAGGCATGTGCCACCACGCCCAACTAATTTTTGTACTTTTTTAGTAGAGACGGGGGGGTTTCACCATGTTGGCCAAGCTGGTCTCGAACTTTTGACCTCAGATGATCCACCCACCTCGGCCTCCCAAAGTGCTGAGATTACAGACGTGAGCCACCGCGCCCAGATTTACATGTTTTAGACAGCTGATATGAAACACATTAGTGATTTGTCTTTGTTGCTACAGGGCCCTTGTTTTCACATTTGTGGAAATGTGCCATTGATTATGCATCATGGACTGAATTTATCATTACATAAATGGATCTCTCTCATATTCTTATTCTCATTTGTATCTTAGGGACTTGTATATATAACTTTCTTTTTCACACCTGGAGTCACATAGACAAATGAACTTAGAATAGTGAGGAGGACAATAATTTCCCTTAACTACTCCATAACAGGGAATCCTAAGGTGATTTCTCTATGTGTAGATTGTCTCTAATTTTTTTTCAAGAAAGTGACTTTATTAGTTGAATCCAAGTTTGTAAGGAAATTGCAGGCTCCCTTTTTTTTTTTAAAACAACAACAACAACATTATTTTGTCCCAAGTGATTAGTCAATTTGGTCATACTTTGAAGTACATGAAAATTTCTGACTTCTTTTAGAAAACATATTTTTTTAACAAGTTGTCTGAGATGGGCCAATATGTATGAATCAGTGAGGTCTCTAGATCGTGTCTTATAATTTATGGTAATTTAAGATATTGATTATTAATGAAATAATTACGATTACTAGCAAAGAGTTTGAGGAACAGCCTTTCTAATCGTATCATTTACTATATATCAGTTGCTATATTAAGTGATATATAAGCATAATATAAATTAATTCTTGCAGTAACCTATGAGACAGGTGCTATTACTTTTTAGATTAAAAAAACCCTGAGGCTTATTTAATATAAGTAACTTTCCCAAAGCCACAAAGTAAACAAGTAAACCTTAACTCCTCTCAGATCTCATCTTCTTGGGAAGCCTGCTGCCACCCCCCTCACGTGGGGCCGGGCCTCCTCAGATACCATATGCTTTCATGGTATTATGCATCTCTACTTGTTTGAGCATCCATTTGACTGATAGATGATTCATGAGTGTATGGACCATGTACATATCTTCAAACTCAGCATGATGCCTGGCATGTAAAAAACTCTTTATAATTATTTGTGAAATAAATGGCTGAAATGGAAAAGCCACTGTTTGATTCAGAAAATTTGTTTTAGAACTGTTGCTCTTTACCAAAACATTTATATTTAAGGACCACAATAAATTAATTGGTAAAATCTTGATTATACGCATGTGAATTATGGGTTTTACTGAGTTTGAATAATTGCTTCTGGACTGTCTCATATATATTGAGAAAAAAAAATACCAAAAAATTTTTCCTTCTCAAGGTATAGTCAGATGGGAAATTTGCTACATAATCCCCCAAAGTTCTAAGCAGCAAAACTAGTCATCTTTAAGATAATCGGCTATTCTAATTATCCACATTATGTTTCCAAGATAGTTAATTGTGTTTTCTGTATGTCATTAAAATATGTTGTAGAAATGTCTGGCTAAAGGTATATAGTAAGGAGTCTAAGTTGATAATAAAAACTCTTAAGTAAGGTGTAGAAATTGTCTCACAATTTACCTTCTAATTAAATTCTTTTGTAAATTGGCACTTTGGAATATGAGAAATTATAGTCAACTAGAGTTCAAATTAAATATCTTAGTAATCATTGACCCTATTTTACTTTGCTAGAATGTGAGGTTATTACTAAGGACATTTTTCAATAACTTGATTCCACTACAAATTTTTATGTAGTACAAATCAAAATAGTTATAATCAACATTAAGACATTTTGAAATAGGTTACAAGATAACTATATTTTATGTTTTTATATCCTACTGCTTCAAATTAAAACATTTTACATTCAAAGGAAATTATCCACAGCGAGGAGTAAAACTGCTTTTGTTTGCTGATAAAACTTCCTCTGAAAAAAATACTAAAATAAGAAACATTTTTGGAAACTTTCAAGGCATATTTTCATTGTTTATATTCAATAAATGGGAAATGATTTATAAATGATAGTGATACTTCATGCCTTGAAGGAAATCTTCATATTTATGGAACAAAACACATCTGGTTAGTACCCACAGTTTTTTTTTTTAGCTGTAAAACAGCAAGACAAGTTACGCCAAAAATAACCTTATACCTCTCATTTTAATTACTCCAATTTTACATCACTCTGAATTCTAATGTTTCTGTTCCATTAATAGTATTGTAAATAGCTCCTATCTACAAATCAAGTCTATAACAACATCATGTTTTGGAATTCCACCAAGATTTTAAACATTAGTAAAAGAGACCTTTGGTAGCTATATTAAGATGGTCCAAACCCCATGTGCCCAAAATTCACATACTTTGTAGATGTAGTATTTCAGGCCCACATTCATGTCTCATTTATGTACATATAAACCTCAAGTTTAACAACCCGGTTATTTATTTTACAAAATAACCAAAAATTAGAAACACAATTAGCAATTGAGACAGCTGGCATACATAGCCAGGCATACCTAAGGCAGTGATGATAGATGTGAAAAGCAGTATAAGAAAATGCAAATCAACCCCAAAGTCAGGACTAATTGTCTCACTAAACCAAACAACAACAAAAACAACAACAACCGCAATGAAATGAATATAACAGAGTCACAATAAAGTGATTTAGACTTATTAGTTCAGTAGCAAAGTTCTGTGTTTTAATTAGTTTCTGCAAGTGTTCAACTATAACTGACATTTGTAATAATGACAGTGTCAAGCATAATTTCAATAAAGTGAAAATGAATTAAATATATTCCAATCATTTAACCAAACTGAATAATAAAATATATTGTTGCATAAAGGAGTTAACCAGGAACTCTTAAATTTTTAATCATCCATACCTATTTTATATTGACTTCCTATAATCATGAAATCACCTTATAGCAATTATTATTAGGATACATGAAGGGAGCCCAAAATAGAAAAGGGATCACTTATTGAGTGCCTACTCTAAGTTAGCTATGCTCGTAGACTTAAATATACTACTTTATTTAATAAAAATATTTTTCTTGCAAATTTGTCCAGGAAATTTGCAAGAGAAAATTAGAAGGTAAACTACATATACATGTCATGAAATATAGCACACAAGGCCTTGAGTAGTGAAGCATTCTGGGAGCTCTCACCAGGGAGGAGGTAGTGAGCTGATTAGGTGAAAACTGTCTAGAATGTCAAATCTGAGCAAACATGGAAAGCTCATGTTGGATCCAGCCTGAGGTTATTTGCAAAGATATATTTAATATTTGAATGAAGGAACAGGTCTTTGATGAAGCAGAAGTGAGCATGATGCAGCTTTCCAACTTAGCTGTTACTAAATGTCCAGCTAACTTAACAGTCTTGAGGGAGGGGGAATATTTCAAGGTGCAGTTAACTTGGAAGTCATTCTTTTTCCAAAAGGATTGTTTTTGCGTTGGGCTGGTGCCTTTCTCGTGTATGAATTGACTAGTGCATCCCAAACTTTTGCTCGTGGAAAATTGTTCTGTTGAATTTTAGTAAGTGTAATGATAAAAACAATAAAGTCATCCTTTGATATATATATCTGTGGAGATATATATATTATATATATATAAAATAAAGATTTTATGTTTATTCTTTCACGGTTTGGTTTAGTTTATTGTAGGATTTTTACATAGCTTACTGTACTGCAGGATTTCTTAGATATGCTATTATACTATGCTATTGTATACTGTGATTCACCAATATGGAGATTAAAGGGGAACAACAGTAATAAGTACTTTTATTGAGCCATTTATATATATCAAGTGCTGTGTTAAGTACTTTAAATTCATTGTTTCATTTTACCCATAAATTAATGGGTAAAAATTTGTTTCCATTTTACAAATAAGGAAATGGAAGAATAGTTAAATTGTTTTTCCAAAGTCATGAAGTTAGATAGGAAAAGGTTTTTAGTCTTAACTTCAGAGCTTATGCTCTTAATAGCATCCTAAGTTTATTTGACCAGTAGGATTTTGTTCACATAAAATTAACATTTCCAAGAACAAGCGTGTGTGGAAAGACATTTAAGAACTGTCTAGGCTAGATTGTAAGCAAGTCTGGATTAGAAACTATTAGAAAACCGGATTAGAAACACCTGCTCATCTGCTAGTGTTTCTAGTGCCTCAAACAGCACTTACTACTAAATAACTAATTAAACCTTTATAATCATCATCATGGAAATAGTACTCGAAAAGCTACAATTTAGAAAATTATTTGAGCAAAGACTAATGATAGAACTCCAGTGAAAACTACTGTGTATGAAGTCTATAAGAATGACTATACCCTAAGTGTGAATCACTTCTGCGGGCATATTGGTGCTTATATGATAAAGTAGTATTAATACATCCCATATTTTTGTTTTATTAATCACTCAAAGCTCATCGTATAGAAGAAAAAAGTTAAAGAATTGGTTTAAAATATATATTATGTTATTTAGTATACTTTAAAAGGTGTAAGATAATATCTATTTGGCACCATTTATATTTCCAGAAAGAAATACAATTTTTCTTTTGAACAAAATAAATTTTTCCATACTAGCAAAAATAAATTAACTTCTGTAACAAACCCAAATATGAATAATACTTAATAATCTTAGCTTATAATAGAATTTTCTTGTTCTAGCAGTACGCAATGGGTGAAAATATTGGGGCATCCTTGCTTTATACAGTTCTTCAGGTGTATAGTCTCTTCCCTCTTTAAAATGCAGCTTCTAAGATTACTCTGGGGGATCCTTTTCATTCTAGCCTGCAAATAAAGGAAAAGCACAAAAAAGAACACAATATTGAAGAATGAGTTAGATCTGCAAGTGGCACTCACTACTTCCATTCACAGTCCACTGGTTGGAACTCAATGATATGGCCATCCTTAATTCCAAGTAGCCTGGGAAATGCGGGATCTGGTTGGACAACCACTTTCCAGTCTCAAATCTAGCATATTTGAAGATAAGCAAATATTTTTGGTGGGCTGATAGTCACAGCATTTGTTTTATATAACCTAAACACCAATCCATACATTGATTAGCCACTGATGACAATGACAATTTGCTTCTGGATTCTGATTCAGTGGTGTAAAAAAATATGAAAATTGAGAATTTAATCAGAATCTGACCACTAAGCATACGTATTTTTAAACACACAATGCAAAGACACTGTTGCAATTCAAGATGATTCTGCCTTTGACACTTAACTATGCCCGATGTTGAAGGCAAAGAGGTACAAAAATGTTTGGAAATGAGAAAAAAATTAAAATATTTTAGAGTGACATTAAAGCTAATAAAAAGATATCCAATGGGCAGTCACAAGACATGCTTTTTTGGTATTTTGTAGAAGCAGAGGCTATCAAGATTTCTAAACTAGATTGGACTTGGATGCAAATTCCTGGGTTCCACAAGAGAATCAAAACTGACAGAAGTTCAAGCATCTTATTGTTGCCTCCTCTGAAGCATGACTTCCCAGTCACTAGAGCAGAGAAGAGACTGGATACTCACAAACAGGCTTTTTGCTGCCTCAGTGAAAGTGCTTCAATGTCACTCTCATTTCATTGGCCAGAATAAGTCACATGCTACCCTATTGCAGCAAAGCTGGGAAATGCTGGAGAATAATTGCTGGGCATATTTGGTGGTATTCCAGCGTCTGCCAAAGGCACAGGCTCAGGGATTGATACATTTCCTCACTCATCTAAAAAATAAAGTTATATTACTGGTCATAATTTAAAACCCTATGCAAATATTCTTACAGAATATGAAGTAATTTTCGAGAACTCAGTATAATCAGAAAGTAGATAATAGATCTTGTCAGTCCCAGACTAAGATAGTCAACCTTCCAGCATTTAAATAAGAAATAGTCATCCATTTATCAGCTAATGGATTTTCGAAATACATTGTTCTGCTATTTCTGAGTCGATGTCTATCCAATTATGCAACACTATCTCATAGAGACCATATGTAATAATATACTGTAAATAATATACTAATTATTTAATATACTTAATATATTTAATAATATTTAATATATTAATAAAATCAATAATATATTATTTATATATTAATATATTAATATTTAATTAATATATTAATATTTAATTAATATATTAATATATCAATAATATTTAATATATTAATATATTTAATATACTAATTAAATAATATACTAATTATCTAGTAAATAATATACTGTAAATTATTTGCTTTTTTCCAACTAAATGAAACAGTTATTAAAAAATTTAGGTGTTATTTTAATTTTTCTAAATTGGTATGGATTTTTCTGCCTGAGAACCAAAACCCATTAAGTGAATCAAGGATGTCAAAACTTTGAAAAAAAGGTCCACTGTGTGGTCAAGCTCCAGAAGATCCTCAGAGCACTTGAAATTATACGTGAGAATTTTTGTGAATAGATTTGTGTGTGTGTGTATATATATAGTATATATATGCACTTAGTGTATATAAACACACACACACCCACATATATATATATACACTTTTTTCTGGAAAGAATTATTACATTTTCAAAGGATTAATGAACATCAGAGGGAACAACTGAATAATCAATATTTCATATTTCTTTCTTTCTTTTTTTTTTTTTTGACAGAGTCTTCCTCTGTCGCCCCCAGACTGGAGTACAGTGGCATGATCTTGGCTCACTGCAAATTCCACCTTTTAGTTTCAAGTGATTCTCTTGCCTTAGCCTCCTGAGGAGCTGGGACTACAGGCATGCACCACCATGCCTAGCTAATTTTTGTACTTTTAGTAGAGATGGGGTTTCACTATGTTGGTTAAGCAGGTCTCAACTTCTGACCTCAAATGATCCACCTGCCTCAGCCTCCCCAAGTGCTGGGATTACAGCCGTGAGCCACTGCACCTGGCCCACCAATATTTCTTTATTAAATTAAAGAAAAAAATGCTTATAGGTGTTATTTAAAAATTCCTTAAAATGTGAATTATACAAAATTGAATATTTCGGAGCTATTCAGGTTGCAAAGTATAATTGCAAAGTAGCTCCTAGAGTCTTTTAGCACCATAGGGTACATAAATGGGAGGGCATGTTTGGTGAGTTTTGTACTCTAAAACAAATAAGGAAAGGAGGATCCCAGCAGATTTGAGTTCTATGTGAAGATGGGAATTAGGATATTGAGAAGGAGAAAAATTAAGATTTGTAAAAGTTTAAAACTTTGTCATGTATCCAACTATGTTTTCTGTATCCAGCGTATAAGAAAAAATTACTAAAAAGACATCCAAAATCCTGAGCCACAAACTAATCAGGAAGAAAGATGTCTGCTCTTCTCCCACTTAACATTTATCATGGAGCAGTACTGGAAAGCATTCCTTTTGGCAGTATTTTAAAGGAGTGGTCAGAAGGCACTTAGTGGATGAATGGATAGTTCTAAAGACCTCAGGAAACCTTTGGTAAAAGCTGGAGCTAAGAACTAGACCACAGCTTTCCTGTGGAATAATGCACCTGGGCTTGAAGTCTGGGGTTGAGTTTGAGGCCTTTTTTGGACTCTTCACCCCACAGCTATCGCAGACTGACAAAAATAGGCTGAGCTTTTAGGCACATTGTTGACCCTGCATGAATTTGGGTATAGGATTCAGGTCATATGATACTAGAAACAATGGTAATTTCAGAAGGCCAGCCAACACATTAGACATATTTATATTAAAAGGACCTTATTTACTATAAATGTATTGTATGGACATACTATCTAGGTGGGTATTGAATATAACTTAGGTTAATTAGCTCATGGATTTAAAAATAATTTGAAGATGAAATTTCAGTTCCTTGTAGTTTTAGTCGATTATTATTTTTCTCAGTTTCTATCGCTTTTTGTTTGTTTCGCTTAGTTGGTGTTACTTAAGAACCGTCTTGATAAAATATTCAACTGCATTTATTCAGTTTAGTGTTGCAAATATTTGTTAAGTATCTACTTTGTCATATGTTATGGGCTATGGGAACGCAGCCAGGTGAATAAGATCCTGCCTTCTCTTAGTTCTTAGTGAAGAGTGTTTTAAATGCTATGGTTAAAGATGTTTAGGGGTTTGAGAGAACAGAGGAAATAAAAAGAATTCAGAAAAACAAGAGGATATGAAAGGTTTTATAGGGAAGAGCTCTCTGAGTAGAGTTTTGAAAAATAAGCAAGAGTTGGAAGGCAAAGATGAACAATGGAGAGAAGGACATTACAGAGAATAGCAAAGTATGAGCGAACAGGGTACATTTGATGTATGATAGAAATTTCAGTAGATTATGGGTGTAGTGCATATAGTGTAGGGAGACAGGAATGAAAGCTGAGAGTCAGGCATAACCATATCATAAATCAAATGTACCATGAAGGGATAAGATAATCACATTTTAGTTCTAGAACTATTCTACTGGGGGACAATATAGACAATGGAAGGAATGGGGGAAATATTAGAGGCAGGATGAAGGTTTAGGAGGCCATTCAATGGTTCAAGGGACAAACTGATTTCATGCTGGGTGGTGAGGATGAAGACAGGAGGGATCATAGAAATCCTAATGAGGGAAACAGGCAAGACTTCATGATCTATGAAAAATAGATAATGAGAGAAAGGCAAGAAAATGGGATGACATCCAAATTTCTGTCTTAGGTGACTGGGTTGTATTAAATATGAAAGGCAGTAAAATCTAGTAAATAATATACTTTAGAAGCATCTGACAAATTATCTTTCATTAAAAGGTAGAATATAATATCTGCCAGACTGTAAATTATACACAACAGATTCTGTAACATGAAAATACTGTTAAGCTTTTCTGGGTAAAAATATGAAATCTGTAACTAAACATTGATTAACAAATTGTTTCAATATGCAACTCCTGATAGGCCCCAGCTTTTCCAGGGGTTCTGGTGTAAAAATATGCTGTTGTGTATTTTGTAAGAGGGATGCAGAGCCCTGTTTAGTTAAGAAACTTGCAGAAAATAATTTTGCATTTAAAAAATCTCATTTTAGCTCTTGCCATGTGATAGTGTAGTATAAAGTGTTTTTCTGCCCCTTTTATTACTCAAAAATTTTCTAGATATGTTTTCCAGTCATACAGATCAATAGGAGTCAACACCAGTAAACATAGTTCTACTAATGTCACGCATTTTCCCAATGATAATTTCGGTTAAGGTGAAATAATTAAGTTAGGGAAATTTTCTATTTCAGCCTTCAAGAGATTTCGGGATGGTCCTTAGATGATGTGAAATTTTGACGATGTCATCTCTGTTTTGAATTCTTAGCAAGTATCTCACGGAGTGACACAGGCAGGGACTTCATGTAGTGATGATTGTAGTTTGGCAGATGCTTCACCCTTTGATTAGTATCTTGCTATGAGTTGCTGTGTCCCTTCGGGTCTTCCATCTTGCCATACTCAGCATTTCCAGGACTCTCTCTACATGAGTTACCTTTGCTTTAGCCATGATTGCAAGAATTTGCCACTTGAAGGTTAAAAAGATTATAGGGTTGTTGATTAGCATCAGACAATTAATACTAAGCACCTGACTTTATACTCAGCTCTGTTAATAAACCTCTAAAATATAAATTAAGTAGGAGTAGGGGAAGAAAACATCTACAGAAGTTTGCCTTAAATGTGGCTACTTTTTCTTAGAAAGTATATAATTTTCTTTCATATTTTTATAGACACAGCAAACATTCAAATTCATAACATTATTGAAATCATCAGCAATCTATCAGCAGTAGTCTAACATGGCATATATATTTTATATTTCAAATAATTCACAAGCTGGATGAGGTGATAACACTGTAAATAACTGATGTCATACTTTGTTTTTCATGGATGTAATATCATCGGTAGGGTTTCCTTATGAAAATTGAAAATGGAATTATGTGGCCATGGTTCACACTTTTTAAATTTAAACTTCCAAAATGTATAAGAAAATAGTTAAATTCTACAGTAAATTTTTGTTGCCCTTTATTGTTCTTCCTTATATGAGCTTGACAATGACTAACCCATGCAATTGTTAATTATTAAAATATAATGTATTTTGAAAATTTTCAGAAAAGTTCCAGGTGTTAGAGTAAAATAATGAAAAGATTAAATCGGTTCACATCACACAGTACCTTTAAAAAAGTATTCAATAGAGATTTTAGACTCTATCCTAGATCTTTATTTCACCTACTGTAAATCCTACATTTAAAAAATCGTTTTGATTGTTAACTTATGTAGAAACATGCTGAGTTTGGAATTGAGATTGTACCTCATAGTGCTTATTGAGGTGGGGCATAGGATCGAGGCATTTTAAGTTAGTGTTTTGTCAGGCACATTTGCCTTGCCAGGCCATGGTTAGCTTGAAAGACTTGCGGTGGATGAGAAAAAATGATGGAGGTGAAATGTCAGCCATGGCATGCAAGAGAAAGAGGCCTTTCAAGGCACAGTTACAGAGAATCCCTGGCAAGGAGATGGGTGGTAAAGGCTCTGAACCTAGTCAGATACTTTCACATTAAACAGACACTTACTATTATGTATTTTTACTTTGATTTTTCCTACTAAATATAACTCACGTATTACTGAAGAAATGGAAAACACAGAAAAAAGAAGGAAATGAAACTATAATACATATTATTGAAGAAATAGAAAATGCAGAAAATAGAAAGAAATAAAACATATGAGGGTAAAGAAAATTTTGTGAGCCTGGACATAGGAATATCTGTGTGGGACTTGTGCAAGTTTGGATTTCTGAGCCCACTGTGAGTTTGAGGCAGCTGGAGGTTCCTTGCAGTGGTAAAAGACAAGGAAAGAAAATAAAGGCACAGGGTTGGGAAAATGTGGAATCAAGCACAAGCAACTACCCTTGCAAACTTTTGTGTATGAATGTGTTATTTTAAAACATATGGTTCATGAATTGAGAACTATAGGAGGAGGACTCATTGTCTACAGCACTAAGGTTTTCAAAATTGTGAAGAAACCACGTGGGTTACAATGACAAGCTGTGTCTCTTTATAAGGAATACAGCATGCCCTCTGCAGCTGATTTTGAGACTCAAGTATATAGAAGCTAGAAGATTTCTTCCAGTTGACTGTACATTTTATGAAAGATGAGTGCAGATCAGAGGCCATTTCAGTCCGTTTTAGGTACAGTTTGTACTGGGATTCCTTTTATTCCTCGCACAGTGCTTCAGTTTTTCACAAAACTCCACCCTGTTCTTCCTCTAGCCACAGGACTCTGTTGACCCATTCATTTCTTTATTCCCATGAAGTCCCAAATTACTTTTCCTCCATGAGCACTGCTGCAGTTTCCAGTATCCTCAACCTCACCTTTCCCACAGGCAATTATAGAAATTCAGAAATAGACATTATTTGTCAGTGTAAAATATTAAAAAATATGGCAAATAAAAAAGTTGAATAAGTACTTCCAGCAGTGCTAATGTGCAGTGACATTGCACATATATGGCTTTTTTTCTCTTTTTTTGTCTTTGTGGGTCCAGTCACCACTTTTACCAAGTACAAGTGGGCCATCTTCAGTGTACTATGATTGCATTCAGTGCACAGAGACCTACCTTAAGCCACGTCCACTGTCATTCTGACTACCCACCTATTTAACACCTTTGCTATGTTCTGGTATGTAATCATATGCAAAAAGTCTGGTGGAAAAAGGGTATACGATTTAATTGAATGGTCACACAAATATAAATTTCCAGCCATGCCAAATGATACGAGGAAAGGTATAGTGAATGATCATTAAATGTATTTTGATGTTACAAAAGCATTTCTTTCACACAAGGAACCTAATATTAAGGAAAGAAATGAGTCAGACCCACTTACCCAGATTGGACTTGGTATTTTGAATCACAGAGGAAAAAAAAAAAAAAACTGCAATAAATATAAGTAATGATTACTTCAGCTACAACCCGTATACCTCTAGTGTGTTATTTAACAACTTTGTAACTTCTCTTGAGTTTCTATAAAAATGAATTTCTGAAAAAACAGGTGGATTTGGTATCACTAATTGTCTGGTATTTACATGGGTTTCTATATATTCTCAATTTACTTGCCTCAAGGAAATCTCACATATCACCTGAAAAATATCATCTGGCATATAAATGAAGAACTTTGTTTATGTTCAAAACCAGGAGACTGAACATTCAGTCATAACCTCAAAATCATGATAGGTACATAGTGTATTCAGTACATAGTAAAAGGAGTCATTGAACATTTCACTTTTGATAAATGTGTTTCTTAGTTCCTATGGTCTGGTCACGTCTGTGGTAGGACAACCCAGCAATCTGAGCCAAACCATGTCCTCAAATTATATGCTGGAATTCTCTCAAATTCAACTGTAGCTATTTATGTGTTGACTGATCACTACTACTATAGCGATATATCATTTTAGTTTAATGGAGTTATTTATAGGGCTAGATTTGTTTTCAAGTAGTATCACATGTAGATATTATATAAAAAACCTCTCCATATGGAAAATATGAATATTCAAGAAAGAATTTTTTGCATCATTAATATTTTATTACCTTCTTTATTGGCATATATATAGTATATTACCACTGGTTTTTTATTAGTTATATCATAGTTAAGTTTTATGGCCTGACGAGAAAGCAAATGAGGGCATTTGAAAGGTAAATAATTTACTTAGCATCATTTTTGGTGCTAGTAAAAGTATATTTTTCTGGGAAGCTTTTCTCTGTGCTTCTGTCAATGAATTCTATCCATATTTCTGCAGGAGAGCATACATTTTCACTCCCCTCTTATTAAGAAACACCACTTTAGGAGTCTAATATCAACTTTATTTTTAACACTTTTGGCTTCAATCTTGGCTGTGTCTTTTGCTATACTCTAAGGCAAACCCATTCTCTCTGAATTTTAAATTTTCCATCTTAAAATGAGTATTATGTTGTCGTTATTAAATACTCCAAAGGGTTACTGTGAAGAGCAAATAAAGTGGCACTTGTAAAACAATTATGTAATCCATGAAATGCTACGCAAGTATATTATTACTTAACTAACTTCTTATCTTTAATGGAAAAACTGGCCTCAGATAGAAAACCGCTTAGAAAATGATGCTGAATTTAAGACAAGTGATTTTAAACTTAGACTGAGTTTGGAAGGAGTAGAGTGGGAACCAGGCAGGAAGAGAGTGAAGGAATATTCTCAACATGAAGAAACCTATAATAAATTGTCTTGACCAATCTCCAAAGATTTATTAGGCTATTCTTTCTCTCATGAATAAAAGTTTTTCTTATTTACAGACTTGGTTTTAATTTTGATTTCTAAACACATACTTCTCCATACTTAATATTTTCTAAATGACAGAACTTTATTTAACATTTCATCTTACAAGATTTTCTCATCATTCCATGACATTCTAGGACCTCTTTGTATTTTATTGTAGTTAATCAAATGAGTGGTCCTCTTGGTTCTAGGTTTTTAAAAATTTGTTAACCACATTACCTGTATTTTATTGCATTTTTAAATTAGTGGTAGGCACACGTTAGTATGTGATAGGTCTTGTGCAAAGTCTTGGAGGAAATACAAAAATGAATAAAAACCATGGTACCTCACATCAATGTAGACTTCCTTAGAGTCTACTGGGAAGAGAGAGAGATAATATACTATAGTAATTAAAAAATAGTGATTTTTATATAATACAAGGCTAGCATTACCGCATAAACATCTATGCCAGCAAAGCTCATGGTTTTAAAGAAAGCCAACTAAATGTAAATTAAATTAGGATATGATATTCAAAAATTTTGCTATTTTAAAATTTTTTCTTGGATCCAATTTATGATTTTGGAAAGAATTTTAGAGATTTATTCTAAGAATGATATTTGTGTTCCTTAAAAATTATAGTGTTTATATTTTCTGAATATAAAAGTCAGCATATTCTTGATTGGCTAAGAATAAACACAGTGAAAAAAAGAGGAAATCAAAATGGTTTGGGGATTTCTGTGAGAAGGAGAAGAAAGAAACTGGTAAAACAAAAGGGACAATCTAGAAGGTGAAGGGAGGAGTGGACAAGACTCTTGGTCCGGTGTTAGATATATATTCCTAACTCCCTCACAATCCTCCCTTTGTGGAAATATGTGTCAGCCACATTGCCAAAGACTATACATTGTTAATTCTATCACAAATTATATGTTGGAAGAACTCTTATTCTCATTTATGGATGAGAAATCTAAGACATTGACAGATTAAATATCTTGCCTCAAATCTCAGCTACTTAGTGATGGGTATGAGATTCTAATTTAGAATGTAACTCCAAATAATTTACTGTAGCCTAGTGCTACTGGGTTGTCCACTTTTTTTTTTTTAAACCACGTCTGAAGAGATCACCTTAGAATAAACCTAGCAGAGAGGGAAAGAGAGGAAATATGAAGGAGTTAGAGAAACAAACCAGAACTAAGAGATGGAAAGAGACAGCCTTTGTTGAACTTGGCCAAGCTGTGTCTGAAGACAGACCTCCCTTGGACTTTTAATTTACTCTGTGGTTATCATTAGAATGACGCTATAAACTGTAACTGAAGTTTACAGCCTGGACAGCCTGGACACTGTCCCAACCCAGCGCTGGTGTGCCTGCACTGGGAGCGGTGCTGACACGCCAGTGCTCCTTGCCACCTTGGCCCACTCTGAACCTTTGGCAGTGAGGAGCACGGGGAGAGAGGCCGGGCGGGGCTTGAGGGCAGCTCCTTGTGGGCCTGCGGGTGCTCCTTGGCATGAGCAATCTGGGTGCCATGAACAGCATGTTGATGGTGGGAGGCAGACAGTTTCCTAGGTGGAAAAGGGCAGGTCCCTGGTGAAACCCCACCTTTAAGCCAGGGATGGCCTAAAGCCTGTGGACCAGGATGCCAGTTCTGTGTGGAATCCTTGACCTGGAGTGAGAAATTATGCTGCTTTTTCCAAGCCCAACCATGGCCACCCAAGGACCAATCAGCACCTACTTCCTCCCTTCTGAGCCCATAAAAATCCTGGACTCAGCCAGACTCGGAAAGATATCCAGACAACGTGCCTGTGGAAAGGAGCTACCCACTGTGGGTCTCCTCTCTGCTGAATGCTGAACACTCCTTGGGATTACCTGCCTGCAGAAAGGAGGTACACACTGCTGGTCTCATGAGAGCTGTTCTTTTGCTCAATGAAGCTCCTCTCTGCCTTGCTCACCTCCTGGTTGGCTGTGTACCTCATTCTTTCTGGATGGGGGACAAGAACTCAGGACCTGCTGAATGGTGGGACTGAAAGAGCTGTAACACAAACAGGGCTGAACACACCCCACAATCCGCCCCCCTCCACCACCACATTGCAGGTGATGAGGAGAGAAGAGCTGTGGCCCTTTGGGCAGCCCCCACCTAGGGGTTCCCTGAGTCAGGGCTGTGACTCCCTCTTTGGGGCTCTGAAGTTCCTGGTGTCTCCAAGCTCCTGGGCACCACTGCATTCCCCTCATCCAGACATGGGTGTCTACAGTGGAAGCCACATGTGGTACATCTGATGCAGCTGCAGCCTTGCACAGACTTGGCACCTGTGCTGGTGCCTGAAGCTGCCCACCCTGCCATAGCAGCCAGTGTGCCTGGCTGTGGACAGTGACTGGACCCTGTGCTTGCTTGCTCACACACAGCTCTCTGCTATGTGCCTGGCTCGCCCTTGGCAGGTATGAGATCTAGGCTGGTAGCGCAAGCTGAGCACAGCCTGCCAGCCTAAATGGGTAGTATGAGCCCAGCAGGCACGAGCAATACTCAGGCAGAAGGCGTGGCTGGCCACAGAGGTTTCTGGCTGGCCAAACAACACCCAAAGGATGTTGCGACACTAGGATAAGGTAGAAGAGTTAGAAAATGATAGCTGTGAACTTTGTGGACATATAGCAAACCTCATGATACACTTATCATAAAAATAAGTTTTGCATGGCCTCCAGGGTTGTGACAAGAGCTACCCTGGAAGTGTACAATTCCATATTTCATACCCAAGTCAAAACCTCTGATCCTCAAGCAAACCCAGCCTAAGCCAACTGAGAAGGTAGTTGCCTCCTAGGGGTTAAGTGTCTTTAAGGAAAATTAAAATCATATTTCTGAAGTGGTGAAGTAAACTAAACCACAGTACTTCTATTTTGTGTGTGTGATAAACTATAATTTGTGCAGATTTAAGCATTTTAAGCTTTTGCAAAGCTTATGGAAGATTTTATCTTATTAGAGTAATAGAGTAATTTGTTTAAATTTTGGTTTTTAGTTGAAATTCTACAGCATTTTAAAATATTAGAACATGTGGGAAATCCCAAAGCTCATTATATTTATTAGTATAACTTTCTGAGAATTTCTGAAGTACATAGGAAGACTTCTTTAATCATCCTGGTGTACTTCAAAAAAGAATGTGTACCACATTTTTAACCACAGTTTAAAATATTTAAGGGAGTAGAAATAATTAAACTGTAAAACCTCTGTTATAAATCATTATTAAAATTGACTTAGTTGATAAATAGAATGTAAGATTTGTAAATTGAACTAAAAGTGTTAGGAAAAGGTATATCAAATTGATAACTGTTAAAATATTAATATGCCCCAATTCTCAATAATTGTTTTGGTTCAAAAAATTATACCCTCTAGGACATGAAAAATATTCAGCTTGACAAGATAGCTGGCTATGCCTGAAGTCAAAACCATCCTTGAACTTTTTAGTTATATAAACCAATGCACTTTCTTTTTTTTTTTTTTTTAAGTATAAGTTATTCCAGGTTTATTATCTAATTATCTAAGACTTGGAATTGAAAGTGTCCTGACTATGCAGTCAGGTTTGAGGATATTTTGGAGTGTGGAGGGAAAAGAAAGACTTTGGGAGATGTGTTGGATAATTGAGAGTATTTGGAGAAATAGGATTTTAAAACACTTCTTCTGTATATTTGGATAAAATTCCATGTTGATATTGGGCAATATTAGGAATTTGCTTTTTGAGGGTTGTGGTAAAAATTTGGGAAATGCCAAAATGTCTGAAAAAAATTCAGGCATGGTTTCACCACTCAGAAATAACCACAGTTAACATTTTAATGTCTTTTCCTCTAGTCTTTCACTATTTTTATGTGTGTATATGTATTCGTTTGTATAAAATATATACAAACACATAAAACATATACAAATATATAAGATTATATGGATTAATATATTATATGGATTATATATTAATCCATATAATCTGGAGAATATATCGATTCTCTCTTTTTATATATTATCACGTACAGTTTTTATCCTGCTCTTTCAGTTAACTTATTTAATTTAATTTAATTTAATTTAATTTAATTTTATTTTATTTTTTTGAGATAGAGCCCTGCTATGTCACCCAGGCTGGAATGTGGCAGCTGATCTCTGCTCACTGCAACCTATGCTTCCTGGGTTCAAGTGATTCTCCTGACTTAATCTCCCGAGTAGCTAGGATTATAGGCACCTGCCACCATGCCCAGGTATTTTTTTTTTTTTTTGTATTTTTAGTAGAGACAGAGTTCTGTCATGTTGGCCAGGCTAGTCTTGAACTCTGACCTCAGATGATCTACCTGCCTCAGCCTCCCAAAGTGCTGAGATTACAAACATGATCCACCTTTATATTGTGGCTCTGGCCACAAAAGCCAGCTAGAACCTAATCTCATGATTCTTTCTTAATGGTAGATTCATTCCTTATTGAGCCCCAAGGAGAGTTTTCAGTGTTTTTTGAGATAATACTTTCTGGTTATTGGAATTTGCATACTTCCTACAGATGCCATTATTTCAAGCCCTCATTTATTATCCTTATTTATTAAGGCTAAGTATTGAAAACTTCCTAATGTTCATTAATGACAGATAAGTTAAATACATTTACATATTTCTGTATAATATAGTATCTAGACATTAACATTATATTGTAGAATAGTAGTTAATGGCTTAAAAACGTTCACAATAAATTATTCAATCAGAAAATCAGTTCTAAGCCTGGTGTGGTGATTCACGCTTATAATCTTAGTGCTTTGGGAGGCCGAGGCAGGAGGATTTTTGAGGCCAAGTGTTAGAGACCAGCCTTGGCAACAGTGAGACCCTGGGTCTACAAAAATTAAAAAGTTAGCAGAGCATGGTGGCATTAATCTGTAATTCAGCTACTCAAAAGGCTGAGGCAGAGGGATTGCTTGAGTTCAGGAGGTCGAGGCTGCAGTGAGCCATGATTACACTATTACACTCTAATCTGGGTGACAGAGCAAACCCTGTCTTTAAAAAAAACAGTTATAAAAATGTTATGCTCATGGTATTCTTTGTTGTTTTCTTAGAAATAATCCATGTATAAATATTCATAGAAAAATAGGCCAGGCACAGTGGCTCATGCCTGTAATCTCAGCACTTTGTGAGGCCAGGGTGGGCGGATCATCTGAGGTCCAGAGTTTGAGACCAGCCTGGCCAACACAGTGAAACCCTATCCCTACCAAAAATACAAAAATTAGCTGGGCATGGTGGTGTGCGCCTGTAGTCCCAGCTACTCAGGAGGCTGAGGCAGAAGAATTGCTTGAACCTGGGAGGCAGAGGTTGTGGTGAACCGAGATGGTACCACTGTACTCCAGCCTGGGTGACAGCAAGACTCTGTCTCAAAAAAGAAAAAAGATAACAAATATCATACATTACCTTTGAAATTCAAAAACATGCCATTTAAAATAAATACGCATTTAACAAAAATTAGGGAATAGTACTGCATACCTTTAAATCTTGACTTAATGATAGAGAGAAAACCCTATTAAAAACATTTGCTTATTGACTTAAAAAATTGAAAGTAGACTAGCAGAAAAGAATTCAGTTCTTTAAGCCGAACCTTTTTGCATTTGGAGAGGTGATCTGTTTTAGTTCATTTAATTTTGTCTAAAGATGACTTCCAGCTTTTAAGGTTGTCTTTTAAATGTGTCTCTAAAATGCAGAAAAGATTTTTTGAACATAAAAATTGCTCTTTAAATAACATTTGATGACTTGTGTATAAAAGAACTGGACACATAGATTTAAAACTTAAAGGCAAAAATGCTTTGCAAAATAGCTTTTAGGTTATATTCTGACCATTTGAAAAATAACTTTAAAAAGTGAAACTAACCTAAGATGAAAGTTACCGTAACTTGTAACTTCATGCAAGGTGTTTAGAGCAAAAGTTGACCATTTTATATCACTGATCTTGACAAGGTAGATTCTACATAGGTCTATTTTGTCTTAAGTCAAATAAAAATGCTCTTAAACCAAACTGTAACAATTCTTAAAATAGAAACTTTCTTGAGGTTATAGGGAACCACAATCTTACAGCCACCCAAAAAGCATTCTACAAGCAGTAATAGGCATCTATTTTGGGTGAAGTATTTTGAGTTCAGTTCCTAGTGACAATGCTGAAGTTACTCCTTTGGGCATTTCTGGGGTTGTGCGAGGAAGCACCAACTTTGTGTGTGGTCTGCATTCTTATAATAATGACATATGACCAAAAAGATCTCAGAAGGCAAGCAGTTAATGCACCCAAATTTCAGTTAGGTCATTGTTCTCTGGATAATGAAATCTTCGAGGGATGACACAAACCCACTTACTTGGATTTATTTTTTTAATTTTAGTGAGTTTCAATGTGATATTATCCCCCTGAAGTCTTTTAAGGAGAACTGATTACTCATTTTAAACAACTGCTTGCCCAAGGAGGTTATTCTTAAATGACTTAGTGCATTGCTCACTATTTACCATTGCCTTGTTTTATGTTTGCACATGATACTGCTGATTTGGTGTTTCTGAGCCAGTCTTCCTGTTAACAGAAGGGCTTATGTTGAACTGTTTCTGGAGGAGAAGGCTTGACATATGGCTTCAATCTCCTTTCTCTGGCGGCGTGTGAAGCCAGCCAGTTGGCAGATTCCAGGTCTGTAGCAGAAATATAGGCTGCTGTTCTTGCACTGAGCTTGGGTTCTGCTGTTATAGCAGAAATGAGCTTCTCACAACATGTGAAATGTAATCTAGTAAGATAGGAAAAGAAGTAGGGCAGGAGTGGCAGAGGTGAGGAGCACATGGAGCCATATGTAGATTACAGATAATATAATATCAAAACAATACAGAGCTAATATTGCCAATTGCTAAACAGGTAGCTATCCATAAAAACAGGAGCTTTCACCATTTCAGTTGTTCACGTAATGTATCATCTGTTCAAAACCCAATATTGTTGCAATATTTGATTCTCTCAGGCTTTAATAATTTTTATGTAAGATGACTATGATCAAAAATACATTATTTCCTATCCATTATTTTTGTATGTGAATTGAACTGGAAGGAGTCAGAAATCTGGGAGTTCTAATATAGTTCCACTGTCTATTAGTTATATGGTATTAGACAACTTATCCTCATTGGACATCAGGCTTCTTATCTGTAAAATAAAAAGTGTGGAATAGATAATCTCTAATTTCTGTATCAACTCTTAAATTTGAAATCCATCATTTACAGTTGCAGCTGGTCCCTCCTGGAGCAGTGGTTCTTTGTTAGACTTCCGAGGAACCTGAAAGACTGAGTTGAAATGTTTGATCATCCTTTAGGTCATTATACTTCTCCCAACTCAATCTTCTTTTCAGGATTTAAGGATTAAACTTCTTAGTTCAAATATATCTGACATATATAAATATAGCCTGAGAAGACAGTGTGGTATTCCATATATTTAAAGAATCATTGGATGAGAAATTATAATAGATAAATCATAGCATAAACTTTTTAAAAATAATTTAATGATTTAGAGCAAGCCATTTTACCTCCTAGGAAGTCAGTTTTATTTATTGAAAAAACATAGTATATTTCCAACTTTTGCATAAAACTTTGTAAATATTGAAAGGGAGAATATTTAAGATAAGAGAGCTTTTAAAACATTAATTTCTATACATGACTACCTTGATATTATATGTTCATTAAAATGACAAAATAATGGGGCAAACTGTTGAAAACCTTAAATCAATTCCTTCTTAAAATAAAGTCAGAATTTGTAAAAGAAAGAAAAATTAGCTGGTTCAGCATGATTTGTTTTTCTATTTAACAGATATTTATTGAATATTTACTATGTACCAGGCACTATTCTCAGTGGAATATATCAGTAAAAAGCAGACAGTGCTCTCCAAGCTCACGGAATTTACATTCTATTAATTTTATTGGCTCCAAAGGAACATGAGTTACTTTTTGATTTTGAAATAAATTTTAGCAAAAATTAATAGCTAAAATGTAATTTAAACTTCTTCTCCAATTTATTACTTTTTTTTTTTTTTTTTTTTTTTCGTGAGACAGAGTCTCGATCTGTCAACCCAGGCTGGCATGCAGTGGCACGATCTCGGCTCACTGCAAGCTCTGTCTCCTGGGTTCACGCCATTCTCCTGCCTCAGCCTCCTGAGTAGCTGGGACTACAGGCGCCCTTCACCATGCCTGGATTTGTTTTGTGGATTGATGACCCAGAGTTAGCTAATTTTTCTTTTTTGTATTTTTAGTGGAGACGTGGTTTCACCGTGTTAACCAGGATGGGCTCGATCTCCCGACCTCGTGATCCGCCTGCCTTGGTCTCCCAAAATGCTGGGGTTACAGACATGAGCCACCACACCCAGCCTTTATTACTTCTAAAAAATATTGTATGTTATTTCTCTAACCATAACTTGCTAAAAAGCCTGCAAATGAATTTTATTAAATAATACAACAGATAGTGGTATTCTCTTCTGGTGAATTTTAACAGGTCTTAGTGTCACAAGATTATGTTTGTTCAACTAGAGGATAGAGCTACAAATATTTCCTTAAAAACATAGAGGTAGCATTAGGAGAAATACCTACTGTCGATGACGGGTTGATGGGTGCAGCAAACCACCATGGCACATGTATACCTATGTAAAAAACCTGCATGTTCTGCACATGTATCCCAGAACTTAAAATATTAAAAAAACTAAAAAAGAAATGATGAAATTTATAATGCTTGGCATCCCATTAAAAAAACAACATAACACATCACAATAATGAAAACATAAAGCAGCATATAAACACATAGGTAGAAAGAAACTTTTTTTATGTGGAATTATTAATTTAGTAATAGTTCTATCCTATCTTATAAAGTATTTAATTTGTCAATCATTTGGGTGGCATCAAACTAGCACATTTCATGTTATGCTTATTTTATTTGATTAGTTATGATAATTATGTCATATACATGTAATACATAATTACTTCAGTTTCATGACTTTTCAAATGATTGAATATTTTAATGCTTTATTGACTATTTTTTAGCTGATAGAGAACTGGTAACTCATTTTTTAAAAATTTGTGAATGGATGTTTTCCTCCTAAAATTCTGACACACATTCTCATTTATCAATCTCTTTGCCAAGAGCTAAGCAGCTGTACATGTTTTAAAATAAAAAGAAGAGTAACTTCCTTTTACAAAAGTTCTGGAAGTTGAAATTTCCATAGCAAGCTCTGTGGTTCATATTGAAAATAAAATTCAATGTCTCTTTTTAAAACTGTCTTTGCTTTGCTGATGCTTTGGCACCTGGTACTAATTGCCTGAGACATTAATTTGTTGATAGCAATTTGTTTGTGGATTGATGACCCAGAGTTAGCCAGAATCTAGGTCTGTCAGGAAGTATTGTGAAATATTTGTAAAAGTGCTCCTAAGGGAGTACTTTTTCCACCTCAAAAAGATTTCCTCATACAACTACAAAAATCATGTGAAAACTGGGCTGTGGCGGAAACCATTTTTTTCTACCCTAAAGTAAATTAGAGATGAATCCAACTTAATACATTTGTGATTGTACATTCTAAAATTTTTGCCCCAGTATTTTAATGTAGCTTTTGCAAAAAAAAAAAAAATGTGGAGAGAACATGCTAGAGTTATGATTTACTTAACTCATACAGTTATGAGGAGCAGTAAGTATCTGCTCATCTTTTTTCCTTTGCTTCTAAATTTTGGCATAATCAATAAAGATTCCTTGATTTAGGACTTTTGTGATTAATGATTTATTTTTCCCAGGGCAGTCATAGGAACTCAATCATGATTAATCAAATTATATCATTTTAAATAAATCTTGATCATACAATTGGAATGTACAAACAACTACACATTGCCATAGAGACCCATCACGTGCCATGAGCACATGAACCCTATGAACTATGAAGATCAACAAGGACTCATTTTTAAAGATCTGTGATTATTTTTCTTCTTTTCAGTAATCTTTATAGATTAAGGAGAAGCTATCTCTTAGAAATTCTCTCAGATAATCATCTCATTTTGTATTTGTACTCTGACAACTTTTATGGTACCCAGATATTAATATAACTAGAAAAATAACCAACTGATCAATCATCGATGTATTATTATTTTTTCTACTGAATGTCCAAATATGTAGTTTGATAGATTACTACTTTGACTAGTTTGGTACTTTACTAACAGAACTAACTTTGCATTTCTCTCCATTGATATTTATCATGGAGGAGCCATTGTTTATTGTTTTAAAGCAAATACAGTATCGAGATTATTCATCATTTGGGTAACTCTGCCAGAAGAATATACATAGTCACAGTAGGCATTAGTCTTATATAACATGAAAAAAGTTAGATCAAAATATCTGGATAAGCCTTGATAATTCATATCTATGAACCCTATGCCCAATCTGACCTTGAACAAAAAAAATTCCACCAAAACTGGCTATGGAGCTCACAAGTAATCATAGGGCTCCGATAACCCTGTTGCTAGCCAGGCTGGGCCTGCAATGAAAGAGAAGCCTTTGATGAAAACCTCTTTCTTTTTTGCAATTCTTTGATAACATTTATAGGCTCTTTGTAGCCTTACAATTGTCACACTTAGAGCTAGAAGTTTTCTATAAGAAAAAGGCATAAGAGGATAAAGAGGTGAATATAGGACTCGGATGTAGCAATGGCAGATTCAGCAGTGGCAAGGTAGATCTTAACAGAAGAGCATCATGAGGAAAAAGTGATTCTGGGGTTAAATAAGGAGAAGAGATTATGAGAAAAGGATAGACTTTGGGTTTAGCAGACTAGGGACTGGAAGAGCTAGAACTCTTCCAGAGAGTTCCAAACTTTCTTCAGAAAAGTTTGGAAAAGTAGTCTTGGTTTGAATAGGAGTCGGGGATTTGTCTTGAAGGTGCATTTTAGAGAAAATAATTTTAACTAGCTGAATGGTTTTCAAACTTTAGCGTGCAGCAAAATCACTTGGAGGGCTTGTTAAAACACAAATTGCTGACTTCCACCTCTAACTCTAGCACTTTTAATTCAGTAGGATTTTCGGGGTGATGCTGAGAATTTGCATTACTAACAAGAGCTTAGGTAAGAATTCTCTTGCTGATTTGAAAACCACTGATATGGAGAATATGTTCCTCTGAGGGGACTGGAGGGTTTAATGTTGATTTTGATGGTGGCAAACCTTGCCTGCAAATGGCTGAATTTTGCATAGCCTCACTTCTCTCATTTACAAAGAGGAAAAATAATACCTTGAGTGTTGAATGAGGCTTAAAGATAATAAATATAGAGTTCTAAAGGCAGTATCTGATTCCTATTAGGAATTCAATAAATGGTAGCTATGGTAAGAAGAATGATATATAAATAAATAATGCAAACAAGAAGACCCAACCATAATACTGGAATTTTAATCACCTTCGGGAGTTCTGAGGTTTCATGAAAACCTCATTATAATCTCTGACTTCATTCCCTTGAAGAATGAATTTTCAGATTTTAAGTTTTTCTTGAGTCTAAAAAAATTTTAAAATTGTAAATGTTTAAAAATTTCTTGATTTTTTATTCAAATACACCTTGTGTAGATTAATTCTAATAATGCCCAAATCACTTAAGCTGATAGTTAAAGTATGTGCAGTTATTTGAAAATATAATCTAAAAAGAAAAATAAACATCAAATTTTCTTGTGAAACCAGTAAAGTATGTTTTTAAGGTGGGGTTAAGGCTAATGGGCAAATGTAAGATTTGTACTATTTTATTTCTTCTCTAATTTAAGCATTTCTATGTTTTATTGTTATAATTGTAGTTGTTTTCTAGTGGTTGCTAATTGCAGTTGTTTTATTATGAACTGATCTTTTACTAAGCCTAGCATATATGGTTCTAATCTTGATTGCCCCATAAAAGTCCATTCCAAAATGAAAGCACGAAAGGATGATTACTTTCAATCCAAACACGTTTTACTTTTTTTTTTTTAAATGAACTATTTATAAAGAATGTTTATTCTTGCCCTCGCACCCCTCCCAGATTCAAATTTCACTTTTAGATTATGAACTTATCAACAACTTAGTTCAAAGAGATTCTTTTCATTGTTCTGAATGACAACTGAAATGATTTAGACATTTTGATGATTAAAGAGCATGCACTCTTCAGTAACACTCCTTACCAAATTAGTCTGTTTTACTTTAGAAATTGTTTTTGAGGCCAGACTTTTTAACTGAGTAACACTTTCTGAAATTATAGGCCATACTCATAGAAAGACCCAGATGTTTTCTGATTGTCTTCTAGGTAAGAAGAAGAGTAAACATGAACACCTGAAAGGCACTGGGCTTTGAATGAGAGATTATAACTAATAGCACACTACTAAAACTTTATCTTGACATGTTCTGATTTCTTCTTTAGTTTTCAAGTTTGTAAGTTCTGGCTTATTTTGGGTATTTTAAAGTACAAGTACAGCATGAATAGTTGGTGATCTACATGCATACTCTGTTCATTTATTTATTCAATGAAGATTTATTGAATACCTTCCATGTTCCATTGCATGCACCATAGAAAGTATTCTATAAATGTATTTTGTGCATATAAAGATGCTAACCACATTTTAAAATATAATCTTTTATTTATTTTTTCCACAATCATTCGTGGACAATTTACCTTATGCTAAGCACTTTTCTGGATTCTGGATTACCAAGGTAAATAAGGCACAAACCTTACTTTCAAGGAGTTGACAGTGTAACAGAGGGAAAACTATAGTCATTAATTAATTATTTAAATATTTAATGAGCATCCACCAAGCATTAGATAGTGATGGAAGGGTGCATCAGCATCCAATCAGACGAGGTTCTTACTCTCATGAAGCCCTCATATTCTATCATGTCGTATTTGGTATATCTAGGAAAATGGGGTGATATAGTCTAAAGTACTAGAGGGAGTGGCTACTTTATCTAAGAATGATGGACAACACTTTTTGGAGGTGACACTTCAGCAGAGACTGGAAGAATGGCCATGAGAATCCCACATAGGAACTAGAAGTTATAGAGATCATCAAGGGGGGTAAGTTCTGAAGTGGGAAAGGATACATAGTGTCTGAAGAGCAGTGTGATAATCCTAGTGTTGGAGAATAATGAGAAATGAGGTGTGAAAGGTGATGTGAGATGAGGTTAGAGAGGGAGGTGAGCCCAAATCATACAAGGCATTACAGGCCATGGGGGAACTTTATATGTGTATCATAAAGTAATAGGAACATATTAATATGCAAATTAGCATGAGCTAGTCTGATGACATTTTAAAAAGATCGCTCTACAGGCTTCAGGAAATATGAGTTGGAAAGAAGCCAGAGTTGAAGAAGGGAGATGAGTTAGGAGGGTATTGTAATCAGTAAGACCAGAAATTATTTTGGTGTGGACTGAGATAAGTGGTAGTAAAGGATATAAAGAGAAGTGGGTATATTTTGGCTATATTTTACAAATGAGACCAATGGGGTTTGTTGATGGATAGAATAAAAATTGTTAAATGTGGTAATTTGTTATACATGTTATGCTAAATGGCCCAAATGAAAAAGTGATGACTCCTTCTTGGGGTATGCATACTGCCAGGGAAACCATGAAGAAAGATGCTTGAATTGAGTCTGTAGGGTGAGTTTATGTTCACAGGCAGTCAGGGCCGGTGGAAAGGCAGAGGAAGGGTAATTCAGACAGATGCACTAGCATGAGTAAAGTCATACAGAAGACAGCAGAGTAGTGGGTGGGGACAAATGGCAAGAGGTGAGTCAGGCCACGCAGTTCCTAATGAGAATTAAGGTGTTATTGGCCGGGCGCGGTGGCTCAAGCCTGTAATCCCAGCACTTTGGGAGGCCGAGACGGGTGGATCACGAGGTCAGGAGATCGAGACCATCCTGGCTAACACGGTGAAACCCCGTCTCTACTAAAAAATACAAAAAAAACTAGTCGGGCGAGGTGGCGGGCGTCTGTAGTCCCAGCTACTCAGGAGGCTGAGGCAGGAGAATGGCGTGGACCCGGGAGGTGGAGCTTGCAGTGAGCTGAGATCCGGCCACTGCACTCCAGCCTGGGCTATAGAGTGAGACTCCGTCTCAAAAAAAAAAAAAAAAAAAAAAAAAGGTGTTATCTGGTAGTATATGGAGAGATTCATTATCTGGAAGAAGAGGTAATGCAGCATAATTAGAGAGTGGAGAAAGTAGTAAATTTTCCTACTTGTAGGAAATCGACCAAGTTCATCATTTAGTTGCAGCTTAATCAGTTTTGAATACCATTAGTTTAAATATTCACAAATTTTTATAATATGAAAACTTTAAGTTCTCTAAATTGTTAATGTTCTGCAAGCCTATTATTCATTACTAATGAAGAACATGTTCCCTAGGAAAAAAATTAACTTCGTTATTCGAGACAAAGACTATAATACAAGGAGTGTATAGATAATTTATATATAATTAAAACATATTTATTTCACATCTTACTCTCAAGTTTCATCGTACTAAGCTAGCTGCTAGTTAAAAATTAACAATGGTTAAATCATAGTTTATTTCATTTTCTCTTCTGTGATCTGTAGGTATGGTAATAATAATTGAAATGACTACAGTAGTCTGGAATCTTCAAACCATGTAATTAATCTGTGCTTTTTTAAAGGCTTCTTTTTTGTGAAAGATGTTTTGTTCATTTTTTTTTTTTAATGTAAAAGGTAAATTTAAGTCTGTTTCTATAGTGTGAGAGTTTCTCGATGGAGAATTTTGAAGGTAATTGTAAGTGAAAATGGAATTATAACATAAATTATCTTGAGACTATAATGAGATAAAAGTGTTTTATACCACAAAAGCTACAATAACATTCATTTCAGCATGACCAGCATGTCAAGCACTCTCAAGGTAATGAATGCATTCCAGAAGATTGTCTGTATTTTTTCCACACTTTAAATAGCAGGAAGATGTTTGAAACAATTTACTGTGGCATCAAAGGCGTTGTGATGGGTGTTACCCTCACAATTCTGAGGCAGAATTTAGCTTTGGCAAAGAGTGGGTATTTTAATGAGTACTAGCTTACATTTTTCTTGGCATTAGGTTTATATAGGGCCATATTTGTTCCTCTTAGGAAAAAGATACAAAAATGCAAAGAATGCCTATAATGGTTAACCAAAATGAATGTCCATTGCTGTTAGGTATTATAAAGAACACCAGGTAGCATTTTGTGAAAGATTTAGTGTCTTGTTGGTACCCTGTGGTTGTTGTTTAAGTGAAATAAACCATTTTTGAAGATGTGAATGGATTTTTGTGAGTATTTTATTATTTGCAACAAGTAAAAATTCAGAATCATATGTTGGCAAAAGTTAATGAAAGTAGTCAGCAGTTTGACTTGCTGGTATTCTGATATGTGACATTTGTGCACAAGAAGAGTTACTGTTGTTTAAGTGGTAAATAATTGAGTTTCCTAAGATAAAACCCAGGGAAACCTGGTGGACTCCATTAATTTCACCTGGAATTATTTTTATGTGATGCACAGGTAGATTAAGGAAACAAACTAAGTTGAACAAATTCAGTTTATATAAAGCTTTGATAATAACTTTAGAAAGCAATTGATGCAGAGACACTGAGTTTTCATTACCTTTATGAGAAAATGAAAGAATATATCTTAGTTTTTTAGAGAAGAAAATGTATCTCAATACATGCCATAGGGGGATAAGGGATACATTTCTTTCCAAGATTATGGAATTAATTGTACAAAAATCTCTTAACATTTGTCGGAATTGTTATAGCCTTTCTGTGAAGTATCCTCCTTCCACAGTCTTCTTATGTTCAGCCCTATCGTGTGCTGATATTTGGTATCACTTTTCAAATTAGTGTAAGCTATAATTTTAAAGCTCAGTTTTAATTATTCTTAATAATTTGAGAGGTTTTTGTGAGTCCAAGTAACACAGGAACCTAGTCCTAAAATAGAAGTAAGAATATGTTTTGTTATCAGCACTAAAATTATGGTATTTTAGTCTACATTGAACACATATAATTTAAAGGATATAAATATAATTTGAAGCATATTCACATTTTATCAGGGATGCAATGAGGTATGTGGTATAGCATTATCGTATTGTAGCACCTCCCTCAGATATTTTCTTGGGCACCTACTGTGTGCCTAGACTGTATGAGGTGTCATTGGAAAAGAAATTATCATTGAGATGCAGTTTCCTCTCTATGAGCTTCTGAGGTAGTAGGGTCAAATCATTTTTTTATAGGAAATTTGAAAGATTCAGAAAATTTTAACCATCAGATAGAACAAATTTCAAATGGCTAAGCAAAGATGGAAATGTCTGGGGCATATTAGAAAAGAGTGAGCAAAGCAGTTTGGCAAGAGAAAGGCTTCTGTAGAGGGCATGAGGTGAGACTGGGGCATAGGGCTGGGTTTCCTGTGGAAGACTTTCACTAGGAGACAGAAAGGTTCTTAGTTCTCTAGTGATTAGAGTAGTGAGTCCTTAATTCTCTAGTAATTTTTGAAATTAAATCAAAAATTTTTGAGTATGGTAGTGACATAATCAATTTTTTTTAGACAGATACAATTTTCCATAGTGTTCAAGACAAATTTGATTTAGAAAATTATTCAGGGTACTAAGACCATGTGGAATTTTCTGCAATAATCTTGGTAACAGGTAGCAAGGATCTAGTGGTGGTAGGAAAATGGAGAAATGAATGCTGACCACAGCGGTCCTAGGAAATTTGACTATGGAAAGCTGGGGATCACAAAGGCTATAACATCTTTTCTTTTTATGTCAAGAATTTGTCTTTTACTTTAATAAAGATATATCTATAAAAATTTTACATCCAAATGAAATTTTACTCCTTGTGAAATAAATTGAATTCTCTTGTTTGTGCATAAAACTTAAAAAGGAAAATAGAAAAAAGGTGCTATCACTTAGCAATTTAACCTGTTGATCGTTGAGTATTCAGCAAAGAACAATAAAAGTACGAGTAATGAGGTTAATTAATCTAATGAATGTGTTTTTGTGCCATTATGTCTATTGGTTTAAATGAAAGTTATTGAGGTAATGTTGATGGTTTGTTTACTTAGTAATTTCTCAATATTTATGATTTTCTTCCTCAATATGAACATCGTGACCCATACACTAATAATAAAAATTTCACGCACAGATGGAGGTGAGGAGCATTTCTCAGTTTGTATTGAACACTTGGAGAATTAACAAGAAGAGCAAATAAAATAAAGCTCTTACTTTTTATTAAAGAAGGTTTGCCAATGAAGTAAAAACTCACTGAAAAGGAAGCTCAGGCTTTTTTTAATCGTTGTGAACCAATAAGATGTAAATGCCATCCATATTAAATCCAAAATACACATTGTATTTCCCTGTAATTTCTTCTCTGAACTCTGTTTGTATCTTTTGGCTCATATGTGGATTAGTATTTGCTGTCTAGAATGGCAAGCCTTGATCATTAGCAAATAATAATATTTCTCAAATTACACCTTGACATTTATTCTGATGTATTTACCCCCAGTCAATCTATTTCATAATAAAACCTTGGGAAAGGCATCACAAACAGTTGGAGCTTTTGAAAAGTACATTTGCAATAAAAATATAAGACCATGTTTTTCCAACAATTCTCAGGTTTCAAATAGAAAGTAAGCTGAGTGTAAATTAAAATAGATAGTATTTAATTACTGAAAGCACAGTAAACATTTGTGTGAATATATATAACATGATTATAATGGTAGCTCTTTAGAGTGATTTGGGTATATGGCACATTTTCCATTACACTGGTTTAATCTCATTTTATCTTTGAAGAGAGCAAGCACATGTTAATCAGGTGTCAGCCCACTATCCTCTTACTTCTCTTCCCTGCATTTTAGCCTCCATGTTCCTGCCTGAATGTGGGCATAATTTATCTTTACAACATTGTACTCGTTTCATGATGTACTCAACACTCTGAAACTAGGGCTTGTCTTACTACTAGACTTTGAGCTGACTCACTACATGTGTGAGATCTAACTGCCTTTCTCAATTAATTTTTCTGAACTTGCTACTTTGTGCACTCAGCAACAGCTGAAAGACCATTTATGTTTATCTGAACTCTTATTCTTCTCCTCTTGACAAGCTCAGTTCGTTGGCTTGTGTATCCTGGATATAACTGTGGAACTTTATGGACTGATGGTGCCTTTTCCTTATTTTCTGTTTTTGTTAAATCAGTAAAAATAATAACGAAATTCCTAGAGTCTAAGATGTTGCTGATTAAGTTATCTTCATTTTAGAATCTTGCTGTGCAATATATGCAACAATTTATTATATGCCTGAGCTAATATATATTGATTCTTTCTAAAAAAGCCACTATGACTAGTGCCATAATCATAGTTTTTGTCTATGCCTTCTTTCATAATGCATACCAGATTCATTATTTATGAGGCTTAATAGTTTAGAAGATTATGAAAATATCTTCTTAGCTTAATATATGAAGTATTGATTTCTGACAGACTAATACTTTGAGGCCTTATGTAGTATGTAAGCTTCCTCTGCAATGACCCTCCCACAAGTCAGAATGAAGACATTAAATTTTCATTTGGTGTGGTCATCAGAAACTTAAATCTTCAAGATTCTTGATTTGAGATTCAAAACCTAGTGCATGGGTGATGAAGAAAATTTCAAAGTACTATTAAAATGAGGCAATCGGATAAGTTGGCCTGAACCCTTATCTAGTGTGGTCAACCATTCTAGTTTGCCTAGTACTGGGGCTTCCAGGACCTGGAATTTCAGTGCTGAAATTGAGAAAGTGTAATTGAAAAGTGGGGGAGCGTCATTTAGTTTTGTTCCTCTCTGCCATGTTTTTGCTGTAGCCCAGAAATAAGGTGTAAAGCCTTAATTAGGATTCAAATTAAGTATTTTTTGTGAGATATAGTAATGCTGTCTGCTTTATACCTCATTTTAAAATTGTATCTTAAACTGTCTAATTGAAATATTTGTAGGCTATTTTATAATATTTTCTGAGTTATACATTTATAGTTTTTATAATACAGTTATGTCTTGCTTAATGACAGGTATGCTTTCTGAGAAATGCCTAGTTAAGCAACTTCCTCCTTGTGCAAACATCATAGAATGTACCTACACAAAGCTAGATAGTATAGCCTACCACATACCTAGGCTGTGTGGTATAGCTTATTGCTCCTAGGCTACAAACCTGTACGGCATGTTTCTGTACTGAATAATGTAGGCAATTGTGACAATGGTATTGGTGTGTCTAAAAATATCCAAACATTTAAAAGGTATAGTAAAACTATGGTATAAAATATAAATATGGGTACACCTGTATAAGGTAGCTCCATTACCTAATGGGCTTACCATTCTATATGTCTGTCATTGACCAAAACATTGTTATGCATGATTGCGTATTAGTATTATCTCTAAAATATGGACAAAGACAAAATTCCATAATATATCACAAAATGGCAAATTCTGGTTCTAAAACCTGTTGCGGGAAGCCAGGGACCCTGAACGGAGGGACCGGCTGAAGCAGAGGAAAAACATAAATTGTGAAGATTTCATGGACATTTATTAGTTCCCCAAATTAATACTTTTATAATGTCTTACACCTGTCTTTACGGTAATCTCTGAACATAAATTGTGAAGATTTCATGGACACTTACCACTTCCCCAATGAATATCCTTGTGATTTTCTATGCCTGTCTTTACTTTAATCTTTTAATCCTGTCATGTTCTTTGTAAGCCAGCAGGATGAATGTCGCCTCAGGACCCTGTGATTGTGTCAACTGCACAAATTGTTTGTAGAGCATGTGTGTTTGAACAATATGAAATCTAGGCATCTTAAAAAAACAAAACAAAACAAAAAACAGGATAACAGTGATGTTCAGGAAACAAGAAAGGTAACTTTGAACTGTCTGCCGGTGAGCCGGATGGAACAGAACTGTATTCCTCCTCTTTCATAAGCAAATAGGAGAAATATCACTGAATTCTTTTTCTCAGCAAGGAACATCCCTGAGAAAGAGAATGCGCCCTGAAGGTAGGCTTATAGACAGCCCCTTTTTAAGGCGTCCAGTCTTTTATGGTCAAAGCCGAAGGGATGAAATAAGCCCCGTCTCCTATAGCGCTCCCAGGCTTATTAGGACGAGGAGAATTCCCACCTAATAAATTGTGATCAGACAGGTTATCTGCTCTCAAACCCTGTTTCCTAAGACGTTATCAATGACAATGCATGCCTGAAACTTCATTAGCAATTTTAATTTCACCTCATCCAGTGGTCCTGTGATCGCACCCTGCCTCCATTTGCTTTGTGATATTTTATTACCTTGTGAAGCATGTGATCTCTGTGACCCACACCCTATTCATGCACTTCCTCCCCTTTTGAAAATCGCTAATAAAAACGTGCTGGTTTTACGCCTGGGGAAACATCACGGATCCTGCTGACATGTGATGTGTCCCCTGGACACCAGGCTTTAAATTTCTCTCTCTTGTGCTCTTTCCCTTTATTTCTCAACCCAGCCGAGACACTTAGGAAATAGAAAAGAACCCACCTTAAACATCGGGAGCGGGTTCTCCCGATAAAAACCAGAATTCGCTCCTTTTTTATTGCATTCCCTCCCTCTCTCTGTTCCTCCCTCTCTTCCTTCCCTCTTTCCTTCCTTCCTTTTTTCTTCATACTGAGGTTTTCAATTGTCTGTTCTATGAAAGTTACTCATGTGAAGTCTTTAGTAGAAAAGGACCATTCCATCCAGGAATAAAAATGATTAAGTGGATTCTTGACTTAAATTTATTTTAAAATGCTTTCTTTTTGGTACAGTACTATATTAAGTGTTGGAATATATCAGTTCTATATTGTATTTTTAGATTTGGTCAAACCAAAGGCCCTGATACAGCAAGAATAAAAATACATCATGTTCAACAAAAGCCAATGTTTGACCTGAGTCACCTATGATGTGGCTGGCAGTATACAAAAGGTTTATATTTTTTAAATTTTATTTGGTAGTTGATAAAAAGTAATCATATATATTCACAGGGTTCATAGTGATATTTTCATACATAAAACATATAGTAATTAGATTAGGATAATTAGCATATCCATCATCTTGAACGTTTATCATTTCTTTGTGTTGGGAACATTCAATATCCTCTTTCGAGCTGTTAAAAACTACATAATACATTACTGTTAACTATAGTCGTACTACAATGCTGTAGAACACTAACTTATTCTTCCCATCTAGCTGTAATTTTTTATCCTTCAATAAATCTCTATCTCTCCTTTCCCCCTACCCTTCTCAGTCTTTAATATCTTCTGTTCTACTTTTTACTTCTAGAAGATCAATTTCTTTTTTAGCTTTCACATATGAGTGAAACATGCAGTATTTAATTTTTTGCTACTGGCTTATTTCACTTAACATAACGTTCTGCAATTCTAGCCATGTTGCTGTGAATGATAGGATTTCATTATTTTGTATTGCTGAATAGTATTCCCTTTTGTATATATACCACATTTTCTTTATTCATTAAGCTGTTGCTGGACACCTACATTGATTCCATATCTTGGTTATTGTGAATAGTGCTGTAATAAACATTGGGGTACAGATGTCTCTTTGATATAATGATTTCCTTTTCTTTTGATAATTCTCAGTAGTGAGTTTGCTGGATCATATATTAGTTCTAGTTGTAGTTTTTGAGGAACCTTCATACTGTTCTCCATAGTGGTTGTACTAGTTTACATTCCCACCAACAGCCTTTAAAGGCTCTTTCTTCCACATCCTTGCCAGCATTAATTATTTTTTTCTTTGATAATAGCCATCCTAACTGGTATGAGATATGTCAGTGCGGTTTTGATTTTCACTTCTCTGATGATTAGATTTTCATATAGCTGTTGGCCATTTGTGTGTCTTTTTTTGAGAAAGGTCTATTCAGATTATTCGCCTATTTTTATTCCTTTTTTTTTTCAGTTGAGATGTTTGAGTTCCTTGTCTATTCTGGATGGATATTAATCCTCTGTAGGATGAGTAGTTTGCAAATATTTTCTTCCACTTTTTAGGTTTTCTTTTCATTCTGTTGATTATTTCCTTTGCTGTGCAGAGCTTCTTAGTTTGATACAATCCTGTTGTTTTTGTTTTTGCTTTTGTTGCCTGTGTTTTTGAGGTCCTTTTAATAAAATGTTTACCCAGACCAATATCCTGAAGTGTTTCCTCTACGTCTTCTTTTAGTAATTTTACCATTTTGGGTTTCACATTTAGTCCTTTGATCCATTTTGAGTTATTTTTGTATAGGGTGAGAGGTGGAAGTCCAGTTTAATTCTTCAGCATGTCACTATCCAGTTCTCCCAGTACCATTTACTTAGGAGATTTCCTTTTGCAAATGACTGTTCTTGACACCTTTGTTAAACATCAGTTGGCTGTAGATAAGTGGATTAATTTTTGAATTCTCTATTCTGTTCCATTCATCTATGTGTATGTTTTTATGCCAGTACCATGTTGTTTTGGTTATTACACATTTGTAGTATATTTTGAGGTCTGGTAGTGTGATACCTCCAACGTTGTTATTTTTGTTCAGGATTGCTTTGGCTATTTGGGGTCTTTTATGGTTCCATTCACGTTTTAGAATTGCTTTCTGCATCTGTGAAGGATGTCATGGGTATTTTAATAGGGATTATGTTGACTTTTTTAGATGAATTTGAGTAGTATTCTCATTTTAATAATATTAATTCTTTCAGTCCATGAGTATAGAATGCCCTCCTATTTTTTGTATTCTGTTCAGTTTCTTTCATTAGTGTTTTGTAGTTTTCCATGTAGAGTTCTTTCACCTCCTTGGTTAAATTTATTGCTAGATATATTATTTTTTTGGAGGTAGCTATTCTAAATGGGATTACCTTCTGGATTTCTTTTTTAGCTGGTACATTGTTCATGTATAGAAACACTACTGACTTTTGTTGGTCAATTTTGTATCCTGCAACTTTACCGAATTAGTTTCTCAGTTCTAAGAGGTTTTTGCTAAAGTCTTTAGGCTTTACTATATATAAGATCATGACATCCGCAAGATGTTCAACATATGCAAATTAATAAACATCATACATCACATCTATAGAATGAAGGACAAAAATCACATGATAATCTCAATAGATGGAGAATAAGTTTTTTATAAGATTCAATATCTCTTTATGATAAAACACTTAGTAAATTAGGTATGGATAAAAATACTTCAATGCCCTAAAGGCCATGTATGACAAATCCACACGTAACATCTTGTTGAATGGAGAAAAGCTCAAAGCTTTTCTTCTAAGAACTGGAACAAAACAAGGATACTCACTCTGACTACTCTTATTCAACATAATACTGAAAGTCCTAGCCAGAGGAATGATGCAAGATAAAGAAATAAAGAATATCCAAATTATAAAGGGTAAGTATTGACCTCTGACCTCTGAGGGTTTGATGTGATCAGAACTAAAAATATAGATTTCTTGGATGCTAATAATATTAATTGTTTCCATAATTGGGGAGACTTTTCAGTATTTTTTTGCTTTAATTTAAAAATAAAAGTTTAAGGTGGTTTTCCACCTAAAGTTAGGAAATATCATTAGTCATCTTCCTTATCATAATTGTGAGGCTTAAAAGTAACAGACTTTTCTCCAAAGAAGACATCTAAGTGGCCAAGATGTATACAAAAATTATCATCATCACTAATTATTACAGAAATGCAAACAAAATTACAATAACATCACCTCACACCTGCCAGGATGGTTATTATCAAAGAACAAAAGATGAGTGTTGGCAAGGATGTGGAAAAACTGGAACCCTTGCCTACTGCTTGTGGGAATGCAAAATATAGCAGCCAGTGTAGAAAATAATATGAAGATTCACCAAAAGTTAAACATAGAACTTTGATATGGTCTGGAAACCTCATTTCAGAGTGTTTATTCAAAATAATTAAAATCAGAATCCCAAAAACATATTGGCATTCCCATGTTTATTTCATTTCAGCACTATTAATAATAGCCAAGATGGAAAAACAACCTGCTCATTGACTGTTGAATGGATTAAAAATGTGGTAGACACATAATGATATACTATTCAGCCTTAAAACAAAGAAACCTGGCAATATATTTCAACATGGTTGAATCTTGAGGACATTAAGCTAAGTGAAAATAACCAGGGATAGAAAGACAAAAACTGCATGATTCCACTTATATGGAGTATCTAAAATAGTCAAATTCATAGAATCAAAAAGTAGCATAAATAATGCTTGCCAAGGGCTTGGGGCAAAGGAAATGGGGAGTTGAGTTACTGATCTATAGGCATAAAGCTTCAGTTAAGCAAGATAATTAAGCTCTAGTGATCTGACATACAAACATTATATCTGTAGTAAGCTATAATGTTTTGTACCTTTGTACATAATGTTTTGTACATTTGCAAATTTGTGAAAAGGATAGATCTCAGAGTAATAAAGATTATGAACATTAAAACTCTTGTATTTACTAATATAGTAGGAAAATATTTATATTTTTCTTTTTATATAAGTATGATTTACTAGTATTTCAGATGGGATATAAATATCTATGCCAACCAATCCAACAATTTTTATTCCTTATTTTAAAAGCATTTTTCAGCATAGTGTAGGTGTTTTCAACAATTTTTTCTATATGCCTAGTCTAACCATTTATCTGAACTAAACTATTGGCTTAGAAAATTGAAGTGAAGAGGTCAACTAGGGCCTCTGTAGGAGCTAAATGACTCAGAATCTAACCAGCAGACTGTAGCTTCATTTCCTCTAACACCAAAATAGTCTCTTTATTGAAAAAGATCAGTCACCAAGAAACATGTTATTTTTCTCACACATAGATGGTGCTGACCCATGATCATAAACACCTTTACTCAGTTTTCACCAATGACTGGAATTTACTGAGTTTTCACCAATCTATCCATGTCTGGTCCCCAGATACTTTCTATTTCTAGAACTCTAACTAGGGTTTTGGGTGGAGTGAAGTCCTAAACAAGAAGCTGTTGTTATTGTGTGTAACCAAGCATGTTAATATTTAGAAACAAAACATGTTGGCTGACTAGACTTTTCATATTTCAACTGATTAATTAGTTAGTATTGTGAGTGAAGACAATAGAACCTGACTTGGACCCTTTTGCTTGCCCAACATCCCACAGACGTGATCACTCTGGGATACTGAGCGTTTCATTGCATCATCTTCGCATCTGTTTTCCTTTTTGAATGGAAAGGAAGACACCAAAATTTATTGACAATCTAGTATATGCAAATTATTGGGTTAGTCATAATTGATATATTATTTAATCCCCCCATCCCAGTGAAAATTGGATTATCTTTTACACAGCAAAAAGATAAAGGTCAGATATGTTATACGACTCTAGATCTCATAAGTAAGTCATCAAGTCACCATGGTCTTGTGACTGAAGCCTAGTTCAAAATTATTTAGTATTTAAGTCAAATGTTCTTTATATATAAACTTGTTCTGAAATTAATAGTTACTTTTCTGTAATCCCAGCACTGTGGGAGGCTGAGGCAGGTGGATCATTAAGGTCAGGAGTTCAAGACCACCCTGGCCAATATGGTGAAACCCCATTTCTACTAAAAATGCCCCAAATTAGTTCAGTGTGATGGTGAGCACCTGTAATCCCAGCTACTCAGGAGGCTGAGGCACAAGAATCACTTGAATCTGGGAGGTGGAGTTTGCACTGAGCAGAGATGATGCCACTGCACTCCAGCCTGGGCAACAGAGCAAGACTCCATTTTAAAATAAAACAAACAAAACAAAGAACTAACTTTATAATAGTCTTAATATTAACCTTACACTATCGTGGCTGCCACAGAGAAAGGTAAATATTAGTTCTTTGGAAGGACAGAATACATATAGCACCTCTCTTAAAAGATTGTCATAGAATTGAGTCATGAGATTAACCAATGTTCTCTTTGGTTTAAAAAATTATTAATTAAGTTGTGTTGGGGTATTGCTGTTGCCCAGGGTAGAGTGCAGTAGCATGATCATGGCTCACTGTGGCCTTCAACACATGGGCTCAATTGATCCTCCCATGCCAACCTCCCTAGTAGGTGGAATTGCAAGTGTGTGCCAACATGCTTGGCTAAGTTTTGTTGTTGTTGTTGTTATCGTTGTTAATTTTTGTAGAGATGGGGTCTCACTGTGTTTTCTAAGCTGGCCTTGAACTCCTGACTTCAAGCAATCCTCCCATCTCAGGCTCCCAAAGTGCTGGAACTACAGGCATGAGTCACTGTGCCTGGATTTTCCTTTTGTATAGAACATATTGACATGTGTAGGTGAAGATTTAGAAATATACAAAATATACTCCTTCTGTTGTTTATATTATTTAGTGAAAACCTATTACCTAGAATTGATATTTAAAAGTTATAAATATATTTTTATAATTTTACTAAGGACTACATGACGTTGAAAGCTTCAAGGCCCATGTAAATCATAGGAAAAAGTATATATTTTTGGTTGGTTAAGATAATGCAGTTTTATTAAAAACAACTTGGCTATTTTTAATGATATGACAAAATTAGTATAACACAGACACTTTACTACATCATTTATACTGGTTGCTTCTGAAGATCATCAGGACCACTCTCTTCAGAGACAAGAGGAAAAAATGTACTCATTATATGAAATTTGAAAACATCTGGATATTCCTTCCAGGGTTCTCTCTCACCCAGTTTGACTCAATTACATCAGATATGCCTACTTTTGCTCTCTAAGACTATGTTGGTAAAATTTCATGAGACATAATTATTTTTATATAAATTATCTAAATAAGAAAGGTGGTTATTTCTTCAATTTGGAATACTGTATCTATGTCTGTATGGTTTAGATTATAAGGTCTTCTCAAATCTTTGCATTTAAGATATTTGTCATAAGCATTTGGTAAAGAAATCCCATAACAGAATTTATGGCAACCCATAGAGAAGGACATCCAACAGAAGGATCAACATGAAAACAGAAGTAGAGGACAGTGGACATGAAGGCACAGAGGCATGAAGATTTTAGGACTAAGGAAAATCTGAAGGTCAATAACCTGTAAGAGAAAAACAATAAATTTTGAGGGATCACCTTGAGTCAATGGTTCAGAATGAGTTAAAGAGTTTTGATATTCATTTAAGTAGAAACAGGCCAGATTACTGGTAGATGGCTCTAGACCAAACATTTGGCCATGATCTTAGCAGCTAGAAATGGAAAGATAGATAAAGTGTTAGACTTCATGCGTGGAGAGAGGGTGGTGGTGAAAGAATGGAATTTCTAGTTAATGGGAGAACTGGGTCCTGGGAAACTTGGAAATTGATTAGAATATTAAAAACAAATATTATAACTCAGATAACATGTCAGGGAAATTCTTTCACCTGGGAAAGGAAAGTTCCACATACTATCCATTTTATTTTATCCTTATCTTTATTCTTGTCATATACACTCTTCCACTTATACAGTGGATCTTATTAATTTTGCTTTTGAAAACATTCTATATCTGTATTTATTCTCCTTTTTTCCTACATTAATGATGTCTACCTCTTCCCTGAATATTCCTATCAACATTCAAAGATTCAAACAAAATCCAGGATATTTCAATATAATCAAAGCAAAAACTTCCTTTATCACCCGTCTGCATCCAGATTCTACCACACTTCAATATTTTCCTTAATAGGATAAAATGAAGAAACAACAACAACAACAAAAATCCAGCTCAAGAGTTTTTTAATTTCCAGTCTTCACTTCTCAACTTCCCATTTGTTCTCTAGTAGTCTAGTTTCCATCCGCATTCCTGTCCAAAATTATTACTTCATGGACACCAGTGATTTCTGTATTATCAAATACATAGGGTACTTCTCTGTCTTCATTTCCCTGTACTTAGTAGTATCCAACACAGATGATCACTCACTCAGTATTGAAACTATTTTCTCTTTTGACTTCTAGGACAGTATATTCTCTTGGCTATCCAGGTAAGGAATAAGTAAAGGAGATTACTAGATGTCTTTTCAATGCAATACTGCATCTTCTGGGATTGTCTGGTTCGGTGGGGCTTCTGAGCTACTTTACAATTGGGATTTACAGATAACTGAAAGCAATATAAATAAATCCTATCTGTAGACATGAAAATAAGTTCTATATAATTGGGGATACAATTCTCACCTTTACCCCCCTCTAAAATTATATTTTGGGTCCATTTGTATATTTATTTTAACATTCCTTTCTTTACTCCATATATACTTTGACTTCTTTGGATTAGTTGTGACATCTGTATGAGTCTTTGTTGATTAATGAATTAAATAAAATTTTATATGTATTTATTTTATGTCTATATAAGATTGATAGTTTTAGCTTTTAACTTTTAAAAACTATTTTTTAACACACACTCTCCTTCATATGACTCCTTGATATGAACACAGCTTCTAGGTCTCGTTGGCTGGCTTCTACTCTACTGATAGTTTTTGCTCTGTCTCTGTTTTTCTTTGTAAGTGGTCTCATTCAGTGATCCTCAGTTTTCAGTGATATCTTTATGCTTATTATTCCCAGTCATTTATAGCCGTGACCTCTTACTTGAACTCCAGAATTATATATCAAATTCCTTATTGTATATCTATGTCTTATCAATATTCCACCTTTTACAAGAAGCAAATGGACTTCTTGATTTCTGTTTCCTTTTTATCCATAAAAACAGCAACAACATAAGCAATCCAACAGAAAACAATGTGCTTCTCTCCCACTTCCTCATTTCAATAAAATCAGTATCATATATCCAATTGCTTAAGTAAGAAACTCAAGTACCCATATTACCTTATCTATCAATAAGCTCTGTCTTTTCTACCCTAAAGTATCTCAAAATTGTTACATGGTTTCTTTTCCTTGTAGCTACCATATCATCTCTTCCTTGGACCATACTAACAACATCTAATAACAATAGCTTCTGTTAATACTTTGTCTTGCTCATTACTTCTATTCTTGTCCTTCCATAGTCCCTTACTACCAAGCAGTCAGATGGATTTTCAAAACATAAATCTCATGAATTCACTTTAATGCCCTTCAATACCTCCCAATTTTATTTGGACTAAATTTCAAATACCTTATTTTGGTTTACATAGTTCTTTTTCTACCTTCTTAAATCATTTCTCTTACTAACCTTTGTCTCATTTACTATATTCCAGCTCTTCTGGATTTGTTTCTTTTCCTTGAGTTATCACACATCTTTCCCACCTCTGGGACTTTACACTTGATTTTTCCTTTATCTAAAGTACATTCTATCTGACTTTTCATAAGTTTGACTCTTTCCTGTTTGAATCTGGAAAAAGCATCTTCAGATTCCAAACCACCCTCTTCAAAGAGGCCTCCTCTTACCCTACATAAATGAGCCTCGTGTCTTGTTACTTTCCATCATACCGCTCAGTCTTTTTCCTTCTCAGGATTTACCACAAATCAAAATATCTTTCCTATAATTTTAGAAACTGACCTTAACTATTCATAGTCTGCTCACTTCTGGCTTCCCCCTCCCCCATTCTATCCCTTACCCATAGAATGCCATACTCCAGGGAAGTAGGTAGGTGCCTGCCCTTCTCATTTTGTATTTCCTACACCCTGGATTCTCCCTGAATCATGAAAGATACTTAAAATACTTTAAAAAGTGAATTAATAAATGAAGTACTAATTCTATACTTTTGATGCAATTGTTTGTTGATATCAACCTTCTTTCTCTGCTATAGGAGATGAAATGGAATGCAATTGTTTTTACTTGCTGTTGTATTCCACTATCGACTGGTCCATAGTCGGTGCTCAATAAATACTTTTAAATAAATTAGTGAGCAAACTAAAAAAAAAAAAAAAAAAAAAAAAACCCCAAAGTCAGAACAGATTCTCAAATGCCACTTTACTGCCATAGGCTGGCTGGCTTATTGTTTCATTATTGGGGGCCAAATAAATGCCAAATTCTGGGGTAGAACTGATTCTGAAGATGTGAAGAATTAAGTATAGTAACTGGTTAGAGGAGAAAGTGAAAAACTGGCAGGCTGCAATACTACGTTTAGTTTCTAGGTCCCCTTTTAATGCTTAGGTTTTGTTTTGTTTTGTTTTGTTTTTTTACTTTTATTTTAGGTTCAGGAGTTCTTACGCAGGTTTGTTATGTAAGTAAACTGTGTGTCTTGGGGGTTTGGTATACAGATTTTTTTTTGTCACCAATATGCATAGTATTATGTTATTAGTAATAAGCATATTAACTAATAGGTATTTTTTTCTGATCTTCTTCCTCCTTCCACCTTCCAACCTCAATGTCTGCTGTTTGTCTGTGTCCATGTGTTCTCATTGTTTAGTTCCCACTTATAAGTGAGAACATGTAGTATTTGGTTTTCTGTTCCTGTGTTAGTTTGCTTGGGATAATGGCTTCCTGCTCCTTCCGTGTTACAGCGACAACATGATCTCATTCTTTTCAATGGCTGCATAGTATTCTGTAGTGTTATATATATACCACCTTGTCTTTTTCCAGTCTAACATCGATGGGCATTTAGGTTGATTTCATGTAGTTGCTGTTGTGAATAGTGCTGTAATGAACATAGGTGTGCTTGTGTCTTTGTGATAGAATAATTTATATTCCTTTGGTTATATACCCAATAATGGGATTACTGGGTGCAATGATAATTCTGTTTTAAGTTCTTTGAGAAATCACCACACTGCTTCCATAATGACTGAACTAATTTACACTGCTACTAGCAGTATATAAGTTGTTCCCTTTTCTCCACAACGTTGCCAGCATTTATTTTTTGATCTCTCAATACTAGCTATTCTGACTGGTGTGATTTTGATTTGCATTTTCCTAATAATCAGTGATGTTGAGTATTTTTTTCATATGCTTGTTGGCCACATGCATGTCTTCCTTTGAAAAGTGTCTGTTTATGTCCTTTGTCCACTTTTTAATGGGGTTGTCATTTGCTTGCAAATTTGTTTCTTATAGAGTGTGAATATTAGACCTTTGTCAGATGGATAGTTTGCAAATAGTTTCTCCCATTCTGTAGGTTGTCTGTTTACTCTGTTGATAGTTTCTTTTGCTGTGCAGATGCTCTTTAGTTTAATTAAGTCCAATTTGTCAATTTGTGTTTTTATTGCAATTGCTTTTGGTGTTTCCATCATTAAATCTTTGCCAAGTCCTAGGTCTAGAATGGTATTTCTTAGGTTATCTTCCAGGTCTTTATAGTTTCAGGTTTCATATTTAAGTCTTTAAATCATCTTGAGTTGATTTTTTTGTATATGGTATATGGAAAGGATTAGTTTCAATCTACTGCATATGGCTAGCCAGTTATCCTAGAACTAGTTACTGAATAGGGAGTCATTTCCCCATTGCTTTTTTGTGTTAGCATTGCCAAGGATCAGATGATTGAAGGTGCCTGGCCTTCCTTCTGGGCACTCCATTCTGTTCCATTGGTCTATGTGTCTGTTTTTGTACCATTATCATGTTGTTTTGGTTACTGTCGCTTTGTAGTATAGTTTGAGATTGGGTAATGTGATACCTCCAGCTTTCTTCTTTTTGCTCAGGATTGCCTTTGCTATTTGAGCTTTTTTTTTTTTTTTTGGTTTTATATGAATTTTAATTTTTTAAAATTCTGTGAACAATGTCATTGGTAGTTTTGGAGGAATAGCATTGAATATGTACATTGCTTTGGACAGTATGGTCATTTCAATAATATTGATTCTTTCTATCCCTGAGCATGGAATGTTTTGCCATTTGTTTGTGTCATCTCTGATTTCTTTGAGTGTTTTGTAATTTTCATTGTGGAGGTCTTTCACCTCCCTGGTTAGCTGTATTCCTAGGTATTTTTTTTTTTTTTTTTTTTTTTTGTAGCAATTGTGAATGAGATTGTGTTCCTGATTTGCCTCTTGGCTTGGGTGTTGTTGGCATATAGGAGTGCTACTGATTTTTGTACATCGATTTTGTATACTGCAATGCTGAAGTGGTTTATCAGATGATGAACTTTTGGGCTGAAACTATGGGGTTGTCTAGGTATAAAAGCATATTGCCTGCAAATAGGGATACTTTGAATTCTTGTCTCCTTATTTGAATGCCTGTTATTTCTTCCTCCTCACTGATTGCTCTGGCTAGGGCTTCCAGCACTGTGTTGAATAGGAGTGGTGAGAGAGGGCATTCTTGTCTTCTGCCAGTTTTCAAAGGGAAAGCTTCCAGCTTTTGCCTATTCACTGTAATGTTGGCTGGAGGTTTGTCATAGATGACTCTTATGATTTTAAAGTATGTTCCTTCAATACCTAGTTTATTGAGATATTTTAACATGAAGGGATGTTAAATATTATTGAAAGCCTTTTCTGATTGATTTTTTTGCCTATTTTAAAAATCAGATTATTTGTTTTCTTTTTATTAAATAGAATTCCTTATATACTTTAGATACTAACTCTTTATCAGATGTATAGTTTGCAAATATTTTCTCCCATGCTGTTATTTCATCACTCTATTGCTTTCTTTGCTTTATAGAAACTTTTTACTTTGATATAATGCCATTTATCTATTTTTGTTTTTGTTGCCTATGCTTTTGAGGTCATCTCTGAAAAAGTCACTGCCCAGATCAATGTCAAGGAGCTTTGCTTCTAAGTTTCCTCCCAGTAGGTTCATAGTTCCTACTCCTACATTTAAGTCTTGAATCCATTGTAAGCTGATTTTTGTATATGGTGGGAGATAGGAGTCTCTTATCTCTCTTTATTCTTTTTCATGTGGCTATCCAGTTTTCCCAACATCTTTTATTAAAAAGATTCCCCTGTTTTCATTGTGCATTCTTGGTACCTTTGTAGGAAATGTATTTGCTGTAAATGCATATATTTATAGGACCCCTATTCTGTTCCATTGGTCTGTATGTCTGTTTTTATACCAGTACCATGCTATTTTGATTGCTATTACTTTGTAGTATATTTTGAAGTCAGGTAGTGTGATGCATCCAGTCTTGTTCTTTGTGATAAAAATTGGGCTATTAGAGGTCTTCTGTCATTCTACATGAATTTTAAAATTGTTTTTTCTACTTCTGTAAAAAACTCATTGGAATTTAACTTGGAATTACATTCAATCTGTAGATTACTTTGAGTAATATGAACAGTAACAGTATCATTCTTTCAGTTCATGAAAACGGTATATCATTCTGTTTATTTGTGTCTTGAATATTTCTTTCATTAGTGTTATGTAATTTTCCATATAGAGATCTTTCACCTCCTTGGTTAAATTTATTCCTAGGTATTTTTTGTAGCTATTGAAAATCGGATTTTTTTTTATTTCTTTCCTAGAAGTTTGCTTTTAGTGTCTAAAAATTCTATTGATTTTTGCATGTTGATTTTTGTATCCTCCATCTTTATTGAATTTGTTTATTAGATCTAACAGGTTTTATTTTTTTTAAGCTGGACCCTCTAGGGTTTTCCATATATAGGATTATGTCATCTGCAAACGTGTAATTTAACTTCTTACTTTCCAATTTGTATGCCCTTTTCCTTTCTCTTGCCTAATTGCTCTGACTAGAACTTCCAGTACTATCTCGAATAGAAGTAGTGAAAGTGGGAATCCCTGTCTTGTTCCAAATATTAGAGGAAAGCTTTCAGCTTTTCCCCATTCAGTATGATGATAGCAATGGGGTTGTTATATATGGTCTTGCTGCATTGAGGTGCATTCCTACCTACCTAATTTGCTGAGAATATATATATATATATTTTTTGTGAAGAGATACTGAGTTTTGTCAACTGCTTTTTCTACATCTATTTAAATAATCATATGTTTTTGTCCTTTCTTCTCTTAATTTGAGGTATTATGTTCCTCGATTTGCAAATGTTGAATCATCTGTAGAACCTTGGGGTGAATGTCACTTGATTGTGGAAAATGACCTTTCTAATGTGCTATTTAATTTGTTTTGCTAGTATTTTGTTAACAATTTTTGCATGTATGTTCATCAGGGATATTGGCCTTTAGTTATTTTTTTTCTTCTGTATCCTCATCTGGTTTTGGTAAAAGGATAGTGTTGGCCTCCTAGAATGAGTTTGGAAGTATTTGCTTCTCTTCACTTTTTTGGAACAGTTTGAGAAGAATTGGTATCAGTTCTTTGAATGTTTGGTAGAATTCAGTAGTGCGGCCATCAGATCCTGAACTCTTCTCTGATGAAAGACTTTTTATTACTGATTTAGTTTTCTTAGTTATTTGTTCAGATTTTCTATTTCTTCATAATTCAATCTTGGTAGATTGTGTGTGTCTAGTAATGTATTCATTTCTTCTGGGCTATTCAAATTGTTGGCATGTAATTGTCATTACTAGTCTTTTATAATCCTTTGTAGTTCTGTGGTAACAGATATAATGTCTACCTTTTCATTTCTAATTATATGTATTTGAATGTTTTTTCTTTTTTTTAGCTAAAAGTTTGTTAATTTTGTTTATTTTTCAAAAAACAACTTTTTGTTTGTTGATATTTTGTAGTTTTTAAGTCTCAATTTCATTTATTTCTGTTCCCTTCTTTACTTTTTTCCTCCTTCTAATAATTTGGGTTGAATTTGTCCTTGTTTTCCTAGTTCCTTGAGGTATAATTAGAGATTATTTGTTTGAGATTTTTCTTCTTTTTTTGATGTAAGCATTTATTGCTATAAATATCCATTTAGAACTGTTTTTGCTATATCCCTAGGATTTGATATGTTACATTTTAATTTGCATTTTTCTCAAGAAATTTTTAAATTTGTTTTTTAATTTCTTCATTGACTCATTGATTATTTAGGAACATGTTGTTCCTTTTCCATGTATTTGTAATGTTTCTGAAGTTTTCTCTGTTATTGATTTCTGGTTTTATATTATGTGGTCAAAAAAGATACCTGCTATGGTTTCAGTGTTCTTAAATTTGTTAAGACTAGTTTTGTGGCCTAAGATATAGTCTACCCTGGAGAAGGTTCTATGTGCAATGTGGAAGAATAATTTTTCCACAATGCAGCTATTGGATGTAATGTTCTGTAAATGTCTGTTAGGTCCATTTGGTTGAGAATGTGGTTTAAATCTGATGTGTCTTTGTTGATTTTCTGTCTGCTTAGTCTGTCGTTTGCTAAGAGTGGAGTGCTAAAGTACCCTACAATTATTGTATTGCAGTCTTGCTCTCCCTTTAGATCCACTAATATTTGCCTCAAATATTTGAGTGCCTCAATGTTGAGTGTATATATATTTGCTGTATGACCCTTTATCATGATTTAACGACTTTCTTTGTTTCATTTTGTCATTTTTTACTAAAAGTCCATTTTATCTGGCATAAGTATAACTAACCCTGCTCTCTTTTGCTTCCCATTTGCATGGAACACTTTTTATATTCGTTCACTTTCAGTGTATGTGTGTCCTTATAGGTAAAATGTGTCTTTCATAGGCAGAATATAGTTGAGCCTTGTTATTTTATCAGTTCAGCCACTTTGTGTCTTTTAATTGGACAATTTATTCCATTTGTATTTAAGGTCATTATTGATAGGTAAGATCTTACTGCTGCCATTTTGTTAATTGTTTTCTAGTTGTTTTGTAGATACTGTCTTTCTTTTTCCTCTCTTACTGTCTTCCTTTGTGGTTAAGTGATTTTCTCTAGTAGTACTTTTTGATTCTTTGCTTTTTATTTTTAGTGTATCTATAATAGGCTTTTGCTTTATGGTTACCATAAGGCTTAAAAGAAAACTCTTACAACTATAAGAGATTATTGTAAGCTGATTAAAAACTTAACTTTGATTGCTAAAAAATCCCTACAAACCAAAAAACTACACTTTAACTCCACTCCCTTCAAATTTTCAATTTTTGATGATACAATTTCTGTCTTTTTTATTGCATATTCTTTAATGAATTATCACAGTTATCATTTTTAATATTTTTATATTTTAACCTTCATACTAAAGATACAAGTGATTTACATACCACCATTACAGTATTAAAGTAATGTGAATTTGACTGTGAACATATTTTATCAGTGAGCTTTATACTCTCAGACGTTATTATGTTACTCATTAACATATTTTTCTTTCAACTTGAAGAATTTCCTTTATCATTTATAGTAGGATTGTTCTAGTGGTGATGAAGTTTCTTAACTTTTGTTCATCTGGGAAAGTTTTTATCTCTTCTACATTTTTGAAGAACAGCTTTGCTGGGGAGAGTATTCTTGGTTAGCAGTTTTGTTGGCAATTTTTTTTTTAATTCGGTGTTTTGAATATATCGTCCCACTCTCTCCTGATCTGTAAGGTCTCTGCTCAGAAGTCTGCTACTAGTTATATTGAGACTTCATTATATGTCATTTGCTTCTTTCTCTTGCTGATTTCAAGATTCTCTCTTTGTCTTTTATCTTTGACAGTTTGATTATGACCTAGGGTAGTGTTATTTGAATTTGATTAGAGACATTTCACCTTCTTCTACCTGGATATTCATATCTTTCTCTAGGTATGGAAAGTTTTCTTCTATTATTTACTTAAATAAGCTTCTGCCCCTTTATCATTTTGTACTCCCTCTTCAACACCAATGATTCATAAATTTGATCTTCGAATGCTGCTCCACAAACCCTGTTAGCCTTTCTTTCATTTGTTTTTACTCTTTTTTTTCTCCTCTAGCTGTATCTTTTCAAATAACCTGTCTTCTAGTTCACAGATTCTTTCCTCTTCTTGATAAATTCTGCTATTGATGCTCCCTATTGCATTTTTCATTTTGTTTATTGTGTTTTTTAGTTCCAGGATTTCTGTATACTTTCTAAAAATTATTTCAATCTTTCTACTAAATTTCTCTAAATTTATGAATTATTATCTGTATTTTACTGGTGTTTGCTGAACTTTCTTAAAACATCCACTTTAAAATTATTTGTTAGCTAGTTTGTATATCACCATTGATTTAGGGACAATCACTGACACCTTATGTTTTCCATTTTCCATTTCTAAAACAAACTGAAGTTTGTTTAGCAGGGGCAGTGGGATCCTGTCTAGTGTTGGGGCAGGCCTAGAGGCTCGGTCTGGGGTACCAACCTAGAGCCAGGGGCTGTGAGGATCTCCCTGGTGCTGTGTATTACTGTGGCAGACCTAATATTGGGGTTTAAGGCAAAGTTCCATGCTTACTTCAGCCTTTTCCCCTCAAGAAGATGGTATTTCTCTCCATGCTGTGTTGCCTAGGGTTAGGGAAGGGCTGATGTGGATAATTTAAACATAGCCTTCCTACCCTCTTTAATTCATCTTTTCTTATTGTTATGCTTCAACCAGGTACTACAATCTCTCGCTTGGTTTCGTTAGCTTTGGGGAAGGTGAGGGGTGACAAATGTAATGTAAAACTCTCCTTCCTATTCTCTGCGATGCATATTTTCTTATCATTATGCTATAATCAGGTACAATAATTTTTTACTGGTTTACTTAGCTCTTGTTTAGGTATTTTTGTATGTAGATAGTTGTTCAATTTAATGTTTCTGTGGGGAGATGATTACTGGATATTTCTATTCCACCATCTTGCTTCGCCCTCCTCTGATGTCTAGTTTTTGATTCATATTTACTATGTGGAAATCTCAAATTCTATGCACTATAAATTAGAGTTCTTTTATATCTTTCTCAATTGATGAATAGTCATATTCATTTAATAATAAAACACAATCTATTTTGTGCATGCTTTCTCTGCAACCAGAGAGAAACTTTCCAGAGGGAGAGATAAAAGTAAAGGTAAAAAAGGTAGACAAAGCTCATTTTTTTGCATTTATATTTCTTAAAAACACAAAAACTGAAATATGCAAAACATATTCCAAATCAACTAGAAATCTGAGGAAGTATTAATAGAGCATTCTTTCTTCCATTTAGAACAAAATCTTGAATTGTGAACTTTAAAAAAAAAACGAAACTATTTTTAATGAAGCCAATGAAATGTAGAGTTATACAAATCCATTACATAAAAAAAAGTCTTATTTTAATTCATTCTGATTGTGATGTTTTAGGATTCAATTGACTTAGTAGGATATTTTGAACTTAGATAATTTTTAAGTGTAAATACTGATGTTTTTAAATAAAGACTATTTTCCTTGGAGCAAAATAAAATTTGGCTTTGTTGTTAACTGTTTATTAATGTTGGGGTAGAAGAATTGTTACAAATTTAAAATTTAATTCCTCAAAACTATCCACATTTTAGGAATAATCTCACAATATTATACTTACATACAAATGAATAAAGTAAAGTAGATATAAGTTTATGTAAGAACTTAATAAGTTCAGTGACTATCAGTTCTAACTAAGATAACTTTTGGGGATAATTTGAGATGTTGAAACGTATCCTAAACAAAGAATGAGAACTCTGAATTCCAATTCTAGTTCTTATGCTAATTTACTATATTTTATGACAAGTAAGTTATTTCCCAATGAACTGGAAATCTTCATCTACAAAATAAGGAGATAAGACATCTTAACTTACTATGTTTATACTTAAAACTGAAGCCCTCAGTGAGCAATAGTATGTAAAGAGTCATAAGTCTTAATTAATCCACTATTATACTTACAGCTTATATTGAAATAGAGGAAAAAATAAAATAGTCCAAGAATCTTATCATACATTTTACTTCTTGAGAGCTGTATGAATGGTTATTTTTGTTTATTTCCCTTCACTCTTGACTTTCTGATCCAATTGGATCTTGTAGCTCTGATCAGTTCTGAATTCCACGTTGTAACAAATAATCAGGGCATAAGAAAGAGTATTCTTGATTCTAGAAACCTTTCTCTCACACTGTCCTTTTTGGATTGTTTGTTTAATATACTATCTCATCTATTCTGCCTCCTACCTCGGTTTCTTTATAAAATTTTAAAATTAATATTATAAGTTTTTGTGTATAAATGTTTTAAAGAAAATTGGAACATTTATAACTATAAATATAGATACTATAACTAAATATAACTAAAAATAACAAAAAAGTAAATGTTACCTAAGACACCTGTATGAGTAATGGGATATTAATATTCACAGCTGAATTAATATAAAAGTAATTGATCTAGCCATTTCACAATGTATACATGTATCAAAACGTCATGCTATATACCATATATATATATGCACACACAATTTTGTCAATTAAAAGTTGGTTGTATTATGCTTTATAGCATTATATATCATATATATTATTTTGTATTTGCCAAATATTTAAAACAGTATTTTAATACCTAAAAGTGTATTGAAGAAAGAAGAATAAAATACTAAAAGAAAATCTTGAACACAGGAAACCTCATCTGCGTCAAATATTGAAACTTTTGGAAATGGGAAATAAATATTTCTAAAATTCTGGAGACCATTGTCTGCAGAGTCTCCAATAGCTTCTTTTTTAATTAAAATATAGAATAAAACAGTAAGCTAAAAAATATGAAAGTACAAAGGCAGTGCATTAAAGTAAAACTAAACCAGCTTTAAATAATTGGAACCTTGACTTTGTTGCACATTACCCAGTATATAAAGTAATTGAAATAAATAGATCAGAAAAAAGCATGTCCTTCATTTTAAATTAATCCAAATCATGATTAGCATTAGTTATTATGAAAGCTGAATAAGAGATGAAATATTGTAGAGTTACATTTTTTATTGTCAAGTTTCTCTATTAAGCAGAATAAACCAGAAACATCATATTTGAGTGTACCTTTGTCAAATATTTACAATTTTAACAAATGCATATAATTTTCCTTACATTTCTCTCAGAGAAATCATGTCCACTGCACTGGGAAATTTGCCTTTTTCCAATTCAAAGCTCTAGGCATGACAGCTTAGCAAGATTATCCTATAATTATAGAGATTACTGACAACACCCCATTGTGCCGAAATCTGTTGTCTATGCTCAGATTCTAAATTTCAGAAATGCAGCCACTTTTTCAACCCTGCAGCTGTTTAAAACATGAAGCAACCATTTAAACCTTGAAGCAGATCATTTTGACATTATCTAGAGTTCTTCCCAACTGCACCCAACTGGTATATCTTTACATGTTCCTCCATCATCTGCTTTTTGGATCATCGTCTTAAGTAACCTGTAAACAATACGTTATTACTTTACAATAAGTGGATTTGCCTATACTCCATATTGTGGTGGTTAGGCCAGGTAGACATGCTGTAATGAAAATCTCAAATCAGTAGGAGACAATGAACTCAAAGTATAAGGAGATTTGAATAATTGAGTAACTGCAAAAAGGTCAAAAATGGCTGTTTTTACTGAAATAGTCAAGTTTAACTGTTTGTTTGACTTTATCATAATACGATCATTGCAAGAGTAATTATGACTTCAGATAATCCTTTGGTGTATAATTTAGAAATTCAGACATTTGAATTTTTGTTTTAAAACTTTAGTGATATTGCATTATGTAACTATATTAATTTAATTCCAGATTAAATTAAGGTGAATAATTTTATTTTGATTTGATCACACCCAGAAAGTATATTTTTACTGTGAAATGTCAAAGTTTTTTTTCCTATTTCCTGCTTGAAAACAGTTTGCAGGTTTGGTTGACATTTGATATAAAGTAATTTCTATAGTTTGAGGCACAAGTGAACTTCAATTTTAACTTGTAATGGTTATACATGTTTATGAAAAATGATGTGAAATGTAGAACTGCAATCATTGTCTGCATTTTCCAGTCTTGGGCAAGCATAAATGCCTTTTTATTTAGAGGATTTTCCATGCCTTTGGGTCACTTAGATTCAAAACAATGTAAACTGGTATATTTTTATTTGGTTATGTCTATAGCCAAAAGGCAGTGATTATGAGCTTTATTGAAAATATCATATTTTGCACGGGCATTGCCTACAGCTTCTTGGAACAAAATGGTAACATATCATACATAGAGGAATAAACCATTCTGGAAGAATGGCCTGGCTTAGGACTGATACTCAAGGAAGAATGGGTAAAGGGCAAAGTTACAGTATTTAAGATCACAATGCAGTCTCAGGCTGATCAGTGGTAGTTACATTGGTAAAAGGCACAATCCGGTTTGTGGGTGCTTAGCAGCAAATGAAGTACTTCTAATTAGTGCGGTAGTTCTGACTTGGATTCAATAGGAGCTCAAGAAGTTTGAAATAAAACCTCAGTCATTAGCCAAAAATGACTGGGACAGGACCCATCTCCTAAAAGAGAAGAAGCTTGCAAGTTCTTAGGATCCCAGACAAACTGGTTGCAGTTTAAAGGGTTGATATCCAGAGGTCTACTGGAATACAAACTAGAAAGTGAAGCAAAGCTCAAATATGTAGAATTGCAGGAAAAAATGCTGGATTTTAGAAAGACAGCTATGGAGAATCCAGCTAACTTTAGATCCCTCTTGTTACCCAGGAGAAAATCTATCAGTGTGATTCTCATGGGTTTGATGGTAGAAGGGACTGGAGCCTCCAATTGAGAGTCTTCAGTTACTAGTGATGAATAAGCAGAAAAGGAATCACATGAGGACTCTAGAATAAATATTTTCAACTCAGTCAACCAATTGGTTTTACAAATTTTCTTTTCATTAGTTTGATTAATTGGCTGAATTAATCCTCTAGAATAGTTTAAGGACGGTCTGAAGTACATGCTATTTTCTTCTTCAACATGATCTTGAATGCTAAACCTTCTTTTTTCATTTAAAGTTTTACTGTAGAGTCTGCTTGATGTTAGTCAGATTTTTAAATATTTGGGTATGCCAAAGCTAATTATTCAACTTAGTGAAAATATTGTAAAACATTTAGTTTTGTGAAGAAAAATTTTTGGAACAAGGTTGGTGCAAAAGTAATTGCAGTTTTTGAATTGTTGAAATTTGCTGTTTGATATTGGAATACATTCTTAAACATGGTTATGTTATACATCATTTTTATGCACATTTCTTGCTGTCTGTTTTTTTGCTAATGACTTACTACTTGCAGTTTAATTTATATTTATTTTAGACAATGGAAATGATGTTAGACAAAAAGCAAATTTGAGCAATTTTCTTATTTGAGTTCAAAATGGGTTGTAAAGCAGCAGAGACAACTTGCAACATCAACAATGCATTTGGTCCAGGAACTACTAATGAACGTACAGTGCAGCGGTGGTTCAAGAAGTTTTGCAAAGGAGATGAAAGACTTGAAGATGAGGAGCATAGTAGTCAGCCATCAGAAATTGACAACAACCAATTGAGAGCAATCATCGAAGCTGATCCTCTTACAACTACTCGATAAATTGCCAAAGAACTCAACGTCAACTATCCTACCATCTTTCGGCATTTGAAGAAAACTGGAAGGGTGAAAAAGCTCTATAAGTGGGTGTCTCATGAGCTGGGGAAAAAAATTATCATTTCAAAGTGTCGTCTTTTCATTTTATGCAACAACAATGAACTATTTCTCAATTGGATTGTGATGTGTGATGAAAAGTGGATTTTATATGACAACTGGCAATGATCAGCTCAGTGACTGGATTGAGAAGAAGCTCCAAAGCACTTCCTAAAGCCAGACTTGCACCAAAAAAGAGCTCATGGTCATTGACTGGTGGTTTGCTGCTTGTCTGATACACTACAGCTTTCTGAATCCAGGTGAAACCATTACATCTGAGAAGTACGCTCAGCAAACCGATGAGATGCACCAAAAACTGCAATGCCTGCAGCCGGCATTGATCAACAGAAAGGGCCCAGTTCTTCTCCAGGACAATGCCCAGCCCACATTACACAACCAATGCTTCAAAAGTTGAATGAATTTGGCTGTGAAGTTTTGCCTCATCTGCCACATTCACCTGACGTCTAGCCAACTGACTACCACTTCTTCAGGCATCTCCACAACTTTTTCGCAGGGAAAACACTTCCACAACTAGCAGGATACAGACAATGCTTTCTAAAAGTTTGTTGAATTCTGAAGCACAGATTTTTATGCTATAGGCATAAATAAACATTTTTCGTTGGCAAAAATTGTTGATTGTAATGGCTCCTATTTTGATTAATGAAGATGTGTTTGAGCCTAGTTATAATAATGTAAAATTCATGGTCTGAAACCACAATTACTTTTGCACCAACGTAAAAGTATAAAATACATTGAGGAAAATGGCACTTCATCAGTATATAGCTAATGAATGTTCACAAACTGAACATGCCCTGATCAAGAAACAGAATATTACAGCTTTCCAAAAGGCCACTTCTAGTTACTAACTCCAAAGGAATAACTACCCTCATGATAATAAATAAGATCTGTGTGTTTTGAACTTTATATGAAATGAATCATATAGATATTATTTTGTGTCTGGTTTCTTTTGCTTAATGTTAGGCTTGAGAGATTCCACAATGTTGCCTTAGTCATAGATCATTTATTACTAATTGTATACAATGTTCCATTACATAACCATATTATATTTTTTCACCCCAACCATTAGTAAGAATTTAGGTAGTTTTCTGCATGGATGCTATTATTCATATTGCTGCTGTAAATATTCTAGTATATCTTTTGGTAAACCCATATATAGAATTCTGTGGATACTTTAAGTGGACTGCAGGGTCATGTATCAGTAAAACTTTTTAATGTGTCATCGGAAGTTTGGAATTTTATCAGTTAGCCAATCCCAAAGATTTCCTATTATCACAGATATGTCACAGGTCTATTTTGTCCTTGACGTGCATTATTTCCTTTGGCTCACTTTTTGCCAAAGTCTGTTTGCATAGAAGTTTAATTATGTGCCTTCTTTCTTTGATATATGTATAGCAATCTGTTTATCTATCTAGATATAAAATTCCCCTGATATTAGGCTTGAAGTATAACTACTGGAATTTTAGTAAACAGATAAAGAACATGATAGTCTATTTTGTAGTTTTTAAAATTTATGCATTGATCTGCTTAGTTTTTAGGCTTTTGCCAAAAAATAATATAGAAGAAATATTTATGTAACCTAATGTAAAATGGTTCACCATTTTAAAAGTTGACCATGTTAAAATATGACATTTCCAAACATGTAGATAAATGGGTATTAATTCACATAAAACACCATTTTGTTTATAAGAAGATCAAGCTCAAACTTTTAATTTTTGAGTTCCCCAGTGAACTTAAAATGTAATTCTGATTTTATATAGGAGACAGGAAAGAATACTTATTGAAAACCTACAGTACTCCAGACACTGTGCCAGCTACTTTCAAATAAATTTTCTTATTCAGTTCTCATAAAGTACACTGAAATTCTACTTACTGTCCCCATTTTTCAGATGTGAGAACCTTAGCTTTGTTAAGTAACTTGCTGAAGGCTATGCAACAATTGATGAAGTGGATATTGAATCCAAACTGGACCTGTGGGAATACAAAGCCTATGCTCTTTTTCACATAATGTTTTATACATAGCTTTCTAAGATTCTGCTTGTTATATAACATAATGGAGTAGATGGATGAATGCCTATCTATGGAAAAATGTTTTTATAAATAAAATTGTGTCCCTAAATGAGTAGCATGATTAAAATATTTGACTGAGGACATGAACACAGAATTTGATGATTTAATTACATATTTTATATTTCAGTAGAACATAGGGAGGTTGTATTTTAAGTGTCCAACATTTTGGAGTTGAAAAACTTTTTGCCTTAGTGTCTGCCCCACTCTTGACCATTTCACATTCCATTCCTGTGACCGACTAATGTGCATGACTATGACGAACACTTGGCAGCCTCACTGGGAGGGGCCTGTCAGTGTGAAGATTCAGCTTGTCATTAAACTGGGGCCTGGAGCCAAGAACTGAGTGCATACTGAAGACACTGCTCCAAGCTTCACCACCCTATTGGCCAAGGAACAAGTGGAAATTGTACTTGTGAATTTATCATAAATTATTTTTTTAAAATGGAGCATTTTAAATGAGACAAATAAAATCCTTTCCCTCTGTAATGGAATCCCACCCTATTGCAGTCTGAATTTGACTTGATAAATAATGGGACAGGCTACTGAAGGAGATTACAAATTGTGTCTCTCATGGGGTTCTTAAGAAGAGAATAACCATCCATCCAGGATGAGTCCAAGGTGTCTAAGAATCTGAGAAGCCCAAGGTGTTGAAAAGAGCATTTTGCTAAAAGTAAGGAGAATTAGTCTTTGGTTCTCAGCTTTCCAGTAACTCTTATTGTGACCTTAAGCAAGTTGATTGAATTCTGAGTCCTCATTTCACAATGTTGTGATACTGCCAGAGAGTGGAGCCCTTATCTTCTTCCAGCCCCTATATATAAAAAAATCAACTCTCCCTAAATTAGGATGAGAAGGTTGGACTAAAATGCATTCTGTAGAAAATTAGCTACATGTGCGATAAATAACAACCCTGTTATGGAAGGATTTTGTCATATATTGGGGGAAAGTGAGCTGAACAAAATTTAGCATTAAAAAAAAAACAGTTAAGATTTCTAGAAGCCTTGAATGTGTAAGACATCTGTTTTTTTTTTCAGGGGTTAAGTGGTATCCACTGTTTCTCAAACACACTTAACTGTGAACCCTGTTTTCTGCAATGTATCATAGATCTATTATTCTGTGAAGCAGTTTAATAGTCACAAATTTGAGCTACTAAACTCCCAGCCTTGAAAATTCAGTGTGCCTGTTTTTATAAATATGTTTCTTTGCATACCTATCAAGGGAAACATGGCAATTTATTCATTCATTGATTAGCACCTATTATGAACAGTGCTGAGTGTGAAAGATACATCAGTGAGTAAACTACAATAAAACAGGATTCTTGCCCTCATGAAGCTTATGTTTTAGGACAGGGAGATAGATAATAAGCAATTAATTAATAACATATAAATATGTGCTATGGGGAAAAATAAAGATAGAATTCTGTGTTAACCTTAGTGATTCATTTATAAACAATAGAATTCAGTAGAAGTGAAACTGCTTCATTTCTGAAGCTAGGTCAGGAAAGGCCATGCTGCTCTGGCTGCTTTCCTTGGAATGGCCATCCTCGAGAGATTTACAACATACTATGAACTAAGAGATTCATGCTGGCTGCTCTACATATCATCTCTGTTCAGAAATCTCTATTCAAGACGTCAGATTGTTCAGACAGCATGAAATTGGAGCGAGAGTTATTTGATTAATTCACATGGCTAAAACAATTAAGCTGCGGTAATCGAATCATTCCCATAAGAGGCATAAACCTCTCAGTATAAGAAGTTGAGTTTAATTGACTGGTTACCCTTACGCAGTGCTAGATAAGCATGGTTCATTTTGTTTTACTGACTATATTTGTTTCTGTTCTATGTTTAATTCCAAATTTTGAGATAAATAGTTCTTCTAATGATCCCAAATGCCATTAATTTTGTTACTATAAAATATTTCTTTATACCTGAAAGCCACCCTGTTTCTTTAAGGTGAATTTTAATATAGCTTATCTTATACCATTACTTCAATACTCAGATTCCTAATATTCTAGAAACCAATGATCTCTACCCTCATTACTGAAAAGGATGGAGCATTTGTACTTACATGGGATATTAAGAGGGTATATTTTCTAAAAGTATCATGACATCGGTAAGTAGGACACTGTTCCAAATAAATCTATAAAATGATACATTTATTTTTATATTTATTTTCTTTAAAATTGACATGAGAAGCAGAGGCAATTCACAGAATATAAATGTGACTTTTGATAACATTGGTCTTTATAATATAACTAAGTATTGGTTTGAATGAATATTTTAAGTTATTCGTAATAGCTTTGATGACAATTTATAGCATCCATACCTCCTTTACTACTGGTCCCTATAATCAATCCAATCAACTTTTAAAAACTTAAAAACTTAAAATCTTCTTTCTCTAGGAATATAATTTTCTGTGCCACTAAAATGCAAATCACCACACCTGTGCAATTATGCCATGTGTAGGAAGAGTTCTTTAGCCCCTCGATTCTAATGATGCATAGTTGTCACAGTTATTAGTAAGACAGTATATGGTCTCTGCAAGATTTCAGAATCAATCAACCTGCAATTATGGCTGTATGTCTATTTATTTGTAAGCAGTCTTCATGTCTGATTATCATAAATGAGCTATGTTTTTGGCTGACATACCATGAGGAAGAAAAAATAAATGATATGACATTTAAAGAGGAAAAAGCAAACATTTATGCAGCCTATGTAGTTTTACACAATCATAAAATCTGTAAGGCAACAAACCTAGCAGGTCATCCTGCCCATCACTCCAATTATATAGGATTATTCTATATACAATGTGTGTGATTTTATAGTAATTATCCTCTCGTTGCTTCATTTCAGGGGCTCATTCCATGAAATAAGAAAATTTTTGATTAGGACAAAACATACTTAGCTTTTTAGTATGAAAGGTATTGTTCTTAAAATGTGATATTTTGAATACAGTGAAATTGGTATAATTGCACAACATCCAGGTGGCTCTTAGGAAATACATAAAAATAGATGTTTAAAATTGAATTTTCATCAAACTTTCCTTTGTTGCTTTCGTATTCAGTGAGGTTGAAATGATTGTAAGTCACCCTGCCTGTACATTTCGCTTTATTCAGACACACATTTTCCAAATTTTCATTGATTTCATGTTGGATCAGAGTCAGATAGTTAACTTGTATCTGGGTCTACAAAGTTGCAGTCTTTTCCAGGGAAGATTCAGTATTTGGCATGTTTATTCAGATTGGCTTGAAAAGAATAAAAATAAAATTATGGTCATAAAACAAGTAAATATTTGAGCTGGGGAAGCATTGTGGACATGAGATGCAGAAGGGGAAGAAGCACAACGTACTAAAAGATGGTTATTGATGTCAGAACAACTATCAATAACCATCATAGGGATCAAAAGAGGTTACAGAAGGAGGTTTGGATAGATTCTAACCATTAAAATGGCGCACATGGCACAGCATAGTTTTATGCTGTGCTGCCTGTGGATGCGGTATAGTTGATAAACACAGAGAAAGTTACAAGATCAGATACCCTGAAGTCAAAGCTGAAAAATACCTTAATTGCTAACACATTTTATTGTGAATATTAGCCCAGGTATTTATAACATTATTTTATACTCCAGAAATACCTAAACAGGGCTTCTAATAAGTAGTGACATGTATTGAAAATATATAATATACTATGTACTGAGGCCGCCAATATACTCCCAGAACATTTGAGTCAGTCACTGGGAAAGTGATGGATGAAGTGAAATGCCTTCTGTCCCTCTGGAGTCTAACATTCTAGTAATAAAGACAGGCATTCATCATGAGGCTGACATGACAAAACGTGGTTTTCAGTTGTTCTGGGAGTAGACACATTAGTGATTGTATTATATTATTAATACATTAATAATATTAAGTTAACATTTATGAAGAGCCTATTCTGTGCTGGGTACTGTGTTAAAGGCTTTACATGCAGGAATCAGTTTAATCTTCATTACATCTTACGATACTATTAGATAGGTAGACTAGTTATGTTCATTTCTAGATAAAAGAATTGAAACAGAGATGAAATAACTTTTCAGGTGTGCATAACTTGTGACATTCAAAGGCAGAATTTGAAACATTTCTCCCTTCTATCTACCCGTTCTCCCCGGCTTTTTCCCGCTTTCAAAGGACAAACTAATTAGAATGAATGCATGGTTTAATCTGAGGCTGGTTAGTACCTTGGATAGCTCCCAGGGCAGTTTTCAGATGAAGCCCAATGCCTCATTGGGTCTTTTATTTCCAGAGCATCCCAGGTATCTGGTAGAATTTGCCTCCCCCTTGCTCTCCTTGCGGTGGGTCTCTGAACATTAAAGCGGCTCTGTCAGTTTCATTTAGTAACTCATTCATCAACACTTATTTAATATTATCTGGAAAATGTTATAGTGGAAGGGTGAAGGGAGTACATATGGAAGCCTGTAGGCCAATATAGGGTCTGAGATGAGGGTGCTTTCTTTTCATTCTCCTTTAATACCTCTCTCCCCTCTAACACAAACATCATCTGTTAGAAGAGAAAGACAGACCTTTTTAGCTAGTAAGGTATTCTACAGGGATTTAATGACCCCAGGAGCTCTTGCAGACTTGTAATAACACATTTTGAACAGTTAATCAAGAGTTTAACCAACAAGGATTAAGGGTAGAAATTTAAAGTAATTTCACAACATGGGGTATAATTGGTTTCTTTTGTGCTTTGCTCTCTTGTTCAGTCAGAGATATCTTACATTTGCTCTAAAATACAATTACTTTTCCTCAAAGAACTGTGGTTAATAACTACGGTGACCCCCTCCCCTGAATAAACATACCATATTCTAACCTTCTGATTATTTTTGATAGAAAAGAAGATGACTTTTTTCATTGCCTGGGGAAAAAATGCTGCCACTTTTTTTTTTTTTTCATGTGCACAGAGTTCTGCTTCAAAGTTATTTCTCGTTTAGTTTTCTGTATCATTGCTCTTTTCAGACCCAGAAACAAGGAAGGATTACAAAAGAATAAGACAAGTAAATGATGTGTGGATTCAGATCCTCTCTTCTTTAATATCACTGTGAAACCAGATGCATGCTATTCATCAGAGGCTTTAATCTGCCCTATAACTCTATTGGTAAACTTTTGTATCTGTTCCTTATCATATTCTGGAAGGAATTCCATGAAAGAGCTTTGAAGCAGGAGAAACATGGTAAAAACAGACCAAAAATCTCATGAGACAGCATTTTAGGGAAAAGTAAATAATGAGAAAAACACTTATATTTTGAGTAATCTAAAATATTTTGATTTTCAGTTTAGAGTTTTAACTACAATTGAGCAATTGTACTAATAAAATCAATCTGCTTTACCTTGTTTGGTCCTGGAAAATGAGCAAAAATTATTTACCTAATTTATAGATATATAAATTGATACTCAAAGAATATAAGTATTTCACTCAAAGTAAGTGAGATCAGGCATTCTGACTTTCTAAGCTCTATTTCATTGATCTGTTTCATAGATAATAAAACTAAACTGTTTTTTCTTTAACATGAGGAGAATATTATAAATTAAATTATGATGCAAAACCAATAACCAAACCAAAAAGGAGCATGAAATATTCAAATGTCTGAGGTTGATTCAATTATATGATCTTAAAAATACTCAGTTTAGAGCGGGTATGGTGGCTCATGCCTGTAATCACAGAATGTTGGGAGGCCAAAGTGGGTGGATCACTTGAGATTAGGAGTTAGAGACCAGCCTGGCCAACATGGTGAAGCCCTGCCTCTACTAAAAATACAAAAATTAGCTGGGCGTGGTGGTGGGCACCTGTAGTCCCAGCTACTCAGAAGGCTGAGGCATGAGGATGCTTGAACCTGGGAGGCGGAGGTTGCAGTGAGCCTAGATCCTGCCACAGTACTTCAGCCTGGGCGACAGAGGGAAATCCTGTCTCAAAAAAAAAAAAGAAAAAAACAAAAAACACCTCAGTTTGGTATAATATGCAATCTACTAGAAAGTCTTTCTAATTTAGGCCAATGTGGAGATATAGCCTTATCGGATTATATGAAAATAATATATTACATTTATATTAACATGGGCTATTTCAAAACATATTATTGATTAAAGATACATTTCCATCATAAATGTGATGAATAAATTTTAATCAATTGTTATTAAATAAATGCACACATCTAACATTCCCAGTACCAGAACCAGATATCCTTTTCTTTTTTTTTTTTTCTTTCCTTTTGAAACAGGGGTCTCACTCTGTCGCCCAGGCTGGATTGCCTTGGCACGATGTCAGGTCACTGCAACCTCTGTCTCCCAGATTCAAGCAAATCTCCTGCCTTGGTCTCCTGAGTAGCTGGGGTTACAGGCATGAGCCACCACGCCTGGCTAATTTTTGTACTTTTAGTAGAGATGGGGTTTCGCCGTGTTGGCCATGCTGGTCTCTAACTCCCGACCTTAGGTGATCTGCCGGTCTTGGCTTCCCAAAGTGCTGGGATTACAGGAGTTAGCCAACACACCCGGCTCCAGTTATGCTTTTAAAAAGGCAGAACATTTCTCTAGGGTGTCTTATATCATGAACTTATTTTAACATACATATGTAGGTAGTGCAAAAGTGTTTATCTCTGTAATGCAATTATAAATAATTATCTAAATAAAAGTATAAAAATCAATGAAACACTGTTATCACAATTCAGAGTTGCTACTGAAAATAATCATTACTACTGAAGAACAATGGTTATATAAAGGAAAGTTAGCACTGGTCATATCTATTCTAAAACTAATGTGGTATTGATTTTACTCAATACATGGGATTCAACATAAGCAATTCTTTTTTCAGCCTGAATCTATCTTGGAGTTTTCTTCACAACAAAACAATGGTTTTAAAATGTTGTCTCGTAAGTCATTTTTCATCAAATATTAAGAAATAACGTGTTTGTTTTGGGTTAATAACTTTGCCAAACTTCAAAATTCAGAAGAATCATCTTTTAAAGTTCATGTATTTTAAAATAAAATGTGAAATTTAGTTTTACAGAAGGGAAAATCTCAAAGTAAGACTTAAGGAAATATTGAACATATAAATATATTCTCTCTAAAATGGTAGTTATGTCTTAAAGATACTTGTAATATTAGAAAACGTCAGTAACACTATTTTCAGTAATTATGTTTTTAAACACCATCTTTAAAATTTTTAATGAACTGATTAATATATGATATAAAATAACTCACATTCATGTTTCCCATGTCTTGATATTTTAAGTTATGCTGATTGATAGTTTTACACTGTCAAGATATCAAACATTTACATTCCATTTGTAACTATAATTCCTATAACTGTTTATTTGCATGCTCAAATTGATCTATAACATATCCATTCGTTCTGTGATGGCTTTTCCCTCCCATTTATTTATCTTTGGCTTTTATTAACTTGATTTTTTAATGTAGGTTTTTAAAAAGACATTTTACTAGTTGACAAATTCTTCAAATTACTTAGCCTTTGAGAATGCCTATTCATTGTATTATGAATAATTACCATAGTGTCTGGTTATAACATTCTGAGTCATAATTTCTTTCACTCAGAATTTAGCCATTTCCACATGTCTTTTGGCATTGTATGTTGCTGTGGAGAATCATAGGCTAGCCTGTTTATTATTATTTTCTCTGTTTAGATGATTGCCTTTTGTAAATTTTTTTGGAAGAAAGTAACTACCTTTGAATTTTCAATAGAAGATCCCAATTATAAGTCACTTGTATCATATTCACATTCAAAGTACTTTAATCTCATTTCATTTAGTCGCCACAATAAATTTGTAAAATAAATACTATTTCCACATTTCATAAGATGAAAATAAATTTCAAATATTGTAAATGATTTTTCCAGGTCTTAGGTTACTAAACTAAAATTGAACTTAAACCTAATTCTAAATTCAGTGTTCTTTCTATATTCTATGGCTTTTTAAGATGACTACAAAAATTAGTTTTGGTTAGCATTTTCTGTACCATTTAGGAAGAAATAAATTCATTACTAATTAAAAATTTTTAACTACCTGTTATTAATTACATGATTCTGTCACCCCTAAATTCACATGTTGAAACCTTAGCCCCCAGTAAGATAGTAGTAGAAAGTGAGGTCTTTGAGAGGGAATTAGATCATGAAGGTGGAGTCCCTAAGATGGAATTAGTGTTCATAAAAGAATAGGAAGAGTGCTAACTCTCTCCCTTTGCCACCCTGTGAGGATACAATGAGAAGTTGGTAGTTTGCAACCTGGAAGGGGGTCCTCACCTGAACCCTATCATGTTGGTATTCTGGTCTTGGACTTCCAGCCTCCAGAACAGTGACCAATAAATTTCTATTGTTTTTACAAGCTTTCAGTCTACAGTACTTTGTTATAGCATCCCGAGTTAAGTGTGTAGGTAAGTAGGTAGGTAGGTGGATGGACGGACGGACAGATAGATAGATAGATCTCACATAGATTTACTATAACAATGAGCTTTGCAGGTATTATAATTCATTGATGACAAGCCTTCTTGTAAGATAACTAATTTTTTCCTATTAAAATTATGCATACAACATTACACTGACTTGATTATTTTCAAGACATAAAATTATACATTATTTGGTTCATAAAATAATTAATATATTATTAGCTAGAATGACTTAAAAAAATTCCCAAGTCCTGTGACTTGCAAATTTTTCAGATTTTAGTGACATTTTTCTTGTTTTATAAGGACATGATATGACTTACAGGAGATTTGATAGTAGGGTTTCATTTATGATATTTGAACTTTTCTCAGTTTTGATTACTAACAAAACTATATTGTATCCAGAGGTTTAACAAGTATGTCAAAAAATAAAGAGTATAATTATTTTTCACTTTCTAGGAAAGCATAAAAATATTTTTAAACATAGTTAATGGTTTAAAATTTGAAGTCTCTTTGCTTCTCTGTCCTTTTCTTCGTAGACAATAAAGATTATTTATGCCTTGTAAGAATCCAATATGATTATGTTTTGGCATTTATTTTTACCTCATTAAAACAGTTAATAAAAAATACAGTTATTTCTAATAAAAATAGCATTAAACATCTGTGATTACAATGGAAGTAGGGCATTTTCCTGATGTTATTTATTATTTATTATCTCTCTAGCTCTTGTAGGTAAATTTAATTTTTGTATTACTATGATAATGAGTATCATTTATCAAGGATTTGCTATGTCTAAAGCACTCTACTAAATACCTTAAATATACCATATTTGTAATTTTCATATGAGCTGTATCAAAGGAATGTTATTATGTGTTCCTGTTTTTTACATTATAGAACAAGTTTCAGGGGCATTAAATATATTGAGCAAGATCAGTAAGTGGAGGGGTCAATATCTGAACCCATGTTTGACTTCAAAGCTGTTTTATAACTGTTTTACTACACTTTGTATACCAAAAATGGCTTATCAATCTTCAAACACAATAATAAAATCAGAGATTAATTAAGATTCAGAGATTTAACCTTATGAAAAATAAAGATTCCATCATCAACCAAAGAGCATTGTTAAAATCTTTATATACTATGCTTTTAAAGCAGTTAAACAGCTTATATCTAAATAACTATCTTAAGTACCTCCAACATCCTGGACAATTACTCATCAGCATCCTATAGCTAAACGCAATCTTTTATAGGAAGTCTTTAGGATAATTTAATTCTCACATTTTTTAATGTTAATATTTTACTGACCCATTATAATTATACCTATTTATAAGGGCTTTTGTGATGTTTTGATACATATCATTAAATCAGTGTAATTAGCTTACCCATAATCTCAAACATTTATCATTGTTTTGTGTTGAGAACATCTAATTGACTCCTTCTAGCTATTTGAAAGTACAAATTATTAACTGTAGTTATCCAATAGTGCTACAGAACACTGGAATTTATTTCTACTATCTGCTGATTTTTTATCCTTTAATAAATCTCTCCCTATGCCCTCCTTTCTCAGCTGCTAGCATCCTCTGTTCTACTTTTTACTTTCATAAGATCAAATTTTTTCAGCTTCCACATATAAGTGAGAGTATGTAGTGTTTAACTTTCTGTTTCTGGCTTATTTTGCTTAACATAATGTCCTCAAGTTTCATCTATGGATTTCATTTTTTTTTTCTGATTGAATAGAATTCCATTGTGTATACATACCACATTTTCTTTAACCATCCATGTGGTGTTCAACATTTGGGTTGATTCCATATTATGGTTATTGTGAATACTGCAGCAATAAACATGAGAGTACAGATGTCTTTTCGATGGACTGATTCCCTTTCCTTTAGATAAATTTCCAGTAGTGGAATTACTGGATCTTATTGTAGTTCTAAATGTTCATACTTCCCAAAGCAATCTACAGATTCAACTCAGTCATGCCAAATAAAATCATATCAAGCCAAAAATCTTCTGCACTACAAAGGAAACGATCAACAAAGTGAAGAGACAACCCACAGAATGGGAGAAAATATTTGCAAACTATCCACCTGATAAGAGATTAATAATCAGTATAGTTTAAACAACTCAAAAGAAAAAAATACAATTTTAAAATGGGCAAAATATCTGAATAAACATTTCTCAAAAGAGGACATACAAAGGCCAACAGGTATACCAAAAAATGCCCAACATCACTAGTCATCAGAAAAATGCTAGTCAAAACTACAATATGTATTACGCAAGTTAAAATGGCGTTTATCCTAAGGACAGGCAATAATGAATGCTGGCAAGCCTGGAGAGTAAAGGAGACTTTCGTACACTGTTGGTAGGAATGTAAATTATTGCAGTCGCTAGTGATCCTTTGTATTTTTCTGGTATCCATTGTGACATTTCCTTTTTCGTTTCTGATTTTATTTGGGTCTTCTCTTTTTTTTCTTAATCTAGCTGTGGGTTTGTCAATTTCGTTTCTTTTCAAGAAAACTTTTTGTTTTGCTAATATTTTGTTTCAATTTTATTTCTGCTATTTCTTTTCTTCTAATAATTTTGTGTTTAGCTTGTTCTTGATGTTTTAGTTCCTTGAGATACATTGTTAGGTTATTTATTTGAAATCTTTCTAGTTTTTGATGTAGATTTTTATTGCTATAAATTGCTTCTGAATATTGATTTTGCTATGTCCGATAGGTCTTGGTATGTTGTGTTTCTATTCTCATTTGTTTTAAGGAATTGTTTTTCCTTCTTAATTTCTCCCTTCACCCATTGGTAACTCAACAGCATATTGTTTAATTTTCTCATATTTGTATAGTTTCAAATGTTCCCCTTTTTATTTATTTCTAGTTTCTTCCATTTTGGGCAGATGAGGTACTTGATATGATTTTGATTTAAAAATATTTTTGAGTTTTATTTCGTATTCTCATATATTGTCAATCCTGGAAAATATTCCATGTACTAATAAAAAAAAAAGTGTGTATTTTGCAGCTGTTGTGTAAAATGTTCCATAAATGTCTGTTAGGTACATTTGGTTTATGGCACAGTTTAAATCTGTGCCATAGATGATCTGCCTAGATTACCTGTCCAATGCCAAGAGTGGGATGCTGCAGTTCCCAATGTTATATTGGGGTCTGTCTCTCGCTTTACATCTAATATTTGTTGTATAGATATGGGTGCTCTGGTATTGGGTACATATATATTTATAATTGTTACATTCTCTTGCTGAATTTATATGTTTATTATTAGATAATGTCTGTGTCTCTTTTTATAGCCTTGGATTTTAAGTCTCTTTTGTTTCACATAAGAATATCTATTCCTGCAAATTCTACTGTTCATCTAATGGGGATTCTCTTTTATATCACTTGACACTTTTGTTGTTGTAAACATTCTCTGTTTGTCTGATTTTTTGGTTATTTGACTATAATGTGCCTCAGAGACGACCTATTTCAGTTGAATCTATTTGGGACTTTTGAGCTTCCTGGATCTGGATGTTCATCTCTTTCTAATTGGGACATTTCCAGCTATTATTTTATTGAATGTTTGCTACAGCTTTTCCCTTCTCTTTTTGGAATATTCATATTTGTGAACATTTGTTCACTTTATGGTGTTCTATAAATCCTGTGGGCTTTCTTCATTTTTTTTTTTAATCTTTTTTTTTCTGCCTGTTTATTTCAAAAGACCTGTCTTGAAGTTCAGAGTTTTCTGCTTGATCTCTCTAGTCTGTTGTTGAAGGCTTTGATTGTATTTTTATTTCATTCAGTGAGTTATTCAGTGTTAGAATTTCTGTTTGGTTCCTTTTTAAATAATATCTATCTCTGTTGAATTTCTAATTCAAACAATGCATTATTTTCCTGATTTTGTTGAATTGTCTATTTGTATCCTCCTGTATCTCATGGAGTTTCCTTAAAACTATTATTTTGAATTCTTTTTCTGGCATTTCGTATATTTCTTTATGATTGGGGCCTATTACTGGCAAACTACTGTGTTCCTTTGGGGTTATCATGTTTTCTTTTTCCTTATTTTTTCATGTTTTATGTGTCCCTACATTGATTTCTGTGCATCTGGTGGAAAAGTGACCTCTTCTAATTTTATGGAGTAGGTCTTGTAAGGAAAGACTTATTCATACAGATGGATCTTGGGGTGTCATTTGAGTGAAGTGTGCATTGGCTTTAGTTCTAGGTGTATATAATAATGTAGTCTCTGTGTAGTTTCCTCAGCTGCAATCTATGCTAGTGGCATTTGCAAGTGTATCAGTGTCCTAGACTGTGAAAGTTTGAGGTGGCAATGGCACAGTTTTGCTGGAGTACACTGAGTGGGCTATTTTTCAGGTTGAGAGTTGCATGCATGCACACATTAGGTTGGCTAACTTGAGGTCTGACTAACTGGGGTTGTGGCCACAGGGCTGTTTCTCAGGTCAGAGATTCAGGCTTATGGCTTTTCAGCTGACCTGGGGGCATGTCTTCCTGGGATGGCCCATGGGCTCTTTCTCAGGCCCTAAGCATGAGTATGGGGCCATTGAACAGAACTAGGGCATGTCTGCAGGGTGTGAGGGAACCATGGAGCTGTTTTTCAGGCACTGGATACAGGTATATAGCCACTCTGCCAATCCAGGGGTGTGTCAGCTGCTCAGTAGCTCAAGGATCTCTCCAGTTTTGGGGAGGTCCTCATGTAGTGCTTGGGTCTGCTCAAGGATAGGCTCGCCCTAGGTGGGACTGCCAGATTGTTCCTCTAGCTGAAAGTGCAGGCAGCAGGGATTGCTTTGCCTGCTGTGTAGGACCAGAGTCACAGTTGGTTCTGGTCCCAGGGAAGGAGAGGTGCAGTTGCTATTGGCCCCCAGAACACGGCATACTCCAGAAGGGGGTCTGGTCTCAAGATAGTACTGAGCTGCAGCAGTTTGGCTCATAGGAGGTGGGTGGAATGTGGGAAATGCATAACTTGTGCTCCTAATCTGGAGTGAAGCAGCTGCATGAATTCATAGCAGCTCTCAAAACAAGGTTCAGGACTTGCAAGGACTCCAAGATTCTCCTGTAGTAAGAACTTTAGGTCTTCGCAGTGGCAGTGGGAGCTGGTGGGGTTCTATTGCTTACCTTTTCCCCACAAGGGCAAGTCCCTCGTGACTCTGGGCTGATACAGGTGTGAGAAATCCGGTTGTAGTGACAGGCGCCTTCATCCCGCCCTTGTGGGCGTCCAGTCATCACAGGTGCATCTCCACTAACTCACTGTATTCCAACTCCTTCCCTTCAACACTCCAGGAAAGTGATAGCTGTTTATTTGTTGATCTTCCTTGGTTCTTTTTTGGTGTATGTGGTGGTAGGGAAGGGGGGATGAGTGCCAGGTGCCTCTTGTCAGTGTTCTGGTCAACATCATTTTTTTTTCCTCTCACATCCTTTATTTTAGACACTACTCCTATCAATGCAGCTGTAGAAAGATAGATATCTCATATATTTTAAGAAAACATTTTTTAGATTGATCCAGACTCGCTGACCAGGACTTTTTGTGATGTTCTGTCAAAATTACATATTCCATGTTTCCTCATTTCTGTCATAAGTATACCATAAGAGGCTAGATCAGATGTCTAACCTAAAGTCCAGTATACGACATTTGTTAAATTTTGCTGATCAATGGAATTATCACCTTAATAAATCTAGTGCTGAAACCTAAAAACAACTACTTCTTACTTCTTTAGTAATTCCTTCTAGAATTTTGATTGAAATTCATCATACTTTTGGGTTTGTGGTTGGTGTACAATTTTTTTTTTTTTAATAAACTGATACCTTTTCTATTGAGATAAAACAAGTATTGGTGTGCTGCCCCACTTATAGGCCACATCTAGGAACTTGTTCATGAAGAAAATCACACTAATAATTGGAACCTCACAATTTTTAGTAGTGACTTGTAAATACTTGAGACTCAGGGATTCATATCATGAAAGCATATTAACCTATAAAGTAAATTGTATCCAGTGATGGGAAAGATAGATAATATAAACTTAGGAGTTGATATTGTTTGGCTCTGTGTCCCAACCCAAATCCCATGTCGAATTTATTCACAATCTTGTGAGAGGGACCTGGTGGGAGGTGATTGGATCATGGGTGCAGATTTCTCCCTTGTGGTTCTTGTGATAGTGTGTGATTCTCATAAGTTCTGGTTGTTTACAAGAGTATAGCACATCACCCTTCACTCTCTGTCTTCTCTACCTTTTTAAGATGTGCTTGCTTCCCCTTTGCCTTCTGCCATGACAGTAAGTTTCCTGAGGCCTCCTCAGCCATGCCTCCTATACAGCCTGAAGAACTGTAAGTCAATTAAATCCTTTTTCTTTATAAACTATCCAGTCTCAGGTAGTTCTTTATAGCCATGTGGGAATGCGATAATATAGGAGTCAGAGGAAAGATGATGTTGCTATTATAGAAAGCCTTCTTTAGACAGCTTTTCTTGTGGGGTTTAATTGGCAGGCATCTAGACACTAGAGAGACAAATACTTGAATAAGCCGTGCCCAGTTTTAATTCTGTTGATAATTGTAGTAAGCCCTAAAAATTAAGGTACAAATGCCAGACTCAAGTTAGACAATCTATTTAAAGGATGTTCATTTTACGAATGTTTTGTGCATATAATGGTTTGAGGGTAAAGGGCCTCTGTGAAACTTCAGACCTCATTAGTCTTCAGGTATAGCATCCCAGATCTGTCCAGCATGATAAATTCTGTCATAAGTGATATCAAAATTAAGGGATTATGTTAGTATATGTAGACTAGCTATAAGTACTTTATTTAGAGTCTGACTTGTATTCCTACATATCCTTCTTACTTTCTAAAAGTAAGTTCTTGCACAAATCACTCAGTTTTTTAGAGCCTTAGTTTTACTATGTGTTAAATGGGAATATCTACTTTCTCTGTCTTTCCAGTTGTTTCGTGTTGTTCTGTTTTGTTTTGAGATGAGGTCTTGCTCTGTTACCCATGCTGGAATACAGTTGTGTGAATATAGCCCATTGCATCCCTAAACTCCTTGACTTAAGGGATTCTCCTGTGAGGATCATGCCTTCCAAGCAGCTGTGACTACAGGCGTGAGCCATTGAACCTAGCTCTCCCTGGGCTTTAATAAGGATCAGTCGAAAGCATTTTGCTCAACAAATGTGACCATTGATGCTTGTTATTAAGGTCCATCAGAAATAGAAAGGATCTAAAATTCCTAGTATAGCAACAAAAGAGTAAGTAAAAAATGTTAAAAACTGCTCTGATTGGAAAGGTCATTAGGACTAATTCTTTGGTGAATCTGTTTATTATGATGGCCCTCTCAAGTGATATTTTATGAGGCTGCTGAGCTTTTTTGGCTGCAACATCATAGGGAAAACAAAAGGCATTATTTACACTTAAGTCATGCAATTAGCATTGTCATGAATCAGTATCTCATGTTAAAAATTGTCTCTATTTCCAATTAGAAGTCTTTCAAGCGGGAGATATAAGAAACTTAAGGAATTTTGTATATTTTAGTTTTATACATAATTTTTGTTTTATATGCTTTAAAAAATTTACATTTGTAAATAAAATATGCTTTTGCCAGTACTTTCTGAAATTCTGTAGATAGCACTGAACAGTGATGAGTTTCTCGTCATGTATAATAAATGTGAAAAAGCAACAAAAGTGAACTTCTGATTCCCCAATATTCTAGGTGCTCCTTCAGAATATATCCTTAGTGTTTTCCAAGAAAAAGATTGGAGAGAGATGTTCTGTTGTGATATAAAGATTATAGGTAAATTTTATTCAGAGATGGTAACTAATTTAGTGTCTATTATATAAAATTTTTGGAGTGATTGTATATGTTGATTACTTTAAGGAAAGAAACAGTTATAATTAGTGAAAAATGAAAAAAAAAATCCTGTCTTTGAATTAGAACAGATGGTGTTAAAATGTGAAAAAAAAATTGTAAACAACAAAAATCACATGTACGTTTCTAGAGAAAGCTATTTTTATATTTTGATATAAAAATAGATTATGGATAACTTTTATATTTTAATATAAGCAAATAGCATTAGGGGATACTTTGTAAAATGTATAGTATCTGTTTAAAAATATGTTTATGTTTGTTTGTTTTTGGGATGGGAGTCTCACTCTCTCACCCAGGCTGGAGTGCAGTGGTGTGATATCAGCTCACTGCAACCTCTGCTTCCTGGGTTCAAACAATTCTCTGCCTCAGCCTCCCCAAAAATATGTTTTTATAGCAGCAAGAGTCCAGGCAACTTTATAGTTTTTAATTATTATTATTTTTTTCATCAACTAAATTACATGTCTTTTTGAACAGTTCATTAAATTTTCAGACTTTGCTCTGGGAAGTCTCATATTATTCAATGGTGTATTTTCCTGAACTAATTTGTTTCCTGTTTTTTGAAAGTTGGCAAAAAATAATATGCACAAACTCAGAAAATGAAAGTAAATTATCTTTCAGAAGTAGAGGTTTAAAATTTGGAATCCAACTGATTATTTTCGTGTGCTTTGATACTGGGGAAAGCCTGTGCTTTAGCTTTATGGAGCTTTTCTTATTTGGCATGGTAGAATCTTAATAATTTCTAATTTTATTTGAAACTTTTATAAAAGAGAGAAAAAAAACAATTCAGATAATTTTGTAGAAACAAAGTTTTGGGTGTTTTGAGTTTTTTCTCCATTCCTTTTCTGAAACAATCATAGAAAGTTGGAAATAGAAGGAAATTGAGATGTCAGTTAATAAGACCTCCCACCCTCATCCTCCATTTGAAGAAGAAGAAACAAAGTTAATTGCCCATAGGTTGACAAAATTACCTAGGTCTCCTCATTCTTACTCAAATACCAGTCCTGGGTTAAAATGCCATGGGCTGATGAAAGAAGGAACAGCCATGACTGTTGGTCCAGGCCCCAGAGAGCATCTGGAGGCACACAGGAGGCTGGCAAATGCCTGTTAAAAAAGTGAATCAAAAAACAAGACATGGAAGAGAAGGATAGCATTGAGGTAAAGGACTGGTTTCTTCTCTTTCAGCTGACTGTTTCACTCTAGTCAGTATCAAACAGATGGTGGTTACTTTAACTATTTTGTCTATTCTTGTATTACATTTAATACACTCTTTTTGTGTATCTTGGTGTTATAGTGCTGCCTGGGCGAATGTAGATCTCATTATTTTAAGCCAGAAGAAAAAAAGTTGCTGATTTAAGTATATTATTTTAGTACAATGTGATTATAATAGTGTTTCCATCTGGAAGGTCCTACTCATCTTTCAGACCTGTCTGTCATATACTGAGCTAGGAATGAAGACTAGTACAGTCTTACTAGAAGATAATTTGACAATATAATTCCAAAGATTAATATGGGTCTAGATATTTAGACTGTATCCCTTGACCCACATAGAATAATTACACTTATAGATATTTAGCCTAAAGAAGTAGTTGTGGGTGCTCTTCATAATATTGTTTATATAGGAAAATTTAGAAAAAAAATATAAATAACAAGGATTGAATATCCTACATTATTATATATTCATTAAATGACCATGTAAAAACAAAATGCTGACATTAAAATATATTACTGAAACATTTTAAAAATGAATTATAGGATACAAAATATTTAATGGATATACATATCTGAAACAACATATATTAAAAACAGTTGTGTCTTGATGTCTAGGTGGGAGAAATTACAGGTAATTTTTATTTTTCCATCAGAATTTTAAAAATTTCATAATAAGCCTATACACTTATATAATAGCAAAAATGCTATTACGAAGTCAGTCAAAATTCATGACAGACTAAAATAAAATAGTATCAAAATATAATTTCAATGAAAATTAATTACAATGTAGATATGTACTACATTGTGATAGCTGGCTCCATCAGGCTTCACAGCTTTTAAGAAGATTCTCTTAAAATTGAGTACTAACAGAGGAAGAAGAAAGAAGATGAGACAGAATGGCCAGAGTCAAGATGGGAGTTTAGACAGAAGAACATGTGTTTATTGAAGCATATTTGTATTAACCGCTTTAAGATGATAGCCGGCCTGGCACGGTGGCTCATGCCTGTAATTGCAGCACTTTGAGAGGCCGAGGCAGGCAGATCACCTGAGGCCAGGAGTTCAAGACCAGCCTGATCAATATGGTAAAACCCCGTCTCTGCTATAAAAAACAAAATTAGCGAAGCCTGGTGGTGGGCGCCTGTAATACCAGCTAGCAGGGAGGCTGAGGAAGGAGAATCTCTTGAACCTAGGAGGCGGAGGTTGCAGTTAGCCGAGATTGCTCCACTGCACTCCAGCCTGGGTGACAGAGTGAGACTCGGTCCCAAAAATAAAATGAATACAATAAAATGATAGGCATAAAAAGAAGACTGTAGGTACACAAAGAAGCAAGGAGGGCTCATTTTACCTGTTCTCAGTTCTTCTATCATACTTTTAATACATAATACTAGCTTATATTATTTTCCTGTGCTTGCTAAAAATTAATATGACTTCCACCCTCACCCAATAAGGTATTAATAATATTGTCCCTTGATACCTACATCATCTTGTTTCTGATGTATTGGTTCTAATAAATTTATGGCACCAACTAAAGTTTGTTGGTTATCAGTTGGGTATTATTTTAGTTGCTCCCAGCTTTCCAGTTATTTGTTATCATTTCATAGCTATGGGATATAAAGCCAGCCAAGCATGTCTGCCTCTTAACCCAGTTACTTTAGTTCCTTGGCTGAATTCAGTCCCACACATGGATGAAAACAAATTTCATTTGAATTCTTAACCAGAGGGAAGTGCCTCTTTGGTGGGATCCAGAAGAGTTCTAAATAGCAAAATTGTGTTATGAGTAGTTTCTGAATGTCCAACAAGTTTGGCAGGATTTCACCTCTCAGTCCCCCATGAGGGTGCTTGTAAGTATAAAGTAGGACCTTATGCAAGAGTCTTAAGTTTATTAGTCATATTTACTTACCTTATAAAACCAAAATTATGTCTCTCAATTGTTTTGAAGACAGCTGCAGCTAGCATATCTATCCCTTTGGGTACTCTCAGACTTGGCTTATATAGTCTCAACTTTTTGGAACAGTTTAGATCCTGGCTACCACATTGCTGTACTGCAGCAAACAAATTATTCAGAGCATATTATTATCGTGATTCACCACAGAGAGGGAACTTCAGATACAGGAAATTTCCAACGTTGTAGGGAATGGAAAACCTTGAAACAGTGTTATAACTATGGGAAGCAAAAATTTAGAATAGAGAGTTGGGTTTGAGGCACTGATTAGTTTGACTGGGGAAGTTGATTCTTAGAGGGGCACAGAATAGGTGGAGCTAAGAATATAAACAAAACTTAACCTGTATCTGGATTTAGAGTCCAGTTTCCTTTTACCACTAGGAAACAAATACCACTTGTATAGTTAATATATGTGTCAGGAATGTCCTAAGTTTACAGTTTAAGGATTACAAATTAGTATTTCCTACTTTCATCTTGAACATCATTGTAATATTTATTCTCTTTTGAAGTTGGATATGTTAGTTTAGGACAGGAAACAGTAAACTTTTCTGTGAAGGGCCAGGGAGTAAATATTTTGGGGTCGTAAAGTCTTTGTTGTAACTACTCAACTCTGTCATAGTGGCTTAAAAGCAACCAGAAATAATATGAAAATAAATGGGCTGTGTTCCTTGGTTTGTATTTCCAGAAACAGGAGGTAGGCAGGTTTGGCCTGCAGGCTGAAGTTTACACTCCTGGCTTAGGGTCATTTTTAGCTGAGACAAAAAGATCAGGGATCAATTTTAGATTTTAAATGTTTGTTGTATTTTTAAAAACATTCTAAACTCTTAGAATTATACTTTGTATGACTTTTAATCTTGTATTTTACACGTGCAACAGATTTTTTAAAGTAGCCAAATTTTAAAATGTTCTTGAGGTGTCCTGAAATTCAAGTCCAGTTTTGCTTAATATGCAAGTAATTTGAGAGACGGTTGACTTAGTAATATGTCTCTATATTCTGTAAATAGCCAATGATAACCTTCTTTTGCCATGAAGTCCCTAAATATCTTTATGAATTTTATTTGTTTTCACATCAAACCTGAGTTTCACATAGGAAGCTGTCTCTTGAGGTGGCTATTGAGCATATTCACACAATTTTGCAAATTATTGAAAAGGTCTAGTGCCCTGAATCATAATGAGAAAAATTCCTTAACACTAGGCAACTAGGGATTTTCATAGGCTAAGAGGGATACTAGCCACATATGGTTGCCTGGGCCTTTAGTAGACTAAGGGTTTACTCCTAAACCTTTCATTGTTAGGATGATATTATACAAAATGAGTCAATCCATTCACTTTGTTCTAAAAGACCACATTTGCCGTCTTTGATTTTTAGACATTAAAATAGACCTTGATCTGCTCTGAATTATAGATTCCTTGATCTACTCTGAATTTCAAATTTTATTTTGCTTTTAATGTTGTATAATTTTGCTTCTCTATCACAACATGAATGCTTCATAACCAAATATTATACTAACAATTAGTTCTTGAAATATTCAGTTGATGAAATTATAAGGAAATGTCATAGAATCTCAGAGGTAAAAAGGATTTAAAAGATATCCATTTCCTCTTTTCTTTTAATATCAGGTTGTAGGTATTGTCCAGGTGTTACATCTATTTTTTAAATACTGTAGACTAGTGGACATTTTGTAGTTAACACTTACTGAATCCTATTGTAAAACAATTTAAAATAAACATTGTTTAATGAAAGTAGGTTACCAACAACAATTGGGTATTCTGCTTTCTGTTATTTTGTACAGTGATAATGGGTTATTTAGAGGTGAAATAAGCACTCATATTCTAAGTTCATTGAACTGAATCATAGCAAATGGGATTTTTTGTACTAAACTTAAAGAAAGAATGTTGACTGACAGGGGAAAAAAAAAGAAGAGCCATAATTTTTAAGTTGTGGTTTTCTGAACTTTATAGTCTTTCATTTATAATTTACTATATTTCATGTTAATGAAAAACAAATCAAGACATTGGCCCACCAAGAGACAAAAGAGAGGAGACCATACTCTGTGGAGGAAGTGTTTCAAAAGAGTTACTTTTCATTCCCCATTTATTAATATTCTATTTATATGTAGCGACAACCAATAGGGGTGGTTTCATTGTGAGCAATATGAGGGATTACATTATCTATAGATAATTTAAAAGTAATAAAAGTAAGTCTACATTTAAAATAATGAAGATGCACTGACAATTCTGAACAGTGTCAGTTATGATGATGAAAATATTTCAATTAAAATATTTTCCCCCCCAAATCCCTTGTTTTTGGTAAGGTTTAAATCAGGGAGGGGTTGGTAACTGTAATCTATGGATCAAATCCATAATATGACTTAAAAATAATTTGTGGAAATTTTTTTTCTCTTGTTAGATAAGTCCTATATAATATCTTCAGTTTTTCTTCTTGGCTCACAAAAAGCCTAAAATACTTACTATGTGGCTCTTTAAATAAACAGTTTGCCAACCCTTACGTTTAATAGTTGCTGTGTTTAATGTTTTATTTTTATGTGGTACATATACAGAAGATTTATACACTTAAAATAGTTTTCTTTCTTTCTTTTTCTTTTTTTTTTTTTTTTTTTTTTTTTTTTTGAGACAGAGTCTTGCTCTGTTGCCCAGGCTGGAGTGTAGTGGCATGATCTGGGCTCACTGCAACCTCTGCCTCCCAGGTTCAAGCAATTCTCCTGCCTCAGCCTCCCAAGTAGCAGGGATAACAGGTGCCTGCCACCACACCACCTAATTTTTGTATTTTTAGTACAGACGCGTTTCACCATGTTGGTCAGGCTGGTCTCGAACTCCTGACCTCAAGTGATCCACCTGCCTCAGCCTCCCAAAGGGCTAGGATTACAGGCATGAGCCACTGTGCCTAGCTAAAATAAGTAGATTTTTTATCATTAATATTTTAATAATATTGTTAATTTGGGAGAAATCATATAGAATGCCCCCAACATATAAGGATTTGACTACTTATATTGGTTTCCAAAATAAGTTTATAATGGTTCAGAAACTTTTGAACTACCTTCATTTACTGCTAGTATGTCCAATCGTCTAGTACCACGTATTCTTATGTTAAAACATTGGAAGGAAACAATGACAGATTGTAAATCAAAAAAACAGAACTTCAGTTACTTCAATTCTTACATTCTATGTGACCACAAAAAAATGTTTGCAAATGAACAGAGTTAGCCTTGAAGAGTGAAAAATAGGCTCTAAAATGGTTCCTTGATGATTCTTGGTGCACAAAACCTGTAAAGAATATTAGTCACACAACAATAAAATGTGAAGAAATGGATATTTAAGTAGCAAAAAGATATAAATTTTGAAAAATTCCAGGAGAAATGACAGAAGGTGTTCTTACATTGCCAGAAAAAATAAAGAAGACAAAGTCAAATGTAGTTATTGTCAGAAAAAACTGAGTATTTGCTCTAGAAGACGGGATCAAATAATGTCAGGATTCACCATCATTTAGTCTTTTGCTCTGGTTTTTGAAGGAGAAAAGCGTTGGAAGCCTTTAATGACGTATAACTGAAACTTACGATGAAGTTTCTAGTGAAGATGTTTTGGTAAGTTTATTTCAAAAGAAATCCTAAAATAGCAAGGCCTGCAGTAATACTACAAATTCTGAAATTTGATGTGAAACGGGATTTTCATACGTTTTTACCCAACTTAACCTTTAACACTTTTCCTATTTGTGCATCTGTTGCTGCACCGAAACTTTTCAAAATTGGCATCAGTAAAAGAGTGTTTTCCTCAATTAATCTCTGAATAAAGATAGATTGGCAAAAATCTGGATATACTGAACGTGAATATGCGAGGAAGCTTCATGTTTTATTGAATAGGAATATGTGAGGAAGATTCATATCCATGATTGTCATGAAACACAATATGGTTAGTATTTATTATGGTGACAGATTGCTATGGTTTGAATGTGTCCCCTTCAAAATACAGATGTTCGAACTTAATGGACAATGTACTAATATTAACAAGTAAGGTCTTTAAGAAACGATGATTAGACCATGAGGTCTCTTCCTTCAGAATGGGATGAAAGTCCTCATAAAGGAAGCTTTACATAGCATTCGAGTTGTTTGAGCTCTTCCATCTCTTCTGCCACAGAAGGACACGATATTTGTTCCCTACAGTGGATGCAGCTTCAAAATGCCATCGTGAAAGCAGACAGAGAAGTCAGCACAGATGATCATGCCCTTATGTTGGACTCCCCCGCCTCCAGAATGTGAAAAAATACAGTTTTTTTCTTTATAAATTAACTGGTGTCAGATATTTTTGTTATAGCAGAAAATATGAAGACACAGATCAGTGTATAAGATTTCTCCCAGTTTGTCAAACAAAAAACCCCACATTAATGTAATTAAAACTAGTAATCTGGTGGTGGGAATGTAAATCAGTTCAACCATTGTGGAAAACAGGGTGGCAATTCCTCAAAGACCTAGGGGAAGAAATACCATTTGACCCAGCAATCCCATTAGTATGTATATACCCAAAGGAATACAAATCAGTCTATTATAAAGATACATGCATGTATAAGTTCAATGCAGCACTATTCACAATAGCAAAGACATGGAATCAGGCCAAATGCCCATTAATGATAGACTGGATAAAGAAAATGTGGTACATATATACTGTGGAATACTATGAAGCCATAAAAAGGAATGAGATCATGTCCTTTGCAGTGACGTGGATGGAGTTTGAAGCCATTATCCTCAGAAAACTAACACAGAAACAGAAAACCAAACACTGAGTTGTTCTCACATGTTAAGTGGGAGCCAAACAATGAGAGCACATGGACACTTGGGGGTGAATAACATACCCTGAGGCCTGCTGTTGGGGAGGCAGGCAGGGAGAGCATCAGGAAGAAGATCTGATGGATGCTGGGCTTAATACCTAGGTGATGAAATGATCTTTGCAACAAACTATCATGGCACACATTTACCTATGTAATAAACCTGCACATCCTGTACATGTATTTCAGAACTTAAAAGTTGGAAAAAGTTAATCCAATATTTTTTTCTTTTTTGGTTTAATAATTTTTAATTTTTTAGTGGAAATAATTATATATAATGTATATATAAGATACATATATTTATGATATACATATAGATTTACAAAGTTCAACAAAAATGAATTTTCAAAATCTTCAAAGAAAAAACATTTTTCTTCCTATTGTTATTCTTTATTTCATATCATAATTTATTACTGAAAATAATTTTGTTGTGTAGAAGAGGGTATTGTTTAAAAGTTATATGTTCCAGGTATAAAACACTGCAGGCTGGTCCCTGCTCTCATATGTATAGACATTATGAAAAAGAAAAAGTCAATCTTTTTAAGCTTATATTGCTAGTCAGTGTGTTATACTATGGTTAATAACACTGTATATTTCCTTATCTTCTTTGACTTTTCAGTATAGTTACTCATGGTTTCTCTGTCTTAATTTGACCTACATAATGCAGTAAACCTACTAATTCTGAACAATAAGAAAAAAAACAAGCAAACAAATATAGCTTACTTATTAATTTGATTTTGAATTGCTGAGAACTTAGAATTTCAGCTTTAAAAATATATTGCATAGAGCTGGAGTGGTAAATCCTCTTGATGTTTTACTTCCAGTGAAGGGAGAGAGATTAGCGAAATGATCCTGGCCCCCCGCTCTATTTTCAGGCACTCTTCCCCTGGAAGATGGAGTTGTAGGGAGGAGGGATGGAAAGCAAGGCACAAGCTAATTGTTGAATTTGAAGTATAAACTGGGCATGTAAAGCACACCCCTTATTCCTCTTTTCTGCTCCCTGGATCTGGTGCCCTAGTGTAGCCTTCTCTTCATTATGATAAATCTACCTATTTCTAACCAGCACTGCCATGATTGAGAGCTAAATTCACATAATTCTGGTGTTTAGAATTAAGGAAACCCATTTGTGTTTGGAATTAATTCCCACTCCTCAATATGAACTTAATGATGGTAATGCATTCATACAATGTGCTTTACTCTATAGTCTTATTTTCAAATGGATTCAGAATTTGAGTGGAGATGGAAATGCAATTTACTGGGCCTCCTCAGAGACCCAATTGTGAACACTATCAATTTTGTGGGATATATTTTAAATAACATCCTTTCAGCATATAATTTTATATTTTGAAGGGATTGTGCTAATGCTACTAACAATGTAAAAATTTAAAGAGTTATTAGAAAATTTTGATTGATAATGTAAATACAAATTGAAAAATACGTAAAAAATTTACTCTGAAAAGTGAGTTCCTAGAAAATTACACTGCAGATTGTTCTTTGTTAACTGCTCACTGTCATTTTTACTATATATATTTAATTAGGAGAAAATAAGGATAAATACTATCTTTATGTTAGTTCTACTGTTATAACTTAAGAGCAGTAAGTTTAAAAAGAAAATTTATTATTAAAATCTGCTTTATAAATATTGGACTATTTGCCTTATATTTGAAGCATATAATTTCATATATTATCTGAACTTATTAAATTCATAAAATTTAACAGAAAAAACCGGGACAATTGTATATTCATTATATGCTTCTGATATCTTAGAATGTTCTTCTCTTTTTTATTATACTTTCAGTTCTGGGATACAAGTACAAAACGTGCAGGTTTGTTACATAGCTATACATGTGACATAGTGGTCTTCTGAACCCATCAACTTGTCATCCAGGTTTTTTTTTTTTTTTTTTTTTTTTTTGAGGCGGAGTGTAGCTCTGTCGCCCAGGCTGGAGTGCAGTGGCCGGATCTCAGCTCACTGCAAGCTCTGCCTCCCGGGTTCACGCCATTCTCCTGCCTCAGCCTCCCGAGTAGCTGGGACTACAGGCGCCCGCCACCTCGCCCGGCTAGTTTTTTGTATTTTTTAGTAGAGACGGGGTTTCACCGTGTTAACCAGGATGGTCTCGATCTCTTGACCTCGTGATCCGCCCGTCTCGGCCTCCCAAAGTGCTGGGATTACAGGCTTGAGCCACTGCGCCCGGCCTGTCATCCAGGTTTTAAGCCCTGCATTTATTAGATATTTGTCCTAATGCTCTCCCTCCCTTTGTGCCCTACCCACCGACAGGCCCGGGTGTATGATGTTCCCCCCCGTAGTGTCCCTGTGTTCTTATTGTTTAACTACCACTTATGAGTGAAAACATGCAGTGTTTGGTTTTCTGTTCCTATGTTAGTTTGCTGAGAATGATGGTTTCCAGTTTCATCCATGTCCCTGCAAAGGACATGAACTCATTATTTTTTACGGCTCCTTAGTATTCCATGGTGTGTATGTGCCGCATTTTCTTTATCCAGTCTAACATTGATGGGCCTTTGGGTTGGTTCCAAGTCTTTGCTATTGTGACTAGTGCTGCAATAAACATACATGTGCATATGTCTTTATAGTAGAATGACTTAAAATCCTTTGGGTATATACCCAGTAATGGGATTGCTGCATCAAATGGTATTTCTAGTTCTAGATCCTTGAGGAATTGCCACACAGTCTTCCACAATGGTTGAACTAATTTACACTCCCACCAACAGTGTAAAAGTGTTCCTAGTTCTCCACATCCTCTCCAGCATGTGTTGTTTCCTGATTTTGTAATGATCGCCATTCTAACTGGCATAAGATGTTATCTCACTGTGGTTTTGATTTGCATTTCTCTAGTGACCAGTGATAATGAGATTTTTTTTTATATGTTTCTTGGCCACATAAATGTCTTCTTTTGAGAGTGTCTGTTCATATCCTTCACTCATTTTTTGTTTTTTTTTTTCTTGTAAATTTGTTTAAGTTCCTCATAGATTCTGGATATTAGACCTTTGTCAGATGGATAGATTGCGAAAATTTTCTCCCATTCTGTAGGTTGCCTCTTCACTCTGATAATTTCTATTGCTGTGCAGAAACTGTTGTGAAGGACCTCTTCAAGGAGAACTACAAACCACTGCTCAAGGAAATAAGAGAGGACACAAACAAATGAAAAAAAAAAATTCTATCCTTATGCATAGGAAGAATTAATATCGTGAAAATGGCCATACTACCAAAAGTAACTTATAGATTTAATACCATTCCCATCAAGCTGCCATTGACTTTCTTCACAGAACTAGAACTAGAAAAAACTACTTTCAATTTCATACGGAACCAGAAAAGAGCCCGTATAGCCTAGACAATCCTAAGCAAAAAGAACAAAGCTGGAGGCATCACCCTACCTGACTTCAAAGTGTACTACAAGGTTACAGTAACCAAAACAGCATGGTACTGGTAACAAAACAGATATATAGACCAAAGGAACAGAACAGAGGCTTCAAAAATAACACCACATGTCTACCACCATCTGATCTTTGACAAACCTGACAAACAATGGGGAGAGGATTCCCTATTTAATGGTGCTGGGAAAACTGGCTAGCCATGTGCAAAAAACTGGAACTGTACCACTTCCTTACACTTTATACAAAAATTAACTCAAAATGGATTAAACACTTAAACATAAGACCTAAAACCATAAAAACCCTAGAAGAAAACCTAGGCAATACCGTTTGGAACATAGGCATGGGGAAATACTTCATGACTAAAACACCAAAAGCAATGGCAACCAAAGCCAAAATTGACAAATGGGATCTAATATGTTCTTTATTTTTTACATAATTTATTTCTAGCCATTTAATTTAATGTGGTTAAAATGTTGTCATGTCATTATATAATTAAAATAGAAGTATGTATTTATGAATTTTGCTTGAAAATAATATATATCAAGCTAATTTTAGACATAATCCATTTTATTTTAAGGTCCCAGAAAATAATAGCAAGATATTTTTAAAATAATTTTTCAAAGCACCCAGTGTACTTTATATATATTTTTATTAGTAATAGCAATAATACAGTTTTTAGGTCAGAGCATACTAATATATAGATAGGTAGATAGATGGATGGGTAGATAGGTATTTTTCTTTTAAATATGAATAAGAAAACTCTTTTTTTGAACTTCTCATAGGAAAAGTGACTTAGATATATAATAGGCAAGATTTCTGTAGAGATAAATTCAAGTCAAGAATTTTGCTAAAATTGAATGAAACCCCCAAATTGCAACTATACAAGGGTGTCAGGTAAACTGTATTCAAGCAATATTTATAAAATCATTCTACTGTGATGGCATTGGGATTATAAATAAAATACTTCACAGATAGTAAACAGGTTTAGAGAAAGTGGGATTTACTTTACTACTAAAGTAGACTCTACTTTAAAGCAGATTCATTGTTAGTCAACAACTTCCATGCATATACTTCATCCCTTCTCTCAGTCTAAAACAACTTTTTTTTTTCAGTAGTCTTTTTAAATATCAGTATTTCTTTGAAGCTTAAAAAAGACAATTTCAAAAAAAAAAAAAAAAAACCCAAAGTTACTCCATCGGCAATACTTGTAGTACATACTGCGTTACAATATGTTTAAGATATTTTTATGATACCTACAGTGAGTTATTAAAAGAGAGATAAGTCTTTTCCAGGTATATTCCAAATATTGAGAAAAATTCATGTTGGAGCATGTAATAAAATATAAAATGTTCTCCCGGGGTCAACATCAGAGGTAAATGAACCCTCCTACATTCCAGAGTAGCATTTCTTAGGGTTTAATTAGGCAGGTAAGAAATTGTGACAATTACAGAATTTTGGCTATTCCTTATTTTGGATTCTGGTTCAAGTTCATCCCATGTGCTTTCCCTTGATGACACCTCTTTACATTCACCCCAATAAAGCCTAATTGACTTTTACTCCTTAATGTTCCCACATTCCTCTTTTTATATGTTTTTCATCACATGAATGATCCTATCATAACCTAGAATTTTAATTTTCTGTGACGATGCTTGTCTCTCCTGCTTGCTAAATTTGTGGAATGTAGTGATCATGACATATTCATTTTTATATTTTCCATATTGCTTAGTAATTGTACACAGCTCATAATTAGAGTTGATTTTAGTCTTAATATTTCTGAATATGTAAACTGGAAAAGGCAGAAAATACAAAATTCAGATTGGCATGCTTATGTGATTTGCCAGGACTTTTGGCAAAGTAGAAACAGGCAAAAATAGAAATATAATAGAAAAAATAGCAGAAGGTAGAAATAAAAATAATAGAGTTAGCACATCAGAAATAGGATAAAATGAGATGTACTGTAGCCAACAACAAAACTACTACTTAAGACAAGATATGTATGTGTATCTGTTTTAAATGTCAGTAGAGATAACAGCTTTGGCTTTCTAAGAAATACTGAAGAGTGAGGATGGGATGAATCACCCAGCAGGGCACGTAAAGTGAATCTCTTTATATGCTATTCATGTTGTTTCTCTGAAAAGGGTCTTTGGCGATAATTAGTTTGCCTCTTGCTAGAAACAGAAGACTCCCCTGATGTCTTTAATATATATATTACATTTAGACCCAAATTCATGAGTAGATGGTAGCACTGAAGTTTATCTGAATATTGGTGATTTTCAGCATTTTTTTTCTTGTCATATACTTCTTTTTTTGTCTCCTTTTAAACTTTCCACCTTTCTTCTTCCACACTTGTTTCCTTTCTCTCTTCCTTTCTCTCTCTCTCTCTCTCTCTCTCTCTCTCTCTCTGTGTGTGTGTGTGTGTGTGTGTCTGTGTATGTGTGTGTCTCTGTCTCAGTTCTGTTTCCCTCCTTCTCTGTTTCTAGAGTCTTAACACCTTTGTATATATGTAAGAATACTGAGTTTGCTGGATGTGCTTACAAGATTTAAAATTCTGGAACCTGACAGTTTTTGATAGCAGTTTATTCCTTCAATGCTGACTCTACACATGAAGGTGCTAACTGAATGGTCCTCTAAATCTATGCTTGCTGCCATTTTATGTCTCTGCGTAGTCCTACTCTTGGTATCAGGTCTAGGTTTTAGAATAAAACTATGGTTGTGATTCAGAAACACCTGGAAGTTTGCTGGTGGGAATGCATTGGTGAAGTCCTTCTGGAAAGAAATTTGGCAATGTTTAACAAAACTGCACTTACCTTTTGATGAAGCAATATCACTTCTAGGAATGTATGCTGAAGTTACATCTCCAACAATATAAAAATTCATGAATAATGGGTAATTCATTGCAGCATTGTTTATAATTTCAAGAGAATAGTTGAATAAACTGTACAACTTATATGATAGTTGTGTTTATTTTAGATTGGTTCCCAGGATATACTGATAAGTGAAAAAAGGAAAGTTCAAAAGTGTACCTGAACTATGCTATTTTTAAGTAAGAAAGTAAAGGATGTAAGAAAATTCACATCTGTTCATTTTTGTAAAATAAATATTTAGGAGGACTGAGTGGGAAAGGAGTGAAAATGAATGGGGAATGGAACCAAATTAGTATGACAATGAGGAAGGAATGATGCTACTTAAGTTTAACATTTTGTATTATTTTGACTCTGAAAAATGTAAATAATGTTCATTTTTTCCCACTCCCCAAATAAGTAATAAAAATCAACCTGAAGGAGGAGAAAGCCCCACATTGAATATAAGGAGTAATTAATGAACCTTACTGTATTACAAATGAATACTCTAATCACACTGAAGGGGATAGGAAAGCAAAGAACTCACCTAAGTAACTTTGAAAAATAAAAACTTAACTGGATAATGTAAGACTGAAGACAAAAAGAACTGTACAGAAGTACTGTACTCTAATTAGTAAATTTATTTTTCACATGCATATGGTTAACTGAAACTATTTTATATATGCTAGGTTTGAACAAGAAAGAGAATATATTTAAGATAATATTATCTAGTTTTTTCACTGTCAGAGAAAGAAGTTTTAACAAAGAAAGATGGAAGGCTAGGAAGAAATTTATGGTGGATTGGAATTGAGGATATTAGTATGAATTTATAGGTGATACCTACGTGCATATATAAATGTACATACACAAATAGATATAGAAATAACTACAAATTTGTGTTTTGTAGGGTTAGTATACATACATATGTATACATGTATACATATATTTACCCATACACACAGAGAGAGATATATATATCTCCTTGCTCTGTCTGCTGAGACAGCCAAAGAGCAATAATATTTTAGTGGCAATAAGTACACCCAGCACCCATATTTTGGTTTCTGTATCCCATGGTCTAATTAAGAAAACAAGAGCTCCAAAAGTTCTTTGCAGAAGTTGTTGATCCCAAGGCTTGAGCAGGGAAAATGTAAGGTGGACCAGGACTATTTCATGATAACAGAAAATAATAAAGTGGTTAGAAAATAGGATAACTTAAAAGGACACAGAGTTCATAATGGCCAAAGGTAGAAAATGTGAGCAACAAAATAATGGTAGAATTGTGTTATAACCCATAATCCACAGAATAAAATAATCATGAGTTCATATTGATATATAAATAAGTAAATAAATAAATAATTGGTGGTGAAAGGACTCCTTGCATAAGAATTTCAATTAATAAATTTAAAAGGAAAAAAGGATTCATGAAATCATCATTAGGCAATATTGTTACAGGTAGGATTGGGTTAATGCTAAAAATCAGTCAGTAAAAGTTTGAGGAGAACAGAATAACATCATCCCAATACTCTCTCCCAGATATTTTTCAATAAAAAGATAACTTTACAGTGAGAGAGAACTCCTTAACCAAATGACTAATGTTAACATCATCAGTAATAAACATGATACACAGAGAACACTATATTTCTGCGCATTCTTGCTAAAAATATACAACCTTACCACAATTTAGGAAAACATTGGATGAATCTAAGTTGAAGCACATTTTTCAAAACAACTGGCTAGTACTCAAAAGTATTAAGGTCACGAAAAACAAGGCAAGATTGAGAAACTCTCACATGCTGGAGGAGACAGAAGATACAACTAAATGCAATGTAAGATCCTGGATTGGAGCAGAAACAAAAAGACATTAGGAGAAAAAAACTGGTAAAATCATGTAAGATCTGTGGTTTGGTTATTAACATTTTACCAATCTTTGACAGCCTGGTTTGATAATTCTGTTATTTGTAAACATGATACAATATATAGTATTACACAATACATTGATATTTGAGGAAACAGGATTAATGTATACATAAACTTTCTCTACTATTTTGTAGCATCCTGTATGTCTAAGATTATCTTGAAGTACAAAGTTAAAAAAGCAATGATAAAGGCTACAATTAGAAAAAAAGAAAATTATTTGTATCAATAGAAGCATAATTCAAAATTAAATATTGAGTGAACAAAGTAATTTGCAGGAAAAGAGTTTAAATCAATAAATAATACCACATTATATATTGGGACATACCTATGCAGTAAAAAGAGAACTGACTGATAAATACATACTTCAGAAGAGTTGTTACTTATGGAAAGCAAGAAAGGAGAATAGGAGATGAAAGAAATCCAGAGGATACTGTATCTGTTTTATTTTCTTTAAAAAAGTAGGGTGAGTGTGGCAAATGTTAGGATTTCATGTATCTGGATGGCAGGTTCGCATGTGTTAGGTCCTGTGAGCTTAAATTATTCTGAATAAAAAGATTAAGAGAAAATGTAATGTATCAAGTAGGTTCCTTTAAATAAAGAGTGAAAAAACTTGGCTGGGATCTATATGTTGATGAAAAGCATTTTGAAAGTTCTAACTCATACTTGCTGGTGTTTTGCAATAAAAACTAGCTTTAAGCTAGTAATATTGACCTGGTTTTTACTTTTTCCTTTGGATTTTATACTAAAAAACACTATTTTATGATTTTAAGTATTTATATCTACATATAATCTACACACAAACATAAAATGCCTTGACTTTATAGCCAATTACCTAGAGTAGAAATCACACGCTATTGTCCTATGGGTCGAATTTGGGCCATACAGTGTTTTGTTTGGCCTACATTGTGTTTTTAATAAAATTAAGCCAACGTTGAAACATTGAGATGTTTTACTTAGAGAACCAGACTTCTGGCTTCTTGTGAATAGAAAAACAAGAGGCTGACAGCACTGGCTCTGTGTTCTAAATGGGCTGTAGTACATGGTGATAGCCCCATTTGGACAGCCTTGAGTGCTCCTTTCCCTAGAGCCCCCACTATTCATACCAAGTATGTATCTGCACCTACATTTGTCATTTCATGTCTTGATTTTACCTGCTTGACTTTGGGACCTAGAAGTTTGAGATATCTGAGTTCTAATATAAAACATCAGCTTTTCTTTTTTTGGAGAAACTTGAGTGTGCGTGTGTGTGTTAAAGCATAGGTTAAAAAAATGCAAGCTATATCTTTCTTCCTAATTTGATTTTCTCAAATACGCTATGTAAATAGGTAGTTTGGAGTAAGTAACCTAAACATAGGATTGGCCTTAGAAAGACTTAGTATTACAAAACTAATTACACCGACAATCCCTGAAGCTATCTAAACAAGATCAGCTGAACTTACCTCTAATGAATGCAAAAATATAGTATTGTTTAATTTATCAAACTCTGAATCACATTTTTCTCTAGTTGTTATTTTATTTTCCTACTTCCTTTTGTTTTATTAACACATTAGAGATAGTATCATACACAGATAACTTGAACTCTGTAATGGAAACTGTGGTCTGTTGCCTGCTAATTAAATATCACACAAATTTAATAAGCAAATCCTGCCAAAAAGAACATGTTCTCTATAACTTAAGATTAAATTCTCATTTTATTACTGATTGACCATTGTTTTTAGTACTGGCAAATGTGTATTATGCTCATAAAATTTTGTTTATTACCATGCAAAACTTCAAGGGTTCTTGTTCTTGGCAACCCCCCACCCCCCAAATAGCTTCAGAGTTCTGGATTTATTCTTCTTTAAAAAAATATTTCTTTCTCTTCTCTCCCCTTTTTAAAAAATTATCATTAGGAGCACTATATCTGTGGCCTTGTGGATATAACATTGAGACACTGAGTAGCAGTTACAAGAACTAATGTCTTAATATGCCAGTAACCTCTTCTGAACCACTAGTTAGATCAGAACCTTTTGGAAATGATCCTGGGCTGATTTCCTGAATTTAACCTATAAACCCAGGGTGAGCAGATAGAAAGACGTTCCAAGGAACAGGCAAGGTCTCAGGCACTCTTCCTCCATTTCTGATTTTGAGAAATGTCAGTGTATCTTCAACCTATTCCAAACCTCATCTACTAGTTTTCTGACTTCTGGTATAAATACCACTGCTCCTCTGATTTTCTGATCTTGCTCCTTGATTTATAAAAGGCTTTTAATCTCTAATATTCACCTAGATTTCATGTTTTAGTCACTAATTTGTTCCTTATTCCTGACTCACACTTCTTGATGACTTGACATTTTTAGTATATACACCAGATATTCCAAATGGATTTTCTGTTTTGATGCTCATAAAGGAAGGTATTTTCATGTATAATGTAATCCCATGAGTGTGTCCAGATTTCAGAAATAGTTCCCTTAATTTCTCAAATCTTGTGGGTATTAAAACAACTAGTACCACTACTTCTTTTTCTGGCACTGCCTATAAGCACTCTAGGAGAACATTAATGCAATTATTGGGTGAAAGTTTATATAGGGATCAACTTGAATTTTCACTGATTTATTTTAAAATAAAATATAGAAACTTTGCTATTTTAACTTTTATTTACATTACATCTATTGTAAACTGACTACAATGGGCTAGCTTATTTAGACTCAGTGGGTGTGACTTGAAGACAAGTATGCTAACAGGGTCCTATATCCTCAGTATAAACTGATTGAGGCAAAATATGTTTGAATTTTTTCCATGTAAGGAAATTATGTGCTTTAAAGGAAAAGAAAAAAAAAAGAAATGAACTAATTATTCATGCACTCATCTGTGTATCAATCAGAAGAGAGCAAACTTGTCCAAAGTAATCAGAGGTGGGCAGGTTCTATATAATCACCTAAAGAAAGAGGTCACTTTCTGTCATTGTATGTTTTTAAACACTGACTGGATGAGACTAAAGTAACCAGAAAATCAGGATAAAAAATGCAAAGCATTTTAGACAAGGGGGTTCTCCAGAGAAACAAAACTAATAGGCTGGCTCTCTCTCTCTTTCTCTCGATAGATAGATAGATAGATAGATAGATAGATAGATAGATAGATAGAAGAAAATATTTATTATGGGAATTGACTCACAAAGTTATGGAAACTGAGGAGTCTCATAATACGCCTTTTTTTATGCTGGAGAACCAGAAAAGCCAGTGGTGTAATTCAGTCTGAGTCCAAAGCCCGAGAGCCAGGACAGCCAGTGCTGTAATGCTGTGTGAGTCTGAAGGCTTGAGAACTGGAGGGCAGGCTGCTTATGTAAGCCCAGAGTGTGAAGACCCAAGAACAAGGAGCTCCAGTATCTGATGGCCAAAGAATATGGATGTGGGTTCTGAAAGGATTAGATGAGTCCACCGACATTGGTAAGGGCAGATCTTCTTTACTCAATCTACTGATTCAAAATGTTGATCTCTAACACCCTTAGAGAAACACTCACAAATAATGTTTTACCAGCTATCTGAGTTTTTTTATGTGTCAAGTTGACACATAATATTAACCATCAGGAATCCACCCCTTGTCAACTTGGGACCATATGTATCTTCTTAAACCATACTTAATCTCCAAATAAAGACAGCAAGAATGTTATAATTTCATCTAACATTATATGACTATCCTAAATGTAACAAAACCCAAACTAATCCCTTCCCCAGAAGAGGAGGTAAGGTCTTGGTAAGGTCTTGGTTGAGGTTTACTCCTCTTCTGATGTTCCATATTTAAATGCAATGATGTAAAATTAGCAATACTTAAATATGCTATAAAGTCAATACATCTTATATGATAAAAAAGTGAGGGGGAAAGAAAACAGGTATTTACTTAATATATGTATATAGTCACATAAATCTAGGCATAGCAAAATGGGGAGAAAATACTCATGACAATTACAGTCTTCATTTTTATGACTGGTTACATATAACTACCTTCTTCTACTTCCCATTCTGTACCTACCTTGCCTTCAGCAAGCACCTCAGCTGGTCATAGTACTTCATCTGGTGGAGTGACCCAAACCTTTGTTCCTAACGGGTCTGGATTATTTGTAGTGCTGCCTGGATTGGGTTGTCATAGTTTTCAATTGAGCTCAATCACAAGTCATGGTTATTCTAAGAGACAACCCAAGGGATTTCCTGTATCCTAGGCATGCTCTTCCTTACTTCCATTGAGGAGGAGGCTTCCAATTTTGTCTTGATCAATCATTCCAGTGAATACCGTAACTCCATTCATGGCCTGTTGACTCAGAGGCACAAGGAGCCCGAAGTGGCTGGGTGGTAGTCTTAATTTCCAGTTCAATGAAATCATTGTTATGTCTTCCATAGGGTGGAAGCATTTCTCCCTCTGGAACGAAGAACTCTAGGCCAGCAGGGAATAGAGTTCTGGGAATAGGGAGCAAACATTTTGTTAATGGGCTACTAGGGGTAATGATGAGTGGTGCCACTCCCATTTCCACCACTTAATTCCTGGGTCTTTTAATCCTGGTTATTAGATAAATAGTACCATATTGTATATGGTACCATATATTGGATTCAGAACACATATAACCTTATGGAGAAACTAACCCCAGCTACTTCCACCCAGTCAGTGCTATAACTGAATCTTTAAAATGTTAATCATTCTGTTAAGCCATCTGCTTTGGGATGGTGGGGGAACTTGGTAAGATTGGTGAATTCCATGAGCATGGGCTCATTGCCACACTTTTTTGGCTGTGAAGAGAGTTTCTTAGTAGCAATGATGTGTGAAATACTGTGATGGTGGATAAGACTGTGTAAATCCATGGATAGTAGTTTTAACAGAAATTGCATGGCAGGGAAGGAAATCCATACACGGGTGCATTTCAATAAGAACAAAATGTTGTCTCTTCCATGATGGACACTGTCCAATGAATTCAACCTGCTGCTAGGTAGCTTGCTGATCACCCTGGGGAATGGTACCATATTGGGGGTTCAGTGTTTGGTCTTTGCTGCATATTGGGCATTAAGTGGTGGCCATAGCCACATCACCACATTGACCTTGGTGAATATAAGTGCATGTTGCTGAACCCATGCATAAACTCTATCCCTGATACCAGGATCACTTTGTTCATGAGCCCATTGGGCAATGACAGGGATAGCTGGGGAAAAAAGGCTGACCAGTATCCACAGAACACATTATTGTATCTATTTGATTATTAAAATTTTCCTTTGCTGAGGTCACCCTTTGGTGAGCGTTCACGTGGAACACAAATACTTCATGTTTTTTGCCCATTTAGAGAAGTCTATCTACATATCTTTCTCCAAGTTTGTCACCAATTTTGTAATCATGTTCCCTCAAAGCAAAGTGAACTGCCCCAAATTCTGCCCACTGGGAGGATTTCCCTTCACCACTGTCCTTCAGTAATATGCCAGGGAGGGGCTTCGGTGCTGCAACTGTCAACTTTTAGGTGGTACCTGCATGTTGTGCAGAACCATATATAAACCAGAACCTAGTCTTTTATTCCACTGTTGATCATTGGGAACTCCCCATGAGCCTAATAGTGCAGGCTGAAAGAGAGAAGGCAGTGTAGGAAAAGGGGGGCTCCGAGGCATTTGGGCCACTTCTTCATGTAATTTACTTGCGCTTTCAGGGCCTACTCAGGTTCCATCATGAATATACTACTTCCATTTGATGATGGAGTGTTGCTGTGCATGCCTAACTGTATGACTTGGTGGTCAGATAACACCCAGTCCATAAGGGGCAGCTACGCTCACATAGTAACTTGGTAGCCCATGGCCAAGTGTTCAGTTTCCACTAAAGCCAAGAAATGTCTCTCAAAAGCAGAATAATTATCTATAGATTATGGCAGATCCTTGCTCCAAAATCCTAAAGGCCTGAGTTGTGATTCACCTATGGGGGCCTGCTGAAGGCTCTAACCAGTATTCCTATCTTCTACCAATACCCAAACATCGTTGATTCTATTGGATCATATAGCCCAAAAGGCAGAGCAGCATCATGGATTCTACTGGATCATATAGCCCAAGAGGCAGAGCAGCCTGGATCTCTTGCAGAGCTGTCTCTTGTTTTGGCCCCTACTCACAACTAGCAATTTTTTGAGTCACTTTGTAAACAGGCCAGAGTAACTCACCTAAATGAGAAGCATGTTGCCGTCAAAATCCAAATAGATTCACAAGTGATGGTGCCTCTTTTCTTGGTTGTATGAGGTACCATATGAAACAAGTTATCCTTTGCTTTAGAAGGATTAGCTCAACTTGCCCCACTCTACTGGATCCCTAGAAATTTCACTGAGGTTGAAGGCCTCTGAATTTGTCAGTTTTATCACTGTTCCTGTAACACGCAAATGTCCTACCAATAAGTGTAGAGCAGTTTCTACTTCTCTCACACAAATTTCAGTCAGCATAATGTTAGCAACCATCACAGACACTGAAAAAGAGCACCTTACACAAGGTGTTCATGGTGCTTACCTGAAAGTAAAATTTAAAATCAAAATGCTCATGCTTGTAACAATTTTCAGAATCTCAGGAAATTAAAAAATGTACTTGGGTTATAAGTCCAAGTTAACCCCTTTGATACTAATTGTACAGATACTGCTATCAGAAAAATTGCTTGAAGGACATACTTCTTTAAAACAAAATACTTTAATCTTCTTTAACCACAAGTCAATTAAATTTTGAAATAAGTTTATAGCCTAAATGGTGACACTTAATTAGTGTATTAGAGAATACATGGGAATATTCTTTTACATATTTTCCTATGGAAAAAAAAACAGTGCTCCAGACTAAATTGGAATATTTCCCAATTGGAATATTGAAGTGGGATCAAAAAGAAAATTCTAAATCGCTAGATAATTTGTTTAACTTGTGAGCAAATTATCTACTAGATAATTTTTTCCTATCCAATTGGTAAAAATAACATGAAATTTTACCTTTTGAAGTCGAATTTGTAATCTCCTTTGTGATTTTTTATAATCAACTTTTCTATTTTCACCAAATGGTAGAAATAGTTCTGAAGGCTGTATTATATTGATATTTTTGGCTGGACTTGATGAAAAGATGCTCAAGGTCTTGCTTTTGTCATTAACTGATGGACAAACACATTTAGAAATGTTAACGGACAATGTTCACCACTAGCATTACGTTCAGCCTAAACTTAGAATTACATTTGGAGCAAAATCTATACTATGCTATGAGAAATGGTTTTTCAAGTTTTAACTTGTTTCTATATTCACAAACTCCAGAAGCTAATTCAGTTTAGAACCTCATGTTGTATATATAAATTAAAACTATTGAAAATGGTTTTAGATAAACAAATAGTTGCTACTTCGGGCTACTTGAGCTTATGAATAATAATGCTCATTTATGTAAATTTATTTATATGCCTTTTACCTGAGTAATGTATTTAATATGTATTTATTGAATAACAGCTATCTAGCCCCAAAGACATGCAAAATAAATATGAGAGAAACTCTCCACATTTTTTCATATTTGTATTTCATGGTGCCAGATTAACTTCATTATTTATTTGCCTGTTTTGTTTATTATTATTTTAAAAATCCATCTCTTACTAAATAACACAAGTATTCTAAACAAGCACACAAACCAAACAACAGCAATGCTGTTAGTCTGGGTTTATTTATCTTCAAGAACCCTTATGCCATCCTTCAGTTTTTAAAAATAATTTTTGAGCAGTTTAAGAATTTTTAAAACTTTGAGTAGAAGGTATAGACAGTTCCTATATAATCCTTCAACATCATTTCCCAGTTTCCCCTATTATTGACATTTACGTTTGTTACAAATGTTTCCCCTATTGTTAACAGTTACGTTTGTTACAAATGTCTCCCCTATTGTTAACAGTTACATTTGTTACAAATGATGAGCTAATACGTTATTTTTAACTAAATTGCATAGTCTGCATTAGGAATCACTCTTTGTGTTGCATACTCTATGGGTTTGGGCAAATAGATCCACCATTATGTTATCATACAGTACAATTTCACTGCCCTACAAATGCCGTGTGCTCCACCAATTTACCCTTCCCCTGCTCTCTTTGAACCCCTAGCGACCACTGATTTTTTTGTTGTCTCCATAGTTTGCTTTTTCCCAAATGTCATACAATTAGCATTAAAGAGTATGTTTCCTTTTCACATTGGCCTCTTTCACCTAGTAATATACACTTAAGGTATCTCCATGTCTTTTCATGGCTTGATTTCTCATTTATGTTTATCACTGAATAATATTCCATTGTATAGATTTACCACAGCTTGTCCATTCACTTACTGAAATACATTTTGGCTCTTTCCAAGTTTTGGCAATTATGAATGAAGTTGCTATAAATATCCAGGGGCAGATTTTTGTGTGGAAGTAAATTGCAAATTTTAATGTCATTTGGGTAAATACCAAGCAGTGTAATGGTTGGATCCTATGGTAAAAGTATGTTTAGTATTGTAACAAACTGTCAAACTATCATCCAAAGAGGCTATATTTTTTGTATTCCCACCAGCAATGATGAAAGTTCCTGTTACTCTACATTCTTATCAGCATTTGGTCCAGTGAACGTTTTGGATTTTAGGTATTCTAATAAGTATGTAGTAGTTATCTCATTGCTGTTTTAATTTGCAGTTCCCCAATGCCAGTTCATATTCTTACTGACATCTGTGTGTCTTCCTTGGTAAGTTGTCCATTTAGCAGTTTTGCCTATTTTTAATGGGTTGTTTTCTTGTTGAGTTTTAAGAATTCTTTGTATATCTGGCACACCAATCCTTTATTAAATATGTATTTTGCAGATAATTTCTTCTAGTTTTTTTCATTCTCTTAAAAATCTCTTTCACAGAATAGGAGTTTTTAATTTTAACGTTTCTATTTTAAGCAAAAGTTAGCAATTTTTTAATGGATCATGCTTTTGGCATTTCTTCTCTTTTTGAGTACTGGCTTTGATGACTAATTCTAAACTTTTATCAAGCATTTCAGGTATTACTGGGTTTTTTTGCCCCTTCTGTTATATACTTATGAAATATTACTATTTCTAACTATTTTAGGTGAAAAAAAATGAGAAAATTTTTCTACTTCATTACCTGTTACTAATTTGATAAAGGTAGAAGAAGAAAGTTGAGGCTGGAGAGAGGTTTTCTGATATTCTTAAAAATTATCTTAGTCTTAGCACTCAACTCCTGTGCCCAGTGGAGTGGGTAATAATATGTTGATTGAATAATATACATTTTTAATGACTCTAACTGGTACAAGTCTGATCATTGATTCCAAGCATTTTTCTTGTTATCCTCAGGCCACTCTTTCTTAATGTGTTTCTTTGAATTCTTGTCAGTTCCCAACACATGTATGTGAAATGTGTTGTCAGCCACATTGCTGTTGATTCCTGCAGACCACTTTTGCAAGGCTCCTGGTTGGGCTGCCAGCCTCCGTACACCTTACCTCTATCCCACCTCTTGTGCTCCATCTTTGTATGAGCCTGGGACAAGCTTTCCACTGAGCACATGAGTTACTTATTCAAGTATGACGGAGTTGTGAAGCAATGCTAGAAATGATGTACTTAGAGAGTTTTAAAATAGAAAAATAAATTGGCAAAAAATGAACTGAGTTTCAGAAAAAATCTTCATATTTGTGAAGAAAATAGGGTTGGTATGGAATAGTATGCTAGTTAGCTCAAACCCTTGGAAAGGGTGACTCCTGTCTGTAAGAAAAAAGTTCATTGATGATGAACTTTACTGAACTGGCCCCAGGATAAGGCAGCAGAACTGGGATCATTCTACTTTATCCCCCGGAATATTGCTTAATTGTTATTTGGGATAAGGGATTTACTTAATATGAATTATTTCATTCTTTTGTCAATGATTGTTAGTTTTAAAGAAATTTTAAACAATTCTTTTAACAGTATGAAGTTAATGAAAAATGTCTGCATTTCAGCTACTGAATAAATCCTTAGGGACCCCCAGAACAATTACAGCAACTGGGAAGTTTGCCTCCATAATTTTATTTCTGGGTTAAATTACGAAGGTTCATTTTATCCATTGCAAACAAAGATCTGTTTTTAATAAACTTCATTAAACATGTGGCTTGATAATAATTAAATGAATAAGTGGATATGTCTAGGACAACAATTTCCACACAGTTGATATTCTTTAAATTGTATTTCCTAAGTTTTCAAAAACATCATTATAAACAGTGTGAAAACATCCTAATAGCTTTTGAATCCAAGATTCAGATGTCTTATTCTAGTCCAGAAGTTTTGATGATAGCAAGATAGTGATGGTATTAACAGACATTGACTATCATGATAAAGTTGAAATATTTGATACTTTGAGAAGACTGTGAAGTCAAATAAAACCACATTGACATTTTCCTCAGAATTATATTTAGAAAATAATTTACATTTTAATAATGTTTTACAGATATTATATTATTCCATTTTTACATGGTAGTTTAAAATTATATATCACTTTGTATATAGAGCTCATTATCTCATATATAGAGAGACTTGAAGAAAGTATCACATAAGAAACATTTCAATATGGGGCTTAACAAAATATTTTAATCCAAAGCATACATTTTTTTTCAGTGCTTAAAATGAACAGATTTTCTTTGGAGTTGATGTAAATTATAGATAGATGTCTATTAATACTATGAATAACTTGCTTTCCTTAAGACTTTTCCTATCGTAAAACTAACCTTCTAGTGCAAATTCCTCTCTTACAGATTTAGCAAGGGAGGCTATAAGAGGCCAGATGATTTGTTCAGGGTCTCCTCAGTGACTGCCCTAGGCCAATAGCATGGTCTTCATCCCTTTATTGACATCTCAATGTGCTTTCAAGAAGGTCATATGTATCATGTCTTTAATATGGCAGCCAGACTTAATGGTTTGGAGTAAGAGTACAGGCATTTTCTCTTGTCACCTCAGCTCAGTATGTGTACATAAACATGGAATACTGTCAGAAAATAGTACACTAAACTAAGCATTACTTGTAAGCTCTTTTAATAACTGATTATAGTGTTTGGTTACGTAGTATTACAAATAAAAAATATCTCTGATGAGTGTGCTTCTCTTATTATTCCACTTCTCTCTTAAACCCTTTCTCTAAGTCTTGGTTGCCTCTTGTAGCAGTGAAGAACCTGTCGTACTCTAGAGTCAGATGACCTGTGTTAAAATTTTGACTTTTCTATTATTCATCTGTTTGACCTGGGAAAAATTATTTGTTATGTAGATTATAATAGTACCTTCACCATGGTAGTTAGTTGAAATAATTCATTAATAACACTTACACTATTTCTGGTATATAGTAGCATTTGATTAATGTTACTGAAGATGATGTTGATACTTATGGCAATACTAATGACACCATGTCCCCTTGGTTTTTTTACCCATCTCATTGGTCACTTAATCTCAGTTCCTTTTGCTAATACCTCATCAGCCTGACCTCTCTCCATTACCACTCCTCAGGGATCACTTTCTCTACTTGCATTCCTTTCTATGGTGAACTCATTTAATCCTATGGTTCTTAATAACATTTTTATTTGAACAATTTTTGATATAATATTTTTACATGTATCTAAGATTTTTACTTGAATATTTAATAGGCATCTCAATTTGAAGGGGAACAAAACTTAATCACTTAAACTAACCTCAAATTAACAACTCCTGAGTCTTCCTAGCCATAATTAATAGCTGCTCTTTCTAATTCTCAGACACAAAATCTTGGAATGATTTTCCCTAGTTTTCTTTTAACCCTCATATTTAATCCATCAGCAATTTCCATCAACTTTACTCAAAACACATTCAGAAACTGACCACTTTCACCACTTGTACTCCTACTGCTGTCGTTTTTCTTCTGGATCATTGTAGCGGTCTCCTAACTGGTTTCTGGCTTCTGTGATTGTTTCCCTTAGCGTTTTCTCAAGACATCAGACACAGTGATTCTTCAAAAGTTTAAAACATGGGTCCAATCATGCAATGCTCCTGCTCAAAATTCTCCAGTGGTCTCCCAACACACTTAAAGCAAACTCATTTTTCCCATGCCCACCAATCTCACCTCTGATCCATCTCTGCTCTATCATTTGCTGCTGCTTTCATGTTGCTTCTGCTCTAGCCACACTGTTCTCCTTGGCATTCTTCAAACTCCACACAAATTCTAGCCTCAATGCTTTTGCTGTTGTTTTCTCTGCCTGGAACCATTTCCCCTATGATACCTTGCCCCTTTACTTCCTTTAAGGATCACTTTTTCAGCAAATCCTTCTCTGTTGTACTGTTTAACCAATGAATTAATGAATACTGTTGACTTTTTATAAAATAGTTAACATCTATTAAAGATATTTCTAAAAGCAAGTTTTATTTAAAGGCAGTCATTAAAACTCAGAGTAGTCGATGCTCCATTAAGCATTTAATAACTGGCAGAGGTAGATGGACTGTCAGTAGTGGTGCTATGTTGTTCTGCATTTAGTGTCTTACCTCACATGTTTTTGTTTCTATTAGAAGTGCCACGCTTTGAGAACTTCTAACAGAAGGGTGTACTCAACTAGAAACTCAATATGGAAATCAGAAAGCCATAAAAAACAAGAGAATTATGTTAGCAAGACTTCCATTTATCAGCTACTATAAAGCTTTTGAGTCTACATAATTAGGAGTTTATTTTACATTTTAGACTGTGAGCAATACGAGGGAAGGACTCTATCATTTTAAAATGATACATATCTCATATTTAGTACCTAGTAAGATCTAATAAAACTAACAATTTTTGGTAAACTACAAGCATCAAACAAAGCAGACAGTCACATTGTAGAACTTAAGAATTTATGTTATTGGAGAACACATACTCTAAAGTATAATTCCTAAAATATATTGTATTCTTCAAATACAATATAAGTGGCCTCCATATACTTTTTCGCTGTATATAGAATTTTTAAAAAATCCGTCACTCAAGAACATGGATTACCTCAGGGATGTTTCACTGACTGCAATAGTGCTGAAGCAATTTTGGTTTTGTGTACTTTAAAGATAATTGTATTCATTGTACATTTTTATCATAAATGACAAAGTTTGATAAGGTTTCAGACCTTTTTTGTTTTTTGTTTTTTTAATTTTTTTTAACTTTTATTTTAGGTTTGGGGCTACATGTGAAGGTTTGCTACGTAGGTACATATGTGACACTGGGGCTTGTTGTATATATTATTTCTTCACCCAGGTATTAAACCCAGTACCCAATAGTTATCTTTTATGCTCCTCACCCTCCTCTGATGGTTCCTGATGAACTAGACCCCAGTGTCTGTGGTTTCCCTCTTTGTATTCGTAAGTTCTTATTATTCAGCTCCAACTTATAAGTAAGAATATGCAGTATTTGGTTTTCTGTTCCTGCATTAGTTTGCTAAGGATAATAGCCTCCAGTTCCATCCGTGTTCCCACAAAAGACATGATCTCATTCTCTTTATGGTTGTATAGTATTCCGTGGTGTATATGCACCATATTTGCATTATTCAATCTGTCATTGATAGGCATTTAGGTTGATTCCATGTCTTTGCTATCTTGAATAGTGCTGCAAAGAACATTCATGTACATATGTCTTTATGATAGAATAATGTATATTCTTCTGGTTATATACCCAGTAATGGGATTGCTGGGTCAAATGGTAGTTATGCTTTTAGCTATTTAAGGAATCTACATACTGCTTTTCACAATGGTTGAACTTACAGTCCCACCAACAATGTGTAATTGTTGCCTTTTCTCTGCAGCTGCACCAGTGTCTGTTAATTTTTGATTTTTTAATAATAGTCATTTTGACTGGTATGAGATAGTACTTCTTGTGGTTTTGATTTGCATTTCTCTATTGATCAGTGATATTGAACTTTTTCCTTATGTTTGTTGGCCACATGTATGTCTTTTTTTGAGAAGTGTCTGTTTATGTCCTTTGTCCACTTTTTAATGTTTTTTTTTTTTTTCTCTTGTAAATTTGTTTAAGTTCCTTATAGATGCTGGATATCAGACCTTTGTGAGATGCATAGTTTGCAAATATTTTCTCCCATTCTGTAAGTTGCCTGTTTGTTGATAGTTTCTTTTCCTATGCAGAAGCTCTTATGTTTAATTAGACCCCACTTGTCAAATTTTACTTTTGTTGTGATTGCTTTTGGTGTCCTGGTCATGAAATATTTGCCCACTCCTATGGCCAGGATGGTAAGGTTACCTTTCAGGTTTTTATGTTTTGGTTTTATATTTACATTTTTAATAATCTTGAGTTGATTTTTACATATGGTATAAGGAAGGGGTCCATCTTTAGTCTTCTGTATATGGCTGGCCAGTTCTCCCAGCACCATTTATTGAATAGAAAGCCTTTTCCCAGTGCTTGTTTTTGACAGCTTTGTCAAAGATCACATGGGTTTGGCTGTTTCTCCACTCAAGTCCCATCTCGAAATGTAGCTCCCATAATTCCCATGTGTCAAGTGACTTGGTGGAAATAATTGAATCATGGGGGTGAGTCTCCCATGCTGTTCTCATGACAGTGAATAAGTCTCAGGAGATCTCATGATTTTATAAAGGGGAGTTCACATACACAAGCTCTCTTACCTGGCACCATGTAAGACATGACTTTGCTCCTCATTTGCCTTCTGCCATGATTGTGATCCCTCCTCAGCCATGTGGAACTGTGAATCCTTTATAAATTACCCAGTCTCAAGTATGTCTTTATTAGCAGCATAAGAACAGACTAATACAATAAATTAGTACTAGGAATGGAGTGCTGCTGTAAAGATACCCGAAAATGTGGAAGCGACTTTGGAACTGGGTAGCAGGCAGGGGCTGGAACAGTTTGGAGGGCTCAGAAGAAGAGAGGAAAATGTGAAAAAGTTTGGAACTTCCTAGAGGCTTGGAGGGCTCAGAAGAAGACAGGAAAATGTGGGAAAGTTTGGAACTTCCTAGAGACTTGCTGAATGGTTTTGACCAAAATGCTGATAGTGACATGGACAATGAAGTGCAGGTTAAGGTTGTCTCAGATACAGATAAAGAATGTGTTGGGAACTGGAGTAAAGGTTACTCTTGCTATGCAAAAAGACTGGCAGCATTTTGCTCCTGCCCTAGAGATTTGTGGAACTTTGAACTTGAGAGAGATGATTTAGGGTATCTGACAATGTGACAGAAAAGGAAAACTTATTTTATTTGGAGAAATTCAACCTGGCTGCAGATACTTGCATAAGTAATGAGGAGCCAAATGTTAATCACCAGAACAATGGGAAGAATGTCTCCAGGGCATATCAGAGACTGTCATGGCAGCCCCTCCATCATAGGCCTGAAAGCCTAGGAAGGATAAATGATTTCATGGGCTGGGTCCAGGGCCAGCCTGCTCTGTGCAGCCTCAAAACATGGTGCCCTGTATCCCAGCTGCTTCAGGTCCAGCCCCAACCATGGTTAAAAGAAGTCAATGCACAGCTCAAACCATTGCTTTATAGGCTAAACCAGCTTACATGTGGTGTTGGGCCTGTGGGTACACAGAACTCAAGAATTGAAGTTTGGGAACCTCCACCTAGATTTCAGAGGATGTGTGGAAATGCCTGGATGTCCAGGCAGAAGTTTGTTACAGGGGTGGGGCCCTAATGGAGAACCTCTGCTAGTGGGGTGTGGAAGGGAAATGTGGGGTTGGAGCCTCCACCAGAGTCCCCACTGGGCCACTGCCTAGTGGAGCTGTGAGAAGAGGGCTACTATCCTCCAGACCCCAGAATGGTAGATATGCAGACAGCTTGCACCGTGGACCTGGAAAAGCCACAGACACTCAATGCCAGTCCATGAAAGCAGCCAGGAAGGATGCTGTACCCTGCAACTCCACAAGGGGTGGAGCTGCTTAATTCTGTGGAATCCCACATCTTGCATCAGTCTGACCTGGATGTGAGACACAGAGTCAAAGGAGATCATTTTGGAGCTCTAAGTTTTAATGACTGACCTATTGGATTTCATACTTGCATCGGGCCTGTAGCCCTTTTGTTTTGGCCAATTTCTTCCATTTGGAATTGATGTATTTACCCAATGCCAGTATCCCCATTGTATCTAGAAAGTAACTAACTTGCTTTTGGTTTTACAGGCTCATAGACTGAAGGGGACTTGCCTTGTCTCAGATGAAACTTTAGACTGTGGACTTTTGAGTTAATGTTGAAATTAGTTAAGACTTTGGGGGACTGTTGGGAAGGCATGAGAGGTTTTGAAGCATGAGGACATGAGATTTGGGAGGAGCAAGGGGTGGAATGATATGGTTTGGCTGTGTCCCCACACAAATCTCATACTGAATTTTAGCTCCCATAATTTCCACGTGTCATGGGAGGAATTTGCTAGGAGATAATTGAATTATGGGGGTGGGTCTTTCCCATGGTGTTCTTGTGATACAGAATAAGATTCATGAAATCTGATAGTTTTATAAAGGGGAGTTCCCCTACACAAGCTCTCTTGCCTGGCACCATGTAAGATATGATTTTGCTCCATTCATTTTCTGCTGTGATTGTAAGGCCTCCCTAGCTATGTGGAACTGTGAGTCAATTAAACCTCTTTTATTTTATATAAATTACCCAGTCGTGGGTATCTCTTTATTAGCAGTGTGATAACAGACCAATACAGTCACAGATGTGTTGCCTAATTTCTGGGCTTTCTATTGGTCTGTATGCCTGGTTTTGTACCAGTATCATGCTGTTTTGGTTACTGTAACACTGTAGTATAGTTTGAAGTTGGGTAATGTGATGCCTCCAGCTTTGTTCCTTTTGCTTAAGATTGCCTTGGCTATTTGTGCTCTTTTTGGTTCCATATGAATTTTAAAATAGTGTTTTCTAGTTTTGTGAAGAATGTCATTGGTAGTTTGATAGGAATAGCATTCAATCTGTAAATTACTTTGGGGCGTATAGCCATATTAATGTTGTTGTCTTCCTATCCAGGAGCATAGAATATTTTTCTGTTTGTTGGTGTCTTCTGATTTCTTTCATCAGTGTTTTGTAATTCTCATTATAGAGATCTTTCACCTCCCTGGTTACTTGGATTTCTAGATATTTGATTCTTTGGGGGGCAGTTGTGAATGGGATTGCCTTTCTGATCTGGCTCTCAGTTTGACTGTTGTTAGTATATAAGAATGCAAGAGACACATCTCACACATAATGACACTCATAGGCTCAAAGTAAAGGGATGGAAGAAAAGCTACCAAACAAATGGAAAACAGAAAAAACCAGGGGTTACAATCCTAATTTCAGATAGAATAGATTTCAAACCAACAAAGATCAAAAAAGACAAAGATGGGAATTATATAATGGTAAAGATTTCAATTTAATAAAAAGACCTAACTATCCTAAATATATATGCACCCCACACAGAAGCACCAATATTCATAAAACAAGTTCTAAGAGACCTACAAAGAGACATAGACACCCTAACAATAGTAGTGGAAGACTTCAACACTCCACTGATACTATTAGATCATCAAGGCAGGAAATTAATAAAGATATTCAGGACCCAAACTCAACATTAGACCAAATGGATCTAATAGACCTTTACAGAATTCTCCACCCAAAACCAACAGAATATACATTCTTCTCCTTGCCATGCAGCATGTACTCTAAAATCAACCACGTAAAGCAATCCTCAACAAATGTAAAAAAACCAAAATCACATCAAACATACTCTTGGACCACAGAGCAATAAAACTAGAAGTCAAAAATACTATGAAAATCACTCAAAACTATGCAATTACATAGAAATTAAATAATATGCTCCTAAATGACTTTTGGGCAAATAATGAAATTAGGCAACAATTAAGGAGTTTTTGGAAAATGAGAAAAAATATGCAACATACTAGAATCTCTGGTACACAGCTAAGGCAGTGTTAAGAGGGAAATACCACACTAAATGCCAACATCAAAAAGTTAGAAAGATCTCAAACTAACAACCTAACTTGACAACTGAAAGAATTAGAAAAGCAAGAACAAATAAACTCCAAACCTAGCAGAAGCTGAGAAATAACCAAAAATCAGAGATGAACTGAGGAAATTGAGATGTAAAAAATGATTCAAAAGATCAACGAGGCCGGGCGCGGTGGCTCACGCCTGTAATCCCAGCACTTTGGGAGGCCGAGACGGGCGGATCACAAGGTCAGGAGATCGAGACCATCCTGGCGAACACGGTGAAACCCCGTCTCTACTAAAAAATACAAAAAAATAGCCGGGCGAGGTGGCGGTGCCTGTAGTCCCAGCTACTCGGGAGGCTGAGGCAGGAGAATGGCGTAAACCCGGGAGGCGGAGCTTGTAGCGAGCCGAGTTCGTGCCACTGCACTCCAGCCTGGGCGACAGAGCAAAGACTCCGTCTCAAAAAAAAAAAAAAAGAAAAAAAAGATCAACGAACTCAGGGGTTTGTTTTTTGCGAAGATTAATAAAATAGGCCACTAGCTAGACTAATAAAGTAGAAGAGAGAAAAAAATCCCAATAAACACAATTAGAAATGATGAAGGGAATGTTCTACTGACATCACAGAAATAAAAGCAATCATCAGAAACTACTGAAAACATCTCTGTCTTCACAAACTACAAAACCTAGAAGAGATGGATAAATTACTGTACACATACTCCGCCCAAGACTGAGCCAGGAAGAAACTGATTCCCTGAACAGACCAATAATGACTCCAAAATGGAATCAGTAATAAATAGCCTACTGTATTAGCCTATTTTCACACTGCTATGAAGAACTACCTGAGACTGGGTAATTTATAAAGAAAAGAGATATAATTGACTCAAAGTTCTACATGGCTGGGGAGGCCTCAGAAAACTTAAAATCATGGTGGAAGGTGAAGGAAAATCAAGGCATGTCATACATGGTAACAGGAGAGAGAGAGTGGGGAGAAATGCCACACTTTTAAACCATCAGATATGAGAACTCACTCACTGTCATAAGAACAGCATGGAAGAAACAACCCCCATGATCCAATCACCTCTCACTAGGTCCCCCCTTGGACTTGTGGGGATTACAATTGAATATGAGATTTGGGTGGGAACACAGAGCCAAACCATATCACCCACCACCACCAACAAAAAAAGCCCAGGGATAGACAAATTCATAGACAAATTCTATCACAGGTACAAAGAAAAGCTGGTATCATTCTGATATGGTTTGATTCTGTGTCTCCACCCAAATCTCACCTTGAATTATAACAATCCCCATTGTGTTAAGGGCTTCAGTAGGTGGAGATAATTGAATCATGAGGGTGGTTTCCCTCATGTTCTTGTGATAGTGAGTTCCCATGAGATCTGATGGTTTACTAAGGGACTTTCCCTTTTCTCAACATTCATTCACTCTCCAGCCACCCTATGAAGAGGTGCCTTCTGCCATGATTGTAAGTTTTCCAAGCCCTCCCTAGCCATGTGGAACCGTGAGTAATTAAACCTCTTTCCTGTATAAATTACCCAGTCTTGGATATTTCTTCATACTAGTGTGAGAACAAACTAATACACATTGCTGCTGAAATTATTCCAAAATATTTGAGGAGGAAGGACTCCTCCCCAACTCTTTCTGTGAGGCTAACATCATCTTGATACCAAACCTGGCAGAGACACAACAAAAAAAGAAAAATTCAGGCCAATATCCTTGATGAACATCAATGCAAAAATTCTCAACAAAATACTTGCAAACTGAATTCAGTAGCACATCAAAGAGCTAATCCACCATGATCAAGTAGTCTTCATCCCTGGGATGCAAGGTTGGTTCAACATATGCAAATCAATAAATGTGATTCATCACATAAACAGAACTAAAGACAAAACCACATGACTTTCTCAATAGATGCAGAAAAGGTGTTCAATAAACTAGACATTGAAGAAACATACATCAAAATAATAAGAGCTATCTATGACAAACCCACAACCAACATTATACTGAATGAGTAAAAGCTAGAAGCATTCCCCTTGAAAACTGGCACAAGACAAGGATGCTCTCTCTCACTGTTTGTATTCAATGTAGTATTGGAATCCTTGCCAGAGCAATCAGGCAAGAGAAAGAGAAAGAAATAATGGGCGTCCAAACAGGAAGGGAGAAGGTCCAACTATCTCTGTTTGCAGACAACATGATTCTATATCTAGAAAATCCCATATTCTTGGCTCTAAAGTTCTTCCAGATGATAACCAATTTCAGCAAAGTTGCAGGATACAAAATAAATTTTTGGATTTTTTTCTTATAAAACAAATAGCTTGAAAAGAAAATTCTTGTAGCTTTTTTTTTTCTTTCTCTTTTTTTTTTTTTTTTTGAGATGGAATGTCGCTTTGTCACGCAGGGTGGAGTGCAATGGTGCGATCTTGGCTCACTGCAACCTCCACCCCCCAGGTTCAAGTAATTGTCTTGCCTCAGCCTCCCAAGCAGTTTTTAGCAATGCTATCACAAAGTAATTGACAATTCAAACACTACCTTTGTTTATAAACCTATAACTTTGATCTTTGTGACTTTTATGTTTATTTTATGTTTATTCAACCACATAATTTTAGAAACATTATAAAAATATTGTTTCAATTTTAAAAGGTATTTGAGGAATATAATCTATTAGGTTAACAAATAGCCTTTAAGTACTTGTTTTATTTTGAGAGTAAAGCAGCCTGGTGGTAAATCTTAAAACCAGGGATGTGGGAAAATGAGATCTGTAATAGTGTTTATATATGGTACTATAAGATATCTAAAGTTAACAATAATATATTATATACTTCTTTTAAAAATTATACTTTTAAGTTCTAGGGTACATGTGCACAACGTGCAGGTTTGTTACATATGTATACATGTCCCATGTTGGTGTGCTGCACCCATCAACTCATCATTTACATCAGGTATAACTCCCAATGTCATCCCTCCCCCTTCCCCCCTCCCCACAATAGGCCCTGGTATGTGATGTTCCCCTTCCCATGTCTAAGTGATCTCAATGTTCAATTCCCACCTATGAGTGAGAACGTTTAGTGTTTCGTTTACTGTTCCTGCAATAGTTTGCTGAGAATGATAGTTTCCAGCTGCATCGATGTCCCTACAAAGGACACAAACTCATCCTTTTTTATCGCTGCATAGTATTCCATGGTGTATATGTGCCACATTTTCTTAATCCAGTCTGTCACTGATGGACATTTGGGTTGATTCCAAGTCTTTGCTATTGTGAATAGTGCTGCAATAAATGTATGTGTGCATGTGTCTTTATAGCAGCATGATTTATAATCCTTTGGGTATATCCCCAGCAATGGGATGGCGGGGTCAAATGGTATTTCTAGTTCTAGATCCTTGAGGAATCACCATACTGTTTTCCACAATGGTTAAACTAGTTTACAGTCCCACCAACAGTGTAAAAGTGTTCCTATTTCTCCACATCCTCTCCAGCACCTGTTGTTTCCTGATTTTTTAATGATTGCCATTCTAACTGGTGTGAGATGGTATCTCATTGTGGTTTTGATTTGCATTTCTCTGATGGCCAGTGATGATGAGCATTTTTTCATGTGTGTTGGCTGTATGAATGTCTTCTTTTGAGAAATGTCTGTTCATATCCTTTGCCCACTTTTTGAGGGAGTTGTTTGTTTTTTCTTGTAAATTTGTTTGAGTTCTTTATAGTTTCTGGATGTAAACCCTTTGTCAGATGAGTAGATTGCAAAAATTTTCTCCCATTCTGTAGGTTGCCTGTTCACTCTGATGGTAGTTTCTTTTGCTGTGCAGAAGCTCTTTAGTTTAATTAGATTCCATTTGTCAATTTTGGCTTTTGCTGCCGTTGCTTTTGGTGTTTTAGACATGAAGTCCTTGCCCATGCTTATGTCTTGAATGGTATTACCTAGGTTTTCTTCTAGGGTTTTTATGGTATTAGGTCTAACATTTAAGTCTCTAATCCATCTTGAATTAATTTTCATATAAGGAGTAAGGAAAGGATCCAGTTTCAGCTTTCTACTTATGGCTAGCCAATTTTCCCAGCACCATTTATTAAATAGGGAATCCTTTCCCCATTTCTTGTTTTTGTCAGATTTGTCAAAGATCAGATGGCTGTAGATGTGTGGTATTATTTCTGAGGGCTCAGTTCTGTTCCATTGGTCTATATCTCTGTGTTGGTACCAGTACCATGCTGTTTTGGTTACTGTAGCCTTGTAGCATAGTTTGAAGTCAGGCAGCGTGATGCCTCCAGCTTTGTTCTTTTGACTTAGGATTGTTTTGGCAATGTGGGGTCTTTTTTGGTTCCATATGAACTTTAAAGAACTTTTTTCCAATTCTGTGAAGAAAGTCATTGGTAGCTAAATGGGGATGGCATTGAATCTATAAATTACCTTGGGCAGTATGGTCATTTTCATAATATTGATTCTTCCTATCCATGAGCATGGTATGTTCCTCCATTTGTTTGTATCCTCTTTTCTTTCACTGAGCGGTGGTTTGTAGTTCTCCTTGAAGAGGTCCTTCACATCCCTTGTAAGTTGGATTCCTAGGTATTTTATTCTCTTTGAAGCTATTGTGAATGGGAGTTCACTCATGGTTTGGCTCTCTGTTTGTCTGTTACTAGTGTATAAGAATGCTTGTGATTTTTGCACATTAATTTTGTATCCTGAGACTTTGCTGAAGTTGCTATGAGCTTAAGGAGATTTTGGGCTGAGACAATGGGGTTTTCTAAATATACAATCATGTCATCTGCAAACAGGGACAATTTGACTTCTTCTTTTCCTAACAGAATACCCTTTCTTTCTTTCTCTTGCCTGATTGCCGTAGCCAGAACTTCCAACATTATGTGGAATAGGAGTGGTGAGAGAAGGCATCCCTGCCTTGTGCCAGTTTTCAAAGGGAATGCTTCCAGTTTTTTGCCCATTCAGTATGATATTGGCTGTGGGTTTGTCATAAATATCTCTTATTATTTTCAGATATGTTCCATCAATACCAAATTTATTGAGAGTTTTTTGCATGAAGTGCTGTTGAATTTTGTCAAAGAACTTTTCTGCATCTATTGAGATAATCATGTGGTTTTTGTCTTTGGTTCTGTTTATATGCTGGATTATGATTATTGATTTCATATGTTGAACCAGCCTTGCATCCCAAGGATGAAGCCCACTTGATCATGGTGGATAAGCTTTTTGATGTGCTGCTGGATTTGGTTTGCCAGTATTTTATTGTGGATTTTTGCATCAATGTTCATCAGAGATATTGGTCTAAAATCCTCTTTTTGTGTTGTGTCTCTGCCATGCTTTGGTATCAGGATGATGTTGGCCTCATAAAATGAGTTAGGGAGGATTCCCTCTTTTTCTATTGATTGGAATAGTTTCAGAAGGAATGGTACCAACTCCTCCTTGTGCCTCTGGTAGAATTCAGCTGTGAATCCATCTGGTCTTGGACTTTTTTTTGGTTGGTAGGTTATTAATTATTGCCTCAATTTCAGAGCCTGCTATTGGTCTATTCAGGGATTCAACTTCTTCCTGGTTTAGTCTTGGAAGAGTGTAAGTGTCCAGGAAATTATCCATTTCTTCTAGGTTTTCTAGTTTATTTGAGTAAAGGTGTTTATAGTATTCTCTGATGGTAGTTTGTATTTCTGTGGGGTCGGTGGTGATATCCCCTTTATCATTTTTATTGTGTCTATTTGATTCTTCTCTCTTTTCTTTTTGTTAGTCTTGCTAGCAGTCTATCAATTTTGTTAATCTTTTCAAAAAACCAGCTCCTGGATTCATTGATTTTTTTGGAGGGCTTTTTGTGTCTCTATCTCCTTCAGTTCTTCTCTGATCTTAGTTATTTCTTGCCTTCTGCTAACTTTTGAATGTGTTTGCTCTTGCTTCTCTAGTTCTTTTAATTGAGCTGAGGTGGGCTCCACCCAGTTCCAGCTTCCTGGAGGCTTTGTTTACCTATTTAAGCCTTAGCAATGGTGGGTGCCCCTCCCCCAGCCTGGCCGCTGCCTTGCAGTTAGATCTCAGACTGCTGTGCTAGCGATGAGGGATTCTCCATGGGCGTGGGACCCTCCGGGCCAGGTGTGGGTTATAATCTCCTGGTGTGCCTTTTGCTAAGACCTTTGGTAAAGTGCAGTATTAGGGTGGGAGTTACCCTATTTTCCACATGTGTGTGTCTCAGTTTCCCTTGGCTAGGAAAAGAGATTCCCTTCCCCTTTGTGCTTCCCAGGTGAGGTGATGCCTCGCCCTGCTTCAGCTCTGGCTGGTCTGGCTGCACCAGCTGACCAGCACTGATTGTCTGGCATTCCCTAGTGAGATGAACCCAGTACCTCAGTTGAAAATGCAGAAATCACCCCTCTTCTGTGTCGCTCGTGCTGGGAGATGGCAACTGGAGCTGCTCCTAATTGGCCATCTTGCTCAGGATCCTATATACTTTCAAATAGCTAGAAGATAAAGAATGTCCTCAAAATGAAGATAAGAAAATAGATCTTTCTATTATTGATCATTAACATTTGGATGCTTTTAATTCTAGTTATTTTTTCTGTGTATGTACTTATATTCCCAACCTTTTAGCATTGGAGTCTTGTCTCAATCTTGAGCTTCTTAAATTTTCTATGTAGACATACTTCCTTCATAGCCTTATCTAATTATCTGACTTTAAATAGCAGGACATGCAGACAACCCTCAAATGTATATCTCTACTCAGATCCTGCAGTCTTATTCACCTGTGTCTCTAGAGCTGGTATATATACACTCACTACTCACTAAGCGCAAGTGGAACTAAACAGATGTGATCAAGAGAAAGAATGTGGAGTATGGATGTGGGAAAGTTGATGAACTGGCATTGAAAGGAAAAGCAAAATTGTGGTGTGATGATATGAGTAGTAGGGAAGACAACAATGTTGGAATAAAAAAAAGACATGACAGGACAGGTATACGTGTGTATATATGTACATGTGTGTATATATAAAAACATATTTATGTATCTACTGCCTTTTGTATATATTTACTGAGTTTCTGATCCATAGTTTTACCCATCTCACTTAATAACAATTACATTTTACTTATTTATATTTTATTTAAAAACATTTAAGTAACAAATAACATTGTATATATTCAAGATGTACAATGAGGTGATTTGATATACATATAGATTGTTCATTGATTTCCAAAGTCAAATTAATTAACACATTTATTGCCACCTATAGTAAACATTATGCGTGTGTGTGTGTGTGTGTGGTAAACATACCTAAAATTTATCATATTTCAAGTAAACGATACAATATTATTAACTATAGTCACCATGTTGTACAACAAATTCCCAGATCTTATTCATCTTATAACTAAAATTTTTACCTTTGACTGACACCATTTCCCCTAGCTCCTCCTAGACTCTGACAATAGCCATTCCACTCTCTGCTTCTATGAGTTCCAGGTTTTTGGATTCCATATATAAGTCATGGAGTATTTGTGTAGCTTATTTCGCTAGCGTATTTCCTCTAGGTTTGTTCAATTATATTTTTGCAAATGCTCTTCCTTGAAAGCTAAGAGCTGTTCTTAACTTCTCCTGTTTCTTCACACTCTTTATCTGCTCCACTAGCATGATTTCCTGGCTCACATTTCAAAATATATTCATAACATCTCAATTTATCATCATCTCCATTGGTACCACCTAGGATAAATCATTATCCTTTCTACCTTTGATTATTACACTTGCCTCCTAACTCAACTGTTGACTTTCACTCTAATTTATCTTCAAGGGTATACCTATGTCTTTGTCTCTCTCTCTCTCTCTCTCTCTCTCTCTCTCTCACACACACACACACACACAATTTTATGTCTAGTGAATTTATCTAATTTAGAACATTTCTCTCTTTCTAAATTCTAAGAATCCTGAGAGCAGGAAATCATGTCTTATTCACCTGTGTGTCTCTAAAGCTGGTATACAGTAGCTACTCACCAAGTGCAAGATGAACTAAACAGATCAATAGAAAGAATGTGAACTTGGGAAAGTTGATGACTTGGAATTTAAAATAAAAGCGAATTTGTGGTGTGATAATATGAGTGGTAAGAAAGTCAACAATGTTGGAAAAGAGGAAAGAAAGATGACAGGATCGTAGGGTGTTCTAAGGTGTTACCCAGTACTAGAGTGAAGTGAGAAGTTTGAGATGTCAGAATGTAAGATGTATCATCCTATTAGATGATTCAAGTTAGGAAAAATAATTGCAAGGAAAAAAACAAAGATTTTGATTATCTTATAAATTTCTACATCCTACACATTCAATTAGGAATGTTAAATATGTTTATCTTATAAATTCTCCAGCAAATTCTAAGATAGGCACAGTAAAAGAAAATTAAACCCAGAATGGTAAAATGACCTTCCCAGGGTCCACAGATAAAAGAGTGGAGCTTAAATTAAAAATAGATATTTTTTATTCAAAATCCATGTTATTTCCACTATGCCACTATTATGCTGCTGTGGGAGACCTGAAGCTGGTGATGAAATGTTATATAAAATGGGAGACTGAGCTAATGTAAGAGGAGAGTGGAAAAAGGTGAGCTATTTAAGTAAAAATAACTATTTATATTGCAAGAATGTAAAACATAGTTCAAAATACTTTAAACATAATATTGACTCTCTCGACTGAATAGACCAGAAACTAACCCTAGGGACCTCTTCTTTCCCATGCTCAAATAATGTGAGCAGGGTATGGTTTGTCTTGCCAATTCTTGACTCTGCTTTCTCCTTCTTCAGTCGATTCTCAGACACACTCTTCTCTTTCAATCACAAGATGGTTATAATCAACTCTTGATGCTGTATTCAGTCTTCTTTGATGTGTGCATTAGAACTGGGATTATCTCTTTTAATAGTCTTGCAAAAGGAAAGAATCTCCTTGTCTCCAATATGTTGCAAAATCTCACTAGCTCTGATTAGGTCACATGTATATGCTAGAACAGCTCCTTTAGCCAGGGAACAGAGTACACAGTTTGGTTTAAGCCCTTCCTTGAAGGGCCCATGGGATCACTTCCCCCAAATTCACATGACTAAAAATATATGAGGAGTTAATTCTCCAGTGAAAATATGTTGGCCCAAGAAAAGTGACCATGGGGTATGTGGTAGGGAATGCTTGCTGTGGAGTCAACTAGAAATGACTACTTCATCTGGAATACATAATTTTTGCATTAATTTACTCGTGTTAATAATTCCTGTGCTAATATACTCATGCAGCAAAAATTTATTGACTGTAAAATGAGTTAGGCACTATGTTAGGGGTTTATGATATGGCCAAAACCACAGCACTTTTCCTAAAAGATCTCATGGTCTCTTATAGGAGACTGATGAACTAGCAATTAAAATGCAATAGAATAAGTAATAATGTAGCAGCCACATGGATGCAATGGAGAAGTAACTAAACTGGACAATGAAGAGTAAGCAAGGAAAATTTTCTGGGAAAAGAGCACCTGATCTGAGAGTTTAAGTTCCAATAAGAATTAACCAGGTCAACAGGGTATTCCAGATAATAAGAGCATGTCTAAAGGCATAGAGGTGAAAGACAGTGTGGTTCATCTGCCAATTTCAACTAGTCTTCTATGAACAATTTGCACAAGATCCTTCAGGTTTTTTAAAAATATTCTTATGAAAGAGTAGAATCAGATGAATTTGTAGCTGTTTCAAATAGTGAACTGTGGTTGGCAAATGAATTACATTTTGAACAGTAATTTTCGTTAGCCTTCAACAACTTGCGAGTGTGTTACTATTTTCTTAGGCATAGAGCCTAGTCATTTTGTGGGGAGTGTAGGATGGGGGAAAAGGTTAGAATGAGATGGAAGCATTTTTTCCTAATTTCAGTCCAGTTATTTTTGAAGTGGAAATTCTAAATGTCCTTGTATGGAGAACAAGCATGTTCAGATCCTAACAGGTAACAAATAGGGAAACAAATCTACTGCCGATTCTCATTTCCAGGGTGTTCTCTAATGATGTCATTTACTTTTCAGCGAGGAAGAGAGGAAAATAAACCAGTGTACAGTCATGGAAGAGCTTTTCAGAGAAGTGAGGCACCCATTCAACCCCAAATCATGTTTTACTTTTACTTTTGGTCAGGAATAACTAATTGGATAGTTTTTTTTTTTTTTTTTTTTTTTTACTGACAGTATTTTACTTGAGCCTAAATATAAATATGAAGAAAATAAAAACATTTAGAAAACTTCAAAGAAAAACTAATTTTAAAGTTGTTGAATAAAATTCTTTAAGGTTCAGATGTAATTGCTTTTCTTCTTAGGCCTGACACTGGGACTATTAGTTTAAGAAATCATCTGGGATAACAGGCCTTGCCAATGGCTACATGGACAAATACTTTCCTGGTTAAGCAAATAAAGAAAAAAGCAAGGCAAACAGTATTCTCTGGGATGATCTCATATCCAAGGACCCTCTCTTCAGGTCCACTGGTGGAGGGAGTCCTCTCTGTATATAAGGTGCCACTTTGATATGACCATTTGTCTAGCTATTGTCTGGCCTGATTCTTGAGACACACAGATGGAAACGTTTGAAAACTGGGGGCAACTTTTAAAATTCTGCCTGGGTAAAGCATGAAGAATTCTGATAATAATGACAATTATATATCTTTATTGAAATTACAATATTATTTCATCACTAAGGGAAAAAGTTTGGGGGAAATTTATAATGAGCTAATTTATATCACAGCCCCCTAATATAAAGAAAGATAACTCATTTTTTTTTTTTTTCAGAGTTTCTATATTTTTTCCTTAAATGGAATTGACTGTGTAAGGGAGGTAAATGACTATTTGGAATTCTGAGAGAAAAAATAAAATGAAGATGGAATTCAGATTTTTTTTTTCCTTTTTGAGATGGAGTCTTGCTCTGTCACCCAGGCTGGAGTATAGTGGCATGATCTCAGCTCACTGCAACCTCTGCCTCCTGGATTCAAGTGATACTCCTGCCTCAACCTCCTAAGTAATGGAATTCAGGTGTGTGCCACCACACCCAGCTAATTTTTGTATTTTTAGCAGAGACGGGGTTTGCCGTGTTGGCCAGGCTGGTCTTGAACTCCTGACCTCAGGTGATTCACCCTTCTTGACCTCCCAACGTGCTGGCATTACAGGCATGAGCCACGCTACCGAGGCCAGAATTCAGAATTTTATGTGGTAAAAATCATCAGGGATTATAACTTTAGTTGAACATTATTTTAATTGGTATTATGCTGAAACTTTATGTAAATTCCTTTGCTGTTAAATAGAAGGAAATTGAATCTTTTTTTTTTTATTATTATACTTTAAGTTCTGGGGTATATGTGCACAACGTGCAGGTTTGTTACATATGTATACATGTGCCATGTTGGTGTGCTGCACTCATTAACTCATTTACATTAGGTATATCTCCTAATGCTATCCCTACCCCATCCCCACAATAGGACCCAGTGTGTGATGTTCTTCTTCCTGTGTCCAAGTGATCTCATTGTTCAATTCGCACCTATGAGTGAGAACATGTGGTGTTTGGTTTTCTCTTCTTGCAATAGTTTGCTGGGAATGATGGTTTCCAGCTGCATCCATGTCCCTACAAAGGACATGAACTCATCCTTTTTTATGGCTGCATAGTATTCCATGGTGTATATGTGCCACATTTTCTTAATCCAGTCCAGCATGACTTATTATGCTTTGGGTATATCCCCAGTAATGGGATGGCGGGGTCAAATGGTATTTCTAGTTCTAGATCTTTGAGGAATCGCTACACTGTTTTCCACAATGGTTGAACTAGTTTACAGTCCCACCAACAGTGTAAAAGTGTTCCTATTTCTCCGCATCCTCTCCAGCACCTGTTGTTTCCTGATTTTTTAATGATTGCCATTCTAACTGGTGTGAGATGGTATCTCATTGTGGTTTTGATTTGCATTTCTCTGATGGCCAGTGATGATGAGCATTTTTTCATGTGTGTTGGCTGTATGAATGTCTTCTTTTGAGAAGTGTCTGTTCATATCCTTTGCCCACTTTTTGAGGGAGTTGTTTGTTTTTTTCTTGTAAATTTGATTGAGTTCTTTATAGGTTCTGGATATTACTCCTTTGTCAGATGAGTAGATTGCAAAAATTTTCTCCCATTCTGTAGGTTACCTGTTCACTCTGATGGTAGTTTCTTTTGCTGTGCAGAAGCTCTTTAGTTTAATTAGATTCCATTTGTCAATTTTGGTTTTTGCTGCCGTTGCTTTTGGTGTTTTAGACATGAAGTCCTTGCCCATGCCTATGTCCTGAATGGTACTACCGAGGTTTTCTTCTAAGGTTTTTATGGTATTCGGTCTAACATTTAAGTCTCTAATCCATCTTCAATTAATTTTTGTATAAGGAGTATGGAAAGGATCCAGTTTCAGCTTTCTACTTATGGCTAGCCAATTTTCCCAGCACCATTTATTAAATAGGGAATCCTTTCCCCATTTCTTGTTTTGTCAAAGGTCAGATGGCTGTAGATGTGTGGTATTATTTCTGAGGGCTCAGTTCTGTTCCATTGGTCTATATCTCTGTGTTGGTACCAGTACCATACTGTTTTGGTTACTGTAGCCTTGTAGCATAGTTTGAAGTCAGGTAGTGTGATGCCTCCAGCTTTGTTCTTTTGACTTAGGATTGTTTTGGCAATGTGGGGTCTTTTTTGGTTCCATATGAACTTTAAAGAACTTTTTTCCAATTCTGTGAAGAAAGTCATTGGTAGCTAAATGGGGATGGCATTGAATCTATAAATTACCTTGGGCAGTATGGTCATTTTCATAATATTGATTCTTCCTATCCATGAGCATGGTATGTTCCTCCATTTGTTTGTATCCTCTTTTCTTTCACTGAGCGGTGGTTTGTAGTTCTCCTTGAAGAGGTCCTTCACATCCCTTGTAAGTTGGATTCCTAGGTATTTTATTCTCTTTGAAGCTATTGTGAATGGGAGTTCACTCATGGTTTGGCTCTCTGTTTGTCTGTTACTAGTGTATAAGAATGCTTATGATTTTTGCACATTGATTTTGTATCCTGAGACTTTGCTGAAGTTGCTATGAGCTTAAGGAGATTTTGGGCTGAGACAATGGGGTTTTCTAAATATACAATCATGTCATCTGCAAACAGGGACAATTTGACTTCTTCTTTTCCTAACTGAATACCTTTTATTTCTTTCTCTTGCCTGATTGCCCTGGCCAGAACTTCTAACATTATGTTGAATAGGAGTGGTGAGAGAGGGCATCCCTGTCTTGTGCCAGTTTTCAAAGGGAATGCTTCCAGTTTTTGCCCATTCAGTATGATATTGGCTGTGTGTTTGTCATAAATAGCTCTTATTATTTTGAGATACATTCCATCAATACCAAATTTATGGAGAATTTTTAGCATGAAGGGCTGTTGAATTTTGTCAAAGGCCTTTTTGCATCTATTGAGATAATCATGTGGTTTTTGTTTTTGGTTGTGTTTATATGCTGGATTACGTTTATTGATTTGTGTATGTTGAACCAGCCTTGCATCCCAGGGATGAAGCCCACTTGATCATGGTGGATAAGCTTTTTGATGTGCTGCTGGATTTGGTTTGCCAATTTTTGCATCAATGTTCATCAGGGATATTGGTCTAAAATTCTCTTTTTCTGTTTTATCTCTGTCAGGCTTTGTTATCTGGATGACGCTGGCCTTGTAAAATGAGTTAGGGAGGATTCCCTCTTTTTCTATTGATTGGAATAGTTTCAGAAGGAATGGTACCAACTCCTCCTTGTACCTCTGGTAGAATTCGGCTGTGAATTCATCTAGTCCTGTACTTTTTTGGTTGGTAAGCTATTAACTATTTCCTCAATTTCAGAGCCTGCTATTGGTCTATTCAGGGATTCAACTTCTTCCTGGTTTAGTCTTGGGAGAGTGTAAGTGTCCAGAAAATTATCCATTTCTTCTAGGTTTTCTAGTTTATTTGCGTAGAAGTGTTGATAGTATTCTCTGATGGTAGTTTGTATTTCTGTGGGGTCAGTGGTGATATCTCCTTTATCATTTTTTATTGTTTCTATTTGATTCTTCTCACTTTTCTTATTAGTCTTGCTAGTGGTCTATCAATTTTGTTGATCTTTTCAAATAACCAGCTTCTGGATTCATTGGTTTTTTGGAGGGTTTTTTGTGTCTCTATCTCCTTGAGTTCTGCTCTGATCTTAGTTATTTCTTGCATTCTGCTAGCTTTTGAATGTGTTTGCTCTTGCTTCTCTAGTTCTTTTAATTGTGATGCTAGAGTGTCAATTTTAGATCTTTCCTGCTTTCTCTTGTGGGCATTTAGTGCTATAAATTTCCCTCTCCACACTGCTTTAAATGTGTCCCAGAGATTCTGGTATGTTGTATCTTTGTTCTCATTGGTTTCAAACAACATCTTTATTTCTGCCTTTATCTTATTATGTACCCAGTAGTCATTCAGGAGTAGGTTGTTCAGTTCCCATATGGTTGAGCGGTTTTGATTGAGTTTCTTAGTCCTGAGTTCTAGTTTGATTGCACTGTGTTCTGAGAGACAGTTTGTTATAATTTCTGTTCTTGTGCATTTGCTGAGGAGTGCTTTACTTCCAACTATGTGGTCAATTTTGGAATAAGTGTGATGTGCTGAGAAGAATGTATATTCTGTTGATTTGAGTGGAGAGTTCTGTAGATGTCTTTTAGGTCCGTTTGGTGCAGAGTTGAGTTCAATTCCTGGATATCCTTGTTGACTTTCTGTCTGGTTGATCTGTCTAATGTTGACAGTGTGGTGTTAAAGTCTCCCATTATTATTGTATGGGAGTCTAAGTCTCTTTGTAAGTCTCTAAGGACTTGCTTTATGAATCTGGGTGTTCCTGTATTGGGTGCATATATATTTAGGATAGTTAGCTCTTACTGATGAATTGATCCCTTTACCGTGATCTAATGTCCTTCTTTGTCTCTTTTGATCTTTGATGGTTTAAAGTTTGTTTTATCAGAGACTAGGATTGCAACCCCTGCTTTTTTTTTGTTTTCCATGTGCTTGGTAGATCTTCCTCCATCCCTTTATTTTGAGCCTATGTGTGTCTCTGCATGTGAGATGGGTCTCCTGAATACAGCAAATGGATGGGTCTTGACTCTTTATTCAGTTTGCCAGTCTGTGTCTTTTCATTGGAGCATTTACATTTAAGGTTAATACTGTTATGTGTGAACTTGATCATGTCCTTATTATATTAGCTGGGTATTTTGCTTGCTAGTTGATGCAGTTTCTTCCTAGCATTGAAGGACTTTACATTTTGGTATGCTTTTGCAATGGCTGGTACCTGTTGTTCCTTTCCATGTTTAGTGCTTCCTTCAGGATCTCTTGTATGGCAGGCCTGGTGGTGACAAAAATCTCTAAGCATTTGATTGTCTGTAAAGGATTTTATTTCTCCTTCACTTATGAAACTTAGTTTGACTGGATATGAAATTCTGGGTTGCAAATTCTTTTCTTTAAGAATGTTGAATATTGGCCCCCACTCTCTTCTGGCTTGTAGAGTTTCTGCTGAGAGATCTGCTCTTAGTCTGATGGCCTTCCCTTTGTGTGTAATCCGACCTTTCTTTCTGGCTGCCCTTAACATTTTTTCCTTCATTTCAACTTTGGGGAATCTGACAATTATGTGTCTTGGAGTTGCTCTTCTTGAGGAGTATCTTTTTGGTGTTATCTGTATTTCCTGAATTTGTTTGTTGGCCTGCCTTACTAGGTTGGGGAAGTTCTCCTGGATGATATCCTGCAGAGTGTTTTCCAACTTGGTTCCATTAAGGGTATGGATACCCTTACTCTCATATCTGCCTTGAGTGAAGCAGAGCCATGCTATTAGTCCTCCTGCCCTTTATGTTTGTATGTGGTGGTTGAAGGGAAGTTGCTAAAACAATGGTCCAAAGCCTGACATCAGATGGTCAAGACCAGCTTTATATGAATCATTTCATAGGCTTCTATCATATCCTTACTGAGCTGATCCGCATTTCAGGAAGGAGGAATATTTTCTCTCCTCCCTATTTAATACTTGCCTGCTAAGTTTTAATCAAATTTTGACATTGATAACTGGCCATGGAAATCCCCAGTCTCTTCAAGGAAGAGCCTCACTCCTACCAAGAGGGTTGTGTTCTGACCCTGTGGTCAGATAAAATAACCACACTAGAGTCTGACTTGAACATATCCCTTGAGGTCATATAAACAATGTCAATAATAGTTCCCCAGTCCAGGTTTCCTTATTTTAACTTTAGTCCATTTCTTATGTGTAAACTTCTGTAAGATATTTTAAGGATGGTAAAGTAAGTACATGCATTGTTCTGACACTTCCAGTTAAAAATATTATTACAGAAAAATTCACTAGAATTGAGGAATAAAAATAAAATGAAACAAAAGGATGATCTCACCAAATAAATAATATAGTAGACAAATCAATAATTTAAAATGTGTATAAAATTATTTTAACATGAAGCAAGATGCAATTCTAAAGAATCAAGCAGAAATTTGGGATATAAAAAATAAAATGGTTGGCATAAATAAGCAATGAAATAAGAGGATAGGTAAGCTGAGAAACAAGTTTTCCAGGTGGAAATCAGGTTAAGATATCAAAAAATAGAAAAGAAAAAATAAATGTAAGTTAAAATAGTAGTATCAGAAATCCATATACAAGCAATTTCAGATGAGGATAAAAAATAAACAGTAGGGAAATAGTTAAATAAATAAGAGAATTCCTAAGAATTACAGAGATATGAATTCCTAAGAGTTACAGAGATATCTTGGGACTAGAAGAGCTGTAGGAGAGTAAAATTTATCAGTTAGTCTTTGTTGTATAACAAGTCATCTCAAAACTTAGTGGCTTAAAACAACAGCAAAAATCATTCATTAATTCATAATTCTGAGAGCCGGCCACTTAAAATTATATCTTCTGAGTGGTTTTGCTTCTGACCTCTGCTAGGTTCACTTATGGGTCTGTAGTCAGATGTCAGATTGACTGAGACTGGCTAATCTAAGATGCTGTTACTCTTATATCTGGCAGGTGTTAGGCTGTAAATAAGACTCCTCAGTTGTTTTTCCTGTGATCTCTCCAGTAGGTTATCTCAGCCTCATTCACATCCTTGCTTTGTGGTCTCAGAATTCCAAGGGCTAAAAAAGAGGACAAAACCCAATAGGTAAGTGCTGCCCGGTCTCTGCATATATCATGTTTGCTAATATTCTATTGAAGAAATAAGTCATATGTCTATGCCAAGATTTAAGAAGTGGAGACGTAAATTCTACCAATGGAAAGAATGAGCATTAAAGTTACATTGCAAAGTTACATAAAAGGAGCAAGTATTGCAATCATCTTTACAATCCATTACAACAATTAAGTTACACAGGAAAAAAATACACCTAGATTGATTGTATTGAGATTCAAGAACAATGAAGTCAAAGAGAAACATCTAAAAGCTTCTAGATAAAAAACAACCATATGACTTATAAAGATATGAGAACTGAATGCACATATCAAATACTCAACAGTGAAATAGAAAGCTGTACCATTTAAATATGAGTGTATAGTTATGATATTTGGGGTTCTACAAGTCCTCAGAAGTATGCAAGTATCTCTTGGAAAATGCTTTTGAATAATGTCTCAATAAGATGAAAAGAAACAATGGATATGAGAAATAAGACTATTCGAGTAATTCAGTAAAAATGTTAGTGGCTTAAAAAATTAAATATTGCCTCCTATAATCACCAAGAAGATTCTATATCCTTATTCTACTGAAGAAATAAGTTATACACATAAGCTAAGATTTATAGAGTGGAGAAATAAACTATCTATTGAAAGAAAGATCATTAAATTTACATTGCAAAGTGAGAGAAAAGGAGAAAGTATTGCGGTCATCTTTACAATCTATTACAGCAATTAAGTTAGATAGGAGAAAAAATACACCTAGATATATTCTAAATATTGCCTAAAATTCTAGATATTGCCAACATGCTTATAGGGAAGGTGGATGTAATATAAATAATGGGTCCAGATATAAAATAATGCTTAAGTATTCTTTGTAGAAGGGAATAGCATCAATATTTACAGAAAAAAGTAAACATCAAAGAAAGGAGAGAAGATGCAAACAAGTCAAATACAAAATTAAAGACAATATGGCAGAAGTTGAAACAATAATAAAATTACATTATGAATAAATGCATGCTAGTTAGTTTGGTAGACTAAATGAAATAATTAAATATATTAAAGAAATGACGAAATTGGTGTAAAAGGATTTTTTAAAATAAAACTTGAATTTACTAATAGCCACTGAAAAATTTTCGTGGTAACCAGATTTTCCATTAGACAATAAATTCCCCTTTTTTTTCATACTGATTTACATGTTAGTTTTACTAAACATTTATGAAACAGAATATCTTTAAATTATGTCAGCTGTTCAAGAAAAAATACATAAATTGGGAAGTTGCAACTCTTATTTTGATTCAAAAATAAGTATAATAAAGAATATATAATATAATTTCACTTGTGAACAGAGACACTAACATTTTAAGTTGAAATATTATCTAGCCAAAGCTATAATGTATTAAGTTATAACAAATAATGTTTATCCCAATAATGCAAGTTTAGGTCAACATTAGAAAAAGCTACCAATGTAATAGACCATACTTTTGAACTAAAGGAAATGCCCAACCAGAAATACAAAAAACAAAAAAGTAAAATAAATACTAAAAAGTTAAACGTAATAAACTACTAAGCAAAATATCAATACACTGATCAACGAAACCAAAACTGTTGTAAATATTGCTGCAATAAACATACGTGTGTGTGTGTATTTACAGTAGAAATATTTGTAATCCTTTGGGTATATACCTAGTAATGTGATGGCTGGGTCAAATGGTGTTTCTGGTCCCAGATCCTTTAGGAATCGCCACACTATCTTCCACAGTGGTTGAACTAATTTACACTCACACCAACAGTGTAAAAGGGTTCCTATTTCTCTACAGCCTCGCCAGCATCTATTGTTTCCTGACTTTTTGATAATCACCATTCTGCCATTCTGGCACATGTATCCCAGAACTTAAAGTAAAAGGAAGAAAAAGAAATAGCATATTACAGAAGGAAATGTTGAAAGGGGAAGTGGAAATAGTAGTTATACAAAGGGCAAACTCCTGAAAGCAAAAAAGAGAAAAACTATGAAAATCAGACAACAGAACTCAAAGCCCATTGAGTGTAGGAGAAAAAAAAAAAAAGTACATTTCAGTAATCTCTCATGGTATCATAGTACTAAAGCACACTAAAAAAAAAAAACAAAAACAAAAAAACAAAACAAAACAAAAAACACTGGTTTAAAAAGATTTTTAAAAATAGCCTAAATGCTTGAATTGCTTGAATAAGTGAAGAAAAAAACAAAAGTAAAGAGAACCTCTGCTTCTAGGTATGATAGAGTAGCTTGCATCAGACCAAAGTTCCCTTTGTGAAAAAGTAGAAAAGGCAGATGATATAGAAAATGGAAACATTGATTTGCAGGTGTCATAGAGATGTCAAGTGAACCAAGAATTCCTGAAGAAGGAGTGATCACAGAAGTGAGTGGACATTCCCCTCAGGGAGTGTGCCTATTTTGGGCACAGGACTGCAGGCTGAATTACTTTCCTATTCTCTCTCTAAAGAAATATATTACAGAGATTGTGCTGTACTACAAAGAGCACAAAGATGATATAATCAAAGAATGTAGACAAAAACAATATTAGAGAGCTGTTATAGTCAACAAAGGTAGTTTGGTATATGTAACATTTGCCATCTTTTAAAACCTGGGTAAATCGTTATGATTTTGTTTCTCATTCTAAATAAATTTGTATCTAGTTTTGTGTTATTTTATTTAAAGATGACTTAATATACCCTTAACCAGTTACCTGGGCTTCAGGTTCCATAGACCAAGATCTGCTCCTTTAGGATAGAGGAATGGAACAAAGATTTTTTTTCCCACTTTTAATTTTTTATTCTATTAAATAAAAACGATAAAGTGCTACACAAATCTCAGCAATTTGTGTGTGTCTGTATGTGTATTTTAACTTCTAGAAAAGAAATAGAATTGCAAGTCACTTTGTTAGTCTTTACGTATAGTCATTCACTTACCTTGAATGGCGATTATTCAAGGCATCTCTAGAGTTCTTCATGTAGAGATAGCTACTATATGAATTTTACAACTGGAGGAACTCAGCACCAAATAATGTTTCTGAATAATAAAAATTTGCTATTTCTGCCTTATAAAAGTCATTGACCCAGTAGTTAGAATCCTGATGTGAATTGTACCCTTGCTGATAGATGGTCCAGCTCCCACTAGAAAATAGAAAACTCCTGTTTTTATTAAACGGACCTCATAAACACCTCAGATCTACTAAGTATCATGTGGCTGCCCATTTTTATTAATATGTGCTTACGTTAATTCTTATATATAAAATAAACAGTCCATTGCCAGAAAAATATACCATCTATATATGAAATTACTGTATTTCCTTGTTTCATCAGAAACTTTCCTTACAGCTTCAAAACTAATATTTTAGAAGATAATATTTGTCCCTGGGGTGAGTTACTCTAGCTACTATTAAAATGTTCCAAAAGGGTTATAAACTATATAGACTGTGAAAAAATATTCAACATACATTGTATTTCAATTTGAAAATTTAAATTGAATTGAAATTAAAATGAAATAAAAGTTAAATACATTACATTTACTTTGTCAATAAATGTAGGACTATAAGAAAAATAAAAACACTATGAGGGAATGGTCTCTATTTTTATGTGTTAATTTATTCAAATTATTGTGTCATTATTGTATTATTTGGTATTATGTTAAATATTTAATAAGTATTAAATTACAAAATTTATTTCACTTATTTTTTTAAATCTGGGCAGAATAAAGTAAATTTCTCATTTTAAATTTTCTTTGGATAGTCACTATCGTTGAATGGCATTTTGAAAAAATGGTCAAATTTGAAATTGTAAAACATAATTGTCATAAGCAGAGAGAAAAAAACTAGGAAAATTTTAATTTATGAAACTTTATACCACTTTTTGTAATGTTCTAAAGTAAAATTTCATCCAATTGTGATTTTAAAAGTAATACAAATAGAGAATGTTATTTTGAATTGAGAGGAATACATTATAAAAATCATCCTGAATGGTGCTGTATATAACTCTGTAACATATTTCTCATAGATGGCGAGAAGGTAGGCTTGAGTTGGAATCAAACTCTAAAGTCTTAATAAGAGAGTGATGGAAAGGCAACGGATAAATAGCCAAGAAAGATTTGGTAACATGCCTGTAATAGCAGTACACATATAATCACGTTCTCTGTTTAGAATGCCTAGAGAATTAGCCTATAGTTTATGTTTTTGGTAATCAGACTAACAATAATTTTGCAGCCATTTGTAGACCAAAAAAAAGTGCCTTTGGGGCAAGCCTTAGGATTAAGGCAGGAAGTTGTGAAACTCTAGTGGAGCTCAAGAACTAGGAGGGCTATCTTGAGAGGACAAACCCATGCTTAAGTATCAGACTTAACTGCCACAGGGTCCTCCTGGCTGCAGACCAAGAAATGGACTCACCTCCTTGTGGATTTGACTATAGCCTCATTTGATCTTGGTCCTGCTACCAAAACCATCTGCCAAGGGGCTTAGAAAGGGTTATGTACACAAGTGCCTCAGGTGATAGCCTAGCCAACTTGTGTTCCTGCTATGGACCCTGAAAACAGCTCTGAAACTTGAGTCCAGCCCCTTTTGGCTGTGGTCTGAGATCAGTTCTGCCTATATAGGGACTAGAAGACACACTCTTCAGAGTTCCCAGGGTAGGCTTGCCAACGTCAGTCCCACAGCAGATCCTAAAATGGCCCAAAATTTTTCTCTTGCTCCTTTCAGCTACCCTCTATCAGTAGCTGTCTCCACCGGAACCCAGAGAGAGACATGCCCATTAATACCTCTACAGACAAGGCTTGTTGGCCATAGTCTCACTACGGATCTTGAAATGACACAGTAAGTCTGTTCCAATCCCTCTCAGCTGCAGTCTGAGGTCAGTCCTAACGCCCATGGTACCCATGCCTATTTGCGAACTCAGAGGCAGGTAGCAGACCACAGGCTCAGCTGTGGACTCTGAAGTGGTTGTAATGACTTAGTTTTGGCCCATCTCAGATGCAGCCTTGACTTAACCAATGACCAAGTAGGAGCCCTTCCAGTGACCTAGAGGAAGTCACACATATCAGTTCACTTGGCATGTTGTTTGTACCTCCAAACAGACCCTTATCTTAATGCAAGTCCTACTGACAAATGTACCAGAGGCAGTCTGGTCCATCCAGGAGCCAAAAAGGATCTATGTCCATTAAAGTCCCTTGTAACAGGTCTGCCAACTACAGACCTCATTACAGACCCAAGAGTAGCCATATGACCTTCCTCCAACCCCCAATCTGATCAACTTGGTATTCAACAGGAGAATTTTACCAGCTCAAACAAATCTGTGAAGACTGTAGAGGGGTTTACTCCTTCAAATGCAGACATTACATGCATAGTAAAAAAATCAACCAAACATCACTTCACCAGAGGAAACTAAAATAAAGCTACAATAACCAATTTCTATGACATAGAGAACTACAAATTGTCTAAAAAGGAATTCAAATAATTATCCTCATTAAGCTCAGTGAGATGCAAGAAAACACAGATACAAAACAAAACTAGAATATCTATGGGCAAAAATGAAAAGTTTAATAAAGAAATAGGAACCATAAAAAAGAACCAAACAAAAATCCTAGAGCTGAATACAATGACAGAACTAAAAAATTGTATAAAGAGCTCCAAAAGAAATGGAATCATACAGAGAAAGAATTAGTAAACTCAAAAGCAGGCCATTTGAAATTAGCTACTTAGAGGAACAACAACAAAAGATTGAAAAGAAGGAAGAAAGTATAAAGTATAATGAAGCACACAAATATACAAATTATGAAAATTTCACAAGCAGAAAAAAAGATTAAAGAAATAAACATTGAAAATTTTACAAATCTTGGGGTATGTATGGACATATGGGGTCAGTAAGCTCAAAAGACTCTGAGCAAGATCAACTGAAAGAAAAATAATTAAAGATTTTACAAATCTTAAAGGGTATATGGACTTATAGAGTCAGGAAACTCAAAGGACACAAAGCAAGATCAACAACGACAACAAAATACTCTGGCATGCTTGTAATCAAATTTTCAAGTCCAAAAAGAATCTTCAAAGAAGCCAGATAAAAAAGGCTCATCATATTAAGAAAACCCCCAAGAAGTTATCAGCAGACTTCCAAACAAAAATCTTGCAAGCCAGTAGGGAGACAAATGATATCTTCAAAATGCTGAATGAAAAACACCTGTCAGCTAAGAATACTATACCTCCTGAAACTACCCTTCAGAAATGAGAGATCGAAATATTCCCAAACAAAAGCTGAGGGTGTTTATCACCACGAGACCTGCCTTACATGAACTTCTAAAGAAACTTCTTCAAATTGAATAAAAAATATGCTAAATAACAGTATGAAACATATGAAAATATAAAACTCACTTTTAAATGCAAATGCATAGTCAAACTCAGAATACTCTTAATACTGTAATGGTGGTGTATAAATCACTTTTAATTCTAGAATACATGTTAAAAGACAAAGGTATTAAAAATAAGCATAGCTACAATAAGCCTCCAGGATCACTGCTAAGGACACAGTGTCCACGTTTGTCTCCATGGACTGAAGCTTTAGGCACAAAACAGCACTAGGCCAGCCCCCATGGACTAGGGCTCCAAGTTGCAGTAGAACCAGGTACAAACCTCACCTCTGTAAACACAAAAAACAGGTCCAACCCACTGGATTCATGCTCCAAGTTCAACCCTGAACACCTAACTGACAGGCCTGCCAGTTGCAGACATGAGCACTAGGCTAGCCTCACTAAGTACTCCAGCAGTAAGCTCACCTATGGGTTATGCTAGATGGGCTGCACAGAATCTTTGGATGAACTGACTAGTGAAGGGCTTTCCCTGAAGAAGCCAGTCTCCAAGGATGGAGTAAGATCCTTATTCTTCAGATGCACAGATGTTAGTGTAAGGCAACAATAACACAAAAGCGATGAAACAATACCACCCAAATAACACAATAACCTCCTGGTAGTTGACACCAAAAAAATGGAGATACATAGACTGTCTGACAAATCAAAATAAATGTTTTAAGGAAGCTTAGCAAACTTCAAGAATATGCAGAGAAATAATTCAATGAAATGAGGAAAACAATAATTGACCAAATAAGAAATTTAAAAGATATATTGAAATTATTTTTTTAAAAATCAAACAGAAACTCAGGAGATGAGAAATATAATGAATTAAATAAAAATGCAATAGAGAATATCAATAGCAGAACTGATTAAGCAGAAGAAACAATTTGTGAATTTGACCACAGGCTATTTGAAACACACACACACACACACAGAAAAGAAAAATAAAAAATAAAAAGAAATTTAGAAAGTTTGCAAGATTTTTGGGACAGCATCAAAAGAGAAAATATTTGAGTTATACAATTTCAAGGAGGAGAAGAGAGAGACATAGGAGCTGAAAGCTTATTTAAAGAGCTAATATCAAAAGATTTCCAAATCTGGGGAATAAGAAATACTTTGAATGTAAATTGATTGAATTCTCCAATTAAACACATATAGTGGCTGAATGGATGAGAAAATAAAACCCAATCTATAGAATATATGCTGCCAATACCCTCATTTTACATGTAAGGACACACAAAGACTAAAAATGAAGAGAGAAAAAAGGATATTCCATGCTAATGAGAACAAAAAATGAGCAGTGGTTGCTACACTTACATCAAAGTGAATTTTAACTCAAACCCTATACAATGAGACAAAGAAGGTCATCATATAATGACAAAGGAGTCAATTTTCACTGGGACATAACAATTGTAAATATATATACACTTAACATCAGAATACCTAAATTCAGGCCATATATGACACAACCACAACTAACATCAGATTCAATGGTAAAAAGTTGAAAAGTTTTCCACTGAGACCAAGAACAAGAAAAGGATGCCCACTCCTGCCATTTCTATTCAATATAAGTCCTAGCCAGAGTAATAAGACAAGAAAAAAATTTGTAAGGCATCCAAATTGGAAAGGAAGAAGTTAAATTGTTCTTGTTACAGATATCATGATCTTTTTCAATAGAAAACTGTAAAGACTCCGCCAAAAACCTATTAGAATCAGCAAACAAATTCAGCAATGATATAGGATGAAAAATCAACATACTAAAATCAGTAGAATTCCATTAACCATAAACTCTGAAGAAGGAAAAAAATCTGAAGAGAGATTTTTTTATCTGAAGAGAGAGAAAATAATAATAAGACTTCTATACCCCACTATGAGAAATGGATAGATTATTCAGATAGAAAATCAATAGAGAAACATTGAACTTCAACTATGCTGTAGGCAAAATGAATCTAACAGACATATACAGAGAAAATGTCATCTAACAGACAGATATGCATTTCTTTCAAGGGCACATGGAACATTCTCCAAGATAAAGCGTATGTTGTGCTACAAAACAAGTCTTAACATATTCAAGAAGATTTAAGTCATATCAAGTATCTTTTCCAAACACAATGGTCTTAAACTAGATATGAATAACAGAGGAATTTTGGAAAGTTAAAAAATATGTGGAATTTAAACAACACAGACCAGAACAGTCAATGTGTTTGAAGAAAAAAATGAAAAGAGAAATTTAAAAGTATCTTGTGAAAATAAAAATGCACACAAAATAAACAAAACCTTACAAAATGCAAAAATAGCAGTTTTAAGAGGGAAGTTTATAGCAATCAATGCCCCCATCAAAATAAAAAGATCTCACATAAACAACTTACCTTCACATTTCAAGGAACTAGAAAAAGATGAACAAACAAAACCCAATGTAAATGGAAGAAAGGAAATTACAAAGATAAGAGAATAAATAAATTCAATAGAGACTAGAAGGACAATGTAAAAAATCAACAACACTAGAAGCTGTTTTATTTTAAATAACTGCCAAACTCTTTGCTACACTAAGCAATAAAAAAGGGAAAAGACTCAAATAACAAATGAAAGAGGAGACATTGAAACTTGTACTACAAAGCCAGTTGTGGTGGTTCACACCTGTAATCCCAATATTTTGGGAGTCCAAGGTAGGTGGATTACTCGAGCTCAGGAGTTTGAGACTGTCTTGGGCAACATAGTGAATCCTCATTTCTACTAAAAAATACAAAACTTAGCTGGATGTGGTGGTGTACATGTGTGGTATGAGCTATTCAGGAGGCTGACCTGTGAGGATCGCTGGAGTTTGGGGGGCAGAGGTTGCAGTGAGCCAAGATTGCACCACTGCACTCCAGCCTAGGTGACGGAGTGAGACTCTGTCCAAACAAAAAACAACTAAAAACTTGCACCACAAAACCATAAAGGATCATGAGACTACAATGAATAATTATATACCAACACATTAGATAACCTAAAAGAAATAGATTAAATTCCTAGACACATACAACCTATCAATACTGAATTACAAAGAAATAGCAAATATAGACAGAGCAATAATGAGTAACGAGATTGAATCAGTAATAAAAAGTCTCCCACCAAAGAAAAGCCCAGGACCAGATGAGTTCACTGGTGAATTTAACCAAACACTTAAACAAGAACTGAAAACAATCCTCAAACTCTTCCAACAAGTTTAAGTAGAGGAAATCCTTCCAAACTTGTTTCCTAGGCCAGCATTACCCTGATACTAAAGCCAAAGAAGGTTGCTACAAGAAAAAAAAATATGGGCCAATGTTTCTAATGAACATAGATACAAAAATCCTCAACAAATTACCAGAAAACAGTATTTGATATCATAATAGAAGGATTATTCAGCCATGATCATTTGAGATTTCTTCAGGTATGCAAGAATATTTTAGCATATTCATATCAATAAATACAATAATACATCATGTCAACAGAATGATAAAACCTGTTATTATTTTAATAGATGCAGAAAAAGCATTTGACAAAATTAAACATTCTTTCATGGCAAAAACTTCCAATGAAGTAGTAATAGCAGAAATGTACCTCAAAATAATTCAGGCCATATATGACACAACCACAACTAACATCATATTCAATGGTAAAAAGTTGAAAAGTTTTCCACTGAGACCAAGAACAAGGAAAGGATGCCCACTCCTGCCATTTCTATTCAATATAAGTCCTAGCCAGAGTAATAAGACAAGAAAAAAATTTGTAAGGCATCCAAATTGGAAAGGAAGAAGTTAAATTGTTCCTGTTAAAGATGTCATGATCTTTTTCAATAGAAAACTGTAAAGACTCCGCCAAAAACCTGTTAGAATCAGCAAACAAATTCAGCAATGATATAGGATGAAAAATCAACATACTAAAACCAGTAGAATTCCGTTAATCATAAACTCTGAAAAAGGAAAAAAAATCCATTCACAATAACTACAAAAGCAAAAACCATGTAGGAATAAATTTAACCAAAGAGGCAAAAGACCTGTATACTGAAATCTATAAAATACTGATGGCAGAAATTGAATAAAAGCATATATTAATAAATACAACTCTTTTTCATGAATTGGAAGAACTGATATTGTTAAAATGTCAATGTTACTTATAGCAGTGTACAGATTCAATGCAATCCCTATCAAAATTCTAGTGACATTTTAATAGAAATATTTAAAAGTTCCTAAAGTTTGTATGAATACACAACAACTTGGAAGTGCCAAAATAACCTTGTACACATAAAAAAGCTGGATGCATAACACTATCTGACTTTAAAATATATTACAAAGCTGTAGTAACCAAAACAGCATATTTGTATAAAACAGACATACAAACCAATGGAACAGAATAGAGAGCCTAGAAATACATCTGTGCATTTATGATCAAGTGTTTTTTGACAAAGGTGCCAGACAATGTGGAAAGGAAAGTGTCTTCAATAAATGTTGTTAGAAAAACTGATTATACACATAAAGAATAATGAAATTTAACCCTTATCTTACACTGTATAAAAATCAATTCAAAATACATTAAAGACTTAAATCTAAGGCCTGAAATTGTCAAACTGGTAGAAGAAAACATAGAGAAAAAGCTCAATGACATTGGTCTGGGCAATAATATTTTAAATATGACTCCAAAGGCAGGGGTAACAGAAGCAAAAATAGATAAATGACATTACATTAAACCAAAAATCTTCTGCACAACAAATAAAACAATCAACAAAGAAGCAACCGATGGAATGGAAGAAAATATTTGCAAACCATTAACTTTATAAGGGGTGAATATATAAAATACATAAGGAACTCAACTCAATAACAAAAGAAATAATCTGATGAGGAAATGGGTAAAGGGACTAGATACACATTTTTCAAAAGAAGACATACAAATGAATGACAAGTACATGAAAAAATTCTCAACATCACTAATCATCAGAGAAATGCAAATCAAAATTAAAATTGCATGTCACCTCACAGCCGATAAAATGCTTATTACCAAAATGATGAATGTTATCATTACTGGTGAGGATGTGAAGAAAAGAGAACCCATGGGCTCCAACTTATTTAAACTATCCATGTATCACATTCCTTTTTTTCTAAAATGAGAATAACAATAGTAATTTAATTCACTTGAATTATTTTGAAATGTATATAATTTATTTATAAATGCCTGCTGCTTTGTATTTGATAAATGTTAAGCTTTAACAATTGAAATAATTGCAAAAAAATTAAAAGTACAATATTAGGAACACAGGAAAAAATTAATTTTTGAATATAAAAGTAAACAAAAATGTAGAAGAAAATTTTCATAACTTTGGAGTAGACAATAATTATTTAGGACAAAAGAGCACTAGTTATAGAAGAAAAATCTAATAACTTAGATTTCTCAAAACTAAAACTTGAGCTCTTTAAAAATATTTCTAATATGCTAGGACTTTTCACTGCAAAATAGTGAAAAGGCAAACCAAAGACAGAAAATATGTACAATCCATATATTTGACAAAATATTTCTATCTAGAATATATAAAGAAATCTTAAAATAACTCAATCCAATAAAATGTGTGAATTATTTGAAAAGACAATTCATAAAAGGAAATAGATGAATGGCTAGTAAACATGAAAGTTATTCAACATAATTAATCAAGCAATGCAAATAAAATCATAATGTGATACCATTACATAACCACTAACATAGCTAAAATTTGAAAAAAGGCAAAAAACAAAACTACTTTTGGGGAACAAGTGGAACAATTGTAACTCTAATAGTTACTGGCAGGAATGAAAAGTGGTACGACGACCATTTTGGAAAGAAAAAGTAGCAAGTTTTTTGTAAAATTAAACATTCAGTTACCAAATAACTCAATGATTACACTCTTACGTGTATACTCCAAGTAAATGAAAGCCTATGCTCACACATAATCTTGTGCGTAAATATTTAGTGACTTTATTCATAATTACCCCAAAATGGAAGTAACTCAAGTGCTCATGAACAGTTAAATTGTTAAAAAAAAAAATTGTATTGTTCACACAAAGGAATTCTACACAGGAAAAAAATAGAAACAAACTTCTGATATATAAAAGAAGTAGTGACTCTCAAAAACACGCTGAATGAAAGAAGTCAGGTATAAAAGGGTGCATACTACCATGTTATTTCATTTATATAACATTCCAGAAAAGGGAAAACTAATCTATAGTGACAGACCACAGAGTAGTGGTTGACCGGGGCTGGGATTGATTGCAAACCTTTGTGGTAATATCCTGATTGTAATGGTAGTGATGTTTTGACTTTTGTCAAAACTCATCCACTTAAGATAGGTACATATTATTTTATGTCAATATTACCTCAGTGAAAATTTTTGCAAATGTTTAAAAAATGTCATTTATGTAAAGGACAAGAATAAAGTTAAATATTTCATGGGAAATGTTTCTAATATGCTAGGACTTAATAAAAATATAGCTCGAATGTTGTTTTCCTAAAAAAAAAAAAAAAAAAAAAAAAAAGTTATTTGAAGCAAAACACTTATTACCGAGAGAGAAAGGAAAGTTAGTACTGATGTCTCCTAAATGTAAACTACAGATTCTAGGGCTATGACATTTGGTGAGGAAGTCCAGAAGATGCTGGAGACCGTGGGAATTAGCAATCCACACCTAATCATTAAGCATGCCTGTAATGATCATCATGAAGAAAAGGGACCTGGTGATGGTATTTCTGGTTTTAAAGAACCTCAACACTTAAAAAAAAATAGAGACCTCAGAGTGACAAGAACTGGGACTCTTAGCTTTAGATACTTTATGCTGAGATCTATTGCACCTGACATATTTTAAATACAGCTTAGTTATTTCTCTGTAAAATGTCCATTCCACTTCATAAGGGGGTTGAGAGACTAAAAGAAAAATAAGATAAAATGTTGTATATACCTTGTTTCGATCATTGATACCAAGAATTTACAAAAGCAGCTATAAAAACGGTATTTTATAAAAAGCCAATATTTAGTAACCTAGAATTAAACCACACTGTGTATATTGAAGAAGACCAAGGAGCAGATGAGTGCATAAGTGCAGAAATTTATATGGAGTAAAGTCAGATTACATTTTTATTTTAAATAGGAAAGATGCTAAAATATCAGATCATGCCTCATCATTCTTGAAATACCATTTTAGATTTAAATCTAAAAGTTGGTAGAATTAGAAATGGAATACACATATCAGCCAAAACACTGACAAAACCAGGGCTGTGCAGGGTGGCGTACACCTGTGGTCCCAGCTACTTGGAAGGCTGAGGTGGGAGGATCACTTGAGCTTGGGAGGTCAAGGCTGCAATGAGCAGTGACACTCAGTCTGGAAAGCAAAAACCAAAAAACTGAAAATAATAAAAGCAATTAACAGAATCTCTCCCTGCCCCCCCTGCCCCCCCTGCCCCCCCCCCCAAAAAAAGGCAGATGAGAAGGAAATAGCAAATACAGAAACAACAACAAGAAACAGTGAAACAAGATGAAGTTTGTAAGAACAAATGTATCAGGCAAATTACTAGATGAAAATGAGATAATTTCCCCAATTCCAATGTATAATATTCGCAATATAACCAGGAAAACACTTTGAAGTAAGAAATGACTTATTTTTTAGGATTCCATCTTACAAAATGCAGATTAATAAAATAGATATTATAATTATACAACAGCAGTCAATGATGAAGAGGGCAGAGAAAACAGAACAGGAGGAGAGAAATCAGTAAAGAGATTGGCGGCCGGGCGTGGTGGCTCAAGCCTGTAATCCCAGCACTTTGGGAGGCCGAGATGGGCGGATCACGAGGTCAGGAGATCGAAACCATCCTGGCTAACCCGGTGAAACCCCGTCTCTACTAAAAAATACAAAAAACTAGCCGGGCGTGGTGGCGGGCGCCTGTAGTCCCAGCTACTCGGGAGGCTGAGGCAGGAGAATGGTGTAAACCCGGGAGGCGGAGCTTGCAGTGAGCTGAGATCCGGCCACTGCACTCCAGCCTGGGCGGCACAGCGAGACTCTGTCTCAAAAAAAAAAAAAAAAAAAAAAAAAAAAAGAGATTGCCTCTGACCTTCTCAGGGAATTGCTACATTGTACTAGCAGCTTTTCTTTCCTCAATAGGAAAGAGTTGGGGTAGCGATTAACATGCATTGTCAAAGACTTGTTATTCTTTTTATATCCGGAAGTGTGTATGTCAGTGTGTCTGTGTGTACTTCTGATGGAGTATTTTCATACACCCGTGGAAGAAGAGAGTAGAGCTTCCAACAACCAAAAAAGGACAGCACTGAAGTAAGCATCAGGTAAGGTGGTTTCTAATTACAGAAAACACACCCCAGGTCTCCTCCTGTGCACTGGGAAAGACATAAGGAAAAATATTGAGTATTGTCTTGCACTCTAACAGTTTACAACTTTATTGTTGAGATGGATTGTTCACATATGTAAAATTAGCAGGTATGTAGGCAAAAAACAAGATAAAATATGCAAATTTAGAAAGGAAATAATCAGTGCAGCCTGCTGTTCTTACATTATCTCCATAAAAACAAAGTTTAGAATATGGTCATGAAGGCTAAACAGGCTTTAGAGAGTAGACAAGTGAAAAGAAATGAGAAACTAGAAGGGCAGAAAGAAGCAAGGTATGAGGGGATGGCAGAGACTAGAACAGCATTCTGGGCATGAGACTTGGACTAATTTACAAGACAGACTGTGCAGCAAAAAAAGTAAACTTTAGCGTATCTTCACTGAGAGTTATATGCATCTCAGAAGTATGTGTGTGTGATTGTATTTATGCACATATATAAAATGTGCATCCTGAAATTAGTGTTTTATGAAGCTGCATCCATTGACAACAATATCTCTAACTGGCACTTTGCTAGGTAAAAGGGAATAAAGATTAAGATCTATATACTAATATGTAGCTTTGTGTGACTCTTAGGGTCGTTTCATCAACATCAACCAACCTGCATTGCACAGAAGTAACATCAGAGTTTTCTAGACATAGAGGAACTCTAAATAAAATTTGTATATTGTAAGTCGGTGATCTATAAACTATGAAAATGATTGTATGAATTTAGTAAACAAGTAGAGAGCTACATACAGGCTTTGAATGGATTATCCAGAGCTAGATTTTTAAGAATCTGCCTCAGTTGTAGCAAATATCCAGTAGGTCCTCATTATTCTTACACAATTTTTGAAGTAACCTAGAGGCTATTTGCAATTGGCCACCCCACAAAAAATCAATTGAGTGCTCCTCAGACCATAAGAATTCTGTCTTTCATCACAGGAAGGGGAACATCACAAACCGGAGCCTGTAGAGGGGTGGGGGGAGGAGGATAGCATTAGGAGATATACCTAATATAAATGACGATTTAATGGGTGCAGCACTTCAACATGGCACATGTATACATATGTAACAAACCTGCATGTGTGCACATGTACCCTAGAACTTAAAGTATAATAATAATAAAAAAGAATTCTGTCTTTAAATAAAATGCCGTATTTTCAGCATATGTCTGAGGAACCAGTGAACCTGGAAAGATTTTTGATGCTCCAGTCATCTTAAATTAATTTTCTACCATGCCAGACTAAGAAAACTCAAATACTTATTTCATATAACTTTGTGTATTTAAGAGAATGTTCATCCATGTGCTTTTAATTCATTTACATTTATATCATCAAATATTAGTTTTACGAGTTTTTGATGTAGAACCAATTTTAGCTGCCTTCTCAATAAGGTATGCTTTAGTGCTTTTCCCTTTCAAGAACAGGAAGACTTGTTTTGCCAAAGATGAATAAATTCAAATATACAAAGCTTTGGATTTAATCTGTAACTCAAATCTCACACTATTTGCATATCTAGAATTACCTCCCTTCCCTGGTACCCACATAACTGAAACTAACCAGAGTCTCAAAATACTCCTGCCAGATACTAAACAACCAGATGGATTTGGCAATGACCATTGAATAAAAGCTCCAGGAAAAAAAAATATGAGCTCTTCAAAAATATTGGCCAAAGGCTTGAGTGAAAATAGAATTTCTCCCCACTACATAGAATATCTAAGTATAATTATGCCTAGGCAAATTTTAGAAGCTAACTTTATCCTGTCGGAAATGTTAAAAAATTATAATTAAGGATGAACTTCAAATAATTCCAGGTTTCCTTAGTGTCACAGAATAGAATCTTCCTGGTATATATTGGATTTACATACATACATAGTATTATCAAGCTTTATATATTTGAAGTGGCATACTATTCCCATTTATTGCCTGTTGAGTAAAGTAGAATACTTTCATTAGTTAAAAAAAATTCATTTTATGCAATTCAAAAAAATTTCTTCAAATATGCTGGCATTTTCTAGGACTTAATCAACAAAAACTCTATGTTCATTACTTTTGTGGTATTATTCACTTTAATTTTAACTCTTTTGGTCTGTTCTTATGAACAAACTTGAAGTAACTAAGCATATGAATATATGGAAAAGATAAACAAATGGCTATTAGCTCAATTTTGGAAAATAAAAAGATTTTCAACAAATTCTTTGCCAAAATTCTATTGCCAAAGTTTAGTTAAAATGATATATTAAGGAACTGGGGGAAATCTATTTTCGTGACTAGGGGAAATACTTTAGTTATTTTAAAAAATGCAGAGGTAAAATGCAGTTTTTCTGAATGGCAAACTACATGAACTAATATTCCTTAGGGAAATAATTTATTATCTCCTTTATATCTTGTAAGGGACAGCAAAGATCTCATATTTAAAAAAAATGTATATCTTCTATGTCAACAATTTAAGAAGGAATGGGAAGTATTAAAGTGTTGTGAGACATTTTTAAATGTAATACAGAGAATTTAGGTATAATTCATTTTAAATTTAGATATGAGTTGCCCAGCACCTAATGACATAGGAATTTACATGTACTTTGTACTAGCCTATTTTCTGAAGGCACTGGCTGTACACTAAAAGAGGGAAGGATAATCTGAAAACATCAGAAACCAAAGAGTAAATATTAACTGCTGTGTTCCTTTTGTGTCCCTCTCCCAAAGCTGCAAATTAATAACAGCTAACATATGTTGAATACCTACTATATGCCAGACACTCATTTAAATGTATTGTAGGTGTTATTTAGTGCAGTTTTTTGAGACAGATACTGTTATCCAGTTTACGAATAAGGAAAACAAGACACAGAGGGACTGATTAAGTTGTCCGTGATGACACAGCCTGTAAATGAAAATGCGAAATCTAAACTTGAACAGCTTGATTCCAGATTATGCCTTCTAAGTACTGGTTGGCACTGCCTCTTCACACAGTCATGTTTTATACACATATGGGACATTTGTCCTAAATATCACAGAGATGTCAACCAATCTAAGTGAAGTTTCTGAGAAGAAAAGTGGAAGAGCCAAAATATTTCAAATTGGAAATAAGTACAGTCATCTAAGAACTTGAGAACAGAATAAAATATAAGTAGAAGATAGGAAGGTTGGAATCTACATCCACATACTCAATTTTTCCAGTGGAATGTTACCTTTCTTATGAGCCTGGCCCAGGAATGAACTTTAATTGTGCCGAGCCAGGCTGGGCCCAGGCCAATTCTACCTTGTTTGTTCTGTAGGGTAGCTGCTAATGTAGTCTCAACAGAAACTTCTCAAATTAAAATGTAAGTAAAAATAATTTTTACAAAAGCAACACAATATCCAAGAACTGTGGGACAATTACACAGGCATAACATACATGCAATGGGAATACCAGAAGAAAAAAGATTAAAACAAAATTTGAAGTAATATTGAGTAAAAATTTTCAAAAATTAATAACCTTCACCAAACCATGAATTCATGAAGCTCAGAAAACTATCCTATGAATCAAGATAAATATCAAAGAATCTACACGTAGGCATAACATAGTCAACCTTCAGCAAATCAAATCAAATAAATCTTGAAATTTTTCATTTAACTCTTACCTACAGAGAAACAAGAGTAAGAATTATCTTCAGAAACTACGTAATCAAAAAGAGAATGGAGTAAAATATTTAAAGTGTTAAATAAAAATAAAACAACTAACCTAGAATTCTGTATCCTGGGAAATTATTCTTCAAAAGTGAAAGAGAAAGAAAGATTTTCTCAGACACATAAATATTGGGGAAATTTGTCATCAGTTGACCTGCTTTGTAAGAAATGTTAAGAGATGTGCTTCATAGAGAAGAAAAATGAGATAGGTGAGAAGCTTGGATTTATATAAACATGATAAAAGCATTAAAGAGAAAATAAATGAAGGTAAAATAGAATCTTTTATACTTTCTTATTCTCAATCTAGCAGTAACAGTTTGTTCGAAATAATAACATTCAGTGATTATAATTTATGGACAAGTAAAATAAATAATACCAATGTTATTTTTATCTGGAAATCATTATAATACTACTTGTTGTACATATATGTGTTTATAATTTTCTGATTTATCTGTTTCCCCAATACTACTAAGTACTCAATCTTTTATATTTGATAGCTTGATAGATTAAAAATAATTTATTCCCACGTTGAATTTCTTTTTTTGGAAGTGAGCTTAAATTTTAATTATCAGCTTATAATTTTGCAATTTTTCTATAAATACTGGTATATTTTTCTTATTTTTAAAACTCTTTGATTTTGATTAATATTTCTATCATATATGTGCAGATAATTGTTCTAGGGTAAAACTTTTACATATTTTTAGTAATTCAAAATACATCCCAGTCACATGAAGGAAGAAATAGATACAATAATAGTAAGGAACTTCAGTATTCCACTTTTAACAATGTACAAATTATCCAGACAGAAAATTAATAAGGAAAAACTAGCATAAACTGTACTTTAGACAAATGCACAAATATATGTAGAACACTCCATCCTACAGCTGCAGATTACACGTTCTTCTCCAGTGCACATAGAACATCATTCAAGACAGAACATATAAATATGATGTATATAGTAAGCCACAAACCGGTCTTAACAACTTATAAAAAATTGACATCATGCCAAGTATTGTTTCTGAACACATGGTATGAAATAACCAGCTAATAACAGGAGGAAATTCAGAAAATATACAAATACACAGGAATTAGATAACATGCTCTTGAACAGTCAATAAGTCAGTGAAGAAATTAAAAGTTAAAGGTAGAAAATGTTTATAGACAGATGAAAATAGAACATATCAAAATATACCAAAATCAATGGCATAGAACAAAAGCAGTACTCAGAGGAAATGCCTATATCAAAAAATTAGAAAGACCTTAAAGAAACAATCTAACATTGCACCTCTAGGGACTAGAAAAACAAGAACAAACTCCATCCAAAATTAGTCGAAGTAGGGAAATAATAAAGGTCACAGCAGAAATAAATGAAATTGAGACTAAAAATACAATATAAAGAAGCAATGAAACAAAAAGTGTGTTCTTTGAAAAGATAACAAAATCAACATTTAGCCAAACTAAGGAACAAAACAGAGAAGACTCAAAATCAGAGATGAAGCAGAAGGTATTACACCTGATACCACAGAAATACAAAGGATCGCAGGAGCCTATTAGAAGCAATTATAGGCTAACAACTTGGAAAACATGGAAGAAATGGATAAATTCCTGGACAGATACAACTTATCAAGATTGAATCGTGAAGAAATAGAAAATCTGAACAGAGCAATAAGGAGTCATGAGATGGAATCAGTAATAAAAAGTCTCCCATCAAAGGAAAGCTCAGGACCAGATGGCTTCATTGCTGAATTCTACCAAACATTTAAAGAACTAATATCAACCCTTTTCAAACTATTAACTAAAATTGAAGTAGAGGAAATACTTCTAAACTCATTTACTAGACCAGCATTATTCCGATATCAAAACCACACAAGGACACAACAGAAAAAGAAAAATAAAGGCCAATATCCCTGATAAACACAGTTGCAAAAATCCTCAAGAAAATAATAGCAATCAGAATCTAGCAGCATATTAAAAATATCATTCACCATAATCAAATGAGATTGATCCCAGAAATGCATGTCTGGGTCAATATATTCAAATCCATAAATGTGATTAACAGAGAGTGAATCACTTTAACAGAATGAAGAAAAAAATCATATGATTATTTCAAATTAGGCATAGAAGGTAAATTCCTCAACACAGTAATAGCCATATATAACAAACCCATAGCTAATATTATACTAAATATGGAAAAGTTGAAGGCTTATCTTTTAATATCCAGATTAAGACAGGGATGCCTTTTCTCCACTTCTAATTTAGCATTATACTGGAAATCCTAACCAGAGCAATTAGACAAGAGAAAGAAATAAAAGCCATCTAAATAGGAAAGAAGAAAACAAACTGTTCCTTTTGGTAAATGGCATGATCTTATATATAGAGAACCCTAAAGACTCAAACCAAGAAATTGTTAGAAATAATAAAAATAATCCATAAAGTTGCAGGGTACAGAATCAATATACAAAATTAATAGTATTTCTTTAATAGTGAACTATCTGAAAAAGAAATCAAGAAAAAAATTCCATTTATAATAGTTTCAAAAAAGTCATGTGGGAATAAATATAACCAAGGAGATGCAATTTCTCCACAATGAAAACCATGCAATGCTGATGAAAGAAATTGAAGATTATACCAAAAAATGAAAATATATCTTGTGTCTATAAATTGGAAGAATTAATGTTATTAAAATATTCATACTACCCACATTGATTTACAGATTCAATGTAATTCGTATCAAAATAACCAATGACATTCTTCTCAGAAAGAGAAAAACAATTCTAAAAGTTATATAGAACCGCAAAAAACCATCAATAGCAAAAGCAATCTTGAGTAAAAAGAACAAAGCTGGAGGCATCGCACTACCTTACTTAAACTATACTACAAAATTTTAGTTACCAAACCAGCATGTTACTGACATACAGACTCATAGACATATGGAACAGAATAGAGAACCCAGAAATTAATCCAGTCAACTGATTTTTGACAAAGGGGCCAAGAACACATATTGGGGAAAGACAGTCTTTTCAATAAATAGTTCTGGGAAGATTGGATATCCACATGCAAGAAGAATAAAACTAGATTCCCATCTCTCATCATATACAAAAACCAAAATAGATTGGAGACTTAACTCTCAGATCTGAACTGTGAAACTACTGCAAGAAAACAGGAGAAATGCTTGAAGACATTGGTCTGGGAAGACATTTTGTGAATTAATTCTCAAAAACACAGACAACACAAGAAGAAAAAAATGGGGTTATATCAAAATTTAAAAACTTCTGTGCAGTGAAGGAAACAATTGACAAAGTGAAAGACAACCTACAGAATGAGAGAAAATATTTGCAAAGTACTCATCTGGCAAGGTTAATATCGATAATACATAAAACTCAATAACGAAGAAACAAATAATCTGATTTTAAAATGGGCAAAAGATCTGAATAGACATTTCTCAAAAGAAGACATAGAAATGACAAACAGGCATATTTTTTAAAGTGCTCAACATCATTAACAATCAAAGACATGCAAATCAAAACCATGATGAGATATCACCTCACTCCAGTTAGAATGGCTATTGTTAAAAGACAAAAGATAAGAAGTGTTGGTGAGGATGGAGAGAAAATGGAATCCTCACACACTGTTGATATAAATATAAATTTATATAGCCATCATTAAAAATAATATGGAGGTTCCTTAAAAATTAAAAGTAGAACTATAATATGGTCTAGGAATCCCACTGCTAGATATATATCCAAATGAAAATCAGTATGTCTCCATTCCCATATTTATTGTAGCACTACTCACAGTAATCAACATATGGAATCAATCTAAGTGTACATCAATGGAAAATGGATAAAGAAAATATGGTATTAATACACAATGAAATACTATTTAGCCATAAAAAATAAAACTGTGTCATTTGCAGCAACATGGATGGAACTGGATGACATCATATTAACTGATATATGCCAGGCACAGAAAGAAAAATCTGGCATGATCTCACTTATATGCGGAAGCTGAAAAAGTTCATCTCATATAAGTGGAGGATAGAATTGTGGTTACCAAAGCCTGGAATGCCTAGGGAGAAGGGGGATTTGGGGAGACACTGGTCAATGGGTAAACAGTTATAGTTAGATAAGAATTAGTTCTAGTGTTCCATTGCACAGTAGGGTCACTATAGTTAAGAGTAATGTATAGTTTCAACTAGCTAGAAGAGAGGATTCTGAATGTTCTCACCACAGAGAAATGATAGATATTTGAGGTGACGGGTTTGCTAATTACCCTGATTTAACTATTAGCCAATATGCACATGTATTAAAACAGCACAATATACTTCATAAATGTGTATAATTATTAGTCAATTAAAAATGAAATAAAACTACACAAATAAAAATAATATACACCACAGTCAATCATCTTCTCCTTTTAAGATTTTTTATTCAAGTTCGAAAAGGCCTTTCCTAGCCTTAAAGTTAAATATGGCGTATTATTTTTTCCCTGTAGAGGTCTTTCACATCCTTGTATTATTATTATTATTGGCAGCTATTATGAAAGGGGTTAAGTTCTTGATTTGATTCTCAACTTGATCGCTGCTGCTGTATAGCAGAACTACTGATTTGTATACACTAATTTTGTATCCTGAAACTTTGTTGATTTCATTTACCAGTTCTAAGAGCCTTTTGGATGAGTCTTTAGGGTTTTCTAGGTATACATTTATCATATAATTAGCAAGCAATTTGGATGCCCTTTTTTTCTTTCTCTTGTCTGATTGCTCTGGTAAGCACTTCCTTTTCTATGTAGAATTGAAGTGGTGAAAGTGGGTATCCTTGTCTTGTTCCAGTTCTCAGGGGGAATGCTTTCAACTTTTCCCTGTTCAGTATAATGTTAGCTGTGGGTTTGTCATAGATGGCTTTTATTACCTTCAAGTATGTCCTTTCTATGCTAATTTTGCTGAGGATTTTAATTGTAGAGGAATGCTAGGTTGTGTCAAATGCTTTTTCCACCTCTATTGAGATGATCATGTGATTTTGTTTTTAATTCTGGTGTATCACATTTATTGACTTAAGTATGTTTAACCATCCCTGCATCCCGAGTAAGAAACCTGCTTAATCATGGTAGATTATCTTTTTGACATGCTGTTGGATTCAGTTAGCTAATATTTTGTTGAGGATTTTTGCATCTGTGTTCATCAGGGATATCGGTCTGTAGTGTTTTTTTATTTGTTGGTTTATGTCTTTTGCTGGTTTTGGTATTAGGGTGATACTGGCTTCATAGAATGAATTAGGGAGGATTTCTTCTTTCTCAATAGGATTGGTACCAATTCTTCTTTGAATGTCTGATAGAATTCAGCTGTGAATCTGTATGGTCCTGGGCTTTTTTTGTGGGCAATTTTTTAACTACCATTTTAATCTTGCTGCTTGTTATTGGTATGTTCAAAATTTCTACTCCTTCCTGGTTTAATGTAGGGGGGTTGTATACTGCCAGAAATTAATTCATCTCCTCTAGGTTTTCTAGCTTATGTGCATGAAAGTGCATATTATTCTTGAATAATCTTTTGTAGTTCTGTGGTATCAGTTGTAATATCTCCCATTTCATTTCTAATTGAACTTGTTTGGATGTTTTCTCTTCTTTTCATGGTTAATCTCACTATTGCTCTATAAAGTTTAACTTTTCAAAGAACCAGGTGTTTATCATTTTTATTTTTATTTTTGTTGTTTCAATTTTATTTAGTTCTATTCTGATCTTCATAATTTCTTTTCTTCTGCTGGGTTTGGGTTTAGATAGTTCTTGTTTCTCCAGTTCCGTGAACTGTGACTTTACATTGTGTATTCGTGTTCTTTAGACTTTTTGATGTAGGCATTTAAGGGGATGAACTTTCTCAAGCACTGTCTTTGCTGTAGAATTTTTAAATTTCCATCTTGATTTTATTGTTGACCCAATGGTCATTCAGGAGCAAGTTATTTAATTTCCATGTATGTGCATGGTTTTGAGTGTCCCTTTCAGTGTTGATTTCTAGTTTTATTCCACTGTGGTCTGACAGAGTAATTGATATAATTTTGATTTTCTTAAATTTACTGTGACTTCTTTTGTGGCCTATTATAATGTATATCTTGGAGAATGTTCCATGTGCTGATGAATAGAATGTATATGCTGCAGTTGTTGGGTAAAATGTTGTGTAAATATGTGTTAAGCCGATTTGTTCTAGGGTATAGTTTAAGTCCATTGTTTCTTGGTTGACTTTCTGTCTTGATGACCTTGGTAGTGTTGTCAGTGGAGTATTACAGTCTCCCAATATTACTGTGTGGCCATCTATCTAATTTGTTACATCTATTAGTAATTGTTTTATAAATTTGGGAGCTCCAGTGTTTGGTGCATATACATTTAGAATTGTGATATTTCCCCATTGGGAAATATCCTTTTATTATTATATAATGCCCCTCTTGGAAAACCATAAAACATTGCTGAAAGAAATAGACAACACAAACAAATGGAAACACTTCCCGTGCTTATATAAGGGTAGAATCAATATTGTGAAAATGACTATACTGCCTAAGAAGTCTACAAATTCCCATCAAAATACCACCATCATTCTTCATATAACTAGAATAAGTAATCCTAAAATTCATATGGAACCAAAATGAGCCCCCATAGCCAAAGCAAAACTAAGCAAAAATAACAAATATGGAGGTATTACATTACCCGAGTTTATACTGTAAGGCTATAGTCACCAAAAATAGCATGGTACTGGTGTAAAAAATAGGCAAATAGACCAATGAAACAGAATATAAAACCCAGAGATAAACCCAAATACTTATAGCCAACTGATCTTTGACAAAGCAAACAAAAGCATAAAATGGGAAAAGAACACCCTATTAAATAATTGGTGGTGGGATAATTGGCAAGCCACATGTAGAAGAATGAACTGGATCCTCATCTCTGACCTTATACAAAAATCAACTCAAGATGTATTATAGACTTAAATCTAAGACCTGAAACCATAAAGATTCTAGATGATAGCATTGGAAAAACCCTTCTAGACAATGGCTTAAACAAAGATTTTGTGACCAAAAACCCAAAGCAAATGCAACAAAAACAAAGATAAATAGATGGGACTTAATTACAGTAAAAAGCTTCTGCTCAGCAAAAGAAACAATCAACAGAGTACAAAGACAACCCACAGAGTGGGAGATAATCTTTGCAACATATACGTCTGACAAAGGACTAATATCTAGAATCTATAGAGAACTCAAACAAATCAGCAAGAAGAAAAAAAGCAATCCTATCAAAAATTGGGCTAAGGACATGAATAGACAATTCTCAAAAGAAGATATATAAATGGCCAAAAAGCACATGGAAAAATGGCCAAGACACTAATGATCAGGGAAATGCAAATTAAAACCATAATAGTTACCACCTTACTCCTGTATGAATGAGCATAATAAAACAGATGTTGCTGTGAATGTGGTGAAAAGGGAAGACTCTTACACTGTTGGTGGGAATATAAAGTAATACAACCACTATGGAAAACTGTGGTGATTCCTTAAAGAACTAAAAGTAGATCTACCGTTTGATCCAGCAATCCTGCTACTGGATATCTACCCAGAGGAAAAGTAGTAATTACATAAAAAAAGATACTTGCATGCCCATGTTTATAGCAGCACAATTTGCAATTGTAAAGATATGGAACCAGCCCAAATGCCCATCAATCAATCAGTAATGAAAATGTTACCTATTTATCATCTATCTATCCATCTATCCATCCATCCATCCATCCATCCATCTATCCACCCTCCCACCAACCCACCCACCCACCATGGAATACCACTCAGCCATAAAATGGAAGGAAATAATAGCATTCACAGCAACTTGGATGGAATTTGAGACCATTATTGTAAGTGAAGTAAGTCAGGAATGGAACACCAAACATCATATGTTCTCTCTCATAAGTGGGAGCTAAGCTGTAAGGATGCAAATGCATAAGAATGATATGTTGAACTTTGGGGACTCAGGGGAAAATGTGGGGGGTGGGGAGGGAAAAAAGACTACACATTGGATACAGTGTACAGTGCTTGGGTTACAGGTGCACCAAAATCTCAGAAATCAGCAATAAAGAACTTAAGCAAACACCACCTGTTCCCCAAAAACCTACTGAAATTAAAAAAAAAAATAAATATGGCATACTAGTTTTTGAAACATCTTATATGCCAATTTGTCACATTATTGTGTAGAGTAAAATAGGGATTTGTTAGTCTTATTTCAGTAAAATTCCAAGTGCTCCTAAGTGAGATGATAATCAAAAGAAAATATTCATTAGGAAGGAATTATCTCATACATTAAATTTTAAACATATGTGTAACTAAACTTTTCTTTGAAACTCAAATATGTATATTTCTGAGACAGCAGTCTCAAAAGAGTATGAATAAACATTTGTCTCTTTGAGATATCATAAAGCAGGGAGTATAGAAGACCACATAAGACAAAGATTACATTCTAACATTTTGATTTTTTTTTTTTTTGACCGGATTTGACCTTTCCCTTTCACAATATTGGACTCAATAACCTTGCTCCTCTCTCTGTCCATGAACTGTTGGCTTCAACAATTCTTGCGCTATGGAATCCTGCCAGCACTGCAGGAGGGCTGGAGTACAGAGGCAAGGTTCCAATGTCTAAAGTCAGGGCCAGTTACTTCCAGAAGAAAATTCACAGCTTTTGCTGGGGGTTGCTTGCAGGGAATTCTTCCAGAGAAAGTATGTTTGTAAAAGTATGGAAGTGGTCTATAAAGTATATAGAAGCAGTCTCAGGAAGAAAAGAGGGGTGGGAGATATTACCTGAATTGATCATTTTGGAACTAAGAAGGATCTCAGGCCTGAGGGATCAGAATGAAACACAGTTGTTCACAAACTTAGAGCAGCTCTCTAGCACCTTTTTATTTCCAGAAAAATACAATTTTTAATAAATATTCTTCCTGAGGTTTTGGTTACAAAAATATTTTCCTCTGGAGACAGGAATAAGAGAAATGTATTGCCTCTGTATGTTGCCCTGCTCGTCTCCTTCCCTCCCTCCCTCCCTTCGTTGCTATTTTCCTGTCTCTGTAGCTGTTACAAATTCTTACATGTTAACTTTTCCCTACATCCAAAATTAAGAGGAAAATAATTATTAAATAAAAATAATTTATTGTTAACAACAATAATCCACTTTTCTGGGTTCACCCAAATTCACCTTTCAGTTTCTAGGGCTGAATGTTTACCAGGTGTTGTTACTTCTTAGCTGTGTTGTTTTTGCAGATGTGGACACTGCAATTTCTTTCTGTCACTGGACCTTGATAAAAGAGGACTCCAGAGGCCTAGGGGCTTACCTTTTAGAGTTGATTGTGGGTTCCACCATTATACTTTTACTTAGCCTTTCAAACGACATCGACAGTCTTAGATAATTAAGTAACTTTCCTTTGTAAACCTGGGCTTTTAAGCATTAACCTCTGCTAATACTAGATTAGGAAATGGTAAATAAAACACTTTTATTTATTTTTCAATACACATGAAAATTTGTCTCATACAATTCTCTTTCAAATTAATTTTCCCAATATTTTGGAGAACCATATTTTTAATCTGGCATGTTCTTGGCCTAGTCAGAGAAGAGATAAGTTTATTGCTTACATAACCATGTGAATCAGACATGGAAAATACATATTAAATTATTTAATTCATTATTCTGCCAATATTATATTATTCCCTAAAGTCCATTTCTCTATTTTTTAGACTTGTTATGTAATTTGCTAACCCGGTTTAACATTTCTTATTTTCTTTTTATTCTTGTTAATTGATACAGATACATGTTTCCAGTAAATGTAATTTTCATTACCATTTGCTGAGTAGATAAAATAAAACATTAATATTGCCTTTTATTTTTATAGTTATTCTTGGTATATACACATAATTTTTAAAAATCTGTGCCATCAATGACATATTGTTGTACCTATTATATAACTGAGAAAATTAGGGTACAAAGAAATTGCAGAATTTCTTCAAAATGATATAGTGAGTGACTTATCCAATGTGGACTAAATTCTATAATTTTGAAATTCAAAATGGCAACTGTCTTACAGAACAATGAAACTTTAAAAAGTTGAAAAACTTATTAAACCCAACTGTGGACTGGGTTTATAAACCCATGCACTGTAGTAATAACATATATTATTTTATTCAATACTTACAACTGTCCTGTTAGATAATATTATAATTTCCACTTTGAGGATGACTCTAGCTCTGCAAGTTCATGTAGCTTTTTGAAGGTTGAAATTTTAGTATTGAAGAGCTTCAGGTAGCCAGACAGAACACTATATTAAACTGAAAAAGAATATTGTTTATTTTTCTATGCTTCATATTATTTTGCAACAGTATCTTTATGTTTATTTTTTCTTATGCTAAAGATTGTATGTTGAAGAAAGATTCTAAGAAGTGACAAAGTAAAAATATTTCAAGATTCTGGATATGTGCTTTCAATTTTTTTCAAATAAATTCAATCAGTTTATACTGTCATTAATATTTAGATTTTTTTCATAACATCATCAAATATTAACATGCAAAGTTATATAATTGTTACATAAAATGTATGTATCATATTTTTAATTGTATACTTTAGAGTATTAGTAAGTTTCAATTTTTGAATAGCTATTCATTATTTTTTTGCTTTTCAGGAAAAATGACCTTTTCATTTCTGTGCTTGTGGAACATCTCAAATACTAGGGGATTTTATTTATTTGCCAGAGCTGTACACCTATTAAAAACATTAGCACTTTGTCTATCATATTTTAATAATACTTTTCTCGGGTTTTTTTTTTTTATTATTATACTTTAAGTTCTAGGGTACATGTGCATAATGTGCAGGTTTGTTACATATGTATACTTGTGCCATGTTGGTGTGCTGCACCCATCAACTCGTCAGCATCCATCAACTCGTCATTTACATCAGGTATAACTCCCAATGCAATCCCTCCCCCCTCCCCCCTCCCCATGATAGGCCCCGGTGTGTGATGTTCCCCTTCCCGAGTCCAAGTGATCTCATTTTTCTTTTTAATTTGTAAGAGTTTCAAAATTATGTGTCAACACATGTTGATATTTTTCTTTCTCATATCTTATATGCTTGATAAGACTGCAGAATTGTCCACCATCTAGATTTGATTAATAGTCACACTTAGTTTTGCTTATCTATGCTGTTGTTTTTGATTGTCAGCTTAATATTCTACTTATTATTGGAAGCCTGAAGAATCTGAATTATTCTTGCAATTAATCAATACATTAAACATCATCATTAATAATTAAATATGGATATATTTATGCATATTATTTTTTCATCATGTTTATGTAATAGAACTGGATAGTTTCCTGGCAATGTATTAACTAGAATTAAATCATCTTTGTATTTTTTCGTGTTGGCATAATGATAAAATTGTAGTATTTCTTTATTGCCTGTTTTTTACTAGACTATTGGTTCCATAATCATTGATTGTGTATTTGCTGTTTTCTGATATTTTCTATTATACTTGAACCATAGTAGTACTCAAGATAAATATGTTTACAAATATGTGTATGTTTGTGTGTGTATACATACATATATGTTTATAAACATATAGGTATATATCTGTATGTAGACATCTATATGTATGTACACATATATGTATTCATATATATGTGTATATATACACACATATACTGTTCAGATTGATCAGTAAAAAGAGCTAATACTGTAAAAATGCATAAAGTACTTTCAAAGGATTTCTATGCAATGTCATTCTGATATTTATAAGTTATTTTAAAAAGAGAATAGAATGAACACATGCTTAAAGGGCTTTGCCATCCATCCTCTCACTCCATCCCTGAAAGTGACAAATTTGTCGATTCTGCTTTCCTCCCTGTCCTGTAACTTGCTAATTCTTGCCTTCTCCAATAAGCTCATCTATATTGGCAGACACTGAAGAATAACCTTAAAACTGGCACTTGTTTTCTGTATGTCAGAGACAGATGAAGATAATATTTCCTTTACCTACAGCTACCAACTATCAGAATCTCTTTTGCATTTTTAGAATCCATTTCAGATTCTGTTGTAACAGCATGATTATTTTTAATTTCTGAGATTCTCTGTGGAACCATTTTAAAAGAATCTGCAACCTTCTCATTCTCAACTCAATAATAGCTTCGGACGTCTTTGTATTCATGTGAAATCATTCTGAAAATGCCCATGTGTTTGAAACGATGTTCATTGATTCAGATTTTATTTATATCACGTTCACTTCACAAAAGGATTTCAGAATTCTTATCATTGTTGCTACCTGCTGATCACATCAGGAAAGAGCTGTGTAAGGAGCTTTCTCAGTTTTATTATTATGCTTTAAGTTCTGGGATACATGTGCAGAACATGCAGGTTTGTTACATAGGTATACATGTGCTATGGTGGTTTACTGCATCCATCAACCCATCATCTAGGTTTTAAGCCACATGAATTAGGTATTTATCTGCTTTCCACTCCCTGACAGGCCTGCTAAAATGTATATTTTGAGATGTAATTGATATATATATAGGCATTCCCATTTATATGTTATTAAATCTTAATATTAAAAAACATGTTATATTTCATATTAAATAATATTTCCCCTAACTATGAAGTTTCAAGCTGTCAAGATAAAGAGGAAGAGGAAAAAGAAGAATCTCTAGCTGCTTTCAACAATTCTGAGGCATTTTATATTAATTTTAGAAGTCCCGTTATCTTACAAAATTGTAAACATTCTCTCATTCTTGATTATATTATTCCAGCAAATATTAAGAGTCTTGAAGAATAAAATCTTACCCTACATTTTATATGCAGGTTTAGTAGTCTCATTTTGCAAAACCACATTCTTTGGTTTTGCAAAATGAGGTAAAATTCTATTACTTAGCTTAAAGAGGAAAAATGAATCATTAGGAAAGTCTGGGTTAAACTGGATTCAATTTCCAATAGTTAATTTACATTTCTTCTGACTAAGTCTTTGCTTGATTCCACTTGATGTGTTTTCAAACAGAACTCATTTTTCAAATTGCATCAAAACACAATAGGAGTAAGTGCAGAAAGATCATTAAATTGTATATACGTTCTTTTTGTGGAATAATTATTTATCATTACTGTGATGAACTACACTGTGTCTCAAAATTTTAACAAACTGCCAAAAACATGTGATGGCTGCCAATTTCCTAAACCACCTTGTCATCATAGTTCTAGTTTCTAATCATCAGTTCAGATAATTTTAATGGGAAGAAATAAGAAATAAAAATCAGTGAGGTTTTTTCTCCGCCATTTGTTCTGGTCGTGCCATTGGAATATGTACAAACATATCCTTTCTGATGAAGTCTTGGTTGACTGGAGTAGACATCACGCACAATTTCCTATTGTTCTAAGATTACACACAGGGTCATTAAAACATGAGATCAAATTGAAGCCACCATGCCTGCTGACATACTTGTCACAAGGACACTTCTTATAATGGCAACCAGTAAAAATCATTAGACCAAAATATTTAAAAATAAAAAGTTATCTGACTCTTCAAACAGGCTAAAAAATGGAATGATCTAACAAATTAATAATTTCATTGAATACAAATTAAATAATGCTCAGATCGATGATGAACTAAAAATGAAAGTCTACATTTTTATATTAAGTATACAAATAAATGTGAATATAAACTTAACTTCTTCTTAACTATGTGAATATAAACATCTTCCCTTTAAGCGTGAATATTTTTCTCATAAATTTATCGGGTTAATTTTTTCAAGTATTTTTGTGAAGTTCTGGAGTTGAAAAACTATGGTCTATGGGCCAAATCTGATCTACCATCTGTTTTTGTAAAGGAAGTTTATCGGAGCATAGGCATGTTTATTCCTTTATGTACTGTCTATGGCTAATTTCATGCTAAAACATCAGAGTGAGTGGTGGCAAAAATCAGTGACAGGTTGGATTAAGAAAATGTGGCACATATACACCATGGAATACTATGCAGCCATAAAAAAGGATGAGTTTGTGTCCTTTGTAGGGACATGGATGCAGCTGGAAACCATCATTCTCAGCAAACTATCACAAGAACAGAAAACCAAACACCGCATGTTCTCACTCATAGGCGGGAACTGAACAATGAGATCACTTGGACTCGGGAAGGGGAACATCACACACCGGGGCCTATCATGGGGAGGGGGGAGGGGGGAGGGATTGCATTGGGAGTTATACCTGATGTAAATGACGAGTTGATGGGTGCAGCACACCAACATGGCACAAGTATACATATGTAGCAAACCTGCACATTGTGCACATGTACCCTACAACTTGAAGTTTAATAATAATAAATAAATTAAAAAAAAAAAAAAAGAACAAAGATCTACAAAACAACCAAAAAACAACTAAAAAAAAAAAAAAAAAAAAAAAAAAAAAAGATAACACGCTTCCAAATTCTAAAATATTTACTATCTGTCCTTCTGCAATCCCTGGTCTAGTTGTTAAGAATACATCAAGTTCACACCCACATTTTAGCCTTGTCCCAAATAACAGATTCTAATACTTGATTACATTATGTTACATAAAATATACATTTATCCTTTCACCTTTTGTCTGAAAAATATAATAAATATGGAAAATAATACTAAGGAAATAGGATAAATATGCTCAAGTGCTATGGCTGAAAAAAAATATCTGGCCAAAATGTCTTCTCAATTAAGATAATAACTTTATATCTTTTTTTTTTTTTTTTTTTAAGAATGAACATTGTTCTGCTTTCTTTTACAAAAAGAATGTTTAAGTTAGCAAATTGTTTTCTCTGTCATGCAAAAGGCTTTTACTTTGATGTAATTCCATTTATCTATTTTTACTTTTGTTGCCTATGTTATTGCGGTCATATAACAAAAAAATCATTGCCTAGACTAATGTCATGGATGTTTCACCCTGTTTTCTGCCAGTAGTTTTATATTAATAGGTTTTATTTGTAAGATGCTAAATTATTTTTAGTTGATTTTTGCATAGGAGATGAAATAAGGATCCAATTTCATTCCTCTGCATGTGGATATTCAGTTTTCCCAAAAACATTTCTTAAAAAGATTGTCCTTTCTCCATTGCATGTTTTTGGCACCTTTGCCAAAAATCAATTGGTCATCAATGTGTGAATTTATTTTTGGGCTCTCAGTTCTGTTCCTTTTTTATTGCCAGTACCATGCTGTTCTGGTTCCTCTAGCTCTGTAGATTTCTGCGTTTTTGTTTTTTTTTTTGTTTTTGTTTTTTCTGGTCAATATTACTTTGGCTATTTTGGATCTTTTGTGGTTGCATACAAATTTTAGGACTTTATTTTTTCTATTTCTGTGAAAAATATTATTGGAGTGTTAATAAAGATTCCACTGATTTTGCATTGATTCTGTAGATCACTTTGGGTAGTAGGGACTCTTCTGATTTTTTTTTTTTTTTTTTGGTTCTACTTTTCTTTCAATTTTAAATTAATTAGTATAGCTGTTTAAGGGTGGTAAATTAGAAAGTGGGCTGTAGCTTATACATTAAAGAGAAGGGACTTATTCTTATGCCTAGAAGTCTCTGAAAACTTGGAATTAGAAGTAGTTTCTTGACTATTACAGTCAATTGATGTAAATTGCAGTAGCATCTAAGAAAAAGTTCTTTATATTAGGGTATTTTAAGGGTTAGAAAGGGTATAGAGCACTCAATTTCTCTTTGTTTTCTCACACAGTTTATGTATTGGGATACGATTCATGTCATTTACACTTTTTAAGTATACAATTCAGTGTTTTTTAGTATATTCACAATGTTGTACAAATATCACAACTATCCAATTCCAGAATATTTCATCACCAAAAACGGAATCTTGTACACATTTGTAGTCACTCGATTCCTCCCTTCTCCAGTCCCTGGCAACCACTAATAGAATTTCCATTCCTATGAATTTGTCTTTTCTGGACATTTAATGTAAATGAAAACATATAACATGTGGCCTTTTGTGTCTAGTTTATTTTACGCAGCAAAATTTTTACAAAGTTCATTCATATTGTAGTATATATTAGTACTTCATTCTTTTTAATTGTTGAATAATATTCCATTGTATGAATATACCACATTTTGTTTTACCACTCATCATTTGATGGACATTTGACCCACTTCTAATTTTTGGTTTTTATGAATAATGTTGCTATACATATTCATGTGCACATTTCTGTATGGGCATTTATTGTCATTTTGTGGGGCAAGGCAGGGTGTGTATAGACCTAGGAGTGGGATTGTTGGGTTGTATGGAAACTATGCTTCAGCTTTTGAGGAACTGATAGATTGTTTTCAAAGGTGCTATGCTATTTTGCTCTCCCACCAGCAATGTAATCTAAGTCAAAATTTTCTCAGCTACTTCTTCCTGTTTGAGAGTGAAGGCTTTTTTTTATGTTTACGTGCATGCCTGTGAAAAAGCTGAGAAAAAAGACAGAGACTGAAACAAAAAACTGAGAGAGACTTGGTGATGGGGATGTTTTTGAAGATAATGTATGAGGAGTATTATCATATACTAAGCAGTTTTTCTATCCCCTTATCATACAAAATTATTTTATCATTCTAATGCTCATTCTAATTCAAAATTTTAAATTTTCCTTGGTTGCCACTAATCATTTTAAATGTTGCTTTTTAAAAATGGTATTTAATTCTTTAGTCTAACTGTAATGCATACAAATTATTTTTAACAGCACAAATGATACAAATGTATGTATATAAAAGTTAAATATCTCTTGGGGAGAGATGTTTCTGCCATCTTCCCTTCTCAGAAATCACTTCAAAATAAAATTGGGAATCAAAAGAAAAATGTAATTTTTTTACTAAAACTAAAACATATCTATAATTTCAAAACATTTATATTGAAATGCAAACAGGATGGAAGAGTGATAACTGACTTTGAGATTATGAGAAGGACAAAAGTCACATCTTCAGATATTAAAACTATTAAAAATATATAAATATTCCCAGGAAATGACTGAGGTTTTATTTTGGAAAAATGAAAAAATAAAGACATGTACACATGGAAACAAGGAAGTATGTAATCTAATACAGAAAAGCAGTGAAGGGAATCCCCAGAATTAAAGTAAAAGAACATCCCATTGTTAGAGTTGAGCAAGAAGTCTAGCTGGTAATCAGGCAAATTGGCAAAAAATGTGAGGACTCTACCTTAGAAGAAAAGACACCAGGAAAAAAATGGGCGTCATAGGTCTGAACATGCAAATTTTTTTTCTGTTAGGCTGGAAATTCCCAATTTTTCTTAGTTCATGATGCTCTCTTGTTTCAGAAATTTTTCCACAGTGCCCCTCAACAACAACAAAATATATAAGTTTGACCTAAGGGTAGCTAAGTCAAAACAATAAGTACTTATTTCCTAACATCTTAGTACATATTGAAAGAAAAATACACACAAATGGAAAAATATATTTTTATATCATTATTAAACATAATTATTTACTAGTAGAATGTGGGTACCTATGGGACTGCACAATTCTCAAAACTTGGAATTAGACTAAACACTGTCACTCTTATTTCCTGTTCCATATTGATTTTCCCAGAATTACTTATTTTTGTCACAGCAACTTTGTAAAATTCAACTTTGCAATGATATGATGTCAGTGAGAATGTAGATATGATATCACCTGAAAGAACCAAGAATAGTTTAATGTTGCAGTGGTGGTCTACTTCAGCTAGTATTTTCTCAGTGTGTGCAAGCTGTCTCAACAACCTAACATATCCCACAGTACCCCTGTGAGTTTGCTATCATGTACTAAGGTGTGGGCGGGCATACAATCTGCAAAATGTGGTTTAGACAAGCAGGTGATATAGCAAAATATGGCCATAGGTATTTATGTAAACAAGCAAATACAACCAACTAAGCAAATTAAAAAGGCAATTATTTATTCCAGGAAAATCAAAACAAAGACACGCAAAGCACTGAATTATCCAATATCTATTTATATCCAACTATAAAATAGTATGTGGGATCCATACTAGCCCTTGCCTCCTTCTTAGTATTCCAATTATTATTAGTAATATAACTGTTTTACATCTTTCTAGTGGCTGCCTTTGTAACTTTAAACAATCTACGATTTTTATCTATTCACCCTCCTGTACCCACTTTTATCTGGGACATTTTCTCTTATTCTATGGGGTTCTGGTGGACTACACTTCAGAGTGTGCATTCTTAACCTAAACCTGGCTTGTCCCAATTAGTTCCATTGATTCTTACATTACATTATTTTCTAACTTTGCGGATTTAATTGTACTTTGTATGGGAATATACTTGGTCACATATAAGTATTTTCCCTAGAATGGATGCACAATTAGTAGGTTATTTTTGTCTATATATTTGAAAATATATTTATTTAATCTATATACTTACTCAGATGCATATGGGATTTTAGATTTAACACATAACTTTCTTTTTTTTTAATGATATCAGATTATATTTGTTAAAGTTTTTCTTTTATTATTATTATTACACTTTAAGTTCTAGGGTACATGTGCATAACGTGCAGGTTTGTAACATATGTATACTTGTGCCATGTTGGTGTGCTGCACTCATCAACTCGTCAGCACCCAACAACTCGTCATTTACATCAGGTATAACTCCCAATGCAATCCCTCCCCCCTCCCCCCTCCACATGATAGGCCCCGGTGTGTGATGTTCCCCTTCCCGAGTCCAAGTGATCTCATTGTTCAGTTCCCACCTATGAGTGAGAACATGCGGTGTTTGGTTTTCTGTTCCTGTGATAGTTTGCTGAGAATGATGGTTTCCAGATGCATCCATGTCCCTACAAAGGACACAAACTCATCCTCTTTTATGGCTGCATAGTATTCCATGGTGTATATGTGCCACATTTTCTTAATCCAGTCTGTCACTGATGGACATTTGGGTTGATTCCAAGTCTTTGCTATTGTGAATAGTGCCGCAATAAACATACGTGTGCATGTGTCTTTATAGCAGCATGATTTATAATCCTTTGGGTATATCCCCAGTAATGGGATGGCTGGGTCATATGGTACTTCTAGTTCTAGATCATTGAGGAATCACCATACTGTTTTCCATAATGGTTGAACTAGTTTACCATCCCACCAACAGTGTAAAAGTGTTCCTATTTCTCCACATCCTCTCCAGCACCTGTTGTTTCCTGACTTTTTAATGATTGCCATTCTAACTGGTGTGAGATAGTATCTCATTGCGGTTTTGATTTGCATTTCTCTGATGGCCAGAGATGAGCATTTTTTCATATGTCTGTTGGCTGTATGAATGTCTTCTTTTGATAAATGTCTGTTCATATCCTTTGCCCACTTTTTGACGGGGTTGTTTTTTTTTTTGTAAATTTGTTTGAGTTCTTTGTAGGTTCTGGATATTAGCCCTTTGTCAGATGAGTAGATTGCAAAAATTGTCTCCCATTCTGTAGGTTACCTGTTCACTCTGATAGTAGTTTCTTTTGCTGTGTAGAAGTTCTTTAGTTTAATTAGATCCCATTTGTCAATTTTGGCTTTTGTTGCCATTGCTTTTGCTTTGAGTGTTTTAGACATGAAGTCCTTGCCCATGCCTGTGTCCTGAATGGTATTACCTAGGTTTTCTTCTAGGGTTTTTATGGTATTAGGTCTAACATTTAAGTCTCTAATCCATCTTGAATTAATTTTCATATAAGGAGTAAGGAAAGGATCCAATTTCAGCTTTCTACTTATGGCTAGCCGATTTTCCCAGCACCATTTATTAAATAGGGAATCCTTTCCCCATTTCTTGTTTTTGTCAGGTTTGTCAAAGATCAGACAGCTGTAGATGTGTGGTATTATTTCTGAGGACTGTGTTCTGTTCCATTGGTCTATATCTCTGTTTTGGTACCAGTACCGTGCTGTTTTGGTTACTGTAGCCTTGTAGTATAGTTTGAAGTCAGGTAGCGTGATGCCTCCAGCTTTGTTCTTTTGACTTAGGATTGTCTTGGCAATGCGGGCTCTTTATTGGTTCCATATGAACTTTAAAGCAGTTTTTTCCAATTCTGTGAAGAAACTCATTGGTAGCTTGATGGGTATGGCATTGAATCTATAAATTACCTTGGGCAGTATGGCCATTTTCACGATATTGATTCTTCCTATCCATGAGCATGGAATGTTCTTTCATTTGTTTGTGTCCTCTTTTATTTCACTGAGCAGTGGTTTGTAGTTCTCCTTGAAGAGGTCCTTTATATTCCTTGGAAGTTGGATTCCTAGGTATTTCATTCTCTTTGAAGCAATTGTGAATGGAAGTTCCTTCATGATTTGGCTCTCTGTTTGTCTGTTAGTGGTGTATAAGAATGCTTGTGATTTTTGCACATTAATTTTGTATCCTGAGACTTTGCTGAAATTTCTTATCAGCTTAAGGAGATTTTGGGCTGAGACCATGGGGTTTTCTAAATATACAATCATGTCATCTGCAAACAGGGACAATTTGACTTCTTCTTTTCCTAACTGAATACCCTTTATTTCTTTCTCTTGCCTAATTGCCCTAGCCAGAACTTCCAACACTATGTTGAATAGGAGTAGTGAGAGAGGGCATCCCTGTCTTGTGCCAGTTTTCAAAGGGAATTTTTCCAGTTTTTGCCCATTCAGTATGATATTGGCTGTGGGTTTTTCATAAATAGCTCTTATTATTTTGAGGTATGTTCCATCAATACCTAATTTATTGAGCTTTTTTAGCATGAAGGGCTGTTGAATTTTGTCAAAGGCCTTTTCTGCATCTATTGAGATAATCATGTGTTTTTTGTCTTTGGTTCTGTTTATCTGCTGGATTACGTTTATTGATTTGCATATGTTGAGCCAGCCTTGCATCCCAGGGATGAAGCCCACTTGATCATGGTGGATAAGCTTTTTGATGTGCTGCTGGATCCGGTTTGCCAGTATTTTATTGAGGATTTTTGCATCGATGTTCATCAGGGATATTGGTCTAAAATTCTCTTTATTTGTTGTGTCTCTGCCAGACTTTGGTATCAGGATGATGCTGGCCTCATAAAATAAGGTAGGGAGGATTCCCTCTTTTTCTATTGATTGGAATAGTTTCAGAAGGAATGGTACCAGCTCCTCCTTGTACCTCTGGTAGAATTCAGCTGTGAATCCATCTGGTCCTGGACTTTTTTTCATTGGTAGGCTATTAATTATTGCCTCAATTTCAGAACCTGCTATTGGTCTATTCAGGGATTCAGCTTCTTCCTGGTTTAGTCTTGGAAGAGTATAAGTGTCCAGGAAATTATCCATTTCTTCTAGATTTTCTGGTTTATTTGCATAGAGGTGTTTATAGTATTCTCTGATGGTAGTATGTATTTTTGTGGGGTCGGTGGTGATATCCCCTTTATCATTTTTATTCCATCGATTTGATTCTTGTCTCTTTTCTTCTTTATTAGTCTTGCTAGTGGTCTATCAATTTTGTTTATCTTTTCAAAAAACCAACTCCTGGATTCATTGATTTTTTGGAGGGTTTTATGTGTCTCTATCTCCTTCAGTTCTGCTCTGTCTTAGTTATTTCTTGCCTTCTGCTAACTTTTGAATGTGTTTGCTCTTGCTTCTCTAGTTCTTTTAATTGTGATGCTAGGGTGTCAATTTTAGATCTTTCCAGCTTTCTCTTGTGGGCATTTAGTGCTATAAATTTCCCTCTACACACTGCTTTAATTGTGTCCCAGAGATTCTGGTATGTTGTATCTTTGTTCTCATTGGTTTCAAGCAACATCTTTATTTCTGCCTTCATTTCGTTATATACCCAGTAGTCATTCAGGAGCAGGTTATTCAGTTTCCATTTAGTTGAGTGGTTTTGATTGAGTTTCTTAGTCCTGAGTTCTAGTTTGATTGCACTGTGGTCTGAGAGACAGTTTGTTATAATTTCTGTTCTTGTACATTTGCTGAGGAGTGCTTTACTTCCAATTATGTGGTCAATTTTGGAATAAGTGTGATGTGGTGCTGAGAAGAAAGTATATTCTGTTGATTTGGGGTGGAGAGTTCTATAGATATCTATTAGGTCTGCTTGCTGCAGAGATGAGTTCAATTCCTGGATATCCTTGTTAACTTTCTGTCTCGTTGATCTCTCTAATGTTGACAGTGGGATGTTGAAGTCTCCCATTATTATTGTATGGGAGTCTAAGTCTCTTTGTAAGTCTCTAAGGACTTGCTTTATGAATCTGGGTGCTCCTGTATTGGGTGCATATATATTTAGGATAGTCAGCTCTTCCTGTTGAATTGATCCCTTTACCATTATGTAATGGCCTTCTTTGTCTCTTTTGATCTTTGATGGTTTAAATTCTGTTTTATCAGAGACTAGTATTGCAACCCCTGCTTTTTTTTGTTCTCCATTTGCTTGGTAGATTTTCCTCCATCCCTTTATTTTGAGCCTATGTATGTCTCTGCATGTAAGATGGGTCTCCTGAATACAGCAGACTGATGGGTCTTGACTCTTTATCCAGTTTGCCAGTCTGTGTCTTTTAATTGGACCATGTAGTCCATTTACATTTAAGGTTAATATTGTTATGTGTGAGCTTGATCCTGCCATTATAATATTAACTGGTTATTTTGCTTGTTAGTTGACGCAGTTTCTTCCTAGCTTCAGTGGTCTTTACATTTTGGCATGTGTTTTCAATGGCTGGTACCTGTTGTTCCTTTCCATGTTTAGTGCTTCCTTCAGGGTCTCTTGTAAGGCAGGCCTGGTGGTGACAAAATCTCTAAGCATTTGCTTATCTGTGAAGGATTTTATTTCTCCTTCACTTATGAAACTTAGTTTGGCTGGATATGAAATTCTGGGTTTAAAATTCTTTTCTTTAAGAATGTTGAATATTGGCCCCCACTCTCTTCTGGCTTGTAGAGTTTCTGCCAAGAGATCTGCTGTTAGTCTGATGGACTTCCCTTTGTGGGTAACCTAACCTTTCTCTCTGGCTGCCCCTAAGATTTTTTTCCTTCATTTCAACTTTGGTGAATCTGGCAATTATGTGTCTTGCAGTTGCTCTTCTCGAGGAGTATCTTTGTGGCGTTCTCTGTATTTCCTGGATTTGAATGTTGGCCTGCCCTACTAGGTTGGGGAAGTTCTCCTGGATGATATCCTGCAAAGTGTTTTCCAACTTAGTTCCATTTTCCCTCTCACTTTCAGGCATCCCAATCAGATGTAGATTTGGTCTTTTTACATAATCCCATACTTCTTGCAGGCTTTGTTCATTTCTTTTTCTTCTTTTTTCTTTAGATTTCTCTTCTCACTTCATTTCATTCATTTGATCCTCAATCGCTGATACTCTTTCTTCCAGTTGATCAAGTCGGTTACTGAAGCTTGTGAATTTGTCATGTATTTCTCGTGTCATGGTTTTCATCTCTGCCCGTTCGTTTATGGCCTTTTCTGCATTAATTATTCTAGCTATCAATGCTTCCACTCTTTTTTCAAGATTTTTATTTTCTTTGCGCTGGGTACGTAATTCCTCCTTTAGCTCTGAGAAGTTTAATGGACTGGAGTCTTCTTCTCTCATCTCGTCAAAGTCATTCTCCGTCCAGCTTTGATCCATTGCTGGCGATGAGCTGCGTTCCTTTGCAGGGGGAGATGCACTCTTATTTTTTGAATTTCCAGCTTTTCTGCCCTGCTCTTTCCCCATCTTTGTCGTTTTATCTGCCTCTGGTCTTTGATGATGGTGACGTACTGATGGGGTTTTGGTGTGGGTGTCCTTCCTGTTTGTTAGTTTTCCTTCTAACAGTCAGGACCCTCAGCTGTAGGTCTGTTGGAGATTGCTTGAGGTCCACTCCAGACCCTGTTTGCCTGGGTATCAGCAGCAGAGGCTGCAGAAGATACAATATTGCTGAACAGCGAGTGTACCTGTCTGATTCTTGCTTTGGAAGCTTCCTCTCAGGGGTGTACTCCACCGTGTGAGGTGTGGGGTGTCGGTCTGCCCCTAGTGGAGGATGTCTCCCAGTTAGGCTACTCAGGGGTCAGGGACCCACTTGAGCAGGCAGTCTGTCCGTTCTCCGATCTCAACCTCCGTGTTGGGAGATCCACTGCTCTCTTCAAAGCTGTCAGACAGAGTCGTTTGCGTCTGCAGAGGTTTCTGCTGATTTTTGTTGTTGTTGCTGTTGTTTAGCTGTGCCCTGTCCCCAGAGGTGGAGTCTCAGTTGAAAATGCAGAAATCCCCTATCTTCTGTGTCACTCGTGCTGGGAGTTGGAGACTGGAGCTGTTCCTATTCGGCCATCTTGCCATAACTTTCTTTATATTGAGGGCCAAGTAAGCATAAGAATGATGTAAAAGAATATAAATAGTTGGATTAAAATAAATGCTTTATGCTTCAGTTATTGAGAACATGGTCTATTAAACAAAACATAGAAAGCCTAACTGCCCTGAAATCACTGTAGTAACTCAAGGTATAAGGGCATCTCTATTGGTGGTTTTGGCATTGAGTAGCCAGGTATGGCTTAAAAATCCAGCCATGACATGACTTCTGTGGGTTTTGTTGTTAGCAATTCCTTCCAGCATGACAGGCTTTATCAACTGACTCTGCTATTTTAACAGATGAATACCAGGTCTGTCATTATGTCAAACATTTTTTTGTGATATTGTAAGGAAATTAGTTGTAAAAGCATACGCACAAATATACAACATCTACACACAAAATGACAAAAGTCTTAGAAAGAGAATGGGCTGTGAGGTTATTCTTCTATTCATCTATTAGCTAGCTATGTGGTCTTGGGGAGGTTAAATAATATACCAATTTAATTTATTCCTATGTAAAAGCCTATTGTAAAATTGTCTGTAGCTAACATAGTTAACACAATTAAGCTCAATGTTTTAGAACTATCTTTCCTCCTTACTAAACTGATTTTCTATCACTTTCTCCATACTTTTCTGACTCTTTAATATAATTTATATTTGTATATATTTTAAACTATGTAATAAATATCTTAGCAATAGCTTTAACATCACAAGAAGAGTAATGAAGAAACATCAGATAGTGTTATATTTACTTTTTATCTAGAAATTTTATTTTTAGACATCAGATTCATATATCATGATTAGTTTGAACATGAAGTAACTATTTTATTTCATGAATAATTACAGACTTTTCTATGTCAATATAGACTTATGTTCCAAAGGAGTTAATCTAATTTACTTATTGTAATTGGTAGATATTTTTCATATATAGAACTATAAATCCCCTTCTTTCAAGTTCACTTTTAAAATCTCAGCTTCTCTTTTTCAGTTAGAAAATAGTGATTAGTTTGGGATTTATGTAATCCAATTCCTTGTATAAGTTATTTAATGCACCAGAAGACTGTTTATAAAATGCACATAAAATGACATTCCTTTTTGGTATTTATTTAAAAACATGATTGTAAATGCAATATTAAAAATAAAACCTTTCCGTCACTGTCAGAATGTGGCTGCTAAAAGATATCTAGTTTTTCTATTTTTCTCTCCCTTAAAGCAACTCACAGATTATGTATTCTCTAAAGTATACAGTGTGTCACCAAACGAAATATTTTATATATATTATTTTTTCACCCTTTTGTGTTAATACACTTGTTAAATGATTTAATATGTAAACAAAATGCTAAATTCAGAATGTCTTATTTATCTTAAAAGTATTTGTTGGCTGGGCTGCTATTTTGCTTATTTGGTCTGAATTAATAATTCAGTCACCTAGTGTCATATTGCTGTGCATAGTACATAACCGTAACTAAACATGAAACTTATTTTCTGCCACATAGCATCCTCATATAATATGCACTCAATAAATAAATTTTATCTGAGTCAACAATAATGCTCCATGAAGTCCCATCAGTCTGTGAAAGATCTGATATTCAATCACACTCCCACTCTCAATCTAGCTATTAGGTAAACATGTAGGAAAAGCAGGGTTTAAGATTCTATTTGGTACAAATCCTTCAACTTTGGTACAAGGTGATCAATTCCTTTAAGATAGCATAAATGAGTTTCTTTAGAGTAAAAGGACAGTAATACATGCACTTCTTAAGGTAGGTGAACTCTACTGCAAGGTATGGACAGATGTACTACACATATGTCTTTCCATGTGTGCATGTGCATGTGTGAGTGTTAGGCGCATATTTGTGTTTTATTGTGCCTATCTCTGAGTAATTTGCCTGCAATATGCTTTTCCTGATTCAAGTCATTTACTTACAGGGAATTCAATAACTGCATGATCACTACTAAAACTCAACACAGTGGGCTTTCCTTATACTTGTAAATATAGATACATGAAAATATACGTGTGTTACTTAGAGGAAACTTGTTTATCTACATGGATTTTATTTCCTTTCTGAAGAAAAACTCCCCAACTATTAAAAGTCTTATTAAGTACATTAATTTCAGAAATACTAAAGTTCTAAAATAAATACAAATCAAAATAAATACATGTTACAAACAGAATTTATCGATGGATATTATCAATGATCTATCACATGATTAAATTAATTAAAACTAAGCATGCTGAAAAATTTAAGTCTTTGGAGACTGCTCAGGTTGTGTGCGGCTGGAAACAGTGGGCAGTGGAGACATGCATCTGATCCTAATCTTAAGATAGTTTTACATATTTTATTTGACAGAAATATTTCCTTACAAGTACAGGTGAGATCCATGCTCAGAAATATTGGTTAAATGATTGAATTTTCCAAATAGTGTGTGTCTAGACAACTTAATAGCTAAGTAGGTCCACATGAATGCTGAGCCTGTATGCCATACCTGCATACACCTGCTGCAACTGCCTAGATATGTTAACAGTTCACTGGTATACGACTAATCATTTATGAGGCTGGGTTTCCTGACGGAACCATTCTACTTGCCAAGGTTCATTATGCAGAATAGAATTCCATTTTCAAAGAGAAAGAAGAAAAAGAAATGGAGAGAGAAAAGAAAATAAAAAAGGAAGGAAGGAAGGAAGGAGAGAAAGAAAGGAAGAAGGAAAGAAAGAAGGAAGGGAGGGAGGTAGGGAGGGAGAGAGAGAGAGAGGTCTTTTATTCAAGTCAGTGGAATCTTCCTATCTTAGCTCCATGCAAGTTTCTATAGCTGCCTTGTTTAGTGACTGGGAAGAAAAGAGTGAAAAGCCAGATTACTAGTGAAAGTGCTGACAGAGAGAATCCAACAATAAACCTATGAACAGCTCTGCTCTAATTCACCATCACAGTTGGATGAAAATAGAGTTTGCTTCCTGTCACAGAGGGCAGGTTTGAGTTGCTGGCTTGACAACGGAGATTAAAGCATTCACCTTTGTTGAAGTTTTTACTACTTTAATATTTTTAGGAAAAGCAGAGGAAAGAAAATGGTGTGAAATATTTCACAGAACTATCTTTAGTGGCAATTAAATGTGACATGAACAAGAACAGATAAATGAGAAGACAGACAGGAGTGAACTGAGTTGCTGACAGCATTCTTTGGTGAAGACTTCAAAATAAATGATGAAATGCTTACATTTTCATATGACCAAATATAGAGTCAGCTCATACCAGAATTAACTTGTTAGGTTCCTATCACTAACTTAATTAATGCCAATGATTGGCCAATTAAAAATATTTACTGTGTGCCTGTTGAACATAGGGCACTGTTCCCGGTACTGAGAACAATAGAGATCTCACAGCAGGTAAATGCCTGCCTTATGGAGCTGAAGATCCTGGACTGTGTCCTGGTGTCCCATCCCATCTCAGGACTTCAGAAAGTTTTTCAACATTCTGTCCTCAGATACTAGTAATACCATTAAGATATTATTATTAATACTATTAATCAAAATATATTTAAGAGTTTTATTGGAGAGGATTTCTTCTGGCTGTGAAATAGATCTACGCATATTCAAAAATATTTTCTGTTACTTTTGAGCAGTAAGTTGATGGACTTTGAAGCTATTTCTTCATTGTTTTTTGACATGCATTGCTCAGTATATCATCAAACCAGTTGTCTTTGTGCACTTTGATAACTTTAAAGGCTATCTTATTCTTGGTCTACTGGAGACAAGAGGAGAAAGATTCACTAAAATGGGCAATCCCAGGAAAGAGTTGGCTTTAAACAAACCTGCCTTAATACTCACAGTATTCTATCTCTTGACTGAAGACTTTTTATCTACAATTCAGAAAATTTTAAGCAAATACTTCTTTTGTTACCATTCCCTAAATTTCTTCTGGAATTCTTATAAGATGATAAACACTTCATTTAAAAAAAAAAAAAAACCTTTCTTGCATGTATCACTTGTTTGTTCTTTCTCATTGCTGAGTAGTGGTCATAGTATGGATGTACCACAGTTTATTTAATAATGCACATATTGAACATCATCTATTACTCAGTAGCTTCCAGTTTAGGGCTATTATGAATGAGATTGCTAAAAATATTCTTAATATAGTTGATTTATTAAAGTTTTCTTTACAGTTTGTACTTTGATATCTGGCTTAAGAGATTCTCCCCTCACAAGGGGAATTAAAATAATTTTCTTATTTCTTCTAATATAGTACAAGTTTGAAATATTTGTATTTCTATGTTTTGGTGTAAAACATCTGCTGTTGGAATTTGGTGCATTTTTGTGCTTGTGGATAACAATTATGTCACTATTTAATTAAATGTTGATTCTTTTCCAGACAATCTGCAATACAGTCTCTGTCAGAAATCACATTTATATGATGTTTGTCTACAGAGGAACTCTGTGTTCTATTTACTATTTTACTATATAGTAAGGTACTACATTAATTCTATTCTCTCATAAATACTATAGATTTATAGAAGTCTTGTTATCAGTGAGTACATGTCACTTCACCTTTCCGTTCCTTCACTGTGTGATTTGACACTATATACTCTAATGTAAATAGTAGAATTAATTTGTCAACTTATACACTTACACAGAATTGTATTTAATGTCTATGAGATTTTAATTGAAATTATATTAAATATATTGATAACTATTAATTGATGTTTTTGTGGGTCTATCTATAAAATAAAATATTTCTCCACTCAGCTAAGTTTTACTTAATAACATTCCATTTTAAAAGTATGATGACATTTTTATTAGATTTGTTTTATTCATAAATACTTTATGACATTGTGGTCGTTACAAATATATTTTTAATTTGCAAATAAAAATTGTATATATTTATAGTGTACAAAGTGATGTTTTGATATATGTATACATTGCAAAATGATTAAATAAAGCTAATTAACACAAACTATTGTTTTGTGTGTGTCATAAGAACATTTAAGACATTCTCCTTTTGAAATTTTCAAGTATACAACACATTATTATTAACTATAGTCTCCATGCTATATAACACATCTCCAGAACTTATTTCTCATGTCCAATCAAAACTTTGTATACTTTGACCAACATTTTACCCATTCCTTCCTATTACTACCTCTCCCAGTTCCTGGCAACCACCACTCTATACTCTTTCTATGAGTTCAACTTTTGTAGGTTCCACATGTAAGTGAGATTATGCAATATGCATCGTTCTTTGCCTGGCTTACTTGACTTAGCACAATAGCCTCTAGGTTCATTCAAGTTTTCACAAATAACAAGGTTTTGTTTTGAAAATCTAAATAGGAATCCATTGCCTGTCTGTTTGTGTATCCATCCACCTGTCTTTTATCTATCTATCACATTTTCTTTATCCATTATGGATTTCATTTTCTTTAGGTATATACCTAGGATAGGATTATTAGATTATATAATAATTCTATTTTTAATTTTTAGGGGAGCTTCTATAGTGTTTTTCATAATGCATGTACTAATTAACATTTCAAGCAATAGTATAAAAGATTCCCTTTTCTCCACATCCCAGTCAACACTTATCTATAATTTTTGGACATAGCCATTTTAACAGGTATGAGGACATATTTCATTATGGTACTGTACGTGGAAGCTCCAAACCCACAGTTTTCCTCCATATTGCCCTGGTAAAGGTTCTCATGAAGGCTCCACCCCTGAAGCAGATTTCTGCCTGAACATTGAGGTATTTCCAAACATCCTCTGAAATCTAGGTGGAGGCTCCCAAACCTCAACTCTTGCCTTTAGTGTACCTGCAAGCCCAACACCAAATGGAAGTCACCAACGCTTGAGGCTTGAACCCTCTGAAGCCAAGGTCTGAGCTGTACTTTGGCCCCTTTTAGACATGGCTGAAGTTGGAGCAGCTGGGATGCAGGGCACCATGTCCCAAGGCTGCACAGAGCAATAGGGACCTGGGCCTGGCCCACAAGACTTTTTTTTCCCTCCTAGGCTTCCGGGCTTGTGATGGGGGGGCTATCAGTGTAGGTCTCTGAAATGCCTTGGAGGCATTTTCCCCATTGTCTTGGCTATTAACATTTGGCTGTTTTTACTTATGCAAATTTCTGCAGCCTTGAAGTCTTCCCCCCAAAATGGGTTTTTCTTTTCTACTGCATGGTCAGAGTGCAAATTTTCCAAACTTTTAAGTTCTGCTTCCCTTTTCAATGTAAGTTTTAGTTTCAAGTGATTTCTTTGCTTATGCAAATGAGCTTAGGCTTTGAGAAGCAGCCAAGTCACTCTTGAACACCTTGCTGCTTAGAAATTTCTTCCACCAGCTACCCTAAATATTCTCTCAAAGTTCAAAGTTCCACAGATCCCTAGAGCAGGGGTACAATGCTGCCATTCTCTTTGCTAAAGCATAACAAGAGTGACCTTTACTCCAGTTCCCAATAAATTCCTCATCTCCATCTAAGACCTCCTTATTCTGGACTTCATTGTCCATATCACTATCAACATTTTGGTCAAAATAAACAAGTTCTTAGGAAGTTCCAAACTTTCATTCTTCCTGTCTTCTGAGTCCTCCAAACTCTTCCAACCTCTGCCCATGACCCAGTTCCAAAGCTGCATACACATTTTCAAGTTTCTTCATAGCAACACCTCACCTTTCTAGTACCAATTTTCTGTATTAGTCCATTCTAACACTGCTATAAAAAACTACCTGAGACTGGGTTACTTACAAAGACGAGTGGTTTAATTGACTCACAGTTCCACAGGCTGTACAGGAAGCATGGCTAAGTAAGCCTCAGGAAACTTACAATAATGGTGGAAAGGCAGGGGAAGTAATCACATTCTTCACATGGCAGAGCGGGAGACAGAGAGTGAAGAAGGGTGCAACACTTTGAAACAACCAGATCTCATGAGGACTCACTATCACAAGAACAGCAAAAGAGAAAGTCACCCCCATAATCCAATCACCTCCCACCAGGTCCCTCCTCCAATACTGGGAATTAAAATTTGACATGAAATTTGGGTGGGGACACAGAGACAAACCATATCAGATGGGAAAAGGGGAAGAAGAGGTTACCGTGCAGAAAACTGTACCCATCAATCCTTGGGGGTACAATTGTGAACTTCTGGGAAAAACAGTTGTTACTTAGAACATGTGGGCCCCTGAAATTGAGTATGGAAAGCCAAGAGAAATGAAAATTATTTTTTTTCTTGGTATCCACAAGTCAAATAACAAGGGCAACAAGAAACTCGTGTCTTTTGAATGCATGGAGGGGAACCACTTCAGGGTTCACAATGGACAGGAGAACGTATAGATACTCTTTACTCTAGTTCTACTTCTTTTATACTACAAAGGAGCTGGGGCTGTATAGAGATGCAGGGCCTAGTTCATGGATAAAGACAGCTCCATGTAAATGAACATTTTCTTAAGTGGAAGCACCAAGTGTGTATATGGCATGTACACATCTGCTTGGAAGACAGAGTATTTTCCCTGTAAAATTATTAGTGATATAGTAGAATTTTGATTTACTGGCTTTTGCCTTAATAGTGTCCTATCTAAGCAAAGGAAAATTAATGGAAGGACATATTGCATTTATTCCTGCTCTGTGTTCCCATCGCTATTCTGTCTTTAGGAAAAAAAAAAAAAATTCCTACTCTAAATAAAATATACTTTATTACAACTATGGTATTTTCTCAACATCATTCTGTAACGTGCTTAAATGCTGAAAAATGAAAAGTATTTTCCATTTTTGTTTTAAAGCTTTCTTATAATTTAATCAATAAGGCTTTATTGTGGAGAAATTCCATTACCTCCAATTATTAGCCATGCAAAATATTGCAGCTATTAGGAACAAAGTAGTGACTTTCTTTTAGATTTGACCTTTTAGTGTTTTTAAAGCATAGAGTAATTTTCCATAATCTTTCTATGTTTTAAGTACTGGCCTACATCTTAATTATCTTTGGTTATAACTATTTCTATGTTTTGAGTACATACTACATCTTAATTATCTTTGGTTATAACTACAACATAATAATCAAATGAATATTTTTGTACTTAGGTTTAACAAATTTCTAAATACAAATGATGAATATATAAATATCACTCACATAATTGGGGAATAATAATTTTGTGATAAAAGAAACTTCTCTGATTTTTCACTTTATTTCTCACATTTGTCTAGTTGGGGTGTATTATGTATCTTAGTTTACAGAGAAAGGTACAAAAAGTTGGACACCTAAATAATTCACCTGGGTATATATAATGAAGAAGATGTAGAACAGAAATTTAAAGCCCATAATTAATCCTAGGAAACTAAACTATTCATTAATACAATATAGCCACTCTAGCCCAAATTAAAGATTAGAAATTGCTCAAAATTGGTATTTTAACTGTTTATGTAGATTTCTTACAATAGTAATACTAATGCAAATATATTATGCACTGAATATTGCACATCTTATGTGTATTAGTCTGTTTTTACACTGCTATAAAAAACCTGTCCAAGAATGGGTAATTTATAAAGAAAAAAGCTTTACAGGATTCCCAGTTCTGCATTCTAGGGAGGCCTCAGGAAACTTATAATCATGGTGGGAGGCAAAGGAGAAGCAGGCACCTTCTTCAAAGAGTGGCAGGACAGAGTGAGTGTCAACAGGGGAAACGCCAAAAGCTTACAAAACCATGAGATCTTGTAAGTCTCACTTATTATTACAAGAATAGCATGGGGGAAACTGTCCTCATGATCCAATTACCTCCACCTGGTCTTGCCCTTGACACTTAAGGATTATTACAATTCAAGTTGAGGTTTGGGTGGGGACACAGAGCCAAACTATATCAGTATGTGTCAAGTTCTGTGATAAATGGCTTATTTTGTATAAGCTTCATTTAAACCTAAGCACAGTGTAAAGTGGAAATAATTTCCATTCTACAAAAAGCAAAAAGATTTGTCTAAAGTCGTATTTGTATTTAGCAGACAACTTGGGAACCAAAGGAAGTCAGACCAGATCCTGCAGTGGTAGCTAATAGTTTAATTCAAATGTTTCAGCAAATATCCAGGTTGTTACAAATATATTATGTCCAAGTATAAAGTATGTAATTTTATAGTCTCTGTAGACAATTATATAATTCAGTCATAAAAGACTTAGAGCAATTGGATTGGTCAAATGTCAGTTTCTTAAATTCAAAAGAATTTTTTGGTGGTTTTGTGCAAATGCTAAAGTTAAAATAAAATGCCTAATTTGCACAAAGGCACCAGAACATTCTGTTTTCTCCATTAGTTTTATTCCAGTGAACATTGTACTATTCGTAACAATTTGATGAGGGTGATGAAGTGAATTAGTCCTCCAGATTTTGAAAGATTGTGGATTTATGCCTTTTTGGAAGCATTTTTTCTCCCAGGAATGTCAAAGCTGGCAATTTTTGGATGGTAATTTGTTTCTCCATCTGTCCCATACATTTAGAATAGTTGCAAAGAATGAATTTCATAACTATGCAAGTAGGCCTTTCCTCTTTTGTGTTGCCAGTGTGATTTCTCTAAGGAGAAGTCACCTTTGTGTTGGGCTTCAATGACTGCCCAGGTGAAATTGTTCAATTCTTTGACAAATCTTAAGGAAGCTCAAAAGTGACAGACAAATAAATAAAACCTGAAATATGGTGTTTTTGTATTAGTCAAGGTAAATTAAGCTATGCTTTGGTGCCATATACACCTACGCTACTTAGGGACTTAACCCATGCAAGTGTATTTCCTATTCAGTCACAAGGTCTCACTTAATATATAAAAATAAGAAAGAAGGAAGTGACATAGGAGGACAACTGGATATGAGTAAACACTAGTAATTTCTACCACTGCTGCCAATCCTTCATTTAAAAAGTTTATCATTCATTATTCTAGCCCTTTTGATATTGCAGATTACATAACCAAATTTATCACCCAGATGAGTAATGTAGCTTTGGATTGATTCATAGTTTATTTTGAAAGAAAAATAAAATTTGTAGCTTTTTGAAAATTAATGTGCCCAACTTTTTGCCTGTTATATTTGGAAAACTTATTAATGTAATGTTATAATATGAAAAATTGTTGTTGCATTGTTTTCTCAATCAACAAATTGCTATAAGAAAATTTTATAGAAAAGTGGAAAAAGATTTTAAAGAAAACTAGAATAGTATTTCTACTTTTCTCTAAAATAATTGTATCTCTAACATCTGAAACATTTCAAAATTTGTATGGGCCTCTGAACAAGCTGCTTATCCCTGGGTGAGTTATTTGACCTCCTTAAGCCATATTTCCTTAAATTAGGGAAGGAGGTAGTAACATCTCTTGTAGAGTTCATGTATTAAGTAATAAAATTCATGTAAGAAAACAACAATAGTTTCTGGTATTTACTAAAAGCTCAGTGAAATCAGCTAGTGCTATATGGACCTCTGAACAGGTGATGATCATGTCTATCTCAAATTTGAGCCAAACTCAGATGTATATATCTGTTCATTATGTACAGATTTCTTATGTGCTAAAATGCTATTAAGAACTTTCCATGAGTAAATATTAATACACCTTTGGGAATCATTAAATAAAAACTTATGCTAACACATTTTATCCTGAGAGTTTGTTTTTAGCGTTTTTGATGATTATCCTGTTCATGTTCTGTGATGTTAACATTAGAAGTTCCTTCTCTGAATTTCATAATTTTCCACATAGAAACAAAGGTAAGATTTATAATCTATGTCTCTAAGTTATAAACATAGTCCAATAGAAATAGAATTCAACATATTAATTAAATATTATTGCTGTAGGCCTAAGAAGAATTGGGCGGTAACAGCTGATAAAGTTTTCAGTTTAACTTCATGATAATGGTTATGTTATAGATTAAATTCTTCCCCACCCCAAATTGGGATGTTGCCGTCCTAACCTCCAGCACTTCATAATGTAATCTTATTTGGAATTAGGGTTGCTGCACATGTAATCAGTTAAGATGGATCATACTGGATTAGAGTGGGCTCCTAATCCAACATGACTGGTGTCCTTATGAGGAAAGATGGTGTGAAGGCACTAGGGGAAAACCATATACAAGCCAAAGTACTCCTGAGGCCACTGCTCTCAGAAGAAACCAACCCTGTCAAGCCCTTGATCTCATACTTCTAGCCTTCAGAACTCTGAGACAATGAATTCCTGTTGTGTAAGCCAGCCAGTTTGTGGTACTTTGTTATGGCAGCCCTAGCAAACCAAAATAATTTGTCACACATTTCAATGTTACATGTTTTGAGGTCCATAAGAAATTATTAATATTCATTTACATCTCTAGCACTTTAAGTGGAAATCTTGGAGTACCGGGTATAATCTCAGATAGCCTACCTTAGCTATGTAAGAAACTGCCTGAACAGAAAATATCAAAGTATAAAACTCTTAAAGACTAGCTTAGCAAACATATATTTTTCACAGAGGGAGTTTCTTATCTTCAGCTATATACAGCATTATGTTTTGCAAACTAAACTGTATAACTCTGTTCCTAAAGTTTCCCTGTGATGAAGATGTAGCCATTTTCCACTGCTTGTATTAGTGGTCAGCACACATTGTTCATCCACAGTTAGATACATAATGCCTAGTATGGATACGTGGTGATGAGTTGAATACATAAATGCCTTTCATTGGTGGTGGGGTTTTGTAACATCAGTGGATATCTTCATGAAATTGCCTGTGGTAAGTATGAAAACTAAATTTAGATATATTTATGGCCTTTTGACAACATAAAATGGAAGAACACTGGTAGAACAAATACTATAACACTATGTCTTTAGAATTTAGTGTCTACATACATTTCATATGGAAATGTTTTTTCAGGTCTTTATTCAAATAAAGAATTATAAAGTTAGATGAACCATTGAAATAGCCTACATTTCTGATGTATTTAAATATTTTTTGTACAGATTGTTGAAGTATCACATAAATGGTGTTAAACCTTTCAACCATACTTCTAATAAAGCCATCAAAAATTTGTTTTGAGAACTAATAGATACAGAGACTCTAAATCTGAACTTAAAATACAAATAAAATTCCTCTTTTAAATTTGCTCTTTCTTCCTCTCTTCTAATTTTCTCTCCTCTTCCTCGTCTACTATTTTTCTCCTCTCTCTACTTTACTTCTTCCTTTCTCCTCTCTCCTACTTTTGAGAAAGACGATGAAATGTTCTCATACTGTGGCAAGGAACACTTGATATCATATAATATCCTCCCAGGAGCAATTTAGTATGTGCCTAATGGGGAAGAGAATGTGTGGACTCTAAATCAAGTTTCTTTATTTTACCCAAGAGATGCTACTGTAATGTTTGTGGGGCCAGAGTACTCAAAGCAGATAGAACGTAAGAGCAAACGTCTCATCATTAGGCTTATAGTTGCCAGTTTCAATATTCTCTTTTCTTTTTGATATGGGACATTAATATTCCCAATCTTGTAACTTCAGGTGGAATCCTAAGAATAAAAAAATATAAAAATGTTAATATAAAAATGTTAGTTTAATGTCTTTAGTGCTATATCTTAAAAATAGTTATATATTCATTCTGACCTTGTAAGTATCAGCTGTGCCTTAATTTAACCTATCCTAGTTAAGTTTTGATGCCCTGGTATAGAATTTGTTCTATTATATCCCTCGAATGTACTTGAGCATAGATGATTAAAAACCTCCAATGCTTATGTTTAATATCGAGAGTTCTCCCTTTCCCAGTTCAAACGTTTGTAAGATGTACTTAAACGCGAAGATTATGTCTTAATTTTGGACTAGCTGCCCTCTCAGTCTATGTAACCACTATTTACTTTTAACTAATTGTTTTTAGCTTTAAGATAAAACTAATTTATATGTGCCAGTTTATAAAGTCATTCAATGTCATCTATAATTTTCAATGAAAATTATAGTTATTATATATTGTCATAAGTCTTTTATTTTTTACAATAATATACTGAAAATTAGAGCTGTTCATGAAGAGTTTTAGATAGATCCAAGATGTGCATGATAATTAGATACTAACAACAACAATACACATACAATAATTATGTGTGTAAACTCTATTCAGATTCTGTGCTAAGTATTATATCTTCTTTAATCTCTTCAGTAATCTTATTTGTAGAGGTACTATTATAATGCATATCTTATAAGAGGAAACTGAAACTCAGAAAAAATAAATAACATGCTCAAAGTTACACAGCTAAAATAGGAGTCAAATTGGGTTTAGTTGACTGTAAAGCTTTTTCTCTAAATGTTTGCCAGTTCTGCTAAAATAGAGCACAGCCTTGTTTTTTAGCATGCATATAAACATATATAAAAATAGAAAAATGTTAATATAAAAATGTTAGTTTAATGTCTCTAGCATTATGTCTTAAAAACGGTTATATATTCATTCTGACCTTGTAAGTATCAGCTGTGCCTTGTTTACATGTCTGGGTTCGTTCAATATGAAAAAAACACAAAGAATACATAAATCCTACGTAAAATTTAGAGTAAAGTTGAGGCTAAAATATTATAAACAAAAAGGATGCAGTTTATCATCAAGCGACTCTTTAATAGGAAAAGAGATATGAGTTATTACTGGGTAAGCATTGTTAACAGTGTCTTATTCTGGATAACAAAAGGGAGGATGTATTAACAAAATTTATTGGACCAAGATCTCTACTGAGGAGGGTAGGTAGAAGAGGACAGAATCTTTTTTTCCTAATTTTGATTGAGGAGCCACTCAATATATTCCTTGAGTCTTGGATTTTTAGGGAATTTATACCCGAATTATGAAATTAGACTAACCATTGAACTAACCTACATTATAGAAAAAATTTTTCAGATTCTGCTTACACGCTGATGACTTCTCAGGAAATAGTTGATATAGTAAGGGATTTACATAATATTTAATTCAACAAAAATAACAGCAAGAGGTGGATTTATTTGTGAAAAGATAAAATTTTATCAAACACTTCAAATTCATTAGATTCTAACTAAAGACAATTTTGGCATTAATATACTAGCTAAGTCAACTAGCCAAATAAAATTATACAATGTAATTTACTTGAAAACTGCAATAAATATGAGGTCATTTTCTGAGAAACAGTGGCAGAAAAAATTTCATTTATCATTTTCATAAAAAGTCCTTCTAGTTTCTGTATCTGTTGCTATTATGCCTGCTAAACCACGCTACAAACAGCAGTCAAAATAATTTCTAATAACTGATTTGACTACATTTGGCCTCAGCTCTCTGTTGGTTCTCCAATGAATGTAGAATAAGACCTAGACAACTTTGCCTAGCATTCCAGAACCTGCACAATCTCATAAGCCACTTCCTCAGCTTTTTTTTAAGCAAACAGCAGTCAGAATTTTTCCCCAATCTTTATGTATAGTCTCATCTCCATACACTAATTTATGCCTATATTTTCTCAGGGAAATTTTACTATTGTCTGTGTGTCTGAATCCTAATATTTATTTAAGATCAGCTTACAACCTATTTTTCTTGAAATCATTTTGTCCTCAACACAATATTTTTCTTCATCTTCAGAATAAACTGTTTTTTATATCACTTAATACTTTTTAGACTTCTTGATACTATTTTGAATATCAGTGTACATTCAATTCTTTCTTTAACTCCCTTTTCAGGAGGGTGATGACTAAGTCTGATTAGTTATATGTACTTTTAAAACAATAATTGATGGCATAATTTATTTTCAGTCCCTTCACAGGCTTTTTGAAGGAGGGTTTTTGATTTCGGTGAAATTCTTATTAACCAATTTGTTCTTTTATGGATTATGTCATATGTAAGAAATGTGTGCCTAATCAAAAGTCATAAAGGCTTCTATAATTTTTTTCAACACGTCTGAAATGTACTTATATTTCTTTTATCCTTTTTGAGTTAATCTTTATATTCAGATAAAGCTTTTTTTGCACATGAATATCTAACTGTAGCAATATAGCTTATTGATAAGATTATTATTTATTTACTGCATTGCTTTATATCTTGGTCAAAAAATCAGCTGTCCTATAAAAGTATTGATTTATTTTGGACTCTATTTTGTTTTACTAATTTATCTTAATACTAATACCACACAGCCTAGATCATAGTAGTTTTAATAACATTTGAAATCAGGTAGTTTGGGTCTTATAATGTTCTCTTTGAAGTATGCTTGACTCTTCATTTGCATATCCATATAAATTTTAGAATTAGTTTTTTTCTCCTCTGTTTAAAGAACATCTGGGATTTTGGTTGAGATTGTGTGGCATCTAAAGATCAATTTGAGGATAACTGATGCCTTAATAATATTGAGTCTTCTGAACCACGAACTTGGTGGTGTATTTCTCTGTTAATGACCTGATTTATCTCTCTCAGCAATGTTTTGTAATTTTCACTGCATGAGTATTTCACTTGATTATCTGTCAAAATCATCACTAAATATTTCATATTTTTGATGCTATTGTAAGTGGCAATTATTATTTCAATTACTTACAGTTTGTTGCTAGTGTATAGAAATGCAATTGATTTTTGCCTGTTGATCCTGAGTCTCATTTAATCAGTCTTGTTAAGTTCACTTATTTTTGGTAGTATTTTTGTATTGCTTTGGATATTCTAGAGAGACATTCATATAATCTGTGAATAGTGACACCTGTATTTACTTCATATTTGTATGAGGTTTATTTTTCTTATCTTACAGTCCTTGCGAGAACCTCCACTATGACATTAAGTAATAATGAGTAGCCATTACATTCTTTGTCTTAAACTTAGAGGAAAACACTCAATCTTTCATTACAAAGTGTAATGTTTGTTTCCTCATCTGTCCTTTATTAGGTTAAAAGGTTCCTATTTCTGCTTTGCTGCATGGTTTGTAAAAATCAGAAATAGATAGCTAATTTTGTTAAATACTTTTTCTACATCTACTGAAATGATTTTATATCTATATGGTTTATTAATATGGTAAATTACATTGATTGATTTTTAGATCTTTCACCAACTTTGCATTTCTAGGATAAACCCTACTTGGTCATAAAGTATTAGCATTTTATATATTGTTGTATTTGACTTGCTAAAATTTTGTTTAGAAATTTTGCATCTATATTTATGAGGAATATTGGTCACAGTTTTCTTTTCTGTATTTTTCTGGATTGGATAGCAGAGTAATCCTGGCCACATAGAATGAGTTAGGAAATACTATTTCCTTTTCAATCCTTTTTTTGGAAGAGTTTCAAACTAACAGATTATTAGTTTTTCTTTGTTTAAAGAATGCACCAGTAAAGGTATATTGTCCTAGAGTTTCTTTGTATACAGTTTTTTTAGTTTTTGATTTTTTTAAATTAAATTTTAGTTCCTCTAATAGATATAGCTCATGTCATCTATTTCTTCTTGAGTTAGCTCAGGTGAGTTGAGTAAATTAAAGCAGTTGTATCTTTCAAGGAATTTTTCAATTTCATTAATTTATAGTTATTGACATAAAGTTGTTCATAATGTTCTCTTACTGTCCTTTAATATCTATAGAAACACTTTTCTCATTCTTGGATATACAATGCCACTTTTGTCATTCTTGGGTATAAACTGGTAACTTATATCTACTGTCTCACTTTTTTTCTGATATCTGATATCCCACTTTTTTTCTGATAATAGATGTGTATTAATTTCATTGATTTTCTCAAAGAACTACACTCAGGTTTTATTTAGTTTCTCTGTTTTCTTAAATTAAAGTATTATTGATTTTCTTTGATTCTGGATTACAGTTTCTGTCTTTTACTTCTTTAAAAATGTTGCTTCACTATCCTCTCAATTTCATTTTTTTAAAACAAGAAATATTCTTTCATTCCTATCTTTATTCTTCTGTATGTAATGTCTTCATTTGCTCAATTTATGATTTTCTCTCTCTCACTGGTTATGAGCAACTTAATTTTGATTTGCCCTGGTGTAGTTTTCTTTGTATTTCTTGTTCTTGTGCTTCACTGGAATGGTTAAATCTATGAAGTTTTAGACTTTTTCAAATTGCAAATTAAACATTGAAAAACTTTTGCCCATTAGTTTTGAATGTTTGTTTTGTCTTGGATTTTTCTACTTTCAAGACTAAAAGTATAAGCATATGAAACCACTTGAATTTTTCACAAAGCTTATTGTTGCTGTCTTCATCTCTCTGGTTTTCATTTCAGATAGTTCCTATGGCTGTTTTTTCAAGTTTACTATCTTTTCTTCTGCAACATCTAATTTTATCCAGTGTGTGTTTTCATCTTATACATTGCAGTTTTCATCTCTAGAAATTTAGTTTTTGAATATTTTCCATATCTCTATTTAAATTTTCAAGCATTATAATATAATACAAGCTTTAAATATCCTTATCTATTATTTAATATTGGTGTCAGTTCTGGATTGGTTTTTATTGATTAGACCTCATTATGATTCATATTTCACTGCTTTGTGGTAAACCTGGTAACTTTTTAATTGGATTTTAAACATTATAAATTTTATCTTGTTGGATGCTGAATATTTTTGTATTGCTACAAATATTCTAGATGTTCCACAAATGTTGAGCTCTATTCTACAACAAAGTTAAGTAACATAAAAACAATCAACTTTTTGTTTGTTTCTAAGATGTGTTAGGCAGGACTAGAGTAATTAGGCCAAGGCTAATTATTCCCCATTATTGAGGCAAAACCACTTTGTGTACTCTACACAATGGCCTGTAACTACTGAGGTTTTCAAATCTGGACAGTGGGAACAGTTATTATCCCTATCTCTGTATGACTACTGAGCCATGTTGTCTTCATCTTTTTAGGTGTTTTTTTGTTTTGTTTTGTTTTGCTGACTAGGGTAGTTTCCTTACACAGATTTCCTAATCAACACTCAACTAAATATTCCAGATAGATCCTCTCTCAAACTCTAGAATTAGCTCTCTGTGAATATCTCTCTGAAAATATTTCCTGTGAATCCCAGCTGTGTTGTTTTCTACAGAATTTCAGGTCTGTTTTATCTTAAGCAGTTTGCTAGGTTCAGTATTGGTTTATTCTTCCTGAATTGTTACCCACAAAGTCTCCTAAATTAATATATTGGAGCAATTGTAGGTCTCATTTGTTTGTTTCCCATTTCTCAGGTACAAGTATTCTTTATTGTCTGATGTGTAACGTCTTGTAAAACCTTCCTCATATGTTTTGCTTATTTTTTACTGTCTCAGGAAAAGGGTAAGTCTGGTGTTGTTTACTTTGTCTTGGTCAGAAGTGCAAGTCCAGGATGGCTTTTTAATTAGCAAATAAATTATAGTCTGAATATTTCTTAAAATAATAAAAATATGCCTTGTTATCACTCTGACTCAAATATATTCACATTTGGAAATTATGAGGGTTCTTACTTATAGAGCAATGAGGACAAATTATTTTTTTCTTAGAATACTTGAAAATAATTGAAGTCTCATATCCTTAGCCTAAAAGAAATCAGGGTGGAGCAAATAAAGAATTGGGCTACAGTCTAATGATGAAAATACTAATATACTTGGTCTGTATTTTCTTTTTGTCTGGTTTTCATGCTAATCTGAACCTGTGTGAGATTCCAGATCTACTTGGGACAGAGAGATCCTTACACTCCTTTTATTAGGTTGGTGCAAAAGTGATTGTGGTTTTTGCCATTAAAAATGGCACCAACCTAATAACTCTTGATAGCGGTGGACTGAAATGATTAAACACAATATGAATAACAATGACTGAAGCTGTAATAGATTTGTGAAGATTATTTGTGAGGCAAGCTAGAAACCATTTTATGTTACAGAATGTTTTTCCTGTTAATAAGACCAAAGTATCTCAGAACAGAAATGTAGTTTCTCTCCCTCTGCCTTGGTAGAAGATGTGAAAGTGCTGTGACTATCTGACATTGAGAGCAAAAGGCTACGAAAAGGCCAGTAGTGATGTTATCAATAAGATATGCTGTGGAGATGGGGAAGAATTCAGTGTAACACTTCCTGAAATGCTGAAGAATATCCTAAATTCATCTCTTTCTAAAATAAGGGTCCTTGTTCTGTGGCTATAAATGGGAGTGTTAATATAAATCTTTTATTTATGTTTTGCCACATGGGTTTTTGTTCTGATAATCTGTTCATGTTCTGCTCTGGGAAACTATCATTATGAATACATATTTAAAATTTTCCTTTTTCGATTTCATTATTTACATCTAGACATTGGATCTCATTTACATTTGTTTATGTCAAAAGGCCTAAAATTCCTGAATTTGGAATATGATAATTTCAGCTTCAAATGTTATCAGAACGATAGAAAAGTTTCACTCTATAAGAGATGAGCGCAAGTTACAGAAAGGAGTGCACTGAAATGTCAACCCAGACTTTGGACTATGTGAGGATAGCCTGCTGTATGCGCTGTTTTCCAGGTTTGTCCCTCAATCTGAACCTGTGTTTTGAATTATTTTTCCCCTAGATGTGTTAGTTCTTTTTTCCAAGTTGAACCTATTTTATTTTCCTTGCTAGGGCCCATTTTATTATTCCAACATTTCCCATTTTAGTATCATCTGCAGAATTCATTAAGACCCTGTTTACTCCCTTGCTGAGGTCTCTGAGACACAGAGCTGGGCAGGGCTTGGGGTCAGACTGTGTATTCCCTCTCTTCCATGCAGCCCTCAAAACTCTCTCTGACCCATGTAAATGAGGATCTAATCACCTCCAAGATTTCCCTATGGAATGTGATTTCCTAGGTTTCCTCATAGCACAAAACTCAAGTGGAAAATGGAAAAGATAATAACAACAATATGTTTCTCTTTGCTGCCTGGGAATAAAGCACTCAACAAACAATTATTAATTCAGCACGTGTCCAGACCTTGGCTAAGTAACATGAGTGATATAAAGAAGGAAGAGCTTTAGTCCCCTCTCGAGGAAGTTATCATCTACTTAACAGGAGGAAACACACACACACACACACACACACACACACACACACACACACACCCTTACTCCTGAAACAATGAAAGGTCAAAGTACCTTGCACAAATACACTGACTTGAGAGATGCAGAACAGAATTGCCCAATCAGTGAAAAATAGCCACATGGATTATAAAGCTCAGGAAAGATTTAGCAGAGGAGAGATTATCTCCCAAACATTTATTTATAAATAATTTCTGTTCTGCTGCAGATATTTACTGGGCATCTACTATATGAAAGAGATTATCCTAGGAGAAAGGGAGTATATACAATCTTATACCATCACTAAGCTTTTAGCTGACAAGAAAGAAAGAATATCACTATACAGTGTGATAGGAGCTAGCAGGACTTTTCATTGAGGGTTGCTTTCCCAGATACTAAAATTCCGCAAAGTAAGATGTGATCTGCATGGGTTACTAGATTTACAATTAATTTATTGATTCGTTCATTCACTTACTTGTCTTGATCATTTACTCTGTGCAATACATTCGGCTAAACATGAAGAATTGGACTTGGACTCTGAATTCACCATTTTAGTCTAATATGGACAAATATACCTGAAAATGCATAGTGCAAAGTAGAAAATGATTGCCACATTTTTATCTGGCTTACATTCCAGTTAGCCACATAAGCCTAAGAGAGCAATTCAAAAACATATTTGTTATATGGAAAGAAGTTTTTCATTAAAAGTGCTGGCAAGAAGTGAGACCATCTTGGGGACTTAGGAAGGAGCCTGGCCTTACTCTGTGAGGAGGAGAATGCAAGTATTAGAAATGTCTGAATAGCATGATTAATATTCAGGAAAGTACAACAGCAACAGCAACAGGAGTAACAGCTTATGCATTTGGGACTTACTTTAGGTCAAGAACTTAAAATTGGAGAATCTCATTTAATCTTCCCAATAGTCCCACAAGATAGCTATTATTATTTTCCATATTTCATATAAAGTAATCTAAGCCTTAGAAATGAATAAGGTCTGACCCAGTTAGGGAGCTAAGTGTGAACTCAAACTCAGCCATCTCTAAGTCTAAAATCAAATAAGAAGTAGGAGTTGCCATGGGGACAAAGGGATTTTACTTTGAACAATGACCCACGGCAGTGTTTATTAACCTTAAGTGCACATTAAAAATACTTGGGAGCTTAAAAATATCTTTATCCTAATCTAACGTGATGAGAATCTTGGAATGTGGGTCTTAGGCATCGGAATTTCTGGAGGGTCCCCAGGTGATCCCAGCAGCCAGCCCAAAAACAAATATATCTGAGTCTTCTCCAGAGCAAAAGAGAAAAACAAATATTCTAAAAACAAACAATAATTTTATGTCTATGTATACAGATACTTCTTGACTTATAATAGGGTTACATCCCTATAAACTCATCATAAGTTGAAAATACTGTAAGTTGAAAATGCACTTAATACACATAACCTATCAAACATTATCGCTTAGCTTAGCCTATTTTAAACATGCTCACAACACTTATATTAGCCTATACTTGGGCAAAATGATCGAACACAAAGTCCATTTTATAACAAAGCATTGAATATCTCATGTATGAGTACAGAAACACATATCGCTAGCCCTGGAAAAGTACAAAATTCTAAATTCCAAGTATGGTTTTCACTGAATACTTATTGCTGTTGCACCATCATAAAGTCAAACAATTGTAAGCCAAGCCATCATAAATCAGGGACCATCTGTATAGTCTCTGTAGTTACACTCAGAATTCGTATGTACGTCTACAAGTAAATATTCTGAGAGCTGAAACCTACTCCAGAAATATCAAATTCTTTGTTGCATGAGGTTGTCCTACAATAGGCAGATCCATATCGTTTCAACAGGTTATGACCTTCAGCTAAGTGCTCCAAGAAATCAAAAGGACTTTGTCTTCCTTGTTCTAAGTCTGTACGGCATAAGTTTTTACAGCAGGACTCCAATGTTTATCTGCAAATTATTGACAATACTTTTGATTAAGTAGAAAGAATGGCTACTTTATTTTGAATCTGGAGAGGTTTGAAGGTATAAGATCAGATGAAAGTTGTGTAGGTGAGAGAGAAATCCTCTTTGTTAGCAATCTCAAATACTGAACTTCTTACAATGGCCGTTTCATGCTTTACCAATTCCTTTCCTCAGCACGCACCTCAGAGGCACACATTACATTAGATCAAGACAAAAAGTTCAAACATATAAGATCTCATATGTGAGAGAAATGTCTGTCCTGAATACCATTAAGCATCCAAAGTAAAATAATATTTTCCTTATATACACTCTCTTGGAATCTCAGAACAAATCCTGATCTTATCAGTTGACAGATAAAGTAGACAGTTACAGCCATACATCTCCAGAAATATACTGGAAATAGGAAACTTTCTACATCGGGATCAGCAAATTTTAAAGTTTCAACAACTCTTTGTCTTAAAATTTTGCTTGGTGTTTAAGAAATTAAAATCTTACACATGGATGGAAGTGAGGGATAAGGGATAATAACTGATAAATATGTCAAATGTATCAAATTATGTAAAATACAAAATGTCTTAAAATCCAATGCCAGGCTTAAGATAATACTTTTATTTTAAAATACAGTCTTGTTTTCATAGAAATTACACATTTTCATTAAACCTGAAAAGAAAGCTAATATTTTAAAAGATGTCAATCCATTCATTCCAGTGAATTACAGGTTTTCAGATCCCATGCCAATGGTTTTGCTTGACAATTGAAACTGGTTTATGGAGTATTATTGTAGGCCAGCTAAATCGAATGACCTTTCCGCCCTCCAAGTTTCAAGCCACAGATTTCAGGAACAGAGAGCAATGAAATGTGTATCTTACATTCCAGCCAGCAAAAGTAGCAAGGAGTTTTTCCTGTGGCTAGTAAAGAACATGTTTCTTAATACGAAAATGACTATTTTAGCACGGTAACACATAAAGTCATTTCCTGGCTTGTGTTTTACCTGTGGCTTTCTATTATTATCTGATACACTGAATTTGCATCCTTGATACCTCTGACCTTCATCTTCACCCATATTTTAAATCTTTTCTTAACCTTTCCTCCAATAATGAATTTAGCTCTTTGCTTCTCAACTCTGACCAAAGTGATTGTTGAAAGATGTTGGCCATGGGAGAAAATCTAAAAGGAAATTTCCTCCAGGGAAATTGAAATATGTCACTCATAGTTTATTTTTCTCAGGACTCCAATATTAATTTCTGTACCACCAAGTTGTCAATTGTCAATACTTTTTGTTTACAAATTGTAGCATCCCAAAGTTGAACCACTCCTTTATTTCCTGCCACCCATCCTTTATACTTAAGTCTACCATTTCTCAACATATAATCTCGAGCATTGCTTTCCTATGAAGTAAAATGATTCAGAAACAGAGTAAAGGAGAGGACAATGGATGAAGTAGAGATAATATGTGTGTATATATCCTCTCTCTTGCACTCTTTTCTTTACTAGCTTTATTTTTAGTTTGACTTCTGTATTCTTAAACACCTTGGCTTTATTCCTCCAAAGAGACGACTAGTTTATACTTATTTACAGTTTATAAAGGGGCACATAGCAGTGAAGATAACTAGCAAGGGCCATCATAACCAACTGAAATCTTAATTTACATGGAAATGGCTGAACTTAGATTTTACTTCATATATATACTTTAATTAATATATCATTTTACTTGATGCTATGGCAGTTACTGTGGGATGTAACAATAAATAGGAACATGGTACACAAAGAGTTTACAGTGTTATGGCTAGAGTTGGGTAATAAAATTACAACTTAAATATGTAGAGAAGCAGTGTGTTATAATGGAAAGAATTCTGGACTAGATGATGAAGGAAGTTGGAGATAATTCTAACATCACCATTTCCCACTAGGACCCTGTTACTGATTAAATTATGTTCATCGAAACTGATATGTTGAAACCCTAACCCTAATATGACTGTATTTGGAGATAGAGCCTTTAAACAGAGGTAATTAAGATTAAATGAGGTCATAAGGGTGGGGTCCTAATCCAATATGATCAGTGCCCTTATAAGAAGAGGAAAGGGCACCAGGAATGTGTGTGCACAGAAAAAAAGGCCATATGTGGACACAACAAGAACATGGGCACCTTGCAAGGCAAAGAGAGAGGCCTCTGGAGAAGCCAACCCTGCTGGCACCTTGATTTTGGACTTCCAACCTCCAGAACTGTGAGAAAATAAATTTCTTTTGTTTAATTCACCCATTCTGTGATATTTTGTTACCTTAACCCAGAAAATCACAGGGCCTTTAAGAAAATCTCTTAAAATTGTCAACCACAACCTTCTTCTGAAACATTCTTTCCTCATACTGTCTGACAATTCTTTGTTTGCTTATTCGTGACCTCTTTTCTGGCAATGTTTCCTCTGTCATTCTCATAAGGTATTTGTCAGGGATCTGCCCCAGATCTTCTCTGCTTTTTGATTTTCACATGTTTCTAGGGGATCTTGCACACTCCACAGCTTCAGGAACGACATAGTCACTGATAGATCTGCCAGATTTTTCTTAAGTCCTAGAATTGTGTATTTTAACTTCTTACTTGACGTCTGTAGTTCAGTATTTCAGCTCCCTCAAACTCAAAATGTTCAAAACCAAAATGATCACTTTTCCCAGGTGAATTTCTTTGGTATTTCCCATTTCGTTAGAACCATCACCATCTTCTCGTCTATCCAAGAAACCACCTTGGTCATCATCTTGGACTCCTTTTTCCCTTAAAGTCAACCAGTGACGAAGTTTCTGAATTCCACTTTAAAACATAAGTGTGTGTATTGATTTTCGTCCTCAGGATCATGAAGCTCATGAAAGCCACCATATCCATATGATGGACTGAAATAGACTCCCAAATGGATCTTCTTGGAACCAGTCTTAACTTTTCAAATTCATTCTTCAGGTGAGGTGCAGTGGCTCATGCCTGTAATCCCAGCACTTTGGGAGGCTAAGGGGGGTGGATCACAAGGTCAGGAGTTCAAGAACAATCTGACTAATATAGTAAAACCCTATCTCTACTAAAAATACAAAAATCAGCTGGGTGTGGTGGTGCATGCCTGTAGTCCCAGCTACTTGGGAGGCTGAGGCAGGAGAATCACTTGAACCTGGGAGGCAGAGGTTGCAGTGAGCTGAGACTGTGCCACTGCACTCAAGCCTGGATGACAGAGAGGGACTGTCTTAAAAAAGAAAAAAGAAAAAAAAATTCATTCTTCACTGTGTAGAAGCAGTTATTCTTCTAAAATGCAAATGTGATTCTGATACCCCCCTTAGGAGAACAAAAATCTTTGATGTCTTTTGCTTTCAGGGTAAAGGTCAAATTTATTGGTATGCCTTAAAAAGCATTGTCCCTAGTCAACTACGTAGTCTTATGCCCACCCTCCCGATCACCCACCCAATTCCTTCGACCTCCATACACTGCATGTCCAGCACAATTTTATTATTCTTTCAGGTCCTAGTGCCTGTCGGTTCTTACTTACCTCTGAACTTCCTTATGGGCTTTTTCCTTTGTCTGGAACTCTTTCCCTTTTATCTTGGATAATTCTTCCTCAAATCTTAGGTCCAAATGAGACCACATTTTCTTCATTAACTGCCCCTTGCAGTAGCTCTTGCCATACCAGACAAGGGCTACTGCTACGTACACCGGCGATATTCTGCACATCCCTTACAATAGCATTTAACAGCTTCTCCTTGTATTTTTATCAGTTGCCTTCAGTAGCAGCTCACTATAATGTTGTTAGGGACTTGCATCCTACATTATAATTCTGGGTGACTATTAAATATTTACTATATGAATAAATGAATGAAATTCACTGAATCTGTAAACAAGAAATACCAGTGATGGTTCACTTTGTCCCAGCATAATTCCCTTATGAAGAAAAAGGATATAAAACATTAAAAAAAAAAAACTGAGAAAAGATTATCATGAAAAAATTAGGGTAACAGTATATAAATTTGGCCTTCAGCTAAACAGAGGGAGAAAATTCTGTTTAACACAAATTGCATTTAATTGTTGAAATAATTCCCAATTATCCTACATTTTAAAGCTTGTACTATCACACTTGAGGAAATTCTATTTATTTCTAAATTGGCATATAAACCTGTGCATGGACAGATATTAATAAACTATTACATTTTTGTTTATTACGTGATATTCACAGTGATATATTAAAATGAGATGCTTTTAAATATATTGGTTATTTGGGAATTTTGACCCACAAATCTATAACTATGCTGAGAAAGCTCTAAAGTAGAATTGTGCTTTATTTCAAAAGGTTTTTTATTTTTCATGCTCCAATGATTTTCTTGCAAAATTCATTTAGTATTCATTGATTCTTGCATTCCTGAAAATCTTTCCAGAAGCATGATTTCCAGATTCTACTCTAACATTATCCTTTGCAAATTTTACTAGATACTTTAATAATATTTGGATATTTCTGTATTTTTGACCTTTTCTCTACATGGGCTTGCATTATTTAATAAAATAATGAATTTTATTTGGAAAAGGTCTTAGAGGTTATCTTACAGAAATCCCATCTCCAGTGAGATTGTTTTCCAGCCTTAGCTTAAGCACTTCCAGGGATTTGGCACTCTTTTCTAAGAGAATTGTTTTCAGAGTTGAAAAGATTTTCTTTTATTACTCTAAAATATGTCGCTGTGTTACAGACATCTACTTGCCGGTTCTAGCATTTTCCTCTGTAGCAAAACTGGTTATCCATAAGTTAACATTTCCATAAGGTAAAATTTACATTTAACATTTCCATAAGGTAAAAATTAATTTTTAAAATTCAAGCACTTTTTGCATTAAAATAATGGATTTGAGGTGTTTGTTACTATAACTCTTCTATGTCATTTTTTAAATGTTCAATTCATATAATCAAGTAATATACCTCATTTGATTTTTTAAGAGAAATTATAAGCGTTTATCAGGAACCTCATTTGAATTTAAATTTCTTATCTATGTTTCCTCATATGCATGACTTTTTAATGTCAATATAATGCTATTTTATGTGGATATCTCCTATTCTGTGTTCTGCATTCTAGACTAAAAGTACTTGATTTTCAAATGAGTCTCATTACTTAGCTTTTGGTTTCTGCCATGTCCTAGCTGTTGTTCTCAGAATACTCTCTTGTTTGCCATTGTCTCTTCCAAACCAAGAGATAATGTTGTAAAGCTGGAATGACAATAACCAAACACACTTCTGAAATTGTCCTGAATTTGATATTATACATACAGTGAAAAAGTCATAGGCTTAGACAACTCAGTATCTTCTTCTACATGTCTTAGCTATTGAGTGATACTCTGGCACCAAAACCTGTAACACTGTGTTTTAGCTAAGAGTTCAGTTTGTATGACAAATAAGTTAGGTTCTCATTCCAAAGACAGCTTCAAATATACTGTTAGGTCCCCTATTTTGTAAGTAGTCTTCTAACTCCATGTAAAAAACTGTTAATTACATTCAAACTTCTGTTTTTGGCTTACCTAGCTGAGATAATTTTGAATCATAATTCTGTTGTTCGAACTCATATATATACCTTTCCATCTGATTAAAGTGTGAAATAAAATCAAGTCTGTTGTGGCTAAAATTATCCTGATTCACAAGATACTATTGATAATAAATGGGATGCAAAATTTTAGAACCTGCCACACATTCACCCAAAAACTCTAAAATTCTACAAAGGTATTATTAATAACTATACTGCTAAAGTGCCTTGCTTGAACGTTATTTTCCTTATTAGTAGACTACTCTCTTTTTGTCTTTTCTTAACATTATACTCTTCCCCTTCATTGTTCATCTTCTTGCTTAAGAAATGTCTACAAATACCTTTATATTGCTCCTATTACTCTTCACAAGTCTCAATTTGTTCTGAGCTTTATTCTATGGATGCCATACTTAGAGGTACATGCTGCTCTTGTGTGTCCCTTTCTCCTTGGATAATTCTTTATCCATCTGTGGCACCTATTTGTCAAAAAGATTGCTTTTGATCAATCTGAAATAATTTTATTGCCTATATTTACTTATATTATTTGGAAAGCAAACACTAAGGTTCCGGATCAGGGACAGAGTGTTATCGCTTATAGCGATAGCTACATTAGTTCTTGATGTCTCATACTTATCTCTTTGGGATGATGCAATGAGGGCCAGATGAGCCATGTATGTGCAAAGGATTTTTTGCACTGCAGGACAGAAAGCCCCAACTATGAATGTGGAAGTTAAATATAATCTACACAGTGCCCCCTGTCTTCCTGAGAAATTGAGAGAAATCTTTGCTCCCTAATGTTTTAAGTCCTTTTGGAATGTAAAGGGATTTCATCCTTTGAAATGTAAACACCAAGAAGATAAAATATTTAAATATTTTTCATGATCTTTAGCTATTTGTTCAGTCACTTTTTAACTCCTAAGATTTATCCTTCAATCCAAATTCTAGCTTTCTTTTATCTTAAAGCTCTAACCATGCAGAAATATGAAAATATTCACTCTCCTACACTATCTATAATCCTCTAATCCTTATATATGGAAGCTCCAACTAAGAAAAATATACCTAGATATTTCATAAGAAGAAATAATAACAAAAAGGTAAATCTCTAAGAAGAGGCAAATAGTAACAAAAAGGTAAATCTCTATAGGGGAAAGAGTAAAACATTTTTAGGTCCATATTATTTGCTCGAATGACATACTTGCTTCTAAAGGTGGGTTTAAGAAACCTGAATTTTCAGATGCCATTTTCTCATGCTTCACTGAAAGACTATCTGATTAATGCACATTGGGCATAATTAATTACTGGGAGAGATGGGAAAATCCTTCTCTACTTCTCTTCTACATTTCCCTTAGCATCTTATCAGAACCACTATGATTGTCTTACATTTCTACTCACATCTATCACCATTCTCTCTACAGCAAACAGATTTTTTTTTAACTCTCATGTGATCTCTAAAATATTTAATAATTTTTTGTACACTCATTTTATTTAATATTTTTTGAGACAGAGTCTATCTTTGTCACCCAGGCTGGAGTGCAGTGGCATGAACACAGCTCACTGCAGCTTTGACATCCCAGGCCCAGGTGATCTTCCTGCCTCGGTCCCCCAGGTAGTTGTAGGGACTACAAGCATGTACCACCACACACAGCTAATTTTTGTATTTTTTGTAGAGATGGGGTTTCACCATGTTGCCCAGGCTGGTCTCGAACGTCTGGGCTCAAGTGATGCATCTGCCTCGGCCTCCCAAAGTGCTGGGATTGCAGGAGTGAGCTACCACACCTAGACTGTCTGCACATTTCAAATGGGTGAATTGTGCTGTATGTGGATCATATATCAATAAAACTGTTTTTAAAACATGCTACCTGAAACATTGAGCCTAATTCATTTCTTTTTTCCTATGTTTCTGTGCAATCCTTAGCAGGTTTTTAGTTTTTTATTTAAATAGGTTTGGGGGAACAGGTGATGTTTGTTTACATTAATAAGTTCTTTAGTGGTGATTTTTGAGATTTTGGTGTACCCATCTTCTGAATGGTGTACACTGTACTCGATCTGTAATATTTTATCCCTCATCCCCCTCTCACCCTTTCCCCCAAGTCCCCAAAGTCCATTTTATCATTCTTATGCCTTTGCATCCTCATAGCTTAGCTTCCACTTATGAGTAAGAACATATGATGTTTGATTTTCTATTCCTGAGTTATTTAATTTAGAATAATGGTCTCCAATTCCATCCAGGGCTCTGCAAATGCCATTGTTTCCTTTCTTTTTTTGTGGCTGAGTAGTACTCAATGGTACACACACACACACACACACACACATATATATACACACCACAATTTCTTTATTCAATCGTTGATTGTTGGGCATTTGGGCTGGTTTCATATTTTTGAATTTGTGAATTGTACTGCTATAAACATGAGTGTGTAAGTATCTTTTTTTGTGTAACTACTTCTTTTCCTCTGGGTAGACACCCTGCAGAGGGATTGCTGTATCAAATGGTAGTTCTACTTTTAGTGCTTTGAGGAATATCGACACTGTTTTCCACAGTGGTTGTAATAGTTTGGACTCCCACCAGCAGTGTAAAAGTGTTCTATTTTCACCACATCCACACCAATATCTATTATTTTTTAATTTTTGGATCATGGCCATTCTTGCAAGAGTAAAGTGGTATTGCATTGTGGTTTTGATTTGTATTACCCTGATCATTAGTCATGTTGAGCATTTTTTTATACGTTTATTGGCCATGTGTATATCTTAAGAACTGATTATTCATGTCCTTAGCACACTGTTTGATGGGATTGTTTTTCTGTTGCTGAATTGCGTGAGTTTCTTGTAGATTCTGGATATTAGTCCTTCATCAGATGCATATATTGCAAAGATTTTCTCCCATTCTGTGGGTTGTCTGTTTTTTTCTGCTGAATTTTTCTTTTGCTGTGCAGAAGTTTTTGTTTAGTTAAGGCCCATCTATTTGTCTCTGTTTTTGTTGCATTTACTTTTGGGTTCTCAGTCATGAAGTCTTTGCCTAAGCCAATGTCTAGAAGGGTTTTTCTGATGTTATCTTCTAAAATTTTTATGGTTTCAGTCTTTAAGTTATTGATCCATCTTTAGTTGATTTTTATATAAAATGAGAGATGAGGATCCAGTTTCATTCTACTACATGTGGCTTGCCAATTTTCCCAGCAACATTTGTTGAATAGGCTGTAATTTCCCCACTTTATGTTTTTGTTTGCTTTGTTGAAGATCAATTGACCCTAAGTATTTGGGATTATCTCTGGGTTCTCTATTCTGCTCCATTGGTCTATGCACCTATTTTTTATTACCAGTACCATGCTCTTTTGGTGACTATGGACTTATAGTATAGCTTGAATGTGGGTAACGTAATGTCTCTATATTTGTTCTTTTTGCTTAGCCTTGCTTTGGCTATGCACTCTCAAACTTCATATTAGTTTCATATGAATTTTATGGTGGTTTATTCTAGTTCTGTGAAGAATTATGGTGGTATTATGATGGGAATTGCACTGAATTTGTAGATTTCTTTTGGCATTATGGTTGTTTTTACAATATTGATTCTACCCATCCATGAGCATGGGATGTGTTTCCATTTGTTTGTGTCATCTATGATTTCCTTCAGCAGTGTTTTGTAGTTTTCTTTGCAGAGGTCTTTAACATCCTTGATTATGTATATTCCTAAGTGTTTTAGTTTTTGCAGTTATAGCAAAAGGGGTTGAGTTCTTGATTTGAATCTCGGTTTGGTTGCTGTGGTCTACAGCAGAGCTTCTGATTTGTGTACATTAATTTTGTATCTAGAAACTCTGCTGATTTCTCAGTTCTAGGAACTTCTTGGAGGAGTCTTTAGGGTTTTCTATGTATATTATCATATCATCAGCAAAAAGCAACAGTTTGAATTCTACTTTACTGATTTGGATGCCCTTTATTTCTTTTCTTGTCTGATGGCTCTGGCTAGGACTTCCAGTACTATGATGAATAGAAATGGTGAGAGTGGGCATCTTTGTCTTTTTCTAGTTTGTAGGGAAAATGCTTTCAACTTTTCCCCATTCAGTATTATGTTGGCTGTCAGTTTGTTATAGATGGCTTTGATTACCTTGAGGTATGTTCCTTTTATGCAGATTTTGCTGAGGGCTTTAATCATAAAGGGATGCTGGATTTTGTAATGCTTTTCTGCATCTATTCAGATGATCATGTGATTTTTGTTTTTAATTCTGTTTATGTGGTGTGTCACATTTATTGACTTGTGTATGTTAAACCATCCCTGCATCCCTGGTATGAAACCCACTTGATCATGGTGGATTATCTTCTTGATGTGCTGTTGGATTCAGTTAGCTAGGATTTTCGGATTTCATTGAGGATTTTTGCATCTATGTTCATCAAGGATATTGGTCTGTAGTTTTCTTTTTCTTTGTATCCTTTCCTGGTTTTGGTATTAGGATTATACTGGTTTCATAGATTGATTTAGGGAGGATTCCCTCTTTCTCTGCCTTGTAGAATAGTATCAATAGAATTGGTAATAATTCTTCTTTGAATATCTGTTGGAATTCAGTTGTGAATCTGACTGATCCTGGACTTTTTTCTTGGCAATCTTTTTACTACCATTTCAATCTCACTGCTTGTTATTGGTCTGTTCAGAGTTTCTGTTTCTCCCTGGTTTAATGTAGGATGGTTGTATATTTCTAGAAATTTTTTTGTCTCCTCTATGTTTTCTAGTTTATGCTCGTAAAGGTGTTCATAGTAGCCTTTAATAATCTTTTGTATTTCTGTGGCATTGGTTGTAATAGCTCCTGTTTCATTTCTAATTGAGCTTATTTGGATCTTCTCTCTTATTTTTTTGGTTTTTCTTACTAATGGTGTATCAATTTTATCTTCTCATAGAACCAGCTTTTTGTTTCATTTATCTGTTGTAATTTTATTTTCAATTTCATTTTGTTCTGCTCTGATCTTTGTTATTTATTTATTTTTTCTGGGTTGGGTTTGGATTGTTCTTGTTTCTCTAGTTTCTTGAGATGTGACCTTACATTGTTTATGTGTGCTCTTTCAGAAATTTTGATATAGGCATTTAAGAGTATGAACTTTCCTCTTAGCACTGCCTTTGCTGTATCTCAGAGGTTTTGGTAAATTGTATCACTATTATCATTCAATTCAAATAATTTCTTAATTTCCAACTTGATTTCATTGTTGACCCAGTGATTATTCAGGAACAGATGATTTGATTTCCATTTATTTGCATGATTTCGAGTATTCCTTTTTGAGTTAATTTCCAATTTTATTCCACTGTGGTCTGATAGAGTACCTGATATAATTTTGATTTTCTTAAATTTATTGAGACTTGTTTTGTGGACTATCATATGGTCAGCTTTGGAGAATGTTCCATGTGCTGATGAATAGAATGTGTATTCTGCAGTTGTTGAGTAGAATGTTCTGTAAATATGTGTTAAGTCCATTTATTCTAGTGTATAGTTTAAATTCATTGTTTCTTTGTTAACTTTGTCTTGATGACCTGTCTAGTGCTGTCAGTGGAGTACTGAAGTCCCTCACTACTATTTGGTTGCTGTCTATTTCATTTTGTAGGTCTAGTAGTAATTGTTTTATAAATTTGTGATCTCAAGTGTTAAGTGCATATATATTTATGATTGTGATATTTTCCTGCTGGACAAGTCCTTTTATCATTATGTAATATTCCTCTTTGTCTTTTTTAACTGCTGTTCCCTTCAATTTTTTTTTTTATACTTTAAGTTCTATGGTACATATGCACAACATGCAAGTTTGTTACATATGTATACTTGTGCCATGTTGGTGTGCTGCACCCATCAACTCGTCAGCACCCATCAACTCGTCATTTACATCAGGTATAACTCCCAATGCAATCCTTTCCCCTTCCCCCCTCCCCATAATAGGCTCCGGTGTGTGATGTTCCCCTTCCTGAGTCCAAGCGATCTCATTGTTCAGTTCCCACCTATGAGTGAGAACATGTGGTGTTTGGTTTTCTGTTCTTGCAATAGTTTACTGAGAATGATGGTTTCCAGCTGCATCCATGTCCCTACAAAGGACACAAACTCATCCTTTTCTATGGCTGCATAGTATTCCATGGTGTATATGTGCCACATTTTCTTAATCCAGTCTGTCACTGATGGACATTTGGGTTGATTCTAAGTCTTTGCTATTGTGAATAGTGCCTCAATGAACATACGTGTGCATGTGTCTTTATAGCAGCATGATTTATAATCCTTTGGGTATATACCCAGTAATGGGATGGCTGGATCATATGGTACTTCTAGTTCTAGATCCTTGAGGAATCGCCACACTGTTTTCCATAATGGTTGAACTAGTTTACAATCCCACAAACAGTGTAAAAGTGTTCCTATTTCTCCACATCCTCTCCAGCACCTGTTGTTTCCTGACTTTTTAATAATGGCTATTCTAACTGGCATGAGATGGTATCTCATTGTGGTTTTGATTTGCATTTCTCTGATGGCCAGTGATGATGAGCATTTTTTCATGTGTCTGTTTGCTGTATGCATGTCTTCTTTTGAGAACTGTCTGTTCATATCCTTTGCCCACTTTTTGATGGGGTTGTTTTTTTCTTGTAAATTTGATTGAGTTCTTTATAGGTTCTGGATATTAGCCCTTTGTCAGAGGAGTAGATTGCAAAAATTGTCTCCCATTCTGTAGGTTGCCTGTTCACTCTGATGGTAGTTTCTTTTGCTGTGCAGAATTTTGTCTGATATAAGGATAGCTACTCCTACTTGTTTTTGGTGTCTATTTGCATGGAATATTTTCTTCCAACCTTTTACCTTAAGTTTATGTGAGTCTTTATGTGTTAAGTGAGTTTCCTGAAGACAGCAGATACCTAGTTGATGAATTCTTATTCATTCTGCCATTTTGTATATTTTAAGTGGAGCAGTTAGGCCATTTACATTCAATGTTAGTATTGAGATATAAGGTACTATTCATTGTGCTATTTTTTTTGCCTGAATACCTGTTTTTTATTTTTTAATTGTGCTTTTGTTGCATATGTTTTGTGAGATGTATGCATTAAGAAGGTTCTATTTGGGTATATTTTAAGGATTTTTTTTAAGATTTAGAGCTCCTTTTAGTAGTTCTTGTAGTGCTGCCTTGGTAGTGGCAAATTCTCTCAGCATTTGTTTGTCTGAAAAGGGCTGTATCTTTCCTTCATTCATGAAGCTTTCTTTCACTGGTTATAAAATTCTTGGCTGATAATTGTTTTGTTTAAGGAGGCTAAAGATAGGGACCCAATCCTGTCTAGTTTGTAGGGTTTCCACTGTGAAATCTACTGTTGATCTGATAGGATTTCCTTTATATGTTACCTCATGCTTTTGCCTCACAGCTCTTGAGATCCTTTCCTTTGTCTTAACTTTAGATAACCTGATGACTATGTGCGTAGGTGATTATCTTTTTATGACAAATTTCCCAGTTGTTCCTTGAGTTTCTTGTATTTGGATGTCTGGATCTCCAAAAAGGCAGGGAAAGTTTTCCTCGATTATTCCCTCAAATATGTTTTCCGAACTTTTAGATTTTTCTTCTTCATCAGGAATGCTAATTATTCTTAGGTTTGTTTATTTAACATAATCCCAAAACTTCTTGGAGGTTTTGTTAATTTTTTAAAAATCTTTTTTTTTTTTTTTTTTTTTTTGGTCTTGTCTTTTTTTTTTTTTTTGGATTAGATCAATTTGAAAATCTTGTCTTTGAGCTCTGAAGTTCTTTCTTCTGCTTGCTTGATTCTTTTGCTGAGACTTTCCAGTGTATTTTGCATTTATCTAAGCATGTCCTTCATTTCTAGAAATTATGATTACTTTTTATTTATGCTATCTATTTCACTGAAGATTTTTCCCTTCATGTCTTGTATCTTTTTTTTTTATTTCTCTAAGTTAGACTCAACTTTCTCTGGTGCTTCCTTGATTAGCTTAATAATCAACCTTCTAATTAATTTTTCTGGCAATTCAGGGATTTCTTCTTGGTTTGGTTCCATTGCTGGTGAACTAGTGTAATCTTTTGGGGTGTTAAAGAACTTTGTTTTGTCATACCACAGGAATTGTTTTTCTGGTTCCTTCTCATTTTTGAAACTTTGTCAGAGGAAAGATCTGGGACTCATGGGCTGCTGTTCAGACTTTTTTGTCCCACAGGGTGCTCCCTTGATGTGGTGTTCCTCCTTTTCCCCCAGAGATGGGACTTCCTGAGAGCTGAACTGCAGTGATTGTTATTTCTCTTCTGGAACTAGCCATCCAGTGGAGCTACCAAGCTCTGCGCTGGTACTGGGGGATTTTGGCACAATACTGTGATGTAAACCATATTCATGTCTCTCAGCTGTGGATAACAGCCCTTCCTCCAGTGGAGGGGGCAGGGGAGTAAAATGGACTCTGTGAGGGTCCTTAGCTTTAGTTTTGTTTATTACACTAATTTTGTGTTGATTGGCCTCCAGCCAGGAGGTGGCACTTTTTAAAGAACATCAGTTATGGTAGTGTAGGGAGGATCAGATGGTGGGTGGTGTCTTAGAGCTTCCAAGAGAATATGTCCTTTGTCTTTGGCCACCAGGATGGGTAGAGAAAGGCTAGAGTTAGGTGTGTCTGAACTCAGACTCTTCTTGGGTGAGGCTTGCTGGGCTGCTATGGGGTATGGGGGTGTCATTTTCAGGCCAATGGCGTTATGTTCCCAGGGGGATTATGGCTGCCTCTTCTGTGTCATACAGGTTCCCAGAGAAGTGGGGTAAAGACGGCAATTACAGGCCTCATCAATTACAGCTCTCCTGTAGTCCAAGAGGCCAGTCTCACTCCCACTGTGCCCCTACAACTGCACCAAGTTTATTTCCAGGCAACTGATGAGCAGGGCTGAGAACTTGCCCCAGGCCACCAACCTCCTGGCTGAGAAAGCAAACATAAGGCTCTCAGGTATCGCACTTCCCCGCCTGCCACGGGTAAGTGCGATACCGCCATTCTCTTCCCCATGGCAGGTGGGAAAGTGCGATACTGCCATTCTCTTGGCTTTCCTGGTATGCTCCTGCAGTAGTACTTGGAACAAAACTTCACAGTGTGTGTCTCCACACACTTGCTCTGAGTGGGAGCTGCAAGTTAGTCCTGCCTCCCATCCATGATTTTTTTTCCAACAAATTTTTTTAACTTAAAATAACCTCTAAATTATTATACTTAGAATGCAATTCAAATTTGTTAACTCTTCAAGCTTAATTTGGCTTCTGCCTACCTCTCTGACATTACCTTCCCCTTTTTCCCCTTTTCTCACAATACTTAAGCCACAGTGGCCCTGAGATATTAAAACAACAAAACAAGATCTATCCACTTCAAGGCTTCTCAAACCAGTTTGCTTTGCCTAGAATGTGCCTTCAAATGAGAACTAGCCCCATCTAACCTCCTCCAGATGGCATCCACCTTTTCTTATCTAACAAGTTACAACTTGTAATAGATTTGGGTAATTATCCACCAACAAAAATGTGTTCTACCTTCCAAAGTGTAGAGTCATCACAGGAAGCATTGCATTTCCCATCCTCTTTGCTGCTAATTAGGGCCATGTGCCTAGTTCTGGACATGGCAGTACGATCAGACATGCCATGTGCCACTTCAAGGTCTGGCTATTAAAACTTTTGCTCATGCTTTCTCATCCCCTCTCCACTGTCTGTAGGGATAGAATTAAGGTAACCCCAGGTGTCTTTGAAAACAACATATTGTAGATGTAAGAGACTCCATTAGAATGGGTACTCGGATAACTGAGTGGACAAGGGTGACCCCACTAACCTGTTCACCTAGCTAACAGTTTTACATAAATGTAACTAATCCCCTGTAAGCCAGCATACACGTCAAAGTAAAATTTTTGTGGCAGCTAGTCTACCCTTATGAATACAGAGAAGTATGGCGTTCAACAACTTACAAGGCAGACCAAGTGCACACAAATTTGGTAGTTCTAAAAGAGGTAGGAGAGCACAATGTTAGTAACATGGGTTGTTTGACACTCTATTTATGGAAGATATTAAAAAAACTAGCTTGGGCAAGAATAGCTGATTTTTAACCTGAAACAAAAGAGGAGAGAGCATCTAGAAATTTACATAGTAGGAAACAAGATTTACAAAGAACTAAAAACACAGGTTCATCAAAGGTTCTCATTAAGCAGAGGATCTCAGTTTTGCAAGGTTTAAGTTAAAAATTCTTCCCTTCCACTCAAGAGTAACGTTTCACATGGCCTCAAGGTAGCTGTCATAAAGAGACAGAGATGTGGAAGCAGAGAAATAAATAAGACTTAAGAAGTATGTCAAGGAGAAAATTTAAGTTGTAGTTACTGGCACCTCATACTGACTGGAGGCATCTAGCACTGATTGAAGCCTATTGTTTTTGAAAGAATTGTGTTTCCAAAAAATGATTAGCCTGAACCAAAAAAATCTTTGACTATTAAAGCCTTATAACAACTTTCCAGCTATTTAATGTGTATGCGTAACAAGTAAGGAGCTAAGAAATCTGTCAAAGAGGGCATACTCTTCAACATTCCTTGTTAGAAGTAGCTCTGGGCAAGAGGTAAACAATAGGTTCTTCCAAATAATTCAGATAAGATCTGAGTAAATGAGAGACCATCCCACACTGCCAGGGTGGGGACTTCTACAATGACTGCCAGTGAGAATACCAGCATTGCTATGGATGGGTAATTGCTGTGTATCTGGTATTCTTTAACACTTTGAAGTGAGTTTTAATTGCCATGCTTGCTCCACCTTGTAAAATGGACATGTGGGGTTGGAGGATGAAAATTAATGGCTTTAGTGGACACCACAAGATTATGAGAAGCCACTTTTATACCTATTTGAAAAAAACATGCATCTCCTGGATCTCCTGGACTTTGTACTAGATGCAGTGACTGGATTGGACTTTGAATTACTTCCTCGTGAATGGAATGCAGAGTGATATTCGGTGGGATGAGAGATAGATTGTGGAAGAGATAGCTAATTGTTCACTAAAAATGTATTTCCTCTTCCATATTATGGAGTTTTTTAAGGGAGGTACAAGGCAAATTTTTCCAGGCTTTCTTGTATGTACTTGTAGCTGGGATTGTGTGACCAGTTCTATTCAATGCAATATCAGTAGCTGAGACCTGAAGTCACTTACAACACTGGCCCATAAAATGTCCCTGGCAATCTTCTTTTTTTTTGTTTGTTTGTTTTTCATTCCAGTCAGTGAAACTGAAGACAACTTCCACAGTGATCTTGGAAGCCTTATTTAAAAGATAGCAGAGCCTCTTTAAGTTTATTTATGGAAGATTACATTTAGGAGTGTGATTCTGCTGACAAACACATCTGCCATCTATGTTACAAGGGCAACAGCTGAGTTTCTATTGTGTTAGAGTGATTATACAGATGTGAATCTATTTGATAAATATTACTTCTTTAGAGAGCATTCCTATTCAGATACCACCTATCTGAATGCCTGGACATATAGAAAATGCTTAGTACATTTTTTAATGACTCAATAAATGTATAATTTTTAAACAACCTCTTTGAGTTGTGACTTTCAACTTATTTCCTCTTCTAATATTTTACCAGTTAAAGTAGATTAACCATTTAGATATATTGTTACCTATCTAGACATATCCTATTTGTTATATAAACTGTCAGCTTGCTGTTTTTCTCTCAACTCACAATATACTAGATGTCTCTGTTTTGACCTTTAAAAATTTTTATTTCCTCTGGGTAGTTTCTCAGAACTGTTACGGTCACTCATTCACTCATACACACACACACACACACACACACACCACAGAGAAATAGAATTCCTGGAATTAGCAAGAAAAAAAAACCTCCTGGAATTACTAACTCATTCTTTTACTCTCTGAAGAAAATTAATGTAGTGTTAAGCTACTGATGACGTGACGGTCTCTCTTTTATTATGAAAAACATTGAAGGTTGTTGACCTCATTGTGACTGCAAGAATTTATTATTTGGTTCTTCACAAAAATATCTAGGTTCTTTCTCATGTCCACCACTCTTTTGGCTCAAGCAGACAATGATTTGGCCACAGGCACTGGAAAAAGGTTTTCCGTTTTTTCTCTAGCAGTGTTGGATTATGTGCATTTCTAGGGTCTAACTTTTTTGCTCTATGGGCTCAGAAAATTTCTAAGAATCAAAAATATAGAAAACTAACAATGCAATGCATTATTACATTAAGCACTGACTCATTTTAACTTGGTAAATTATGAGATTTATTTTTTATTGTAGCAAAAATACTCCTTTCAATGGAACTTCTATTTCAAGCCACGTACAAATTATCATGTCCTTATCACCAGAGTTTAAATGTTCAAAGTTGACTTTGTGGTCACATTCTTGTAATTCAAGTTTTCAAAAGAAGCAAATCTAAAGTTTGTAATGTTATTCAATGCTAAAATGAGGTTTATAATGAACAAATGGTATTTAGCCTTTAAATTAAGAAATGTACTTTCTTTTTTTCGCAGAAAAAGTATCATCAGACAAAGACTCATTCTTTGAACGTATTTTGTATGCATGTGTTTGTGGTCTATTTAAAGCTTTTCAGTGAATAAGAGATCTTCATTTTAGCACAACTCAACAAAAGCTCCCAAACTATGTACTTTAAAAACCTATTTCATGGAACAAAAATATTTCTTGTATATTGAGATAAATATCTTTTCAAGAAAAAAAAATATTTCCTTGGTAGGCCTGCAAAGGTAACAAAGTCATAGATCTACACGATAATTTGCTGAATGTGAATATCACAATTTTCAGCTATAGAAAATTTCTAGTGAAGTTCTGTGTAACACTTAACACCTAGTAGGTGACCAACTCATCCTAGTTTGCTTAGGACTGGCCATGATGGACTTAACATTCCCCTTGGTTTGACTGAACTTTAGACGGGGTTTCTCCAGACCCTTGGCCCTAAGACCCTTGGCTCTTTCTTAGAGCATTTATTTTGGAAAGTTTTCCATTGCAAATTATTTCTCTGCCTCTTAGAGATGGAAAAGTCTTTTACAACCCAGAAATGTCTTTCTCAAAGACCTGGGAGTTATCCCTTTGATATGTAATCATTAAGAAAGATGGCATCTCTATATTCCAGTTTCTGTGGAAGGATAGGAGCCTAATTTTTTAAAAGTAGCAAACACAGATGACTTAACATTGACCATCTATCCCCTAATATTTTACTGTACTTTTCCCACTATCTAACCCAAAATTTAAAAACCAAGCTACCTTTTGTTTTAGTGGAGTTGGGTTCAATCTCTCTCCTCTATTGCATAGTCTTAAATAAAGTCCTCCTTATTTAACTTTATCCGATATGTTTTTTCTTTGACAAGATGCTTCGAGAGACAGTATTAAGAGTCTAAATCCCTAGAACCTTCTGGGACAATTAGGCTTGTTTGTTTTGTTTGATTTTTTTTTTTTTTTTTTTTTTGCACAGTCCTGTAGCCTATTTATATGGTTCTGAAGCCTGCTGATCTCTCAAAAAAATTGTTGCCAAAGACCCTACCATTATGTGTAGTGGTCTGCATATTATTCTTCTGCTAAACAGAGTAAGTGCTTAATAAACATTTGTCCAATAAATAAATTGAGAGCATTGAAAACAATTATGAACACAAACTGATGCTATTGGAGCATTTGTCTTCATTATTAGATCAATGCAGAATATACAATGATCTTTGTTCATTTACTTATTCTCTTATTCATTCATTAATTTTATTCATTCTCTGCATTCAACAAATAGATTTTAGGCTCCCATTCTCAGCCTAACAGGTTTGCCCCTTGACCTTTAATAGTTTACAGACTTGAAGAAGATATAGCAATGAACGAAAAACAACAGCAGCAGCAACAACAATGGAACTCTCTCTCTGACACAAACATACACACAGACACACACACACAAACAGTTTAAGACTGTGGAAAGTCCTATGGTTAAAAGTCAGAGAATGATATCAGAGAATGTAAAGTAGGTGTTGACTATAGTTATCTATTTTTACTCTTTACAATATTTTAAAAGTCCTAAAACTTTTAAGAAGATTTGATATTTGTTTTCTATTGTAGTTTAGGACAGAATGTTTTAAATATCATGAGGTAGTTCAATATATTCTTGTCAACATAGCCAATTATTAAGAGGAAAGAACATGTAGATCCACTGAGGCCCTGACATTAGCTACCATAAGAAACATTTGCATGTGTTGGAAATAATTTGCGGTATCCCAAATTTTAAAGAAGTATTTAAATGTTAATAATGAATTTCAAATTTACGTTTTAGGATATGAAGATGAGTCCTTTGGGAGACGTTATCTTGTGAGCTAACAGACCTCACATAGCCAAACAGATGGAAATTTTGCTACTGACATCAGCTTTTCCTATCATTCTGGGAAACAAAATTGTTTTCTATTCCAAGTAATACAGGAGAAAGGATGATAAAGCTATGTCTGACTAAGAGCTGTGCGCAGGCATTGGATCACATGCCATTTCTATGTCTTTCTTTGGGCACAATGGAATGTGTGTGTGTGTGTGTGTGTGTGTGTGTGTGTTTTGGGGGGGGGTTGTGATATATATTTGACCTGTAGGGTACTATCTTTAAATGAACACATAGAGCTATTATGTGCTTGCTGTGACTTTTCAGGTGGAACTTAGTGTGCTTACAAATAACAAAAATAGTTTTCCAGTTATCTTATCCCTTTGTTGGTTATCCTGGCATGCTCTACTCAACCTCACAAAGATTCTTATGGGGTCACCAAGTGGGATTAGGTTAAAAATTTATGACACTTCAGCAGAGACATCAGTTAATAGGATACATGGTTTACAGCGTGCAAAATTTCTACATGCCTGAAGACTTGTTAGCCAAGTGATAGATCAGTCCAAGATTTGAATGTGAAATTTCTGCTTGTATTGGTTAAGACTACTTTAATTGCAAATAATAGGAAACAAAATACAAACTGGTATAATCAACAACCAAAAAAGAATTTATTAACTTATATAACTCAGTAGTCAAGATAAAGGATGCATATGTGACTTGGCACAGTGAGTATAAACTGCTAGGCATCTAATTTCTTTTCTGTCTCTTTGCTCCAACTTCTGTAGCACTAGCCAACTAGTGGTCTTTTTCGCTCCACATAGTGGCTCCTGGATCCTTTTTAATGATGACTGCTGTTCTGCACCTCATATTATCTCATCAGTTCATCCGGAGGAAGAAAAAAGCTATTTCTCAGTGGCCTGAGAACTGAACTGGATTCTGGGTCACCATTAAATAAAATACCAAAGCCATGGGGATGAGATAAATTGACCAGATTAAATTAATGTAATCTATTCTCTTCCAGGCTACCCAATAAGTATAGCAACTATACTGTAAGGATCTATAAACTCTCTCACCAAGAAAAATCAGGCTACTTTTGATAGGAGAATGAGGAAATGGATGCTTTACATTCTAAAGTTCAAAAGCGACCACTAAAAGTCTTTTATAATTTATGCAAAGACTGCTTAGCTATCAAATAATCTCTTTCAACATGACTCCTGGACATAGGAAAAAAAAAAATCCTTGTAATGTTTTCTCTCTCTCCCATTTACTTAGTTCTTTCCAGCAGAAACTCTAGCATTATTTTCCTGGGCTTACTGTATGTTTTCCTTTCACCCTGCTATTTCTCTTCTCTATCCAAATCTCTACAGCCTCTCAGCTCCTACTCACTTTACTATGCACATTAAACTAGTATTTCATTTATCCACATAGTAGCATTTATTTACTCAAACACAGCAATGTACCATAGACTATCAGGCAGAATTTCAATTGCCCATTATAACTGGACTCCATGTCATTATCTAAAGAAAATTATTTTCCCTTTCCTTGGAGAACCCAAATTGTCTCATCTTTTCTTCCAAAAAAAAAAAAAAAAAGATTATTTTTACTCAGTCGTGGAAAAATATTCCCTTTTCATAAGAATGAGCAAAATTATTCTGTAAAATGCTAAAAGAAAAAGGCGACATTGAATTTAACAGTCATATTCTATTATAGCACAACTAAATTATATCTTTGTTGAGAAGACTTGCAGAAAGCAGAAAGGTTTTGAGTTTCCAAATCATGCTAACTCTACTTCTCAATTTCCCTATTTTCAGAGAAGTTAATTAAAGGATAAGATAATTGTAGTGATAGCAAACACACATGTGCATCCACTATGTGTCACATAACGTCCAAACATATACTACTCTCTTTATTTCTCACAATAGTTCCATGAGATAGGTAATACTATTATCCACATTGGAAATGTAAGAGAACTATGTCACACAGAAGAAGCTAAGCAACTTGCCAAGGGGGCACAACTAACATGGCAGAGCTAGTCAGTTTAGCTTTAGAATCCATGTTTTTACTACCAACACTATATTACTATGAATTATTAAGTTTTTTGAGTTTGTGGTAAGTCAAAAGGTGACTTAGCTAAAATGATGAAACATAAGGTCAGAAAATTTATCTTACTCATTTTAAGCTAGATTAATTCCCAGAGGGGGCCTATTCAGGGACAATCTAAGACTTTTGTCTCCTATGAAAATTCTAGAGAATATCAACTAGCTCTTAGTACTGTTTTGTCTGTGAAACCTAAGATGAGAATGTGATATATGAGAACTAGATGAACTTTTAGATTCTTTAGCTCAATCTTGTGTCATTGTTATACAATGTCTTTGAGTCTCTCTTATAGCTTCAATTCATTCAGTGATAAAGATCTAAGTTTTGGTTAATAATTTTGGAGAAGAGATAGGAAATAAATGGAATTATCTTTTGATAATTCTTATTATTGATGAGATGTTAGTTAAAAGACACAAAATTTCAGTTAAGCAGTATAAATTCAGGAAATGTACAGCATGGTGTCGGTAGTTAATAACAATGTATTATATACTTGAAAATTGCTAATAGTGATTTTAAATATTTTACTACAAAAAAGTTTGTGAGGTTACTGTTGCCTTGTAGTATAGTTTGAAGTCAGGTAGCGTGGTGCCTCCAGCTTTGTTCTTTTGACTTAGGATTGTCTTGGAGATGCGGGCTCTTTTTTGGTTCCATATGAACTTCAAAGCAGTTTTTTCCAATTCTGTGAAGAAGCTCATTGGTAGCTTGATGGGGATGGCATTGAATGGTACTGATACCAAAACAGAGATATAGACCAATGGAACAGAACAGAGTCCTCAGAAATAATACCACACATCTACAGCCATCTGATCTTTGACAAACCTGAGAGAAACAAGAAATGGGGAAAGGATTCCCTATTTAATAAATAGTGCTGGGAAAATTGGCTAGCCATAAGTAGAAAGCTGAAACTGGATCCTTTCCTTACTCCTTATACGAAAATTAATTCAAGATGGATTAGAGACTTAAATGTTAGACCTAATACCATAAAAACCCTAGAGGAAAACCTAGGTAGTACCATTCAGGACATAGGCATGGGCAAAGACTTCATGTCTAAAACACCAAAAGCAACAGCAGCAAAAGCAAAAATTGACAAATGGGATCTCATTAAACTAAAGAGCTTCTGCACAGCAAAAGAAACTACCATCAGAGTGAACAGACAACCTACAGAATGGGAGAAAATTTTTGCAATCTACTCATCTGACAAAGGGCTAATATCCAGAACCTACAAAGAACTCAAACAAATTTACAAGAAAAAAACAAACAACCCCATCAAAAAGTGGGCAAAGGATATGAACAGACATTTCTCAAAAGAAGACATTCATACAGCCAACAGACACATGAAAAAATGCTCATCATCACTGGCCATCAGAGAAATGCAAATCAAAACCACAATGAGATACCATCTCACACCAGTTAGAATGGCGATCATTAAAAAGTCAGGAAACAACAGGTGCTGGAGAGGATGTGGAGAAATAGGAACACTTTTACACTGTTGGTGGGATTGTAAACTAGTTCAACCATTATGGAAAACAGTATGGCGATTCCTCAAGGATCTAGAACTAGATGTACCATATGACCCAGCCATCCCATTACTGGGTATATACCCAAAGGATTATAAATTATGCTGCTATAAAGACACATGCACACGTATGTTTATGGCGGCACTATTCACAATAGCAAAGACTTGGAATCAACCCAAATGTCCATCAGTGACAGACTGGATTAAGAAAATGTGGCACATATACACCATGGAATACTATGCAGCCATAAAAAAAGGATGAGTTTGTGTCCTTTGTAGGGACATGGATGCAGCTGGAAACCATCATTCTTAGCAAACTATCACAAGAACAGAAAACCAAACACCGCATGTTCTCACTCATAGGTGGGAACTGAACAATGAGATCACTTGGACTCGGGAAGGGGGACATCACACACCGGGGCCTATCATGGGGAGGGGGGAGGGGGGAGGGATTGCATTGGGAGTTATACCTGATGTAAATGACGAGTTGATGGGTGCAGCACACCAACATGGCACAAGTATACATATGTAACAAACCTGCATGTTATGCACATGTACTCTACAACTTAAAGTATAATAATAATAAATAAATTAAAAAATAAAAATAAAAAAAAGAAAAAAAAAATAAACAAAGGTCAAAAACCTTAAAAAAAAAAAAAAAAGTTTGTGAGATAACAGATATGTTAATTAGCTTGATATAGCCATTCCACAATGCATACATATAGAAACATATCATGCTGGACACAACATATAAAATTTTTGTCAATTATAAAATAATTCTTATAAACTCAACTGATAAAAGACCCAATAGAAAAAAATAGAAATAAATTAGCTTATGTTATATGTTATTTAGATTTTTTTCTATTCTTCTTTTTAAATAATATAAAATGTTCTGCTATTCAACATTTGAAGAACTTAGAAAAATGTAATTGGGTTTAGAAATCAAACTATTGGGTATACATAGAAAAGGATCAAGCTTAATAATTTTTATGGAATAACCATTTATATGAGGCACAGAAAATACTTAAGGTATACGTAAAATAAAATATCCTGTATTTTAATAGTTCTGAAACTAATTTTATATGGTAAAATAATCTATAAATAATAATATAGTAAAATAAGCTATGATTAATAAGCTATTAATAATGTAATTGTTTAAATGTTGATATTTCTCCTTTATTTGTATATTGGCTACCTTATTTGACAGGCATACTGTTTAAAGTTTTGGAGTTTTACTTTATATTCTAGGAGTAAATAATCCTATGTTGATAATGAAAAAAATTGAATTGCATCACGAATGTTTTCAGATGATTGGATTTATTTCATATTTCATAACTTTCAAGACTTTTACAGTTAAAAGTTGCTGCCTTCTATGGATTGAATGTGTCTCCCAAAGTTTATGGGTCAGAAACTTAATCCCTAATGCAACATCGGTAAGAGGTGGGACCTCTGAGAGGTGATTAGGCCATAAAGGCCCCACCCTCAATAATGGACAATGCCAATTATAAAAGGGCTTGAGGCTGCAAGTTCAATCTCTTGCCCTCTGTTGCATGCACATGCTTTCTTGCCCTTTTACCTTCTTCTATGGGATGACACAGTATGAAGGCCTTTGCAAAATGCTGGCATCTTGGACTTCCTAGCCTCTAGAACTATGATAAATATTTCTCTTTACAAATTACTCAGTAGGTGATATTATGTTATAGTAAAAGAAAACAGTCTAAGATACTGACACCATCTTTCCTATTAATTTTAAATTTGTGTGAGAAATGTCTCTGGTAACTAATCAACTGAAATCCTTCCTCATTTATCTACTTCAAAAATATACCTAACCAGCTGGGTATGGTGACTCATGCCTGTAATACTAACACTTTGGGAGATCATGGTGGAAGGATTGCTTGAGGTGAGGAGTGTGAGACTAGCCTGGGCAATATAGCAAGACCCCATCTCTAAAAAAAACATTAGCCAGGTGTGGTGGTGCATGCCTGTAACCCCAGCTGCTCAGGAGGCTGAGGCAAGAGGATCACTTGAGCTCAGAAGTTGAAGGCTGCAGTGACCTATGTTTGCCACTGTACTCCAGCCTGGGTGACAAAGCAAGAACTTGTCTCAAAAAAAAAAAAAAAAAGTCTATCTATCTATCTATCTTCAATCTAATGTATTAATAATACCCGTATGTTCACAAATGTAAAATATACCACACATTTTTGTCCCTTAAGCTTACTTACCACTTCTTAGAAACATTTATCTGCTCTACAACTAGTATTAAACCATGAGTCAAATAAACACATTTTAATTGTTCTGAGGACTGGAAGTAACTATTAAGCTTTATTTATATGTTAGCCCTTAGTACCCAATTCTGACACCTAAGGCTTTAATGTTAACATAGGCTGCTCAAGGTTCTCTCTTAATCATTTCACCTCGGCTTACTCACCCACATCAAAAACATTACATGATTAGTATTAAAGAAAAAACTTGGTAGATCCTATAACTTCTGAAAGTTATTTTCCCTCCTTTCACACAGCTGGCTGCCTATAGTAACTGGGCTGGTACCATGTCTCCTACTCATTGTCCTGTAAGGCTTAATAGAATGTTATTGTATTAGTAGGCGTCCCATGTCAGGGATATGGTTTCTGTAAAGGACAACTACAGCTGATTATTTCCGCCTTCCCAGTATTAACTCATCTCTCTGCCTTCACCTAGCAATCAGCAGACTTGCTGAAGATTCTTTTTTTGCCTGGCTGATTATGGACTACTCCCATCAACAAGGAAGAAGGGGGAAATAGCAAATTATGGTCCATATATTGTTTGGAGAAAAGGTATATATTAAGTTATTGATTTGTTGTTGTTAAAGAAAATTGATAAATGAAAAGAGAAAGTGATAGAAAAAGAGTGTCATGTGCACAGCATTTATATACAATCTCACTAGCTCTTTTTAGGAGTTTCAGTAAGATAGTATATACTACATTTTCATGGATATTGCTTGGCAAATGACAGACAACTTTTAAAAAATTAACTGCTTAGTACAGTACTTATCATTATCAATATTAATTTGAATGAGTAAGTCCTTACAACCTTATTAGGACTCCAGGGTAAGTGGTCTATCCATTTTATGAGCAAGGGTAAGAAATCTCACAAAATATATTTTATTAATATTTCATAATATGAGTGACTCACAACCTTCAAACATTGCACTGTTTAATAAATGACCTTCATAGGTCATTTAGTAAGTAGTACTTGAGGTATGCTTGGGTTGCAAGGAATGAAATGTGTGACATCAGTCTGGCACAACATATCCTGTAAAATCAGAGTGTAACTTTCATTTTTTCATTCAACTTTCATTGAGTGAATAATGCAATTTCAATTGAGCACTGACTTGGAGACACAGAGAACTAAGGTTTTATTACCAGCTCCATCACTGACATACAGTGAACCATTAGGAAAAAATAACTTTTCTGCTCTGAACATCAGAATTCCCTTCTTTAAAATAAAAACAAATTTGGTGGCTCAGAAAATGATGTTGGATTTGTCAAATGTAGGTATGTTCAATATTCTACACCATTTGAGTTAACGAAATTCATGATGTTCATAATACAAAGAAATAGCAAATCTGTATACATGTGCATAGTAATAATAATGATGATGAAAATAAATAACTGCATAGGAAATTACATCAGCCAGTGTAGCCATATTTATGTAGCCTGTTGTCTTATGCTGTGAGTGTGGAAAAGCAAAATCATCTCTCCCCTATGAGAGCATGCCTGGCACCCAAATTAGCCCTCTACAATGTGATCATGCTCAAACTTGGCGCTTGTAGTGAGTAGCATCGTTCAGTGTTTGTATGACTGTGTATTCACAGGTTTACATTACTATATATGTGTCAGGGTCATGGTAGATCTCCAAGCTGTGGTTAAAGTGGATATATATAAAACAAGGCAGAAGTGAGTCCAACTGGAGGAGAAAGAGTGGAGTGAAACAAGGCAAGGAAAGGAACAATTTCTACCAAAAATAAAATGATTCAAAACCAGCCTTCAAACCCTTCAGGAAATTCTGGTGAGAAAAGAAGATAAACAGGAGGCTAGAGAGATGGATATCCAGACACAATAGGGAGTAAGTTGGACTGTAGCTTGATGTTTCTGCTGATGTACTAGGGTAAGAAGCATTTGAATTCAAAGACAAGTACAACTGAAAATGGGGAAATGGAGACTTTTTAACGAAGTCTTTAACTAAAGGGGTGGGGGTTTTAACCAGGTGTAAGGTGACTCTCAGTTGTATAGGTAGGTGTAAGAAAGTGAGGGTGGCTATTCTGAGCAACGGGAATCAAGACAGGGACCATGAGGGAATGTCAGTTATTGCAAATACAGTGACATTTCCAGGTATTAGTGTCTTTTAGTGTTCAGATATCCTAAAAACATAGATTTACATGATTTTAACCCATTAGACAAAGCTATATTTTAAAATACATATTATCATTAACTAAGTCTGAAAGACTAAAAAAAACCATCAAAATGCAATCAGAAAAGAAGTACTGACATGTCACTAATTAAATGAAATGTCACAAGTCAGAAAAGAGAGTAATAAAAAAAAATGCCAGAAAATGTTCATATATATACACATAAAGGAAATTTTGTTTGCTCTATAAATAAGGGTAGACATAATTGGATTAACTACTTTTTTGATAGGAATGATTCATTTGAAACATAGATCATAAAAAATTATAAAGGAATTTAGACAAGTTAAGAAGTTGAACATAAAAATCACTCATTTCATATGTATCTCTTGAGTACCTACTATGTTCCAGTCACTATTCTAATCATTGGGGTATATAAACAAGAACATAGACATAGCCCCTGTCCTCATGTGCCTTACATTACAATGGAAAGAGAGAAACAGTAATATATTAAATAACTTTAATAATAAATAAAAAATATTTAAAAAATAAAAAGCAAAGAAAATCTTTAAAACTAGAACTGTATTTATGAATAATAATAATGAATTTCTATTTGAAAATCATTAATAAATTAGCCATTCAAGAAAACATTAGTGGATTTGTTTATTCATACTTTAACCAATTAATTACAAAGGAATTCTGGGAAGACAGTAGCATGCTCACTCATCCCTGACTCCTTCTTCCTCCAATCTTCCATGTTTTATGGAATAATATAACAAAGGAGGGCATAAAAGCCACTCTCAGGTGAAATCATTCATCTCCCCTGAGCATTATAGGTAAGAAAGTAGGCACCGGATTTTTATTACCTTTGGTGCTCAGTGAGAGTGAAGGGACCAGATATTTTTAAGCGAAATTGCCATTTTTTTTCTTTTACTTGCAAGTGCACTTCAATGAAGAACATAGTGACTACTAGTACAGTTGGAAGCTACTACCTTAATTTGTGCTAAGGCACTAGCAATTCTACACATCACTGCTTCTGCACCACCCATGCCAAAGTCAACCCAGTGCATTCATGAGATTCAAAAAAAAAAAAAAAAAAGAAAAGAAATTCAACAGCATTACTCAATACTTTGAATATTTCAGTGTCCCTTGTACTTGCTACCAAACATTCACATAAAACAAGATCTTTGTGGCTGCTTAGTCAGTGCTGAAATCAAATGAATAGAAGCAAATGAGCTAGACCAGCCACATCTGCAGATTTATCCATTTGTAAGGTAAAAAGTCCAGTTCTGCAAACAAGATATTATCTCACTCTTCATGTTTGCAACATCATCTTTAATTCAACAAGATACAACAACATTAGAAATTGGCACTGCTGTGAATGCTTTTACTAATTTTTCATCAATAGACATTGAGTAATATCAATAGTCTAAGGTTTTATTAAACTCCAGCTATTGTATGTTCTTCTACAGCAAATGCAATATGATATAAATGCTGCAGGATGTTTCAGCAGCTTCTCTGTGTCTTAGTTTGAAAAGCTGTAACACATGATTCTGGCTGTTAAAGACTTCAATCCAGCTATGAATAAGATATTTAATTATTTTTTACATTAACCTTTGAATGTTTGGTTTCAAAATGACACTGCAATATAATTGGCAGTACAAAACTATTTAAAAAGATTCTGTTCCAAAAGATACAACAAAGAAAAGTGTTAGCATATGTAAAGATGATGGAAATAGCACTTGTCATAGTATTAGTTACAGTTGCACCCAGGTTCTTTGGAGTAGATTCCTCTCTTTCATGAATCAAATGACCCTTTGATATGAAAGTTTTACTTAGTATCCTAGGTGTAGACAGTGCAGCTGCACATGGATAAACATTTTACCATTTTTTGTAGGCCAATAATCATTCTGTAAATATAGGAGAAACGTTCCCTCTATTTCAGAATAAACTATGATTACATTTTAAAATAATAACAGTTTTAGATGAAATCTAAAACTAGAAATTAAAAAAAAATTTAAGATATAATGTAAGTAAAAACATGTTGACCTTTTTTATGCTTCTATGTAGACAAAGAAGAATTTCAGGATTTCAAAGTAACGTTTGTTAGATGATTATGAGTTTATAAGATTACTAGGATATAACCAGTGATAGTAACAGAACAGCAGAAGTGCTGTTTCAAAACTGAGTTAATTTATGAAAATACAAATATTTATGTGTCAATGTTAGATTTAAGTAAGTATAAGAACATGCAGGCACATATTTTATTAGCATAAGCCATGACATCCTATATGGCATATACTTTCTAGAAAGCCTACTCTATACCTGGTCAAGACTTAAAGTAAAATGGCAAATAATGTCTTATTGCTATTTAAATTCTTTTGGCCTTGGAGAATTCCTGAAATGGTCTTGGGAACTTCCAGGGGTTCCCTTGATAATACTTTAAAAACTATCGTCCTACTGGATAAATGGGGGTGGCTCATGAGTAAATTTTGCTAAATCATAGAACAATTTTAACAAGTGATAAATTCATATTGACTAACTAACTAAAAATTGAACTACATTAATCTTAAATACAAATAAATATTTTTTTCAAGGAAAAATTTTGATTCCGATAACTATATTTCTATACACTTGTGAGTGTGTATTTGATTTACAAGAAGAGAAAGTTTTGGCAATTTTACTTTATTTTATAAAACTAACATTAATTTAATTAAATATTTTTTGCAAAACAGTAAATGATTAACTTTATGAAAGTGATTTTATCATGTAAAGTCCATATCTGCTACTGACAAGGATTCTAAAAGATTTTCTAAGGTAGCATCAGCAGACTCCACAAGCACCAGATCTTAAGAATATTAATTCCAAAATTTCAAAAAGTATTTTTTCATATTCAACGGTAATTAAAACGATAGAGTCAGAATGAAAGCAAGATACTTTCAGATGTAACATCATAATCACTGAATGGTTAAGCCATGAACATTCTGGTTTGCAAGGAACCTTACTTGTTGGGATTCATAAAAGATACTGCAAAATAGTATTCTGTTCTCATGCTGCTAATAAAGACATACCTAAGACTGGGTAATTTATAAAGGAAAGAGATTTAATTGACTCACAGTTCAGCATGGCTGGGGAGGCCTCACAATCATGGCGGAAGCTGAAGGAAAAGCAAAGTCATATCTTACTTGGCAGCAGGCAAGAGAGCATGTGCAGGAGAACTGCCCTTTATAAAACCACCAGATCTTGTGCGACTTACTCACAAGATCTTACTCACAAAAACAGCACAGGAAAAACCCACCCTTGTGATCCAATTACTCCCCACTGGGTCCCTCTCATGAAACGTGGGGATTATGGGAGCTACAATTCAAGATAAGATTTGGGCGGTGGGGCGGGGCGGTGGGGCGGGGCAGTGGGGGCGGGGACACAGCCAATGCATATGGCTGTGCTTCCACAGGCTGAAGAAGTCTCAAGATCTCTCTAACATTTCCCCATCCTCCCTGTCTCTCAATACTCTGTCTCTCCCAAAGTACAGGCTGAAGTAATTTTCAGAAGTTCCCTTGCTTGCCTAAAGTTTGGACCCAGCAAAGAAGGAAACAATTACCTCTGATCCCTTCCCTCAGTTTTCATTAACTAAACTCATATGACAAGAAGAAAGACTGAAGTCTGTCAATGCACCTGGACAAACTTTTATCACAAACCGTTATCTGCTCCTCAAGCCCAACAGACTTTGTCCTAGGCCATTGTATGTTCTCCAAGTCCATTGATTCCCCTAAAAATAATTTACTACCACCCTAATATTGTCCACACTTCCCCACCTCCCTTTACTCTAGGAAGAAGGGTATATAAGCATCTTAGCCCACTGGGATAGGAGACAATTACACTGTGTGATTCTTCCCTGTGCACAGTAATGAATTTGTATACCATTTCTCCTATTAATCTACCTTTTATGAGTTGATTTTTCCATGCCACTTCAGGGCAAAGTGGAAGGTTTCCACTGGCACCTACACAATTGTCTAATTCAACTGTGTATCAAATACCTACAGCTTCTCTGACAAGTTTAGTCTTTGTTTAAATGTCCCTTAATCCATGGAGAATATATAATACTCTAGATTGCCGTTTTTTTAATGTGGCACTTTTGCCAGAAGTTCATCCTTCTATAGAATGTCTGCTTTTTATGCTCATTTATGTACATTTTTACTAGTTTGATCCCTAATCCAGATTGAGACAATCCAGTTCAGTCAGTAACTAGTTATGTAATCTGTGAAAGTCACCTCAATAATCTAGCTACAGTGTTTTATATGAAATGCTTGTATTCTATTATCCTCAGGATTTCTTTGTTTGTCCTTGCTCTAAAATTTGGCAGATCTCTATTGCACACACATACGTGAATTCATGCCAGATGTGTGATCTTATGTTATCTTACTAATCCTTGGGATCTCAATTTCCTTTTTTCTTAGTTGTTAAAAATAATATCTACTTTATTTTTCAAGAGATTATTTGGAAAAAGTAAACATTATACAAAAGAACATATTTGATAAGCCAGGAGTATGCTATACATAGGCAATTAAAATAATAATTGATTAAAAATATAATTAATATGAGAAATTAGTAAAAGGAAGTAGTATATTAGCAATTAGAATAAACAATTTTAAATAAAAATTAATATTATAGGAAATGAGTAAACAAATAATCAGCAGCATAAATAATTATTTTGTTAGTCCAAAGTATACTACATTTATTGGCATATAACATAATAGAATTTGGTGAATTTCTGCCTCTAGTACATAACAGACTGAACCTTTACCGGATAACAACTATAAAATTTCGAGGAAAATAAACCACAGAATTCTACTAGCCAGTTCCAGAGAAGAGATAAAAGCAGACATATATTGGAGGGCAGTTGAAATTTGGAAGAAACGACTGTGATGGATTAATTTTCCTGTTTTTATGATTTCATACTGAGGCTAACCACAGTCACAAGTGCAAGGTGGGGAAGGACAGTTAAAATACTTAGAGAAAAATGACTGCCCTTCTGTCCAAATAACCAAAAGACAGAGCCCAGGGCACCCATGACCCCTAGAAAATGAGAAAGAATTCCTGAAGCAGAGAAAATCAGAGAAGGGGAGTGGTAATTTCTCTGTAAAAACTCTACTGAAATCTCTATTTGGCCCCAGAACCATGCATACGTGAGGCAATTCAAAATAGTTGCAGCTAAGGATAAAGGACTGAAATGAGATCTGAAATACTACCCTGCAGGAGAAACAGAATTTGCAGTGTCAATCTAACCAAATTGACTGTCTGTTAAAACAAACATATCAACTTTAATGGTGACTTATGTTTACAACTTTGAGAAGGCTAGTGAACTACAAGTAGAATAAATACAAATAAAATGCCTCCACGTGAAAAAAAAATCTGCTAAAACACCAAAGTGGAAGAAAAAATGTTGGAAAAAGTCAGGAAAAATAGTCTGACACAAATATGCTTCAAGAATGAAGGTGAAATAAAGGAATTTTGGGTTAACAAAAACAAAATAAACAACAAACAACAAATCACCAGCAGATATGCACTTCAAGGAAGGTCTTCAAGCTGAAAGACACTAGCGGTAAGCATAAATCTTAAATGAATGAAAAACATTAGAAATGACAAATGTTTCAGTGTATATAAAGGACACTTTTCCTGGCTAACACGGTGAAACCCCGTCTCTACTAAAAAATACAAAAAACCAGCTGGGTGAGGTGGCGGCGCCTGTAGTCCCAGCTACTCGGGAGGCTAAGGCAGGAGAATGGCGTGAACCCGGGAGGCGGAGCTTGCAGTGAGCTGAGATCCGGCCACTGCACGCCAGCCTGGGCGACAGAGCGAGACTCCATCTCAAAAAAAAAAAAAAAAAAAAAAAAAAAAGAAAGGGCCCCTTATTTTAATTTCTTTAATTACAAAGGTTTAAAACAAAAGTTACAACACTGTTCTGCGAGGCATAGAATGCATGGTGGTATAATAAATATGATAAGTATATATATAAAAAGAAGGGTCTGGGTGATAAATTGCCACACTCTCTTCTAAAGTTTCTGTATTTACTCATAAAATTTTAACTTATAAACCATAAAAATTAGACATTATTTAATACCACACCACCTACTAAAAATAAAGTAACAGTGTTACAGTAAAAAAAAAATAAAATAAAATTGAATGTGAAAAATATTCAGATAATCCATAAGTAGATAGAAAAGGGCCAATAAAAACAAAAAATAGAGAGGATGAAATAGAATACAAATAATTAACAAGGGTGATATATATATATACACACACACACATATTTCAAGATCAACAAAATTGATAATCATCTAACTAGACTGAAGAAATAAAAAATAAAAAGCTTCTTTTTAGTTAATATACTTGTTTGAACCAGGACCATAGTGACAGTGAAACAATTTGTTAATACTTAAAATGTATACAACAAATAGTAAATTGTGCTGTATATAAATTTTAAAATATTAATCAGAATGTGGGGGAGATTCAAAATCAAATACAAACTCTAGAAATGAACCTGATTGTATCACCAATGATTAACAACCATAGTGAAGGGAATATGGAAGAAAAGACTGACCTAAGAAACTTGAGTAACAGTATTTGGACTTCACATTTAAGGTTAAAGTTTGCACAGAGACATTGTACCATACAGAGTAAATTTGTTTCTGACACATATGGATTAGCAACTTTAAAATTACGTATAAACTAGAGTTGTGAAAATAAGTAAGTATATTGTAAATAATAAAAATCAGGTGTATTACTACAAGCGAAAGAAGTTACAAAAAAGGGAAGGGTGAAAGCTTGAATGAACCTTGTGTCTTGGGGTAGGAATCAGAATTATCAGTGTGAACTGATTGTTTTTTTAAAAATAGAGAGAACTGGAGACAGTAATAAATATAAATCTTTGTGTAAGTATCTATGCATACATGAGCTCTGTTCACTGAGAAGAACTATAAGCTGTGGATTAGCATATTTAACACAAACTTGGGTTCTCAATATTATTATTCAATAAAAAATGCAAGAAGATGTGGTTGATTTCAGGGATGGCACAGGAAAAATAAAAGATGAGCCTAAACCATGTTTTGGTGCCAGAAAGTAATGAAGTGCTCAAAAAAGGATGGAACCATGCTGAAAGAACACAGGAAGCAAGCTGAAGGAGCTCCCAATAGCCAAATCTACAACAATCTCACAATGATATAACTAATGATAGCTCTGTTTTATAATTCATAAAATAAAAATAATTCATGAATACACATGCATATAAAAAATTATATATGGAAAGATGGGGCAGTTATTCCTTGCAGAAGAATTCTAATTAATAAATATATAAAGAATGAAGAAAATAGAAAGAACACCACACTAGTAATTTTTGCAGGAAGGATATACTGATGGGTGCTGAAATTAATGGGTAAAAGTTGAAAGTGAAATTGGATGGTTGCATAGTCTCAAAGTATCTCCTCCAAGATAGTCATTACCTACGTAGAGAAAACAACTTTTCAGTGACAGACCCAACAAACACCTTCTTAACCAAATGATCATAGTTAACATCACAAGTAATAAGATATATTGATATCATGTACTCCTTGGTATATTGCACTGAGAAGGAAATCTCATTTATTATTCTTGCCAAAAATTCATAACTTCAATTTAATCATGAAATAATGTTGGATAAACACAAATGAAGGACATTCTACAGAGCAACTGAGGAGTTGTCATCAAAATTGCCAATGTCATAAAGCATAAAGAAGACTGGCACTGTCACTCATTGGAGGAGACAAAGATAAGAGGCTGAAAATACAGACAATGGCCATACCATATTTAAAAATAGAACTCTGACCCACAGTCTGCAGCCACCAGTCCAGGAAGCCAACTCATTACCTTCGGTAACCAGTTCAGCAACTCAAATTATTATTTATAGCTAACAATCTGGGCAGCCAAACAATAGCCCCTACAGAAATTAGCCCTAAAAAGCCAGAATTTAATAACTGACAGCTTCTCTAATTTTCCCTTACTTCCAACTTAGAGTAACCGGAAAAAGCTGTAACCTTTACTTGTTCTCATTTGGGTGATTTTCATTTATTTCCACAAAGGAAACTTAACAACTGAATGCAATATGGGATTTTGGGATTCTATTAGTGTAAAAACTAATGAAGTACAAGTAAAGTCTCTAGTTTAGTTAATACTATTTTAGCAATCTTATCATCTTAATTTTGATAAGTATAACTTGATCACAAAAAGTGTTAAAATTAAAGGAAGTTCTGTGAAGGGTCTTCAGGAACTCTCAGTACTATTTTGGCAACTTTTCCGTATGGTTAATATTATTGCAAAATAAAATGTAAAATTATAAACTACAAAAAACAAAGGAGAAAATATTTGCAAAGTTGGAGTAGGCAAAGATTTCCTAAACAGGGTATAAAAAGCACATAGACCACAGATAGTTAAGTTTGACTTTATCATAATTATTTTTCTCTTTGAAAAACATAGTTAAGCAAAAACATACCAAAGACTGAGAATGAATATTTGCAATATGTATATCTTGCAAGATATACATCTTGCAAAGATGTATAAAAGAAGATAAAAGAATGACTATGTACACATGAGAAGACACTTAACATCATTAGTCATCAAGGAAATGAAGATAGAAATGAGATAAATCTATGAACACATTAGAATGGTTCAAATTGAAAAGGCTAAAAATACCAAGTGTTGGTGAGGAAGTGGAGGAACACTTGTACTCTGATGGTCAGAATGTAAAATTAAATAACTACTCTGTAAAACAATTTAGCACTGTCTAAAAATTTTGAAGACATAGCTAACATATAGCTCAGCCATGTTACTCTTAAATATTTATCCAGTAGAATTGAAAACCTATGTTCATAGAAATACTTATGCATGCATTTTCATAGATTTATTCATAATAGATCCAAACTAGAAATAACCCAAATGTCAATCAGCAGATGCATAGATTAAATAATATGAAGAAGAATGAAAAAAGTACTGGTACATGATAACCACATGGATGATTCTCAAAAATCATTAAGCTGAGTGACTAAAGCCAGACATAAAATAGTACATACTGCATAATTCTGTTTACCTAAATACAAACTCCTTTATACTGATCAGTGATTGTTTGGGTTGGAGGTGGAGGAAGAATTGTCTACAAAGGGGCATGAAAAATCTTTAGGGGATGATTGAAATGTTTTGCTTTTTGATTGTATTGGTGGTTTCATGGGTGTGTATATCTGTCAAAACTAATTTAATTGTACACTTTAAATAGATGCAGTTTATTTTACCTAAAATATACTTCAATAAATTTAACAAAAATAAATGGAATATAATTTAAAATTTGAAGGAACCTCAGAAATCATTTAGTTGTCTTCCCTGATATTATAGAAAAGGGAAGACTAAGTCCAAAAAGGTTAAATTAGTTACACATAGTTTTATATCTAATGAGGAGGGGAACATAGGTTAGAATCAAGATCTTTTGCTTCCCAATCTGAATTGCATTAACTACATAAATATGTATGTGCAAATATATATATATATATATGTATAATAGAAAACTTAGAGTACTATGTGATATTCTACACAGCATTGCCTCCTTTTGTTTAAATTCTGAAAGTGACTTATTCTTAAATATGGACTGACTGAACGCGATACTTTGTCTTCCTGCCAGAAGGGGCAAGGGAAGGCCACTGGGTTCTCAGAACATATTGGTTTGCCTGGCTTTTCCAGAAATGATTGGAATTTCTATTTGGATGTATTTCCAGGACCTGGAAATGTTTTCAATAAGCCATGAGGAGTTTTGGCTCAATCTCCTGTTCAGTTCATGCCTGTTGGGCTTCACAGAACACTCAATCTACAACATGTGCTAGAAACCTGGACAAGGCTAAGATTGAAAACGTACGCTGTCTATTATCTGCCACTTTGCTTTTCTTTCATTCAGTGGTCCATTTCCACCTGCCTGGGAAAGTCAACTTCTAAGCAGCAGCAGAGATGGTAGGCCACAGTTAACCCTTCCCAGGTCTGCAACTGGTTCTCACTCCCTACCTCCTCTCCAGCATGTCTGAGCTAATCTTGGATTCATCATCTTGTCATTTGCCATGCTCTGCTCAAAAGGAGAAGTGTCTGAATATTATTTTACATGGCACACTTCAGTATTTGTCTAGAACAACAAAAACGTTCAATTCAGTTCAAACACTTGGCAGGAGCTGTGAAAGGTGCTCAAGGTTACTAAGCACTCCAGGGGCTCAGAGTCTTGTGAGAGAGACAGATGCAGTAGCTAAGCCTTTCCACTGCATGCATAGAGATATTTGTTGGGTGTTCACACAGGATATTCTTTTCTCCTTGTCAGACTGAATAAAACACAACAGAGGGAATCTGGCCAAGAAAAATCTAAGCTTTATCTTAAAAAATAGAAAAGGGCAATGTACAAGTATGAACTTTTGGGGTTGTAAGTTTCCTTATTTGTGAAGTGAATGTTTGGATAACCTTGAAACTAGTCCTACCATTCTGTTTATCTTGTTAAATAGCCTGATAGGATGGGTCACCTCTGAAGTCCAACTCTGAGAAATTACTTCATGTTTATAAGCCCCAGACACTGTCATCCTTTCTGGACTCTGGGAATCTAACAAGGAGTCAGTTCCCCTAATAATTTTTTTCTCTCTCCCCGCACGTGGCTATGTCCATTCTCCAATGTTTGGCTCATCCTGCTCGGCCTTTTTACAAAGATGCAGATGTTTCTTAAAAGTGGCAAAAAGATCAAAGAGACTTTTTGTGCCTGATGTGCTGGAATGGGACTGAGTTCTACTTAATCTGATTTGAACATATTAAATAAAACTAGAAACTGGTGGTTTGTAAGAGGTTGCTGGTGAAGTATGGAGCTTCATAGGTCAAAATTGTAGCACACAAAAAGCCAGATTTCATTGTCTTTTTCTTTTGAATCATAATTAGAGATAAGAAACAAAATGAATGCTGCTACACATTATGACTGGTTTTTTTTTTTTTTTTTTTTTAGAATATTAGTGCTTTTGCAATTAATTAGCACAAGTCTATGGACTATTGCTTGCTCCTTTTTTATGACCAAAGAGGAATATTCTTAACAAGTATAATGGTGGCTTAAAGCAAAACTGAATATACAAACATAAAATGATCATTTCTTTCATACAAAACTTGGAGTAGGAACTAAGGAAACAAATAGAAACATTTACACTATTCCTACTCTCACAGATGACACATGCTAAAAAGGAACATAAAACACTCATGTAACTGCCATACAAATAAATCCCACAAATTTATACAAGAGTTTATGGTGTTTGAAGAGGAACAGTTCAAATCCAGTTGAGTTAATTTAATCTTTCGTGTACTTAAACTACCTCTAGTCATATTTTCTTCACACCCTAAGTATTTCTTTTGTACTTAGTACCAAGTCCCAGAGTTGGTGGTAAGTGATGATTAGTAACCCTGCATAAGGTTTTAAATGATAATTAATGTATTTGCAGATATGACTTGTCTTGAGTGTGATTGAATTTTAATGCTATAGAAATCTAGGAGAATGATACTACTGGTATAATAACAGGAAAAGGTGATGTATATGTTGTAGGTCCTTGAACCTCATCCTAACATCGTTTCAATTAAACCATTATATTTAAAGATAACAGCAGTGTATCTTTGAGTTAGATGAGCTCTTTGAATGTGTTCTAAGATAAATATTACTTGGGTGGTGAAATAATCTGTACACCAAAACACCATCACATGCAATTTGCCTATATAACAAACTGCATAGGTACCCCGAACCTAAGATAAAAGTTTTAAAAAGTTAAAAATGGAAGCTCTAGAAGATTTATTACTATCTGTTATTTGAATATCTTTCTCTGAAATTTCTGTTGCCATTGAGCCGTCATTTCCCTACAACTGGTACTCGCTGAATTAGTACAATAGGAAATACTTCCACACAGAGTAGGATTACAGACCAGCCTGAGAGGCATCTGGTAAGCAGACTGAATGGAGTCACACCAGTATGAAAAGAAATGTTGAATTTTAAAATATCAGAAAAATACAAATAACTGAGGAAAAAGAACCCAACAACCTGCGAGCTGGATTCAGATTCTCTCAGATCATACTTTTCTTCTACAGTCTAAAATTATCTTAGACACCAAGAAACCTCATGTGCTTATTTTCAGTTATAAAATTCTATGATCCTATACAATCTCACTATCAATTTGGCTAAAATTGATTTATTTTGCCACTGAATAAAAGTCCTATATTTGAGAAAAACAGATATTATCATATATATATATATATAATCGAATGGTCAGGCTCTCAGGTGAATATCTAGTGAGGCTCTGGATAACCTTATACATATATACATGCAAAAGACTCCAAAATAGTTTGCAGGAGGTAAGATGGGGAGGTAAGCATTTAATTTCCATTTTTAATATTATTTTCACCTCCTCAAATATTCTTTCTTATCTTTTTTTTTTAAATGACTCTCACCTCTTTTCATTATTTGGAATGAAGATGTTTCTCTTATTAAGCAATTGTGTTTACAGTTCAGTTCTTCTAGGAGCAAAGACTTTCCAAATATTGTAATAAATTACTCAGATACTGTGATGATATTTCTTTAAAAATTGTGTTATTTGTAAATCTTCAGCAAGAATGATGTATAATGAATAGTTAAGCAGTGTGTGATAAAGTTATTAAAACATAAAACTTATAACTCCAGCAAATTCATATTTCTCCCATACATTTTATTTTGCAGTGAACATACTTTTACTCTAACATGGCTTACTTTAGCATAAAATTCTATGATCTATATTTAGCATGGTATTCCTATTTTGCACTTTATCAAGGGAGTTTATTTGTTGAGATAACAAAGGTCCTTATTTTATCATAAAATAAAGATTGCCATAGACTTTAGAAATGAGTTAATCAACAATAAAAGAGAAAGCTCTAGAATAGTAATACTCATACCCTTTAGAGGGGACAGTGGAGAGGCCACCCAGCTGAGAGAGAGGTTTGTATTGGCTGATACTGAACAGAAGGTTCTGGCTCTGTAGGACTCCTGTCATTAACCTCCCACATATCCCTTTTAAGAAGTTTGTCATCTTACTGAAAGATGACACCCACCCTGTTGTAACTGCTTTAAACTCCAAAGGTCTCTTTATCAGTGAAAGTTATTGCAGCTGCTACACAGGTGACCTCCAGGCATAGTCCAATTCACTAAGCCCACAGGGTGGCATTAAGAAATTGTAGTTTAATTGGTGATATGGTAACATTTGTGACTTAAAAGTCTGAAAGTCACTTACTTTTTTTTCTCACTTTGTCTTAAGAAAACAAGAAACATATTATGCATCTGAATATAAATGAAAAACTTGTATCTTTATCTCTTCCTTTATTGGGAGATTATTGAATTTCATAAGCCTTATGCAGAGCAAAGCTTTGAGGACAGAATGCCTGGATAAAATCCTGGCGTTGATACTTACTAGCTATACATCCTTGAGCAAATTAACCACCTTTGTTTCTCAGTTGCTTCAACTATAAAATGGGAATAATCACAGTACCTAACTCTTGTAAGTATTCTGATGGTTAAATGAGAAAAAAAAAAAAAAAAACTTTAGATTAATACTGTACTAATACCAAATGTATTATTTTTAATACACTATCATACATTTTTTCTGTTATCATACTAAGAAATTTTCCACTTCTCAATGCCCAAGCTTATGACATAGTTCATCAAGGGAGGACAGGCCCAAGTTCTTATAACTCTTTCATTTTCTCTTAGTTTTTCCTGTTTAATATTATCCTAAGTGCTACACTGCTTTGACTATGAAGAAAACCCATCTTATTCTATTTGTTTGCTTAAATTACATAACAGCATTTGCATTATCATGAAGTTCTCCAGAAAAGTCCATTGTTGATACTCGTAAATTTTAGCAAAAGGGTGAGCTAGGAAAACAACAATATTTAGAGATAAGAATGTTTGGGACAGTGTTTTGACATTTGGAACAAACTTACTTTATTCTTTTTGGTTGCTTAAGCTACATAAGTAGCATTTACATTTCACAGATGTTTTCTGGGAAATAGTATTGTTCAAACATTTAAATTTTAGCAAATGTGTGAACTGGAACATTCATGTTTTTTGAGCTAAGCATATCAAAGTCAGTCTGAAATTCTTTTCTTTACAGAGACGATAATGGATTTTAATGAAAATGAAGTTTTGCTTTGCTAAGCACTGGAGTTAGTTAGGGCATAATATTGGATTACAGAGAGAGTTTACATGGCCAGAAGCAAACACAGGTGAAAAGAATAAACGTCATTCCATAGCTCAAGAGTGAAGAAAAAAAATTCCAAAGGTAGCACAGGGGCAAATGTCCCAGGATACAGTAGAAATAGTTATTTGGAGCCCGTATGCATACATCAAGTGATCTGGTTCAGGAAAAAACAGAAGAAGTAAAAGAAACTAAGCATGAAAATAGTTGCTTTGTAACAACAAAAAAATAAATATGTATAGTGTACCTTCTTATAACAATAAAAAAAAAGCTAAACAAGTCATCGTGGACTATATAAATATTTTCAGTTGTATGCTTTTTAGATCTTTATAAAAATGATAGAATTGGTAACAACTGATAAAGCTTTTCTAATAAAAATTAGGCTATTAGATTCTTAAACTCTTTTTATTAACTCAACTTACCTGCTATAATCAAGCAACTCATTGCTGTCTATTGTGAAGTATAAGATATATAAATATTATTGTAGAGTAAGTAATCCTATGTTGATATTTATAGCAACAAAAAATGCTACAGAGGAAGTAGTTTAGAATCATTCTGAGTTTTGCAGTCTTCCCAAGTTTGATTTTATAGATCGGATTTCAAAATGCCACACTGGGATGGAGTACAAAAGTGATGCAGCAGAATAAATATTTTTGGTTGCTACTATTTTTTCATAATACCTTTAGTGATGTCTTAGAGAAATATGAGATCAGTCCAAAAGCAGTACAGAACTGAACCTGGGAATATAACACTGTGATTTGCTTTGCTTCTTCATTCTTAATTAAATAATGCTAACATAGTCATTGTATTAGTCAAGGTTCACTACAGAAACAGAATGAATATGAGAGAGATATATGTATACCTTATACACTATTCAAAACAATAAGATTAAGAATTATATTTTTAATTTTCTTTCCGACATGTTTGCTGAATGTTTTACCATTTAGGGTATTGTGGGGAAATTTATTATAATTAATAAAGGTTCCAATTACTCTTGATTTCTCTTCACATGTTTGATTATATATCATCCATTCCTTTCTCAGACTTCCTTTGAACTGTGCTGAATGTGTGATATCTGACAGGGTAAGCTGATATTCATGCTAACAGATCTCAGCTGATGTTCCATAGTCATTATTATGAGTGACAACTGTTACAAGTCATATTTTAAAAAATTAGGAGATATTAAGGAAAGACTATAAACATAAATATTAAATTTTATATGTTGTCTGTCATGTTTAAATTATAGTGAAATAATCTAATTATTCCTACTTTAAATATAGAATTTAAAGAGATTGCTGTTGAGTGTTGAGAGGGATTTTCTATACGAATATTCCAGATAAAAAACATTTACTTAGTAAGTTCAGGGACTATACACAGTACTCAAGGTAATAATTTCTGTCCTTAATAAGTTTTATGTATGACATTTGAACCTCCAGATTTAGACTATTTGGCTTTAGAATCAGTTATATTGTATCCAAATAAACAAGGCCCAGAAAATGACTAACATGGGAGACTCATTTCATTTTCAGACTCCCAAAGTTGGAATATTAAATATTTATGATATGTTCAAATTATCCCTTACTCTCACTTAATTTGTTCTCTCCACATGTAGGACTAGCTGCTTATACAACTGACAAAGTTGTCATGATGTGTTACAACCACAGGTTCTTTTTAGTGTTATTAGCTATTTCTTTTTTTCCCTGACAAAGTGCAGCAGATGCCATTTTAATAAAGGAGAAAGACATGTCAGGGTAGATGGGGCAAAAGGGAAAAGGTATGGAAAATGTGTCAATATAGTTGATGGTTGAAGGTCACAGGGGTAATGAGATAGAATGCACCTGGAGGCCTTTGTTTTATAATCAGAAAAGCTGGGACATCCATGCCACCTCTGATTGTACTTTCTCCACTTGCTTTGACGCATATAGTAATTGAGAAACCAATTCCAGTCTCCTGGTTGATTAGTGTTTGTAATTTATGTAATTTTATTAATTACCCATGATCAGAATAAGGGACCTACTTTGCTCTTTTAAACATTTTGATTTTAAACACTTCTTTTGACTTTTCCCAAGAATCTGTTACTTACTGTCCCAATGATCTCCATATTGCTCTTGTAAAAATTATCAGTTATTTAGTGGATTAAAACAACATGATTTCCTCATAGCTTTGGAAGTCGAAAGTGTAAATTTGAGATATCAGTAGGACGTGTTCCCTTAGGAGGCTTAAAGGAGGAATCCATTTCCTTGCATTTTTAGGTTTCTAGAGGTTGCCTGCATTCCTTAGCTCATAACTCCTTGCTCAGATCCCTCCACCTAACTGTCCTGCTCATATTTCCTGCTACTTACTCAAATTCTCCTTTCTTTCTTTTTTTTTTTTTTTTTTTTTGAGACGGAGTCTCGCTCTGTCCCCCATGCTGGAGTGCAGTGGCCGGATCTCAGCTCACTGCAAGCTCCGCCTCTCGGGTTTACGCCATTCTCCTGCCTCAGCCTCCCGAGTAGCTGGGACTACAGGCGCCCACCACCTCGCCCGGCTAGTTTTTTGTATTTTTTAGTAGAGACGGGGTTTCACCGTGTTAGCCAAGATGGTCTCGATCTCCTGACCTCGTGATCCGCCCGTCTCGGCCTCCCAAAGTGCTGGTTCTTTCTTTCTTATAAGGACCTTTACGCTGGGCTCTCCTGGACAATCCAGGATACTGTCCCCATCTCAAGATCCTTAATCACATCTGCAACATGCCTTTTAACATGTAAGGTAACATATTAAAGGTTTCCAGAGATTTAGGACATGGACATCTTCAGGGGGTCATTATTCAGCCTGCTACAGGAATAAAAGATCTTGGGATGTTATCTTATGTGAAAGAGAAACTGAAATAATAGGGATTACAGAAGGTTTTATGAAATTACACTCCTAGTTAGTGGAAGAGGAGAGGCTAATTATAATCCAGAGTTCTGGACCCTTAGCTATTGGAGTTCTGATTCACATGGAGCTGAATCAGGATTGTGCCATGTAGGACCTTCCACTTTGATTACATTTCTAACAAGTATACACCAGGTTGTCTATGACAATACCTCAATTCTGATGCTCCATAGTTGTCCCTAAGAGGTACGAGCAGTTTAAGCAACGCACCTCCCTTAGCACTGAGGCAACTACAATAATATCAATAAATTGCATTCCTTGGATCGGAATTGCAAGTTTCACTCAATGACATGATAATATCTCATTGCTGATGTACTACATTAAAAACTATCTAGACAATCAAGTAACTTTGTTTCTGTTAGGTGACATGTGGACACTCCCTTGGAACAATTAGGGATAAAAGTTTGGGCTAACAATTACTAAGAGCAATACAAAGATAATACAAGGGTCCTCATCATTTAAATATTCATTATCCATGTCTTTCCAATTAGAAGAGTTATAGTTGATGAAGGGCATCACCATGGAAAAATATTTACAAGCAAACTTATTCTTTATAAAATTAACTCCCCAATTCAGAACCAAGTAGTAATACCTATGCCTTACTTATCATTTCACTAATTTTTGGTTATTATGAACACCAAATAATACAATGCAAATACAATAAAAATCAGTTACAAATGAAAATGCTTTTTGCAATGTTGTATCGGAGAATTCATCAAACCATAGGCAAAACCACTGACAAATTAGAATCAGCATAGACTGCTTAATACTAAATAAGAGGAAATAACAAGAATGATGATGACAGAATTTTGCAAAGATAATGATTTGATAATCAGATAGTTAAAAGAAGCCGTTGGGGAAACTGATGAGGATATCAAATATTTTTGCACTCTTTATGATCCTGTTGTAAAGGTGAATTATAAAATGAAGGATGTTGTCATTCAGAGTTTTGATACAACATGTGACTGATTTCATTTTTATTTTTGCATATTCTAAGTATTAGGTTAGAATTTCAATTATATTTTGAATGTTATTAAATATAAAAGAAACCTCATATTAATATAGTTTACCTTAAGGTAAAATATCACTTGCTCTCTTAAAATTAATTTCTTCCTTATTTTAAGCAATTTACATAGTTTTCTTCCTACTACAAATGACCCTCAGAGAACAATGACTTTCTGTATTTCAGGGTCTATAGTCCACCTTTAGTGGGCAGGAAAGTAATTGAGGGTTTTCTAGTCCCAACTGTCAGCATCTGGTTGTAAAACACAACTTAAGGCTGACAGCTTTTTGGCAGTTTGTAGGCAACGTTTTGAAGTAGTAAACAGGAAAAGACCACTGCCAGATGGTTAATTGGGCTTCCTGGGATGATAGTATTCTAAAAAGATTTCTTAAGGGTCTTGCTGGGGCGGGGGGAAAAAATATTTCTTTTCAGGGAGCAAAGAGACCTCTGATGGTGCTGCTGGGAGCCGGAGAAACTCCTCCCAGACCTCTGAGATGAGGTAGTGTGTGTGGCCACTTCTGACCAGCAGTCACTGTCACCAGCATCATGAGCATGATGAAAGACAGCTGAGCCAGAGGAGTCCTGGATCATGCTGGAGTCTCCTAGAGGCCCAGAGAGGCAGAGTCCAGAGAAGTTTGTTTTGACAAAATTCAAGAGGAAAGCTAAAAAGACAGTCAACGAAAATATCTTTTGTTTGTATAAGACTCAGGCTATTAAATTGTTTATGTACCCTAGGTTAAACTGTTCATGTACCTATGTTAATTGTTTAGTAAATAATTGTCTGAAGTAACCCAGAATATTTTTAAATTCCTCCCAAGTAGGTTCTTTTATTGTTCACTGGATTCCCTAGGTAAAAATAATTTTAGATATAATAAAATGGAAATAGTTGAATTGGGTGAAAGCAGTTAATGATTTGGAGTTATTTTTGGTAATGTTCTATCAGGAAGTATTTTTTAAAAAGTACGTTGACCAGGAAGGTTTGAAGAATTGGTGACTGAATAGAAACTTGCTCTATCTTGAGTGCGTTTATAAAGTTTTGTAAAACATTTTGTATTATTTATCTCAATCTCTCTTCCTCTTTGTCTTTATCTGTGTCTCTATGTCTCCTCTTACGTTGTCTCTCTCACCATCTTTCTCTTTTCTCTTCCACCCTCTCTGTTGCTGTCTCTTTGTCTCTATTTCTCTCCTACATCCTCTTTCTCTTATTTTCTCTTTTCCTCTTTCTCTCACTGTATCTGTCTCTCTTTTTGCTTATCTCTCCCCATAAACATGTGTGTAGTTTGTTTATTTAAGTTTCTGCTCCCCTGATAACTTGTGACTTCCCCAAAGGCAGGGGCTGTGGCCTATTTGTGACTGAATTGCAAGTCTCTTGATGTTTAAAAAGCAGATTAAACAAATCAGTGAATTTTAATAACTTAGTATCATAGTTCCACAAGTAGCTTTATTTCTCTTTCTCAATATCTCGATTCATTCACTGTTTCTCAAATTATAAACCCGCAAATTGTGAAAACTGGAATGTAGTTCTAATTCTAGGAATTTAGGAATGTTTCCGTCTCATATAGAAGGGAATAAGGTGGTGTTTTATTATTATTTCCAGATTTATGATGTTTAATTTTAATTGATTATATACAGATTGTATGAAAGAAAGAAGAAATAATATTTGGGTGCCTAAGGTTCGTGCTACTATAAAATGCTAGGTGATAACAGCAGCTACAATTTACTATAATTTCCTGAGTGTCTATTGTTTATTAGGCTTCTAGCTAGACATTTCACATGTAATCTTTTCATCAGATACGCAAAATACCTGTAGCCCCCTCCCCTTATTTTTAACAGAGAAAAAAAATAAGCTTAGTAAATTTTCTCACCTAACAAGAGAAAAAAGCCTGTAAATGGCAAAAACCCAGAATTTAAACTTAGGCAGTCACACTCTGAGGCATTCTGGTATGTCCTGAGTCTTTTATCTTCTTTCAAAAGATATGCTGTATTTGGGATATCAGAGTGTGAGGGGATAGGGACCATTCATTGGCTGCTTCTATCTAATTTAGGGTTTATACATATAGTCCTCTTTTACTAAACACTTCACCTTTGTGAATTCTGATTAAAGTACAATCTGTGGACACTGTTAACCACAAGTTATTACTGACTCCGTTGTGGAGTGATGTAGTAGGTTTGCACTAACATTAACTGCAGAAAGTCTCTAGGCACAGATGACTGAGTCATTCCCCTCGCCCCCTTAATTAGGCCTTTACATGTGCTTCTCTGGCCTGCCCTACCTCTCTGTTCAGAGAGGACGTTACCCACATATTATGTTATGTTTAGCTTTTATCTGACAGAATAAAAAGAGCCAAGTAATTCTAACAAACACAGAGACCACTATGTTTGCATTATATGTGACCATTGTTTGAGTCTATATAGAGACTTTTCTTTGTTAGATATAATTTGAACTTACATGCCACACTCTTCTGTTCTTATCTACGATTCATGTGACTACAGATGGTCAGTCTGTGGATCTTTTGGAGATGCAGGATCTAAGTGTTACTGAGTACTATAGGCTTAATACTGATGACTGTGGCCTTACTGGTTTTGTTAAAGCAAAATTTTGGGAGACATATCAAGGGACTGTTGAAGTAGCTGCTTCATAAACATAATGTATTTGCCCCATAATACTTTTTCCAAAAATATGAGCTTATAAATGGAGAAGACATATCAATGTTTATATCAATTCCATCAGGCAGGTGGAAGCTAAGTATCATCTGTAAAATTACCATCTGTGTCTCAGCTGTGTGCTGAGTGTTGTATTTACAAACAGTGTCTCCGTTGGCATCACACTTCCACACACTGCTTCTGTTTCCCTCTTCACAGGTCCGTTGATAAATCTAGATGCCGAATGAGGGATGAAGCTAGTTATAAGCAAAATTAATAACAGCAGTAGATTGGCAAGGCTCGAGATTTAGGTTTTCATTTGAAAGTTGCCAATAATTAGATATGCCACATAGCTAGTTCTTGAATGGTTTACTTAATTTCTCTGAACATTAGTATTCTCAGAGAATCTAAAAATGGGAGGCTCACATAATTGGCAGATTAGTTTTAACTTTGACATTCAATAGTTCTACTGACAAATGGCAATGAAACACCAGTGATTTCTTATCAAAACCCAGAGGCTTCAGAGAGATTTAGAACTTCATTCGGTGGTGAAGAGAGTGGAGGGAGCAAACTATCAAAACTGGAATCTAAAGAGCGAGGGAACAGGACATTTCTCCATGCTCTATAACTGTCTTGCAATCCCTGTCATCACTGACTTTTTTCCTTTCCCTTGCCTTTATTTCCCATCCAATCTGCTGCTCCAAACTCACCTTTCTACCACTGATTCAACCCCAATCAGGGTTTATAGAAGCAGGTTTTTGTAATAATTCAACTGGAATACAGTGATAAACATCCAACTAGTATTTACATTTCAGTCTCTCACAACTTTAATGTATTTTACAACTTTCTTCTAGATTAGGAATCCTGAAACACAATCTGTTCATGTCACTGTCCTATACCAATATCAAACCAAATAAAAGCAAGAGTGAACAGCTACTGAAAACAGAATTAAAGCAAACTTAAACCATATACCCTTATGATTTGGCTCAAATCTTATTTCCCAGAACTAATTCCCATTAACTTTCACAGAGTTTGTTCTAAAAAACTGTCTCTATGAAGTTTCCTGTTGATGTAATTTGATGTGATTGGCATTTCTGTTGTTTCTGAGAAAGTTTCAGAAACGGCTTTTCAACTAAGTCTTCTAAAATCTCTGTAAACCAACTCATACCCATCTCTCAAGGTTAGGCTCAAATATTACCACATTCCGAAATCCCATGATAGCACTCACATCTGAGAAAACTATCTTCATTTAATATTTCATAGCATACTCATATCTCTAGATCTCTCTTTCGGCATTTAGTGATTGATAGGTAGATATAAAGACAGAAACATTTACATATTTTTCATACTAAATCTGAGTATCATTCTTTTCCTAATTATATATTACCTTAAAATAGTAACTGACCATAAATGTTTGATGAGTAAATAATTACAGACAATTTATCATGAACTCATACCATATTATGATCCTGAATAAGAAGGAATAGAACTCGGAAATAAAAGTCAGAAGGGTTATATTAGAATTATTGGAAATGACATTTGCAAAAGCATATTTTAAATTCCATTTTTTTATTTGGTGGACATACCATTCAACTAATTTTGAAATTTCAACTAACTCTAAATGAGTTTTGATATTTTCATCCAAATAATTTATAGCTGAAAAAATTGCAGATTGCTGCTTTCATTTGCTGGTAATGGATTTTGTTGATAATTCTGAATTCAATTTTTCACCATTGTTGCAGGTTTAGTAATGTCAACCAGGTGTATGCTGACCACAAATACTATTTTTAAGTAAGAAATCTCTCCTGACTTCAAGCTAGATATGTTATCACTCTGCCTTGGATTCCTTTATTTTTCTCCAATTATATTAATACATTCTGCATCAAGTTATAAAACATTATGTTCCTGTCTTCTTTATGTTTGTTCCATATTTATTTTTTTCCACCTACAAACCTAAAATTTTTCTTTGCACAGAGTAAGACATAATAGTAATGATTACAACAACAATAGCTGGCTTGAATCATATTTCTTTAAAACAAGCTTATTTTCCTGTTTTCTTAAGGCTTTAAGACCTTGAATAGCTGCTAGAATTTGAGAACTTCCCTTTGCTGCTCAAATGATCATTTCATCACTATTTATCTAATTTTGTAGGTGAATTATCTTTTTCCTTTGTCTTCAGGTAGCTTCTCTATTTTATATCACATGCTCTCTCTCTCTCTCTCTCTCTCTCTCTATATATATATATATATATATATCAAATTGCCTATTTTGTTTATAGCATGGCATGCTGATTTGATTTTCCAGTTGATACAGCTTATAAATTATCCCATGGAAGTTCATGCATTATGGTTGTATTCTATTTTGATGTTGCTTTGAATGTAAATAATGAATTTCCGCTACTTTTGGTGATAATTTTTTTAATGTACAGAATACACATATCTTTAAATAGTTAACTCTTGGGTTTTCAAAATTTGTGATCATGTCTCTCACCTTAAAAGATTTTTTAAAATCACCCTTTGGAAGGAAAGATTATAATTTACACGGGTTGAGACAAAGGGAGTATATCAGATGGTGTTTGTTTGAGCACACCAGTAACTACATTTCCTCCAATGGTGATTCATTTTTTTCCTAAGGCAATTTATTTTTACTTCTTTGCAATTAAAATTTTCATTTCATGAGAACAATAAAAATGTATACCAAGCAAAGTAAATTATTCTCTTTATAATTCACTCAGAGATGCAGTACTGCATTTGGGTCAGAATTTTGATAGGGAGGAGTAAATTTACAGACTTCCACTTGGTCTTTCTACCACTTTAGCCCTTATTTAGCCAATGAGACAGGAAACCAGTTTTTAGATTCTATTTCCATTGCTGAGTCCATTTATTTCAACTTCAATAGAAAACTAATACCAATATATACTGAAAATATTTATCTAAGATATTCCCAAAAGTCTGTGGAGTTAATTACATAAGATGACTATGAACTTATAAGAGTAATAACCATCCTGTGTGTCTATTGATTAACAGGATCCAGTATATGACAGACTCAGACTGAAGCTCCATTTATCACTAAGCTAACTTCCATATGAAATGTAGTACTATGTTGTTTCCTCAAATTATCATTGATTCAGAGCTAGTGTCCTTAATGTCTGGTCATTACTTTTCAGTTTTGTATTGTTGAAGTAACAAGTCACCATAAATTCAGTGACTTAAAACAACACAAATTTATTATCTTACACTTCTGTAAGTTAGAAGTCTGATATAGATCTCACTAGGCTGAAAGAAAGGTGTCATCAGAGCTAGAAGAGAATATTTTTCACTGCCTATTTCAGCTATAGAGGCTGCCCCATTCCTTGACTACTGGATCCCTTCCTTCATCTTCATAGACAGCAACATTGCATCCCTCTGTTCCTTCTTCCCACTCACATCTCTCTCTAACTCTGACTCCCTATTCTGTCTCTCACTTCTACTTTTAAGAACTCTCGTAATTACATTGGATTCATCTAGAACGTATATAGATGAATAGAATGAATGCATAAATGAATATACACAGAAACATCTTCCTATTTGAAATTCAGATAATTAGCAGTCTTAATTCCATCTGCAACTTTACTTCCATTTTGCCATGTGATATGGTTTGGATCTGTGGCCCCACCCAAATCTCATGCTGAAATGTAATCACTAATGTTGGATGTGAGACCTGTTGGGATGTGATTGGATCATAGGGGTAGTCTTTCCTGAATGGTTTAGTACCATCATTTTAGCACTGCACTTGTGATAGTGAGTTCTCATAAGATCTGGTCATTTAAAAGTATGTGGAACCTCCCCTGTTCCTCTCTTGATCATGCTCTGGCTATGTGATGTGCCTGCTCCCCCTACAGATTCTGCCAGGATTGGAAGTTTTCTGCAGCCTCCCCCGAAGACAAGCAGATGATAGCATCATGCTTCTTATAATATCTGCAGAACTGTGAACCAACTAAACCTCTTTTCTTTATAAATTATTCAGTCTCAGACATTTCTTTACAGCAATGCAAGAACAGCTTAATACAGAAAATTGGTACTGAGGAGGGGGACATTGTTATAAAACCTGAAAATGGGAAAGCAATTTTGGAACTGGGTAATAAGCAGACATTGAAAGAGTTTGGAGGGCTCAGAAGAAGATAGAAAGATGAAATAAAGCTTTGAATTTTTTAGAGGCTGGGTAAATAGTTGTGACCAAAATTTCAACAGTGATACAATGAAGTTCCAGCTAAAGAGACTTGGAAATGAGGAACTCAGATGGAAATGAGGAACTCAGGAACTGGAGAAAAGGTCACTTTTGTTATTCCTTAGCAAAGAACTTGACTGCATTGTGCTGCTGCCCTAGAGATCTATGAAAATTTGAACTGATGATTTGGGGTATCTGATGCAGCAAAGCATTCAAGTAGTGGCCTGAGAGATTCTAACAGCCCTTGCTCTTCTGCAGGAACACAGAAATAACTTAAAATTAGAACTTATATTTAAAAGGAAAGCAGAATATAAAAGCTTGAAAAATTTGCAGCCTGGCTATGTGGCAGAGGAAAACAAAAAACCAACTTTTTTTGGGAGAAAAATTTAAGCAGGCTGTGGAGCTACCACTTGCTAAGAAATTTGCATAACTAAGAGGAAGCCAAGTGCTATAATCCAGGACAATGGGAAAACTGCCTCAAAAGCATTTCAGAGACTTTGGCAGCCCCTCTCATCACAGGCCCTAAGGCCTAGGAAGAAAGAATGGTTTTATGGACTGGACCCAGGGCTTTGCTGCCTTGCACACCCTCAGGACACTGCTCCCCATATTCCAGCCACTCTAGCTCCAGTCTCTGCTCAAAGGGGCCCAAGCACCGCTCAGTCTATAGCTCTAGAGGGCACAGCTACCATAAGCCAGCTTCCGCATTGTGTTAAGCCTGCAGGTGCAAAGAAGAATAAGTCTTGTCACCCTCCACCTAGATTTCAGAGGTTATATGAGAAAGTCTGAGTGCCAAAGCAGAAGCCTGTTGCAGGGATGGAAGCCTCGCAAAGGACATCTACTGGGGCAGTGTGGAGGGAAAATGTGTGGTTGGAGGTCTCACAGAGAGTCCCCACTGGGACACTGCCTAGTGGAGCTGTGGAAAGAGGGCTACCATCCTGCAGACCCCAGAATGGTGGGTACACTGGAAGCTTGCATGCTCAATGTTAAGTGTAGGTGCTCAACAACCTGTGAGAGCAGCTTCTAGGGCTAAACCCTGCAAAGCCACATGGGCAGAGCTGCCCAAGGCCTTAGGAGTCTACCCCTTGTAACACTATGCCCTAGATGTAGGACATGGAATTACATTATTTTGGAGATTTAAGATTTAATGCCCTGCTAGGTTTCAAACTTGTCTGCAGTCTGGTAGCCCCTTTCTTTCAGCTGATTTCTTCCTTTTGGAATGTATTTACCCAATGTCTATAATTTCATTGCATCTTGGAAATAACTAACTTGTTTTTTTAATTTTATAAGCTCATAGGTGGAAGAGCTAGGGTTGTCTCAGATGAGACTTTGGACTTTGGAGTTAATGCTGTAATGAATTAAGAATTGGGGGGACTGTTGCAAAGGCATAAGTGTATTTTGCAGGGTGAGAAAACATGAGATGTGGGATGAGTCAGGGAGAGAATGATATAGTTTAGATCTATGTCCCCACACATATCTCATTTTTAAATGTTATCCCTAATGTTGCAGGTAGGAGCTTAAGTGGGAGGTGATTTGATCATGGCGGTGGTTTCTCATGAATGGTTTAGTATCATCCTCTTAGCACTATCCTCACAAAAGTGAGTTTTTCCCAGCTCTAGTTGTTTAAAAGTTTGACACCTTCCCTCTTTCTCTCTTGCTCCTGCTCTAGCCATGTGATGTACCTGCTCCCCCTTTGCCTTTTGCTATAATTAGAAATTTCCTGCTTCTTGTACAGCCTGTGGAACCAAGGGCCAATTAAACCTCTTCTTTATAAATTGCCCAGTCTGAGGTATTTCTCTATAGCATGAAACAATGGACTAATACACCATGTAAACTAACACAGTCAAAGGTTCCATAGATTAGGACAAGAATGTGTTTTGGGGAATTATTAGTCTGAGATTCCACAACATGATGGTCTTATTGTATAGTCCTCTCTTATGGAGACTAGACTCCCCTTCTGTAAATAACTCTTAACTGGGTGGGAACTCATGACTTTAGATGATAGTGGCTCAAATAAGGTATCTGCTTACCATGCCTAGGGATTTGGGGTTATATAGATGATGTAACATCTGTTGGTTATATAGATAGTATATCATCTATAAGCTAAACCTTGCTTAGCTTACTGTAAAGAAGAAAACTATTCTTAGATTCCTATATGTGAAAATACTCTTAATTTCTACTCCATCCATTATGCTTATTGCAAATGTTGGTGCTTGCACTGTTTCTGGGGGTTAGTCACTGTCACCTGGACTCCGTTGCTTCAGAATTCCATCGCCCTTATTCAGTTCAGGGAGTCCATTTCAATAGCAGCATCTCTTGCCATCATTCCTAGACTACAGATGACAGCCATCGTGAAGATATTATGGATGATATCTCTTTTGTTATTATTTAATTGCTTAATGCCTTAGGGAAAAGAGTGTACATTTAGGTCTTCCTGGTTAATATGACATAGGAGACAGGCAGGACTTGTTTTCAGATCACAATCCTGCTAGACAAAACAGAATCTGATCCAGACAGATGAAGTGAAAAAACTGGCGAGAATAACATATGATGACAAAAGCAATTTGTAGCATCCCTCATTGGCAAAAGATGTTCCCACCAGCACTATGATATTTACAATTCCATGGCAAAACCAGGTATTTACCACCCATTTCATGGCAATGATTGAAAAGTTACAGCACCTTTCCTAGAAAGTTCTAAATAATCCTCCCCTCAATGTGCATTGACCTGCCCTTTACTATGCATGTACTTGAAAATGGATTTTACTGAGTATAGATACAATTGCCAATAACGCTTACAGTGCTGAATCTGGGATTAGTATCTATGAGTTAGCCATGCTTTCCAAGGAGCAGTATTGTTTCATAAAATATTGCTGTATAATGCCACTGCCTCATTCTTGAATTATTTCCTAGGCAAAGCCGGGAACGTTCTCAGGCTAAGCCCCAATTTTGAGGCTTTACCTGTCCTGCATCATCTGGTGACCACAAACGGACAAAGATGAGTGAGTGACTAACAGGACTACGAAACAGTGGTGATCAGTGGCAAAATGGTGAGACAGTGGCGATCAGCAGAAAGGTGATGAGACGGAGGAGATGGCTGTGATTAGTGGTGAGATAGCAAGACAGTGACAATCAGCAGAGAGATGGCAAGACATCTGAGATGGTAGCAATCACTAATTGGTGGAGAGGCAAGACAACAAGAAACAGTGAAAAACAGCAAGGCAGTGAGAAGCAGCAACTGACAGTTGATGAGATAGCAAGAGGAGACAAGAGGTGGCAACTGGTGAGAGTTAGTGAGACAATAATTGGTGAGACAGAGAGCTGGAAGGTGGCAACTGTTGCTATGACAACCAAAGTTGCAGAGCTATAACAGTAAAGAGCTGTTGGGAGTCTGAGGCGGGCAGATCACGAGGTCAGGAGATAAAGACCATCCCAGCTAACACAGTGAAACCTTGTCTCTACTAAATATACAAAAACAACAACAAAAACAAATTAGCCGGGTGTGGTGGCTGACACCTGTAGTACCAGCTACTGGGGAGGATGAGGCAGGAGAATGGCATGAAACCAGGAGGCAGAGCTTGCAGTGAGCCAAGATCACGCCACTGCACTCCAGCCTGGGCAACACAGTGAGACTCTGTCTCAAAAAAAAAAAAAAAAAAAAAAAAAAAAGAGCTGTTAACATGAAAAAGTTTTCACACTAGCCAAATCCTCTTAAAAGTCGTATCTTTCCTGACAGGTGGTGGGGCTGAGTGGCTGAGTGGATGGGTGAGTGACCACAGTTCTACTTCATGTGAGAACTACTTCTCTGGCTGGCTGGTTACAAGACTGTGCACTGATCTCCTCATAATAGCAAAGCCTGCCCAAGCCAGGGAAACCTAGGGAGGAGACCTTCACCTAAGCCCCAAGTTAGAGAACAGTAACGCCATTTTGACGCCTTGCAGATGGGTAAGTGCCCTCTCGACCTCCCCCAGGATTGAGTGAGCCAGATAATGAGGCCTTTGGCTAAGTAGTCTATTCAATGTCCCCTGGCATTTGGGTGCCTTAGACAAAAATACACTTGAACAACGTCATCCTTGTCACCCCTTCTCTCAATCCTTCCCCCTCTAACGCCAATTTATTTTTCTGTTGGCCATTTTATTTTCTGCTATAAAGTGTATGTTTTGTTTGAAGGAATTTTGCTTTAGCTCCCTGCTAACCGTAGTTGGGCAATTATTTAAGGCAGGATATTTGATGGTAAGAGATCTCCTATTGCTTTGACTCTGGGACACCAGAGTCATGGTATTCTCTTTCCCAAATCAGGCCTTTGGGGATCAGAGTTGGCCACCTGCCAGATACCCCAGGATTTTCAGCATTTGGTGTGGGGACACTCGTTGGTTGATAACAGTTACTTCTTGTTTTCAGCCTTTGGTATTTTTGGCTGTCCCCAGATGCTCTGGGGTTTTTGGCATTGGCATTTCCTCTAAGATTGTGGGTTGGAGACCCACTCTAGGGGAATCCTGGTCTTGGGTTTTCTTGATTTCTGCTCTAAAATTATCATTTTCCATAACAGCATTTTCTTTTCTTATTGTCACTTTATTTACATGTTTCCTTCTATACTTAGTTTAATAAAAATACTTTTCTTATATTTTCACTTTCATAATGCCTTAATACATATACTTTCTTTGCAGAAAATGAAAATCTAAAAGGGAAAAATAGCAAGGGCCCAGTTGATTTCCCTCTAGCTAGACTTAAAATCTTTCTGTGTCCAGTAAAAAATAATGAGCATCCTGGAGGACTCACTACTAGGGTATCTTGTAGGCTAATGAAACAAATTCAAATCTCATTAGAACAAAACAAAACAAGAAAAAAAAAAAAAACTCATTTTCTACTGTGACACTGTTTATGTTCAATACAAATGAGAAAACCAAAACATTTGGCTTAAAAATGATAGTTTATGTTATAATATTTTATAATTGAATTTATTCTGTAAAAAATAGAAAACAAAAATAGAAAAAAGTCCCTTAGATATGGGCTCTTATGGCCTTTTAATGGCTCATGTTACTGCCTGGCACCAAGAAGCCACACTTAAGAGATCTCCTATATGCTCCCCCTAAAAGGCCTACACCCCCACCATCATCTCCCCAGTCCCCCAATTCTAACAGATAACCTGCCAGTTATCTAATGAAGGATTCCACCCGAAAGTCATCAAGCGCCCCTGCCCTTTATCCAACTGGCCACAGCCTACAGCCACTTCTTCCTGATAAAGTAAACCTGACCAGTAGCACCAGAAATGTGGCCCCATATCAGCCTCTAAAATCAAACCTGTGTTCATTTCAGGAGATATTTAATAAAAATAAACACATAGAGAACATGTGTCATTTTTCTATGTGCGATTTGGCTTTTATAGAAGGAAAATTTGGCCAGTTTTCAAAGGATCCAAAAATGTTTACAGAGAAATTTGTTGAATTGACCATATTCTTTCATTTAACTTCTCATGACTTGCAAGTATTGTCATCTGCTTGCTGCACCATGGAGAAAAAGCAGAAAAAAAAGGGTGTGGTTAGGCCAGTTAACTGTGATAAGGTAGGAAAAGCAAGTCAAGGAAAAGATAAGAATCTCACTCTGTTTCAGACTCATTTAGTTGAGGCCCTCAGGGAATGTACTAAGGCAGACCCAGACTTCCCAGAAGGGCGAGCTATCCTGGGTATACATTTTTTTACTCAATGTGCACCTGGTATTAGGAAGAAGTTACAGAAAGCATCGATGGGACCTTGAATCCCTATAAGCCAATTTAAATGTGGTCTTTAAAGTGTACAACAATAGGGGCAGGGCAAAATAAATGAAAAAAAAATAGACAAAAATTGCAACCATTAACAGTTGCTTTAAATCCCCTACCACCTCAAAATGAACCAAAATTACCAAACCATTGTTATAAGATTGGCAGCTGGGATGCCCAGACAAGAGTCCCCAAACTGCCAGTCCCTGAGTCAGAATCAGTGTGCTTACTATAAGCAAAAGAGCCAGTGGCAATGAGAATGTCCTAACTATCCCTGGTGAGAGAGAAAAAAGGAAAAACTCCCCATCAATACAAGAGCTAACCTTCTTCTACTAGCCCAAACAAGCTGCCTTGCTCAAGTAAGTTTACTGAGGGTTTCAGTCCCTTGACTCAATGGACAGCTTCCCACAGTGGCAGAAAACTGGCCTCCTCAACATTTTTCTTTGGTTTCCCTGCTACTGGGTGAGCTCTCCAGTGGCTCAGAGACTCAGGTCTTGCCTTGAGCAATACAGTTTGCCCCCTGCTTTCCTTATGTAATCTTATGGGATCTCCTTCCTTATCTCTTCCTGTCTTCCATATATATCAGGACAAACAAAATTTGGCCAGACAGATATGTCCCAATTTTATAAATAAGTTAGATCCATCTGTTTTATATAGGTTGCTTTGTTTAATGTTGTTGTTTATATGTCTATACAGATATTGTGATATATATTATGTCTAGCATGCTATCAAATTGGCTTATAAAAGACTGCTCATAAACAGATAAGACTAGCATAAATGTATAAATTCCAAGAGAATATTGTGTCTTCTAAAATTTAACTTTAATATTTTTAACTAAATAAATCACTTTATAGGCTTTAAAATGTTAAAAAGATGGCTTAAAAAAACATTCTTTGTTTTTCTTAATATGTAACTTTAATTTTGACTTTCAGTTTTTGACTCTTAAAAAAGTTAGAGTTAATGAGTGCCTGCCCACCTCCATTCCCATATGGCCTAAAATGTTTAATTGGATACAGGTCTTTTGGCCAGTGGAAATCCTAAGAAATCTAAAATAATCTAATTTAGGCCATGAAGAAAACAGAGGGTTGGACACATCTCACTATATTCCCTTTAACGTTTAAGCTAGGTTCACAAGGTCCTTCAAAATATAAAAATAAAATACTGCCTCCAACTAAAATACTTAATCTTACTAAAACCTTTCTTAAATCCTCTGAAAATAAATTACAACCAAAATAAAGAGCCTTTATCAGGTATTATTAAATACCTTCACTGCTGCTAAACTTAAGGAAATCACTAACTGGATACACTTGTCCAGGATTAAACCTGTTTCATGTAAGTCCCTGCAGGCATAAGTGGAGGACACCATAACCTACACTTGTAAACTCTTAAAGACTTAAAGTTGTTATTTCACAAATGCATAAATTATGTGATGCTCTAGGTGAACACAGAAACACTATTTTTTTCCTCTTTCTTCTCTTTGAATTTTCTTGTTTAATTTCCTAGTAAAGTTTATATATTCTAGATTCCACATAAAGAGGATACTAACACAAGCCATCTAATCCAGCCCATCTTCTGATCCCAAAATAAAAACATCCTGCAATTGGACCCCTTGGATTAGGTATCTAAAAATATTTACTCCTCCAATTCTGGGCAGGGCTTATGCCTATAAAATCATCAAAAAGCAATAACAGAAGATGGATCTCCACGTTTCTGCAGCCTCCTTAAAATTAAAAAAAGAGTATCTAATCTCTGAAGGGAAAATGAGGTATGAGATGGGCATGACTTGTTTTCTGATCACTACCCTGCTTACCAAAACAGAATCTGATCCAGACAAGAAAAGGTAAGAAACACGGCAGAAACCTACAAATGTCAACAAAAGAGATCCCTAGCTGTCCTCTGCTCATTGGCATAAGACACTCCCCCTAGTGCCATGGCAGTTTACAAATGCCATGGCAATAACCCAGAAGTTACTACCCCTTTCCATGGAAATAACTGAAAAGTTACTGTCCCTTTCCCAGAAAGTTCTAAATAACCCACCCCTCAATTCGCATTGACCTTCCCCTTACTTTATATATAATTAAAAGTGGGTTTAAGTGAGTAAAGTACTATTTCCAAGAGCCCATACATTGCTGACTCTGAGCACACTATGAGTTAGCCTTGCTCTACAAGGAGCAATATACTCAGTAAAAGATTTTTGTCTACCACCACAGGCTTGGCCTTAAATTATTTCCTGTGAGAAGCCAAGAACCCTCCCTGCTGAAGCTCCAGTTTTGGGGTCTACCTGAATGAAAGCCATTTTTAAAACCAAGATTCAGTCAACTAAACTAATAATCTGTTAGCGTCACTTCCAGCTGCTCATGTTAATATATTAAATCAAGGATCTTCATTAAGGACACCAATATCAATAAATGTAGTCTTTCTCTATGGTGTAACCTTTTTTTTTTTTTTTTTTTTTTTTTTTGAGACAGAGTCTCGCTGTGTCTCCCAGGCTGGAGTGCAGTGGTGCGATCTCGGCTCACTGCAAGCTCCGCCTCCCGGGTTCACGCCATTCTTCTGCCTCAGCCTCCCCAGTAGCTGGGACTACAGGTGCCCGCCACCACACCTGGCTAATTTTTTGTATTTTTAGTAGAGATGGGGTTTCACCATGTTAGCCAGGATGGTCTCGATCTCCTGACCTCGTGATCCACCTGCCTCGGCCTCCCAAAGTGCTGGGATTACAGGCATGAGCCACCATGCCTGGCCGGTGTAACATTCTTAGAATCCAACCACATACATACTTACTAAACTTCTGGCTGATATGAACTTGCAAAATATTACAATTTCTTTCTTTCTTTCTTTCTTTCTTTTTTTTTGATTTCTAAGCTGTGTCTTTCTAGAGAAGATTCTGCAATTCTCCTGGGTTATATTGGTGTCAAATTGCCTATGGGTTTAAGAATAATGAAGGGTGGTAGGGTGGGTTATAAGAACAGAATACCACTTGTGAAGCAACTGGCTCAGGTAAAGCCATCACACTGGCTTTAAGAAGGGAAGAGCTACAGGATAGGACAGGAGAGGATAAGTCTACCGGCAAAGGGAGCTCAGAGTACTTAGAATTTCCATGTTAATTAAAATCAACCTAAAATACCCAGTTACAAGGATCAAAGTATTGCTCCTTCCATCTTGTTTTATATTCAACAAAAATAACCTGTTGCGACTGTATTCAATTTGAGATTTGATTGTGAAACATGTACATTTAGCAAATGAATCCATTTCTAAACCATGTGTTCTTTGAGGCTAACAGAGATTTTGAAACTATGGGTCCATGCTAAGAATGTTTCAGAAAATTTAAAAAAAAAAATGTTAAAAAGTAAAAAGAAGAATATCTAATACAGACTATATGGGGTTCTATAATCCCTGAAATATTTTGCCATCTGACCATTTACAGAAAAAGTTCACTAAACCCTGTTCTAGAAGAGAAAATTATTATTTTAAGTTTCTAAGCCAGACACAGCGGCTCACACCTATAATCCCAGCACTTTAGGAGGTCAACACAAGCGTATCGCTTGAGGTCAGGAGCTCGAGACCAGCCTGGCCAACATGGTGAAACCCCATCTCTACTAAAAATCTAAAACTTAGCAGGGCATCATGGTGCAGGCCTGTAATCCTAGCTACTTGAGAGGCTGAGGCAGGAGAATCACTTGAATCCCAGAGGCAGAGTTTGCAGTGAGCTGAGATTGTGCCACTGCACTCAAGCCTCGGCAACGGAGTGAGATTCTGTCTCAATTAAAAAAAAAACGTTTCTATAGATTGTCATGGTCTTTCATACATTTGAAAGCTGACAATGTCTAAATCTCTGAGTTAGAAATCTAGTAGTTCTCCTAATGCTCAGACTTTGTAGTCTATTACAGTTTTGTTTTTCTTTGTTTTCTTGATACTGTCTCATTCTGTCACCCAATCTGGAGTGGAGTGGCACAATCTCAGCTCAATGCAGCCTTGCCCTCCTAGGCTCAAACAATCCTTTGACCCCAGCCTCCCAAGCAGCTGGGACTACAGGTGCACCATCATGCCCAGACAATTTTTTATTTTTTTTTATTTTTTTTTGAGACGGAGTCTCGCTCTGTCGCCCAGGCTGGAGTGCAGTGGCCGGATCTCAGCTCACTGCAAGCTCCGCCTCCCGGGTTTATGCCATTCTCCTGCCTCAGCCTCCCGAGTAGCTGGGACTATAGGCGCCCGCCACCTCGCCTGGCTAGTTTTTTTGTTTCTTTGTATTTTTTAGTAGAGACGGGGTTTCACCATGTTAGCCAGGATGGTCTCGATCTCCTGACCTCGTGATCCGCCCGTCTCGGCCTCCAAAAGTGCTGAGATTACAGGCTTGAGCCACCGCGCCTGGCCGCCAATTTTCATTTTTTTTGTAGAGATGGGGTTTTGCCACGCTGGCCCGTCTTGTCCCAAATTCTTGGATTCAAGTGAGCCACCTGCTTTGGCCTCCCAAAGTGCTGGGTGTAATCTATTACATAAAGCCTCACAATCAATGGGCAGTTCATCCCAAACATTTATAGATCAGAATTTTATAAAGTAACACATTATTGATATATCTTTGTCACCAAAAATATTTTATCAATATATTTAAACTAAAAGAATTGGACTATTTAATCCCATAATCTTGTATTGAGAGTCTTCATACCAAGAACTATGTCAGTCAAAACCCAGTCAGAAAATGGAAACCATTACCTGCATTTGAAACAGAAGAACTTCATATAAGAAACTGATTTCACATATAATGGAAGAACAGAGAATGTAAACACAGGATGATGAGGCATCCCAGAAATAAGCAATAGTGGGAATTTCCTAGCACCTCTAGAGCTATGAAGACGTGATGTTACCAGAGCTCAGGAACAGATCTATCACACAGAAGCCGTGTCGAATTATGTTGGGCTTGTTTACCAGGAGCTGGGTCTATGGAGCATAGAGTTGCTTAACAGGTGATAAACCCATGTAGGGTAAGAAGGAGGACTGTAGCTATTTTTGGAGATGCTACTCAAGGCAGCTGAATGGAAACATCCTGTCTTCTCACTTCCTTCCACCTTGCAGCCTTCTGGTATACCTGCATAGCCTAAAGCTATTTGAAAACTGAAGACAAGGAAGCCTGGAAAATACAATGCTAGACAAAGTGTTGCATTTGCAAATGCCCTGCTAGACAAAGCAAGGCAGCGAAGCACAGAAATTGGACATAAAACAGAAAAATAACTGTCACATTTTTGTGTGTTCAGCAACATGCTAAAAGTTTAATTTTAATAATGTATCTTTTTTCATTATGTATATGCAATAATGTATATTTGTGGTTCATATTTTCCAACTAATACAGTATTATTTCTTTTTATTGACTTATTGCTCTCATTAGGACTCCCAATAAAATATTAAAATAGAAATACTATCAGTGGATATTTATCTATTACAAAAGGAAAGTTTTCAACATTTCAATAGAGGATACTTGTATTTTTGTACCCTTTATGGGTTTTTTTTTTTTTTGGCTCATTAATTGCTTCATTTATATCTTTAATTATTATTGTCATTGCAGTTGCTCTTTTTAAAATCACTTTATAGAAATATTTACATGCAAAAAGGTGTACATATATAATTTATGCAACTTGGTGAATTTGGAGCTAGGTATACAACACAAGCTATGCCATAAACATGCCTATTACTTCCAAAAGCTTCCTTCCTCACTTTTTATTAATTTTTATTATTATTTTTGATAAGAAGACTTACCATTAGATCTATCTTCTGAACAAATTTCTAAGTATATGACATGATTGTGTTCACTATAGGCACCATGATGTACAACAGATCTCTAGGACTCATCCATCTTACATAACTAAAACTTCATACCCTTTGACCAATGCCTTTCTATTTCTCCCTCTCTTGAGCCCTGGCAACCATTATTCTACTCTCTGTTACTATAAGTTTGACTCTTTTATATTAATCATATAAGTGGGATTATGTAGTATTTGACTTTCTGTGTCTGGCTTATTTCAGTTTGCATAATGACTTTCAGGTTCATACATGTTACAAATGGTAAAATTGTCTTCAATTTAAAAACTGAATAAATATTTATATATGTTATGTAGATATACATTTATATATAATACACATACACACACACTACATGTTCATTATCTATTCATCCATCAACGGACATTTACATTCCTTCCATGTCTTGATTATTTTTAATAATGCTGCAATCAACATGGGAGTGCAGATATCTCTTTGAAATCTTGATTTCACTTCTTTCAAGTTTATAATCAGAATTGGATTACTGTACCACATGGTAGAAATAGTCAGGGAACAATAGTAATAGAAGACTTTAATGTTCTACTCTTAATAATAGATAATCCAAACAGAAAATTAATAACTAAACAGCAAACTTTAACGACACTATAGAATGAGTTTACCTCACTGAAATATACAGAACATTCCACCCGACAGCAGTAGAACGCACATTCTTCTCAAGTGTACATAGAACATGCTCTGGGATAGATCAAATGCTTGGTCACAAAACAAGTCTTCGAATATTAAAATAATTCCAAATACCTTTTCACACCACAATGGAATCAAACTAGAAATCAATAACCTAAAGTAAAAGGAAAACATTTACAAATACATGGAAGTTAAACAACACAGTCTTGAACAAGCATCGGGCCAAAGAAGAAATCAAAAGGGAAATTATAAAATATCTTGAGACAAACAAAAATGAAAACAGAATGTACCAAAACATGAGATGTAGCAAAAACAGTACTAAGAGGGAAGTTCATAGCAATAAATGTCTACATTATAAAAGAAAGATTTCAAATAAATAACCTAATTTTGCACATCAGTGAACTAGAAAAAGAACAAAATAAGCCCAATGTTAACATGAGAAAGGAAATAATAAGGATTAGAGCAGAAATAAATGAAATGTGCAATATGAAAAATAGACAAAATTGAGTTTATTTGTTGAAAAGATAAAATTGACAAACCTTTACCCAGACTAAGGAAAAAAAGAAAATACTCAAATAAATAAATACAATCAGAAATTAAAAGGAGATATTACAACTGATGCCACAGAAATGAAAGACATAATGGGGGACTATCCTGGGTTTATTAAAAAGTAGATCTTATTGTGGATCTTCATTCCCACTTCTCCAAATTATAACATCACACATTATTACTTTTTTGCTGACTTTCTAAAAATGTCATGCAAAACTTGTTTCTTTTGTGCATTGCTAACTATATTTAAAGCCTCAAATGCAGTTTGTATAAATTTGGTAAATCGGTTGACTTTTTTTCAGTCTTTTTTCTCATCTATTTTCTATTCAGCTCATATTCTTGTGTCTTTGATCTTTTCTCCTTATCAAATTTCGTTTTACGTTGCATGAACAACATTTTTTCCATTGAGATGCAAAATAATTTCCTGAAATGTTATTTTTTTCTGTCAAATGTGACAGGAACAAGTTTTGTATGGAATTCGTATAAAATGGGCAAAATATAATAATATGGGATGTAACAATTTGTTTCCTATAATGAAATATTTATAGATGTGATCTTTTGCTAAGTCTTCAAATATGTTCTACTTTATTCTAAAGAACATTTTATAACTACATTAGGTTTTTAATATGTATATATGCTTAATTGTACAAAATATGACCAAATATTTTCCTAATGGTTCGAGGATATGCATAGCTCTTGGCCAAATTCTTTGCTAACCTGGGTGCTCATGGATTCGTCTTATCATTTTTACAGCTGCTGTACACATTGCTGTGTATAATTTATGACTTCATTCTCAGTATCTGGCAGAGTTTATTTAATGCAATGCTGCTGGAATCAACTTCTGATATTTCTAGTGTGTGATACACTGAAATTTGGCATACAAGTGACTGAACTTCAGAGCCAAGTATGTATTAGTATCAGAATATAACTTTCTCTTCTCACAGCCACAACATGTTCACGTAGGAAACACATCTTGCGTAATACCAGTAGTAGTGCCCCAACTCTTCAACAATATATGAATGGAAAATTGGGAAAAGCCTAACTAGATTTTACTTAAGACACTGTATTATACAGTAAACCAATTTCTGGATAATTTTAAGTACAAACTTTTCACACATATACATTGCAAACTATTTTATTAGTGCAGTAGGAATGCTCACAAATAGCTATCCATTTTTATTTCCAGAACGTTTACCTTGATTCTGTTTATATACCATTCTGTTAAATTCTACTACAGAGGAGGATTTTTAAAATTTCTTAGTAAAAGTGTTAAAGTAAATGTTAATTTACAAAGAACAATCTAACTTTTTTTCCACAAATTTTACAATTCTGTTCCTAAAGTTTACCCTGATTTCAGCCACAAGTTCTTTGGAGAATGTTATAAACTAAAGACTTCCAGCACCATCTGTTATAGATTACTGCAGACATTACTGGTAGAGAGACAAAGGACTGTGGTACCAGTCCTCTTTGGATATCATTTAATCCTGTATCAGAGCTCTGTATAAAACACAAGAATGCTCAAAGTCAGCCAGAGCAGAACAAAGCTTTAATCTATTCTCTTTTTCTTACTGAGGATGGTTTTGCTTCAGTGGCCAGAAATCTGATTATCTCTAACAGGCTAATAGAAAAGTTTCTATAAACTGATAACAGTTACTGGCTGCATTGCTTTTCCTATTTCAGTTTCCTCACTGAAATACGACCTCCTCCCTTCTTCCACTAAAAGCCTAAAAAAAGTGTTAGATTTAACTGGAAATGAGTATCAGGATGGATATGAGCTTAGAAAATGAAATTCAATATTTATTAGTTAATTCCACGGAAACTATGATTGCTTATGGTATGTCAGACATTGTGATAAACATTGAGGAATCCAAGGAAATTTAAAGATCTCTTTAACCTCTAGTGCTTCTAATCCAGCATGAAGACAAATGAAGAAAATACAATCATTAGTGTGTGGTAGAAATATGAAACAAATTTCTTCTATTTTCGCCTTATTTTGATGTTTAAAAAAAAGAGTACAACAAAAAAGTGACTTAAATGACATGGTTTCTCCAGTTTTGAAATTACGGTCTCTCTCTTTACTTTTTCTTCTCTTTATTAAAGTTTTAACAAACAAACATAAGAAAAAGAGATTAGTGATAATATTTTACATACCACAATAAGGCAGCTGTGTCACATAATATAAGGCACTGGAATCATCAAAAATCTCTGAAGTTCAAACATACTTCATAAAATAATGAGAGGAGTTATATTTTTAAAAAATAGTAACATTTTCGTTAGGGTTTATATCTTATCTGAGGTCAATAAAATACTAGAAACATCAAACAAGAATAGAACAAATTAAATGAAATTTAAATCACACTGGTAAATATGAGAGGTGTTTTATGTTTATTTTTCCCAATCTTCCTAGCATATTTTACAAGGCATTTCTAGTATTCTTGAAAGAATAATAAATATCTTTAATAATTATTTTGAAATCATAGAACAGGAAGATGTATTTTATTCTGTGAATCATAAAACAAGTCTTGGAAGAAGGAACTCCCTTTTCAGAATCACATCTGTTCTAGTTCAACATGTGTTTATCCCACTTATGAAAAATCACAGTCAGGGGGATGGTTTTGATTATACAGGTTATAGTTTCAAAGACCTATTCTTATTGATAATTGTTTATTGTATAATGCTTTTATTAAATTAGAATTTAAATTTAGGTAACTCATTTGATACTGGGTTTGAGCTTACCAAACATGATGTCTTATCTAATAACATGTTAGTAAACACTTTTGTAGATTACTTAAATACAAAGTGTGTCTAATTAAAAATACACTGATCAGGCACAGTGGCTTATGCCTGAAATCCCAGTGCTTTGGAAGGCTGAGGCAGTTGGATCACTTGAGAAGAGTTCAAGACCAGCCTGTTCAATATGGTGAAACCCTGTTTCTAATAAGATACAAAAATTAGCTGGTCTTAGTGGCTCATACCTGTGATCCCAGCTACTCAGGAGGCTGAGGCATGAGAATTGCTTGAACCAGGGGGGCAGAGGTTGCAGTGAACTGAGATTGTGCCACTGCACTCCAGTCTGGCAAGAGCAAGACCCTGTCTTAAAATGAAACAAAACAAAACAAAAATCCACAAAGCAGGGTGTTTCAAAAATGGCTATATGAAGAAGTGTTTCTAATCAGAGAGAATAATTTATCATTTCATAAACTACAACAACAAAATATTTAGAAATGATTACTTGTGAGCATTTGAAAATTAGAGTTAGAAACTTGCAAAACGTTTACTCTTGAGCAACTGCTGCATTGAAGAACTAACTTTGTGGCTTTCTTATTTGAGCCCGCTGCCTCACCCCAAAGTTTCGTAGTCTAGGCAGTGGTAATATGCAACCTCACTGGCTCAAGATGCATACAACAGAGTTCTGAAAAGAGGTAAGTTAGAAAACATACAGGCGACTCCCAAGAACCCAGTGCAAAAGTAGACAAAAATTAGAGGATCTAACTTTGGAAAAAAAAGTAGACCTTATCTTCTGGGATTTGCATGTTTGCTGTGCTTTTAATGTGATTCCAAACCTGGACACAATGTGGAAAGCTTGAGGGTAGAATGTGGGGGCAATAATGAGATTTCAGGCAAACATGAAGAAGCCAAAGAACCTCGCAGAAGGTGAACCTCAAAATCTGAATATAAACTCTGCTCATGAATGACTACTAAGCTACACAGCCTCAGGGAAGACTTTCAAGGGTTCAAGCTAAAGAATAAGAACTAGGAGCAGGAAAAAACTGAGCGGAAACATCAGCAGATACCTACCATGTAGGAGAAAGATTTTCCAATTTGTGTCTTGGTGAATTAAGTGGCTACTATACCAAGATTAGGGCAAAAATCCTAGTAGAAACAAACCAAAAAAGCCAGATCTCAAAGTCTTTGAAACACCATTCACGATAACCTAAGGAATATGAATGTGTGAATCACACTCAGCAAAGCAGCAGGCATTAGAAATTAACATCAAATGGATCCAGCTGTGAGATTTAGCAGCTAAAAATGTCACAGCAACTACTTTAAATTTTCTCAAGGGATTAAACTATATATAAAAAATTAAATGTTAATTTGGTATTAACAATAAAAGAGTAAGGGAATCTCACCCAGAAATGAGAAATTATAAAAATAAAGTAATTCAAATAATAATTTAAAAATTGAATTAACTGAAAGGAAAATGTTCTATATGTTATTGAAAGAGCATTTTAGATGGCATGTAAATAATCAGTACATTTTTAAATTAAATTAATAGATATTATACAATCTGAATGAAGAGTGAAAAAAAGGTTTTTTTAAAAAAAACCATAAAGACCTTATCAAATGGGACAATATATTTGCAATTAAAGTTCCAACAGGAGCAGAATAGAAAAAGGAACGGACAATTTTTTGAAGAAATTAAATGACTAAAACTTCTAAAATTCAGTGAACATATAATAGCATAAATGTAAGGAAAATTATACATACTTAAGTACATTATAATTCAATAGATAAAAGTCAAATCAGAAGATTTTAAATACAGCTAGAGAAAATGGTATATTACATATTACATATAGAAACAATAACAACTAATGGCTGTTTTCTCATTAGAAATAATGGATGCCAGAACCTATTTAAATAGTATATTCAAAGTACTACAAAAAAAACTTTTATTGCAGGATTTTATAGTCAGTCAGGCTAACTCTTAAATCTGAATGCTTAATAAAATCATTTTTATGTTAAAAACAGGAAGAATTTATTGTTAGCAGAACTGCACTTCAAGAAACACTAAAGTAAATCAGTCTGAAGAGAAATGGTACCAGTGGGCAACCTGAATCATGCAAGAAAGAATGAAGAACACTAGAAATAATAAAGATATGGGTAAATATAAAAGACTACACTCATATAGCATATGTGCATATAGAGATATATGCAATATATAAAATATACATACATAGGTGTAATTTTTTCTCTTAATTTCTTTATGATGAATACAACTAATCAAAAGAAAATCTAACACTATTTCCTTAGTGTTTTAACATATGTAGATATACAGTAACAATAATGTAAAGGATAAGGAGGTATAAATGAAATAATACTGTCATAAGTTTTCTGTTTTACCAGAAATAATAACATATTAAAGAGAACTGTAATAAATTTAATATGAATGCTGTAATTTTTAAAGCAACTCCTAAATAATGTGAAAGTGTATAGTTGAAAGTCACAAGTTTAAAACATTATACTAAAAATCTTCTTAACTCAAAAGACATAAAATATAGAAAAAACCCACATTAGACAAATGGAACTGAAAAAAAGGCAGACCTAAATCTAACCATATATCATTACATTAAATATTAATGGACTAAACTTTCTTATTAACAGGCAGAGATTACCATAATTGATAAGAAAGGGCCACTTAGGTAATTGTCTAAAAGAGATAGACTTTAAATAAAAATACACAGATACATACTATTAACCAATAAGCATCATTGAGCTGGTTGACTATATCAATAACAAATAAAATATAATGTTAGTAATATAGGAAGTATTACTAGAGATGAAAGGGAGATTTCATAATAACATCATCAATGCAACAAAATAACAATAAAAATTGTATACTTATCTACTAAAATATCTCCAAAATATAAAAGCAAGAACTGACAGATTGAAAGGAAAATAGACAATGTATCAGTTATAGTTGAAGATTATAATACTTCTTACTCAGAAATTGATAGAATAAGTAGATGAAAAATCAGAAAACATATTAACAACTTTATAAATTAGCTTACTTTTACTGACATTTATAAAATACTCCACTCAAGAGAAGAAGAATATACATTCTTTGCCAGTGTACATGGAACCTACATCAAAATGTTTCATGGGAAGTGCTATATTTTCATAAGTGTATAAAAAATAAAATTATACAAATCTGACAAAAATTAATTAGAAACAAACTGCAAAAGTGATATCTGGATGATGGAAAATTACTGAATTTAAATAACATACGTTTAAATGATCCAGCAGTCCAAAAGTTGCAATTATTTATAATTGAAATTAAGAAAAATGGCTGGGCGCGGTGGCTCAAGCCTGTAATCCCGGCACTTTGGGAGGCCGAGACGGGCGGATCACAAGGTCAGGAGATCGAGACCATCCTGGCTAACACGGTGAAACCCCGTCTCTACTAAAAAATACAAAAAACTAACCAGGCGCGGTGGCAGGCGCCTGTAGTCCCAGCTACTCGGGAGACTGAGGCAGGAGAATGGCGTGAACCCGGGAGGCGGAGCTTGCAGTGAGCTGAGGTCCGGCCACTGCACTCCAGCCTGGGCCACAGAGCAAGACTCTGTCTCAAAAAAAAAAAAAAAAAAAAAAAAGAAAAATATTTTGAATTGAAAATGAGAACACAACATGTAAATATTTGGGCAGGTCAAATAAAAAAGTAAAATTTATTTCATGTGCAAATATGAGATAAGAAAGATCTAAAACTAATGATCTAAGTCTCCATCTTAAAAGCTAGAAAAGCAAGATAAGTTACATTAAAAGGCAAATAAATTTTAAGAAATGATAAAAGAAGAAATCAATGAAATAGAAAACAAAACTATAGAGAAAATTCATTGAAACCAAAATACGAGTTTTAAAAGATTAATAAAATTGGAAAAACCTCTTAGCTAATCAAGAAGAAAAAAGAAAAGTCATAATTTAATAATAAAATAATTAAAGTCACAAAATAATAAAAGGGGACATTGCTACAGAGCTCACACTGAAAAAGATAATAAATGAATACCAGAAATAAATTTATTCCAATGAATTTGAGAAGTTCAAGTAGGTAAATCCTTTAAAAGCCTAAATTATCAAAAGCAGTATTCAAAGGAATAGAAAACCTAAATACCCCTATATTTATTAAATAAGTTGAATTTGTAATTAAAATCCTTTCAACAGAAATTTAGGCCCTGTTGTGATACATGGTGATTTTATTTTTTAACTTTCAATAAGTAAACAATGCTAAACAACTCTTTCAGAAAGCAGAGAGGAAAAGAACACATTCTGACTTATTTTATGAGACTGGTATTATCTGATACTAAACCAGACAATTGTTTCAAACAATATTAAACACAGATTTCTCCCATTAATATAGGTCCACATATCTTAACCTGCTATTTGAAAATAAACTTTAGTTGTATACAAAAAGAAAGCTATCTCATCACTAAAGGTGTTTTATCCTAGGAATGAACATTTGGATTAACATCAAAAAATCAAATCATGTATTTCACCATATTAATAGCATATAAAAGAGAAAATCTGCCTCAATTAAAAAACTCAACATGCATTCATGTTAGTAAAGATGGCCAGCAAAGTAGTAATTTTAAAAACTCCCTTAAACTGATAAAGGACAGATACCAAAATTTATAGCCATTTAGACTGGTTAATAACAAAATAATTTATAGGTAAAGGTCAGTGATATGAGGTGGATTACGTTGTTATCACTTCTGTTAGCTGTTGTACTAGAATCTTAGTGGAATAAAGCAAGAAAAGAATATAAAAGACATAAAAAGCAGGAAGAAAAGTAAAATTGTCCTTGGTCACAGATGACATGGCAGTATACATAATAGGTGTCTACAAAATGACTACTAGAACTAAAGAGTGAACTTACCACGCTTGCAAGAAACAAGGACAATATATAAAATCAATTGCATTTCTATATACCAGTAATGAACAATTAGGAAATTAAAAAAACAAGCGTTTTTACAATAGAATACTCAGTAATTAATTAAATATGTGCAATCCTCTACAATGAAAATCACAAATTACTTTTGGAAATCTTCTGCAATGAAAATGACAAATAACTTTTAGAGAGAAATTGAATACATGAAGCAATATATGTTATACATTGAAAAACTGTTACAGTGACAATAATGCTTAAAGTGATCTATACATTTAATTCAATAATTTTTTTCATTTGGTACCATTTTATATTTTTGTTTATACTTTTTGATTTTTTATCTTTGTGGGTATGTAAGTGTACATATTTATGGGCTTTATGAGATGTGTTGATAGAGACAAGTGGTATGAAATAATCATATCATAGAGAATGGGTTATCCATACCCTTCAAGCATTTATTATTTGTGTTAAACAATCTAATTACACTCTTATTTTCAAATGTCCAATTAAGTTATTATTGACTACACTCACCCTGTTGTGCTATCAAATAGTAGGTCTTATTCATTCTTTCTAACCATTTACCATTATTTCTTACCATTTACCATTCTTTCTATTTACCATTCTTTCTAACCATTTACCATTCCCCGCTCCCTCTCAGCCCCTGTCTACCCTTCCCAGCCTCTGATAATCATCCTTCTACTCTTTAGTTCCATGAGTTCAATTGTTTTGAGTTTAGATCACACAAATAACTGAGATGATGCAATGTATCTCTATCTGTGGCTGGCTTATGTTACATAACGTAATAATCTCCAGTTCATTCATGTTGCAAATGACAGTATCTCATCCTATTTTATGGCTAAATAGCACTCCATTGTTTATATGTGCCACATTTTCTTTATCCATTCATCTGTTGATGGACACATAGGTTGCTTCCAAATATTACCGTTGTAAACAGTGCTGCAGCAAACATGGAAGTACAGATATCTCTACAATATACTGATTTCCTTTCTTTTGGGTATCTATCCAGCAGTGGGACGCTGAATCATATGGTAGCCCATTTTTTAGTTTTCTGAGGAACCTCCAAACTTCTCTCCACAGTGATTGTACTAATTTACATTCCCAACAAGAGGGTATCAGGGTTCCCTTTTCTCCACATCTCACCAGTATTTGTTATTACTTGTCTCTAGGATATAAGCTATTTTAACTGGGGTGAGGTAACATCTCATTGTAGTTTTGATTTGCATTTCTCTGATGATAAGTGATGTTGAGCCCCATTTCATATGTCTGTTTGCCAGTGGTATATCTTCTTTTGAGAAATATCTATTCAATTCATTTTGCTAATTTTCTATTAGATTATATTTCTTCCTATAGAGTTGTTTGATCTCCTTACATATTCTAGTTATTAGTCTCTTGTCAGATGAGTAGTTTGGAAGTATTTCTTCCCATTCTGTTAGTTTTCCCTTCACTTTTTTTTATTGTTTTCTTTGTTGTGCAGAAGCTTTTTAACTTAATCACATTTGTGCATTTTTGCTTTGGTTGCCTGTGCTTGTGGGGTATTGTTGAATAAATTTTTCCCTACACCAATGCCCTGGAAATTTCCCTCTATGTATTGAAGTAGTTTCACAGTTTGACATTTCAGATGTATTGTAGTAGTTTCACAGTTTGACATTTCAGATTTAAGTATTTAATTTTTTTTTTTTTTTTTTTTTTGAGACAGAGTCTTGCTCTGTCGTCCAGGCTGGAGTGCAGTGGTGCTATCTTGGCTCACTGCAAGCTCTGCCTCCCTGGTTCAGGCCGTTCTCCTGCCTCAGCCTCTAGAGCAGCTGGGACAACAGGCACCTACCACCATGCCCAGCTAATTTTTTCTATTTTTTATTAGAGACACGGTTTCACCGTATTATACAGGACGGTCTCAATCTCCTGACCTCGTGAGCCGCCCGCCTCAGCCTCTCAAAGTGTTGGGATTACAGGTGTGAGCCACCACACCAAGCCCATTAAGTATTTAATTCATTTTGATTGCATTTTTGTATATGGCGAGAGACAGGGGTCCAGTATCCTTCTTCTACATAAGGCTATTTATTTTTGCCAGCACCATTTAGATATTATTTGTATAAACAAGCAAAAATAAAAACTAATAAAAACCCTATGCTTTAACTGTGTCATTAATTTTTAACTTTTTGTTGTTTCTATTTATATCTTACCGTATTACGTCTTGAAAGGTGGTTGTAGTTATTATTTTGTATTGATTTATCATTTAGTCCTTCTACTTAAGATGAGTGGTTTACACACCATAGCCACAGTGTTATAATATCTTGTGTTTTTCTGAGCACTTACTATTACCAGTGGGTTTTGTACCTTTAGGAGATTACTCATTGATCACTAACATCCTTTTCTTTCTGATTGAAGTAATATCTTCAGCATTTCTTGTAGGACAAGAAATGGTACTAATTGAATTTTTTAGCTATTTTTATTGTTCTGGGAAAATCTATTTCTCCTTCACATTGGAAGAACATGTTTGCCAGATATACTATTCTAGGGTAAAAGTATTTTTTTCCCTTCCCCATTTTAAATGTGTCATGTCACTCTCTCCTGGCCTGTAAGTTTTCCACTGAAAAGTCTGCTGCCAGGTTTTAGTGGAATTAAATTTCCATTATATGTTATTGTTCCTTTATCTTGCTTTTAGAATTCTTTATCTTTTCTCTTCAGGAGTTTTATTATTAAATGTCTTGATGTAGCCTTCTTTGGATTAGATGTGTTTGGTGTTCTATAACCTTCTTGTACTTAGGTATTAATATTTGTATCTAGGTTTAAGAATTTTTCTGTTATCCCTTTGAATAAACTTTCTCCCTCTGTTACTTTCTCTACATCCTTTTTAAGGCCAATAACTCTTAAATTTCCCTTTTTGTGTTATTTTCTAGATCCTGTAGGCTTGCTTCATTTTTTTTTTTTAAATCTTTGTCTCTTTTGTGTATTTCCAAATAGCCTGTCACTAATTCTTTCTTCTGCTTGATAAGTTATCCTTTTAAAGGACTCTGATGCTTTCTTCAGTATGCCAATTGAATTTTGTAGCTCCAGAATTTTTGCTTGATTCTTTTTAATCATTCCAATCTTTTTGATACATTTATCTGATAGGAGTCTGAATTCTTTCTCAGTGTTCTCTTGAATTTAAGCTTCCTATTTTGGAAAAAGCAGTTATTTTGAATTCTCTGTCTGAAAGGTCACATATCTCTGTTTCTCCAGGATTGGTCCCTGGAGCTTTGCTTAGTTCATTTGCTGAGGTCATGTTGATGCCAGTGGATGTTCTTGAGTGTCCAGACATTGAAGAGTTATGTATTTATTTAGTCCTTGTTGTCTGAACTTTGTACCTGTCCTACTGGGGAAAGCTTTATAGATATTGAAAAGGGACATGGGTTTTGTGATCTAAGCTACATCTATTTGAGGGTGCACATCAAGCCCAGTAACACTGTGGTTCTTGGAGACTTATAAGAGTCTGGTAGAATTCTCTAGATTGCCAGGCAGTGGCTCTTGTTCTCTTCCCTTATTTTCTCTTAAACAAATGGAGTCTCTGTCTCTATTCTGAACCACCTAAAGCTGGGGACGGAATGACACAAACTCCCTTGTGGCCACCACCACTATGACTGTGCTGGGTTAGGCCTGAAGCCAGACAGCACTGGGTCTCACCCAAGGCCTACTGTAACAACTCCCTGGCTATTGCCTATGTTCTCTCAAGGCCTTGGAGCTCTACAACCAGCAGGTGGCAAAGACAACCAGGCCAGTGTCCTTCTCTTCAGGGCAGTGAGTTCTCTCAGGCCCTTGGTGGGTCTAGAGGTGCCATCTGGGAGTCAGGGACTAGGGTCAAAAACCTTGGTAATCTTCCTAGTATTCTATTGCAGTGTGGCTGAGCTGGCACTCAACCCTCAAGATGCAGTTCTTCTCTTTATTCCCTCTCCTTTCCAAAGGCAGAGACGCCTCCCCGCATAGCAACTGCCACCACATACCATGAGGAGTACCGCCAGACTACTGCCAATGTTCTCTTAAGGCCCACGGTTTCTTAAGTCAGCTTGCGGTGAATGCTGTCTGGCCTAGGACTCAAGCTTCAGGGCACTAAGCTCCCCTCTGGCCCAGGGCATGTCCGAAATTGCCCTTCAAGAGTCAACTCCTGGAGTCGAGTACTCCAAGAGCCCAAAGGTGTTCTAATTCCCTGTGACTGTGCTGGTACCTAATGTGCAAGACAAAGTCCCTTTTACTCTTCCTTCTGCTTCTCTCAAGCAGAAGGAGTTTCTCCTTGTAATACAGCTGCTAATGTGCTGTGTCTCACCTGAAGCTAGCAAATCTCAGAGGCTCATCCAAGGCCCTTGATGTAGTACCTGAGTATTGCTGCTGGTTATTCAGGGGCTGGGGGCTCTTCACTTGGCAGGTGATGAATGCTACCAGGACTGGGTCATTTACTTCAAGGCAGCGGGTTCCTTTTTGGTGCAGTGTATATCTAGAAATGTCATCTGGAAGCTGGGGCTTAGAAAAGGGGCCTCATGACTCTGACTAGTGCCCTATCCTGTGTGGTTGAGCTTGCATCCAAGATGGAAGACAAGGTCCTCCCCACTCTTCCCTCTCCTCTCCTTAAACAGATGGAAGGAGTCCCTTTTGGAGTCATGAGCTGTACAGCTTGGGGTTAGGAGAGGAGTAATGCCAGCATTCCTTTAGCTGCCCCAGCTGGTGTCTCACCAGGTCATATCCCTACTCCCCCTCCCCCAAACCCAATGTCTCTGAGCCCAGTTCAGCACTGCGACTCACCAAAGAGTCCTTATGACCTAGACTGCCTTTTAACTTTACTTAGAGACACAGAGCATTGTATCTCTTGGTGGCTAGGTTTGTGGGAGTTCAAGTTACAACCATTGGGATTGGCGATTCACCTCTGGCTAGGACTGGTTTAAATGCTCCCTCCATGGGCGTCAGGTGACTTTGGTCTAGTTTTCCTTTCTGCTGTAACAGGACAGCACTGATTTCAAAACCTCACAATTGCTGTGCTCTCCTCCCAATGCCCAGAGATGCTCTCTGAACCACACATGTGCTGCAGGTTGTGGGGGCCTTGGGAGGGAAGGAGTGGCATCCGCCATCAAGACTGTTTTTTTCCATCTCTTCAGTACCTCTTTTAGGGATGTGAAGTTAAAAACGGATACTCTTTGTGCTTACCTGATTTTTAATTGTTATGATGGGTTTTTGTTTGTTTTCTGTGTAGACAGTTGTTAAATTGGTATCCTTGCTGGGGAGGACTAACAGTGCAGCCTTCTATTCAGCCCTCTTGCTCTGCCTCCTCAATTCAATCTTAACCTAATTTCCCCAGGATGTTATGTAGAAATGGCAGGCTTATTTAAGATGCTATATATAAATTCAAAGAATCAGAAAAAGCTAAAATAACTATTAAAAAAGAGTAAAGTTGGCTTTACAATACCAGACTTCAAGACTTACCGTATGGTACTTGAGAACTAAGTATTGATTTTAAGGATAGAAATACAGAGCAGGAAATCCATCGAATTGATAGAATAGATAATGTGATAGGGCAAGAATAATATTTTCAGGAAAAGGTGCTGGAAACAATGAATCTTTGTGGAAAACAAATTACTTCAACTCTTATTTAACACCGTAAAAATAAACTCAAAAGCAATCTTATATCTAAACAATGTTTTGGGAGTGCCCAGATAAATTGGGGTTCTAATACCATACCAGAACTGTTAGCAATCTGCCCTAAGGGGAAATGAAGGAGAGCTGGATGTTTTTACCTGGCAGATGACCTAATGACTTGCTGTCCAACCCATGACCAGGGAGTACATCACACAGGAAAATCATTTATACTGGCAGATACGCTTATGGATGCTGTCTGACTTGTGTCCAGTTTATGCACACGTGACAATCACTCCAGCACTGGTAGGCTGACTTTGTGTTCCCTAGCATCTGAGGGAAAACCTGGCCTGGGGAAGACCCTAGTGCTTTTGATGGAAGGCACACATTCAATACACCACCATCACAGAAAATAAGTTTAAAATATTTTACTTACAGATCCTGAGCAGGGAAAGTTGAGTCCTACGGTATGTAATGCATGTATGAATAGTCAGGCAGACAGAGATGAGAGTGAGAAGAGAGAGTGAGAAAGAGAGTGAGAGAGTGAGTGAGAGAATGAGCGAGAGAGTACACTTGGCAACTAGCAAAATACATACACACACACACACACACACACACACACACACATATATATATAAAATTCCAATCTCTTTGATACAGATATCTGATAGGAGTCTGAATTCTTTCTCAGTGTTCTCTTGAATTTAAGTTTCCTATTTCATATATATATACACACACACATATATACGTATATGGATAACTTTAAATTATGTATATGTAAGCAAATGCCTGAATGGTCCTTTTAAATGAAGCTGCAGCAAAACAGGGAGCCCAGTCTGCCAACTGGGAGAGATGTCTCTAAGTTCCTAACTCTGGCAACCAGATTTATTCATCTGGGTGGGCTGTATACCTGAAAACTGTGTTGAGAGTGACTGAACCCTACTTCTAATATAAGAAAGTTAAACCTGTAATCGAAATGAAAACTAAGAAATAATGAAATAAGGATTTACCACAAAGAGATAAAATCATACAAATGTTTAAAGAAAACATAGGAGAAAATATTTGACTTTGATTTAGGCAAACTTTATAAAGTATAACACAAAGATAACAGTCATTAAAAAATGATAACTTGGACCACAACAAAATTAAAAACTGTTACCCTTTGAAAGTTAAAATGGTTAAAAATAAAGAGCAACCCACCAACGTCAGGAAAATATTTTGAATGAAGATAAGTATTTAGCTAATTTTTACCAAACAATTATTAGAAGTGTCTATCATAAGATTTGAACAGACAACAGAAGAAGCTATTCACACGCCCAATGCACAACTAATCAACAGGAAATTAAAAATAAAACCTCTAGTGAATACTACTACACAAAAACATAGAATGACTAAAAATGAATAAGACTAACAATAAATTTTTGCCATAGATGTAGAGCAAACAGACCTCTTAAATATTACTGGTAAAAATTCAAAGTCAAAACAGCAACACTGGAAAAAAGTTAAGCAGTTTTTTAAGTAGTTAAATATATGACAAGCATATGAGCCAGTAATTTCACTATTAGGTTTTTATATAAGACTGAATGAAATGTGTTGACAAAGGCTTACACATGAATGTGTGTAGCAGTATAACTAATAATTGTCAAAATCTAGAAACAAATGGTCATTAACCGGTGAATGGATAAACAAATTGAGGCATATTTATTTAACTAAATTCTACTCTATTAAATGCTATCTAACAATACAAGAGAACAAACTACTTTTATGTGTAACAATATAGATAAATTTCAAAAACTCATTTTTAATGAAATAAATCAAACCAGTATTTCTATTTTTATAAAATTCTAGAAGGCAAAATTATATTTACTGGAAGCAGATCATTGATTGCCTAGGGCTAGGAGTACAAAGAGACAGGAAACATTTGGGAGATGGAAATGTTCTATGAGTTGATTTTCATGGTGGGGATATGCTTATATACATGTGCCAAAATTCACTGAACTGTGTATTTAAAAATGGATGAATTAGAATATGCAAATTACACCTTTAGAAAGGTGCTACAAATAAACACAATAAGAAAGGTATAGAACATACTTGAGAATACATAACTCTTCTTTTGCTTTCTTAAAATTATGCTTTTTTTTCTTTTGATAGTCTCTTTATCCTGTTCAGTGAATACAGATATGCTCTAATTCTGCTTTGACTCTCTAGCGATCTCTTACAGTCACTTTGTATAAGATGTTGTTCTTACATACATTTTGAACTGTCTGGTTTATCACTTCATTATGGTTTATCATTTCAGTACTAATCTTTTTCCTGATACACAGGCCCACATTCCCAATAACTTTCCAGACATTCCTACTTATGTGTTCCAGCACATAGTTACATGTTTTTGCAAGGTAAAAAAAAAAAAAAAAAAAAAAAAAAAAAGGATTTAATATCAATACCTCCAACTTGGAAAAATTATTATAACTTTCCAGTACTGAGCCTTAGCTAGTAGTAGGTACTGTGAAGGTTATTGAACATTTCCTCATCTAATTTTTATAAAAATGGTTGATTTCTTATTAATTTTTTTTGTCACAAATGACATATCTGAAACTCAGAGAAGTTAAACAAGTTTTACAAAGTAATACAACTAGTAAGAGGTTGAGATAACTATCAAGTTCTTAAGCCTGGAATATACTGTAGTTCTTTTTAATTATTTATTATTATTATTTTGAGACAGAGTCTGTGTCACCCAGGCTGAAGTTTGGTGGCACAATCTCGGCTCACTGCAACCTCCACCTTCCAAGTTCAAGCGGATTCAAACAATTCTTGTGCCTCAGTTTCCCAAGTAGCTGGGACTACAGCTGTGCTCCAACACACCAGGCTAATTTTTGTGCTTTTGTTAGAGACAGTGTTTCACCCTGTTGGCCAGGCTGATCTTGAACTCCTGGCTCAAGTGATTCACCTCCCCCTGCCTCCCAAAGTTCTGGGATTATAGGCATGAGCCATTACCCCAGCCAATATACTGTTACTTTTAAAGAAGACCATAGGGGGTTGAATTTTGAGCAATTATTTATTCTTCTCTGTTTCTTGTACCATATGGTAAGAACCACTGTAGCTCATTTTATTTTGGTTCTGCATTTATTTTCTGTTTGTTCTTGATTAAATTATTCAACAGCCAAGTCTCAGTTTCCTTATCTCTTAAATTGGGCACTAATAGCAACCACATAATTAGTTAAAAGACATAATAATAGCTTATAAAATAATTTAAAATATTAATAATTTAACATATGTAATGTGTCTAATGCAGTGCCTGTAAAATAGTAATTGTTGTTCAGTAAGTAGGTAAAAGTAACTATTATCTGTTTTTCTAATAAATCAATGCACCCCTTCTTTCTCTTTCACTCTACTGTGACTCTAGCAAAGGTCTACCTTATGTCCACTTAAACCATAACAATATTTTACTATGCCCTCCTCTCCGACCTGAACACTGCTATTGCCCTTAATATCCCTGTACATTATTGGCAGCATATTATTTTTAGAGTCAAATGCTTTAATTCTCTATTGCCTACCTAATAAATTCTGTACTTCTTAGTCTTTATAGTCTTTCAATGAATTGATATTAATCTTATCACTCTTATTCCAGGAAAAGGGTTGCCCTTGTTGAGTTGATATTTCCTAGTTCTCTCTTGTACTTTTTTTCCCTTTAAATATTGGATGATGCTGTTCTTTTTATGCCAAAAGTATTATCTCTGAATTTAATCTATGTCAAGATTGAGTTAAAATTTAGCCACTTCGATGAATGCTCTTCTGTTATTCTCAGGTGATGATGAACCCCATTTCCTTTGAAATTTATGACTCTTATTCACTGAACAAGGTAAGGAGGAAAGTAAAGTACAAAGAGCAGAGGAATTTGAGTCAAGAGACGTAGATTTATTTTCTGAGTCTTTTAAGACCTACTAGCAAAATCAGAGACATGTCATTTTATGCTTTCTAAGGGCCAAATATCAGAGTATTTGTTGTGATCCATAGAGTAATGTGTAACTATTGGTTATAATAATTACTAGTACATATCTTTTTATAAACTACCACCTAGTATGGTTCTTTGATATTGAAATTCTGATATTTAATGGGGACCTCTCAGGAATTAAGAATCTATAAGATTTTTCAAAACACATATATAAATTATGACACATCTGTCTTATGAAGTGTCATGATGCTTTTCAAAATAAATTTTTGCAAGAATATTTAAAAGATACTATTCCTGTCCTTTGCCCAATTTTTAATGGTTTTTTATTTTATAAATTTGCTTAAGTTCCTTGTAGATTCTTGATATTAGAATTTGTCAGGTGGATAGATCCCAAACATTTTACCCCATTCTGTAGATTGTCTGTTTACTCTGATGATAGTTTCTTTTGCTGTGCAGAAGCTCTTTCATTTAATTAGATCTTGTCAATATTTGCTTTTATTGCAATTGCTTTTGGGGATTTCATCTTAAAATCTTAGCTCATGCCTGTGTCCTGAATGGTATTGCCTAGATTTTCTTCAAGGGTTTTTATAGTTTGGGGTTTTACATTTAAGTCTTTAATTTATCTTAAATTAATTTTTGTATAAGGTATAAAGAAGGGGTCCAGTTTCAATTTCCTGCATATGGCTCGCCAGTTCTCCCAGCATCATTTAATAAATAGGGAATCCCTTCCCCATTGCTTGTTTTTGTCATGTTTGTTGAAGATCAGTTGGTTGTAGATGTGCAGTCTTGTTTCTGAGTTCTCTATTCTGTTCCACTGGACTATGTGTCTGTTTTTGTACAAGTACCATGTCATTTTGGTTATTGTAGCCTTGTGGTCTAGTTTGAAGTCGTGTAGCATGATGTTTCCAGCTTTGTTCTTTTTGCTTAGGATTGTCTTGACTATACCATCTCTTTTTTGGTTCCACACGAATTTTAAAATAGGTTTTTTCTAATTCTATGAAGAACGTCAGTGGTAATTAAATGGGAACAGCATTGCATCTATAAATTATTTTGGCCAGTATGGCCATTTTCACAATATTGATTCTTCTTATCCATGAGCATGGAATGCTTTTCCATTTGTTTGTGTCCTCTCGTTTCCTTGAATAGTGGTTTGCAGTTCTCCTTGAAGAGGTCCTCCACTTCTCTTGTTAGGTGTATTCCTAGGTATGTTATTCTCTTTGTAGCAATTGCGAATGGGAATTAATTATTATTTGGCTCTCTGCTTGCCTGCTGTTGGTGTATAGGAATGCCTGTGACTTTTGCATAAAGATACAGGCATGCATATATTCATTGCAGCACTATTCACAATGGTAAAGACATGGAATCAACCCAAATGCCCATCTGTGATAGACTAGATAAAGAAAATGTGGCATATATGCATCATGTAATACAACACAACCATAAAAATGGAAGAGATCATATCCTTTGCAGGGACATGGATGGAGCTGGAAGGCATTATACTCAGCAAACTAATGCAGGAACAGAAAACCAAGCACCTCATGTCCCCACTTATAAGTGGGAGCTGAACAGTGAGAACATATGGAAACAGAAAGGAGAAAAACACACACTGGGGCATGCCATGGGGTGGGATGGGGGGCAGGGAGAGCATTAGGAGAAAATAGCTAATGCGTGCTGCTCTCAATACCTAGGCGATGAGTTGATAGGTACAACAAAACACCATGGTACACATTTTCCTGTGTAACAAATCTGCACATCTGGTGCATGTACCCCATAACTTAAAATTTAAAAAAAAATGACAGAAATGAGAGACTACGATCTCTTTTTAAAAAATAGAACAGGTGGGCCAGGCACGGTGGCTTACGCCTGTAATCCCAGCACTTTTGGAGGCCGAGGCGGGTGGATCACAAGGTCAGGAGATCGAGACCATCCTGGCTAACACAGTGAAACCCAGTCTCTACTAAAAATACAAAAAAACTAGCCGGGCGAGGTGGCAGGCACCTGTAGTCCCAGCTACTCGGGAGGCTGAGGCAGGAGAATGGCGTGAACCCCGGAGGCGGAGCTTGCAGTGAGCTGAAATCGCGCCACTGCACTCCAGCCTGGGCGGTAGAGCGAGACGCCGTCTCAAAAAAAAAAAAAAAGAAAAAGAAAAAGAAAAAGAACAGGTTAGAAAATTAGAAAAAAATGGGGAGGGGTCTTAAAAACCAGAATGCCTGGGCTTAAAATTCAGCACCAAGCATTTAGTACCTTGATACATTTGGATAAATTACTTAATCTCTCTGCATTTTAACCACCTTTATTCAATGGTAAAAAGAGCATACCTCATAATACTGCTGTGATTGATGATTCACTAAGACAGTATGTGGAAAATATGTACTAACGCTGTAGGCACATTGCTAATATACAATATTGACAATTATAATAAGCCTATAGATAAATAATACCAAAATGGTTTAAAAAATAGTTCTCTTTAGGAGAGGAGATGATAGATCGAATTTAGATTTTCTGCTATAGATTTTTCCCTGTGTACTCTATTTATCTACAATAGGAACAAATTATTTTTAAATTCATTTCTAACAAATTATGAAGACATATTTTAATTGTTAGTTCATTTGCAAATAGGCACAAGCCAGTTTACACAACTTGTGAATTAAGCTCAGTAAAGTTCTATTTGTGTTACTTTAGGTAGTCCAGAGTCAGGACTCTGCACATTAGGAACCAGTGGCTGGAAAAAGCATACTTAAGGAATTGATTAGTGAGTACAAGCTACAGGTCTCACTAGATTCCTGTACTATTTGTAGGAAAGTGTGGGGAGTATTATCCAGTGGTTTGTAGGTAAATGTTAACAACTAGCTCTCCAGAAATAGAAAGTTCTGATTTGTAGTGTTTGCTTATCCTTATAGCTTAAAACATTCACCCACCATGACTGATATCAAGCTATTAACATGATTTCACTGAACAAAGACTTGGGAAAAGATGTGTAGTACCATTGTGTATGATCTCCACCATATAGCCACCGTAGATGTGGCTATTATTCATTATGAAAAGCATAAAAATACAATAACATAGTAACATATTAATATATTTTAATAAAATTATATTAACATGTTTAATAAAAGGCATAAAATACCTAAGAAGTAATGAGATTTGAGTATTTATTACTTTTATTTTTAATCTGATGTATTTAACTATAAGTTTCTATAATTTGCATTTTATTTGTAGCTGTGCTTAACTACTGACTCATAAAATTTATGAAATTTTTAGTCTCTTCATGGGAGCTGGCATGAATCAGCTCCAGCATACTGTTGAGAGTATCTCTGAAATTTGTTAACTCATCCACATAGTTTGAATATCTTTACTTTTAACAATGAAAGCCTATTTCTAAAAACTCATCAGAACCGTTAAGAGACTACTATTTTTACACATATGAAAAAGACACTCATTGTTCTATGTAACAGAATGAAAACTGCTGATTGAGATGCTGATTTGAGAAGCACTCATCATTTCCTTTGAATTGTGGTTCTTTTGGATAAAATGCTAGCTGACCATCTTAAGCTGTGTACTTTTAAAAATTTGACTCATAGGGACTTCAGTATTTCTATCAAAAAGATAATTACTATACTTAAATTTTATGTTTTTAGATAATTTTAAACTCACATGCAGTTGTAAAAATATAATACAGGAAAATTCGATATCCCATACCGCACTGTTACAGAACAATATCCCCAATCAAAATATTGGCCTTGGTACATTCAAAAGACAGAATATTTCCATCATCACAAGGATCCTTCATGTCACGGTTCTTTAGCCACATCCCCTTACATACTACCCATCCTCTTTTTAACCTCTGATTTGTCCTTCATTTCTATAATTTGGTCATTTCTAAAATATTATAAAAATGGAATAATACAATGTATAATGTTTCACGTTGCTTTTTTTTAACCATGCAGTATGGGTCTCTGAAGATACATTTGATTTTCTGTTTGCATAAATTTTTACTGTTTTTCATTGCCAGGTAGTATTTCATAGCATTGATATACCATGGTTTATTTATATATTTACCCTTTGAAGGACATGGGTTATTACCAGTTTATGGTGTAATGAGTAAAACTGCTAGGAACACTTGTGTGAAATATTTTTGTGAAGATAAGTTTTCATTCTACTGGGACAAATGCCTATGAGTACACATAATTGCTGGGTTGTGTGGCTTCTGTATGTTTAGTTCTTGAAGAAATTACCCAATTATTTCCAGAGTGACTGTACTATTTTTTATTTTTACCAGCAATTATGAGTGACCCAGTTTCTCCACATCCATGTCAGCATTTGGTATTGACTATATTTTATTTTAGACACTGTAATTTTCATTAATATTTCCCCAATGGCTAATGATGTTGAACTTCTTTTTATATGTTTGTTCACTATCTGTGTATCTTTAGTGACATTTGTTGCCACGTTTTTGGTCTTATTTTAATTGGACAGTGATATGGCATGGCTGTGTCCCTGCCCAAATCTCATCTTGAATTGTAGTTCCCATAATCCCCACGAGTCATGGGAGGGACTCAGTGGGAGGCAATTGAATCATAGGGGTGCTGGCACTATAAGGGGCTTTTCCCTTTTTGCTCGCCTCTCACTCTGCCTCCTGGGACCCTATTAAAAGTTGCCTTCCTCTGTGATTGTCAGTTTCCTGAGGCCTCCCCAGCCATGCAGAACTGTGAGTGAATTAAATCTCTTTTCTTTTTAAATTATCCAGTCTCTAGTATTTCTTCATAGCAATGTGAGAATGGACTAACATAAACAGTTTCCTTTTTATTTTACTATTGTATTTTGATATACTATTGTAATTGTGTTTTTAGGATGGACGCTAATCCTTTGTCAGATATATGGTTTGAAAATATTTCATCTCAGTCTGTAGCTGGTCATTATATCCCCTTTGATGGTTAATACCGAGTGTCAACTGGATTGGATTGAAGGATACAAAGTATTGATCCTGTGTGTGTCTATGAGGGTGTTGCCAAAAGAGATTAACATTTGAATCAGTGGGCTGGGGAAGGCAGATCCACCCTAATCTGGTGGACACAATCTAATCAGGCCAGCAAATATAAAGCAGGCAGAAAAATGTGAGAAGGACAGACAGACCTAACCTACCAGCCTACATCTTTCTTCTGTGCTGGATGCCTCTTGCCCTAGAACACTGGACTCCTAGTTCTTCAGTTTTGAGTCTTCTCTCCTTGCTCCTCGGCATGCAGACAGCCTATGTGGGACCTTGTGATCATGTAAGTTAATATTTAATAAACTATATATATTTAGAGAGAGAGAATGTGTTTATTAATGAGTTTATATATATATATATATATATATATATGTTTATTACAAGTTTAGAGAGAGAGAGAGAGAGAGATCTCCTATTAGTTCTGTTCCTCTAACAGAACCCTGATACAGAGATTGGTACCAGTAGAGTGGGGCATTGCTGAAAAGACACCTGAAAATATGGAAGTGACTTTGGAACTAGATAACAGCCAGAGGTTGGAACAGTTTGAAGGGCTTAGAAGAAGACAGAAAAATGTGGGAAAGTTTGGAACTTCCTAGAGACTCATTGAATGGCTTTACTCAAAATGCTGACAGTGATATCGACAAAAAAATTCAGACTGAGGTGATCTCAGATGGAGATGAGGAACTTGTTGGAAACTGGAACAAAGGTGACTCTTGTTATGTTTTAGCAAAAAGACTGGCAGCATTTTGCCCTTGCCCTAGAGATTTGTGGAACTTTGAACTTGAGAGAGGTGATTTAGGGTATCTGGCAGAAAAAATTTTCTAAGCAGCGAAGCATTCAATAGGTAACTTGAGTGCTGTTAAAGGCATCCAGTTTTATAAGAGAAACAGAGCATAAGTGGAAAATTTGCAGGCTGACTATACAATAGAAGGGAAAAAATAAACAAAACACATTTTTTGGAGAGAAATTCAAGTTGGCTGTAGAAATTTGCATAAGTAGCAAAGAGCCTAAGGTTAATCCCCAAGACCATGAGTAAAATGTCTCCAGGTCACGTGAGAGAACTTCTTGGCAGCCCCTCCCATCACAGGCCCAGAGGTTCAGAAGGAAAAAATGGTTTTATGTGCTGGGCCCAGGGTCCTCACACTGTGTGCAGTCTAGGAACTAGGTGCCCTATGTCCAAGTTGCTCCAGCTGTGGCTATAAGGGGCTAATGTACAGCTTAGGCTGTGGCTTCAGAGGGTGGAAGCACCATGCCTTGGCAGTTTCCACGTGGTATTGAGCATGTGGGTGCACAGAAGTCAAAAATTGAGGTTTGAGAACCTCTGCCTAGATTTCAGAAGATGCATGGAAACACCTGTATGCTCATGCAGAAGTTTGATGCAGGGGTGGGGCCCTCATGGAGAACCTCTTCTAGGGCAGTGCGAAAGAGAAATGTGGGGTCAGAGCTTCCACACAGAGTCCCTACGGGGATGTGACCTAGTGGAGCTGAGAAGAGGGCTACCCTCCTCCAGACCCCAGAATGGTAGATCCACCTACAGCTTGCACCATGCACCTGGAGAAGCCACAGACACACAACACCAGCCCATCAAAGCATCCAGGAGGGAGGCTGTACCCTGCAAAGCCACAGGAGTGGATCTGCCCAAGACCATGGGAATCCACCTCTTACGTCAGTGTGACCTGGATGTGAGACTAGGAGTCAAAGGAGGTCACTTTGGCACTTTACAATTTGACTGCCCTGCTGGATTTTGGACTTGCATAGGACTTCTAATCCCTTTGTTTTGGCCAATCTCTCCCACATGGAAAGGCTGTATTTACCCAATACCTGTACTGCACTAGGAAGTAACTAGCTTGCTTTTGATTTTACAGGCTCATAGGCAGAAAAAACTTGCCTTATCTCAGATGAGACTTTGGACTGTAGACTTTCAGGTTAATGTTGAAATGAGTAAAGACTTTGGGGGACTATTGGGAAGGCATGATTGGTTTTGAGATGTGAAGACATGAGATTTGGAGGGGCCAGGGGCAGAATGACATGGTTTGGCTGTGTCCCCACTGAAATCTCAACTTGGATTTTATCTCCCAGAATTCCTATGTGATGTGGGAGGGACCCAGGGGGAGGTAATTGAATCATGGGGGCTGGTCTTTCCCATGCCATTCTTGTGATAGTGAATAAATCTCACGAGATTTGATGGTCTTGTCAGGGGTTTTCGCTTTTGCTTCTTCCCATTTTCTCTTGCCGCAACCATGTAAGAACAGCTTTTCGCCTCCTGCCGTGATTCTGAGGCCTTGCCAGCCATATGGAACTGTAAGTCCAGTTAAGCCTTTCTTTTTGTTCTCAGTCTCAGGTACGTCTTTATCAGGAGCATGAAAACATACTAATATATCCTTAAAAGGATATTCACAGAGCAAATATTTTTAAATTTTATGAAGTCCAGTTTTTTGATTTTTCTTTTTATGGATTATGCTTTAAATATCAAGTCCTGAGAACTTTTTATATAGTCCTAGGCCCAGAGGACTTTGTTCTATATTCTTTTTCCAAAAGTCTTATAGCTTTTAATTTTACTTTTAAGTCCAAGACCCATTTTTAGTTAAATTTTATATAAGGTATGGAATTTAGGTCAACATACTTTGTTTTTCTACTTGTGTTCAATTACTCCCATACTATTTAATGAAAAGACTATTGTTTTGTACCTTTGTCAATAATAGGCATATTTGTGTACTTCTATGATTTTTCATTGATCAGTATCTCTGTCCCTCTATTGATACAACACAGTTTTGAGTACTGAAGCTATATAATGGCTTTTCAAAATTATTTAACTATTCTAGCTAATTTGCCTTCCCACATAAATTATAGAATATCTTGTTTATATATATAAAATCATCTTACTGGAATGTTGATAGAAATTGTATTGACCTGCATATCATTTGGAGTAGAACTGAGATCTTTACTATGGTGACTCTATCTGCGAACATAGTGTGTCTCTACATTTATTTAGATCTTCATTGTGTTTTTTTTTCCTTTGGTAGCTTTCAGCATATGAGTCCTATCCATAATTTATTAGATTGACATAGATCTTTCATTTTTTGGGTGATTTTAAATGGTATTATATTTTTAATTCTGATTCCCATAGGTTCATTGCTAGCATATATAAAAACATTTTATTTTTTCTCATTCTCATGTTTCCTGTGATCTTCCTGAATATCTTATTGGGAATGTCCATGTAGATAATCATGTTTTCTGCAAATAGGAACAATTTTATGTTTTTCTTTCTGATTTAGATACCTTTTATTTCTTTTTCTTGTCTTTTTGCACTTGCTAGAACTTACAATATTATGATAAGTAAGTGTTGAAAGCAGGCATCTTTGCATTGTTCCCATCTTAGGAAGAAAACATTCAGTTTTTTATGATTCTGTGTAATGTTACCTATATAATTTTCAGATGCTCTTTGTCAATTAAAAAGTTCTCTTCTAGGTTATAATAAGAAATACATATTTGATCTCTGCCCTTGGTTCCTGAAACAGCACTCCTAAAATTCTCATAATTTCTTGCATGATAGGTATACTAGTAATATCTTTTGCTATAATATTTGCTGTTGGTCCCTGGTTTCCAACACAAGAGTTCCTAAGATCTTTGATTCTCTGGAATGATAAAGTCTTTTAATGTATGCTAATGAGATGACTGGTGGTTGGGATCCTAGATAGCTTCAAAATTGGGGCTGATTGCCAGAAAGACCAAGGCATGACTAGAGAGCTAGAGAGCTAGAACTTTTGGCATCAACCCTTGACCTTTTGGGAAAGAGAGAGGCTGAAGACTGACTTAATCAACAATGGCCAATAATGTAATTACTCATGCTTAGGTAATAAAAGCCTCCAGAACATCTCTAAACAATAAGATTTGGAGAGCTTTCATTTCCAAAGTTCTGGAAGAACAGCACACACAGAGAGGGGATAGAAGCACTATGCAGCCTACCCTACCTGCCTGGCCCTGTGCATTTCTTCTGTCTGGTTGTTCCTGGGTTGCATCTTTTATAATGAACTGCTAATAGTAAGTAAAGTGTTTCCATGAGTTCTGTGAAAAGTGGTTGCAAATTATTTAATATGAAGAGGGGATTGTGGTAGCCCCCAAGTTATAACCAAGTCAAACAAAAATGTAATCTAGAGACTCAATATTTGTGATTCGTGTCTGAAGTCATGGGCAGGCTATGATACTAAGCCCCTTAACTTGTGGATTGGACACTAACTCCAAGTAGACAGTGTCAGAATTGGATTGACTTGTAGCACAGCCAATAGTTGTCCACAAAGAATTGGAGAATGTCTTGGTGTGGGAAAACAACACACACACACACTTGTATCAAAAGTATGTGAGTATAGAAAAACAGCATTTTCCCTTTACTCTCTCTTACTATTTTTCTGAAAGTCTTAATATGAATGTGTGTTGAATTTTGTCAAATGCTTTTTCTGTATGAATTGATATGCAATGTGATATTTTTGGCTCTAGCCTGTCATTCTTTTTTTGGTTTAATGTTGACGTGGTATATTCATTTCCATCCTTTAACCTACTGATATCATTATATTCAAAATGAGTTCCTTTTATATAACACGCAATTTTTAAAAAATCCACTCTGCCAGTGTGTTTTAATTGGTGTACTTAAACCATTTACATTTAATGTAATTATTATGTTAGGGCTTCAATCTGCCACTATTTTGTTTTGTTTTGTTTTCTGTTTGTTTTGCTTTTGTTTCTCTGTTCTTTATTCCTGCCTTCTGCTAGGTTACTTTAATGTTTTCTTATAATTCTATTTTTATTTATTATATGGTTTTTATGTATTTTTTTGCATAGCTTTTTAGTGGCTGCTGTAGGTATGACATTACATGTCCAAATCTTTTAGTCTGCTGATATAGTCATTTCACCAATTTGAGTGAAATATAGAAAGCTACACTCCCTTTGTGTCCCTGTACTTGCCTCTCTTTATAATTGCCTTAATTTTTCCCCTACCTACATTCAGAATCACATTAGACATTGTTCTAATTTTTTTCAACTATCAAATATAATTCAGAAATTTCAAGAAGAAAAAGAGTCTATGGTACTTGCCCATATTTTTTATTATTGTGTTCTTCTTTCCATCCCAATGTTTTAAAGTTCCTTCTTTTATCATTTCCTTACTGTTTAGAGTATATCCTTTAGCCATTCTTTTGGGGTAGGTTTGCTATTTAATTCGCTTAGTTATCTTTCATTGAAAAATGACGGGGTTTTCCTTTCATTCCTAAATATTTTTTCCTTCCCTAAATATAGAATCCTGGATTAACCTTTCTTTCCTTTAAGCACTTGAAGAAAGTGCCACTTCTTCTGGTACCACCTTCTTACTTCTAGGTAGAGATGGAAATCTAGGGTACAAAGTCTACCTCTGTTGGCACCTAAAGGAAGGAGTGTTTCCTTATTACTGTTGGCCCGAGTGGGAGTTCTGGCTTGCCACCAGACTTCCACTGGCTCGGAGAGGTGCCTTGTTACTGTTCCCCACTTTGCCTCTACTAGTAGCACTAGAAGAAGAGTAGACACTTTATACTTAGCAGTGGTAAAAGTCCTGTCCACAAGAATTCCTTGAACACCACCCCAGTGGGGAGAAGATGGGATACTTTATTCCTTTCAGTGGGAGGAAGTGCAGATTCCCCACATGGTCTCTACTGAAACAAGTGTGGAACAAGTAGGCTCATTATTTTGGTGCAAAGTTGATAGTCTAGGTTCCCTACTTGGCCTCTAACACTACATCAGCAGATAAATTGGGTTGCCTCATTGCCTCATTATAGCATGATGAGGGTAGAGTTGTAGGCTCCCCTTTCAGTCTTTGCTGGAATGGGTGTGTTGGGGGACACAAATATTTTGTGTTATGAGTTGCAGTGGTTATTGTTGAAGAATTTTTATCATACTAGGCTACTACTTTCCTGGTCCTTTGGTAAAAGAGAGCAGGCTTTTATTGAGGCTTTTGTTTTTATTTTTTAGTGGGGGATCTATGCTTGTCACCATTTCCAGGTTATCTGCTTGTTCATTTTCAAGTCTCAGGTATGGGAAGCAAAACTTACTACCTTGTTATTTCTTAGGTTAAAGTCCTTAGAGAGTCTATTCTCTTCTCTTTACCTTTTAGAGTTTTCTATATTTATGTTACATATAATGTTCAGGACCTTTATTGTATCTAGCAGGAGGAATAGGGAAAAGTATGTTCACTCTATCTTCCCAGAACAGGAACTCAAGCCAGTTTCTGTAACAACAATACCATTAGAACACAGAAAACGTCCAAATTTTACAATATCTTGATTTTTTCAAAGTAACTTTCTCCAAATGGTTTCAAAAATGACAAAATGATTTGTTTAAAAAAGAATATCAATTAATTCAATATACTGCATTTGATTTATATCACTGTTAAATCTCTCAATCTGTAATAGTTTTTATATTTTTATATCTTCCATTTATTAAAGACACCCATTCTGTAAAATTTTTATATGGTTTGTGATGTCATTAAATATGTTTCTCTGCTCCTTTTTTTGCAAATTGATAGTTAGATCTAGAGGCATCTGCAGGGATGTTTCTTTCTAGAGTTTTTGAGGCAAGCATCAATTTCCCCACCCATTTCAGCTCTTAATTGTTGCATTCCTCGGCTTGTAACCTCTTCTTTCAAAAAGTGTCACTTCAAACTGTTCTTTCGTGATCACATCACTTTCTCAACTGTCTGACCTTCCTGAGTACCTTATATACATACTATTATTTAACTTTCGTCTTCATCATTTAATGTGAGTTCTAAAAACATTTAATACTTACTGCTAATCGTTAAAGTGTAGCCACTCAATACATATGTTGCCAGCTCATTTTTTTTTTATACTCCACAGAAAGAGTAAAAGGAAATAATGTCTCTGGATTAATAACTGCAGTGTGTAGCCTTAATGCTTGAAATTTAGTTACTCTGGATATTAAAACTTAACTCACATATTATTTCCTTGAGGTACATGTTATAATCTGCCAAAAATCATTTTCTTTTTTTTTTTTTTTTCTTTTTTTTTTTGAGACGGAGTCTCTCTCTGTCTGTTGCCCAGGCTGGAGTGCGGTGGCGCGATCTCGGCTCACTGCAAGCTCCGCCTCCCGGGTTCCCGCCATTCTCCTGCCTCAGCCTCCTGAATAGCTGGGACTACAGGCGCCGCCACCACGCCCGGCTACTTTTTGTATTTTTAGTAGAGACGGGGTTTCACCGTGTTAGCCAGGATGGTCTCGATCTCCTGACCTCGTGATCTGCCCATCTTGGCCTCCCAAAGTGCTGTGATTACAGGCTTGAGCCACCACGCCCCGCCAAAAATCATTTTCAATGTGATTTTGTTTCCCTTCTAATTGATTTAATCTTTTGGGTTTCAGGCTCAAAGTATTTGTTTATTTTCTTTTTGTGTCCATTAGCTTTATTAAAATAACTGTTTTTATGTTCTACTCTTGGTTAATTTTACCATGTACACAGCAATTCCATTTTAATATATAAGTTTAAGTCACATTAATTTTTATTTATGGCATTTTTATGTTTATAGTTTCTAGAGTTATTTCTGTTCATTGTCTCTTTATTCTCCAGGGATTCTTGTAATGTGTAGGTTGGTTTGCCTGTCTTAGTGCTCTCTCTTCATGTCTGTTTAATGTACTTTAAAATTTATATTGTATTGTAATTTAATAATTTAATATTAATTTCTGAAACTGATTTTTAAAAATATTATTTCAATTCTCCCTGGGCTGTCATCACTCTTTTCATTAACTCTGTTTTTCAACCAACTATCTAATCTCTGAGCTTTGTTAATTATAATTTATGTTATTTTATAAATTGTCTAAAATTTTAAAACTTTTAGTTTGTTGTTAATATCATATTTTGGTCATATTCTTATTGTTTTTCATTATCTGAACCTACTTTATTTAATCTATTATTACATTCTTTTGTCTTACAATATTTTATGCTGGTTTGATTTAAATTATATTCTTATATTATATATATACACATACTACTTATATAAGACGGTTTTCTTATACTTTAGAAGGCAGTTCTTGTGTTGGTAATAAAGGTGTATACACATGCTAGAGTTCCCTCTCTTTTACAGAAAATATTTAAAAATACGCTCCCTTAAAAGTTATTTTTCCAATACTTTTTGAAATACATGTATTTTTTGTTTTTCTGGATACTTCTCCCATGTGAAATTGTACTCTTCTTTACCCCAGAGTTGTAGGCCAAATAATGGGTTCTATTCTCTGGAGCATCTCTTCAGAGTGTTCATTATCATACTAACTGTACCCATCCTGTGAGCCCAGGATACTCAGCTTATTCGAATTTTCCTATAATCCCCTTTGTTCTTGCCTTTGGAGAACAAAGGGCCTTTGGAGCTCTTTCCCAACTTGCCAACTGACTACTGACTCTTCCACTAAGAGTGGGAAACCTCTCTGTGTTGAAATGAGAGTGTTGGGAATTTGTTTCCCAGATCTTAGATCTGTTAGAAGCCCCTTTTCCTTTCCTGTGCTGTTCCCACACAGCTTCTTTTCCCATAGTTTTTCTTGCTACATTTGGGTTCGACTTGCGTGCTCATACTCTGAGGCTTACGGAAATCCTTTATCAACAACATTTTGGATGATTTCTTTTTATCCTAGTTGTCCATCTCTTTTTAAGAAAGAACTGTAAAGATTCAAAGACTGCTGTTGCTACCATCATTCCTTCCGTACCCATATTATTTTAAAACAGCAATAGTAAACATTCTAAAGCAACATAAAACATATACAATACAATTAAACCATGTAATACAAAAGTATAATTCGTTTTGTTTAACTGCTCCTCTAAAAGAGAGCTGCACAGAGAATAGAAGCTGAAATTTTAAGCAGAGTAGCAGAGCAATATCCTGGTGATGTAAGGCAGGTGAGCCCCCAAATTTGGGCTCAGCCAAGGAAAGTTCTTGGCTTTGCTCAGAAAAGAATTCAAGTACAAGCCAGCAGTAAGAGAAAGCAGTTTTAATGAAGAGGCAGTGTACAGCAAAGTACCTTCTCCTGGTGGAACAGGGCTAACTCATAGTCAATGTGCCTAGAGTAGCAGCTAATCCTTAAATTGTAGCTACTCAATACATATGTTGCCAGCTCATTTTCTTTTATATTCCACAGAAAGAGTAAAAGGAAATAATGTCTCTGGATTCATTCTCATAACCGCTGTGGGCTGTAGGCTATCTGTATTTATACCCATTTTTAAATGACATGCAAATTAAAGGGTAGATTAATCAGAAAGCACTAGAAAAGGGGCAGTAAATTCAGAGTGTGCTATGGCATTCATAAACTGTCATGCATTGGTGGGAATGTCTTAAGCTGATGAGCAGCGAGCGTAATTAGAGGGTGCCTTCACTGCCATTTGCTGATTCTGGCTGGTTTCTTTATTTCATCTTGTCAGGATCAGGAAATAAGTTTTGCCAGTGTCATACCTTGTTCCCCTGCTCAGAGATTATATACTTCTCTTTAATCTTAAGGGGGCTACAGAAGGGTAGAGGTCTTTTTTTTTTTTTTTTTTTTTTTTTGGTAAGTTTTCCCTGCTGATTTTATAGGCATTGGCCCTGCCTAGCACTGGAAGAGCAAAAATCTCTAGATACCTGATCTAAAGGGCTCAAAGATATGATGCTTTTATCCTCCGGGTCAGAAAATGGGATGGGTTGGAAGCCTTGTGCCAGCATCATTTTTACATGGGATTGTTGTAATCCACAAGACATAAACTTTACAAGGAGGTTAAATGAGCAAGAGGCAAAATCAATTGTAACAACACAGTTATCAAAGGTCCTAGGAAACATGGAAAACTGGTGAGACTCGGGAGGGCATGTTTTATAGTCAACCATTTATAGATGTGGCCAATATCTTGGCTATATCTATGTAACTACATAGTTTGTTTAGATATTTTTTGAAAGTTAATCTCAACTTGTTCAGCAGCAAGTCTTATTAATAACTGCATCATTCCCACCTTTTTCAGCTAATACAAAATTCAATTCTAGTGTGTTGTCAAGGACTACACTTGTTAGAGAGTCTAGAGACTCTTGAATTCCCATTAATGACTGACTGTTATTGACTGACTCTAGGATTTGAGTCAAGTTCCTTAGGTTGACTCAGGGTAGGCGAAGTCACTCCATGGCACTGCTAGACTTATTGTTGCCCCAATTCCTTCTCGAATTAGTTCTATTGCTCATTTATTTTGGTACCCCTTGGCCTCATTAGAGTTATAGATGGTGGTCTCTGTAGGGCAATGGTGGCCAATATATATTCACCCATGTTCTGAAAGCTACTCCTGAAAGAATAGATGGCTCCCCAGGCAGTCAGGAATGGTTACAAGGTGGAATTTTTTCCCAGTCATGGCCATAGGCAAAAATTAGCCCAGTTAGGGCACAAATTGAGGCCCTATGGGGTGTAACGTCTGTCCTCTGCTGCCAAGTTTTGTTTATAGAAATATTTTTTTTGAAACTCCAGTGGGAATGATCAAACAGCTCTTATTTTGTGGAACAGGGTTGTACTTCCACCTTCACAGATCCGGAAGTTGTTTCTCCTTTGCATGTATTGGCCCTGAAGGAGGCACCATGTATGGTTTCCTCAATGCTGCCTTGGGAACTTGGCAACTAGGGTTGGATCACAGGGAAATGTTTGCTTTTGTGTCATTATCACAACCATGGTACGAAAAATAGTGCCACTGAGGCATTAGAGGTATAGGTACCAATTTTCCAGGTCCAGATAACAGTGGCAGAGGCAGTTAGGTAGGATTTATTAAGTAAGGTAGAGTTCCACCTAACCAGTTAGGGGTCTGGGTGTTAATGGATCACTATGGTTAATTAGGAGGTCTGGGAGATGGCCATGAGATGTCTTGATGTGTCATATGGTGGAACTCTATCCTGGGTATGCTGATGACAGATTCAGCAGCCATAAAGATTATTTCCTAATGCTATAATTTTTGAAATATTAATTGTAGCATTTTGTTACCACCCACACTGGATTATGTTAATTGGGAGAGCAAATGGGATTAACAGAGGCAGCATGGTGTCCAGTTTGGCCTTAGAGTGACTTCTCTATCCAATAAGGAAAAGAAGAGGTGTCTTTCAGGAAGAGGTGATTGAGGGATGGCAGAGAACAAGAATTATGATCAAGAGTAAAATAAAAATTCATACTTCTATGCTCAACCCAAGCATCACATCACTGCGTTGGACTGAGCCTCCCCTTCCCCTTCCTATTTCCCTCCCCCTTCCTCTTCCCCTTCCCTTTTTCGAGATAGAGTCTCACTCTGTCACTCCGGCTAGAGTGTACTGGCATGATCTTGGCTCACTGGAACCTCCGCCTCCTGGGTTTAACCAATTCTCCTGTCTCCACATCCCAAGTAGATGGGCTTACAGGCATGTGCCACCATGCCTGGCTAATTTCTGTGTTTTTAGTAGAGACAAGGTTTTACCATGTTCGCCAGGCTAGTCTTGCACTCCTGCTGCCTGACTTGGCCTCCCAAAGTGCTGGGATTACATATGTGAGCTACCATGCCTGGCCAGTGGTAGTGCTTTTAAAAAGGTAGCAGGGGTCCTCCAGAAGCTTACAACTATTGGTGATGTTGTTTTTGTTTACAGTCTGTGGGGAATCTTAGGTTTAATCTTGGACAGGTGTGGCCAGCTAGCAATTTCATGAAGTTTATCAATAGAGAGGTACTTAACAATGCCTAATATAGGCCCTTCCACTTTGGTTGTAATGGATCCTCAGAGTATACTTTTTTCAAAGTGTTTAGTAGGACTTAATCTCCTTATTGAACAGGGGAGCTAATCCTTTCCTTTGTGGAAAAGGTCAATAACCTATTTTAATTTTCTTGGAGGTCTTTCGAACCTGGCCTAAATATCAAAGATGAAAGAAAGGTATACTGAGGCATGTCTGATCCCATTTCCCTTTATGACCTATATTAGTTTTTCGTAGCTATTTAAACCTTCTAGACCAGAGATATATGGAGGGCTAGCCTAGAATTGCAGCTCTCATTTGCCCTTAAAACCCCTTTCAAGCAGTGGTATTTTGGTCAAATACCAAAAGCCAAAATAAAGTTATACTTAAAAAACAAAAACCTCAAGAGTATAGAATTAAGTTAAATTGGAGGAAAACATTGTTTTACGATCTCTAAGTTAAAATATTTTAGCATTAGGTCATAACAACAGTTAGAACTAGAGGAGAAAGTTATAGGAGCTGATGAAAAACTGAAGGAGAGAGTTATCCTAGGCTTTCTCAAAGGGAGGAAAAAAGCAAATCAATACCTAAAAATGCTTTGTTTTAATATGGGAGACTATTCTTTAGAAAGGTTATTATAAACAATTCAATTCTAATTACAGCAAACTTAATTATACACAAGATTTCTTTGTAAATGTTCCTACATGAATCTTATCATGACTTACATATACCATTAATGACATGCTTGAACTTTTTTGACTTGTATACTACCTTTTTCTTAAATAACTAGTTTATTTAAGAATATTTTATTCTAGGGCAAGAATTTACCACACAATATCCTTTCTCAGATAAAATTACTCTGTCCTTTATAACCTTTCTTACCAAAAATAAATCTTCATCTCTGTAACTTTTGTTATACTTCTCTCCCATACTTACTCTTTCCCTTCTATATTGTTTCACAAATAACCTTTTGAAAGGTTTTTTGCAATCTATAATTTGAATTAACCTTTAGATAATATTCAATTGGACAAAATTATTTTTACTCAATAAGAACACATCTTCTTTGGTGCATTTCAAATAAATCCAAGAAGTGAGAAATTCTGAAATGTTTATTAGATATTAGTATTTTATAGATAAAGCCATTCCATAATTTTTTAATAAACAAACATGTTTCCCCATATCATAACCCCTTAATTGGAAATGACCCAGACATCCAATATCCAACATACTTTAAGATTTTAAATGATACAAAAAATTAACTTATATGTGTTTATTCCATTATATTTCCCTAATTTCTATTATTGCTTAATAGTTGACTGAGACTATATGAAAACTGCATTATGAGACACAGCTAATCATCATTCAATTTCCTTGTCAACCAATTTCTGAAGACTGCTTATTAGGTAAATGCCAAAACATTAAAATTGAACACATAGGCATTTTGCTGATTTAGCTGTTTTTATTGAACTAACAATCTTATTATTAGTTATTTAGTAACTAATATAATATATTATTATTAGTCTTATTTGCACAATTATGTAGATTTTTTATTTTTATCATTAATTTTATTGCCAGTTTTAAATCCCAAAGATTAAAGTGAACTTGAAAAGCACATAGATTTACTTAATATATGAGTACTCATTTACTTAACATCCAATTTGTTAGCATGCCAGACCCAACACATAACATATGAACATATACATAAACATATCTAAACGTGTGTACACAAAGACCCAATGTCTTTTATCTCAGAATTCTAGTCATAAGAGAGCAATATAAATTCACCACTTTGTAAGAAATAGTTGGGTTTAAATTATTTCTGAGACAACTGAGACTTATCCACAAGTTAAACATTATTTGCCCTGATAGGTAATTCATAGAAAACTGTAGACTAGACTTTGGATAAAGCAATGTTTCATGGCCGTTTTGATGTTTAAAACTTTCTGTTGCCAGTCATTTTTAATGGTGGACGAGAGAGAAGGAGTAAAGAGTATTGCTCGATGGGTGCCCTTGGAGTCCCCAAGTTGCTGGTGAACTCACTCGGCAGTAGAGACACCAAAGAAAGTGTTCAGGAAGCTGCTTGTCTGCCATTATGGGGAGCTGTCAGTCAGATTAAAGGTCAGGGACCCCCAGAAAAATAGGCTCAGCAAGAGAGTAGCTAGGGATATAGGCTGGGGCTAGTTAGATAAGGGGGAGGGGTTTCTGATGAACTTGGGATGGAATCCTGTAGTGGAGAACTGGAGGGACCCCCTCAGAATTAGGGGACTGAGGAGGCTCTGATGGGGACATGGGCCCTCCAGAGACAGCAGCTAGGAGGGGGTTATCTAAGATATGTGGTGTGACTTCTTGGTGTCTGGAAGCAGAAAAGCCACACACATTTTACATTTGTCCTTTAGTCAGGATCCTGGTAAAAGCCAAAAAATCCTAAGGGACTTCTCCCCATTTTCATTCCTGTTTACAGAAAAAGTTTAATTATAAGGAACAATTTTTAGGCCAAATTTTTTGACCTCCCAATTTGTAATGAACCCAAATGATGCTTCCATCGAAAATGAGTTTCTCTTTAACCCATCCAATTGGAACTTGCTCCAATTGCCTAACAGACACCCTAGTGGCTGTCCTTTACGATGATCATTGTTCTCATGTCTGACAAGAATCTCTCTAGACAAAGTTTTTAAAAGTCTAGCAAGAGCCCGGTTATTTCCCCTTTTAAATTCCTACCTCTCTTTTCACGAAGAATGGTCAGTAGGCAATTGCCATCAATTCCTGCAAAGAGGGTTTAAGTACAGATCACAGTGAAAGTTAATTCTAAGATATGAGTGAGCAGTGGAGTGATGACTGTATTCACCAGCAAATGGAACATGATAGAAGAGGTGCTTTTTAGTAAGCAGACTATAAAGGGAGAGGTGGAAATAGAGTAACAAGATTAAGAATCCCCTAGAATGGAACTGTAACCCACAATCCTAGAAGGCCAACTAAGGAAACTCCTAGGGTTGGAACCCAACCCGCAATCCTAATGCTACAATAGGAACGCTAACCCACAATAATCCTGATGAATTCTCCTAGAGTGGGACTCTAACCCACAATCTTAGAGGAAATAATGTGGCTCTGGCATCCCAGAGTTGGCACAGTAGGGGACCTCCCAAGACCAAAAAAAAAAAAAAAAAAAAAAGGGATTTAAAACAAACAAGCAAAGCAAAAACATGTGTCCAAATACAGTTAGCAGAGAGCCAACGTGAAAACTGTAAATGAAACATACATTTCGGAGCAGAAAGTAAAATAGCTGGTGAAAAATAAACGACATTAGCAGATGAAAGGACTAAAGGAAAGGACTAAACAAGCTTGTAGTTGATCAGGCATGCTTCTGTCTTGGGCACCCAAATGACAGGGGACATCAAATTGACCACACAGCCAGAGGCCTCATTTCCTGGTTTACCCAGCATTGAAGGAGGTACAGAGGGACACTCATCCAGCCACAAGAGCCAAAATGGTGCTGACCAGTCTCCAACTTGGGGCCTATACAAAGGTCTTTCTCAGGTTTTCCAAGCTTGCATAGATTTAGCTGCTGCAAAAGGACTGACATGCAGACCAGCAACCTGCTGGTCTAAGTGGTGGGTCCCACATAAGGCAGCAGCACTACAGCTGCTCACTCACTGCTTGGCTTCACCATCACTGCCTGTTAGGAAAGATAATGGCTCTACAAAGAACCCTTGGCTGGTGTTATAGCTCTTTGGTATTAGCAGCTCTTTGGTGTTACTGCTAGTCTGTTACAGCTCTGGGTGTCAATCACTGATTGCTGCCTGTCTTTTGCTGTCATGCCAATTGCTTTCTAGCCACGTCACTACCTCTCTTTGCTGTCTTGCCATCTTTTTCACTGTCTCACCACCACACTGTCTCACTGTGTCTCACCGTCTTCTCAAATCCCACATTGGGTGCCAGATAATGCAGGAAAGGTAAGCCCCAAATTGGGCCCAGAAGGGATCTTGGCTTCATTCAGGAAAAAAATTTAAGAGTAGGCTGGTGGTGGAAGAAAGCAGGCATATTAAAGTGGCATTGTACAGCAGAGTGGCTGCTCCTTGCAGAGCAGGGCTAACCCATACTCAGTGCACCTGGAGTAGCAGCATATGGGCTATTGGCTAGCTGTATTTATACCCACTTTTACTTACATACAAATTAAGAGGAAGGTTACTCAGAAATTCCTAGAAAAGGGGTGCTAGCTTTCAGATGTTGTCATGGCATTTGTAAACTGTCACGACACTGGTGTGAGTGTCTTATGTTGATGAACAGCAAGAGCAATTAGAGGTTGCCTTTGGTGCCATTTGCTGGTTCTGGCCGGTTTCCTTATTTCATCTTGTTGGGACCAGGAAATAAGTTTTGCCAGTCTCCAACCTCACTGTTTTCATTAGAGAAACTGAGTCATAGGCCAGAAATGTAGAATTCTGAAGGATAAACTGGGAGATATTACCTGTTACTGAAGCTTTAGAATTATGTGTCAGAAGCAGTAATGTAGTGACTTTTAGGATTAACGACAGCTAGAAATAATGTAGGAATAATAGGAAATGTGCTAAAATAGTATATCCCTGTAAATCAAATTGCAGGATGCTGAAAATAGTCTATTTCAAAGTTCACTCCTCAAATGACTGCCTAAACAAGTTGCTAATGTGTTAATTATCTTTAGTCCCAAATTCTTGCCACATAATTCAGGTGATTGGACTATTTTACTGAAATGTTCACAATGACTGGCTGCTTTTGTATTTAATAACCTTTTAAATTCAGTGGTATTATACTGAAATATAATAGCAGGTTTAGTCCAGGAATTAAACAAAGATTGCTTCATATAATGGTACTACGTAATGGTATAGGAGAGTGTATTTATCCTATATACACACTACTACTATATAATGGCATAAGAAGCAGAGATTCATCTTTAATGGTGTAAATACCTATTTTGGATATAGATTTGCCTTCCTTGCCTGTAATACTGCTGCAAGCACCACCATCCGCGGACTCATAGAATGCCTTAATCACTGTCATGGAAGTTTTCATACAATTGTTCTTGATCAAGAAACTGATATCACAATAAAGGAAGTTCAGAAATGTGTTCAGACCTGTGAAATTAACTCATCTTAGTACATACTTCATCATTCAGAAGTTGCTAGAGTAATTGAAATATGAAATGGTTTGCTGAATAATCAGTTACATTGCAAATATAGATAGGCTCTGTCTTACAGGACATAGTGTGTTATAAATCAGAGATCATTTTAGGGTTCGGTATACCCCATAGCCAGTACTTTGGAGTCTGGAAATCAAAAGTGGAAATGTGAATGTCTCCTCTTGTGATTACACCCAACAAGTTGAATAAGATCAGAATTTTTATAAATATAAATAATGAATGGGAAGATAAGGACTTTTAAATAGTAAATGTCTACTAGTGAATGTAGTAGGGAAGATAGAATTAGAAAATCAGCATTTGGTAACTACCACAGTAATAATTCAAACATAAAGCATCAATGGATATTATAACTAACAAAAGTTTAATTAGCATGTATATTTATCTAGATTCAAGTACCTCCTCTCAAAAAAATGTGTTAACTACAAACCAGGAAAGTATAACTTTATAGTGGGGAAAACTAGTAGACAAGAATTTAACCAAATAAGCAAAATTAATAATAATCAAATAAGCAATAATAATATAAATCAAATAATCAAAAAAAATCAAAATCTTGTACCACCTGATAGAATACAATAAGAATAATATTATCACTTCTGTAACATTTTTGTCAACAGTGCTTAACAGAAAAATACTCATGAGGAAACTTCTGACCAACACTACTTAGAGGACATTCTATAGGATGCCAATATCATGAAAGTCACAAAAGACTGAGAAATTGTTCCAGATTGAAGGAACTCAAAGGGACATGATAATTAAAAATGAAATGTGATCTTGGGGGAGAAGATCCCATTATCATAAAAGGCATTGATAAAATTGGAGGTATATAATTAGATAGTAGTAATATTTCAGTGTTGAGTTCACAGTTTTCATTGTAGTGTTGTGTGTGGTCTTCTAGGAGCATATATTTGTTGAAAGAACTACATAGTAATGTATCTGGGGAATACTAAGACATCATCTTTCCAACTTGTGTTTCAGGAAAAAACAGTTTTCGTATTACTCCAACCTTTCGTAAACTAAAAAATATTTCCAACTAAAGATTGCTTGCCATTCAAAAATAGTAAAACTACACATTACTGGATTTATTTGCAGTTTTATTGAAATAGAAACTTCACAAATAGGGTTTAGTTTTGATTTCTCTATTTGTGGAAAGAAAATTATCCATTGCCATATCTCTCATTTGGTGAGAGAAATAACTATCCATAAATTAATATCAAGACAGGCTTTATCCAATTGCAAGTTAGTAGTCTGTAGAAATGAGGAAAGCAACAGGTAAGGGTAGAGAATAAACACTCATTGCCTATTAAGCCAATTTCAGTTCTGTTAGTCTGCAGTCAGAATATGTGTATCATGACAATCATCATCAGAATCAATCACCACTATCTTCAAAATCAATTGCCAAATTGTATAAATTTCTCTGTCAAGATATTGGGCACATTATCAATAATTTAGATTAATCTATTCTATATTTATGATAGAAGTCATAAAATGGGGGCCAAAGGTATGGGCTCACTCCTTTAATCCCAGCACTTTGGGAGGCTGAGGCGGGCAGATCACCTGAGGTCAGGAGTTTGAGACTAGCCTGACCAATATAGTGAAGCCCCATCTCTACTAAAAATACAAAAATTAGCTGGGAATGGTGGTGCATGCCTGTAGTCCCAACCACTCAGGAGACTAAGGCAGGAGAATAGCTTGAGCCTGGTAGGTGCAGGTTGTGGTGAGCCAAGATTGCGCCACTGCACTCCACACTCCAGCCTGGGTGACAGAGTGAGACTCCATCAAAAAAAAGAAAGAAAGGAAAAAAGAAAAGAAAAAAAAAGAAAAGAAAGAAAAAGAAAGAAAGAAAGAAAGAAACAGAGAGAAAGAGAGAAAAGAGAAAGGAAGGGAGGGAGAGAGGGAGAGAAAATATTGCTGACACTAGTGAGAAAGTTTTAATTGAACAACAAACATTAACGTGGACATGCTTAAAATAAATTTCATCGATGTTTAAATGTAATCCAACTCAACTCTTTCATTACATTCCTAATAGGTATGAAGTTAAGTTTCCTCTTCCTGGTCTCAGCTCCTCATATTTTATGAAAGAGGAAAGGGAAATGGGGAAAAAAGGAGGAGGCATATTGATGATGGTAAAACCACCACCCATTGGCCAGTTATCACTCTACATTAATAGGATGTGATTTCAGATTAATAAGCTTATATATTATTAATTTCATTATAACCATGTACGAGCCTTTAAGCTTATCAACCAAAATTGATAAATTTATAAATAATGAAAATGAACAGACTCACATTCTACTTTCCTTCCATTACATCAGAATAAGAAGGTAAGGATACTGCAAGTAATGGGGTGCTTGAAATCAGCAGGCATGTATTTTTTGTGTGTGACCTTGAAAAAGTCATTTATCTTTATGGTGCCTAATTTCTACATCTTTAAATTAAGCAAGAGTGCAATTAATTAGTAACAATTTTATTTCAGATTTACGATGTACCAGGCAGTGTACCAAATTCTTTAACTACAGTACATAACTAAAACTTATCACATGATTATGCGAATGGTATCACCCCCATTTTACAGATGAAGGTATTAGTATGAGAAACAATAAGGAGTAAATTTACCAAGATAAAAAACTGAGTATATGGCAAAGCTAGGATTTGAGCCGAGGAGTGTCTAACTCAAGAGTGCAAGCTCCCAATGCTACTCTACCTTTTCACTTACTTACCCAGGATCACTTACAGGTACAACACCTTTAAAATTTACATTAAAAAGGGATGGGAAACAGCTTAATTTTGTGATGTCACTTGGAGTCAAGTAATTATTGCATCTAATATAAGTTTCTCATTCTCTTCCTCAACATATTTTAAGTTCTATTTGTAGATTCCTGTCCTCCCTTGCTCCCAAATATTCAAAACTGGTTTTAATCTTGGTGCATGTGTTTTAGCTTCATTCTTCTGGCTATCCCTCCTGAAATCCGTAGTGGTACAACAGTGCCACAGCTCAGCGGACAGCTGTCCGTAGAAAGTTGATGTTTGTCAGGCTTTAATCTAAAAAAGACTGGAGGACATTTGCCATCTGCCAAGTGAGGTCCTCACAGCTTCTTTTCTCCTACATTCTAGAAGTGACCTTGCCCACTCCTACACTCTTGGGTGAGCAATTTCAAGGAGATGTGCACTCTACTTCCCCCAAGGGTTGTTGCTAATCTTAAAACTTGTAAAACACGCTTCGTATGTATCTTTTTTCTGTTACTGAAATGATTTTTAAAATTTTTTTTACTTTGCATTCACTTTCTAAGGACTTGCCATGGGAACATCTGTGATTCATATATTTGAATGGATTTGGGGTAAAATTGAGTCAAGCAAAAAGAATCATATTTATCTGTCATATTAAGACTGGAGATCCCTATGTACTATTATTTTTACTCATGTATTAAAGTTATTTAGAAAGAATCAATAGGATATAGATATAGATGATATAAAATCTGAGAGGAAATTATTAGAGAAATTGATTCATACAGTCAGGAAGGCCAAGAAGCCCCAAGAAAGACCATCCGCCAGCTGCAGACCCTGGGAAGACAATAGCTTGGCTCAACTCAAGTCTGAAACCCTCAAATACCAGGAAAGTCAATGGTACAGTTTTCATTGTGAAGTAAAAGGCTTGAGAAGGGAGTGGCAGAGTTAGAGGGGTGGGCCTGCTAGTCTAAGTCCTGGACTTTCAAGGCAGAGAGCCTGGAGTTCCCATGTCGAAGGATAGAGGAAGCAGAATGTTTCAGCTCCAGGAAAGATAGCAAAGAAGTTTCTTTCTCTTTTGTTTGTTTGTTTGTTTGTTTGTTTAATCTGGGCCTCCAGCCAATTGGATGGTGCCTCTCACTCCACTGATTCACATGCCAGTCTCCTCTGGAAACACTGTCACAGACACAGCCAGAAGTAAAGCTTTACCAGTACTGTAGGTATCCAGTTAATCAGTCAAAGTGACATCTAAAATTAACTATAACTCGGTTTTGTTTTTGTTTTGTTTTGTTTTCAAGGAACTTACTGGACTTCACATTAAGACTAAACAAAACGAAGCACTTTTTCTGGGAATTCTTTATTTCTTATGTAAGACTTCTGATCTTTTGATGTAAAAGTTTTAAGTCAAGACTTTTTTTTCTCATTTAAATAGATGTTTTTCACAGCACCAGAAATACCAAACACATAGCCATAGCAACTCTTTGTTATAAAGGCAATATGTTTGTTACATTTGATACCCTAAACATGTTCTTTTTCTCTCTGCTGGTTTTTTATTTAAGTGAAATGAATAGCTAATACCTGTAGTTATGGGAAGAACATAAATGTCACAGAATTATGATTCCTGTGCTAATTTTATGTAGTTTTTGTGTACACATACATGAAAACAATACTGTTTTTTACACTAGCTTCAAATGATAAACGTTGAAGGAAATATTAGTTTGAAATGTGTATTGCTAGATCATAGTGACTTGTTAATTGTAATTTATTATTCAAATGAGAAAATTTTTAGAGTAAAAGGGATACTAACCTGAGGATGACAAGATAGGTGTACACTGGAAAGTTCTCAGGCCAGCTAGGATATGGGTTTCTCTAGATGTGAGAGGTAAAAATACTGGTACAAGCAGAAGATAAAATCCTCCATTGTTTGGCTCATAAGTCTATATATGTATCCCCACATGCCTCTGACTTTGCTGGGCACAGATAGAGTTTCTTCCTCTTGGCTATACACTTGAGTCTCAATCATGTTTGTCATCGAACTGATATACGATAGAGTGAAACAGACATTTCACATCCAGAGGTTAATTAAGCCATTTTGTATTTGGCTTGAACAGGGTAATTCTGAGCCTGTGAGGGAAGGAAAACAGCACATACATAAGAGAAACTTGTATGTTCTGGGATAGGTTCAGATCTTCTACTTTTTCTTTTAAATGTTTTTAAATGACATATAAAACTGTATTATGTACAACGTGACGTTTTTAAGTATATATACACTGTAGAATGGTTAAATCTAGCTAATTAACAAATGCATTATTTCCCATAGTTATTTCCGTGGTGAGAACACTTAATATCCACTACCTTGAAAGCATCACTGCTTAATCTGTGGAGTTTTATATATTTTTAATGGTGTGGAGTAAGATATTTTACTGAGAACTCAGATATGTCTTAGTTCTAGACAAGATAATACATAAATTCATTCAAAAATGTTTATGAATAATAAACAATGATAGGAGAAAATAAAATATCACTATACCAAAGAGAAAATAAAAGGGAAAATTGTAAATATAAGTTTATGAAAAATTTGCTATTTGCTAATCATGTTCTAATTTTGTATACTTGATCCTCACAATAACCCTATAAGATTGTCATTATATTCATTACATAGATGATGAAAATATCAGATGAAAATTTTCCAAAGTCATGTAGTAAATAAGTGGAGAGGCTGAGACTGAATCCAAGTAGAACACATGAATAATATCTATATTTCAGTGAGGGATAGGACAATGACATTTTTAGAAAAAACATAGTCCAATAAATTGGGCATCAAATGTTTTATTTTAGAGGAGATTGGCATAATCTTAAGATATGGGGCAATGAATATTAATATTTGAAAAATTATTTTATAATAGTTTCAGATTTATAGGAAAGTCATGAAGACAGCACAGTGTTCCCATTTACTTCACACCCACTTCTCCGATTGTCAACATCTCTATTAGTATGACATATTTGTCAGAACTAATAAACCATAATAGATATGTTATTATTATTGGCTAGTCTATACTTTATTCATACTTCCTTAGTTTTTACTAATATTTAAAGCTATTTTATGATCTCATTGTTTTATTTTAAATGACTAATATAGGAAGCAAATATTAATTTTAATGTAACATTGATTAACTATGTACATACACATACATATGTGTATATATAATTATCCTGTCCTTCTGTAGTGATGGTTGAAACTACTTATGTAAAGGAAATTTGGTATGAATAGATCTTTTTTTTCCATCAAACTTTTGAAAATTGCCACATTGCATATGTGCCCATAATTTACTAATATACATTTATTTTGATATTAGGTCTCTGTAGACAAAATAAGCTATTAAAGTATAATTTCAAGTAAGAATTTAAGAGTCAAGTAAGAATTTAAGCTGCATTAATTTTTCTGAAGTAAAAGAAATATGTATTTTCTTATCTAGAGGTGAAAAGAAGCTTGGTGGAAAAAAAAAAAAAAGGCCTCAAAACAGGTGTAGTGCATCAACTGAGTTAGGAATGTCAGCAGAGCAACCCACAGAAATTCATGTTTCAAGGCATTGCTTAGTTCCATCTGAAAAACAGTAAGCATCATCAAATAACTATGAAAGTAAAATGTATAATTCACTTACTGTTCTTTTAAATGTTATTAATCTCTCCCATTTTATAGTATAGTCTTTGGAGTCTGAAAGGAAAGGTAAAAGTCAAGCTGCTCTCTTTAATGTCATTTTGGGTAAGTAAACCTTTCTCTTCCTTATTGGCAGAATTGGGATAATTACATTGATCATATTTGTTGTCTGAATTAATATGTTAAGCCAAAGTACCTGATATGTGGCAAATATTGCTAGCAACAACAACACAATAATAACCTTGATAGTAAGAGCTGTCAGTTATTGTGTGCTTACCCTAGGCCAGTCATGCGAGACACTGAAGAGTGTGCAGGTTTTAAATTATTTTGCTATCCTGCTTAGTTTGGACAAAATCCATGCATTTCCCTTATCCCTTTAAAATGCATAATCTACACTTTTATAAAATATATTGCATTATAGTCAGTATTACAGCAGGTTATCATAGTCATCATTGCCTGGTAATAATAACAGAGTAATAGCTGATATTTACTGAATATAGGACAGACACTTCATGGAAATAATTTATTTTAAAATCTTAAGTTGTTTCATTTTTTCTTTGATTGTACCTAAATTTATAATCCATTAATTCCATCACCTTATCACTCTCCATCATGCCTTGATAAATTCCTTGTTTTATGAACTGAATTGTGCCCTCCCCACGAAATTCATGGGTTGAAGCCCTAACCCTCAACGTGACTGTATTTGGAGATAGGGACTTTAAAGAGGGAATTAAGGTTAAATGAGATCATAAAAGTGGGGCCCCAATCTAATAGCACTAACATGCTTATAAAAAGAGGAAGAGATGCCACAGATCTCTTAGGTGCACACTAAGAAAAGGCCATGTGAGGACACAGTGAGAAGACAGCCATCTGAGAGCCAAGCAGACAGGCCTCATCAGATGCAAGCCCTGCTAGCACCTTTATCTTGGACTTCCACTCTCCTAAGTTGTCAGAAAATAAATTTATGTTATTGAAGCCAACATTCTATTCCATTTACTGTTAGGGCAACCTGAGCAGTCATAACCTCTCTCTCCTCCTTATTCCACTTAGCATCCATAGTGAGTCATAATAATCATTTAATGGTAACTCTTCAACTTCCTTGCCCCTTTCATGCTTCATTTTACTTGATGGGCCAACTTTATCTTTCCACATGACCAAATTAGTCTATCTTTCCACCTGTTCCCTACCTACAAAGTGAACATAGCTAGAAAGAAGTCACAAACCATGCTGACTTTCAGTTCGTGAACATAAATATCAAGTGAGCTCATGGAGTCACCCAAAATTTGAGTTTCTATCATTCATTCTCCTACTCTTTTTAATATTATTTATCTTTCTGATTAAAATTCAAGCATGTCCCCTCCCCTTTCCATATCTGCTGATGATTTTGCTTTCTAAACTTTGTGATCAGAAACAATTAGAAAAGGGTCTTCATAGGCCGGGCACAGTGGCTCACGCCTGTAATCCCAGCACTTTGGAAGGCCGAGGTGGGCGGATTACGAGGTCAGGAGATCAAGACCGTCCTGGCTAACACGGTGAAACCCTGTCTCTACTAAAATACAAAAAATTAGTGAAACCCTGTCTCTACTAAAATACAAAAAATTAGCTGGCCGTGGTGGCTAGCAAATGTAGTCCCAGCTACTTGGGAGGCTGAGGCAGAAGAATGGTGTGAACTTGGGAGGTGGAGCTTGCAGTCAGCCGAGATCGCACCACTGCACTCCAGCCTGGGTGACAGAGTGAGACTCCGTCTCCAAAAAAAAAAAAAAAAAGGTCTTCATAAACTTCCATCATTACATGTACTCATTTAACATATTCTGTACCAACAAATGCTGCCTTCCTCTTGAAACCATAAACTGTTCATGTAGTTCACTAGGATGCTTAATTTCATCTTCTCTCACACACTCAAGGACACCTCTTTAACAACTCTTCTATTTTCAACATTATCCACTTTTCTCTCTATCGTGTGCTACACCCCTCAGCACACACCTGTGCTGTATTACCTCCTTCTCAAAAACTTTCTCTGAACTTTACTTATACCTCCAGCTATGATCTCATTTTTATTTAATCTATGAATAATTTCATAGTAATATATATAATTCACATATACTTAGAAAAATGCCTAGAAAATCATTTGACTAAACTTTGAAAAGTAGCCATCTCAGAGTAATGGATTATCATATAGTCTATTTCTCGATCATACTTTTTGTAAACCTTGGTAACTGTCATGCATACATCTTCAGTTATGAGTGCACATAATTATATAACCATATAACTAATGTAAAATATGCAGTCAGATAATTCTATAATTAAATATAATTATTGCATATAATTAAAATGCAAAATAAAGATAAAAGTATGACCATGTTTGTGGCATTGTAAATGGCACATCTGCCTTGAAAAGCAATGTGGCAATCACTAGCAGAATTACAAGTATACATTCCTAGAAATCCAACGATTTCATTTTTGAAAATACATTTCAGAGGAAAAAGGATACCTACGTAAGGATTTACATGGGACAAATAATTGTAATAATGCACAATTTGAAATAATCTAAATATGTTAGTAGAATGCTCAAAATGTTGGTACTGGTTTCAGATCCATATAGGAGATACTGAAAATAATGTCATATAAAAATAGAAAGAGAGGATAATACATAGAACACATCGTTGGGCACTATTTAAGAACACATATAAGATAATCTTGTAGTAAATAGGATGTAAGGATTCTCATAAACATCAGATAGTTGTTGCCCTTGGAGAGTTTGAATTGGAATATTACTGAGGGTATTCATCAAAGGAGACTTAGCTAAATCTCTAAAGTTTTTATTTTTGAAACAAAATGAGAAACAAATAAGACAAAATATTAGCAGTAGATATTCTAGGTGATGAAAATATGTTTATATTGTATCTAAATATATATGTGTATATATCCCTATGTGTGTGTATATATATTTATATGTATCCATTTCTATAATTTAAATTCTTTTAAAAGAAAAAGAATTTTAAAAAGAAGAAGAAAAACAGATACACTAAGGTGAAAGTACATGGTCCATAAAAATTTGACTGCTAATAATCTTGACAGATCTCATTTACAGACGCAGAGATGAGAATTCTTTCCATTTAATGGCTTCACAACATTACATATTATTTCTTAAAAGATATGTGCAGGAATGATTATTTTTATGCAATTAAGATGAAAAATTAAGGTGCTGATAACTCCAAGAATAAGAACTATTCTGTGGGGGAGAAGGCTGAGCAAAATGTTCAAAGAGAAGCTTCTAGTGATCATTCTCCACATTTCAGGAACACCACATTGAGCAACTGTTTATTCAAAAAAGCACCTTTATAAGTTCCAAAAACCAGGTGAGAAATCACAGTACCTGGTTTTAATAGTATATCAAGGAAAGAAGCACTGCAGAGGACAGAAAAGACAGTCTTGAATTGATAACATTTTTCATGTGGAGTTGAATTTAATTTGATAGTATTTTGTTGAGGATTTTTATATTTATGTTCATCAGTGATTGCATCTACTATTTTAAGTGATACAAATGGTTACGGATTATGTTCTTAATTACACAGCTTTATTTGGTTTTGAATGTTCGCATCAATCTTTAATTGTTACTAGAAGTCCAATAACTTCAATAAATGATACACAACACAATTTGTGACTTTCCCGCTCTAAACACTTTAGTAACACACATCTTATGATTCTAAGCAGTAATCTTGTCTTAAAGTATTTACTTGCCTTCTTATTTCTCAAAAACAAGCCAGAAACAACTGCCTGTAGCATAATTCAATTAACCAAAATGCAGAAATAATTAGCCTTATTCCCAGCAAAAGTGAACCTTTATGGAACCCTGCCTTGAAAAAAATATGACTGTAATCTAGACAACCAAGACCTGCATATTATGAGCAGTGAAGATCTATGAGATTAGGGGGAATATGCTTTTCAACTGTCATGTGTTTAAAGTTGCATGTAAATTTAGTACATTTATCTGAAAACTTAATCAAAAGATATAAGAAATATATCTTGGAGAATATTTGGAATATTAGAAATCATGCGGACACAGATTTTTTAGCTTTCTTTCTATACTCAAATATGGTCTACTAATATGATGATGTCAACATAATTAGAAGTATTGCCAGTAAATAATTGTTAAAGTGCACACGTTATAAAATGTTGAAGATTGCTTTTCTCTGTGATATTTTTTGCCTGACTAATTCCATGCCAAGGATTATTATAAGCACAAACATAATTAACATGTAAGTACCTCATGCACCCTGACAATGTGTGCTACAGATAATCAGCAATACTGACTCTTAACACTTGCGATCTCACTAAAACCAAGTGGAAAGCTAACTTTATACAGTAAACCTATATGTACTATAATAAAGCTTTATTAAATCTAAATTGCATTTGTGTCATTGTTTTTGCTGTTTTCTCATCTACTGCATTGAAAACACACATAGAATATCCCAAAACATGCTACATTGGATGACAGTTTATTGAAAATGATTTTAATATATTTTGTTCAGAAGAATTATCTTTTTGTTAGACTAGCCAATGATGATTAATATTTAGAACTAAATGCTTACAGCTAGACAAAAATATGAAAAGAAAAAATATTGAAAGAGAATCAAACTCAATGCATTTCTGGAAGAATATAGTTGCTTTACCTAACATTAGTGAAATTTTATCTCCTTTAGTAGTACATACTTCAGAAATGCTGTAGAACAAACATGAATGACTGAAACACACATGCACCCCTCATTCGATGTGTTAAAAAATAAATCCCAACAAGGAAGTTTTAGCAAACATTATACCTCAAGAAACTAGAAACAAGAGCAATCCAAACCCAAAATAAGGAGAAGGAAAGAAATAATAAATATCACAGCAGAAATAAACAATACAGAGACGATGACATATCAATAAAACAGAGAGCTTTTTAAAAAAAAAAAAGAAACAAAATCAACAAGACTTTATCTAGACTAAGAAAAAAGAAAACTCAAAATTTGAGAGAGATGAAGAAGACATTATAACTGATACCACAGAAATACAAAGAATCATAAAATACCACAATGAACAATTAAATGCTAATAAGTTGGAAATCTTAGAAGAAATAGATAAAGTCCTGGACACATACAACTTACTGACAATAATCATGAAGCAATAGGAATCCTGAACAGACGAGTAACAGGTAACAGAATCAGGCAGTAACACAATGTCCCTTATCAAAGAAAATCCTAATGGTTTCACTGCTAAATTCTACCAAACATTTGAAAAGAATTAATACTAATTCAAGTCAAATTATTTCAAAAATAATTGAAGAGATGGGACTTCCAAGCTCATTCTATGAGGCCAGAACTGGATACTAAACCCAGACAAGTACATACAAACACAAAATCACAGGCCGATATCCCTAATGCACATAAATGCAAAAATCTCAACAAAATATTAGTACCCTAATTCAATAACATTAAAACAATTGTTCACCATAATCAAGTGGGATTCATCCTGAGAATGCAAGGATAGTTCAACATCAGCAAACTAATAAACGTAATACATCACATTAACATAATCAAGGACAAAATTCATATCATCATTAAAATAGATGTTAAAAAAGCATTCAGTAAAATTCAACTTTTTAATGATAAAAACCCTCAACAAACTGGGTATAGAAGAAACATACCTCGATGTAGTAAATGACATATGTGACTAACATATAACAGCTAACATCATAGGGGATGAGGAAAAGTTGAAAGCTTTTCCTCCAAGGTTTGAAACAAGAAAAGGATGCCCACTTTCACCACTTTTATGCAACATAGTACTGAAAATTCTAGCCAAAGCAATTAGGCAAAAGAAAGAAAGGGCACCTAAATAGAAGAGTTGTCCCTGTTTGCAATTGAAATGATAAATACGTGTATATATACACATATATATGTATATTTATACTATATATTAGTATAATGACCATTAGTGTAATGACCCATAATACATATGGTTAGTCTAATGAAAACAATAAAAAGGTTTTTTTTATATCATAGTTAATAAAAATAAGAATTCTTCTGAACAAAAGATATTAAAATGTTTTCCAAATACACTGTCATCCAATGTTGCATGCTTTGGAATACTCTATTTACATTATGAATACAGTAGGCCAGAAATACATATATATATATAGGTCATTATGCTAATGATCATTATACTAATATATATTATAAATATATATAATAATATAGATAAGACTTTGTGGAGTCTTGAGGATTATATACATATATATACTTAAGTTTATATGGTTATATCTGGAATCTTTAGGGTTATATATACATATATATATAAGGTTATATTCATAGATTAACCCTAAAATATATACATGTATATATAACATTTATGTATATATAACATATGTATTTAAGGTTATATATAAATATATATATATAAGGTTATATTTATATATAACCTTAAATACATATGTGTGTATATTTAGGGTTATATTTGGTATACATATAATTTATATATAATATAAAATCCTAAAAATTTCATGAAAAACTGTTAGAATTAATAATTAGTAACGTTGTATACAAACTCAACTTATAAAACTCATTAGTGTTTCTATATGCCAATAATGAACTATATAACAAAGAAATCAAGAATGTGTCTATTTATTATAACTACAAAGAGATACTTAAGAATAAACTTAAGAAAGGAGATGAAAGATCTCTACAATAAAAACTATAAAACACTGATGAAAGAAATTAAAGAGAACACAAATAAGTGGAAATATATCTTGTGTTAGTGTACTGGAAAAATTGTTAAAATGTCTTTATTACCCAAAGCAATCTGTGGATTTTATGCAATCTGTATTAAAATGCCAATGACATTCTTCACAGATATTTTTTAAGTCTTAAAATTCATATAGAAATAGAAAAGACCCTAGATAGCCAAAGTGATCTTGAATATAAAGGACAAACTTGAGGCATCTCAATACCTGACTTCAAAATATACTACAAAGCTACAGCAACCAAAACAGCATGGTACTGGAATAAAAATAGACACATAGATCAATGAAACAGAACAGAGAACACAGAAAAAAACCTATGCATTCACAGCTTAGTAATTTTTGACAAAGCGTCATGTAGACACACTGGGGGCGAAAAGGCAGTCTTTTCCATAAATGGTTCTGGGAAAACATGGATATCCATATGCACAAGCATGAAACTTACCATATAAAAATATCAAATCCAAATGGATTAAAGACTTACATGTAAAATGTGAAACTATGAAACTATTATAAAAACATAGAGGAAATCCATTATGAAATTGGACTGGGCAAAAATATTTTTGAGTAAGACCTTAAAAGCACAGGCAACAAAAGCAAAAATAAACAAATGGGATTGCATCGAATTAAAAAATTAAATATAAGACTTCCTTATGACTCAGCAATTCCATCACTGGTATATGACCAAAGGGAATGAATTTAGTATGTTGAAGAGATATCTGTACTACCATATTTATTGCAGTGATATTCACAGTAGCTAAGCTATGAAATCAGCATACATGTACAACTACAAATAAATGGATAAAGAAATGTGGTATATGCATACAATGAATACTTTCAACCATAAAATAGAATGAAACCTTGTCATTTGTGACAACAGAGATGAACCTGGAGGACATAATGTCAAGTGAAATAATCCAGGCACAAAAATATAAGTACACATTATTTCACTCATATATGGAATTTAAAAATGTTGATTTCAGAGAATTTGACAGTAGGAGCTGATTACTTGAGGACAGGAAAGGCAGGGAGGATGGGGTACTCAGAGAGGCTGGTCAATGGGTACAGAGTCACAGACAGGAAGAATAAATTGTGTTCTTTTATCATACAGTAAGGTGACAAGAGCAAATACCAGTGTATATATATTTCAAGATAGCTAGAAGAACAAATTTTAAATGTTGTCACCACAAAGAAATGGCAAGTTTAAAATGATGGATATAGTAATTAACCTAAATTGATCATTATACTCTATATACATGCATTGAAACACCACATTATACTTCATAAATATGTATAATTTTTATGTGTCAATTATAAAAAAATTAAAAAGTGATTTCATTAAACCCTCATTCATAACTCTCAAATAGTATTTACATATGTGTGATATCCACAAGAGTTAAACCATCACATCAGGAAATTATGCTGTAATCAAATTAATCCATCTACATAAACAACTTTGAGTTCTAGTTTGTGTTTTACATCATTCCAGAAGGCATTGAGCAGGAGGAGAAAGGAATAAACACACTTTAAAAGAAAGAATTCTTTAATACATCTTGATATTTGATAACTTTCAATCTGATCAGACCAGTTTTAGTGTGGGCCTTCACCTTTTGGCAACGGTCAACTAAAATAAAAAGTATTTAAACCAACTCTACTGTTAACAGTACTTATAAAGCCATCATTTGAGGTTTGATTTTGTCCTAATTATTATGGAGAAGAGCAGGTGATAAAGGTTTTGTTTTTGCATACAAATTCACCAAAACAAAGTTTCACATGGGGGCAAAAAAACTCCACCATTATGTTTTATAAAGATATCAGTAAATGCAATCAAAATAGATTTCAAACAGGTTTACATTTTAAAATATTTCATTTGTTTTTGCAAACTTTAGGCTACCAGAACCCTCTCCCTTTCTGACAACTGAAGAATTTGTTTTGAGAATATCATTTCATGGGGGAAATAATACCTTAGAAAGTATTGAACAAAGTCCAGAGCATTCATCCATTGCAAAACATAGCCTAAATCTGTCCACCTGGGTATATTCTTTATTCCTATTCACCACTCACTTCTTTTCCTCATGTCCTGCAGGGAGATTTAAAGAAATCCTAACAAGTATTAAATCTCAAACAGCACATTCTCTGAAAGAACTGCTGCACTCAGTGGACTTGTAAAAGTCAGTGAAGTAATGTAATTCGGCATCTCTAATTAAAGACTAAATTAAATGAAAAATTATTAAAAGGATAAAAACAAACATGCAAGTCTACTTTTGAGGAAATATTCCAAACTGTGAAGTACGTGAAAAATAGATCAAACTTTTTAATGGATGAGGGCAAAACTCTTAGAATTTTTATTTCTTCAAAATTTTTATCCAAATTGGCTGTTGTGTAGGAGCAATTTATGTTGTTTTCAAACTTATAACATCTTCAATTACACAACAGAAATTTATTCCTGCACTTCAGCTATTTTTCAGTGATGTTCAAGGAACTAGAGGAAATATACATGGATCATACCACATTTAAAAGGATACAAGATAATCAAAATGAAGTATCATTTGGATATTGCCACGAAATGAAGTGTTGTTATAAGTGAATGTTATAAGAAATAAATGTTATTTTCTATTTTGATAAACATTTTAAAACTGCAGTGCTTTATCCCTGCAATAAATAGATTATGGAACACTGTACATTTTTAAGTATTAGTGATGTCATTATAAACATGTTTTTATTGCTTGTGCTGCAATGAAGAGATGTCCAAAGGAATGATTAAGCTTTCAGAACATTTTACCACTACAATTTTTAAATCTATTTGTACAATCATTCCCTATTTTTTTGCATTTGTACAATTCACAATCTTTTCTCATTGCTACATCTTTAACTGGTACTTCCTTTTATAATCCTCTCATCCATTAGCATCTTTTTAATATACTACTTCTAATTTTCTGTAAGCTGGAAAACGTTTTACTAAACAAATGGTCAAATAAAAAATATATGTTGATTAAAAACAAAAGCTGCCTGTAAACAAAGTAGGTATTAGAACTTGATGTGCATGCCATTTTTCTTGACCCTTCTGATATCTCAGTTTCTCATTTATGTTTCCCAACAATATTTCCTATACTTGAAAATATTCTATATATAAAATTTAATTTTACTCAATAATTACTTAAGTCAAACTCTGTTTTTTGCACAACATTTTTAGGCCCTGTGAGTGATGGAAATGTGACAAAAGCAATCTCACCAAGAGTTTATGATAAGGATGATATATAGGCTTTCTTTATAATAGAACATTGATTACACTATTATAATATGTAATGCCTTCTCTCAGAAGGTCACAATCTAAAGATGGAAATGTCTTATCTACAACAGAAAAATATTACAATAAACATAAAAATGCATTAATATGAGAAAGAGAGAAGGGGGAAGATATGCAAGTAGGAATTCAAGCTATTAGCCATTTTAAAATTGAAAATAAAAAGTGTGAATATTTGTACTTACGAATATGAGTGAGAAGTTTATAAAAACTCTCTAATCAATGTACAATTGAATATTTTTAGATTTACATATTTCATCTCTAAAGACTAAAACTTGGCCACCACTCTTTTACAAACAGACTATTTTAAACTCTTTTTTTCTTAGGGAAATGAATTCATTCATATTTATGTATATTTATAATTATTTTATCTAACAGTATTTTCTATTACACATTTCTTATTTTCTATTTAACTCTTTTCTCATTTTGTTCAATTGATCAAGTTTCCTTTTATTACTCACATTCCCACTAATTTGGAAATTTCATCATGTACCCCCATTTGTCTACTACTATCAGTCTATCTTTAAAGGGATATTAGATCTATATTTATCTACTATGATATCAAAATTAAAGAACAAATGTTCCTTCATATTAGTCTTTTTGTCTGTTTTCCCATCTCTTCATTAGCAAAATAAACCTACTAATTTAATTTTCCAATGATGTTTAATTACAAAAACTAGAATATTTGTTATAAGCTATTGTTTCTTCTCTTGTGTATAATCTTTATTTAATACATTTTTATCAGTTTCTAGTTGTATCATTATTATATTCATATATTAATCTATTATTAAAACATTACTCACCATTATTTATTATAATCTTTTTCCCTTATCACGGAAATTTTTCCAACTTATTTTAAATTTAAATAGAGTAGTTTCCTAAACAATTTCTTCATACAGGTTACTCTGAATCCTTCTATGGTAAAAAATATATTTAGTCTTTACATAGGACTAATCTAAGTGTAGAATACTTGGATGGCATTATTTTTCTTCATTACAGTCTATCAGTTTTGTTCTTTTTGATATTAGTGTGGCAGATGATAAATTAAAACACTGACTTTATGTCCTTCATTAAAATATTCTTTCTGTCTAAAAGGGATATGTATTATTTATAATTAGGTTCAGCTTCTAGGTGACTAATACTAAAAAATGGTAGCTTAAACCAGGTAGAAGTTCATTTTTCCCTCATGTAAAAAAGGCCAGAGATGAAGAATTTAGTATTACTTTGGGGAATCCATATAATTGTCAGAGACTGGAGGCCCTTTATGTATGTCTCCTAGGACACAGATCTTGTCTGCATAGTGTGGTATGTCTGCTTGAGTCCCAATTAACACACTTCCATTCCAAGCAACAAATGGAAAAAGGAGAAGGAAATGAAACTTTTAAAAACAATTTTATTAAGGTATAAATTTCATATGATAAAATGCAACTATTATTTTTAGGTCAGTGATTTTTGACATGTGTATATATTTGTGTTATGATAACCAAAATGAAGATTTAGAACATTTCCCTCATTCCCAAAAAGTTTTCTCATGTCTCAATCACTTTACTCCCTCGGTTCTAAAGAAATACTGATCTGTTTTCTATTGGTGTAGATTAGTATTACCTTTTTTGAAGTTTCACACAAATGGAATCATACAGTATCTAATCTTTTGTGTCTGGTTTCTTTCTTACATAATGTTTTTGAGACTCATCAGTGATTTTGTGTGTCTTGGTAGTGTCCCTTTTTATTGCTGCATAGCATTTATGAGTTGTACCATATAAAATTCCCAGTAATGTTTCTTTGCCTGGTCTTGTGACTTATCGCCCTATACATGTGAAGTTTAGTATTCAACCAAATGTTCAAGGAGATCACCCGTATAGATTTCTAAAGTCCTTTTTATACATACCTCACTTCTCTCCTGAACTATGCCCTACAAATTCCAGATGCCCAGCAATCTTTATTTCTTCAGCTCAGTGACATAGCTGGTCTCCAAATTTTCCCATCTTCTCCAATATCTAGAATATATTCACCAATATCTAGATATGTTCACCAATATCTAGAAATATTCAGATAGAAAACGGGAGCCACTATTGGGATTTGCCTCATTTGCTTTCCCTCTCTTTGCAGGTCATAATTATTTTGTAGAATGTCCAAAAGGAGGCACATATTTAACTCAGTTTTATAGTTGTTTACATGGGGAGAGCTAGTCTGTTTTGAGTTATTCCATATTGACTAGAAGCGAAGAGAGAGACCCTTGACATTTAAGTAGACTTTCCAGAAGTTCCACTCAATATGTCTGCTTATATCTAATTGGTCAGAACTTAAATTCATGACTACACTTACAAAAGAAACTGGGATGTATAGTAATATATGTACTTGATAATGTAATCAGCTGCAATAGAGTTCTATTATAAAAGAAGTAGAAAGAGTGGAAATTGGAGGACAACCAGTAGTTGTATAAAAATTATAAGATTTTTCTCTTTGATTTAGATCAAATATACAAGAACATTACCAGGAAAAAAAGGGTAAACCGTTCGGGAAAATGGAAAGACAAAAACCACATTACAGGCAATCAAAATTGTGACGCACAAATAAAAGAAAGCTCAATTGCTCTGGCAATTAAGAAAATTAAAATCAAAACCACAACCATATGAGAGAAAACATTAAAAAGGCTGGCAATAAAATGTTGCAAAGAATATGAAGCAATGTAAATTAACTGAGAGTTGAAGTTTAAATTAGTACAATTACTTTAAAATGCAATTTATAAATATCTAGCATAGATGGAAATACATCTAATATGTATTCTAGCCATTCCATTCCTAGGCATTCACCTTAAAGAAATTCTTCCACAGGAATACAAGGAAATTTATATAAGGATGTTAAGCAATAGTGTTTGTAATACCAAAAAAAAAAAAGTAAAGTAAGTGAGCACAAAATGTCTAAACAAAATGTAAATAACAATTGTGTGTCATGCAAGAGAACACTTCATAGCAGAGGAAATGAACTAAAAGGAGCTTTCATTGAACAGATTTTCTGCTGACTCATGTTAGTGTATGTGGATCCTCTTAATATGGATGTCTGTCTGTGTTTCTTGGCAAGAGTTGGACTGAAACATTGGAGAAAGTAGGACAAGAACGTCTTCCCCAGAGGTGTAAGGGTGCTTAGCAAGTCATGTTGAGGAGACACCCTTCTCAGGTGCAAGACATACAGGTTTTTTTTAGTCGGGTGCTATAATTACCCTTGAGAGCTTTTTGATTCTAACAGCTGGCCTCCACAAATCTACAGGAGTATTGCCCCACTCATGTTCCAAAAATATTTTTACACAGACCAGCTGATTCCCCCTTGTTACATATAATGGATTTGTCTATAAGCTTTGCCTCAGATTCCACTAGAAGTAGAAGACTTTTTTCCCAAATATCTTTTTTTTTTTTTTTTCCCTAGCTTCTACTAAGGCACTGAACAAAGATTTCTATTTTAAAGATCTCGGCTACAGTATACGCAAGCTTTCCATCAGGATCCAACAACCAGCCATTATTGGATTAATAGCACGAAGCAGTAAGTGACAGGGTATCATGCATGCTGTTGTTGAGGCTGTTTAATTTATAATTCCCAATTTGCTTTCTCATCTAGAAACTGTACCAAATGCAATTCATTAAAGTATTATAAGATATTGGGAATAACATTTAGAGTTTTACTAAATATTAGGAGAAATTCTTATTTTGAAAATATTGATAGTACTAAAGATGCAGGCCCTCGTAAGTAAGTACCTGTTATGCTGACAACATTTCTGCATTTTATTGCTATGTATTCTGAGCCACACCCATTGACAATGACATCAAAGCCCCTCCTTTGCTAATGTAATTACTCAGGTAGTAAATACAATATACCACCTGTGTAACACAATAATTGTCTAGTGATTGCAGCTTTTTCAATTTTATCCACAGTACTCCCTCACTGGAAAGTTAGATTTAGTGTTAAGAATAGAAATCTATTTTCACTATGAAAAGAGTATGTTACCTGAATCACTCCATTCTTTCACATGCTCAATATAGATTTAAACAAAACAAATAAAAGCAAAACCTTTGAATGTATGAATAACCTTCCAAAAACATCCAAAAATATATAGCAAGGTGTTGTACCACCTACTCATCAAAGTCACCCACAGAGAAAACAATCGAAAAACTGTTTTTTCCATTACCGAACAGAATTGGAGTTAAAAAAAAATAAAGCCAAAACATTTTTTGAAAAGGAACATCCACTGGCATTAGAAACTCTGAATCTACTCTTGAAATTGCAAATCAAGCAAGTGAAAATAATAATCCAGATGAACTGGCAATAAAAAATAGGCATTATATCTGTTTTTAACATTGACAACACCCAACATTCCAAAATTTCTGCATAATTTATATCACAAATGTGCTAAAAAGTTATTTAAAATAATAATGCCTTATACATAGAAAAAAATTGGTTTCTGAAAAGACAGTGCTTTATTATGCACCATACCTGGAACAATACTTGAGTTCAATAAAGCCAGAATACTGCATTCTGAACAGCTTATGTTTCTGTTTCTTTTTGATGATCTCTGAATAGCTATTATATAAACTTTCACTTTTTAAATATGCAATTATTATAAAACAGTAACATATATGAATATAAGAGAGGCATTCTTTAATGCAGTGGATTCCAGATTGACATTAGTATCACCTGAGGAAGTTTTAAAAGCCGAATACCCATGCCATGCCTCATTAATTAAATCAAAATGTGTGGGAGGCAACACAGGTCTCAGTTTTTAAACATTCCCCAGGTGATTCAAATGTGCAGTAAGCTTTGGTGATCACTGCCATAATGTGTGTAATCACACAATAGTTTGAATAAATGCCATTTTACTTATTTTAGGTATGCATAGTACTCTAACGTAATTTTTCAAGAAATTCTGAATAAATTATTTCAAAAAATTCTGAATGGATTATTTTTTGTTGTTTATAGTCCAAATATCAGTATTTTTTCACTTTCCCAAGTTAGTCTAAGTTTTCAAAACCCTGCCTTAACTGGTAGCTAACTGTCCAATAATCGTTTGTAAGCCTACTGGAATAACAAGATACAACTAAATGACCAGACAAAACTAATTTGTAGTTTGCAGTATTATTTTTGTATAACTCGTAAACTAGATTATTTTCAAATAGCTGTTTCTTCAGGATTGTTTCCTTAAATCACATTAGTATCATTAAAATATTTATATAACATCTTCTGTTGATAGCACAAAAATGCATTTCAAATCAACATGAGAAATTATCACAATTTAAAAATGAAGTGAAGATTGTATTGTGACAGAGGACAGATACTTTTAATTGCTTACTGTGTTGTATTAGTCTGTTTTCACGCTGCTGTAAAGAACTACCCTAAGACTGGGTGATTTATAAAGGACAGAGGTATAATTGACTCACAGTTCTGCATGGCTGGGGTGGTCTCAAGAAACTTATAATCATGGAGGAATGGGAAGCGGGCACACTCTTCACGAGGCGGCAGAAGCAAGCAAGAGTGAGTGAAGTTGGAAGAGCCCCTTACAAAACCATCAGATCTTGTGAGAACTCACTCACTATCACGAGAACAGCATGGGGGGAACCGCCCCATTATCCAATCACCTCCTATCAGGGCCTTCCCTCCACACGTGGCGATTACAATTCAAGATGAGATTCAGGTGCGGACACAAAGCCACATCATACCTTGTGTCTTTGACTATTCAACCACCTTTTACTGTCTGATGGGATTTAAAAGTTAATATCTAAATGGTAAGACAAATGTAAGGCCCACTAATCTCCTGAGCATGGAATTTGATGCGTATAAATCTGAAGTTAGTTAATACCATAAGTTTCCAGCCCATGACTAAAAATTCTCCTATGTGATTGACATTAGAATAGCGCAAAAAATAGGTGCTCTGTTTTCATACTGAAAGTCTGGGTATAACATCTAAAAATATCTATCTTTATTTCAAACCGATTTTCAATCAATGAATTTTGTCACATGAATATTTACAGATTAGTAATTTGAAATTATAGGTTTTCAAACAAACTAAAGTCCAAAATTAATCTGACAGCATGAGAGCACAACATTTGCTAGTAGCAAAGCTGGGTCAGAGACCTTGATTTTAAGACATCCTACATGACAGTACCTTCAGAGCCAAGACAAAGGAAGATCATAAATGTGGTGCAAGCTGATGAAAAATCTTGCCTTCTAAACTATAAATAATAGCCTTATAATGTGAAAAGACCTGAAAATTAGTCAAGAGCCCACCTGAATACAGACAGAATGAATCAAAAAACCAGAACAAAAACAAAACAAAACAAAACAAATTACCGAATGATCCCTTTATAGTTGGGTTCCAAAAGATACAAACTTTGTACTCTTTAAGCGATATTAGGGAACTAATTTTATTGTTATTGTGCTTCTAGGGCCCAAATCAGAGTAGAAAGCATTCACTTCAAAGCAGGGATAATATGCAACCAGAACACATCTGGTTAAACATATTGGTTTTTTGTGTCAGCAATTGTTCTGATTAATCATGGTATTTTGAGGGCCAGTCAAGGAATCGAGGGTGATAGCTTTGTTCCCATGCCTTACCCATTTATTATATACTTTGTATATCACTCCTGCTAACAACACTATTAACAAGCCCACAGTTAAAAAAAAAAAATGCTCTATGAAGACAATTATTACATTAAATAAGAAAAAAACAAAAAAGACAAAAGGCTAATACCACTGAAGTTCTATTGTTAAATCGCAAGAATTTGTTGGCTCTATAGAAAGAAATTTGTGGTAATAAAGTTAAAAGAGGCCAGGCGCGGTGGCTCAAGCCTGTAATCCCAGCACTTTGGGAGGCCGAGACGGGCGGATCACGAGGTCAGGAGATCGAGACCATCCTGGCTAACATGGTGAAACGCCGTCTCTACTAAAAATACAAAAAAAAAAAACTAGCCGGGCGAGGTGGCGGGCGCCTGTAGTCCCAGCTACTCGGGAGGCTGAGGCAGGAGAATGGCGTGAACCTGGGAGGCGGAGCTTGCAGTGAGCTGAGATCGGGCCACTGCACTCCAGCCTGGGCGACAGAGCGAGACTCCGTCTCAAAAAATAAATAAATAAATAAATAAATAAATAAATAAATAAAGTTAAAAGAAGTAGGCTTTGATACACGTGAATGCTTTAAGCAAAAAGGAAAAAGGAATTTCCAAGCTGCTTGCATCATTTTAATGACAAATGGTAATCTCAATTCAGTATACACAATGTTAGAATACATATAAGCTTTCTCTTATCAACATACAATGTTAGTGGCTTCTGAAGATTTATAAAACATAGTAAACTACTTTGACCCTGAGAAATCGCACTCGCAAATGTATTACATAAACAGAACATTTATGTCCCTGGAATATATTTTTTATTACAAAGTTAGTTCACTCTGTATATCACTTATAAATTTAGCTTAACTTTGTAGATCTAAATATCTGATTGGTTATCCTACACAACAGATGGTTCATAGAATATTCATAAGGTCAATAAAATTTAAAATCATAATTTAGTATTGCTAAACCATATCCCAAGATAATTAGGAATAAATGGAAATCCTCTAATTTGACTTCTTTATATTATATGTCATAATATAATTATGTGGCATTACTGTGGTATTTAGGTAGGACACAGCAATATGCCAATTGCATTGATAAATATTTGCAGATGTTGAAGATTAAAGAAGCATCATTGTAGTCCAACTGATAATTTTTGAACTGTGGGGGTCTTGTGACACAATTTAATTTTTCACCATTATTCCTTTATTTTTAGATCAATCGGTATCTCAAAAGCATTAAGTAAAAGCACAAAATTCTTTGCTTTCAATACTTGGTAGAATTTAGAATAACATGTTGTAAAAATGCGCCCTGTGAAACACTTCTTTAACATTCCGGTGACTGAAGGAACCTCCAGACATCTGGCCTTCCATTCAGTGTTTATCAGATGGTTCATTCTTAACACAGACTTTTATTTTTGAAGCATGATCTAATGAGTTAAACCAAAATGAAAATGAAATGATTCCCTTGGTAAGAATGCTGTTGATAAATACAGACATAATGATGCTGAGTGGCAAGATTAAAGAAAGTTTGTCCCAGATCTGAATGAGAATTGTTAATTCTTGCTGGAACCACTCAGTGTTGGATTTTCCAAAAGCAAAAGTGGAATATTTCAGCAAATTTGTGACAAATTTCATCTGTTAATCAATCTAGCAAGATATTAGAGACAGATGATGTGATGGCGACAAATCACGCTCAGAATAAGGCATAATTTTTCCACTAGATTTTACTTATAGTGAGCTCTTCTTTCAGATGAAAATGTGTCACTTTTAAAACGAGAGAACCTAGACTGAACTATCTTGTTGGCAAGCTAGAAAATGCATATTTGTTGCCAATCTGAAATACAATAACTCAATAACTCAGAATTTCTCCAAGTGATGTACTTCCCAACTTTTCAAACATCACCACTCAAGATCCATAGTAGCATTCCAAGCAAGGTCAAGGTAGGATATTCACTGAAAGGAGGGACTCCATTTCCCCTGGAAGAAATGACACAAACAAAAGAGCAGATATATGAAAGTAAAAAGTACTTTCAGAAAATGAAGCCCAATTCAGTGTGTCCAAAATGTACAGTTCATGGTTGGAAATAAAAAATAGAAAGCAGTGTTTATGCTGATAGTCAAAGCCTTGTATGTGAGACTAAAGCATTTCACATTTATTTTCTGGGAAATATGTCGTCTCTGAAGGTTTTTGAATAGAGTGGGAAAGCAACTCTCAACAAAGGAGGAGTTCTCTGGAAGATTAGATTGGCTTGTATGTGCAGGAAAGATTTCAGGAGAAATCTTATATTTTACTTTTGTCAAAGTTTTGGTAAAAGTTTAAAGTACTAACTAAAGATATAGCAAGAGCATTATCCCCAAATGAGAGAATATAGCTCATTTTTATTTTATCTGTCATATTTAGAATAACTAGACATAAGAGCACCTTGGAAAAGTGATGAAATAAAAAGGCTATATCCTTACTAGTAGCTAGTTTTGATTTCCTGCTTAGTGGCAATGCAAGATTAATTCTAATATTGAACACAATTGCGTTTTTTTAAACTTGTGACTAACAGAACTTAACTGATCTGTTACTAAGGAAACCTGATATACATATATACATATATATATATATATATATATATATATATATAACCAACAACATGTAGAGACATTTCTAAATATGTCTTCTTCTTCCTTTTCCTGTGAACATTGTCGTTTTTGGAAGAAATAGAAAACAAACAAATAAACATCTTTGACCTTTAAATGTTGGTAAATAATTCATATCTCTAGAAAACCAAAATTCACTTTCATCAATTTTGCATTCACATTTTTTTTTATTAAAAGAACCTTAAGAATTTTCTGAAGAATAGTGAAGAGGTTGAATCCATCTAAAAGATATGGGCTTCCTTTTCTAGGGGTGAGTAATATTCCTATGACCTCTAAGTAATTGATCAACTGAGAAGGGATCCTAAAAGGAAAAATACTATGGTAAGTCTGCAGCATGAAAATGTGGTGATGGTTTTATTTCAAATAAAACAAGTCCCTAAGATAAGTACATTCTCAGCAGTTAATGGCCTAGGCAATATGGTTTGGAATCTTAAGACTCCATATCAAGATCGACACATTCACTAACAAAAGTTTCCTTCTTGGTTAATTGATAGTTATTCTCCTACTGTTCCAACAATGTGCTGAGAGGATTGAATACATTGTTTAAAATAAAAGTAATATTTCAACTGTTACATATTTCCCTATAAGCTAATATTATTCTATAAAAATCATTTTTAAGAAAATAAAATTATTACTATTAGTAATAGACATAACAATACATAAATCATAACAGCTATTATGTATTGAATGCTCATCTTATGCTACTGTCAGCTAAGAAAACACAAATTATTGTTTGTAATTCTCAAAGTAATCCTATCAGTTTGGTGTCATTATCCCCACCCATTTTAGAAATGAAGACTAGGAGGTTCACAGAGATCAAACAGCTTGCCCATGCCCATACATTTAGTCAGGAGCAGGAACTGGTTGTAGTCCCATGTCATTGTTTCCTTCTGCCGGGTGCAGCAGTTCTTCTGGTATATGACCTACAAAGAAACACAATGCTAATGGCTATTGTTTTATTATTTATTTATTTTTTATTTTTATTTTTTATTTTTTTGAGACGGAGTCTCACTCTGTCGCCCAGGTGGGAGTGCAGTGGTGCGATCTCGGCTCACTGCAGGCTCAGCCTCCTGGGTTCATGCCATTCTCCTGCCTCAGCCTAGGACTACAGAAGCCGGCTGTTTTTATTTTTAATTTAGAAGAAATATGATAAAATAATTACGTACATTATTAGAACAGTTGCTTGCCAAATTCATGTCTGGCTCAAATATGGGGAGGAGAGCTAGAATGTCAGTGTTAAGATACTCACAGTTCCTGCCAAATTGTAACAATGGGTTTCCTTAAAGAGATGGAGCCCATCAGGATTGTGTTGCTCTCCTGATCTAGGTGCTATATGAAATCATGCAACCATGCAAATAAGGAATTGGAAAACACCATTTACTTATAAGTTGTGTTAACAGTAAATTCAATGTCAGAATTGTGTACGGCACTGGCTGAAGCCAGAATTATGCTTCTTAAAAATCTGCCTTCCACTCGGAGGTTGCAGTGAACCTTGATTGGGCCACTGCACTCCAGCCTGGGTGACAGAGTGAGACTCTGTCACAAAAAAAAAACGAGTGAAGTTTGAGAAAAGTACAAATACGCACAGGCACCTTAAGATAAATGTAGATGGAAATTAAGTCTGATGAATTCAGCAATTGAAGAAAGGCTGTCACAACTCAAGACTATCAGAAAAAAAAAAAAAAAACCTCTACCTCCCACAGGTTAAACCCAATACACTTTTCATTATGGTACTCCAGGCTCTTCATAATTTGACTACAATTACCTTTATAGCCTCATTGTCTTCCATATATCGCCAGCCATCCTAAGTTAACACCACCATTCCCCAATCCCAGAATACGTTGGGCCTTTTCATTATATTTCCATTCCATTTGCTAGTGCCTCAGCTAGAAGATTTTTTTTTTTCCTTCTCTACTTTAAAATATTTCTCAAGGCCAAACAAAAAAGCTAGCTCTCTCCGCTGTGATTAATGCATGTTATTTGTGCCTGTCATTTGTATTATTCTGCTTTTTAGAAATAATTTGCAATTTCCAAACTCTTATTTTCCCTCCCTCAATGCCTCATGTAGAACTTGCCACTTTTCAGACTGTAATAACATTTGTTGTACATAACCAAATGTTTTCCAGAACAAAGTGATGCTTGCACTCTGGTAAGATCAGGTCATGCCTGTATATGCTTTGGAGTAGCATATTTTAAATCAAAGGTTCACGTGAAACTCTTTTCCAAAGTAGGTAACCCAGAATGATCCAAGGACTCAGAAAAGTACAATTCGAAATATGTTGAAGGAGGTTGAAAGTTGTTAGGCTGAAAATACAGAGACAGAATAATTTGTCTTGTTCTATCTAGTTTCCAGAGTGCTGAGAAATAATCAATGAATTGCAATTTCAAGGCGGTAAAGACAAAGAAGGATATTCTAAAATAGTGTCTAATAATGAAAGGATCATGCAACTACAGGTAGTTTCAGTGTGTGTTGAAAAACCTAGAGAGAATGATTATTTTTAGAAGACATTTTTGAGAGAGTGTGGGAGAGGTGACTATAGATTGCTCAAAGATTTTTTGAAAGATGTTGCATTACATCCTGCATGGCAAAACTTCAGTACCATTTTTTCCTCAAATGCTCAAGCATAATGTTTGGTTTCAAGCAAACCAAAGTCCTGCTAGCAGGTCTCCCACTTCACGATTGCATCCCAGGTCACCACTGAGGAATTGAAGAGACCAGGCTCCTCCCCATTGCAAAGGGCACAAACTCCCTGTCTTCCCAGTGCACAGGTAGGCATTGTTCCAGCAGGGAAAGGGCTGGCTTCATCTATGACCAGCAGTCTGGTTTTTCACCCTTCAGTCTGTTTTAGGCTTGAAGGCAGGGTTTTGCCCGGGACCCTTGGCTGTCTCCTGTCTCTATCATTCCTTGTTCTGAAGAAGTACATCTAACTGCCTTTAGAATAAAGGATAAGGATGAAGACCGATTGTAACTGCTTCCTGCTGACAGGGGGCGCTGTTTTGGGAAAACAGCAGTCAGATCTACCTCAGAGGCCTGTCTAAGGGTTCGCTGGAAAAGGGGCCATCGTCTGAGGCTCCGGTTGCATGACCCTTTGGAGCTTGATGGTGTGAAGCTGAGAAGAGACACACCAGGTTATTAGAAAAGAATGTCTTAAAACCAAAAAAAGCGGTGGGGGGTGGGCAGGAGTTGGGGGAGGGTAAGGACAGCTAGAAAACCACAAGGCCTTTTTCCAGTTTGCACCGGGAGAGGAAGGCCAAATGCCTGGCTGGCAGTCAACCGTTTACCCTTTTGCCAACATGCCAGGTTTTTGGGTTCCCTCACCCCAGGCCCAATCCTAAGCCAACCAGTTTAAGGTTTGGGAAATTAACTTTTCCCAGTTTGAAGGATGCATCCAAGGGGAGTGTCCCATAGTACAGAGACACGATTACTTATCAGTGAATTTATCACAATTACTTGTCAGACACAGTTACATCGGTGATATGGTTTGGCTATGTCCCCACCCAAATCTCATCTTGAATGGTAGCTCCCACACAATTCCTACATGTTGTAGGAGGGACCCAGTGGGAAGCCATTGAATGGAGGTGGGTTTTTGGTGTTATTCTCGTGATAGTGAATATGTCTCATGAGATCTGATGGTTTTATAATGGGGAGTTTCCCTGTACAATTCTCTTCTCCTTCTGCTGCCATGTGAGATATGCCTTTTACCTTCTGCCATGATTGTGAGGCCTCCCCAGACACATGGAACTGTGAGTCCATTAAACCTCTTTCTTTTTAAATTGCCCAGTCTTGAGTATGTCTTTATCAGCAGTGTGAAAACAGACTAATACAAGGGGACAGAGGGGGAAAAGGAACAAAAGAAGGCACTTTTTCAAAGGAATTCCAGAGTTTCAGGATGACCCAAAAGAGGTACACACAGAAGATGATTGGCTACTCATCTAGAAAGAGTGGAGCGGGCATCCCTGGTTCCTTTCTCTTCCTAGCAAATACCCAAGGCATGTGAAAAAGAGCAAGTGAGGTGTTCCTCTTTTTTTCTTTCATCCTTGTATCCCTGAGTCCTAGCGACCACAATAGGATGCTACCCATGGGTGTCAAAACAGCTTTTACCCATGTTAACAAGGGAGCCTAGAGAGTGACAGTATCCATTCTTACCCTTGTATGCCCTATCTCTCCTGCTGTCAGTAGACACCCTGCTTCCCTAGACTGTAGACCCCATCTCCCTTGCTCCTCTATCCCCCATTTATGCTATGGATACTAATGAAATCTTTATCCATGAAACAAAAAATTTAACTTAATCAGCAGGAATCAGTCATGCTCATTTGTGCTGTGCCTTTTAACTTTAGTTTTCATCAGCCTCTGAATCACTCAGATCTAGTTATCTTTCCTAGGGCTTTGACTTGAAGCTTGGAATTGAGTTTGGGACAAAAATTTGTCTCAGGCAGGTTGCATGGACTCCTTATCATAAACCGAATGCTAAGATGAAGCTGTGGAACTGAGTCTTCCCCCAACAAGAGAGAGAAAAGAATGTCTTGTGACATTCTCGCATAACTGGTGGCTATAGTTATGCTTGCTAAGGTTTGGGTGCATAGGGCTTGGCTTTGATTAGCTTCCTGGTTTTACTTTCCCGAAAAGGAAACCTCCAGGTGATGGGCACCCTATTTATTCCTATCACCTGGCAGGATTTGCAGGATTTGCAGGATTTGCAGGATCATTGTTCAGAATTAGAATATCAATCCATATTTTTACATTACCCATCCCTCTTGTTCTTTCTGAGCTGCAACTGGAGATTGCTGGTTGTTTCACAGGAACAAGCAAGGTTAGTCTAAAATGTAGGCAAGAACTTGAAAATAACAAATGAGTCTAGAATTTAATGATGAATGTATTATAAGTTTTGAAACATAATTTCTCTCACTCCAGTCCTCATTTTTGTTAAAACAAATACACGATAAGACTGAGTTGTTTGCAAAATAGACTTTATTCTCATACTTTGCCTGGTTATTTGCATAAAGCACAGCAAGAATAATTATTTCTACCTAGGTCTTTTGGATTGGCTTTAATAGAACTCTGTTCCACAAGGAAGTACCCTCAAATGCCTGTGAGTTGGGTAATCTTCTTCTCTTAAGGTAGCAAGGTAAACTTGAAGCTCCTGGGGACTTACTACAGGTCAGGAACCCTGTTTAGGGACTGCCTATGCAAGGGTATGAGGCCAGTTTTCCCAAGGGGCTTTTATGAGCTCTGCAAGTCAAGTTTGACTTCTTAAAGGGAAGTGTACCCTTCCAGTCAAAGCCTTGGTAAAACAACCAGCTTCTCTAATTGCATTGTGTTGTAAAAGTAAATGGATTCTTATTGCACTGATACAAACAACTATATTACCATAAGTTAAGAATACTCACAACTAGTTTCCAAATTCTGGGGAAACCAGGCAGAGAGAAGAGAAATATGCTCTAAATTTTTTCATAGGAGTATACATTACTAAATTATTAAAGGCCATAAATAATTCAAAATAAGTTTCCTTGACTCTGAAAAACAAAACAAGGATCAACAATATTCCAAGCAAGAGTCAAAAAGATGACTTCAGTTTTCTATGGGTTTAGTCCATTTAGTTAACTCTCGTTTTGCTTGATATTTGGGAACATTTAAGCTCTTCATAAGTCCTGTACATTTTTCTTTATTCCAATGTCACAATCTCCAAAGTTATCAGAAACCTGTGTTTGAGAGCACCTGTCAGAGTTCTATAACTGATTATAAACCGTATTTTGAAAAGGATCAAAACAAGACAATTGTCTGTGATGAACAAAAGGTCCAGAGTAGTTACAGTTAAAAATACAATTGCAAAAACTGTTTGGTTATCTCTATGGTTTACAATAACTTAATAACTTAACATAAAAGCCTTAATTATGATGGATAGCATATACTTTAGACATTAGAATTTTAGAAATTCCATATAATTTTGGAACATATATTAGTATTATTTACCAAAATATAACCTAAAGAAGATTGAACACCATTTTGGCAATCTCATGTATCCAAAGACATCAAATAATCTTGTTTACCTCTCTTGGATACTCTGGGAGCCTTCTGTAGCATCCAAAAGCCAGGCATTAGGAAAGACAACTTTGAAACTTAAGTTTGATATTGGGAAGCCTGTCAAATGTTAGAGGTTTATAATACTTGATGTTATGAAATAGAATTCCAGATTATCATAAGTTTTTTATTTTGCCAAAATGATGACTCAGAAATTTTAAAAAGCAAAACCCTTTTATAACCCATTTAAAACCATGGTTTTAAAACCATTTACAAATTTTGCTAAAGAGCAAATTAGTGCCTGAAGAGTGCTTTGTTGTGCTTTTATTTCAATGCTCAATTGAGAGAAAAACCATGTAATAGCCTTTTGAATTTAGTTAATATGTTCACACATGGAATTTTTGCAAGATTAATTTTTACAAACTTCCCACTATTTATTTAGACCTTAAGCTTTATCTTATTAAATTCAAAGCAATCATTTAACCCTAGGCAAAAATTTACATTTCGATGACACCTGCATTTTACCAATAATCTTTAAGGCTGCTTTTATTTCTCAAAGATTAAAGTCCAATGCACTAAAAGGTACCACAGCTTTTATCTTTCCTTTAACAACATTCGATTCAAGCAGTTATTTTTCTTTAGGCCAATTAATTATCTTTTTTTTTTTTTTTTTGAGGCAGAGTCTCACTCTGTCATCCAGGCTGGAGGGCAGTGGCATGATCTGAGCTCGCTGCAACCTCTGCCTCCTGAGTTCCAGTGAATCGCCTACCTCAGTCTTCTGAGTAGCTGGGATTACAGGTGCTCACCACCATGCCTAGCTAATTTTTATATTTTTAGTAGAGATGGGGTTTTTCCCCGTTGGCCAGGGTGGTCTTGAACTCCTGACCTCAGGTGACCTACCAACCTCAGCCCCCCAAAGTGCTGGGATTACAGATGTGAGCCACCACATCTGGCCTAGAGGTCTTTTTTAGAGACATCACACACAACACATATATAACTACACAGACAGGCAGAAGAAAACACAGCAGTCATAGGACTTTTCATTTGCCAATTTCTTAATTTGATTATTGGCCTCTGATGCATGCATTAAGAATGGGTAAGACAAAATGGAGAAAAAGAATTCAGTTGACTGAGAAAACTTCCAGGAAAACAAAATCTCAGAAGAGAAAAACATAAAGGCCTTTTAACTATACCTATAACTTGGAGATCCACTTTTAGTTAAGCTGAGCACTCTTTAATAAAATCCTTTTAAATTTGCTGTTACCCGACTTTAGCCACACCCAGTGGCCAATATTTCTGGCTTTTAAATCTTACTAAAAGTAACCTCACAAGTGAAACCAACAAGCCTCAATTAAGGTTATGATTTAACTACAAGTATATGAGGTATTTTCTAAGGGGGTAAGCAGTTCTTACAAAATTTAGAACCTTTAAAAGTAACCCGGAGAAAGGAAGATTTAAGAAAAGGCTAGAAGTTGTTCACGGAGGGGAAGAAAATCAGCAAATGGCCCAAGTCACACAGATATCACCTCGAAAGTATTCATTCAATAGCAAAGACTTGGAATCAACCCAAATGTCCATCAGTGACAGACTGGATTAAGAAAATGTGGCACATATACACCATGGAATACTATGCAGCCATAAAAAAGGATGAGTTTGTGTCCTTTGTAGGGACATGGATGCAGCTGGAAACCATCATTCTTAGCAAACTATCACAAGAACAGAAAACCAAACACCGCATGTTCTCACTCATAGGTGGGAACTGAACAATGAGATCACCTGGACTCGGGAAGGGGAACATCACACACCGGGGCCTACCATGGGGAGGGGGGAGGGGGGAGGGGGGAGGGATGTCATTGGGAGTTATACCTGATGTAAATGACGAGTTGATGGGTGCAGCACAGCAACATGGCACAAGTATACATATGTAACAAACCTGCACGTTATGCACATGTACCCTAGAACTTAAAGTATAATAATAATAATAATAATAATAATAATAATAATAAAAGAAAGTATTCATTCTCTAAGTCAGGATTGAACCCAGGTGCCATTGTAAAATGGTGAAGGCTAGGATAAAACATTGCCACATGGCTACAGGTCATGCTCCCAAGGGCATAACACAAGACAGTGGCCTGCAGCAGTTTGCCGCTGACCATACAGAAGGTCATATAAAGCACACCAGATTGGTTACAGCTTAAGAGCAACCTCACAAATCCTTTTTCTTAATTAAAACTTTACAGAGAATATAATCAGTGATCCTTATCATTCCTGGCCTAGTAAAATGTCTTCTAAAAAGAAAAAAGAAAAAAGCTCTTGCTTAAGAGTTAACTGCTGACAAGGTAGAGAGAAGGAAAAAAAAAAAAGTTACAATGCAGGGTTGGAAAGATGCCTAGGGGAGGATGGTCTTATTCTTATACAAATGGATTCCTTTCCGCCTGGCTCAGACCAAGTGAAAGTCTGGTCAGCCAGTTGCACAGGACCTGGGCCCCCGAGGCTGCCATGGGGCTTGGGCAGTGGCTGTTCTGCATGGCTGCAGGACACCACACACACATACAGCAGGCGGGACACCACACACACATACAGCAGACACAGGCATGTGCCCCCACCAGGAAGGAAGTGGGGCAGGGAGTTGCCGCTCTCTCAGCTGTCCTGCACACATGCCTGTGGCCATCGGGGTGTGTGTTGACCACCTTCCATATTTTAAAAGAATAGATAGATGCCATTACTGTCCCCCCAGAAGAGAAAAAAAATGCTGTATGACCAAAGGCTCAAAAATGAGAGTGAGAGGTTTAGGGTCCACATTTTACGCACCCTTTCCAAGGCCCCACATTAGGCAACAAAAACGTCGTGCAGAAAAACAGGTTCCTCAGTCTTCCTTCCATCCTCCCAGTATGCATTATTCAGAGACAATCAGCTGGCAAAGGGTGGGTTTCATCTAGGACCAGCAGTCCAATTTTTCAGGCTTCAGGCTGTTTTAGGCTTAAAGGCAGTTTTGCCAGGGACACTTGGCTATCTCCTGTCTCTATCAATAATATTTACTTATATACTCATGACCACAAATTTAAATAAAGTATCCACTGATTTCAGCCTGAATGTAAGGCACCTTATAGTGAGCAAGTAAGACAAGGTAGAGAAAAACATTTCTTCTGCCTTCATCACGATAATTAATAAAGTGGAGATAATTCCAGGCTTAGAAAATTTCATGAGTTAAATAAAAAGTAATGGCAAACTTTTTAAGATACTTGCTTTGTAAGGTTTTAAAGGCTTTGCTAAAATCATTGAAAATTAAAAATAAATTCAGGTAGGAAATTCAGGACAGGCCACACAAAAACTTCATTAAGTCTATTTTATACAATTTGAATCACACATACCATCAGTTAGGATTCTAAACAGAAACCCAAAGCTTAAATCAACAGTTAAGATTCTAACATATTATATTTGTGATTATTGATATATTTTAACATTTCTGCATACATATATATATAATTTTTTTTTTTTTTTTTTTTTTTTTTTTTTTTTTTTTTAGACAGAGTCTCTCTCTGTCACCAGGCTAGAGTGCAGTGGCATGGTCTTGGCTCACTCCCTGGTTCAAGTGAGTCTCCTGCCTCAGCCTCCCGAGTACCTGGGACTACAGGTGCCGGCCACCATGCCCAGCTAATTTATATATTTTTAGTAGAGATGGGGCTTCACCATGTTGGCCAGGATGGTCTCGATCTCTTGACCTAGTGATCATCCCCCCTCGACCTCCCAAAGTGCTGAGATTACAGGCGTGAGCCACCACACCCAGCCTCTGCATATATTTTTAATCACTGTGGTGAAGTTTTATAATCCATTTCCCAAGTTTCTTAGGAAAAAGCTACTATTAAGCAAAATGCAATTATATATAATCAGTGTGTGATCTCCAGATTTGTTTAAAGAAATTTAATGAAATTTATAAAAGTTCATAAAATTGAACTTGACAAACATCTGTTTTTAATCTTTTTTGGTATTTAATATAGGTAATTTTAATTTAAACTATAAAGAATGTCAATCACTGGTATTTTCATGGGCCTACATACCATCCTGATACAAATACAGAAAAGTGCAAACAGTAAGTTCTTTAAACTGATAGCTGTACTTGTTTCCATTAAATAAAAGTGAGACTATTTATAAATATGCCTAAATTATTATATCATGCATCTTTTAAATTTTTCGTATTAAAATTCATTTCAGAAGCATGCATAAAATATTTAACACCATTGGGTGAATAGTTTTTTCTTGCAGAATGTAAAGATGTTAATTTAATTTAATTATAGACTTGGTATACATAAATCACATTATTAGTTATTAAAAGACTAACTGTTTTGTATAACACAAAGCTTAATTTAAAAAAAAATTGATTGAAATACATTATATGTAGAATTTGAGGAAAAAAGACACAACTTCTTAAGAACTTAAGAACTTCCCAGTTCTTATTTGCTTCGTAAAAATTACGTAATTCAATTCAATGATCTTTAAAGTGTCTTTTGAGAATTAATGAAATTAATGGTTTTTGAGCTTTCATATGAGGTCAAACCCTTTACTAAGTAACTTAACATGTCTGAGTCAGTTCATAACTATTATTTAAGGAAAATTCAATTACACAATAAATATAACTTACTTGTAACTGTGCACACAAAAGAGGAGCCAGACCACTCATTACTGTTTTTGACTCCTCACAGAAATGACCACTATTATATCATACTGTCTCAGTTTTGGAATTCTTGACAAATCTGATGAGGTAGAGGGGGTATGAAGACAAAGAAAAAGAAATAAATTATTTCAGGGATAGGAGTGAAGGTTTATCAGGTACTATTAAAAGTAGACTATGTTTTTCTTCTACTTTTTCATCCACAAATTTCCTCTAATAGTTCAGATTATAATAAATTAAGTATTTTTCCTTTCCTTTCCTCTTTACTCTCCTTTATCACACCTGTAGAGGACTACGTGCTCACAAACAGGGTGTTCCCCATAAGTCCTGCTCTCGCAAACGAAGCAGGGCCGTTCCCCGTAAGTCCTGCTCTCGCAAAGGAAGCAGGGCGTTCCTGACAAGTCCTGCTCTTGCAAAAAAGCAGGGCGGTCCCAATAAGTCCTGCTCTTGCAAACGAAGCAGGGCGTTGGGGGCCTGTTTATATGTAAACATCTTGAAAATCCAGAAAGTCAGGGAAAGGTCAGAAAAACAACAATGTGTCTTGTGACTTGGCAACATTCCACAAACGACTGTATAAAATAAAGCAGAGCACGCCATTCGAGGCGGCCGCCATGTTTGTCTTGTCTTGTGTTGTCTTGTGTGTTCATTCCTTTGTTTAGGAAACACGCGGACCCCAACAACACCTTTGTCATCACATGCTGATTATGTTGCTTTAGTTACAATTTTTTTAAAAAAACTTTGGATAAGAATCAGGGTTACAAGTTTGATGCTTACTAGATATAAATAAAAACTACATTCTAGTGCCTTACTCTCTGGAGTTTGTAAATTTTGGACGAGTGATAAATCACATTTCTAATAGCATACAATTAGTATATGTAAGTATATACAATCTATTAAATCAGAAACAGAAGTATCTAACTGTATCTTGTGATTATTCATAAGACAGTCAAAAGAAACCCTTTACTGAGATTTAGTGCATATTCAAGGAGTCACTGTCTATTTAGATCAGTGGTGATAAGTAGCCATTTTAAATGTACAACAATAAAAATTTAAAACTAATCTTCTCCATCCACCCACACCCTCATAAACCATAGTGGAATTAGGCATTTACGTAATTTCTGGACTGCCACACTATATTATGTGCATTCAAAATAGGCTTATGTACCAAGAACCTTAGGGGACTGAACACAATTGCTCTATTTAGAAGGTAGAATGCAGTTTAGGTCTTCTGTTCATAATGCATTAGGATTGTACACAACTACTATAATTTAAAGTCATTATTGAAATCTTCATAGCATGAGATAACTCCTTTTGCATCTTTGAGTGCCTTGGTATAAAGCTGCTTATGTCCAAGAACTATTCCACAATGGCCTAGTTATTCAAATAATGTGTAGCACAGTAAAAATGTTCCATTGTTATTGAACACTTAGTAACTAAATGATCAATTGTGGTATATATTAGACTTGAGAACAGCTGAGTAGGACCTTAAAACTTAATAACTTAATAAAGAGACATAAAATAAATCTAATATAGTGACAGTTCATTGTGCATCATAACAGCTTATTCTTTTAATGAAAGAACTTCATTATTACACAAAGCATGTTACCAAATTTCTTAATAACAGTTTACAAAATTTATTGAAAAATCTTTTTAGTAATATCTAGTGGAAACTCTCTCTGAAGCCACCCAATTAACATTTTCCATCCCGGTGCATGTGCTTTGAAAGGTTTATCAATTACACAATGAATAAATGACCTCTACTCTAAATAACATTTAGGACTTATGTAGACCAGGCCACAGAATAATTCAGTTAATACTATTTTATCTGATTTTAATCATACATTCTCTCAGTTAGAGTTCTAACCTGAAGTAGACGGTACACCCACACTAGGATAGTTTAAGAATATTTGCCAAGGAATTATTTACAAATATGTGAACTCTGTAAAACACAAGAAGCACAGTAACCCAGTGCAATGTCACCATGCCCTTACCGCTCTTAGGCCAACAGGGAAAGGCAAGGGTGGAGCTTCTCAGACCCTGAAGAAGACAGCCACAGAAACTAAGCAGCCTTGGGAGATGCAGTGGCCATCAGTGGAGGGGCACATTCAGCTCAATGCCAGTGCTTAGGCAGGATGCCAAGGCAAACATAACCTCATCCTCCTCTTGCTTTCAATCTCCTGCTGGCCTTCCAGATCTCAGCAGAAGCCAGTGGGCATGGGACACATTTTTATATAATCCACAAAAGTGCATCTTTTAAGGCCTAGAAACAGGTGGCAGAGAGGGAAGAGAACATTTGGAAGGGCATACGCAATGAGAAGTATACAAAAAGACTTTTCTTTTTTCTTTTTTGATGCTAGAAAATGAAACATGTTGGCTGTATAAAATTTGGAAAATGAATAAAATACATCATTGGTTTAAACTGTATCTTTTTGGCAGTTATTACCCTGCTGATGAAAGTAGAAAATAATTGGCAAAACAATAACAACAGAAAAAACAAACACTTTAAGTGCAATTTTAAAATATTGGGGATTTATTGACATATGTAACAGGAAAGTCTAGAGTTGGTCAGTTTGATTTTGTGACTCAGTCATGACTTCAAAGACCCAGTTTCTTTTTGTTTCTCTGCTCTGCCTGTTATGGTAGTATTGTTACCCTAAGGCTGGTACTTCAAGGTGACAAAATGACTGCAGTACTTTTTGTTGCTTTGCATCTGCAGCATGCTACAAGCATCAAGAAGGCAGATGAAGAAAGAAGAACGCAGAGAGAAAGCTGGTTCTTATCTTTTGTTGTTAATGTTGTTTGGCCCAGAGCTTCCAGAAAAATTCCCCTGTTGTCTATTAGGTCTGGATTGAATCACCTGACCCATTCTCTGTGTTAAGAGGGAGTCATAGCGAATTAGGATGAGGTTATCAGAAGTAGTAAGTCTAACTGGAATTACTAATATAATCCTTCAAACTGATAGCTGAGTCAACCTCATCTCCAAGAGCATGTTGGCTATACTTAGTAACCAGCAGAGTTAATACTGGGAAGACAGACTCATTGCCACTTTATCTTCTACATCCCTTTTTTTTTTTTTTTTTTTTTTTTTTTTGGAGACGGAGTCTCGCTCTGTCGCCCAGGCTGGAGTGCAGTGGCCGGATCTCAGCTCACTGCAAGCTCCGCCTCCCGGGTTCACGCCATTCTCCTGCCTCAGCCTCCCGAGTAACTGGGACCACAGGCGCCGCCACCTCGCCCGGCTAGTTTTTTTTTTTTTGTATTTTTTAGTAGAGACGGGGTTTCACCGTGTTAGCCAGGATGGTCTGGATCTCCTGACCTCGTGATCCGCCCGTCTCGGCCTCCCAAAGTGCTGGGATTACAGGCTTGAGCCACCGCGCCCGGCCTACATCCCTTTTATAAATGAGAAAACTGAGGTTTACACAAGTCAGGAGCATTTTCTGATGGAATTTTACTGCTAAGTAACAGGGCTGGAATTATATATTCCGTTTTTCTATTTTAAAATTCTATATTTTCCAAATTCGATAAATTGCTATAAGAAGTAATGATCTAGTGTAATTTTCTATGGGTTACTGAGTAAGGTCTTTAAAAATACAAAGCATAGTATTCAAAGCATAGAGAGAATTGATCATTCAAATAAGTCTGCTTTTTAAAAATTTCAATTACAAGAATTAATTAATCAGTTTTATCATAAAGGACTAAGGTTTACTAATACGTCACTGGAAACAAAATCTGTAACAACCAGAGAAACTCAGAATAAGAACAATTACTGTTAGTAAGTACAGCATATTAAAATATTTAATTATTCTAAACATAAAATTAGAAATAACTATGAATTTTGTAAAATAGCCAAATTTAAAAAATAGAGAGGAAGGAAAGAAATATTCATAGACCACCACTTCTATAAGTAAAATATTAAGTGTTTACTGTATATTAAAATTTGAATGTGTATGTTTGATCTGAAATCTATTAATATCCAGTTTATAATTATCCTAAATTTTTGTGTTTTTGTTTGTGCCTTTGAATTTTTGTATATGAGAGATAGTTGAATGTTTAATAGAATTGATAAAATACTTAATTCTAAAAATGTTTAAATGTATCTTTTTCTATCAGCTTATGAATCTGAGTGATCTTGTTTATTGATCGAAAGTCTCTAAGCCTTTTGAATGCTATAAGTATCAAGTCCTAAGTGAAAGAACCAACTTCCATTTCTCAACAGAACTGTTTCTTCTGCAAATAAGCAAAGACAAACTTGGAAATGAAAGGTCAGCTGTTATAGGTTCAGGGAGACATTTTCTGTCACATGGAGACAATTTTTTATCCCTCTTTGTCATGCACTGAACACCTCTAAATAAAGTTGAAGAAATATCACATTCACATAGATGAAATGTTATTTCAATATCATGCTTTCTGAAAGTGTTTAATAAAAGCTTATATCCTATTTCTAATTGAACACAATATTGACTTATTGCAGAAACACAGAATAAATAAAATGGTTGGAAAAGACACAATTTATTTTCATGTTAGATCTCCCTATAGGTGTCAATCAGATCTTTTGTGGTTTTTATTTTTTAGTTTATTTTTATATGACATGGTCTAAATTTTTATAATATAGCAGGATAATTCCTGCATTTTTCAGCAGTGAAAAAAAGCTGTTAGTACTTAAATTTGGAAGTTACGGCAGTGTGTGACATAGGGAAGAAGCATGGTGTCATGATCCTCCTAAAATGTGAGTTACTATGGCCAAATTATAGTGACAAAGCACTTCTTCTCACTTATTGATATTGCATTTCTAGGAGGTTTCCTTATAACTATCAGGGAAATATTTTAACAGTGTTTTGACATAGAGACATTAAATTTGTAATTTTAATTATAGTCCATAACACAACAAAATAATCCACTAAACCATGCTATATTTAAAAAATATGATTTAAACTTCAAGCTAATAATGTATTTATATTCACTAAGCATGGAATATATACTGTCTTTTTGATAATTCCTTTCTGGGTAGCCAGAAGACAGAACATATGTTAATAAGTTATATAAGACTACATACACTGAATATATCCCCTGGTTTGTGAGATGGATGTCTTGTTAGGCTGTTGGGTTCCCCCTTTATCTGCTCCTTATTAGACCAGCGGTGCAGATTCTGTGCTCTGCGAGACAGGAACAGTGGAAAGCACTGGTAGAGTCAGTATCAGGACGAAGTTTCCCTTAAAGTTTCTGACTTGGTTGGCAACGTGTTCCCCATGAAGTTAATCTTTGTGTTACTTTCAGAGCATGCCAAATTTGACTTCCTTCGTCATTTCTGACAAGAAGCAGAGGAATCCCCAAAGTTTTGCTGCACAGACAGCTAAGGAGGAAATCATAAAAGGCATTAATTAGGAATATAAATATGGTCTGTCTCTGAGAGTTTTAATCATAGGTGGACAGTAGCTCTCTGGGATTGGAAAGTGCCCGAAACATTTTGTCCTCAGGTTCACGTCAAGGCTCACAATGCTTTCTCAGAGGCATAGTGTTCTTCCTTTCACTCAGCTTATCTTTTAGTAGTTTATTCTTTTTATGACAACAAGGAATCAAAATTTCATGACTTAAACTTTCAGGCTTGCATTGTCTGTTAAGTCTTTAATATCTTTTAATTATTTGCATAATTAAACAGGAAGGAAAAGAGTGAGTAAATTTACATTTGTTGAGCAACTATTGTTCCATGTTGACAAAATATTAAGCATTTAAATTAATGGAGAAAGTTCCTGAGGAGAGGATCAGAAAATTAATTATAACTTAACCCCAGATAGAATAAAACATGACTGACAGATAAAAATATACAAGATAATGAAAATTACACAAAACAATATACTGTTTCTTCAAGATATTTAATAATATTGTAAATAATAATTGTCTTATCAGCACAGTTACTTTAATTCTTGGCCTCTCTTACTTTTCCACTCTATATGTCCATTTCTTCAAAGCTTCTCAACATTATATGTGCATACTTTCATTTCCACCTGCTTTAAGGAAAGATTAAAATGCGCAGGTTTACAGATTTTAATTGCTTACAAATTAGGTTGACTCCATTCTTAAGCTGTAAAGAGAGCTTTAGGATGTTCAAAAGTAGCTTGTCCCTAGTGATTTTTAGCTGGGTTATTGCTAGGAATGTTTATTATAAACTAATAAATTGTCTTCAGGCATGTAGATTTGTGTTACAGTGTATCTCACAGGGTCAGTTTTCTGACTAAAGTTCGTTCCCAAAACTATATGCCTGAATTCTTTCTTTCTTTAAACCATAGGATTTTTTTCTTAGTTTTGCACTTATAAACTAGGCTTCTACCAATTGATTATAATTATTTAATAATTTATTTTAATAAAGAACTATAAAAGAAAAAACTAGGCTTAACCTCCAATTTTAATGTGGTCTTTTGTATTTAAAAACTCATATCGTTTGACTCTGTGTGCCACCCAAATCACATCGGGAATTACAATCCCCACATGTCAAGGGAGGGACCTGGTGGGAGGTGATTAGATCATGTTGGTGGTTTCTCTCATGCTGTTCTTGTGATAGTGAGTGAGTTCTTATGAGATCTGATGGTTTTATAAGGGGCTCTTCCCCTTTGCTCTTCACTCTTCTCACTCCTGCTGTCAGGTGAAGAAGGTCCTTGCTTCCCCTTCACCTTCTACCATGATTGTAAGTTTCCTCAGGCCTGCCCAGTCATGCAGATCTGTAAGTCAATTAAGCTTTTTTTCTTCATAAATTACCCAGTCTCAGGTAGTTCTTTATAACAGTGTGAAAACGGACTATGAGAAAACCATGCTTTGTTTGGCAGACTTAAAACTGAAAAAAATCAAAGCAAATGTATTTAATATGGCTGGGTGTGGTGGCTCATGCCTATAATCCTGACAATTTGGAAGACTGAGGAAAGAGGATCACTTGAGGCCAGAAGTTCAAGACCAGCCTGGGCAATTTAGCAAGCCCCCATCTTTACAAAAAAGTAAAAAAAAAAAAAAAAAAAAAAAAAAAGAGCCAGGTTGGTGGCATGAGCCTGTAGTCCCAGCTACCCTGGAGGCTGAGGTGGGAGGACTGCTTGAGCCCAGGAGGGGAGGCTACGCTGATCCATGAAGGCAACACTGCATTCCAGCACCCTGAGGGACAGAGTGAGACCCTTACTCAAATATATATTTAGCAAAAATCTGAAGGAAACTACCCTGCATGTTAAATTGTTTTTGTTTGGAAATAAACACACACAATAGGAAGACTTCTCAATGATTTTTTTAAAGATCTTGAAACAAAAGTCAAATCATGGGTCACTTACATAACACTTTGGATGGTCTTTTCAATAGATACGAAGGTTTTAAGGGTTGAAACATACTTGGCTATCATACTCATGCATTACTCTCTTCTTTTTATATTGACAAGTTAATTTTAATAAAACCTACTATTTCTTAAGAAATGTTACCATTTGGTAAGATCTGGAGTTCTTTATTTTATTATTATTATTATTATTTTTTGAGATGGAGTCTCACTGTCTCCCAGGCTGGAGTGCAGTGGCGCAATCTCGGCTCAGTGCAAGCTCCACCTCCCGGGTTCACGCCATTCTCCTGCCTCAGCCTCCTGAGTAGCTGGGACTACAGGCACCCGCCACCACCCTGGCTAATTTTTTAGTAGAGACGGGGTTTCACCGTGTTAGCCAGGATGGTCTCGATGTGCTGACCTCGTGATCTGCCCGTCTTGGTCTCCCAAAGTGCTGGGATTGCAGGCGTGAGCCACTGCGTCCAGTCTGGAGGTCTTAATACTACATTTCAAAACACTTTTCAATACTTTCTAGCCTTCCCTAGTCTCATTCTTATCCTAGTCTCTGAGATATCTCAACTTCCCACACATCTTCAACTATCAAAGTCTAATGAATAACTCCCAAAGTCCTATTTTCTGCTCAGCTGTCTCTCCTATGTTCTAGCTTGCCACTTTTTAGTGGAAATCTATACATCAGTGTCTTCCAGATACATCAAATGTGACTTCCAACCTGAAACTTTTCTTATTTCTTCTTCTCTTAATTCCTAATTGTAGTGAATGGTATCATATTTCTCCCCTTTCTGAGACCAGGAATCTGAGGGCATTTTTGACTTTTTCCACTACCTCACCCCTCTATACCTAATTGATCATAGAGTTCCATTGACTGTGCCTTCTTGTCCATCATTATTAAAATTTTCTGTTTCTCAGATTCCCTGCCTTATGCTGCTAGCATGACCTTGAAATTAAAATATGTTTCAGATGCCTCAGGGTGCCAAGATTGCTAGTGAACTCACAGGATTTATGAGACTTTCAGCACCTGACTAGTAGCTTCCTCCTCAAACTACTTTCTAGGCGATTTTCTTACTCCTGCCAAGCTACAGTCATTGGGACTTATTTCAGCTCCACAGCTGTGCCAGGCTCTGTCTCACTGCTTTACTTCCAACAGGCAGTGCTCGTGTATGCTTAGAATATTGTTTGCCTTCTTCTCTTCCTTCTCCCCATTCACTGACCTAACTTGAAATCAAACATGTCTTAGTCTATAGGTCAATGCCCTTAAAGACTTCTCATGACTCTCCCTTAAACATCTCCCCTAGATTGGAGTCGGAGTCCCTTGAACATGCTTCCATTGCACACTGTGTTTTTTTCTCATATTATCCACCGTATTTTACTGAAATTTCTTATTTAGCCACTTACAAAGTTAATAATTATTTTATTATATATCTCTACCACTAGATTGTCATCATCATTTGAGACTTTTGTCAATCTTTTCTTAAATTGTGTCTCCTTTGCTCAGGGCAGTGACCAGGTATAGGTGCTCATGTTAATATTTATTGAATAAATTAATGGCTGAGTGTTGGTAAGATCAGTTAATTTAAATTAATATGATTGCTAGAAACTGCTTATATATCTTTATTGCAAGCAAAGTCTAATGACAAAATTTATTCAAAAAATCTTTATGACATCAACATGATATTAGGATTAAAATATTATATCTAGTATTTAGCTGAAAACTTTAAATTGAAAATTCAGCATAGTGAAATAATCTTTTTTTTTTTTTTTTAACTTAGGGTATATTTCTGGGCACCCTGCATGTATTTCAAACATGATCATTTTTCATATTCAATTTTATTTAGGTGATGCAGTCTTACCATTAATAGTATCATATGCAAAGAAAGAAGTTACTCATTTGACTATTTTTCATGAACCTCTAATTGTTAAAAATTATCATTTTCATTTTGTTAAAAACATGTTTTCTTGATAAAGAATTTTCTTAGACTAACATATTTTTCAATGGGAAGATTCAAGCATATATCATCTACATAACTTCCTTTATTTTTGCAAATAAGAGAAAAACTTCATTTTTCAGGAGATGTTTCTAAGGATAACTTATCCATGTCCAACATTATCTTAAATATGGATTAATCAATGCTCATAAAGCAAGTTCTAAGAAGGCAATGCCAGATTGAACATGCTTTGTGGGAATTGTTTAAATGGAATTAGGCTTTATGAGTGTTTGCAAGTGTGCTAAAAAATGACAATATTTTATCGTTTAATTTTTTGCACATATGTAATTGCATTTTCACCAAAGAGCCTTTTCATCATCACTGTTCACTAATGTATTTTATATCAAGGCCTGTTCATAAACTGGATCAGTAAACAACCAGTGCAAAAATTCACTGGAGGAGTGGAGATATTTATTTTTGTCATGACATGAATAAGAAAGACTATACAAAGACAAATGCCCAGTGTTAGAGTAATGTTGACATTATGAAATGCCAAGCCCCGACTCAACTCTGATGTTTACTATATTACATTTATTGTTGTATTTTACTCTTTTTTTTCAAAATTCTTCTTTGGTATTGATGATCATCAACTCACTCTTATAAATTGTCTAAACAATTAATTACCTTATTTGTATCTATTGTATATGTCATTTATATGGATTTTTTGTAAATGATATTGTCAGTTTCATTGAAAACCCAGGAAAACCAACAAAATGTTAAAATTAATATTATAATAATAAAGTTAACAAAAACACATTCAACATTTGCAACAGAGATTTTCTTTTACATTAGCAATAATCAACTAGAAAAGTAACAGAAAAAAGATAAGTATTTCAATGGCTGAAAATAAGTCTATTAAGTATTTGATGTTTAGCAATTATCAAAGAATGCCAACAATGGCATGGAGAGTGTTTTAAAACTGTATTAAAAGATAATAAAAGATCTGAATATAGGAAGAGTTTTATCACGGAAAAGTTTTTTTATCATGAAAAAGTTTCCTATGAATTGGAAGACATTAATTCTCCTTAAAATTATGTGTAAATTCAATGTAACTCCAAAAAAAGTCCCAGTCATATTTTACATAGATATATTCCCATATTTTTACCAGCTAGCTCTCTTTTCTCTCTCTGTGTTCCCCCACAGTCTCAAATATGTGTATGCATTTTGAAGCATTGTTGGTGCAGCCATTTGAATAATAATATGGTAGCACATAGTAAAATTAAATGTTTGTGATCCAGTAATTATACTCTGAAAATGTAGCCCAGATAATTGTTCATGCTAGTCCTCAAGGAGATATGCCTCAAGGAGACAAGCTGAGTACTGTTTGTGAAAGCAAAGAATTAGAGATGGCCTAAACATTACTGAGATGAATTAAATTTAATGGATTGTGAATCTGCAATATGCACTCAATGCATAGCAGTCAAAAGCAATGAACTATATGACTAACACATGACTAAATACAAAAAAGAATGTCAACTCAAAATGTGAAAACGAATATCTATGACATTAATGAGTTATTAAAATGCCATAGACACAAGGCATTTATTATTTGTTCTGGAATACATAGGTGCAAAAACAAACAATTGAGAAACATAGACAAACTTCACTAATGTTGGTACCTGTTGAGGGAGGTTGATAAAACCGGGATTGAGAGATGAGAGGGAATATTAGGATTCAAGGAGGAACCAATGACAACTGCATGACGTGGACTAAGTAACATGATCACTTGACGCTGGGGTTTAAAATATTAAATAAATGAATAGTGAATTCAAAATAGATTTTTAAAAGTTTGTTCTGTAGATTGGAAAGGATTTTAATTTTTATTCTTTGATAAGTATTTCTACTATGAGATAGAGCAAATGACCACATTTGGGGAAAATTAAATATAAAGATTTAGTGCAATTAAATGAAAAAAAAACTATTATGCCAAGCTATATGTTAATTCTGAACAAACAATATATTCAGATATCATTGGCTAAATAATAAGCCCATAATAAATATATTAACTGCCTCTTTATTAAGCAACCTCAAATACTAAATACAATTACTGAAAATTGAAAGTTCAATTTACAGAATATCTGGAATATACTAAATAATAAAGTCTCAAAATATATAGAACAAAACTGTATTGAAATTCCAGAGAAAAATTTGTAAAGATATACTGCGGTGGGAAATTTTAACACACATCTCACAAATATTGATAGTTCAAACAATTAAAATTAGCAAAGTTTTAAAAATATTTAAAATGTATATATAAAATGTTTGATTTATTAGAGACTGTAATTCTATAAAATATCACTTAGCAAAACTGATCTAAGAAGAAATCATAGGAGAGCAACTAGAAATAAAAACAGTAAAACCTTCATAAATATAAAAATATAAAACTTTATTTAAGATATTATAGTAAATGTCTTCATATCTAACAAGATTTCATACCGTAAAAATATCGTTCTCTCCAAACTGATGAATAAATGTAATGTAATTTTAAAAAATTATTTGATGGCTAATGATAATACAAGTACTCCTGAAAAAGAAAAATAAGAACAAGTTATAGAGCTAATTAAGTCCATGACCTGTTGGCACAGGAATGGAGAAGTACCAGTGGAATGGAATAGAGATATCAGAAGCAGTTTTACATTTGACATATAAGAAAGATGGCTTTGAAGAACACTTGGGAGTGGATCAACCAGGAAACAAATGGTGTCAGACCAATTGTATATCCATTAAAAAATAATTGAAATGGCACTTCCTAACTCACACCGTACATCAAAATTACTTCTTCATAGATTCAAAGTTTTAACGTTATGTTATAATAGTAAATAAAAAAGAAGTGAGTCAATGAAATGAACTAGCATTTCACAGAAGAGGAAATAACTATCCATATACATATAAAAGGTATTAAACTTTGTTAGAAACCACTGAAATTGTAAAACATCCATATTATAATATCATTTAGTAAACACTAAATTCGTACAAAATTTAAGGTATCTGAGAGTTTCAAACATTGAGTGGGGACTTTCATGCAAAGTTGATGACAGTAAAATTTGGTATCATATTGGAAGCAACTTGTCACACTCTTAAAATTGTGTATCTTCCCGTTATCTATAGCAATTTTACTGTGGCATATAGGTAAGAAATTCTAAAAGATGCATTAAGAAACCTACCCAAGAATGTTCATTGCGATATTGTTCACAATAGCAAAATCTGAAAATATCTCAAAGTTTCTTTCATAGGAGGTGGATAAATATGCATCCTTTTAAAGAATAAAATATTACAAAACAGTGAAAGTAGGTATATATGCCTACATTTAAAACTTTTAAAGAAAGAGAAGGAAGATAAGAAGAATCAAGAGAAAAAAAGGAAATAAAAAAAAAACAAGTTTAAATAGTGGTTATCTTTTGAAGGGAGGCAGGGGAAAGTGGAATAGGGAATGGACATGTAAATTTGATGATTTTGATGATATTCTGTTCTTTGGTTGGATTATAGGTTTTTATTTTGTTGTGAAGTTTATAGCACATATATATATCTATATACATATACATATGTATATATATACTTCATAGTATATATATGCGCACACACGCACATATATACACACATATATGTATATATTTGTATATATTGCATACCTTATTTTATATTAATTGATATTTTATGCCATGCAAGCAATTTAGAAATCATGCAACATGTAATTTACTTTCATATTGCCAACTCATAAACAGTACTGGCACATAGTAGACTCTTCATAAATATTTGATAAACAAAGAATGAACTATTAAACACTTACAGTGAAAAGAGAAAGACTTTACAATACTTCCAGAAAAATGATGGCAAAATATTGTAGAACAATAAAGCATTTTGATTGAGAACAATGTCCAAGTTAGGACATAAAAAAAAGTATATGACTGACAGGCATCTCTTAAACCACTGAATCCATTTAGCCAGATGTCATTTCACTTCTAGGGAAAGACTGCTATAGAACTCTTCATATTCATAATCTTAAAATCTCCTTGTAAGGGCAAAAAGACTAAGGCCAAATAAAAACAAACATCATTAAAATCTAAGATACGGGATTTATTCATAAAGCATGTAAGAAGGAATTCAATTCATAAAACAACATTTTCAAACAGAAGGCCATAAGTTTTGGGATTCTTTATGAATTATCAAATACTCTTTTAAGTTACTAAAGAAAAATGCTAAGTGTGCTTTCAGGTAGAGCAGATTTCTGTGTACCAAGATATCAATTACCCTATTTTTATTTTAGGTTCACAAAGGGAAGTTAAAATTAATTACTATGTTTGTGTGAATGCTACGACTTGTTGAAGGCTTGTAAATAAATAATGTTCAACTGATAATTCAAACAAAAAGCTTTTATTGAATTGATATATTTCTTTTGGGTGGTTTAGCACATGTGTGATTGTTTTGCTTGAAATTCATGACCAAATCACAGAATGAGCAATATTACAGTATAAAAATATGCTTCTCACAGAAACCACGGAACATGGCTAAGGCTTTCACGTCACCACCCAGAAAGCCTTTACTGCACAGCTTATTGGTTAAGAGCTCTTCTCCAAAGCTAGACTACTTCAGTCCAAATCCTGGTGCTGGAAGAACTAGCTGTATTAATTCGGGGGAGTTAATTAATTCTTCTTTGCCTTAGTTTCCTCATCTGAAAGTGGGAAATAATAATAACACTTAATTCATAAAGTGATTGGGAGAATTGATACCCAATATATGGTAGAAAGTTTTTAAAAATTCTGCAAATATTTTAATGGTGCTATTATAAACAGAAATAAATTGTCAAAGAGCATTAAATGTTATCTTCTAAATCTCTGTTAATATTCTCAGATACAATGCTTGGCAAATGGTGGATATTTGGCAAAGAATTACACACTAAACATATTTCTGGATAGTGTTCATCATCCATTTTCCAGTGAAAGATGAAAACCTACTAGCCCTGATTGTAAAGAACAAAACAACTCTGAGAGAGAGCTGGGACTGGGGATAGGGCAAGAGTGAGCTGAGGTGCACCGCAGAAACGTTGTAGATATTTTCCCCTTTCTACCATATTGTCATCTCTGCACTTCACAGTGATAAAAGCTAAGAGGCTATTGGGAAATTCGTTAATGCCTTGATTAATTCAAACAGCATTCATTCAGAAGGTTCTAGACAAGAAACACTGTTCTGTGGTCAGTAAAAAAAATAATGTTCCAGTTTTCAATGAGTTGTTGCGCAGACAGGTAAACAGGAAATCAGAAATGTATAATTTTTTTTCACAATTTTTCTAAAAAATACAACTGATTTTAACCCGCCAAAAGTAGGGAACAGGCTGAATCCTTTCTCTTCTATTATCCCATATCTGGGCAGAGAAACAAATTACCTTATCCTAAAATTTATTTGCACCATGTTGGTGTCTGGTGGTGAGACAAAGGGGAAATCCCTTAGAGTTCTGAACAGCTCCCTGCAGAATACAGAAAAATTGCTCTCACTACAGGCATTTAGGATTTTTCTGGTATAGAATGTACTTCTTTATTTTTTTCTCTTTTTCAAAATTATGAATTATCATCAATTATTAGGGCCAGAGATACTAGTTCATACTACCTTTCTAGAGCTTTAGCTAATATGCTGTCATAAAGATTACTTAATGTCAGAATATTGGTGAAAACTAGGTCACATAAACTCACTATTTCTTCTGCTTAGCACATACTATATAGAATATTTATAAGATTAAAACTACATAGTATTAAAAATGAGTATGTGCATGTATGTCCACATGATATGGTCATTCATGGTATTGACTTAAATGGTATATGCTGCTGGATTAAATTTATTGCAAAGTGAATTTAATAGCTATAATTGCTCATACCATTTCCTGAGGTTAAGCCAGTTTTTTTGTTTTGTTTTGTTTTGTTTTTTAAGATCTGAATACTGCGGATACTGAATTCAATGTTTGTTCACTTCTAATGGAGATTTTATTACACCGTCTTTAAAAAGCTATTCCACATGAAAATATCATTGATACCCTACTCCCTTTCTTCTCTGCAGCTATCAACCCAGAAAAGGGGGATATGAAGCAGCTTCCAGAAAACACACATAAGATTAAAAGGCTGAAAGCTGCCTTTGTTAATTTGCAGTATGCCATGAAATAATTATACATGTGCTAAATGGCACTTTTCACTTTATGTGTGTGCTTCAACACTCAGTTTTCAGTAGATCATTTAGAAAGGATTAGCATTCTTCAGAAACTAAAAACACAACACAAGTCAGGGCAGCAAGGCCTGATGCGAAACTAACGCAGTTCACAGAGGTGGTCTTTGTAAGACTTGAGGACATGCTGGTGTCTGTTTCTGAATTGGCAGGCTCAATACTTCCCCTAGTGTCTGCTCCTGAAATACTAAACTCATCTGTGTTGCAAAGCAGGACTCAAAGACACAAGTAAGCTTTTAAGGCACCCAGATGTGCTCCAGAACAAGAATTAATTTTACAGATTTTGGTGAAATCCCTCATGTAAATAAGCTTGATGTTGTGCACTGGGTTTTAGTGAAAGCCCATTCAGTTTGTTGACTTTTTTATGGGCCTAATAACTCCTAACTTTCAAAGTGATAATTAGAATAATGAGGACCTTGACATTTTCTAGAAACTTATTGAGTATACTTATTGCACTCTATTGAGTCTTGAGCTGTTTTATTAAAAGAGGACAACTACAGCATTTTACACTTAGTGTTAATTTCTTCAGGCCAATTTTTAAAATAAGTTACTTTAAAGCTTTATAAACTACATTAAAAGTGACTTTATTAGTATCTGAAAATATTTTCTACTTGACCAAAACCTTAAGGATTTACACCTTATCTGATTACCACACTGGATTCAATTTTCCATCTTTATCGTGTACAGTAAGCACCCAGCGAACTTTAGCATTGGACGTTAGGTGATCTAAGCTGTCACTTCGGATTTAAATAAGGGTCTAATTCCAATGGCTAGGTAACCTAGTATTCTAGCTCCTTCTTTCTTTTCAAATTCAATGCTTATGGTGTCATTTTAATTCTTTTTGTCGTTTCCAAAATTTCTTCCTCTCAATTTATAATTAGAATCTCAGCCATGGTGGAATGTGCTGGAAGGTTCAGTGTTAGAATGGTGAGGCAGCACCTTATTTTTGAGGCAATTCGAAATATTGTAAAGCACTGGATTATTCTGCCACTACTATGCTACGTATTATTCTTATTTACAGGGAAATAAGACTGAATTAAGGTTTTCTATAACTGCACGTTTAATTGAAGTTATTATGCATTCCTCCACCCTGCAATTCTAAAGAAAACTTCAGCATTTTCTGAAGTAATCCCTGTTCTTTTCTATCTTATTCTCTTTATCATTACGTGTAGACTTTTTTCTGTTTATTTTTAGATGTGTGTCTATACTATTACACTTATACTCTGTATTTTCTTTTTAATGTTTCTGTAATAATGATGTGCTCTGCAGTCTGTATATATAATGTATACATATACTGTCTATATATGTTGCCTATAGGACACACATCATATCTAATATAGACAATATATTTAATACATCATTATACATGTGTGTGTATATTTATACAGACTATAAAGCACATCCTATATCTATACATACATACACACATATATTACATATATTATATATAGCACATGTAATACATATATACAGATTTTGCACTTACGCCCTTTCAAGTTATTGTCCCTTTTGTCCCTTACTAGCCCCCTAGGTGGTGAATGACTTACCCAAGTTCATACCAGTCTTACAGGGCAGGATGGAAACACAGAGTCAGGGTCTCTAATTTTAACATCTCTATCCTTTTCTCTTTTACAGATCCATTTCACATTCAATAACAGAGTATTGCTTCTTATGTATGTATCTTTTCCATCTTTAAGAATGTAGTGCAAACTTCCACTAGAGGCCAGCTGATACTACCAACTTTCCAAAATGTCCTTCGCAGTGGCACATTTGCCTATAAAGAACAACTTTTTTCCGTTTTTAGCCATGAAGGCATTGACTTGCAAAATTAACTGGAAATGGGTGTATGTATATTTTTAAATGAAGAGTGCTATTTTTACCTAAATCAATCTGGCCTGGTATATGACAACATAAAAAAACTCAAGGATAGAGCCCCAAAACTCGCCAACCAAGCAAACAATTACTCTGAATCCCCTTGGACACTCTCTTATTGGATGTCCTGGGTACTCCCAATTCTTAGTCCTTTAATACCTGTTTTTCTCCTTCTCTTATTCGGACCTTGTGTCTTTCGTTTAGTTTCTCCATTCATACAAATCTGCATCCAGGCCATCACTAATAGTTCTATACAACAAATGCTCCTTCCAACAGCCCCACAATATCACCCCTTACCCCAAAATCTTGCTTCAGCTTAATCTCTCCCACTCTAGGTTCCCACGCTGCCCCTAATCCCGCTCCAAGCAGCTCTGAGAAACATCGCCCATTATCTCTCCATACCACCCCCCAACATTTTCGCCGCTCCAACACTTTACCACTATTTTGTTTTATTTTTCTTATTAATATAAGAAGGTAGGAATGTCAGGCTTCTGAACCCAAGCTAAGCCATCATATTCCCAGTGACCTCCACCTATACATCCAGATGGCCTGAAGCAACTGAAGATCCATAGAACTGAAAGTAGCCTTAACTGTTGACATTCCACCATTGTGATTTGTTTCTGCCCCACCCTAACTGATCAACGTACTTTGTAATCTCCCCCACCCTTAAGAAGGTTCTTTGTAATTCTCCCCACCCTTGAGAATGTACTTTGTGAGATCCACTGCCTATCCCAAAACCTATAAGAACAAATGATAATCCCACCACCCTTTGCTGACTCTCTTTTCGGAATCAGCCTGCCTGCACCCAGGTGAAATAAACGGCCATGTTGCTCACACAAAGCCTGTTTGGTGGTCTCTTCACATGGACATGTGAGAAAGTGTACACCAACCTTGTGAAAGAAATATATTTCCATACAGAATAAGACAACTGGAAATCTCAAAGAGGAGAAAAACCAATGTGAATGTCAGCTAATAACTGAGGGTAGAAAAATTTAACAGTAACTCAAATTAAAGGATTTTCTTACTTATAGCTTACCAGTGTTTGGCGTGGTGGATGAGAGATATGAGAAAATGCCACGTTGTAAACTATTGACAGTTGTTCTTTAATACTAATGTGTTTTACCTTTATATGGATAGACTGTATTCCTTTTTTTCTGTGATTTTCTCCTCTTGTTTTCCACAATTAACAATAGAATAGAAATTTTTAAGTATAAATGAGTTACTTATTATTATTATCATCATCATTATTTGGAGACAGGGTCTTCCTCTGTCACCCAGGCTGGAGTGCAGTGGTAAGATCTTAGCCAACTGCAGCCTTGAACTCCTGAGCTCAAGCGATCTTCTCATCTCAGCCTCCTGACTAGCTGAGACTACAGGCACATACCGCCAAGCCCAGGTAATTTAAACAATATTTTGAAGAGACAGGGATCTCACTATTTTGCCAAGGCTGGTCTGAACCTTCTGGCCTCAAGTGCCTCTAATTCTAATATGTCAATGTTATTTCTATTTTCTAAACTATGTTTCACAGATACTTTTGTGCTTAATTTCTTAAACACATTATGTACATTTTATTAGGTATCCTGCTATTTTTATTTATCATTATTTAAGAAAGATAAGAAAGATGTATTAATAGCAAGTGGTTACATTTAATTTAATTGCTTTATTGTCATATTGAAACATTTTTTCACAATGTATTTTTTTCATGTATTGTTTGCTAAATAGGTAGACTAAAAGCTAAATCACAATTTCTCAAATTTCTCCGGAATTGGCACCTCACTGTTGCTTTTGCAGGAGGCTGCACTCTGTGGTTTATTCCTCCTTTGTTATCTAGTTTGAAGGTGAAATAGATTTTGCTCATCTGTGGGAGAAAATAGGTTTCATGTAGTGGCACCATATCATTTATCCTTCAAATAAGGTACTATTGGGAGTAAAAGGGGCACTACAAGTAATTAATTCTGGGTAAGAGATTTAATTTTTATTTTATAGGGAAGAGTGGGATATAAAGTCACTCTAGTTTTAAATAAGTATTATGTTCTTTCATAACCTTTTCTATTAGCTTCTGGAAAGGCACTAGAGACTCTCTAGTTCACAGATGCCAGACTCTCAGCACCATCAAAGAGGAGGTGCTATCCACTTGGTGAAGAGTATGCCAGATTTGGCTTTCAAAGAAGCAGACATCAGTTTAAAGAAATGCAAAATACAAATTCCTCTGTAAGACTTTTAAATTCTCCTCTAAAAGTAAAAGTTAAAGTAATTATATAATAGGCATCGACTTTCACCCATTCGTTGGTTTACATAATGGAAATCATAAAGTCTATCACTACTGATCACTGAGCGTTGAGATCAGAGAGAACCTCATAGGATTATCCACTTATTTGGATAGGGTTGAAACAGCAAGCACATCCTACAACAGCTGACATTCAAAGAAGATTTGTCTTTTTTTTAAATGGTAAGACACTTTCATAAGATGCAGCACACACACATCAATATTCTGGAGAGGATAGTGCTGGGAATTTTTTACATTACATACCACCATTACAATTGTGCAATATCTATTGCATTTCCTTCCAATTTGCTCCTGTGCTGTGGTGACTCTACATAGGGTGGAACCTTTTGTAGGATAGAGCCTGGCAATTGAAGCATCTTTTATTCACAGCCATAGTGCATGAATGGGAAAGCAAATTTAAAGTTTGTTTCCTGAAAGAGAGTTCTACATTTAAGTGAGGAAAGTGAGTACAAAATGTGCCCCAGATTAGAGAGGCAGAAAGTGGTTGGTAGTAGGAAATTGAGAAAGAAAGGATGGAGATAGAGTTTCTCAAAGTATTGAAAAAACAGACAGATTCAGTCGACAACTCATGAGTGTATTCACATGTGTTTCTAGGACCTGCCCACTTGGGCATGTTGGATCAATTTAAATGGATTAGAGCAAATGTGCAGTGATGGTGCCTAGAGGATTTAGTTAAGCTAGAATTTAGAAATATGACAGAGGGTTAAAAAATGAATACAAGAATGGGAAATCCATAGATTTTATTGTATAATAACAAATGTAAATAGATTCATCGACTTTTAATTCCTGTTAAGTGCAATTCAGATATTACATGACAGCTCTGCTTCGCCAAATAAATGGTGGTTGCTCTTGTTCAGTCTGGTGCAGAAAATTGGAAGCCCCCTCCTTTCAAGCCCTTATTACGATGCCCAACTACAGTATTGTCAGTCTACTAATTTGGTTTTGAAAAGTGATTTTTGAGAATATTCTAAGAACATTGGTATCATCAATTGCTTTTCTCCCATCCATAAACACTGCCAATTTGCATCTACCGCAACTTAGGCTGCAGCTGTGACTCTAAGATGGTTGCCATAGACAGTGTGAGTTGGGGGACCCAGGACTGACCCAATGCTCTTGCACACCTTAAATTAATTTACTGCCTTTGTGTCTTAATCTCCACTTTACCACCAGCTTTTCTTACTAAATTTGTAGTTGTTAGGGACTCTATTCAAAAGTCCATCCTTAACCTATGATAGCCTGGCAGCCCCTCAACTCTGTTTTGAACCTCTGTCATTCCAATGTCTTCTTCTTTTAGTCTTCCAGAAAGTTCTCAAAACATTCAAACTGTTGATCACACATTTATTTTGTTTCTTTAACACTATTATTAATTTTGCTTTTTTATATTTAAATATTGCTTGTCTTTTAAATAGCTTTTGGGGAGAAGATGGTGCCAAATTGTGGACTTTACTGAACAATCTGATATGGTAATTCTAAAATTTTACCGTATAAAATATTCAGTTCCTTGATGATTTGAAAGACTTTTCCTTTAAAGCCATCTAGTTGTGATGTTTATTTTGCAGGCAATTATTTGATAATTTTGTTTTAATATCTAGCATTCTAGCTGGGTTATTTCAATTTCCAATTCTCAAGACAATCCTAATAATTTGTATTTTTTCTAAAAATGTGTCAATTTGGGACATATTTATAGAGGAATTGACCTAGAGCTGTACATAGTATTCTCTTATAATTTTTAATCTTTTATTTGCAGGCATACTTGTTTCTCATTGATAATTAGGTATGTTTATATTTTCCCCTCAAGTAGACTTGTAAGAAGTTTACATATTTTCTTAAAATACGAGAGCTGACAAGAATATTTTTCATTTTGTATCCTCTCCACGGGTATTTATTTTTAACTTTTTATTATGAAAAATTTAAATTTATGCAAAAGTAAAGAGATACTCTAATGAACCCTTTTACCTGTCACATAGTATCAATAGTTATTAAATCATGACAAGCTTAATTCATCTCTATCTGCTTCCATTTCCTCTCTACTAAATTCTGTTGGGGAAATACAAGACATTGTATCACTTTACTTATAAATATTTCAGAATTTAACTGCAAAGGACAAGAGCTTTAAAAAACCACCATCTACTAACATTATCACATCTGAAAAAAATTAACTGTTAATATCATCAAATATCTAGTAAGGGTCCACATTTACTAAATAGGTTTTTCTTGTTTGCATATATTGTTTTTGACCCCCCTCTTTTTATTTAAAATTTTCCGATTGTATCCCCATGGGGGGATCATGTCTCTTTGCACCTTGTATTTCTCTTGTATTGGGAGTTAGAGTTCAAAGTTTATCAGTTATCAATCTACTGTCTCTTAGTTCAAAATTCACCTTTTCTGACCTCACTTGTGACCCTGGAACATTTTTCCCTCACAAGTCAACTCAGTGTAAAGTTCTATCAATAAATGTTGCAGTAGGGATCCTGGAGGAGGAAGGCATTTGCTTCCCAGTTCTGGTGTACTCTTTTTGCAGTCTTTTGTAATGCAAGGTGACCAGCAGCACAGGGCACCTTCCTATGAACAGCTTCCCCGGCATACTTTTGGGCAGTTTTGCAATAAGTTCCAGGGCGATGACACCTCCCCTTTGGCACCTCCTTCAGCTACCCCAGAGTGTGATTTCCCAGTGAGTTCCTCTGGTGTGGAATCTTCTCTTGGACAGTTTCTTGTATACCCTAGAGGGCAAATTCTCAACAAATCCCTCAATACAGCACCTCTACGAATTCACCATTCAATGTGCCTTGACTATGCCTTCTTCAATGAGGTCTAGCTCTCATGACAGTTGGAAGTTCTCTTTCAGATTTGTATATTTCTTGGGTGTCCTGTCTCAGCCCTGAGGGCAGTGGCTGTTCCTATCTGTCACTCCTATGTTTTTTATATTTCACTTTACCACATATTATTCAATCCTTTATTAGACTAATCCTGTGGTATAGTTAATAATTTTTTATATTAAACTCCTGTCCAAGTTACTGTCTGGTTTCTGTCTTATGATCGGCTCCAGCTTGAGGTAAAAGATTTGATAAGAGTCAAGTTCAGTTTTTGCTTTTTTTTGCTTGTTTGATTTTTGCAAGGCAACGTCACAGGTGTTTGCATATGCATCAGTAGATAGGTGATGCACATACAATGAGTCTTCTCTCTGTCTGTAATATTAGGAGTCATCATTGATCATTGCCCATTTTGTCAATTTGTTAAGGTTTGCAAAATGGTGATATTCTAATTTTATAATTTATTTTCTACTGAGTAACTCACAAACATCTGTGAAATAGGAATATTCCTTCATCAACTACTTGGTTACTCTGAGAAATAGATGGTATAGAAAAGATACAATAAATATATAATTATTTTTGACTTTTCCCTTGATTAACTTCAAATCATAGTTGATTTCACATTAAAAATAATAACTGTGGTTCTGACTTCCTAGTAGAATTATTTCTCTTTTTTCTCTCTTTTCTTTTCTTTCATATCATTAGGAACTAATGAACATAAACATACGAAATATGTTCAGTGTGTTACAGTTATCTTTATTAATGTTCCAATTGCCTCAGCCTTTGACAGTTAGATCTTTTCAAGGTGGTTTCAGTGTTCTTACCTTTCAGTATGACGAAATATTCTATGTTTATCTTATATATTTCCTCCTTTAAATCTAGAATCGACAATTTCTCCAAGGAATAGTATTCTATTTAATAGGGAATGATTTAAAATCTCCAAATCTATGTGCTTAAAATGCTTATTGGGAGTAGGTTATCCATGGCTTCTAGAAACTTTCTGTGTTCAGAACTAGAAAATGGATATTTTTATGAGAAAACACATCTTGGGTTTATACTGATACTTAAAAATCAAATTTTCAAATTCAAGATTAAAGAGTTTTTATTTTTTTTGGTGATACATGACTTGATGATATATGATGATATACTAAAATGTTGAACCCTAAATAATATTAGTAAGTGAATTCTATATTCTTTTTTTTTTTTGAGATGGAGTCTCGCTCTGTCTAGAGTGCAGCAGCACAATCTCGGCTCACTGCAACCTCCACCTCCTGGGTTCAAGCAATTCTCCTGCCTCAGCCTCCAGAGTAGCTGGGACTACAGGTGTGCACCACCATGTCCAGTTAATTTTTGTATTTTTAGTAGAGACGGGGTTTCACCATGTTGGTCAGGCTGGTCTCAATCTCTTGACCTCGTGATCCACCCATCTTGGCCTCTTAAAGTGTTGGGATTACAGGCACGAGTCTCCACACCAGGCTGTGAATTCTACTTTCTATAAACTCTCCTCATTCATTTCTACAAGAAAGCCTATTTGAACTGTTATTATACTTGTATTGAAGCTATAGACTAATTTGTGAAGAATTGACATTTTAACAACATTGAGTGTTTTGACTCATAAATGAGATATGTCTCTCCATTTACATAGTTTTTCCCTAATACTGCTCATCAGTGTTGTGTAGTTTTCAATGTAAATGTCTTGCACTTCTTTTCCAGAGTTTTTCGTAAGTATTTTATATGCTTGATACCTTTGAAAATTACATTGTTTTATTCATTTCAATTTGTGGTTCGGTTCTTACATAAAAATACATTATATATAATGCATTTTATATACATTTAAAACATTAAAATACATGTATTTTAATAGTTTTATATAATGGGTACACACAGACACACACACATACATACAGTCTTACAATGTGGCTAAACATTCTTAGAAGTTGTAGTCGATTTTTTTATAGATTGTGTCAGATTTTCCACATAGATGAACATGTCCAGAACTATTTCATATAAAGATGTTGAGAAAAGATATCCTTGTCTTGTTCTTTTCTTAGGAGAAAAAATGTTAAATTTTCTCATATGATAGTAGTTCTAGGTTTTGTATAGATGCCCTTTATCAAGTTAACGAAATTCCCTTCTTTCCATAGTTTCCTGAGAGCTTGATCAGGAATGGATGTTGGATTTTGTTGATTTTTTTTTTCTATAACTATTGAAATGCTTATTTGGTTTTTCTTTCTGAATTTGTTAATATGATAAATTGCATTAATTGATTTTCAAATTGCTCACATAGTTGTGGGGAAAAGAAAATTATTGGAAATAAGATTAAATAAAATATAATTTCAGGTAACACTAAATGCTTTGTGGAAAAGTAAATTGATTTAAAAATAGTGGAGAAAGCAAGCCAGAGGTTTGTCTGGATAAAGTCATCAGGGAAGGCTTCTCTGAGGCAGTGATGTTTCAGCTGTACTAAATGAAGCATAGATCTGAAGACAGAACATTTCAGACACAAGAAAGATCTAGTATAGAAGTTGTGAGGTGAGGCTATACCTGGCAAAAGTTCAGAGTGTCTGGAGTACAGAAACTAAATATAACTCATACGACTCTTATGAGGTGGGCTCACATAAGCCCGGCCCTGAGATACAGATTATCTCATAACATACTGACCATATTGAGTTTCTAAATGATTTAAGCAGATGAGTAGACCTTAGTTAGTGAAACTCAATTAAAATACTACCCTTAGAAAACCTTGTCCAAGAAACCAGCCAAACATCTGTAAGCACATTTTTTCCTTGAGTCCATTTCAAAAACCCTGACTTAACAGCAACAATAATGTTTTGTGAATTGTAAACTGTACATATAGACATGTAGCCATGTTATAAAACATTAAGCCTGTTGTATCCTAGAAAGACTCTTGGAAAGAATTATTGGCTTTCTAATGCGAAGATAGCCTGGAGACAAAATTAAATAAGAATATTTTCTTTATAGATTATAACTTGGCTCTGATTTCTTGTGATAAGATGCCTGATCCTCAAAGCGAAAAATTATTGGACATCTTGAATTTACTATCACACCCTCCAAGAATTAGTGGTAATTCAAACCAAGTTGAAGTCTGTTTTTCAAATTCTAAACAGGGTAAAAATTAAAACAAAACAATGTATTTCAATAAAATTGCATTTGGAAGACAATTTGTCAATATTGTCCACTTTTTTCTCTTGATACCACACGCAAATTCCCTTTCTCAAATATGTCAGTGATTGTTCCTGGATGGTCTTGCTTAGAAAAAGTTACTATCAGGTTTCAAAAAAAATAAATAAATAATGCATCACAGATCATCTATGAAAAAAGTGTTTTGTCAAAATTGGCAAACCTATTTTTCTTATCATTCATGAACTTTTTCCCTTGAAATATAATGATGAAGAGAATTAAAAACATATGCTCAATGGAAATCTCAATGTAATATTCCATATTAAGATTGCCTATATGAACAATCAATGTAGTTTTACGTTTAAAGTTATATATATGTATAAAGCTACATATATTGGCCGGGCACAGTGGCTCATGCCTGTAATCCCAGCAACTTGGGAGGCCGAGGCAGGCAGATCATGAGGTCAGGAGATCGAGACCAATCTGACTAACAAGGTGAAACCCTGTCTCTACTAAAAATACAAAAAATTAGCCAGGTGTGGTGATAGGCACTTGTAGTCCCAGCTACTCGGGAGGCTGAGGCAGGAGAATGGCGTGAACCCAGGCAGCGGAGCTTGCAGTGAGCCGAGATTGCGCCACTGCACTCCAACCTGGGTGACAGAGTGAGGCTCTGTCTCAAAAAAAAAAAAGTTAAATATAATTATGCATCAACTTAATTCATTATATTTAGGTAAATTTTGGAAAATTTAATTCTCAGATTAGTACTTAAAACACAGAGAAAACAAATTATATTAATTCTGCCAAGACAAATATATTTTATCACTCTATAAATACCAAAGAGATTAAGGTGCGAATGGAAAGTAATTTAAGAACTTGAGAAGTGAATGAGAATTGTGATTACTACTCTTATAAAAGTTAAAACAATCTTTTCATTGCCAAAAGGATAATAGGTAAAATGTTATTTACAGTATTTTGAGTGTGCTCTGGTGAGATATATATATATATATATATAATTTTATATATGCATATATTTTTCCTTTGTCCATGACCTCCTCTGGTCCCTGATTATGAATTGTAACATGCAACAACCTTTTTGAGGACGGAAAGACTTCAATGCTACTTTTTTCAAGTGCTCCGACTACAGGCATTTACAATTTAATAAAGTTATTTATGAATTCCACCACTGTTTTGGCAACAGTAAGTCAGAATGGACACAGAATAACTTCATTTTTGTCTCTTGAAAATTTAGCACTTGATCCTGGAACAGAAGCTAGTTTCAATAGATTCATTGAGGGAAAGCTTAAAGATTGAAAATTCAATTGATATAATTGAGGTAATTCAGGATAATAAATGTCTTGACGCATATGTGGGCTTGCTGATTTTTTACTTAGAATATTTTAATTATACATCAAAATTATATTTGTTTTTCTGAGACCTAGAAAAATTGCACAGGGCCAGTCCCATGCCTCCCTTCATTTTCAATTCCCTTCCTCCCTATTTGTACATCCAGAGGAACTGCTTGTTCCCATAAAATGAGTCAGACCAGATGGGAACAGTAATTTGTTTTTAATGAATATGTGTCAATCCAAAAATGAAAGGGTTCTGTCATTCTGGACAGCATAGATTCTAGTAGGCTTAATGTTTTGGCAGGAAGGCCTCTGCCCTCTGATACTTCTACTCCTAGTTTCTGACTTATTAAATTATTTTTTTAAATCACTGTCCTTCAATCCATCATTAGAAACAAAGATTAAAATCCAAATCTCCTTGGAGCAATTAACATAATAAGTTTACATAATCAACATGACAAATAACCAAAATAATCCATGTTGATGCCTTCCTTCAGCTCACCTTTTGTTTTAAAAGGCATTCAGAGTGTAACATACACAATCAGGATGCTAAACCAACATGAGGTGTTCCTCTTAGATATAATGTGCCTGGGATTTGCTCAAACCTGGCAAGGAAGGTATAGATAAGGAAAAGTGAATTTTTACCTCCGATATGCCCTAAATAGAGTCAGGTCATGAGATTTCATCCAAGGTCAATGTTGATGAAGTTCCATGGAGAAAGCATTGCACAGGGTGCTTGAAAGCCTCTATTTCAGATCAGTTCCTCCAGCCCCTTATCCTTAATTCCCTAGATAGTCGCTTCAACTTTCTGTTTCTCACCTATGGAATGAGTCTCCATTCCAACCTTTGGATGTGCAAGCAGTGAAACAAGACAGGATTAAATTGCAGTTAGGATTTGAAACCCCACACAACTTGCTGCTCGTTACACCGGTGAGACAACTTCAGTGAACTGTTTCACAGATGGAACGTACCATACAAGTGCCCCATCTGCCCGGTTGGAAGCAGAGAAAGGTTGACAGCTACACACTTCTTGTTTGGAAGAAGAAGAGAAAGTACCAAGAATTTTGTTTTATTTTCTTTTGTTTTGTTTTGTTTCCCCAGTTGCCTTTGTGTGTTTCGCACATAAAATACATGTTTCTAATTGACTTTTTCTTTACTTTCATCTAAGCATGAACTGTGATCCATGCACAATTCTTCCCTTTCGTGTGATAAATTAATGCGTGCCAGATAGATATAATAGGAGAACTTTGGATGAAGTAATCATTTTTAAAAAAAAAAAATACTATTATTTAGACATTTTAAATGTACAAGAGTGGTTGAAAGAATTTTCCCTTGGAAACACTCTGTAACACTGAGAGGTTGAACTTGGATTCATCTTGAAAAACTGAATCCAAACTTAGTCCTGTGTACAGGATATAAAAAGGTCCATCTGGCTACACTGGAAAACATAAATAAATAAATAAACCTTAGTCTGGAAGAGAGTGAAGGAGAGGCTGGACTTTGCACTCCATCATACTTTCGAAAGACAGGGCCGTGACCTTTCAGACCTTTGGCTTGCCAAGCAGTAACAATAAGGGAGAAAGCCAGACTTACTTAGACACGGTTCACTTGGAAGCAGCTTGACTTATTGTTTGTGTTAAAGAAAAGATGAGGGACATTCTGAACTGCTTCAGCCTGGATAAATCTTTCAAAGTTTAATTAAGTATTTGTTATTGATCTTAAATATATGAGGACTTTTAGTGATGGAGTTTAAAATACAGGGAAACCTCAGTTTGGGGAAAAAATATCAATAATTTTATATTGCTCAACCTTAAAAAAAAAACTACCTTTATTCAGAAAGTGGTTGGATCAATGCTATGATTAAAAGCATCAGAAAGAGTTACGAGAGTTGCCCAGACATCAATAGACCTCCTGACACTGGGTTGTATCTGGTATTTTTATCCAAGACAGAGTCAAAGATGGTACACTAATTCTCCATTAGAATGGGCAATAGATTGCATGTCTTTGTTTCATGAGATCTAAAAGAATCTAACACAATCATCTAAAATAAACATAAAATCAGTAACATTGGCATACCCCACCACAACAAACGAAAAGAATCACTGCTAAAGGAAAGTATATGCTACCCTTTGAAGATACACAACTCCCTTTTGATGTCCAGAGCATGGCATAGGTATTTTGGACCCAGAAAGATTTTCAGAATCTAAGGATAATCAGAAAAGAGTCCTAATAACTCAGTTTATAATCTCTCAGCAGTTAAAGAGAAATGTAATATATAAACTGGTTTGCAATTTTGACAAGCAAAATTTATTTACCACGAGAATGCCCACATTCTGTATGTGGAGACCACATAAGGACAATATGCTTTAACCAAAGTACCACAGTCATAACTTGTAAAACCACTGGAAGCAGTGTTCCTGAGAAGGAAGAGGCCATGGAATTAGAAATGGGATTCAAAGGGCAAAGGGTATTACCAGGAACCAAGGGGCAAATAGATTCCCATCCTAGATGTTATGGATGTTAATGGAATCTTGAGAGAAAATAGCATGTGTCTTCAAGACTCTTTTAGTTGTGTATATCAGTTAGGGAAAAAAATGCATTTTTGACTTGAATTATGAATACTTGCATCTGGGGAAGTACCATGCTTTCAGCTAAGTATAAGAAATACAGTTCATCGTTCATCACTCTGCTGAAATTATAATCTAAATATGTATCCTTAGTCTTCTTTAGAGCACTTGAGATTTATTCCACAATATTAAAAATATTCTTGTCTTTCAAGTTATATAAAATAATGCTATCCTGGATCTCCAACTATTTCTTGCCTATTTCTTCTTCGTTCTTACAAATGCAAGGAAAGCATTAGGCTCTGTCCTTGAACCAAGGCATTGTAAACTACCAGAGGGACAATCATAAATTTGATACTATAAATCTTAATTCAAGTTCCAGTTCTGTCACTTTTCATTTGTGGAACTTTGGATAATTCAATTTTACAAGTCCTTCATGTGTAAGAACTATCTCACAGCATTTCCACACAAGTTTTACAGAGTATGTCAGAGCTTCAACCCCACCCATTGTCAAAGACAATTTACTCTGTCAAAGATACATGGTGGGGATGGCCCTCCAGTTTAGGAGAGGGATCAGGTTCAGCTCTGAACTGTGTTTCTGAAGTCACTGCTACCGTTATGGTGTCCCTGTTTTACTGAAAGTCTGCTTCTGTTGGTTGATTCAGCCATTAGATGTCACACCTGGCTCACAACAGCATGCCTGCTCTTGACCACTCTCTTAGACTCTCTCTGCCACTCTCTATGACCCATAGACTGATACCACCCCATTCTATACCTCGTTCTCCTTGAACCTGGCATGGGTCTAAGATTCAGGGTTCCAATTTGACTGATAAGAGGCCAAATGGAAATATGATAAATTAAATTAAATTATAAACATAAATTTCTTTGTAAACTTTAAAATACTAAAATCATTTATTTATTTTAAATATATATTAGGTCCTTAAAATATGCATTGTTCAAATTACAGCATAAGCAGGAAATAATACATACTACACTCTCATGAAACCTCACGAACAGACAAAAAAGTGTACAGATTGAATGACAAAATTTATCTGTATGTACTACAGTGCAATCACTTTGTAGCAAGTAATTTCAGCTTAGAAATAGGAAGAGCCACATAGAAAAAACTCGGGGGCCGAGCCTTGAAATATGTGCAGATATTCATCAGAGAGAAGGTGCAAGGATGGCAAGGGAAAAGTGTAATCAAAGCGCAGAGACACTGTGCTGAGAGAACAGTAATAGGAGGCTGGAGTGTGATGCTCAAAAGCAATAATGCTGGAGGAGTAAGCCATAGCAAGTCATGAAGGGCCTTTTACGTCATGTTAGGGATTTTAAGAAACATTCATACCCCATTGACTTACTTTTCTCAATGAAGCAAGTTTACTGAGAGGGGAAAGAAATTCCTTAGAGAAAATGTTGCATTCGCAAATGGCTGCCGTATGAATGCAAAAGGATCCATACTGGGGAATGCTGTAGAGGATGCTGAAGATCGCAGCACAAGCGTTCATCAATTCAGTCTATCCTGTGGTGCGTATTTCACCAGCGAGATTAGCAATGCTTCTCTGAATAAACAATATTCTTCTGGGAACTTAGGCCATTGCCACCATTTCAGTTATCATCTACCCGTAGATTTGTCTTCAGTGTCTTGAATTGTACTTACTTTGGCTATTAATATTTTTACTGACATTTTTCCCTCTTAAGTTTATTGAGGAATAATAGATTGCATCTATTTAAAGTGTATAATTCAACAAGTTTATATGTATATGATCAAGAGAGCAACACCAAAAATCTAATTCAGGATATTTCCATCATCCTCAAAATATTCTATTCGCCCCTTTAAATTCTTCCCCTCATTAATCCTTGCTCAATACAACTGATCTGCTTCTTCTTGATATAAGTTCATTTTCATTTTACATAAATAGAACTATACAGATTGTGTTCTTTTGTAGACACTGGCTTCTTTCACCCAGCATACTTGTTTTACGATTTATCTGTGTTATCGGGTGTATCAGCACTTCATTCCTTTTTATCGCTGAATAGAATTCCATTATACGAATATACCAAATTGTGTTTATACATTCATTTATTTATAGAGACTTGAGTTGTTTTCAATTTTGGGGTATAGTAAACAAAGATACTATGTACACTTAGGTATAAGATTTTATGTGGACATATGTTTTCATTCCTCTTGGAAAAATACCTAAAAGGGGAATGGATAGATCAAATAGTATTTACATTGTTTAACTTTTTTAGGGAACTGACAGCTTTACAATCAACCAGCATTATAACAGAATTCTAATTGCTCCACATTCTTACTAGCACTAGTTTTGTCAGTCTTTTTAATTTTAGACATTCTACTTCATTTGGATTGTCTAATTATGTTCAATATTTTTTAAAATATGTACTTCCTGGATAGTCATATATCTATTCTTTGTAAGATGTCTGTTCAGATCTATTGCCTATTTTTCATTTGACCACTTGTCTTAATTCTGAGTTGTAAAATTTGCTTATATATTTTGGATATAAATCTTATATCAGATATATGCATTTGCAAATATTTTCTCTTATTCTATGACTTGCCTTATTGTTTATGTACTGGTGCCTATAGAAACAGTTTGAAATTTTGATAAAGATTAACTTAGCTTTTTGTTTTATTCTGTGGTTAATCTTTTCTGTTCCTATGTTGTGTCAAAGGCCTTGAAGAGTTTCTTCCAGAATTTTAATATTTCTTTATTTTTTCTTTCTTTCTTTTTTTTTTTTTGAGACTGAATCTCTCCTTGTCACCCAGGCTGGAGTACGGTGGCATGATTTCCGCTCACTGCAACCTCTGCCCCACAGGTTTAAGCAATTCTCTGTCTCAGTCTCCTGAATAGCTGGGATTACAGGTGCACGCCACCATGCCCGGCTAATTTTTTGTATTTTTAGTAGAGATGGGATTTCACCATCTTGGCCAGACTGGTTTTGAACTCCTGAGCTCATGATCCACCCGCCTTGGCCTCCCAAAGTGCAAGTATTACAGATGTGAGCCACCAAGTCCGGCCACGAATTTTAGTATTTCTTAGATTTTACATTTAGATTTTTAAATTATTTTGAATTATGTATTTGTTGTGTACTAAGGTTAGAGGTTCGTTTTTTTCTTTATGGATATCTAGTTATTCTAGCAATTTCTTAAAGATTTTCCTCTTGCCACTGAAATGCCTGCACCCTTTTGCCAAAAATCAGTTAATCATATGTGTCTGCATGTCTTTCTAGATTCTCTCCTATTCTGTTGGTCTATATGTGTATCATTCTACCTATACCGCATTCCATTGATTACTGAAGCTTCATAGGAAGACTTTATTTCAGGTGGTAGAAGGGTTCTATAATGTTTTAAAATTGCTTGCTATTCCAGGTCGTTTGCATTTCTATATAAATTTTAGAGTTGGTTTATTAATTACTAGTATTTATAAAACTAGAATTTTGCATAAAAACTAATATTTTGATTGAAATTGCATTGATTCTTAAAATAAATTTGGTGTCAAATTGAATTTCTGAACATATTGAGTTTTCTGATCTACAACACTGCATAACCTTACATTATCTGGGTCTGTAATTTTAGTCAGCAATGTTTGCAGTACTGCGGCCTTGCATGTCCTTTGTTACGTTAGTTAAATTTATTCCTAAGTACTTTGTGCCTCTAATATAAATGGAATTTTAGTCATTTCATTTCCAAATGTTTACTGCTATTATATAAAAAAGACAGCTGGCTTCTTAAATCTTAAACTTATCTCCTACAGCCTCAATAAATTCAATGTTACCACATCCTTTCAGATCAGTATGCAAGATGTTTCTTGCCTTAATGCAAATGGCTACAATCATTAAGAACAACATTTAATGTAGAGGTTATAATGTAGACCCTCCTGCCTTTTTCCTAAGCTTAAGAGGAAAATGTACAGTAGTTTAGATTTACATATGTTTCTAGTCGTATTTTTTGGTAGAGGTTCATTTTTAGATTGAAAAACTTTGCTTCTATTCTCAGTTTTCTTAGTCATTTATTATAAATGAATGCTAAATTTTGCCAAATGCTTTTTCTGCATCTATTGAGATGATCCTATGGGTTTTCTCCTTTATTTTGTTAATACAGTGAGTCATATGGATTGATTTTGAATCACAAACTAACCTTGCATTCGTGGAATAACTCTTGCTTGTCATGATGTATCAATGTTTGTTTGAATATATGCTGGATTGAATCAGCTGCAGTTTGTTAAGGATTGTTCTATCTATGTTCAAATTATATTGGTCTATAATTTTGTTTTCTTACATGTGTTTGTCTGATTTTGGTATCACAGTAATGTTGGCTTAAAATAATGAGTTAGGAAGTGTTTCTACCTCCTCTATTTTCTGAAAGAGTTTTTAACAGTATTATTTTCTTAAATATTTGGCAGAGTTTACCAATGAGGTCATGTCAGCCTGGAGTTTTATTTATGAGAAGGTTTTGTGAATGTTTGTGTTTGTGTGTGTGTGTGTGTGTATGTATTATCTTTGTTATTAATACAATTTATTTACTTGCAAGTTAATTTAATTTTTAATGATGGCTCTATTAAACAACCAGCTTGCAGAATTCCTAAAAATGTAACCATTAGTTCTAGTACAAACTAGATGGTATAAACACACTCCTGGATCATGGCATCCTTACTTGATTGTTTTACTTTTTTAATATTTAAAGTTTTAAAAATTGGTGTAACTAGAAATATCAAAATCTTGTCTCTTCAGACTTTGGCAGTATATTAGGAAGGTCTCCTCCTATTATTATAATAATCTTTGCATTTTCTTAGAGCAATCTTAAAATATTATATTTACATGTCAAAATCTTTAATTTACCTGAAATTTATTTTTATGTACAGTGTGAAGAAAGGATCTAAATGTTCTTCTCAAATGCTAGCCTGTTGTCATAATGCCATTTATTTGAATAAGCTGTTCTACTTCACATTTATGACAAACAAAATTCTGATAAATACTTGAATCTGTTCTGTGAATTTCTGTTCTGTCCCATTGATTTTCTAATTTTTTTATGGTCAGTGTCACACTGTTCTAATTAGTAAATCTTTAAAATACTTTTTTTTTTTTTCATTTAGAGCATCTTTCCCATTACTCTTTTAATTTTTTTCAGAGCTATTTGTATATACTATCATTTCAAACGCATTACATAATCATTTTTGTAATGTCAGATAATTACATTAGGATTTTAAGTACTTTTACATTAAATGTTTTACTTCATCACAATATTGAATCCTATCCAATAACATGATATTTTATATGTATATTTTTATGCTGATAGTTATATTGGCATATAATTCAACTTTAAGAATATTATTCAAATATTCTTAAATTTCATGTAGTTAAGGATTTTTTTGTTTTGTTTTTGTTTGTTTGGATGCACCCATGAATGTGCTATGTCCTTCTATTTTCTCATTTTTTTTATTGTGGTAAAATAAAAATACCATAAAATTTATTATCTGAACTATTTTTAAATTTACAGGTGAGTGGTGTTAAATACATTCATCTTGTTGTGCAGTCATCACTACAATTCATCTCTAGAATCTTTTCATCTTGCAAAACTAAAACTTTATACCCATTAAACATTAATTCTCCATTTCACCCTTCCCCACCCCCTGGTAACCACCATTCTACTTTCTGTCTGTATGACTTTCACCACTCTTAAGTATGTCATATGAGTGAAATCACACAGTATTTGTCTATTTGTGACTGGTTTATTTCACTTAGCATAATCTTCTCAAGGTTTATCCATGTTGTAGCATAAGTTGTGATTTCCTTCCTTTATAAGGTTGAGTAATATTTCATGAATGTATAGACCACATTTTGCTTCTCCATTTATCAGTGGGCATTTGAGTGGTTTCCATATTTTAGCTACTATGAATGATGCCTTTGTGAACATAGTGTGCAACTATTTCCTTGAGACCCTGCTTACAATTCTAGGCATATACCCAGAAGTAAAACTGCAGGATAATACAGTAATTCTATTTTTAAATTTTTGTGGAACCTCAATAATATTTTCTACAGTAGCTGTATCATTTTACATTCCAACCAAAAGTACATGAGAATTCCAATTGCTTTGCATCTTAGAAAACACTTGCTATTTTTTAAAATAATACTCATCCTAATGGCATGTCATTGTATTTTTGATTTGCATTTTCCTATTTCCTTAATGATAAGTGATGTTACATTTTTTTTTTCATGTGCTTATTGGCCATTTATATATCTTCTTTCGGGAAATGTCAATTCATATCCTTTGTTTATTTCTAATCTGATTGGTTTCTTGTTGTTGAGTTTTAGGAGTTCTCTATGTATTCTAGATATTAATTATCAGATATATAATTTGCAGATATTTTCTCCCAGTTCTTTGGATTTGCCTTTTTACTCGGTTTATAGTGTCCTTCAGTAAAAACTTTTTAAATGAAATTCAATTTGTCTGTTTTTTCCTCTTATTGTCCATGTATTTGGTATAATAACTAAGAAATGATCACCAAATACACTGTCATTGAATGTTTGCACCATGATGTCTTACATTTGGGGCATGGATTCATTTTGAGTTAATTTTTGCATATGATGCTGTGTAACATCCAACTTTATTGTTTTTGCATGTGGGTAACTAGTTTTCCTGGCACAATTTGTTGAAAAGTTTGTCTTTTTCCCATTGAATGGTCTTGGCATTCATCAACAATTATTTGACAAAATATGCAAGGGCTTGTTTCTCCTTTTCCTATTCAATGGTCTTGGCATTCATCAACAATTATTTGACAACATACACAAGGGTTTATTTCTGGGGGTCCTTATTCTATTCATTGGTCTCTGTGCCTGTTTTTAATGCCAGTACCACACTATTTTGGTTACTGCAGCTTTGTAATAAATTTCAGTCAGAAAGTATGAGTGATACAGCTTTGCTCTTTTCGAAATTGTTTTGGCTATTCAGGATCCCTTAAGATTCCATATGAATTTTGGAATGGGTATTTCTATTTCTGCAAAAAAAAAAAAAAAAAAAATTGGGATTTTGATAGGAATTGCATTGACTCTGTAGATTGCCGTGGGTAGTACTGACATCTTAAAAATATTAAGTCTTCTAGTCTATGAGGATGGGATGCATTAATACATATTTATGTCTTTTTTATTTCCTGTTGTACAAGTTATTCTATTCCTTGGTTAAATTATTTATTTATTATTTATTTATTTATTTATCATTCATTCATTTATTTATTTGTTTAGAGACAAGGTCTTGCTCTGTTGCCAAGCTGGTGTGCAGTGGCGAGATCTCTGCCCACTGAAACCTTTGCCTCCCGGGTTCGAGTGATTCCCTTGCCTCAGTCTCCTGAGTCACTGGGTCTACAGGCGTGCACCACCATGTCTGGCTAATTTTTTGTATTTTGGTAGAGACGGGGTTTCACCATGTTGGCCAGGATTGTCTCTATCTGAGCTTGTGATCTGCCCACTTCTGCCTCCCAAAGTATGGGGATTACAGGCGTGAGCCACTGCACCCGGCCAATTTTTAAGTAATTTTTACATTTTGATGGTATTATAAATTATATTGTTTCTTTATTCTGACTTTCAGATTGTTCACTGACAGTGTATAGAAATGCTACTGACTTTTGTGTGTTTACTTTGCAATCTGCTTCTTTGCTGGATTCACTTATTCTAACTTTTGTTTGGTGAAATCTTTAGATTTTCTACATACAAGATTGTTATCATCTGCAAAAAAATAGATAATATTACTTCTATTTTATTTTTTCAAATTTCAATGAGTTTTACTTTCTTTCTTGCCTAATTGCTCTGACTAGAACTTCCAAGGCTTGGTTGAATGGAACTGGTAAGAGCATACATCCTTGCCTTGTTCCTGATCTCAGAGAAAAAAAACTTTCAGCCTTTCACCGTTGAGTATTAATTTGCTGATTTTGTGTAGGTTATCTAGTTTGTTGGCATACAATTATTCATAGTATTCTCTTATAGTCTTTTTTTTAATTTCTGTGGAATCAAAAGTAACATCCCTACTTTTATGCCTGATCTTAGTAAGTCTTAGACAATGTAGCTAAAAGTTTGTCAGCGTCAGTGATATGTTCAAAAAATCTACTTTTGGTTTAATTGAATTCTTTCTATTCTCTATTTTATTTATCTCTAATGTTTGTCATTTCTTTCATTTGCTAGCTTTGCATTTAATTTATTCTTCATTATCTAGTTCATTAAGTTGTAAAATTAGGTTGCTGAGTTAAGATCTTTCTTTTCTTTTAATGTAAACTTAAAACTGTAAATTTCTTCATCAGTATTGCTTTAGTTGTATTCTGTAAGTGTTGGCATATTGTGTTTTATTTTAATTTGTCTGTTAGTATTTTCTAATATTTCCCTTCTAATTTTCTATTTGACCTATTCATTGTCTAAAAGTGCGTATTTTTAATTTTCACAGAATTTTGACATTTACCGTTTTTCTTTTGTTATTGACTTTTAACTTTATCCTATTGTTGTTTTAGAAGATACAAAGTATCCATATTTTTAATGCTCCAAATTATTTATTGTATTAAATATTCGATATCAAAGGAATAGAGATGAAATTATTTGTACAACAAAGTGGTTAAACATTGTGCAATTATTAAAATAATAAAAATCATATGCAAAGATGGTCACATATTCAATGAGTCAAAATAATAATAGATATCAATAGAGGAGTCAGAGCTGCAAAAATTATGAGTGCTTTTGGTAAATATTGTTGAGGAATTCACACACAAAAAAGTTATACCATGGTAATAGGATTATATTTAATTTGTTTTAATTTTGCTGAACATTTAAACAATTATTTTACAGCGTTTTATTTTACTATTAAAATTGTATATATTTACAGTATGTAATTGATACATAAATACATTGTGAAATAATCATGACATTCAGATAATTAGCATCTCCATCTCCCCAAATAGTTTTCATTTTCTTTTCTTTTTTTCTTTTTATTATGTCATGGGAAAAATTAAGATCTGCCTTCTTGGCCGGGCGCAGTGGTTCACGCCTGTAATCCCAGCATTTTGGGAGGCCAGGCGGGAGGATCACCTGAGGTCAGGAGATCGAGACCAGCTTGACCAACATGGTGAAACCCCCATCTCTACAAAAAATACAAAAAATTAACCAAAAGCAGTGGCGTGTGCCTGTGGTCGCAGCTGCTCAGGAGGCTGAGGCAGGAGAATTGCTTGAACTCAGGCGATGGAGGTTGCGGTGAGCCGAGATCGTGCCACTGCACTCCAGCATGGGCGACAGTGTGAGACTTCGAGAATTCGACTCAAACAAAACAGAAATCTACCTTTTTAGCAAATTTCACGCATATAATAAAACATTGTTAACTATGGACACTATGGTTTGTATTAGATGTCCAGGAATTATTCATCTAGCATAACTAAAACTTTATACCCCTGGACAAACATCTCCCCATTTGCTTTCCCTCCAATTTCTGATATCCTTCATACTACTCTCTGCTATCTCTGCTATGAGTTTGAACTTTTTATATTCCACCTGAGAACATGCAGTATTTGTTTTTCTAGGTTTGTCTTATTTCATTTAACATAATGTCCCCCAGGTTCATCTATGTTGTTGCAAACAACATAGAATTCCCTTTGTTTTTAAAGCTGAATAATTTTCCCTTGTGTATATACACATTTTTGTTATCCACTTATCTGTTGACAGAAAATATTTCTCTTTTAAAATCTATTGAAATTTAATTTGTGGCCTAACATATGGCCCTATCCTGGAAAATGCTCCAATGCACTTGAGAATAATGTGTATTTGGTTGTTGCTTGGAAGAATGTTCTGTACATGTCTGTTATTTTTAATTGGTTTATAATGTCATTTCAGTGTTCTATTTCCTTATTTATCATCTGGTTGGTAGTTCTATTTATTATTGATTGTGGAGTATTGAAGTCTTCAACTATCATTGTATAACTCTCTATTTTGCACTTTAATTCTGTCAGTTTTCAGCTTTTATATTTTGATGTTCTATTAATATGTATGTAAATATTTTTGTTATTTCTTCTTCCTACACTGAATCCTTTATTAATATAAAACGTCCTTCTTTGACTCTTTTAGCTATTTTGTTTTAAAGTGTATTTTGCGTTGGGGACTACAAATGATAGAACAGTAGGAGGGGGATGAAGTTTGAAAAATTAACTATTGGGTACACTATTCAGGTGACGGGTACACTAAAAGCCCAGACTTATAATAATGTAATTTATGAGTGTTAGAAATCTGTACTTGTACCTACTTAATATAGAAAAAAATAAACGCTTTCAGCTTTGGTTTTACCATTTTTAAAATGAAAAATTAAAATAAAAATAAACTCAATTTTATCTGATGTTAATATAGCTGCCCATACTCTCTTCTGTTTCTGTTTGCATTAATAATCTTTTTCTGTCAGTTAACTTCAATCTATTTGTGTCTTTGAATCTAAAGTGAATCTTTTGCAGACAGCATATAGTGGAATCATTTTTTAAAATCCTCTCCACCATCTCTTTAATTGGAGAGTTTAGTCTTTTTACACTTAAAGTAATTACTGAAACAGAGGAACTTATTTCAGTTATTTTGTTAATTAGTTTCTTCATTCCTTACAGCTTTTTTCCCTCATTTTCTGTGTTACTCTTTTCATTTGTGTTTGATTTTTTTTGTAGTCAAACATTTAAATTACTTTCTTATTTGCTTTTGTGTATATCATATAGTTAATTCTTTCTGTGATTATCATAGAGATTATATATAATATTCTAAAGTTATAAAACTCAAATTTAAATTTATAACAGCTTAACTTCAACAACATACAAAAACTGCTCTTTCATAGCTTCGTATCTACCCTCTTTGGTTGTCTAAGTCTCCAAATTGCATCTTTGTACATTGTGCGCCCAAATGGTTGCTTAAATTATGTTAAAAACGAAATATGAAGTTAAAAACAAAAGTTACAATAATACTAGTTTTTTGGTAATAATTTAGTTTGTTTGAAATTCATTGGCCTCTTGGCCGGGGCGTGGTGGCTCACATCTGTAATCCCAGCACTTTGGGAGGCCGAAGCAGGCGGATCACGAGGTCAGGAGTTCAAGACCAGCCTGACCAATATGGTAAAACCCTCTCTCTACTAAAAAAAATACAAAAATAAGCTGGATGTGGTGGCATGCACCTGTGGTCCCAGCTACTCAGGAGACTGAGGCAGAAGATTCCCTTGAATCCGGGAGGCGGAGATTGCAGTGAGCCGAGATTGTGCCACTGCACTCCAGCCAGGGTGACAGAGTGAGACTCTATCTCAAAATTAATTAATTACTTAATTAATTTAATTCATTAGCCTATTAAATCAGGTTGAAAACAAAAAGTGTAGTTACAAACTTTTGTTACAATAACATTAGCTTTGATAATTGTTCATTTTTTTACCTTTATTGAAATCTTTATTTCTACATACAGCTTTGAGTTACTGTCTAGTTCCCTTTCATTTCACCTTGCAGAGTGCCTGGAACATTTCTTGCAGTTCACATTGAATGGTAATAAACTGCCTCTGCTTTTATCTACACGGAAATGTCTTAGTTTCCCACTCTATTTTGAAGGACACTTGCTGGATATAGAATTATTGGTTAAAAGTTTCTTTTTTTTTTCTTTTAGCACGTTAAATATATCAGAGAGATGCAAATCAAAACCACAATGAGATACCATCTCACACCAGTCAGAATGGCCATTATTAAAAATCTAAAAATTAAGAGTGGTTGGCGAGGTTGTGGAGAAAAGGCAACACTTATACACTGTCAGTAGGAATGTAAATTAGTTCAACCACTGTGAAAAGCAGTTAGGAGACTTTCCAAAGAACGTAAAACATTACTACCATTTGACTCAGATATCCCATTATTGGGTATACCCTCATAGGAAATATATCATTCTACCAAAAGGACACATGTACTTGTATGTTAACTGTAGCACAATTCACCCTAACAAAAGCATGGAATCAACCTCAGTTCCTATTAGCGATGGATGGTATAAAGAATGTGGTACTTACTGTAGCCTTGTAGTATAGTTTGAAGTCAGGTAGCGTGATGCCTCCAGCTTTGTTCTTTTGACTTAGGATTGTCTTGGCAATATGGGCTCTTTTTGGGTTCCATATGAACTTTAAAGCAGTTTTTTCCAATTCTGTGAAGAAAGTCATTGGTTGCTTGATGGGGATGGCATTGAATCTATAAATTACCTTGGGCAGTATGGCCATTTTCACAATATTGATTCTTCCTATCCATGAGCATGGTATGTTCTTCCATTTGTTTGTGTCCTCTTTTATTTCACTGAGCAGTGGTTTGTAGCTCTCCTTGAAGAGGTCCTTTACATCCCTTGTAAGTTGGATTCCCAGGTATTTTATTCTCTTTGAAGCTATTGTGAATGGGAGTTCATTCCTGATTTGGCTCTCTGTCTGTTACTGGTGTATAAGAATGCTTGTGAATTTTGCACATTGATTTTGTACCCTGAGACATTGCTGAAGTTGCTTATCAGCTTAAGGAGGTATTGGGCTGAGATGATAGGGTTTTCTAAATACACAATCATGTCATCTGCAAACAGGAACAATTTGACTTCTTCTTTTCCTAACTGAATAACCTTGATTTCTTTCTCTTGCCTGATTTCCCTAGCCAGAACTTCCAACACTATGTTGAATAGGAGTGGTGAGAGAGGGCATCCATGTCTCGTGCCAGTTTTCAAAGGGAATGCTTCCAGTTTTTGCCCATTCAGTATGATATTGACTGTGGGTTTGTCATAAATAGCTCTTATTATTTTGAGATACGTTCCATCAATACCAAATTTATTGAAAGTTTTTAGCATGAAGGGCTGTTGAATTTTGTCAAAGGCCTTTTCTGCATCTCTTGAGATAATCATGTGGTTTTTGTCTTTGGTTCTGTTTATATGCTGGATTATGTTTATTGATTTGTGTATGTTGAACCAGTCTTGCATCCCAGGGATGAAGCCCACAGTAACCAAAACAACATGTTACTGGTACCAAAACAGAGATATAGACAAATGGAACAGAACAGAGCCCTCAGAAATAATACCACACATCTACAGCCATCTGATCTTTGACAAACCTGACAAAAACAAGAAATGGGGAAAGGATTCCCTATTTAATAAATGGTGCTGGGAAAATTGGCTAGCCATGACTAGAAAGCTGAAACTGGATGCTTTCCTTACTCCTTATACGAAAATTAATTCAAGATGGATTAGAGACTTAAATATTAAACATAATACCATAAAAACCCTAAAAAGAAAACCTGGGGAATACCATTCAGGACATAGGCATGGGCAAGGACTTCATGTCTAAAACACCAAAAGCAATGGCAACAAAAGCCAAAATTGACAAATGGGATCTAATTAAACTAAAGAGCTTCTACACAGCAAAAGAAACTACCATCAGAGTGAACAGGCATGCTACAGACTGGGAGAATATTTTTGCAACCTAGTCATTTGACAAAGGGCTAATACCCAGAACCTATGAAGAACTCAAACAAATTTACAAGAAAAAAAAAACAAACAATCCCATCAAAAAGTGGGCAAAGGATATGAACAGACATTTCTCAAAAGAAGACATTCATATAGCCAACAGACACATGAAAAAATGCTCATCATCACTGGCCATCAGAGAAATGCAAATCAAAACCACAATGAGATACCATCACACACCAGTTAGAATGGCGATCATTAAAAAGTCAGGAAACAACTGGTGCTGGAGAGGATGTGGAGAAATAGGAACACTTTTACACTGTTGGTGGGATTGTAAACTAGTTCAACCATTGTGGAAAACAGTGTGGCGATTCCTCAAGGATCTAGAACTAGAAATACCATATGACCCAGCCATCCCATTACTGGGGATATACCCAAAGGATTATAAGTCATGCTGTTATAAAGACACATGCACACGTATGTTTATTGCAGCACTATTCACAATAGCAAACACTTGGAATCAACCCTAATGTCCATCAGTGACAGACTGGATTAAGAAAATGTGGCACATATATACAATGGAATACTATGCAGCCATAAAAAAGGATGGGTTCGTGTCCTTTGTAGGGACATGGATGCAGCTGGAAACCATCATTCTTAGCAAACTATCGCAAGAACAGAAAACCAAACATCGCATGTTCTCACTCATAGGTGGGAATTGAACAATGAGATCACTTGGACACGGGAAGGGGAACATCACACACTGGGGTCTATTGTAGGGAGGGGGCAGGGAGGAGGGGTGGCATTGGGAGTTATACCTGATGTAAGTGACAAGTTGATGGGTGCTGACGAGTTGATGGGTGCAGCACACCAACATGGCACATGTATATTATGTAACAAACCTGCACGTTGTGCACATGTACCCTAGAACTTAAAGTATAATTAAAAAAAAAAAAGAATGTGGTACTTATGTATCATGGAATACTACGTAGCCATAGTAATGAATGAAATCATGTCCTTTGCCACAACATGAATACAGCTGGAGGCCATTATCCAAAGTAAACTAATGCAGAAACAGAAAACCAAATACTGCATCTTCTCACTTATAAGTGGGAGCCAAACAGTGGATGCACAAGAACATAAAGATAAACATAACTGTCATCGGGAACTCCAAAAACATAAATAGAGGGAAGCAAGTAAGGCTTGAACAACTTTTCATTAGGTGCTGTGTTCACTATTTGGGCGACAGGATCTAAGGAAGCCCAAACCTCAGCATCATACACTATAACCATGCAACAAACCTGCATATGTACAACTGAATCTAAAATTAAAATACAAATAAAGTTAGTTGAAAATGATTTTTAAATCTTCTATGTCTGATATGGTTTCTGTCTATGTCCCCACCCAAATCTCATGTTGAATTGTGATCCCTAGTATTGGGGAAGGGGCCTGGTGGGATATGATTGGATCATGGGGCTGATTTCTAATGGTTTAGTACCATCCCCCTAGTGTGTCTCATGATAGAGTTCTCATGAGATCTGGTTGATTGAAAGTGTGTGAACCTTTCCCCTTCACTCTGTCTCTCCTGCTCTGACATGTGAAGATGTGTTTGCTTCCCTGTCACCTCTGCCATGATCGTAAGTTTTCTGAGGCCTCCCCAGTCATGCTGCCTGTATAACTTGTGGAACTGTGAATCAATTAAACCTATTTTTTAAGTACATAAATTAACCAGTCTCGGGTAGTTCTTTATGGCAGTATGAGATGAATGAATATTAATATAATATCTTCTTGCTTTGCTGTGTCTATAATTGCTGAGTGAATGGTATTAACACCTACTTCTGTAATTGTGGAGTTATTTTCACTTTTAATTCTCTCAAGTTTTAAAGATTTATTTCAATGTTCTATAATAAGGTGCATACTTATTCATAATGTTTTGTTTTATTGATATAATTTACCCTTTAATATTTTGAAATTATTCTCATTATCTTAGGCAATACTCTGTACTGAAGTGCCTCTCATCTGATATTTACATAGCATCTTGTGCTTTCTTATGTGTACTTTTTGAATGATACATCTATTTTTGTCTTTTTACTTTCAATCTGTATCTATCTTTATATTTAAAATAGTTTCCTTGAAGTTAGGTCTTGCTTATTTTATCTATTTTGATTATCTCTGATTTTTAATTATAGTATATAGACTTAATAATTAATATAATGATTGCTATTACAGATTTAGGTTATGTATGGTTGTTTGCTTGGGCATTGCTATGGTTTGAATGTTTGTGTCCCTTCCAAAATTTATGTTGAAATTGAATACCCATTACAACAGCATTAAGAGATGGGACCAAATTGGCCGAATAGGAACACCTCCAGTCTCAAACTCCCAGCGCGAGCGACACAGAAGACCGGTGATTTCTGAATGTTCAGCTGAGGTACTGGGTTCATCTCACTAGGGAGTGCTGGAAAATCGGTGCTGGTCAGCTGCTGCAGCCCGACCAGCGAGAGCTGAAGCAGGGCGAGGCATCACCTCACCTGGGAAGTGCAAGGGGGAAGGGAATCCCTTTTCCTAGCCAGGGAACTGAGACACACAAAACCTGGAAAATCGGGTAACACTTACCCCAATACTGTGCTTTAAGCAAACGGGCACACCAGGAGATTATATCCCACACCTGGCCGGGAGGGTCCCATGCCCAGGGAGCCTCCCTCATTGCCAGCACAGCAGTCTGCGATCTAACCGCAAGGCAACAGCGAGGCTGGGGGAGGGGTGCCCGCCATTGCTGAGGCTTAAGTAGTTAAACAAAGCCGCTTGGAAGCTGAGATGGGTGGAGTTCACAGCAACTCAAGGAAACCTGCCTGTCTCTGTAGACTCCACCTCTGGGGACAGGGCACAGCTAAACAACAACAAAAGCAGCAGAAACCTCTGCAGACACAAACGACTCTGTCTGACAGCTTTGAAGAGAGCAGTGGATCTCTCAACACAGAGGTTGAGATCTGAGAAGGGACAGACTGCCTGCTCAAGTGGGTCCCCGACCCCTGAGTAGCCTAACTGGGAGACATCCCCCACTAGGGGCAGTCTGACACCCCACACCTCACAGGGTGGAGTACACCCCTGAGAGGAAGCTTCCAAAGCAAGAATCAGACAGGTACACTCGCTGTTCAGCAATATTCTATCTTCCACAGCCTCTGCTGCTGATACCCAGGCAAACAGGGTCTGGAGTGGACCTCAAGCAATCTCCAACAGACCTACAGCTGAGGGTCCTGATTGTTAGAAAGAAAACTATCAAACAGGAAGGACACTTACACCAAAACCCAAGAGTACGTCACCATCATCAAAGACTAGAGGCAGATAAAACCACAAAGATGGAGAAAAAGCAGGGCAGAAAAGCTGGAAATTCAAAAAATAAGAGCACATCTCCCCCGGCAAAGGAGCGCAGCTCATCGCCAGCAATGGATCAAAGCTGGATGGAGAATGACTTCGACGAGATGAGAGAAGAAGGCTTCAGTCCATCAAACTTCTCAGAGCTAAAGGAGGAATTACCTACCCAGTGCAAAGAGACTAAAAATCTTGAAAAAAGAGTGGAAGAATTGATAGCTAGAATAATTAATGCAGAGACGGCATAAACGAAATGACAGAGATGAAAACCATGACATGAGAAATACGTGACAAATGCACAAGCTTCAGTTACTGACTTGATCAACTGGAAGAAAGAGTATCAGCGATTGAGGATCAAATGAATGAAATGAAGTGAGAAGAGAAACCAAAAGAAAAAAGAAGAAAAAGAAATGAACAAAGCCTGCAAGAAGTATGGGATTATGTAAAAAGACCAAATCTACGTCTGATTGGGGTGCCTGAAAGTGAGGGGGAAAATGGAACCAAGTTGGAAAACACTCTTCAGGATATCATCCAGGAGAACTTCCCCAACCTAGTAGGGCAGGCCAACATTCAAATCCAGGAAATACAGAGAACACCACAAAGATACTCCTTGAGAAGAGCAACTCCAAGACACATAATTGCCAGATTCACCAAAGTTGAAATGAAGGAAAAATCTTAACGGCAGCCAGAGAGAAAGGTCGGGTTACCCACAAAGGGAAGCCTATCAGACTAACAGCAGATCTCTCGGCAGAAACTCTACAAGCCAGAAGAGAGTGGGGGCCAATATTCAACATTCTTAAAGAAAAGAATTTTCAACCCAGAATTTCATATCCAACAAAACTAAGTTTCATAAGTGAAGGAGAAATAAAATCATTTCCGGATAAGCAAATGCTTAGAGATTTTGTCACCACCAGGCCTGCCTTACAAGAGACCCTGAAGGAAGCACTAAACATGGAAAGGAACAACCGGTACCAGCCATTGCAAACACATGCCAAAATGTATAGACCATTGAGGCTAGGAAGAAACTGCATCAACTAACGAGCAAAATAACCAGTTAATATCATAATGGCAGGATCAAGTTCACACATAACAATATTAACCTTAAATATAAATGGACTAAATGCTCCAATTAAAAGACACAGACTGGCAAACTGGATAAAGAGTCAAGAACCATCAGTCTGCTGTATTCAGGAGACCCATCTCACATGCAGAGACATACATAGGCTCAAAATAAAGGGAAGGAGGAAGATTTACCAAGCAAATGGAGAACAAAAAAAAGCAGGGGTTGCAATACTAGTCTCTGATAAAACAGACTTTAAACCATCAAAGATCAAAAGAGACAAAGAAGGCCATTACATAATGGTAAAGGGATCAATTCAACAGGAAGAGCTAACTATCCTAAATATATATGCACCCAATACAGGAGCACCCAGATTCATAAAGCAAGTCCTTAGAGACTTACAAAGAGACTTAGACTCCCATACAATAATAATGGGAGACTTCAACACTCCACTGTCAACATTAGACAGATCAACCAGACAGAAAGTTTACAAGGATATCCAGGAATTGAACTCATCTCTGCAGCAAGCAAACTTAATAGACATCTATAGAACACTTCACCCCAAATCAACAGAATATACTTTCTTCTCAGCACCACATCGCACTTACTCCAAAATTGACTACATAATTGGAAGTAAAGCACTCCTCAGCAAATGTAAAAGAACAGAAATTATAACAAACTGTCTCTCAGACCACAGTGCAATCAAACTAGAACTCAGGACTAAGAAACTCAATCAAAACCGCTCAACTACATGGAAACTGAACAACCTGCTCCTGAATGACTACTGGGTACATAACGAAATGAAGGCAGAAATAAAGATGTTCTTTGAAACCAATGAGAACAAAGATACAACATACCAGAATCTCTGGGACACATTTAAAGCAGTGTGTAGAGGGAAATTTATAGCACTAAATGCCCACAAGAGAAAGCTGGAAAGATCTAAAATTGACACACTAACATCACAATTAAAAGAACTAGAGAAGCAAGAGCAAACACATTCAAAAGCTAGCAGAAGGCAAGAAATAACTAAGATCAGAGCAGAACTGAAGGAGATAGAGACACAAAAAAACCCTCCAAAAAATCAATGAATCCAGGAGTTGGTTTTTTGAAAAGATCAACAAAATTGACAGACCGCTAGCAAGACTAATAAAGAAGAAAAGAGAGAAGAATCAAATAGATGCAATAAAAAATGATGAAGGGGATATCACCACGGACCCCACAGAAATACAAACTACCATCAGAGAATACTATAAACACCTCTATGCAAATAAACTAGAAAATCTAGAAGAAATGGATAATATCCTGGACACTTACACTCTTCCAAGACTAAACCAGGAAGAAGATGAATCCCTGAATAGACCAATAGTAGGCTCTGAAATTGAGGCAATAATTAATAGCCTACCAACCAAAAAAAGTGCAGGACCAGATGGATTCACAGCTGAATTCTACCAGAGGTACAAGGAGGAGCTGGTACCGTTCCTTCTGAAACTATTCCAATCAATAGAAAAAGAGGGAATCCTCCCTAACTCATTTTATGAGGCCAACATCATCCTGATACCAAAGCCTGGCAGAGACACAACAAAAAAAGAGAATTTTAGACCAATATCCCTGATGAACATTGATGCAAAAATCCTCAATAAAATACTGGCAAACCGGATTCAGCAGCACATCAAAAAGCTTATCCACCATGATCAAGTGGGCTTCATCCCTAGGATGCAAGGCTGGTTCAACATTCGCAAATCAATAAACATAATCCAGCATATGAACAGAACCAAAGACAAAAACCACATGATTATCTCAATAGATGCAGAAAAGGCTTTTGACAAAATTCAACAGCCCTTCATGCTAAAAACTCTCAATAAATTCGGTATTGATGGAATGTATCTCAAAATAATAAGAGCTATTTATGACAAACCCACAGCCAATATCATACTGAATGAGCAAAACTGGAAAAATTCCCTTTGAAAACTGGCACAAGACAGGGATGCCCTCTCTCACCACTTCTATTCAACATAGTGTTGGAAGTTCTGGCTAGGGAAATCAGGCAAGAGAAAGAAATCAAGGGTATTCAGTTAGGAAAAGAAGAAGTCAAATTGTCCCTCTGTGCAGATGACATGATTGTATATTTAGAAAACCCCATTGTCTCAGCCCAATACCTCCTTAAGCTGATAAGCAACTTGAGCAAAGTCTCAGGATACAAAATGATGTGCAAAAATCACAAGCATTCTTATACACCAGTAACAGACAAACAGAGAGCCAAATCATGAATAACTTCCATTCACAATTGCTTCAAAGAGAATAAAAACCTAGGAATCCAACTTACAAGGGATGTAAAGGACCTCTTCAAGGAGAACTACAAACCACTGCTCGGTGAAATAAAAGAGGACATAAACAAATGGAAGAACATACCATGCTCATGGATAGGAAGAATCAATATCGTGAAAATGGCCATACTGCCCAAGGTAATTTATAGATTCAATGCCATCCCCATCAAGCTACCAATGACTTTCTTCACAGAATTGAAAAAAATTGCTTTAAAGTTCATATGGAACCAAAAAAGAGCCCGCATCTCCAAGACAATCCTAAGTCAAAAGAACAAAGCTGGAGGCATCACGCTACCTGACTTCAAACTATACTACAAGGCTACAGTAACCAAAACAGCATGGTACTGGTACCAAAAGAGAGATATAGACTAATGGAACAGAACAGAGTCCTCAGAAATAATACCACACATCTACAGCCATCTGATCTTTGACAAACCTGAGAGAAACAAGAAATGGGGATTATAATAAATGCTGGAGGCCATTTTTGCCTTTTGGCCTTTTGTCATGTGAGGAGACATCTTAAAAAGCAGAGACAGGAGCCATATTGGAAGCAGAGACAGGGCCACACCAGACACTAAACTTACAGGTGCAATGATTTTGTGTTTCTGGTCTCCAAAACTGTGAGAACTGTCTTTAGTCAAAATCATTTATTTTAGCATTTTTTGTAGTGTAGACCTGGTGGCAACACATTTTTTTTAGTTTTTCTTTATCTAAAAAAAATTTTACTTCATTTTAATTTTTAGTGAATTTATTTGGCAGATATAGAAACCTGAGTTTACGTGTTTATTTTGTTTTGTTTTATTTTTTTCCCAGTAATTTAAATGTCAGCACTTTCTTCTGATATACAAAGTTTCTTTTTAAAAGTCTACAGTTCCTTGAATTATTTTTCCCTAGTGTTTACTGTATTATGTTTTCTCTGGCTGCTTTAAAGATTTTCTCTTCGTATTTGGCTGTCAGTGGTTTGATCATGATGTGACCAGTAGTTTCATTTAAACTTAGCTTTTGGTGCTCACTGGCCTCTGTAATCTGTAAATATGTCTTTCACCAGATTTGAGAACTTTGGTTATTATTTCTTCATATATTTTTCCTGTCTTATTTATTTCTTCCTCTCCATGTAAGACTTCAATTTTATGTTAGGACTTTTGAAATTGCCCCACATGTTCTCAAAATTGTTCCTTTTGTAAAACTGTCTTATCTATCTTCTTAGATGAAATAATTTGTGATGGTTTATCTTCAAGTTTACTGACTTTCTTCTACCTCTAATGTGCTGTGATATGGTTTGGATCTGTGCCCCTACCCAAATCTCATGTTCAATTGTAATCCCCAGTGTTGCAGGTGGGGCTTGGCGGGAGGTGACCGGATCATGGGGCTGGATCCTTCATAAATGGTTTAGCACCATCACTTTGGTGCTGCTCTCATGATAGAATTCTCAGGAAATCCGGTTGTTTAAAAGTGTGTGGCACCCTACCCCGTCTCTCTCTTCCTCCTGCTCCATCCAGGTAAGATGAACCTTCTTCCCCTTCGCCTTCCACCGTGATTGTACATTTTCTGAGGTCTCCCCAGCTATGCTTCCTGTACAGTCTGCAAAAGTATGAGTCAATTAAACCTCTTTTTAAAAAATAAATTACCCAGTCTCAGGCATTTCTGTATAGCAGTGCATGAACAGACTAACACATGCTGCTAACTCAATATTGTAAATTTTTATTTCAGATATTATAAATTTTAAATTGCCCCTTTTATTCTTGTGTATGCATTATTTTTATATGCCGAGATTCTCTTTTATTTCATTATGAGTATACTTTCTTTTTCTTCATTGACAAGAATTAAAATATTTGGTTTAAAGTTCCAGTCGGATAATTCCAGGTTCTGGGTTATTTTGGGTTTGGTATCTGCTGATTTTCTTTCCCTTTGACATTTGACCACATTTTCGTAGCTCTTCATATGTTTCACAGTTTTAGATTTTATCCTGGACATTTTTGATATTATGTTGTGTCGACCCTGGATCCTGTTATATTGTTCCAAATAGTGTTGATACTTTATTATTATTTTTTTATTTTTAGCAAGGTATTACCTGTATTGGACTAATTCTGAGACCATTAAGCCTGCAGTGGGCAATGGTTTAGTTCTGACTTGAGCCAACCTGGTTTTATTGTTTAAAAAAACACTGTGATTCAGGAGCAGTCCAGAGATTGAGTTTGGGCTGAGTTTATGCCCAAATTTAGTGGTCTCCTTCTCTGACACCCACATTTTGGGATTTTCCCCTGATTTTTCAATTGCCCTGTTTGTCCTGGATCCTCCTCTCTTGGTTCCTCCAGTCAGAATAATGACATATTTTTTTATTAGAATTTCAGGATCTATGACTACAATCACATATACATGGTAAAAACCAAAAAGTCTATCCATGCATATCACCTGTTTCAAGTTTCAATTGACCTTCAAAAGTTACATGCTATTTATCAGCCTCCTGGGCTTGTCAGGTAGTTATCATTTGTGTTCTTCTACCCACAGTTTGTAGCTATTAGTGGAAAAACAAGTTTTATAGTCATTCACTTCTCAATTTTGTAAGTGGACATTCTAGTAATTAATCTTTAATTTGTGTTTTGCATATACACATTCATTTTGCCTTCTGTTTGTTTCTGAATTATTCTTGCATAGATGCCTTCTGTAATTACTTTTTATTTTGCTAATTATTTTCATTAAGACATTCTTAATTTGTGACCCAGTGTGGGTGATATTTTTTTTTTTTTTACTCATTCTCATCTTTGTATACACCTGTTTTCTTTTGGATCAAGATTCACTAAACATGAAAAGGAACAACAGGTACCAATCACTGCAAAAACATGTCAAAATGTAAAGTCCTTCGATGCTAGGAAGAAATTGCATCAACTAGCAAGCAAAATACCCAGCTAATGTCATAATCACAGGATCAACTTCACACATAACAATATTAACCTTAAATGTACATGGACTAAATGGTCCAATTAGAAGACACAGATTGGCAAATTGGATAAAGTGTCAAGATCCATCGTTTGCTGTATTCAGGAGACCCATCTCACATGCAGTGACACACATAGGCTCAAAATAAAGGGATGGAGGAAGATCTACCAAGCAAATGGAAAACAAAAAAAAGCAAGGGTTGCATCTGAGTCTCTGATAAAACAGACTTTAAACCGTCAAAGATCAAAAGAGACAAAGAAGGCCATTACATGACGGTAAAGGGATCAATTCATCAGGAAGAGCTAACTATCCTAAATATATATGCACCCAATACAGGCGCACCCAGATTCATAAAGCAAGTCCTTAGAGACTTACAAAGACTTAGACTCCCATACAATAATAATGGGAGACTTTAACACCCCACCGTCAACATTAGACAGATCAACCAGACAGAAAGTTAACAAAGATATCCAGGAATTGAACTCATTTCTGCAGCAAGCAGACCTAATAGACATCTACAGAACTCTCCACCCCAAATCAACAGAACATACATTCTTCTCAGCACCACATCACACTTATTCCAAAATTCACCACATAGTTGGAAGTAAAGCACTCCTCAGCAAATGTACAAGAACAGAAATTATAACAACCTGTCTCTCAGACCACAGTGCAATCAAACGAGAACTCAGAACTAAGAAACTCAATCAAAACCACTCAACTACATGGAAACTGAACAACCTGCTCCTGAATGACTACTGAGTATATAATGAAATGAAGGCAGAAATAAAGATGTTCTTTGAAACCAATGAGAACAAAGATACAACATACCAGAATCTCTGGGACACATTTAAAGCAGTGTGTAGAGGGAAATTTATAGCACTAAATGCCCACAAGAGAAAGCAAGAAATATCTAAAATTGACACCCAAGCATCACAATGAAAAGAACTAGAGAAGCAAAAGCAAACACATTCAAAAGTTAGCAGAAGGCAAGAAATAACTAAGATCAGAGCAAAACAGAAGGAGATAGAGACACAAAAAACCCTCCAAAAAATCAATGAATCCAGAATCCAGGACCTGGTTTTTTGAAAAGATCAACAAAATTGATAGACAACTAGCAAGACTAATAAGGAAGAAAAGAGAGAAGAATTAAATAGATGCAATAAAAAATGATGAAGGGGATATCACCACGGACCCCACAGAAATACAAACTACCATCAGAGAATACTATAAACACCTCCACGCAAATAAACTAGAAAACCTAGAAGAAATGGATAATTTCCTGGACACTTACACTCTCCCAAGACTAAACCAGGAAGAAGTTGAATCCCTGAATAGAGCAATAGTAGGCTCTGAAATTGAGGCAATAATTAATAGCCTACCAACCAAAAAAAGTCCAGGACCAGACGGATTCACAGCCGAATTCTACCAGAGATACAAGGAGGAGCTGGTACCATTCCTTCTGAAACTATTCCAATCAATAGAAAAAGAGGGAATCTTCGCTAACTCATTTTAAGGGCCAGCGTTATCCGGATAACAAAGCCTGACAGAGATACAACAAAAAAGAGAATTTTAGATCAATATCCCTGATGAACATCGATGCAAAAATCCTCAATAAAATACTGGCAAACCAAATCCAGCAGCACATCAAAAAGCTTATCCACCATGACCAAGTGGGCTTCATCCCTGGGATGCAAGGCTGGTTCAACATACACAAATCAATAAACGTAATCCAGCATATAAACACAACCAAAGACAAAAACCACATGATTATCTCAACAGATGCAAAAAGGCCTTGGACAAAATTCAAAGCCTTTCATGCTAAAAAAAAGCATTCTAATACACCAGTAACAGACAAACAGAGAGCCAAACTATGAATGAACTCCCATTCATAATAGCTTGAAAGAGAATAAAATACCTAGGAATCCAACTTACAAGGTAGGTAAAGGATCTCTTCAAGGAGAACTACAAACCACTGCTCAATGAAATAAAAGAGGACACAAAAATTTGGAAGAACATACTACGCTCACGGATAGAAAGAATCAATATCGTGAAAATGGCCATACTGCCCAAGGTAATTTATAGATTCAATGCCATCCCCGTCAAGTGACCAATGACTTTTTTCACAGAATTGGAAAAAACTGCTTTAAAGTTCATATGGAACCAAAGAAGACCCCGCATTGCCAAGACAATCCTAAGCCAAAAACAAAGCTGGAGGCATCACGTTACCTGACTTCAAAATTCAAAACAGCATGGTACTGATGCCAAAACAGATATACAGACCAATGGAACAGAACAGAGCCCTCAGAAATAATACCACACATCTACAGCCATCTGATCTTTGACAAACCTGACAAAAACAAGAAATGGGGAAAGGATTCCCTATTTAATAAATGGTGCTGGGAAAATTGGCTAGCCGTAAGTAGAAAGCTGAAACTGGATCCTTTCCTTACTCCTTATATGAAAATTAATTCAAGATGGATTAGAGACTTAAATGTTAGACCTAAAAACATAAAAACCCTAGAAGAAAACCTAGGGAATACCATTCAGGACATAGGCATGGGCAAGGACTTCTTATCTAAAACACCAAAAGCAACAGCAACAAAAGCCAAAATTGACAAATGGGATCTAACTAAACTAAAGAGCTTCTGCACACCAAAAGAAACTACCATCAGAGTGAACAGGCAACCTACAGAATGGGAGAAAATTTTTGCAATCTACTCATCTGACAAAGGGCTAATACCCAGAACCTATAAAGAACTCAAACAAATTTATAAGAAAACAACAAACAACCCCATCAAAAAGTGGGCAAAGGATATGAATAGACACTTCTCAAAAGAAGACATTCATACAGCCAACAGACACATGAAAAAATGCTCATGATCACTGGCCATGAGAGAAATGCAAATCAAAACCACAATGAGATACCATCTCACACCAGTTAGAATGGCAATCATTAAAAAGTCAGGAAACAACAAGTGCAGGAGAGGATGTGGAGAAATAGGAACACTTTTACACTGTTGGTGGGACTGTAAACTAGTTCAACCATTGTGGAAAACAGTGTGGCGATTCCTCAAGGATCTAGAATGAGAAATACCATATAACCCAGCCATCCCATTACTGGGGATATACCCAAAGGATTATAAGTCATGCTGCTATAAAGACACATGCATGTGTATGTTTATTACGGCACTATTCACAAGAGCAAAGACTTGGAGTTAACCCAAATGTCCATCAGTGACAGACTGGATTAAGAAAATGTGGCATATATACACCATGGAATACTATGCAGCCATAAAAAAGGATGAGTTCGTGTCCTTTGTAGGGACATGGATGTAGCTGGAAATCATCATTCTCAGCAAACTATTGCAAGAACAGAAAACCATATATCGCATGTTCTCACTCATAGGTGGGAATTGAAAAATGAGATCACTTGAACACAGGAAGGGGAACATCACACACTAGGTCCTATTGTGGGGAGGGATAGCATTAGGATATATACCTAATGAAATGACTAGTTAATTGTTGCAGCACACCAACATGGCACATTTATACATATGTAACAAACCTGCACGTTGTGCACATGTACCCTAGAACTTAAGGTATAATTAAAAAAAAAAAATTCATTTTGGAGGCTGATAATATAAAACAATTGTTAATACTATGTGCTAGGCATTGGGCTATGAATGCTTTCTATGTGCAGTATTTTAAAATGTTCATGAAACTTTATCATTACATGATTTCTCAATTTAAATAATCGGAAAACCAAGACTTAGAGTGATACATAACCTGCCCATATTGACAGAGTCATTACGAGGTAGAAATACATCAAAGTTTAGTGACAGTTTTCAGCACCATGAAATTATCCAGCTTCCCACCTGTCTTGATTACTTTCATTTGTATATGCGGAGGAAAAGAAAGACTATATTAGTTTCATATTATTGCCATAATAATTACTACAAATTGGGTGGATCAAACAATGCAAATTTTTTGTCTTACCATTCTGAGTTCAAAAGTCTTTCCTGGCTCTTATCCATTCAAAAGTCCTTCATGGATTCCTGAATCAAGGAGTTAGTAGGGCTGTGTTCCTTTAAGGAGTGTTTAGAAGAGAATCTGTTTAACCTGTCTTTCTGGCTTATGCAAGCTGTCTGTATTTCTTGTGATGCATGGCCTCCTGGTTCCATCTTTAAAGCCTTCTCTGGCCCTGCTTTTATGGTCATATATTTTTACAAACTCTCTTCTTCATCTTTCCTCTTTCACTTTTAAGGATTCTTGTGATTAAACTGGGTCTATCCTGATAATCCAAAATTATCTCCTTACCTTAAGGTGAACTGATCATCAACCTTAATCTCATATGTAACTTTATTTTTCCTTTTCCATGTAAACTAATATATTCCCAGGTTCTAAAAATTCAGACTTGGGTATCTTTGGGAGAGCCATTAATTATTCACCTACTACAGAGCCTAAGAGCAGAGATTGATAAGATCTTAGGTCTGAAGTCTCTTGTATTAGGTCAGTTGGGGATAGTGGTCCCAGAATTCACTCCCCTTTATGTATTACAACTGAAGAAGGGTTAATTCACTTCAACATAATTATATCTATTACAATCAAGGAAATCTTGGGCTTCACTAACTCAAGGAGGATGTCTTCACTGTGAAGAGAAACAGTGAGCTATAATATTCACATGCTCACATTAATTGATCTGTCTCTGACACTTATCTTGACATCACCCCTAGCCAGTGGAGGGAGCAATTAGATCATACCAACATATTTTATCCCAGTTTATTGGTTTACAGAGAGCTTCTTATTGGTGTTTCCCTCTCAAAAAATCATATTATTTTGTGCAACATTTTGCCATCTATGTTTATAGCTGGGTATAATGGGCACTGGCAATATGATCATTCTCCTGAGCTATCCAGAAATCCTCTTTTTTTTCCTTTTATATTTCTCTGAAAAAAAGAGACTGAAATTCTTGTAGAAAACTACTCACGCTACACATCCTCAAGTATGATTATTTTCAGATTGGTGGGTATTAGCGGATTTTTTAAAATTAATTAATTTATTATTATTATTATACTTTAAGTTCCAGGGTACATGTGCATAACGTGCAGGTTTGTTACATATGTATACTTGTGCCATGTTGCTGTGCTGCACCCATCAACTCGTCAGCACCCATCAACTCATCATTTACATCAGGTATAACTCCCAATGACATCCCTCCCCCCTCCCCCCTCCCCATGATAGACCCCGGTGTGTGATGTTCCCCTTCCCGAGTCCAAGTGATCTCATTGTTCAGTTCCCACCTATGAGTGAGAACATGTGGTGTTTGGTTTTCTGTTCTTGTGATAGTTTGCTAAGAATGATGGTTTCCAGCTGCATCCATGTCCCTACAAAGGATACAAACTCATCCTTTTTTACGGTTGCATAGTATTCCATGGTGTATATGTGCCACATTTTCTTAATCCAGTCTGTCACTGATGGACATTTGGGTTGATTCCAAGTCTTTGCTATTGTGAATAGTGCCGCAAGAAACATACATGTGCATGTGTTTTTATAGCAGCATGATTTATAATCCTTTGGGTATATACCCAGTAATGGGATGGCTGGGTCATATGGTACATCTAGTTCTAGATCCTTGAGGAATCGCCATACTGTTTTCCATAATGGTTGAACTAGTTTATAGTCCCACCAACAGTGTAAAAGTGTTCCTATTTCTCCACATCCTCTCCAGCACCTGTTTCCTGACTTTTTAATGATTGCCATTCTAACTGGTGTGAGATGGTATCTCATTGTGGTTTTGATTTGCATTTCTCTCATGGCCAGTGATGATGAGCATTTTTTCATGTGTCTGTTGGCTGTATGAATGTCTTCTTTTGAGAAATGTCTGTTCATATCCTTTGCCCACTTTTTGATGGGGTTGTTTGTTTTTTTCTTGTAAATTTGTTTGAGTTCTTTGTAGGTTCTGGATATTAGCCCTTTGTCAGATGAGTAGATTGCAAAAATTTTCTCCCATTCTGTAGGTTGCCTGTTCACTCTGATGGTAGTTTCTTTTGCTGTGCAGAAGCTCTTTAGTTTAATGAGATCCCATTTGTCAATTTTGGCTTTTGCTGCCGTTGCTTTTGGTGTTTTAGACATGAAGTCTTTGCCCATGCCTATGTCCTGAATGGTACTACCTAGGTTTTCCTCTAGGCTTTTTATGGTATTAGGTCTAACATTTAAGTCTCTAATCCATCTTGAATTAATTATCGTATAAGGAATAAGGAAAGGATCCAGTTTCAGCTTTCTAGTTATGGCTAGCCAATTTTCTCAGCACCATTTATTATTAGCCAAAGTGAAGGAGAAATAAAATCCTTTACAGATAAGCAAATGCTTAGAGATTTTGTCACCACCAGGCCTGCCTTACAAGAGACCCTGAAGGAAGCACTAAACATGGAAAGGAACAACCGGTACCAGCCATTGCAAACACATGCCAAAATGTATAGGCCATTGAGGCTAGGAAGAAACTGCATCAACTAACGAGCAAAATAACCAGTTAATATCATAATGGCAGGATCAAGTTCACACATAACAATATTAACCTTAAATATAAATGGACTAAATGCTCCAATTAAAAGACACAGACTGGCAAACTGGATAAAGAGTCAAGACCCATCAGTCTGCTGTATTCAGGAGACCCATCTCACATGCAGAGACATACATAGGCTCAAAATAAAGGGATGGAGGAAGATCTACCAAGCAAATGGAGAACAACAACAACAAAAAAGCAGGGGTTGCAATACTAATCTCTGATAAAACAGACTTTAAACCATCAAAGATCAAAAGAGACAAAGAAGGCCATTATATAATGGTAAAGGGATCAGTTCAACAGGAAGAGCTTACTATCCTAAATATATATGCACCCAATACAGGAGCACCCAGATTCATAAAGCAAGTCCTTAGAGACTTACAAAGAGACTTAGACTCCCATACAATAATAATGGGAGACTTCAACACTCCACTGTCAACATTAGACAGATCAACGAGACAGAAAGTTAACAAGGATATCCAGGAATTGAACTCATCTCTGCAGCAAGCAAACTTAATAGACATCTATAGAACTCTCCTCCCCAAATCAACAGAATATACATTCTTCTCAGCACCACATCACACTTATTCCAAAATTGACCACATAATTGGAAGTAAAGCACTCCTCAGCAAATGTACAAGAACAGAAATTATAACAAACTGTCTCTCAGACCACAGTGCAATCAAAACTAGAACTCAGGACTAAGAAACTCGATCAAAACTGCTCAACTACATGGAAACTGAACAACCTGCTCCTGAATGACTACTGGGTACATAACGAAATGAAGGCAGCAATAAAGATGTTCTTTGAAACCAATGAGAACAAAGATACAACATACCAGAATCTCTGGGACACATTTAAAGCAGTGTGTAGAGGGAAATTTATAGCACTAAATGCCCACAAGAGAAAGCTGGAAAGATCTAAAATTGACACACTAACATCACAATTAAAAGAACTAGAGAAGCAAGAGCAAACGCATTCAAAAGCTAGAAGAAATTTTTTTTTTTTTTTTTTTTTTTTTTTTTAAGACAGAGTCTCGCTCTGTTGCCCAGGCTGAAGTGCAGGGATCTCACCTCCTGACTGCAAGCTCCGCCTCCCAGGTTCAGGCCATTCTCCTGCCTCAGCCTCCCTAGTAGCTGGGACCACAGGCACCCCCCACTACACCCGGCTAATTTTTTGTATTTTTAGTAGAGACAGAGTTCACCGTGTTAGCCAGAGTGTTCTTGATCTCCTGACCTCGTGATCCACCCGCCTCGGTCTCTCAAAGTGCTGGGATTACAGGCATGAGCCACCGCGCCTGGCCTATTAGCCGAAATTATAAGGATTTAACCTCTCACTTTTCCCTAAATACTAGTTAATTTTCTTACAATGATGAGGGATTTGGATTAGAAAGTGTAGGAAACCAAGCTGAAACAGAATAAGTATTACAGATTACAAAATTATATTGGGTTCTTTCCTTGGTTTAAGGAATCCTTGGTTAATTAATAACTAACTCATTGAGCTTATCATGTTTTTCATTCCATTGGGTTATCAAGTATAGAGCTTTTATATTTTGGCCTTATTCTACCTTCTGATGTTGAAAAAGTTATACGCATGTGTGCATGTATGTAAATACACATATACCTGTATATAGTACATAGAATATACATGCAAAAGATTCTACTTAGAGTCAATCACTTTAATATATTTAAAATAAAAGACTTTTTATTCATATTCTTATATATTTAGTATGTTTTCTTTGTATATACATTTTTTTACTGAAATAAGCCATGTTGTATATTTCATACTAATTATTATTTTATTATTCAAATGTTACATTTTAAAAATGGTCCATCTATGTTTCATGATTTTATAATTTTCATAATTACATTTAGTCCACTGATTTCAACGGCTTCATAATTCTACCAGCACAACCAAGACCCATTTCTTACATAGCCCTCTGGTGATGGAAAGAAGATTGGTTGCCTCCATAACCCTGACGTCAAATATGATGCTGCTGTGAACATTCTGTCACATATCTTCTCAGTAACGTGTTTGAGAATTTGTTTGAGTCTGTACTCAGGATCAGAATTTCTGAGTTAAATGGTACATGTATATTTTATTTGACTATGTTCCAAAAGCTTGCTCTGCAGTATAGTTAATTAGATCTACATGCCCAGCACTGCATGAAGACTTATATATTCCACACCGCTGTAAACAAGAGACATAGTTACAGGAAATGTCTAAACAAAAGGTAACTACTTAAAAACACCAAGAATATTTGATTCAAAAATGTAGATTATTTAATTCACAATTTTTAAAATTTATTGTAATAAATACTTGAAATAATCTTATAAATGTAAAACAGAGTAAATGCAACTTAACGTATTAGTTTCAGACAGTTCAAAATACAGTATTTATTCTCAATATTGAAGGACAAACTTAATTGTTTATGTTTGAATGTCTGGTATAGAGGAATGGAAAAATATGGTCAAGATGACATAGAAAATATCCTAGAGGAGTTATAGTGTGAGCAAAGTCAAATATTTTTATGACACTAATAGTTATTTAAAGTTATCCTGTTTAACTGCAGTCCATTCTGTGAATCAAATTGCCTTATCTTTGTCTTAAGAAATGTTACTTTTCTGTCAATGTTTATAACAACATTTGATAGTTATTTGCTTTGCTTAGTCTCTTGGCTAAATCAAAGTTTATATCAGCTCATAATTTATTGTAGGAAATTACCTAATAAAACATAGAGGATTTTTAAATAATAGTGACTATTATTCAAAAGTATTTTGCCAAAATGAAAAATAATAAAAGAAATACTTAGCATTTTAAGTAGTTTTGGGACAAACTGAACAGTAATGGATTGATTGAACACATCAATCTGTAAAACAGGTAGACCGTCACTTGATAAAACTGACTTAAATTTAATGATTTTGATCCTAAAAAAAAAATCAACTCTGCAAGTCTCTGATTGTAAATTAAGAGAAATTTGATTGATCTCAGAAATATAATACTTTTTTTTGTTTAATAAAAGTTTTTTGGTTTCTTGTAAAATGAAGGAATCAGACAATATGGCCACAGTTGGGTAAGTCAGAAATAAAGATGTATTATTTTTAGTTACTATATATTCCAAAAAGCATATGAATATGAAATATATTTACACAGTGAGTAAAATATGCCATTGTTAATATTCCAATAAATATTTTGACTTATAGGAAAATGGGTTATTGTGAAATTTAGAGCTACAACTGAGACATTGCCATAACGCCTTGCTGTTGATCCTCTACTGGATAGTTGAGGCTTAAAGGCATATTCTCTACAAAGTCTCTAGGGATGGAAATACCTCAAGATTTTTAGGTTTGTTTTTACCTAACTATTCCTCACAGAATATGTACCTGCCAACATTAATAAGCTTTCTCTTCTGACCAGCATGGCTATTCTCACTGATTCTGCTCTTTGAAAGGGTTCAAGTGACTTGCGGGCTGAACAGTGACAGAAGACGTCTCTTTGGGTATAACTTGACTGAATAGTACTTAATGGTAGCTGAGGGACATTTGCATGTGCTCAGTTTGTATAGTATCATGTTTTCAGAAAAGTGAAGCCACAATTTTGTTCTCTGTACAAAATTCTGAATATGCGATATTTTAAAAAATACATTTTTTATAGTAAGAAGTTCCACAGTGTTCTTTTATAAAAGATAATTTTTTTGAGAAATGTTTTAAGTTCACAGCAAAATTAAAAAGAAGGCACAAACATTTCATCTGTACCCTCTCCCCATACACATGCATAGCCTCCCATGTTATCAACGTGTCCCACCAGAGTAATGTATTTGTTACCATTGATAAACCTATATTGACACTTCACCATCACTCAAAATCCACAGTTCACTTAGGGCTCTCTCTTGCTGTTTTATATTCTATAGGTTTGTAGGAATGTATAATGGCATTTTTTCATCATTATAGTATCATATGGAGTATTTTCATTTTTCTAAAAATCCTCTCTGCTTCACCTATTCTTATCTTCTCCTTCCGTATAACCCATGGAAGCCACTGATCTTTTTACATTCTCCATAGTTTTTTTTTCCAGGTTATGGTATGGATGCAATCATATAGTCTTTTCAGATTTGGTTTGCTTGTATTCACAAAATTACATGCTGGGGTTTTGATTGACAGTGTATCATATTTACAGAACAAGTTGGGAGGAACTGGTATCTGAATAATTTTTAAGACTTCTTACCCACAAACATAGAATATCTCTTTATTTAGTTATTCTTTGATTTAATCATCAGAATTGTGTAGTTTTTCTCATATAAATCTTGTACATGTTTTATTAGATTTTACCTAAGTATTTTTTTGAACGCTAATGTAAGCGGTATTGTATTTTTAATTTTGATTTCCACTTGTTAACTGCTTGTATATGTGAAAGCAATAGACTTTTGTGTATTAGCCTTGTATTCTACAACTTTACTATAATTGCTTATTAGTTCCAGGAGTTTTGAGGTCATTCTTGTTGTTGATTCTTTCAGATTTTCTTCGTAGATGTTCATGTTATCTGTAAATAAAGATAGTGTTACTGCTTACTTCCCAATCTGTATCTTTTTTTTTTTTTCTGGTCTGATTGCATTAGCTAGAACTTCCATTAAGATGTTGAAAGAGTAGTTAAGAGTGGACATTTTTTCTGTACCTAATCTTAATGCAAAATATTTGAATTTCTCACTATTATGTGTAATGTTACTTGTATGTTTCCTGTACATATTCTTTATCAAGTTGAGAAAGTTTCTTTCTATTCTTATTTTACTGAGAGTTTGTTTGTTTGTTTTTTAAAAAAAACAACTCTCAACTCTCTGGGTATTGTGTTTTGCCAAATGCTTTTTCTGCATCAATTGGTGTAATCATACGATTTTTTTAGATGTTAATGTGATGGATTATATTAATAGATTTTGGAATGTTGAATCAGTTTTGCATAGGAATAAAATCCCACTGGATTTGGTGTATAATTCTTTCTCAACGTTGGATTCGATTGCTAGTATTTTGTTGAGAATTTTTTTTGTTTTGATACAGGGCCTCACTCTGTTACCTAGACTGGAGTGCAGGGGTGCGATCACAGCTCACTGCATCCTTGACCTTCCAGGCTCAGGAGATCCACCCACCTCATCCCAACAAGTATCTGGGACTTTGGGCATGCACCACCATGCCTAGCTATTCAAAAAAATTGTGTAGTGGTAGAGTCTTACAATACTGCCCAGGCAATTGCCCATTCCTGGGGTCAAGAGTGTTGAGGAGTTTCATATCTATGTTTATGCATCTACATCTATTTATCTGTAGTTTTTGTAATGTCATTGGTTTTGATAGTAGAAAGGAGTCCCTTTGCTTCTATCCTCTGGAAGAGACTGTAGAAGATTGATATAATTTCTTCCTTAACTGTTTGGTAAAATAGTAAAATTTACTATTAAACCCATCTGGGCCTGGTGGTTTTAGTTTGGGAAGTTATTAACTATGGATTCAATGTCTTTAATATATGTATGTCTGTTCAAAGTTGTATGTTTCCCCTTGTGTGAGTTTTGGTAGCTTATATCTTTTAAGGAATTGATCCATTTTATCAAAGTTATGAAATTTATGGGTGAAGAGTTCCTCATAGCATGCGTTTATGATCCTTTTAATGTCCATAGGATCTATAGTAATGTCACCTTTTTCATTTGTGATATCAGCAATTTTTATTCTTTCTTATTCTAATCTTGCTGAAAACTAGTCATTTTTTTGATCTTTTAAATATCAGTTGTTTTTATTGATCATTGATTTCCTGTTTTCAATTTTATTTATTTCTGCTCTATTTTTTCTTATTTTTCTTCTGCTTACTTTGTGTTTATTTTGCTCTTCCTTTTTCTAGTTTACTCTGGTAGGAATTTATATTACTGACTTTAGATCTTTTCTTCTAAGCACGATTTTTGCTAGATCCTACAAATTTTACTAAGTTGTGTTATATTTTCACTTAGTTAATATTTTGAACTTCTCTTGACATTTCTTCTTTGACTTATATCTTATTTAAAAGTGTGTTTTCTTTTGTTTAACCTCCAGGTATTCTAGGTTTTTTCAGTTAGCTCTCTGTTATTGATTTCTAGTTTAATTTATTTGTAGTCTGAGTATAGGTATTGCTTGATTTCTACTCTTTTAATTTTGGTGAAGTTTGTTTTATGGCCCAGCATATAGTCTATCTTCATGAATGTTTCATGCGAGCTTGAGAAGAATGTGTATTCTGCTATTGTTGGATGAAGTAATCTATAGATGTTCATTATGTCCAGTTGATCGATGGTGTTGAGCTTAATTATGAACTCATTGAAATTCTGCTTGTCAGATCTGCCCATTTCTGATGAAGTCATATCAATGTCCCCAAGTGTATTAGTGGATTCATCTATTTCTCCTTGAAGTTCTATCAGTTTTTGCCTCACACAGTTTCATGCTCTGTTGTTAGGCACATACACATTAAGTCATTATATAATGACCTTTTTTTTTTTTTTAATCTGTGATAAGTTTCCTTTCTTTGAAGTCTGCTCTGTTTGAAATTAATATAGCTACTCTTTTTTTTTTTTTTAAATTCATGTTGGCATGGTCTATCTTTCTCCATCTAGTACTTTTAATCTCTGTGTGTCTCTATATTTAAAATGGGTTTCTTGTAGGCAAAATTTGGGTTTTCTTTTTTTATCCCCTCTGATAATCTCTGTATTTCAATTAGTGCATTTAGATCATTGATTTTCTTAGTGATTGTTTATATAATTGGATTGATATCTACCACATTTGGCACTGTTTTCTATTTGAAAACCTTTGTTCTTTCTTATGTCTTCCACTCTTTTTTTTCTCTTTGTGATTTTAATTGAGCATTTTATATGATTTCGTTTTTCTCCTTTCTTAGCATAATATATATACATATATATTACTTTTCTCAATATGATATTTGCTCTAGAGTTTGCAATATACACTTACAATTAATTCACATTCACTTTAAAATAACCTTATTCTGATTCATAGGCAGTGTTACTACCTTATAATAATAAAATAATTATAATTCCTTCCTCTCATCTTTTATGTCATTATCATTCATTTCACTTATATACAGGTGTATGCACACAAACACACACGTATACAATCAGCCCTCTATATCCATGCATTCTACATCTCTGAATTCAAACAACTGTGAATCAAAACTTTTTTAAAAACAAAAATGAAAATACAAAAAATATATAATAAATAATATAGTAGAACAACTGCTTACATTTATTTACATTATCTTAGGTATTATAGGTAATCCAGAGACAATTTGAAGTATATGGGAGGATGTGCATAGGTTTTATAGAAATGCTACATCATTTTATTTGAGAGACTTGAGCATTCATAGTTTTTGGCATCTGTGGGAGGTCCTAGAACCATTCATCTGTTAATACTGAGGAATGACTACATATAAACATACATAAGTGAATACGTTGGTGCTGTTATAATTTTGAACAATCTCTTATTAGATCAATCAAAAATAAGAAATATAAAAGTTTTTAATTTACCTTCACTTACTCTTTTTTTGATACTCTTTCTTTCCTTAAGTAGATCCGAATTTTTGACCTATATTTTTGCCTTACAAACATTTTAAGGTCTCTGGCAAGACAGGTCCACTGGCAACAAATTATCTCATCTTTGTTTCATCTGAGGAATAACTTCTTTTTCCTAGACTTTTGAAGGTTGACTTCATAGAGTATAGAATTCTAGATTGTGATTTTTTTTCTCTAACACTTTAAATATTTCACTTCACTTGCATGGTTTCTGAGAAGTCAGATATGATTTTTATTTTTGTTCCTCTATACATGTTTTATTCTCCCTTAACTTTTCAAAAAATATTCATCTTTGAATTTCTGTAGTTTAAAAGTTATATGCTTAGGTATAATTTTTTGGCATTTATTCTGCTTGATATTCTCTGAGCTCCCTGGATCTGTGTGGTTTGGCGTAGGACGATAATTTGGGGAAATTCTCAATCATTATTGTTTCAAATATTTCCTTGTTCCTTTTTCTTTTTTTCATATTCTTGTATTCCCATTACACATGTTTCATCTTTTGTAGTCGATCCACAGTCCTTAAAAACTCCGTTTTTGTTTTTTTTTTTTAGTCTTTGTTTGCTTTGCTTTTCAAAGTTTCTATTGCCATGTCTTTCAATTCCTTCTTTCTTCAGCCATGTCTAGTCTACTAATAAGTCCATCTAAGGAATTCTTCATTTCTGTTACAGTATTTTTGTTCTCTGGCGTTACTTTGTGGTTCTAAGTGTTTCTATTACTCTGATTACATTGCCAATCTGTTCTTGCATGTAGTCTATTATACTCATGAGAACCTACAGTGTATTTATCATAGTAGTTTTAGATTCATGGTCTGATAATTCCAATATCCTTGCCATGTCTGCTTCTGATGCTTGTTCTGTCTTTCAAATTGTGTTTTTTGCCTTTTGCCATGCTTCGTAATTTTTTACTGATAGCTGGATATGATATACTGGCTGAAACGAACTGCTGTAAATACGCTTTTAGAAGTCTGCTGGTGAAGTGTGGGAGAGAATGAAAGTGATTCAAAGTTAATTAGGTCTCAGTCTTTTTGTGAGCCTATGGTCCAGATTATGAATTTCACAAGTGTTTACCAGTTTTCTAAATTATTATTATTATTATATTATTATTATTATTTATGTTAGGTAGGAGAGGATGGCTAGCATACGCTAGAGCTGGGTATTTCTTTTCTCTCATATGGAAAACTAGAGTTGATTGGAGTTGAGCATTCCCTTTCTATCAGGTCCCTTAGGCTCTGATAATACCCCAGCCCTTTAGGCAATTATTAACTTTTTCTTTTCCCTGAAATGAGGTCATATTACCCCAGTCCCCTGGCCATGGACTGATACTGGTCTGTAACCTATTAGGAACCAGGGTACACAGCAGGAAGTGGGTGGTGGGGAAGCAAGCATTCCTGCCTGAGTTCTTCCTCCTGTTAGATCAGTGGTGGCATTACATTCTCATGAGATCTGGAACCCTATAGTGAACTGCACATGCAAGGGATCTAGGTTGCACTCTCCTTATGAGAATCTAACTAATGCCTGATGATGTGAGGTGGAACAGTTTCATCCTGAAACCATCCCCCACACCCCATCTGTGGAAAAGTGGTCTTCCATGAATCTAGTCCCTGATGCCAAAAAGGCTGGGGACCACAGCTCTAGAGCCTTTCAACATGGTTTCTTTTTCTCTTCCATTTTCCATTGCAAGGATGAGGGGATTTTTCTCTAATATTTACTGTGAGAACCTGGTTGAGCTTCTGGAGTTAGGTCTCTCAAAAGTGTGCCCCATCCCGTAAGTTAGTACTCCTGGAGTTTCTGACTTTCAGACTTGTCCACGCTGAATCTTCAACAATGTACTAATTACAGCTCAGGTTTTCCCACCTGAGCACTGGTTCCAGCTGCAGTTTCTGCTAATGAGACTCTGCTTCAGTAAGTTGTGATTTCCGGTATTCACCTACTTCTCTCTCTAATCTTGGAGGCTAAGATTTGCCCTACATTATCAATCACTTTACAGACCCTAGAAGAGTTGTTGATTTTGCAGTTTGTTCAGATTTTTACTTGCTGTTAGGACAGAATGTTAACTTCCAAGATTTTTACATATGGAACTGAAAACTGGAAATCTTGTAATGTTCATTTTTAACAGATCGCACCAGTACCAAAAAAAAAAAAAAAAACAAAGCTGTAGGAGACACTTACTGCACTTACTGTAAGTTCTTAGCATTTCCTCCCTGCAATAAACACAGTCACATGTGTACAATTACTCAGTACAAAAATATTTCTTGATTTCTAATAGCCTTAAAATATGTCTATAAGTTTTTATGTATTCCAGTGTTGTTTAAAGAACAATAAAAAGATAACATTATGTATATCATTAAGGAATTGTTTAAAAAATTACACTTTTCTACAATTTATTTATTATTATTATTTGTTTATTTTTAATTATTAATTGTTAATTATTTATTTATTTATTTATTTATTATACTTTAAGTTCTAGGGTACATGTGCACAACGTGCAGGTTTGTTACATATGTATACATGTGCCATGTTGGTGTGCTGCACCCATTAACTTGTCCTTTACATTAGGTATATCTCCTAATGCTATCCTTCCCCCCCACACAATAGGACCCGGTGTGTGATGTTCCTCTTCCTGTGTCCAAGTGATCTCATTGTTCAATTCCCACCTATGAGTGAGAACGTGCAGTATTTGGTTTTCTGTTCTTGCCATAGTTTGCTGAGAATGATGGTTTCCGGCTGCATCCATGTCTCTACAAAGGACACGAACTCATCCATTTTTTTGCTGCATAGTATTCCATGGTGTATATGTGCCACATTTTCTTAATCCAATCTGTCACTGATGGACATTTGGGTTGATTCCAAGTCTTTGCTATTGTGAATAGTGCCGCAATAAACATACGTGTGCATGTGTCTTTATAGCAGCATGACTCAATCCTTTGGGTATATCCCCAGTAATGGGATGGCTGGGTCAAATGGTATTTCTAGTTCTAGATCCTTGAGGAATGGCCACACTGTTTTCCACAATGGTTGAACTAGTTTACAGTCCCATCAACAGTGTAAAAGTGTTCCTATTTCTTCACATCCTCTCCAGCACCTGTTGTTTCCTGATTTTTTAATGATTACCATTCTAACTGGTGTGAGATGGTATCTCATTGTGGTTTTGATTTGCATTTCTCTGATGGTGAGCGATGACGAGCATTTTTTCATGTGTCTGTTGGCTGTATGCATGTCTTCTTTTGAGAAATGTCTGTTCATATCCTTTGCCCACTTTTTGATGGGGTTGTTTTTCTCTTGTAAATTTGTTTGAGTTCTTTGTAGGTTCTGGATATTAGCCCTTTGTCAGATGAGTAGATTGCAAAAATTTTCTCCCATTCTGTAGGTTGCCTGTTCACTCTGATGGTAGTTTCTTTTGCTGTGGAGAAGCTTTTTAGTTTAATTAGATCCCATTTGTCAATTTTGGCTTTTGTTGCTGTTGCTTTTGGTGTTTTAGACAAGAAGTCCTTGCCCATGCCTATGTCCTGAATGGTATTCCCTAGGTTTTCTTCTAGGGTTTTTATGGTTTTAGGTCTAACAGTTAAGTCTCTAATCCATCTTGAATTAATTTTCGTATAAGGAGTAAGGAAAGGATACAGTTTCAGCTTTCTACTTGTGACTAGCTAGTTTTCCCAGCACCATTTATTAAACAGGGAATCCTTTCCCCATTTCTTCTTTTTGTCAGGTTTGTCAAAGATCATATGGCTATAGATGTGTGGTATTATTTCTGAGGGCTCTGTTCTGTTCCATTGGTCTATATCTCTGTTTTGGTACCAGTACCATGCTGTTTTGGTTACTGTAGCCTTGTAGTATAGTTTGAAGTCAGGTAGTGTGATGCCTCCAGCTATGTTTTTTTGGCTTAGGATTGTCTTGGTAATGCGGGGTCTTGTTTGGTTCCATATGAACTTTAAAGCAGTTTTTTCCAATTCTGTGAAGAAAGTCATTGGTAGCTTAATGGGGATGGCACTGAATATATAAATTACCTTGGGCAGTATGGCCATTTTCACAATATTGATTCTTCCTATCCATGAGCATGGAATGTTCTTCCATTTGTTTGTGTCCTCTTTTATTTCACTGACCAGTGGTTTGTAGTTCTCCTTGAAGAGGTCCTTTACATCCCTTGTAAGTTGGATTCCTAGGTATTTTATTCTCTTTGAAGCTATTGTGAATGGGAGTTCATTCCGGATTTGGCTCTCTGTTTGTCTGTTACTGGTGTATAAGAATGCTTGTGATTTTTGCACATTGATTTTGTATCATGAGACTTTGCTGAAGTTGCTTATCAGCTTAAGAGGATTTTGAGCTGAGACAACGGGGTTTTCTAAATATACAATCATGTCATCTGCAAACAGGGACAATTTGACTTCTTCTTTTCATAACTGAATACCCTTGATTTCTTTCTCTTGCCTGATTGCCCTAGCCAGAACTTCCAACACTATGTTGAATAGGAGTGGTGAGAGAGGGCATCCCTGTCTTGTGCCAGTTTTCAAAGGGAATGCTTCCAGTTTTTGCCCATTCAGTATGATATTCGCTGTGGGTTTGTCATAAATAGCTCTTATTATTTTGAGATACGTTCCATCAATACCAAATTTATTTGAGAGTTTTTAGCATAAAGGGCTGTTTTCACAGTTTGCTGAAAGTTATGAATAATATATATACGTTCATATACTATAATTAGAAACAAATACATTTCTCTGCATAGATAAAACACTAAAAAACACATTGAAAAATTAACAGTGATAACTGCTAACTTCTGAATTGAGTACAAGACGGTTTTTTCCTTTCCCTTTTATACTTTCTAATATGTTGGAATTTTGTGCAATTATATTACTTTTATAATAAAAAGAAAACTATTTGAAAATGTGAAAGTAAAATATTTCAAATGCAATTGGGCATGTAACTCCACAAATGGACTTGAGTAAACAAAATATAGAAAAAAAATGCTCCACTCTTGAGATGGTCTAAAAACCTCATTGTTTTCTCGCCAACTTACACTTTTTAAAATTTGAAATATTTTGTTTACATCTGTATTTATTAAACATTTTGCAGCATGTTTCATGTGAAAAGTATTTGATAATGCTAACAATACTAACAATACCTGTTAGTTTTTTATTTAAAATGTATTTCCTATGTTTTCTAAAGAATTAGTTATGAAAAGGGGTGGGGGTGCTTACTTTCAATGTTCACATTTTTGAGTTTGGAAATTATTGTCTTCAAACTGCAATCTAAAATAATTTTGTTAGTTTGTTTTCTTAGCTATACAACATGAAATTCCACAGTTATCTATCATTACATCCATTAAAACTAACACAGTTCCAGCAAATAGCAATTTCTTAGTACAAAGATTTGTTCAATAAATATTTTTTCAAAAATTTTATCCTAAGCTATTCATAACTCCAAAATGTCTGGAAATATTCAGTTTCTAACATGCACATACTTTTTGTTAAATTTTCTGTAATCACAAAACAAAAGTTCAGACAAAATTTTATACAGTGAAAGTCACAGATTTTAAGACTAGAATTCAAAGAGTTTTGATAAGTATATCAAATCACATAACTTCTACTTCAAACAATGTATAGAACAAATTCTGTCATTCTCCCTTTTAATCCTATAGACAATCCCTTCTCTTATTTCTATAACCATTGAGTAGTTTTGCCTGCTCTTAAAATTTATGTAAATGGAATCATATAGTTCATACTATTTTGTGTCTGGATTCTTTCATGCGACATAATATATTTTTAAATTGACTTATGTTAGTACTTGTTCAACTATTCTTACTTCTTTTTTATTGCTGAATAATATTTCATTATGTGACAGCACTACATTTTATTCATTCATTCTCTTGTTGATGGATATTTGGGGTGTCTCAAACACTGGACCCTTTCAAATAAAGATGCTGAGAGCATTCTTGTACAATTTTTTTGTTAATGTACATTCATTATTATTTGATAATTATCTAGTTGAGGTATTGCTGAGGAGGTGGATATTTAACTTTTTAAGAAAATGCTAAGCTGTTTTCCAGAGAGGTGGTATGTTTTTACTTTCATATCTAGATGTATGAGAGTTCCAGTTTTTCCACATCATTGACAACACTTGGTGGTGTCAGTTTTGTTAATTTAAACCATTCTAATGGTTGTAAAATGATATTGCATTGTGTTTTTAATATTATTTTCCCTGATTTGCTTGTTGATCATTTGCGTATGTTCTTTTAATAAATGTCTGTCCAAAACCTTTGCCCATTTGAAAACTCTCTTTTTGGTATCAATTTGTGTTTTCATTTTTGTTATTGATTTGCAGGATTTTTTTTAATATTCCAGATAGAAGTTCAAGTCAAATAATTCTCCCATAAATGAGAGCTTGGCTGTGCTGCCTACATCAATATTTCAGAGCACATTTCCTCTTGTTTAAAAAGTCTAACCTTGGTAAGTAAAAATAGCAACTATTGCTTTTCCCTTTATTACTTTTTTAAGAACACTTTTAGAAAACAAAACTGTTTTTATTTGTCCAAAATCATTGGTATCATTTTGCATAATTTTACCTAAATAGCTAGTCAAAATTTCAATTCAAGTGACAGCTCATCCAGATACTTGGAGGGCACCAATGATTATACCTGCTTTCTTTACAGCAACCCACTCCTATTTTATTAAAATTGCTTTGACTCAAGGATTTGGGAACCTGGGAGATTTATTATTTTATTTTTTTAACTTACATTTTATATGTTAGAATTCTGTTAATTATCTCCAATAGGCACAAGTAGATTTTCCTGTAGTATGTTTTAGTATTAATCTTCACTCTTTCTGAAGTAATCTGTACCACCTTTTGAAGCCAAAAGGTAATTTATGTGTGCTCAGTTCCTGGGTATTTCACGAACATCTTGACTATGGTCTTAGATTAGGTGTCTATTTTCTGAATATTTTTATTTGTCCATAAGTTTGTATTACATATAACTCACAAAAGTTTGGTCTGCTTTTTTTAACATTGAAGCTAGACTTAACATAATTTATGTCCAATAAGATTTAAATCGGACACAACCAAAATTAACTGGAAGGAAGTTTAGAATTTATTTAAAATCTCTTAAATAACGTTGAAGTATATTTCACTCAAATGCACATGAAATGTTTTTGGGAAACATTTTATTTTGTCTATTCTGTCACTAATAATAGCTGGCTCCAAAATCTTTCTCCAACTTTGATCTATCTACCTTAAACTACCTTCTACTTAGATGCTCAAGCTGTTTATGAGTCATGCATTGTTATAATAATGTTGCAAAGCAACAACAACCAAACTTAAGGCATACAAACAATAAATATGCTTTAGTTGACAAAGCTGAGGGCTTTATTAAATTTGGGCTGTGCTTTCCCATCCATCTATATTTGGCAACAAGTCAACTAGGTAGCTTTGCTGATCTTGGCTGCACTTACTGATTAATCTAAAGTGATCTTGACTAGGATGGCTAAGGGAACTTGGGTCTGTTACACATGACTCATTCTTTAGCAGTTTCACCCAGGCAGGCTTTTCTCATGGTGATGTCAGAAGCCAAGAACTATCAAACCAATCGCACATGTGCTTTTCAAGTCTCTACTTTCATTAAGTGCAACATTTCATTGTCCAAAACCTATCACATGGCAGAGTCAAACGTCAGAATCCTAGTTAGAGTTAAAAGCAATCAGGCTTGGCCCAGTGCGGTGGCCCACCTCTGTAATCCCAGCACTTTGAGAGGCCGCGGCGGGCGGATGACGAGGTCGGGAGGTCGAGACCATCCTGGCTAAGATGGTGAAACCCCATCTCTACTAAAAATACAAAAAATTAACCGGGCATGGTTGGGGGCGCCTGTAGTCCCAGCTACTTGGGAGACTGAGGAAGGAGAATGGCGTGAACCCGGGAGGCAGAGCTTGCAGTGAGCTGAGATTGTGCCACTGCACTCTACACAGCAAGACCCCGTCTCAAAACAAACAAACAAAAAGCAATGAGACTCATTCTAGGCAGAAGAAAACGGGCCATTAATTCAAGCAATCTACAAAAGACTGTTTTATTTCTCTCATTATTTCTGCACGTGTCGGGGGAGGGGATGTGTTCTCTACCAAGTTGCAGCCTCTCCTTCTCCAGTAAAATATCTACATAGCCTCTTAGGCTACCTCAATTTTTCCATTTAAATCTATTATGGTTTGCATAGTTAAAACACAGAAGTAGTTAAGACAGAACTAACATTAGTGCAATTGTGCAAATTAGAGTAATTTGAATAAACACTAAATAAAACTTATTTTGTTTGGGGAGAGGAAGAGCAGATGTGAATTTTTCATATGTTAATATTTTTAACTTGTCACTAAAAAATAATGTTGAGAGAGAATATATCTTAAGAGTGTATTCTTCCAATGCAGAAGCTACCTCCAGAGAAAAACATACACTTTGCTCTCAGCTATTACGGATTCATTACCCCTTGGTCTGTTTATCTGAATGCAATATTATTCAAAATCAGATATCTCACTGGAGAAATACAGTGTCCCGGGGTCAAATGATAACATCTACTCTCCCAGTTTTTCTAGGCTCAAAGAAGTTATCTCATACTTATTGGTGAATAACTGTGGGATCAAAGCGCTATTATCAAGTGCTCTAATAGATCGAAAGTTTTCCTCAGATACTTCAATGATCCACAATTTTGTAAAAGTGGGGTGTGGGCAATAAGACAAGTCAAATTCTCAATTTTTAAAAGAAAATATATTTTTTGCTTCAGAACCATCTGATATTCAAACTATGAATCACAAGCCAGAGGCCACAGAATCAGAGAAAAATGGTTCTGATTCCACCACTTACCTCTTATTGATTCCATGTTCTTTAGAGCTTTAACTAATACTGTTGTGCATTACTTTCCTCCTTAATATAATCAAGATAGTAAGATATATTTTTTCATAATTAAATATAATAAAATCAAAATACATAATGCAAAGCCTTGTAATATGAATAGTAGTACTCCTTACTCCTTGGTTCCTATCAAGAATCAAGCCAATATATACCCTGGGGAAAATCATGAGGAGGAATAAGTTCTATTCTTTCTATTATGGCCATGGTTCTTAACCTTGGCTGCATATTAAAATCACCTAGGGAGCTGAAAAACTGTATATCTAGATTCTACTATGGACCAATTAAGTCCATGTCCCTGAGAGTTTGGAGCCTAGGTATTGTCATCTAAGAGATCACCAGGATGGTCATGTAGTAGAAAAGAGAGCTTTATTGTTGACATTGGTTTCTAAAACTAGGAAGAGAAAGTCTCCAGCATGGAATGAAGGTGCTCTCTTTTCAAAGAGGGGAAAGACAGGTTGGGTTTTACGCCTGGAAGAGCCACTATCATACATATTCAACAGGTTTGGGGGAGAGTTTATGCATAATTATGAGGGGAGCCAAGTGCATACTCAATGGATAAACAGATATGTAATATAGATTCTAAGTTCACTTGGTGTGGCATTTTTAGCATTAAAATGAGGTTGAATTTGGTCCTTGATATCAAAATGTGAACTACAGGACACAAAGTTTGTGTGCAGCATCTGCGAGCTGGCTGAAAGTCTGCAATAGTTTATCAGAAAAGAATGTTTGTAAGGTTGGCCCTCTGTCCAATCAGAGTTGTAGTGGTCAGGGCTAAAATCAGAACTGATGGCTCCTACTGTTAGGAAGTTTAACCATAGGAATTTAGAAATTTTCCATGCCAACCATTTCCTTAACCCTCAGCCTATAGGTAACTTAATTTCCTTAACTTTGGGCCCATCTTGGTTGATGAAGGGGCATCTGTTTTGATCTCTCAGATCACAATATTCATGTGTAATGATAAAATTCCCTAGGTGATTGTGATGCACCATTGCTCTAGTCCAGTGTTTCTCAGTGGAGCCCCCAGACCATCAGCATCAGCATCACATGGTATTTGTCATAAATGCAAGTTATTAGGCCCTTCCCTAGACCTGCTGAATGAAAAACAGAGAAAGTGGATAACATCAGAGTGAGTTTTAGCAAGCCCTCCATGTGATTCTGATGCACAGTAAAGTCTGAGAACCACTGATGTTGTCAGTGGTAATCAAATTTAATGAATAAAAAATCATCTGAAGTGCTTGTTTAACATGTATTTGGCGTATGTCAATACTCACAGAACTTTCCACTAAAAATGTTAATTTTACTCTATGCAAATTATACTTAACCCCTCCAAAAATGACCAAAAAATGCCAATGTGGGGCTCTGCCATCAGAGATATTGAGTCAAGGTGTTTGGGTAGGGATTCAGCAAACCTCATTTCAAAACATGAATATTCTGTTTCAGTATGCAACTAGACTACAACTCTGGTGTGGGTAGCATTATCTATTGTCCTATATCACTGCAGATCATGGATGAGAAAAAATACCAGTATCTTTGACCAATACCTCATCTTACAGAAGATACCACATCCTCACAGAAGTGCCTTGTAAAAACTTGCCTTCATGCTACCTTTGGTGTAATATTTGCAGGTGTCAAAATAATAAATGGCTTCATAGCAAAATGTTCTTTATAAATTTTTGTATTCTGTAGTAGTCCTCTTTATGAAACCAATGTAACAATTTACTTATAGAATTCACTCCCAAGCAAATTTTCTTCTGTCCTGATAGCTGAAATAAATGTTCTTATTCAACAATTGTAACAAAAAACATTTATATTTCATTTTTTTCTGTAGCTGCTAAATAATTTATCACCACTTTTAAAGCCAGTTGCAGTAACTATACTAGAGTTCTGACACATATATATTTTTCCATATATTTTTTCTATATTAATAATTTTCTTGAATGTATACTTTTTTGTCACCTTAAACCCCTTACAAACATAACAGGATGAGAAATCCTGTAATAAACAGTAACCCTCAGGGTAAATCAAGTCCCATTTAGGACATTCAGTTATCCTAAGATAGTAAATGTAATCCACTGAGTTAAGAGATTCTAAGCAGAGGAAAAACAGTTACTGGGCAGTTCTTAAAAAGATAGCCAGAAATCAATTTTAATACATAAATGCTGACATCTTTGTGTTTAGATAAATCTCACAGCACATTCTTACACTTGTCTGAACATATCAGGCAATATAGGATACAAGACTGTTATGTGAACTGAATTTCTGATTTTCTTTGAGGAATGACAAACGTATTTTCTTGATTATGTAAATCTATATGGAAAAATACATGAACCGATAATAATACAAATGCTTCTGAGCCTAATTCTGGTGGTTCTAGTAAATTTTCTAACATTGCAAGACTCTTGCCCATTTCTCTGTCTTTACATAGAATTGTTCTCAGTCTGTCCCTGTGGGTTAGTAGTCAAAATTTAAAATTTCCATAGAAGGAGACTTTAGAATTTGCAACATAAATATCAGAATGCTCACAGGTTTTCTCCAAAGAGCCTCTGAAGTGAGTTTGGCTCACAGTCATGGTGTCCCTAAAAAAAAAGGGTTAACTTGGGAATACAACCAACCATAGACCTACAGAAGAATTTCGTTTTATTTTTAAAAGCAGTCAGGTTTATGAATGCTTCCTTAGAAATGCTCTGAGAGATAGTAAATCAACATATTTTACATATTTTCCACACTTCACTTAGCTTTTATTAAAACCGTGATTCCAATGGTGCATGTAAAAATTCATATTTCTGTATCCATAGAAATCCATGGAATACTCTCTGCATGTATTATGATGAAAAAATACCACTGCAGAAACAGATGTTTATGATTATCTTTTTCTAGAAAACATGTGCTTCTAAGAATGTCACGTGTAAGGAGAATCTCAGCATACAAAGTAGCCCAATTTCTATGTCTAGACAAGGATATTTTCTGAACCTTAGACATATTTTTAAATTTAAAAAAAGCAAATTTTTCTGAAAAGTAATTAAGCATGTCTTATCAAGCAGACATTTTTGAAAGCGGAATACTATGAAACGCTACTGAAATTATGGATGAACTAACCTATTATTATTACTATTACTATTATTTTGGAAACAGGATCTCACTTTGTCACCCCGACTGGAGTGCAGGGGTGTGATCATGGCTCACTGCAACCTCAACCTCCCAGGCTCAAGAGATTCCCTCACCTCAGCCTCCTGAGTAGCTCGGGCCACAGATGCACACCACTACTTTAAAAAAATTTTTTTTGTGGAGGTGGAATCTTGCTATATTTCCAGGCTGATATTGAGCTCCCTGGTTCAAAAGATCCTTCTGTCTCAGTCTCCCATACTACTAAGATTATAGGTGTGAGCCACCGTACTTAGACAGTGAACCCATTTTTATGCATTTGTATATACATTTTATAGTTTTAAACTTTCTGGTGTAACACATAAATACAATCACAAGACTCATAAATATATAGCTTAATAAATTAGCTGCACTGCCATTTTTAGAATAAAAAGCATGAAGTAAATACATAATTATTAGATAGCTGAAGGCTGTAGGGGTTCAGTAACACATTATGAATGAATTTCTAACCACCTCAGGAAGACAAACCTTGAGGGTAGCTGGGTTTGGCACTGATGAAGAGAAGTCTCTGGTCGGAAGATTCGTAATAAAGTTTAACTCCATTTTTGATGTTTGACTGTTGACAGCTTTCAAGTACTGTCACTTCCTCTTCCCTCACTACCCTACATCTGGGCAAGCTGATAAGAAAACCCAGGTGCTCCCTCCTTTCACACCAATGAGAAGTTCAAACCTTGCCATACCTAACCATGTGGGAACCCATTCTAGCCCCACCCCCTACCTACCAGGAAACCCCAGACCAATCACTCCTCCATTCATTTTTGGACCTGATTGAGAAACTGCCAGGCTGTTCACAGAAATGCTCATTTTGTAAGTAATATGCCTTTTCATAACCTCCTTGTGCATGTGTGATGTCATCAGTCTTCACAGTAGAACCAAATTTTGGGATGGGGAAGTAGATCCTTCCTCTATGAAAGTCAGTAAAACAATGTTGAATTACACATTATATCCCTGACTTGAAAATCTAATTCTGTAACTTAGATGTACCTTCCTTTCTCCTTTTATGTAAGAGAAAACTTCTTCATAGTCAGTTTGGCCAGCACCACACATATGATTATGAAAGGGCTTAGTTGAGATACATGTGCCATGATGGTGACACTTTTCTAACTCATATACAGAACATTTTTTAAACTCATAACAGAACACTTAAAAGTGAATACATAAATGTGAATGATACAGAGGTAGCATTAACACTTTATAAAGATATTTTAATTTGCATTCACATTTTAATAGTATTATCTTCACCTTTAAGCAGTTCCTACTCCTTTTGTAAATTTTAAACTTCTATTATACTATCAGTTGGTATATTAAAGGTTGTTGGCTACTTTCTTTATCTAGTTCATTCTCCTTATTTCAAACTGTTACATTTATAATTAATATCACAGATTTTCCTGCAATCCTCTTTCCTTTTTAAGATGCTAAACCTATATTAATTAAGGACTCATTAGACTAATATTTCTTTGAAGGTCGTCATTCTGTCTTTTTTGGTTATTATTTTCAATGTCAAGAAAAATAAAAGGGATTGGAATATATAAATGGTTTATGAATATTTTTAATGTACAAATGAATCCATATTTGTAGCTTTTCTTATACATTCCTCATACATTCATGTTGCCTTCAGAAACTTGAAGACTCCTATTTTACAGTAGGAACATCAACAAAAATTGAAGTAAAATTATTTGCTGCCTTTAATAATACCAATTACTTATTAAGTGCTAGTGTTTTCAGCATTTGGCTAACTGTTTTATATGCATTATCTTTTAATTTTTTTGAGAACCCAATAAGATTGTTTCTATTTTATAAGTAAGAACTAGTTCTTATGCAGGATAATTAACATGCCAAATATTGTCCCTCATTTCTTTCTCTTTTATATAGTTGTAGTACTGAACATCCTGTACTCCAGGAATTCTCCCAGTCCCAGGTAAGAGCCAGGTTAGATTACTGTAATTGGGTCATTACTGTTTTGTTTTTTTGGGGGTTTTTTTTTGTTATAACATTACTAAATTACAGATATAAGCAATGTTTTCCTGTATTATATTTTACCAGTAATAATGCTAATATTAGGGTTTTTCATCTGCTTGCTTACTTGTCTTAACTTTCAATTAAATTTGAACTCAGGGATAGAAGAATAATGATACTTATCGGGCTTCTTTAGTATCCCAGTCATCACGTTTACCATCAAAGCGTTTAATCCAAAAGGTCTGCATTTCATCTGAGGCATTGGTCCTTTTCCCCTCATTCTTTTAAATCTTTGCATATTCTTTTCTAATAGCAATTAACCGATAAAAAGGTCCTATTCAATGATCTTGAATCCATGGATCATAAAATCTGAGGTAAATTATGGTAGGGACCCCAGCTAGGTATTTTATTCACTATTACATGCCCAGAAAGTAGTACTTTACATGTACTTTAATAAGCAATGAATACATATTTCTTGAATACTAAATTGTCATCTTGAGTCACAAACTTTTTAAAGAGGCCTCATAGTTATCCTCTATCCACTTATTGTTATAAGTATCAGACTCATTTCTTACATTTACACATGAACTGTATTAAGTCACAGATGGGTATGAATCCCAACTAAAATTCTAGAAGTTGAAACAGAGGAGTACTGCTTATATCTATTCCTGTTTTTAGTTACTTGTTTAAATTGTTTTCATCACAAGGATATTCAAGTGTTTATCTTCTTGATATTTCTAAATCTCACACAAACAGTATATCTAAAAATGTCATTTAATTATGCAAATATGTGACTCATTCTTACTTTCACAATGATATCTTACTTTTAGATTATTTGTAAGGCACTGAGATTTCTGACAGACCTCTCTCTGCTCATGCTATAATTATATGCCTTTGTATATGTGTGTTCTTGAGCAAGATCAACATTATAAAAACAACTATGAGATCCTGAAGGCTATTATTTTTCTATGTTCACCACTGAAAATACCTATTTTAAACTCATTCCTGGAAATCTCATATAAAATAGACTGTAGTTTTACACCAACCTAAAAATATTTTTTTCATAAAATTGACATCTACATTGATAAAAGAGTTGAATGTAGATTTTCTGTAGATTATGTGAAATATAGCTCTTTGGTATATCATTCATAAATTATTTTTCAAGAAATTTCAACTTTAGTGCAAAATAAATCACTGAGTTATCCAACTAATTAATAAGTTCTTATGTGGCATATATTATACTGCTCTTCAGATGCTTAAATAATACAGAAACTTTGGCCACCAAGCTTGTATGGCCCAGCAGAGAAGACCAACACATGAATAATTATTTGGGAATATGGGAGGCAGGAAAAATAAATATCCAGTATTTATCTACATTCATGTCTTTTAGGGATGTTTATTAAAAAATTATCAATTCGGCCGGGCACGGTGGCTCAAGCCTGTAATCCCAGCACTTTGGGAGGCCGAGACGGGCGGATCACGAGGTCAGGAGATCGAGACCATCTTGGCTAACCCGGTGAAACTCCGTCTCTACTAAAAAAATACAAAAAAACTAGCCGAGCGAGGTGGCGGGCGCCTGTAGTCCCAGCTGCTCGGGAGGCTGAGGCAGGAGAATGGTGTAAACCCGGGAGGCGGAGCTTGCAGTGAGCTGGGATCCGGCCACTGCACTCCAGTCTGGGCGACAGAGTGAGACTCCGTCTCAAAAAAAAAAAAAAAAAAAAAAAAAAAAAAAAATTATCAATTCATTACATTAGAACTATTTTCTCTTCTAACAGATAAAGAGACTATGTCAAAGAGGTCATCTCTTGGTTGAAAGTCAAAGGGGTTCTTGCCAGTGTACACTTTTATTTAGGTTTTTTGAAGGACTGTCTATAAGAAAAGCAAGCCAGCAATTCCTTCTCTTCCTCTCAATTTTTACCTTCATCAGTTACCTTTTAAATGTATGACTTTCTATTTAAAGTTGAATGAACTTACATGTTCATGCTTATACTATGAGAATGAAATCATGTGACTTTCAAAACAGAATTAAAAACCTAACTTTAGGCTTGAAATTCAGGAACCTTCTTTCAGAATCTCCTACTATATATTTGTTCTTACTTTTCGAAGAATTGTTGTGTTTCATTACTTTTTTTTTTTTTTTTTTTTTTTTTGAGACGGAGTCTCGCTCTGTCACCCAGGCTGGAGTGCAGTGGCCGGATCTCAGCTCACTGCAAGCTCCGCCTCCTGGATTTAGCCATTCTCCTGCCTCAGCCTCCCGAGTAGCTGGGACTACAGGCACCCGCCACTTCGCCCGGCTAGTTTTTTGTATTTTTTAGTAGAGATGGGGTTTCACCGTGTTAGCCAGGATGGTCTCGATCTCCTGACCTCGTGATCCGCCCGTCTCGGCCTCCCAAAGTGCTGGGATTACAGGCTTGAGCCACCGCGCCTGGCCTGTTTCATTACTTTTTAAAGTAATGAGCTACTCTGTTTCTTGATTTTATACATACCATTCCACTCTTTTTTATGGTCAGACATTTCTTTACTATGCCTCACCCTCACATTCAAGTTTATTTATTTATTTTTTTTCATTTTGAAGGTGATCCTGCATAAATTTCCTAGGACCCAGTAATGTCATTGTACATCATATATATGTTTATTGGAGTTGTTAGGTTCAGCCATAATGCTTTGTCACTTATGTTCTTATACAATTCATTTATATGTGTCCTCACTGAATAGTAACATAGTTTAAAACAAGAACTGGATATTCCTTTCTTAATCTGCCCATTTGGGATATGAGCTAAGTGTTAATATCTTATGTAAATTATTTGAAATAAATGGCAATTTAACGATTTAAGATATATTTTCTCTGATACTCTATTTTATTCTCAAATACTGAAAAGAAAGAAATATCTGGTTTATTCTTCCTTTCCAAACCTAGGGCTACCATGAATATTTTATCTGTTTATATCAAAAAAAAAGCTCAAATAGAAATTAGAAATATTGCTCCTACCTAATAATGTTAATTTTGCCATCAGGAATGAGAGTACATGTTTTATAAAAATATGAATATAATTTTTAATACAATTTTTCAAATGCAGATATGGGAAGTTGTCATCTATTAGACTGCTATGTTTAGATTATTTTAGGATGATGCAGAAAGTCATAATTGCCTCATATCATGACATAAATAATCCAAATAATTATCTATAATTATGATGCTAAAATTTTCCTTTGAATTTATAGGACACAAAATATTTCTATATGTGTATGTCAGTGTGTGTTTAAAACACACACATAGAAATGAGGATTTAATCTCAGAAACCTTAAGAAAGATGTATCCCCATCAAGCTACCATTGACTTTCTTCATAGAATTGGAAAAAGCTACTTTAAATTTCATGTGGAACCAAAAAAGAGCCCGCATAGCCAAGACAATCGTAAGCAAAAAGAACAAAACTAGAGGCATTGTGCTACCTGACTTCAAACTATACTACAAAGCTACAGTAGCAAAAACAGCATGGTACTAGTAGCAAAACAGATATATAGAACAATGGAACAGAACAGAGGCCTCAGAAATAATGCTACACATCTACAACCATCTGATCTTTCACAAACTTGACAAAAACAAGAAATTGGGAAAGAATTCCCTATTTAATAAATGGTGTTAGGAAAACAGGCTAGCCATATGTAGAAAGCTGAAACTGGATCCCTTCCTTACACCTTACACAGAAATTAACTCAAGATGGATGAAAGACTTAAACGTAAAACCTAAAACCATAGAAACCCTAGAAGAAAACCTAGGCAATACCATTTAGGACATAAGCATGGGCAAAGACTTCATGACTAAAACACCAAAAACAATGGCAACAAAAGCCAAAATTGACAAATGGATCTGATTAAACTAAAGAGCTCCTGCACAGCAATAGAAACCATCAGCAGTGTGAACAGGCAACCTACAGAATGGGAGAAATATTTTTCAATCTATCCATCTGACAAAGGGCTAATACCCAGAATCTACGAAGAACTTGAACAAATTTACAAGAAAAAACCAAACAACCCCATCAGAAAGTGGGCAAAGGATATGAATAGACACTTCTCAAAAGAAGCCATTTATGCAGCCAACAAACATGAAAAATGCTCATCATCACTGGCCATTAGAGAAATGCAAATCAAAACCACAATGAGATACCATCTCATGCCAGTTAGAATGGCGATCATTAAAAATTCAGGAAAAAACAGATGCTGAAGATGTGGAAAGACAGTAATGATTACACTGTTGGTGGGAGCGTAAATTAGTTTAACCATTGTGGAAGACAGTGTGGTGATTCCTCAAGGATCTAGAACTAGAAATACCATTTGACCCAACAATCCCATTACTGAATATATACCCAAAGGATTATAAATCATTCTACTATAAAGACACATGCACACGTATATTTATTGTGACACTGTTCACAATAGCAAAGACTTGGAATCAACCCAAATGCCCATCAATGATAGACTGGATTAAGAAAATGTGACACATATACACCATGGAATACTATGCAGCCATGCAAAAGAACAGGTTCATGTCCTTTGCAGAAAGATGGATGATGCTAGAAACCATTATTCTCAGTAAACTAACCCAAGAACAGAAAACCAAAAACTGCATGCCCTCACTCATAACTGGGAGTTGAACAATGACAACACATGGACACAGAGAGGGTAACATCACACACCAGGGCCTGTCAGGAGGTGGTGGGCTAGGAGAAGGATAGCATTAGGAGAAATACCTAATGTAGATGACGGGTTGATGGGTGCAGCAAACAACCATGGCATGTACATACCTATATAACAAACCTGCATGTTCTGCACATGTACCCCAGAACTTAAAGTATAATAACAATAAATAAATAAATGTATTGTAACCTAAGTGTACAGTGTTTAAAAAAAAAAGATCTTCTCTTACAAAAGATGCATTAGAAAACAGTATAAAATATGCTAAACAGTTGAAGTTTGGTTGTCCTTGAACTACAATAGTGACTGTCTTCAGGGAAATCCCGAGGCAGTTAGATTTTGGCATGTGTGGTGTCAGAGAGTTGGAAGTAAAGGCGAGAGTAAATTAGCGTGTCCAGGCCAAAGCCCTGGTTCAGGTTCCATGTAGTCCAGGCTAAAATAACATATTTAAGACAGCATAAGAGGTAAATCAGGTCAGAGTCTTTGGGGACAATGTAGAGGTTCAGAGGACGTTTGATGCAATGGTTGAGAGCTGGGGATGAGGGTACAGATCAGGAATAGAGAGGATTATGAGCAATCATTGCAAGTAACAATTGTTCATTTTGGGCAGGTGTTTACATGGCTCTTAATTGGTTTGGAAAGGTTTGAAATATAAATAGTACAACTCACATTCTAATAAAGTGTCACATTTGGATAAGCCCACCTAAATCTAGTTTTGTCCTGTGATACAATGAATGATTGGGTCCTTTGCCTGTTGCAAGGAGTTCATCTGAGTGGGTCCTTTGCCTGTTGCAAGGAGTTCATCTGAGTGCCCATTGCTCCTATATTGGAATGCAAGCAGTCCAGACAAAGAAGGCTATCTATGCACAGTCTTCCACTATAACTGTCCCTTAGAATGATAAACACTGCTTTTCTCTCATGAGCATGTATAATCTCTAATTCATTAATGATGCCTGCCTGTTTTTGTTAGTTGATTACTGACCTTTATCCTCTCCCATAATGCTGTCAGCACAGAATTCATAGAGAAAACTGACAGTGTGATTTGATACGCTTATTAAATTGATGATTTTTTCTTGTTTCATTCATAATTAAAATTATTCTTTTGTTTGTCATGCTAGAAACCTCACATTCTCCTCAATAATTTTATAAAAGTTTATTGTCATTAACTCCACATTTAAATCATACTATGGTTATAAAAGAGGTCCATTATGATTCAATGTAGAAATAAGATTAGAATATTTTCTGTTTTGTTCTTATTTACATAATGTATCTAATAACAAAGGAAGAAGAAACACATAAAATGTTAGGTGACTTATCCCAATCAATTAAAAAAAAAAAAGGGAATCACTGACAAAATTCTTATTAAGGACCAAGCTGACAAACTAGAAGCAGCTCATGTGCATGGCTCTCATGGGGAGCAAACAAAAGGGCTAGTGAACATTGGCCCTGCACTGGTCCTGCAGGCCAATCATCTGAGAAACCTTGTAGGGATCCATTAAGGCAGGAGGGAAACACAGAGAGCAGAGAGGAGTGAAGCCGGGCACCAGCGTGTGTGACTCAGTGTGGAGATAGGAGAATCTCTCCAACTTGGAAAAGGATGAGTGAATGAGCGCCCCCTGGGGGATTCACACTCTCTACAAGGAACTATGCAAAACTGGGAATGGAAGAATCCTCCTGGAACCCCCTTCCCATCCTGCCCCATTGCACTTGTAGGCTGAGGCAGACGGCCACCTGGATGTTTTGCAGGTGCAAGTCATAATTCCAAGGGGACTTCTACAAGCCTTGGGCTCTGGAGCAGACCAGCACTGATGCCATCCCAAAGAGAGGCCACAGTCACAGTGCTTGGGAGCAGTAAGATTGCTCCACCCCCCTTGCCAGACAAGGCTCTGTGCCAGCTCCTGGCTCAGCAGTCCCACTTCTGCTTACTCAGCCAGCAGTTGCAGCCTTCTGTTGTCCTAGGGAGCACCCAAAAGGCAGGATGTGTGACCCCATCCTCCCTTAATACTGGTAGCAGGCAACACCTGCCAGAGCTTCTGGCCCAGTGGTCCTGCTTCTGTGAACTCAGCCAGAGGGTGCAGCCTTCTGTTGTTCCAGCCAAAGGGCAGGGTGGGTGAGGTCATCCACCCCTGCCTCTGGTAGCCTGGAAGGTTATGCTTGCTAGAGCTTCCAGCCGAGCAGTATTATTTCTACCTGAATTTGTCAAGGTACACAGCCTCCTTTTGCACTGGAAGCACCAGATGGCAGGGCAGGAAACTTCATTCATCCCACCTCCTATAGCCAGATGGGTCACATTGCTAGTGCTTCCAGCCCAGTGATCCCACTTCTGCCTAAACTCTGCAGGCAGGCACAACCCTATGCTTCCCTGGGAAGGATGTGGACAGCAGATCAGGGCAGACCAAGTAAGGATAAGGCATATCTGCCAAATGTGACCCCTGCCTAAGGGAGCACCATGGACCAGAACACCCAAAAACAGAATTGTGGGTATAGATACAGTAATTGAGGGTCCTCCTCCAAGACCCAGCAGCAGTCTAGAATCAAAGCTGCTTGACTGAACCTACCTTACACCACAGGAACAAACACCCAAGGGATTCAATGAATATAAAAGCAAAAAAAAAAAAAAAAAAAAAAAGAAAAAAAGAAAAAAAGAAAACAACAACAACAAAACCATCAAAACCATTCTAAGGACAACAACCTTAAAAACTGAAGGTGAAGGATCAGCCCAGAAAGATGAGTGAAACCAGCAGAAGAACATTGGCAATTAAAAAAGCCAGAGTGTCTTTTTAAGTCTAATAATGGCTCTAGATCTCCAGCAATGGTTCTTACCCATACTGCAATGGCTGAAATGTCAAAAATAGAATTCACAATATGGATAGAAACAAAGATTATTGACATTAAGGAGAAAGTCGAAAGCCAATTCAAGGAATCTAAGGAATACAATTACACAATACAGGAGATAAAAGATGAAATGGCCATTTAAGAAAAAGTCAGACTGAACCGGTAGAGCTGAAAAATTCACTTCAAGAATTTCAGAAGACAATCACAAGTGTTAGCAGCAGATTCCACCAGGCTGAGGAAAGGATCTTTGAGCTCAAAGACTGGTTGTCCAAAATCTCAGTCAGACAAAAATAAAGAAAATACAGTAAAGAAGAATAAGTAAAATATCTGAGAAATATGAGATTATGTAAAGAGACCAAATCTACAACCCATTGGTGCCTCTGAAAGAGAGGGAGAGAAAGCAAGAAATTTGGAAAACACATTTCGGGATAACATTCATGAAAATTTCTCCAATGTCACAGGAGAGGCCAACATTTAAATCCAGAAAATGCAGAAAACCCCTGTGAGGTACTATATAAGATAACCATCCCCAAGACACATAGTAGTTAGATTATTGAAAGTTTAAATGAAAGAAAAAATGATAAGGGCAGCTAGAAAGAAGGGACAGGTCAAAGGAAACCTCATCAGGCTAACAGTGGACTTTTCAGCAGAAATCCTATAAGCCAGATGAGATTACAGGCCTATATTTAGCATTTTTAAAGAGAAGAAATTCTAGAAAATTTCATAACTAGCCAAACTAAGCTTCATAAGAAAAGGAGAAATAAGATATTTTTCAGACATGAAAATGCTAAAAGAAGTTGTTACAACCAGCCCTGCCTTGCAAGAGGTCCTTAAGAGAGTGCCAAATATCGAAAAGAAAACCATTACTGACCACCACAAAAACACACTTAAGTACATAGACCAAGGACACTCTAAAGCAACTACACAATCACATCTGCATTGTAACCAGATCACAACATGAAGACAGGATCAAACCTGCATAAATCAATATTAATCTTAAATGTAGACAGGCTAAATGCCCCAATTAAAAGCCATAGAGTGGTAAGTTGTATAAATAAATAGACCTAACTGTACACTATTGACAAAGACCCATCTCAGATATAATGACACCTATAGGCTCAAAGTAAAGGGATAGAAAAAAATCAACCAAACAAACAGAAAACAGAAAAAAATCAGGGGTTGCTACTCTAATTTCAGACGAAGCCAACTTTAAACCAACAATCATCAAAAGAGACAAAGGGCATTACATAATGGTAAAGGGTTTAATTCAGCAAGAAGATCTAATTATTCTAAAATACATGTATCCAAAATAGGAGCACCCAGATTCATAAAGCAAGTTATTAGAGACCTATGAGGAGACTCAGATAACCACACAGCAATAGTGGGAAACTTTAATACCCTACTGACAGTATTAGACAGATAATCAAGGCAGAAAACTAAAGAAAATATTAAGGCCTGAACTCAACATTTTACTAAATGGTCCTAACAGACATCTACAGAACACTTCACTCAGAAACAGTATACATTCTTCTCATCTGCACATGACATATACTCTAAAATTGACACTGCAGTTGGCCATAAAAAATTTTAGCAAATTATAATGTTGAAAAATTATATTAAACATGCTCTCAGACCACACTACAATAAAAATAGAAATCAATACTAAGAAAATACCTCAAAACCATACTGTTACATGGAAATTAAACAACTTGCTCCTGAATGGGTTTTGGCTAAACAATTAAATTAAGGCAGAAATGAGAAATTATTTGAAACTAATGAGAACAAAGATATAACATACCAGTATCTGTGGGAAACAGCTAAAGCAGTTTTTAGAGGGAAGTTGATAGTGCTAAACACCCACATCAGAAAGTTAGAAGGATCTCACATTAACAACCTAACATCACACCTACAGGAACTAAAGCAAAACAACCCCAAAGCTAGCAGGAAACAAGAAATAACCAAAATCAGAGCTGAGCTGAAGGAAGCTGAGATTCAAAAAATAAAACCAAAGCTCAAGAACTCCAGGAGCTGGTTATTTGAAAGAATAAGTAACACTGTTTAACTGCTAAAGAGAATGATAAAAAAAAAAAAAAAAAAAAAAAAAAAAAGAGGAGATCCAAATAAACCCAATTAGAAATGACAAAGGAAACATTACCACCAACCCCACAGAAATTTAAAAACTCTCAGAGACTACAATGAACACCTCTATGCACACAAACAAGAAAACTTAGAAGAAATAGATACATTCCTGGAAATATAAAACCTCTCAAGGTTGAACTAAGAAGAAATAGAATCCCTGAACAGACTAATAATGAACTCAGAACTGAATCACTAACAAAACGCTTACGTCAGAAAAAGCCCATGGCCAGATAGACTCACAGTTGAATTCTACCAGATGTATAAAGAAGCGCTGGTACCATTCCTACTGAATCTATTCCAAAAAATTAAGCAGAAGAGATTCCTCCCTAACTCATCTTATGAGACCAGCATCACCCTGATATCAAAACCTGACAAACACACAATAATAATAATAATAATAAAAACCTCAGGTCACTATTCTTGATGAACATTGATGCAAAAATTCTCAACAAAAATACTAGCAAACTGAATCAGACTGAACATAAAAAAGCTAATTGACCATGATCAAATAGGTTTTATTTGTGGGATGCATGGTTGGTTCAAAATATGCAAATCAATAAATGTGATTTACCACATAAAACTAAAACCAAAATTACATGATCATCTCAATAGATGCAGAAAAGGCTTTCAACAAAATTCAACATCTGTTTATGTTAAAAACCTTCAAAAACTAGTAACTTAGGGAACATACTTCAAAATATAAGAGCCATCTATGACAAATCCACAGCCAAAATCATGCCAAAGCAAATGCTAGAAGCATTCCCCTTGAGAACCGGAACAAGGCAGGGATACCCACTGTTACCACTGCTATTCAACATAGTGCTGAAAGTCCTAACCAAAGAAATCAAGAGAAAAAAAAATCATCCGAATAGCAAGAAAGGAAGTGAAAATATTTCTATTTGCAAATAATATGATTCTATACTTAGAAAACACCATAGTCTCCACCCAATAGCTCCTTTATTTGATAAACAATTTCAGCAAAGTGTCAGGATACAAAATCAATGTACAAAAATTGGTAGCATTTCTATATACCAACAACTTTCAAGCTGAGAACCAAATCAGGAATGCAATTCCATTCACAATAGCGATAAAAATAATAAAATACTTAGGGATACAGCTAACCAGGGAGGTGAAAAATCTCTACGATGAAAATTACAAAACACTGTTCAAGGAAATCAGAGATGATGTAAACAAATGGAAGAACATTCCATGCTCATGAATAGTAAGAATCAATATTGCGATAATCAACATAAGCCCAAAGTAATTTACAGATTTGATGTTATTTCTATCAAACTACCAATGACATTCTTCACAGAATTAGAAAAAAAAACCTATTTTCCAATTCCTATGGAACAAAAAAAGAACCCCAATAGGCAAGGCAATCCTAAACAAAAAGAACAAAGCCAGAGACATCACACTAGCCAATTTCAAACTATGTTATAAGGCTACGGTCACCATAACAGCATGGTACTGTACAAAAACAGATGCATGGACCAATGAAAGAGAATAGAGAACCCAGAAATAAAGCTACACACCTACAACCAGATGGTCTTCATCAAGGTTGACAAAAAGAAGCAATGGGGAAAAGACTCCCTATTCAATAAATAGTGTTGGGATAACTGGGCTAGCCATATGCAGAAGATTGAATCTGGACCCCCTCCTTACACCATATAAAAAAAATCAACTGAAGATGGATTAAAGACTTAAAAGTAAAACCTCAAATTATAAAAACCCTGGAAGACAACCTAGGAAATATCATTCCGGACGTAGTCCCTGGCAACATTTGCTGAGAGATGGGAACACCATTTCTGCTACTCTTATGTTATTATCCAGCTCCAGTCCAAATAAAGGTCTGGAAATTGATAAGGAGGAGAATAAGAGAAGCTTTCTTTGTTTGGTTTTTCAGTCAAGAAGGAATGCTTAAGAGGTATCTGATTGCCTCCTCATTGGAAGAGAAATGGGGAGTGGGACTGGCCTCTACTATGCAAGCCATATGTGAAGGTCCATAATCTCAAGTTCATTGTGGATCCGTACATAGTTTCTCTTAGAATTTGAGCCTCACAGAGATTGACACTTAAACCTCCTGAAAGATTCTAAAGGAGAGAATGTCTGGAACTGTCACTGGCAGAAAAGTGTTGAGAGAGGGTTTCATTCAAAGCATCCTGCATTTTATGGTTTGTCAGGAAAAAAGTGCCAAGCTTTCCCTGGCATAAAGTGGGCACCTAAGAAGGTAGAAAACTCCATAAGCAGTACTTCCTAATAGAGTATAAATAAAATATTAATTTAACCTTAAACAGACAACAGTAGCTTAAATAATTTTATTTTTCTACTTATTTGGAGGATAAATAACACAGGACTGGAACAGCACCGTTCAGTGTCAAAAAGCCAGGCTTCATCTACATTATTGTTACACCATTCATGTTTTCCCTTCCCAAGGCAACCTGTTGTCCAAGATAGCTGTTTTCATTCATGTGCATCTGTATTCCAGACAGCGGAAGGAGAGAGACAAATGGCATTTTAACGGACACTTACTAGAAATTACATATGTCAAATATATAAACCATTGGATAGAGTCAAATCAAATCTGCAATGTACTAATAGCTAGGTGACCATTTTGGAAGAAATATGATATTGATTGTAAATGCAGGAGTCAGTCTGAATCTGACACATAAAACACCAGATTAACTCTAAGATGGATAAAACTAATTATACCTCACCTACATGTTAGATTTTATTTTAATCACATAGCATTGATGGGATACTTGCTATTGGCTTTGTATTTGTGACCTGCCCTTTCTCTTAAGGCCAGCACATTTCCTTTGCATGCTTCTGTATTCTGAACAGTTACATGCAAAGCAATCTTTATTTTGTCTTCAGAATAAAAAAAAAAAAAAGCCAATGGGGGAAATAGCTTAGTCAGAAATAGATTATTTAACTTACTAGACCATATGCTCATTCAATGAGGCTGAACCTCAGATTAAGGTATCTGGCCTTGTTTTCTCTCCAAAAATGCTAGATTCTGACCGAAATTGAAGTTTTCAGGTTGCCAAACACAAAGACTTTGGAAATTGATCACACAGGAACTATGTTGTCCACACTCAGATAAGCCTCCACTGGGTTGTAAGACAAATGGAATCCATCCACTCCTAAGTTACTTGCTGGCAGAAGTGATTTTCCCCTCCCTGCTTAAGGCTTATTACCAATGATTCCAACCTAGACCTAGTTGACATAGAATCTTGATCTGGTAACATACTAATACACCTTAATTTCTTTTTGAGACAGAACTTTTTTTAAAACTTGGGAATGGAAATAAGAGCAATGAAACCACAAACTATCCACTATTCAGTAAATTAATTTATTTATAGGATTTATACTCAGGCTACTTCCAAAAGGCCTTGAGGTAGTTCAGTATTCAAAACCTTATTGTACCACTGCCAAAGGTGGCTTCTGGCTTGGTATCAAGAATAGTTTCACGTCTTAGAAAGAGTTCATTGTGGATAACCTGAAGGTATAACCCCAGCAATATGACCTCCTTGTATGTCAAAATAAAAACATCCCACCATTCCCATGACAACACGTGGGCCCTTCCAACCCACTAGCATACCAGGGAAAGGAATTATAACCCATCAGCAAAGAACCTCCTGATTTTGAAGATCATGCAGGCATATTATGCACAAGTGCTGCATGCACGGGACAATAAATGAATCCCTGTGGAGCATTTTTATAGTAAATGACTCTTTATATTATTTCCCTTTAGCTTTTCGAGGTTAGGATTTAGGATATCTGTCTTATTTATTTTGCTATCTTGCCTAAGGTATAAACTCATCCAGTGATCTCGTACTTTTTGATAGCCATAAATAACTATATATACTTCCTCTCTCCTGTTCCAAATTTCCCTTTCTTAGAAATTACATATGTCCTATGAAATAATTTTTCTATGATAAACACCCTTCTTAACATCCTCAATGTCTATGCCAAGCACTCCAGCTTTGCTTTGTCTATTATCACCTCCCTTAAGGATTTCACTGCTCCTCAACACCCTGTTTATTCTAACACAGCCAACTCACTTTGTCATTTGGTATGGAGTTCAGCAATGTCATTTACAGACCACCATGCCCCCATCCTCCTTCAACAAGCCCTGTGCCTCCCATCTACAACACATTCTAATCTTCACCCCTGCTATAATTTTCTTTCTTCCCTGCCGTCTACTCTTGTGATTTTTGTAATCGTGTCATTTCCCTACTCTAAGCCAGCTGCTATCCAGCATGACCCTACTATTAATGAGGGCCAGCCTTCCTCTGGCTAAAGACTGAGATTAAGTCATAGAAATATAGAATATTTACCCTTCTCCCACATACCTTCCAACCACATCAACAAGGCTCCAGTATAATAATAGCGAATTAAAGATGAAAGGACTACAAGGATCACTCTCTGTTTAAGAAGGACTTTTTAGGAAAATCCAAAATCGGGAAGGGAGACAAAAATCAAGAACAGTACAGAGATTTGAAACTTTGGGCACCTACAGTATGGCAAACATGAAACACAGATAAACTCCTAGGCAGATTAACGTAAAACTTCACACTAAAGACCTGTTTAACTTAGGTCCTATTACTCAGTCCATGATGTCCAACTTTCAACAAAACATTTCAAGCATGATAAAAGGCAAGAAAAACACAGTCTACACAAACAAAGCAGTAACAAAAGAAGACTCAGATATGGCAGAAATGTTGGAATTACCAAACTAGGAATTTAAAATACTGTGATTAATATGTTAAGAGATCAAAGAAAAAATGCAGATCAAATGAGAAAGGCAGACAACTTGCAAGAACACATGGGGAATGTAAGCAGAGAGATAGAAATATGAAAAAGGAACCAAGGAAGTGCTACTAATTCAAGACACTCTAAGAAATATGAAGAATGTTCCAATGGTCTCAAGAGTGGACTGCTCACAGCTGAAGAAAGAAAATTGAACTTGAAGATATGTCAATGTAAATTTTCCAAGCTAAAATGCAAAGCGAAAAAAGAAGGGGAAAATAAAAAGAACAGGACATCTAAGAATTGTGGGACAATTTCAAAAGGTGTAACATGCATTATTAAAATAGCAGAAGTAGAATAAAGATATTTAAAAAAGTCAAATGAATATTTGTAGTAATAGTTGCGAAGAATTTTCCAAAATTTATGACAGACACTAAAATATAGATCCTGAAAGTTCAGAGAGCACAAAACAAAATAAGTGGATTCTGGGTTTTCTCAATTGCTTCCTGCATTGATTCATATGATTATGTAATTTTTTTTTTCTTTAGCCTGTTACTAAAGTAAGTTTTATTCATTGATTCTCAAATGCTGTACCAATTTGCATCTCTAGAATAAACTCCATTTGGTCATGATATTTTCTTCTTTTTTTACATTGCTTAATTCTATTTCCTAAGCTTTTGTTAAGAATTTTTACATCTGTATTTATGAGGAATATCTGCTATTTTCTTTTGTTGCAGTCTCTTTTTCTGATTTTGATAGAAGGTTAATCATCACTTCATAAAGAGTACTGGGAAGTAGTCTTTCTCCTTGGGAAAGCGGTCCCTTTTTAAATTTTCTTGAACACATTATATAGAATTGGCATTAATTCTGATTTATTTATTTGCTTGAATTCTCCAATGAAAATATCTGGGCCTGTGGCTTTTGATTTTGGGAGTTTTAAAATACTAATTCAATTTTCTTAATAGTTATAAGGGCTATTGAAATTATCTCATATCACATGAGTTACAGTAGAGTTAGTTGTTTTTGTTGCTTTTGGTTCCAGTGGAATCCTTTAAATAAAGTTAGAAGTCAGCATAGACACTAAACACTACTTCTGTTGATTTGAAAGTGTGGCCTGGAGTTCTGCTGGCTCCTCCTCCTTTTTTTTTTTTTTTTAATCATACTTTAAGTTCTGGGTTACATGTGCAGAACGTGCAGTTTTATTACATAGGTATACACGTCCCCTGGTGGTTTGCTGCACCCATCAACCAGTCACCTGCATGAGGTATTTCTCCTAATGTTATCCCTCCCTTAGCTCCCCACCCACCGACAGACCCCTGTGTGTGATGTTCCCCTCCCTGTGTCCATGTGTTCTCATTGTTCAGCTCCCACGTATGAGTGAGAACATGCAGTGCTTGGTTTTCTGATCTTGTGATAGCTCCATTTTATCTAATTTATAAGTTATCAAATGTATGCGTGTGGGCTTGTCTATCGTATTTCTTCATTATCATATTTTATATCTAAGGGATTTATAATGATATACCCTGTTTCATTCCTGATATTGTTAACTTCTGATTATCTCTTTGTTTGTTTAGCAACCTTGCTAGTGGTTTGTAAACTGTATTTTTTTTTTTTTTCAGAGAAACAGATTTTTGGTTTATTAGTATACCCTATTGTATTTTTTTCTATTTTCAATTAAATTGACTTCTGCTTTTATTTTTGCTCTTTTCCTAGGTTCTTTAAGTGGAAGTTTAGATTATTGATTTGAAACTTTTTCAAATATATGCATCTAGTGCTATAAATTTCCCTTTCAGCACTGTTTAGTTGTGTCACACAAATTTTGGTATGATTTTAATTTCAGGCAGTGCCATGTATTTTTTTTTCTCTTGAGAGTTCCTCTTTGACCCATGGATTATTTTGAAGTGTGTTTGTAGCTTCCAAATGTTTGTAGATTTTTCTCTATGCTTTCTATTTTTTTATTCCTAATTTGATTTAGTTGGAGTTAGAGAATCCACTCTGTATGATTACAATTCTTTTTAATATGCAAGAATTTATTTTATGCCCCAGGACATCGTCTCTATTGTTATACACTCTATGGTTACTTGAAAAGAATGAGTGTTCCATTATTGTTGGATAGAGAGTTCTAAAAATGTTGATTAGATCTTGTTGGTAAATGGTGATGTTGATATCTATATCTTTGCTAGCTATTTTTGTCTATTTATCTATCACTGAGAGAGGGGTGTTGAAGTCCTCAGCTATAATTGTAGATTTATCTATTTATCCTTTCAGTCCTTTTGATTTTTGCATCACATATATTGCAGCATTTATGATTGTCATAAGGGAGGAGACCACCCCTCATATTGTCTTAGGCCCAATTTCTGCCTCCAAAGCAAAAAGAAGTAAAAACTAAAAAGCAGAAATGAAATCCACAAGCAGACAGCCCGGTGCCACACCCTGGGCCTGGTAGTTAAAGATCAACCCCTGACCTAATCGATTATGTTATCTATAGATTATAGACATTGTATAGAAAGGCACTGTGAAAATCCCTGTCCTGTTTTGTTCCAATCTAATTACCAGTGCATGTAGCCCTCAGTCACGTACCCGCTGCTCGCTCAATTGATCACGACCCTCTCAAGCAGACCCCCTTAGAGTTGTGAGCCCTTAAAAGGGACAGGAATTGTTCACTCGGGGAGCTCGGCTCTTGAAACAGGAGTCTTGCCGATGCTCCCGGACGAATAAACCGCTTGCTTCTTTAACTCGGTGTCTGAGGGGTTTTGTCTGTGACTTGTCCTGCTACAGTCATATATTCTTTGTGGATTGATCCTTTTTTCAGCATATAATGTCCCTCTCTGTCTCTAGTAATTGTTTTGAAATCTACTTTGGATGGAATTAACATAGGCACTTATGCATTCCTTAGATTAATGTTTGCATAATATGTTTTTTTCCATGCTTTTTCTTTCAACTCACCTATTTGATATTTGAAGTGAGTTTCTTGTACACAGTGTATAGTTGATTCATGATCTTTAAATCACCTGCCAATTTATCTTTTAATTGGTATACTTGAACTTATTCCATAAAACCTAGAAAGTAATAGATGATCAACAAATTCATATTGGATTCAATCGCATCCTTATTTGTGGCTTTCCACACACAGCTGTGCGCTGTGTGTGGTGCTTACCAAATATGGACTGATTAAATGTCTCAAACTGCTGACTTCAGGAAGATGGCAGATAAGAGGCAGGGCTGACATGCACCTCCCACTTGGATGAACAGAACAGTGTGTGGAGACTCACACTGAACTTGTGTTCCAAGAACCACCACAAAAAACATACCAGCAAAACCAAAAGAATTCACAGATCCTTTGAAAGAAACAGCACACTGCTGCAAACTCCACAACACAGACAAAAAACTGTTGAGTTCCCAAATTGTGAGAGGGAGAAAACCTGCCTCTAAACACCCATCCTTATTAGGGAATCTGAAAATCCGGATCATAGGAGAAGGACTTAATTTTGCCTAGAGTTGGAATAGATTTAGGTAGTCATGCAAACTATAAGTAGAAGCAGCAGTGAAGAGAGTCTTATATGCACTTTCACTCACCAGCTTGAACCCAGGAAAGCCATCCCTGACTATATCTCTCAGGGGACCTTCGGGAAAGCAGCCAATGGAATTAGGCAGGGGTTGCAGGGTGAAAGAAGCTTCCAACTGAATTTTGTGACAATTTCAAGTGGGCACGAATTTTCTTGAGCAGAATCTGGGGGATGAGCAGGAATTGCTGCAGATATGAGCAGCACAGTAGCTGGTGACATTGTGGGCAGATGGGGAGGGATGTAGCCTGAAAGTTCTGCTTGCTTTCTTAGTGGGGAAGCTTATGCCCTGGGGCAGGTCTAAGTTTCACACACAGGCTGCCTGGATCTAAACTCAATGCTTTTAGCAGGGAACTGTGGGAGTGAGACTGGCCTCGCCAACTGCGTGGGAGCTGGGTGAGGCTTTTCACTACCAGCTATCCCCACATCCCTTGTGAACTATACTGCACAGCAGAAGCAGCCATAATGCCCTCTGGAATATAACCCCATTGGCCTGAGAACTACTCCCCACTTCCCTACAGTGGCCATGTCAAGCCTCACCCAAGAGATTCTGAGCTTAGACCTTCCTAATCCTGCCCCAACATAATGCCATATCTCTACTTGCCCTGATAGCTGAACACAAAGGAAAAACTCTTTGGAGTTTTATGGCCCTGCCCATCGCCTGATAAATCAGAATACTTCCCCAGGCCAACACAAGGCAAGCTCAAATCCCGCTGGTAATACTGCAGCTGGTGCTCTCTTGAAAGCACCACCTCCTGACTGGAGGCGAAGCAACTCAGGTCACTACTGCGACTCTTGTCAGAATAACCCTGATCCCAGAAAGGGGAAGACAATACCTAATTCCATTTCCTGCAACATCCTGGCTAATCGGAGATAGTGAGCGTGTCCGCATGACAACTTCACTGCTAGTACAACCAAAATTACAGACAGCTGGCACACTAAAGCTGTCTACAACCCAGGATGCTCACAAAGTCTATATCACTCCCTTGCCACCTCCACCAGAGCAGGTGCTAGTGTCCATGGTTGGGAGACCTGAAGACTGATCACATCACAAGATACTTTGCAGACATTTCTCAGCACCAGCCCAGAGGCTGGTACCCCCACTAGGTGGCTAGACCAGAAGAGCAATAACAATCACTGCAATCCAGCTTCCAGGAAGACCCATCCCTAGGGGAAAAGAGAGAGCATGACATCAATGGATCATCCTACAATACAAAAGAATCTGAACAGCAGGACTTGAGTTCCAGGTCTTTCCACCGGTGGGTAGTTTCCTACAGCAGAGACACAATTGCAGTGCTGAGTGCAGTAGAGAAAGTGTACACCTATAACTCAAGAGGCAGGCAGCCTCTATGATCATGAAAAGCCTTAGAGAAGGGGTCCTTGTTTCCTTGAGTACTCCACTGCAGACACAGCTGAAGCTTACCCCCACTGGAACGCAGTGTGGAGGCACCTATAGACAGTCTTTCTGGAACCATCCAGGGTGATTGTAGCCCTATGGGAGAATCATACCCTAGATTCAGGCCTGCAAGACAGGCAGAGTCAAAATTTTTCTATACCTGCAACACATATATATATGTGTGTGTGTGTGCGCGTGCGTGTGTGTGTATGAAAAGAGGTGTCTGTTTGATCTAAATAGGTGAAACACTAGGATAGGAGTGAGGCTGTGAGGTGAATAGCTTTCCTACTGACCTGACAGAGGAGCTAAACTAGCTAAAGTAGCTCCCACTCTTCATCCTGATAAAACTTCACTACATGTAATTAAGAGTTCCCCTAGTTGCTCTCATCAAAGCTGAGACCTTGGTCCATTATTGGGTATTGCATCTACTAACCCACCTTAGCCACAACCAGTGCCTAATCAGAGATACTTTCCCTATTGACCTGACGTCTGAATTATAAACTGAGTAAATGAAACATTTGGAAAAAAATTAATAAATAAGTAAGTTGTACACCACGAGAAAATGAGATAAACTTCAAGAGATCCCTGACATTCCAAATCCATAGGAGACAGTGAACTCACCCACACACCAAAACTATAACTGCTACAATCAGCTTTGGGGAAAGTGAGTGCACAAAGACTCTCTATAACCAAGAATCTCATAAAGAATCTTCACCCCTACAAGCACCAAATAAAAATTAGGCAAAAATAAACATTAAAGTCTGATCTTTATGAGGGAAAAAAAGAAATTCAAATTAAAAATACCACAGAACAATCAAAAATGAATTCAATAACAATTTTAGGAAATAGTCCGCCCAAATGAGAAGAAAACAGAAAAGTAATTCTAGTAACATGAAAAAAACAGGGTTCTATAATACCCCCAAAAGATCACATTGGCTCCCCAGCAATGGATCCAAATCACAAAGAAATCTCTGAATTGGCAGATAAAGAATTTAGGTTTATTATTAAGCTACTCAAGGAGATGCCACAGAAAGCTGAAAACCAACGTAGAGAAATGGAAATACAGAATATAGATGAAAAATTTTCTACATATATAGATATCATTAAAAAAATCACAGCTTCTGGAAATGAAAGACACACATAGGGAAATACAAACTGCACTGGGAAGTTTTAACAATGGATGAGAACAAGTAGAGGAAAGAACTTCAGAGCTCAAAGATGAGGCTTTCAAATTAACCCAATCAGACAAAGAGAAAAAAAGAAAGAATTTAAAAAATAAAGTCCCACCAGAAATTTGTGATTATCTTTTTTTTTTTTTTTTTTTTTTTTTGAGATGAAGTTTCACTCTTGTTTTCCAGGCTGGAGTGCAGTGGCACAATCTTGGCTCACTGCAACCTCTGCCTCCCGGATTCAAGCAATTCTCCTGACTTAGCCTCCTGAGTAGCTGCAATTACAGGCACCTGCCACCATGCACAGCACATTTGTTTTTGTATTTTTAGTAGAGATGGGGTTTCACCATGTTGGCTAGGCTGGTCTCAAACTCCTAACCTCAGGTGATATGCCTGCTTTGGCCTCCCAAAGTGCTAGGAATATAGGCATGGGCCACCACATCCTGCCTGTGATTATCTTAAATGGCCAAACCTAAGAATAATTGGTGTTCCTGAGGAAGAAGAGAAATCTTAATGTTTGAAAAACTTATTTGAGGAAACGATTGAGGAAAGCATCCCTGGCCCTGCTAGAGATCTACACATCCAAATACGAGAAGCTCAAATAATTCCTAAGAAATTAATCACAGAAAGATCTAGTGTATTGCTCCATTTTTCATCTACCTTAAAGAACTGCCTGAGACTGGGTAATTTATAAAGGAAAGAGGTTTAATTGATGTGCAGCATGGCTGAGGCAGCCTTGGGAAACTTACAATCATGGTGGAATGTGAGGGGGAAGCAAGGCACTTTCTTCACAAGGTGGGAGGAAGGAGAAGTGCCAAGTGAAGGGGGAAGAGGCCCTTATAAAACCATCAGATCTCCTGAGAACTCACTCACTATCATGAGAACAGCCTTGGGAAAACCACCCCCATGATCCAACTGCCCTCCACTTAGTCTGTCTCTTGACATGTGGGGATTATGGGAATTATAATCCAAGATGAGATTTTGATGGTGATACAAAGCCTAACTATATCACCTCGGCACATAGTCATAAGGCTATCTAAAGTCAGGACAAAGGAGAGAATCTTAAGAGCTGTGAGACTAAAGCATCAGGTTAATTTATACAGAAAAATCTATCAGATTAACAGTTGATTTCTGAAAGGAAACCTTAGAAGCCAGAGATATTAGGGTTCTATCTTTATCCTCCTTAAACAAAACAATTGTCAGCCAAGATTATTGTATCCAGCAGTACTAAGCTTCATAAATGAAGATGAAATAAAGTCTTTCAGACAAACAAATGCTGAGAGAATTTGCTACTACTAAACCAGCACTACAAGAAATGGCTAAAGGAATTCTAAACCTTAAAAAATAAAATCTTGAAATACACCCAAATAGAACCTCCTTGAATTAGTCCATTTTCACACTGTTGATAAAGACATATCCAAGACTGGGCAATTTACAAAAGAAAGAGGTTGATTGGATTTACAGTCCCACGTGGCTGGGGAAGCCCCACAATCATGATGGAAGGTGAAAGGCATGTTTCAGTGGCAGCAGAGAAGGGAAGATAGCTTGTGCAGGGAATCTCCCCTTCTTAAAACCATCAGATCTCATGAGACTTATTCACTATCATAAGAACAGCAAAGGAAAGACTTACCCCCATGATTCAATTACCTTCCAATAGGTCCCTCCCACAACATGTAGGAATTCAAGATGAGAGCTGGGTGGGGACAGAGTCAAACCATATTATTCTGCCTCTGGCCCCTCCAAAATCTAATATCCTTACATTTCAAAACCTATCATGCCTTCTCAACAATCTTGCAAAGTCTTAACTCATAATAGCATTAACCCAAAAGTCCACAGTCCAAAGTCTCAGCTGAGATGACACAAGTCTCTTCCACCTATGAGCCTGGAAAATCAAAAGCAATTTAGTTACTTCGTAGATACAATGGGGGTACCGGCATTGAGTAATAGAGCCATTCCAAATGGGAGAAATTGGCCAAAATGAAGCAGCTACAGGCCCTATGCAAGTCCAAAATCCAGCAAGGCAATCAAATCTTAAAGCTCCAAAATGGTCTCCTTTGACTCCATATCTCATATTCAGGTCACACAGATGCAAGAGGTGGGTTCCCATGGACTTGGGGCTCCACCCCTGTGGCTTTGCAGGTTATAGCCTCCCACCTGCTCATTTCACCAGCTGGCATTGAGTGTCTGTGGCTTTGCCAGACACAGTGCAAACCGTTGGTGGATCTACCATTCTGGGATCTGGAGGATGGTGGCCCTCTTCTCACAGATCTACTAGGTGGTACCCTAGCAGGGACTCTGTGTGGGGCCTTCCACCCCACATTTCTCTTATGCACTGCCCTAGCAGAGGTTCTCTATGAGGAACCCACCCCTGCAACAAACTTCTGCTTGGGCATTCATGCATTTCCATACACCTACTAAAATCTAGGTGGAGGATCTCAAACTTCAGTTCTTGACTTCTGTGCACTCTCAGGCTCAACACCACATGAAAGCTGAAAGGGCATGGGGCTTCCACCCTCTGAAGCAACAGTCTGAGTTGTACCTCGGCCCCTTTTGTCCCAGCTGGAGTGGCTGGGATGCAGGGCACCAAGTTCCTAGACAGCACACAGCAGAGGGACCCTGAGCCCAGCCCACAGAACCATTTTTTCCTCCTAAACCTCTGAGGCTGTGATAGGAGGGGCTGCTGTGAAGACCTCTGATATGCCCTGCAGACATTTTCCCCATTGTCATGGGGATGAATACTTAGCTCCTCATTACATATGCAAATTTCTGCAACTGTCTTGACTTTCTCCTAAGAAAATGGAATTTTCTTTTTTTATCACATTGTCAAGATGCAAATTTTATGAACTTTTGTGCTCTCTTTCCCTTATAAAACTGAATGCCTTTAGCAGCACCCAAAACACTTCTTGAATGCTTTGCTGCTTAGAAATTCATCCCACCGGATACCCTAAATCATCTCTCAGTTCAAAGTTTCACAAATCTCTAGGGCAGGAATAAAATTCTGCCAATGTCTTTGCTAAAACCTAACAAGAATCACCCTTGCTCCAGTTCCCAACAAGTTTCTCATCTCCGACTGAGACCATCTCAGTCTGGTTTTCATTGTCCATATCATTATCATCAAAGCCTTTCAACAAGTCCTTAGGGAGTTCCAAACTTTCCACATATTCCCATCTTTTTGTCAGCCCTCGAAAACATTTCAACCTCTGCCTGTTACCCAGTTTCAAAGTCACTTCCACATTTTCAGGTATCTTTCCATCAGCAACCCACTCTTCTGGAACTAATTTACTGCATTAACCCATTTTCATGTTGCTGAAAAAGACATACCTGAGACTGAGCAATTTACAAAGAATGAGGTTTATTGGACTTACATTTCCACGTGGCTGGGAGGCCTCCCAATCATGGTGGAAGGTGAAAGGCACATCTCACATGGCAGCAGACAAGAGAAGAGGGCTTGTGTGAGGAAGCTCCCATTTTTAAAACCATCAGATCTCATGAAAATCATTCACTATCATGAAAACTGCACAGGAAAGACTGACCCCCAGAATTTAAACACCTCCCACTAGGTTCTTACTCCCACAGCATGTGGGAATTGTGAGAGTTACAATTCAAGGTGAGATTTAGATGGGGACATAGCCAAACCATATCACCCCTTAAAGCATGACTCTCACAGGGCCTAGATAATAATTACACAATTAAAAACTCCCCAGGATATTTAGGCAACAACAAACATGATGAATAGAACAGTACCTCATGTCTCAATACTATTTTGAATGTAAATGCACTAAATTCTTATACAGAATGGCAGAATAGATAAAAATCCACTAACCAAGTATTTGATGTCTTCAAGAGACTCAGAACTAACACATGAAGACTCACATAAACTTAAGGTAAAGAAATGGAAAAAGATGTTTTATGGAAATGCTAGCCAAAAGGGAGCAGGAGTAGCTACTCTTATATCAGACAAAACAGACTTTAAGCAACAACAGTAACGAAAGACCAAGGGGGATATTATACAGTGATAGAAGGATTTGTTCAACAAGAAAATATCACAATACTAAATATATATTCACCTAACACTGGAGTTCCCAAATTCATAAAACAATTACTACTAGAACTAGGAAATGGGATTGACAGCAACACAATAATAGTGTGGGCACTTCAATGCCTCCACTAATAGCACTAGACAGGTCATCATGGCAGAAAGTCAACAAAGAAACAATAGACATAAACTATGCCCTAGAACAAATGAACTTAACATATATTTACAGAACATTCTACATAACAACAGCAGACTATGTATTATTTTCAGAAACACGTGGGGTATTCTCCAGAATACACCACATGATAAGTGGTGTATTCTTAATAAATTTATTAAGACTTAAAAAAGTCTTAATAAATTTAAGAAGTTTAGAATTATATCAAGTATCTTCTTCAACCAAAGTGGAATAAAACTGAAAATTAACTCCAAAAGGAACCCTCGAAACTATATAAACACATGGAAATTAAATAATCTGCTTCTGAATGATCTCTGGGTCAACAATAAAATCAAGAGGGCAATTAAAAAATTCATTGAATGGAATGATAATGGTCACACAACTTATCAAAACCTCTGGGACATGGCAAAAGTAGTGCTAAGAGGAAAGTTCATAGCATTAAATGCCTACATCAAGAAGTGTGAAAGAACACAAATAGACAATCTAATGTCACATGTCAAGGAACTAGAGAAACAAGAACAAACCAAACCAAAACCCAGCAGGATAAAATATATAACAAAAATCAGGGTAGAACTAAATTGAATTGAAACAAAAAATACACAAAGGATAAATGTAACAGAAAGTGGTTTTTTTTTTTTTTTTGAAAAGACAAAATAATTGATAGACCATTAGTGAAATGAAATTAATACCAAAAAAAGAAGGGAGAAAATCCAAATAAGCTCTATGAGACTTGAAACAGGAGACATTACAACCAATATCACAGAAATACAAAGGATAACTCAAGGTTACTATGAACAGCATTATGTGCACAAACTAGAAAATCTAAGGGAGATGGACAAATTCCTGGAAACATACAACGCTTCTAGATTAAATCACATAAAAAATGGAAACTCTGAATAGACTAATAACAAGTAGGAAGATTAAAACAGTAATTAATAAAATTACCAATAACAAAAGTCCAGGAACAGAAGGATTCACAGCTGAATTCTATCAGACATTCAAAAAAGAATTGGTACATTTCCTACTGAAATTATTCCAAAAGATAGAGAAAGAGGAAATTCTCCCTAAATCATTCTGTGAAGCTAGTAGCACTCTAATACCAAAACTAAGAAAGGACATAACAAAAAAGAAAACTACAGACCAATATCCCCAATGAACATACATGAAAAAATCCTCAATGAAATACTGACTGACCAAATCCAACAGCATCTCAAAAAAATAATACATCACGATCAAATGGGTTTCATACCAGTGATGCAGGGATGTTTTAACATATGCAAGTCAATAAATGTGACACATCACATTAATTAAAACCAAAATCATATGATCATCTCAATAGACACAGAAAAAAAAAACATTAGACAAATCCAGCATCCCTTTGTGATAAAACCCTCAGCAAAATTGGCACAGAAGGGACATACTTCAAAGTAATAAAAGCCATCTCTGACAAACCCACAGCCAACATCATACTGAATGGGAAAAAGTTGAAGGCATTCCCTCTGAGAACTGGAACAAGCCGTGGATGCCTACTTTCACCACTTTTATTTGACATAGTACTGGATGCCCTAGCCAGAAAAATCAGACAAGAGAAAGAAATAAAGGGCATCTAAATCAGAAAAGAGAAAAGTCAATCTGTCAGTGGTTGGTGATGATATGATCGTATGTGTAGAAAAATCTAAACACTCATCCAAAAAGCTCCTAGATTTGTTAAAAAATTCAGTGAAGTTTCAGGATACAAAATTGATATACATAAAGCAGTAGCATTGCTGTATACCAACAACTACCAAGCTGAGACTCAAATCAAGAACTCAACCCCTTTTACTTACAACAGCGACAAAAATAATTTAATACTTGGGAATATACCTAACCAAGGAGGTGAAAGATCTCTGCAAGGAAAACTGGAAAACTACAAAACATGGCTGAAAGAAATCATAGACAACAGAAACAAATGGAAACACTTACAATGCTCATGAATGGGTAGAACCAATATTGTGAAAATGACCACAATGCCAAATCCATCAATAAATTCAATTCAATTCCCATCAAAATACCATCATCATTCTTCACAGAACTAGAAAAAAAAAATGTTAAAATTCAAAGAGCTCACATAGTCAAACCGATACTAAGCAAAGAGAACAAATCTGGAGGCATCACATTACCTGACTCCAAACTACACTAAAAGGCTACAATAGTTACCAAAATATTATGGCAGTGGTATAGAAATAGGCACACAGACTAATGGAAAAGTAGAAATAACCCACAAAGAAAGCCAAATACTTACAGCCAACTATCTTTGATAAAGCATACAAAAAACATAAAGTAAGAAAAGGACACCTTATTCAACAAATGGTGCTGAGATAATTGGCAAACAACATGTGGAAGAATGAAACTGGATCCTCATCTCTTGCCTTATACAAAAATCAACTCATGATGGATCAAAGACTTAACTCTAAGACATGAAACCATAAAAATTCTAGAACATCAAAAAACTTTTCCATTCATTGGCTTAGGCAAGGAATTCATGGCCAAGAACCCAAAAACAAATGCAACAAAAACAGAATTTGGCAAATGAGACCTACTTAAACTAAAGAGCTTCTGCACAGCACGGGGGGGGGGGGGGGAGAGAGAGAGAGAGAGAGAGAGAGAATGGAAACTATCAACATAGTAAACAGACAACCTGCCGAGTGGGAGAAAATATTTGCAAACTATGCATGTGGCAAAGGACTCATGTCCAGAATATATAGGGAACTCAAACAAAGTAGCAAAAAAGCCCAAATAATCTCATCAAAAAGTGGGCAAAGGACAAGAATAACCAATTATCAAAAGAAGATATACAAATAGCTAATAAACATGAAAAAAATGCTTAATTTCACTAATTATCAGAGAAATGCAAATTAAAACCACAATGAGATACCACCTCACTCCTGCAAGAATAACAATAAGTAAAAAAATTAAAAAATAAAAATATATGTTGATTGATGTAGATGCACTGGTTGGAATGTAAACTAGTACAACCACTATGGAAAACCGTATGGGATTCCTTAAAGAACTAAAAGTAGAACTACCATTTAATCCAGCAATCCCACTACTGAGTATCTACGCAAAGGAAAATAAATCATTATATGAAAAAGACACTTTCACACACGTGTTTATAGCAGCACAATTCACAATTGTGAAAATATGAAATCAACCTAAATGTCTATCAACCAATGAGTGGATAAAGAAAATGTGGCATTTATACACTATAGTATACTACTGAGCTATAAAAAGGAATGAAATAATTGCATTAGCAGCAACTTGGATGAAGCTGGAGACTATTATTCTAAGTGAAGTAACTCAGGAATGAAAAACCAAATATTGTATATTCTTACTTATGCATGGAAGCTAAGCTATGAGAACACAAAGGCATAAGAATAACATAATGGACTCTGGGGACTTGGGGGACAAGGTGGGAGGTGGGTGAGGAATGAAATACTACACATTTGGTAGAGTGTACACTGCTTGAGTGAGGAGTGTACCAAAATCTCAGATATCACCACTAAAGAACTTATCTACATAACCAAAAACCACCTGTTTCCCAAAAATTATTGAAATAGAATAAAACAAAAAGTCTCAAACCATTATTTCATCTTCATGGTGTGGATTTTCTACCCGCCTCCATTTTTACTCCATCTATCTTCCAAATTATATAATTTTATAGTGTCACAAATTATTCACTTATAAGGTGTCTGTGGCAAAAATGAATACCTATAAGTAGAAAGAATAAAGCCTGCAAAATTAGAAATTTGATTCTACTCTTAATATTTCAAAAATGTAATCTTAACAATTTAATAAAAGTCTTTCATAGTATGTTTGTTTTTCTGTCTTCAATATTTTTAGTATTATGCCTTTACAATGATAATAGTATTTCTGCATACTAAAGTTTGTGAAGCAACGTGGTGTAACTGATACAATAGTTTTACTCTGTTAAGATGTCTGAACCTCAAGCTGTCCTTTAACAATTCATTTTGAGCCAAATATCTCAAGCACTGTATTTTTGATATTACATTCCCTTATTGTTCATTACCTGGCTTTTGTTGAATAGTTAAAAGCCTAACCATGTTCATTCTATACTAATATTTGAATACCATTTGAAAGTTTTTCTACTTGTAAAATAGAGTAAGGCTTTCATTGCATGGCAGCATCCCAAAATTTGTTTTGAGGTGCTAACTTGACAAAACTTTGGGTGCACTACAGGATTTTCCATTATTTAACTTCAGGGAAGTTAAATAATTTTCCATTATTTAACTTCTCTTGGGGGTTAGTAATTTCTTTTGGCCAAAAATACACTAAACTTTTGATTAGTAGCAAGCAGATGAGCCATGTTACAGACGATGCATTACAAAGAAGGCTTGTTTTGGTTTACGTATTTATATCCCTGTCGATCCCGCTTGAATATCAAACACTCAACATTTTTCTCAGTTTTTTTTTTCCCTTAAAAGTTATTTTGTATGATAATAAGTTTAGATCAACATAAAATACTTTTTTCCAATCTAGCATTTGATTCAGTGAGTTTTATTCACAACATTTTATTATATAACCATCTAGAGTCTATCATTAAATTGTATTATGCTTATTTTATCTACCACTTAATCCTCTTCGGAGTGATTTTGAGTGGGAAAAGTTAGAAAAAGTAAAGGAGTACTTATGTTAAGGTGTTTAAGTTTATCTGAAAACAGGCAACATTAAAACTAATGGTTGTTGGTAGTGACAATTAGATCTTTGCTCTATATTTTTCAGAGATATAATTAAGAAGCTCCTTGCATTTTGCCCCTTCTTGTGACTAAAAGAAAAAATAGCTTCACCATTCAAAAAAAGTGTCTGCTTTTTGTTTGAATACTTAGGATAAGTTAATACCTGTATGATCTATATCTAATCTATCTGTTATCTATCTATCATCTATCTATCTATCATCTATCTATATCTATCTATCTATAAATCACAGAACTTGCTTATTAAAAAAAGCATATATGATCACTCTAACTTAAATATGAGAAAATGGAAATCTGAGACATAAGTAGGTTTTCTAACATCACATACCCAATAAGTGGTAGAGTTTGATTCAGGCCATATCCGTGTGGCTTGATAGTCTATGCCTTTCTATTATGTCAAATCTACTGCTTAGCCAGTGTTGAAAGTACTCTGACAGTGGCCTAATGGTATCAAAAATATAAAGAGCTAAATATAATTTACAAAATAGCATAAACACATGGAGAAATACTTTAGTTTTCAATCCGTAACTTTTTGTGATTTGAAAAACAGAGACAATGATCCTCAAAAAGACTTGTTGTCAAATTCCTTTCTGCTAATGCCGTCTAATTTGCTTTCAGAGGTTTAGCAGACCTCTCGAGCCCAAAATCATAGATCTTGTTGGCGGACTGGAGTAGTCTGAAGCAAAATTGTAGAGACTAGAGGCAGAAATGCTAGGAGCATGTGAAAATTCTAGGGAGGATAGATTTTCTTCCCAGCAGAGGAGTTAAAAAAATTTGTTATAGGGAGATATTTTGAGGACAGAGATCAGAGATAAAATAAGATGTTGGGAGCTGCAAATATCAAGAAGTTTCAAGAATTTGGCAGAACAGTTTTCAACTGGATCATAGAAGAACCAATTCTTCTGGAAATTCAGCGGATTCTCACGTGATTTGGGTTATCTGACATGAACCTAGAAGTGACACGCTTGGGCGGATAATAGTTTTAATTATTCTCCATTAGTTTAAATATTTATTCAGGGTCTATAAACAAATAAGTTTCAGTATATCTATACATCATACATATCTAAGGTAAATATGTTCTGCATATGTTGGAAAATATATTTTTAACTTTTATAAAAAAATATTAATCTGTCTCTCCAAAGAACTTTGAGCTTCAAGAGCAGTAAAGACTGCAATGAAATCAACTATGATTTAAACTAGGAATAAAATATTTTTATTTTATAATACTTTATGTTATGCTTAGTACTATTCTAAAATACAATATCAAATAATATTTAATCATTTTTTACATAAATATTTCATTAACTGCAGCTAAATGATAAAGTAAGATTACAAATATTTTATACATGAAAGGATTATTTATCTTCTAAATAAGATAAGAGGTCAAATTATATTGTATGAAGAAATATAACAATAGGAAATCTCATTTATCAGGCATTTTCCAAAATATACATTAGATAAAATCCTATATAGATCAGGCACAATAAAGTGACAATACACACAAAATATCAAAATAAACAGCAGAATATTACAGATGATTCCAGATTATTGTATTAGCATTTCACATGGAATTTCCTTTTGGAAAGTTACTATCAGCAAGATTCCAGGGGCATTTCTGAGAGATTTAGAATGGCTTAGTAGTGGAGTGTTTGTTCCACTTCTTTCTGAATGATAGTCTTTTGTTCACATTTTCCCCTTCATTCACTTTAAAAACTCATTTCTATGAATAGCTAATTCATACCATCAATTTGATTAGGAAACATTACTATATTATAAAATTAAAATGATTTATTTGAAAAATTATGTAACACCATCAGAGAAATAAGCAGAAAATGTAAAGATGATAGAACAGATAACATGGAAGAGAAAAAGAAAATATTAGATGTTTTATTAGAGGAAGGGCAAAGGCATGGTACTGGAAGCCTTATAGTAAATAGGTAAATGTCATTGATTTTTTTTTTTTTGCACAAAATGGTTAAATAAAAACTGTTCATTAGCTATAAAATTGTGTATATACTTTCCAAAGAAAATGTAAATATGTATGAGCAGAAAAGATTAAGATGTGACTTACTAGATTTTTGCCACTGTTTTTATTTTTATGTTTAAACAAGATGCAGTGAAAAAATCACTTGCTTCCATCACTAGAGATGACCAGAAAGTTTAGTAGTAAAGCATTTTGATACATAGAAAAGGTTAGAAAACAAACATTTTCGCCATTGGGTTACCCTCTCTATGTCTTAAAAAAGATCACTGTATAAACAATGAGACACGTATTCTTTATTTATTTATGTTTTTACAATCTGGAATGATGAATGGCAAATAAATGCTTGTTAAATGTTGAGTGAATGAATGAAGTGTGAAAGAAAGCAGGGTAGGTTTAAATTATTGAGAAGATTCACTTTGTGTGTAACTTCCTTGTTGGTCATCCTGTTGTATATTTGGTGGTAACTGGTCAGAGACTCAAAGGAACATGAAATTTAATTCATGTAGAGCTTAAAAAATAGAAGAAAGAGTATTGAATGAGGAATAGGTACATAGATTTTAGTCCTCACTCTGCAACTGTAATCTTGACCAAACCATTTCACCCTCCTCAGTCTTCTGATTTATAAAAGTCAAGAAAAGTGATAAAATATGTATTGCTTCTTCTAGGTTATCATTTTCAGGATGCCCTAGTTATTGTTATCACATTCTTGTAAATATTACATCATGATATATGTAAACATTTAAAGCACAGTTTATAATAAAAATATTTTTTATCTTTTTTTTTTTTTTTTTTTTTTTTTTTTTTTTTTTTTTTTTTTTTTTTTTTTTTTTTACTTTTCTTTCCTGTCAAGTCATCCTTATCACTATGACAAAATTCTTACATTGACTTTAGGGTGCTTTATAAATTATGAAATCCTGGCAAAATATATGGCATTACTATGAGCCACATTGATTTTCTCATGTCAAGGGACTGAATTTTTCTCACTGTTACTACTTAAATTTTCCATGATGGATAAAGTTATATACATTTGTGAATCAAGAAAAACAAATAGGGGACATTAACTTATCTTTTCCTCTAGAATTTAAACAATAGAAAGAATGCAGAAAGCAAGATAGAAATATCTATGGGTTAATCTTTAAATAATTTGAAACACATTGTACATAAATATATATTCATTCTAAGACACAGTAATGAAACTAACACTGATGTATCCACCACTTACATTAAGAAATAGAATATCACCAGTTCTTGAGAGGCCCTCAATGTGCCCCTCCCTAATCACTTTCCCTCACCCCTAAAGAGGTAACTACAATCCTAAATTTTCCCTAATCACTTTCTTCTTCTTCTTCTTCTTCTTCTTCTTCTTCTTCTTCTTCTTCTTCTTCTTCTTCTTCTTCTTCTTCTTCTTCTTCTTCTTCTTCTTCTTCTTCTTCTTCTTTCTTCTTCTTCTTTCTTCTTCTTCTTCTTCTTCTTCTTCTTCTTCTTCTTCTTCTTCTTCTTCTTCTTCTTCTTCTTCTTCTTCTTCTTCTTCTTCTTCTTCTTCTTCTTCTTCTTCTTCTTCTTCTTCTTCTTCTTCTTCTTCTTCTTCTTCTTCTTCTTCTTCTTCTTCTTCTTCTAAGTTCTAGGGTACATGTGCATAACGTGCAGGTTTGTTATATATGTATACTTGTGACATGTTAGTTTTGTCTTATTTTATATGTACTCCTAAATAATATTTTATAGTTTTACTTTTATTTTGAAATACAGTTAACATATGGCAAAATAAATCTTAAGTGTAAAATTTGATAAGATTTAAAAGCAGACTGGGCACAGTGGCTCACACCTGTAGTTCCAGGACTTTGAGAGGCATTGTTGGGAGAATTACTTCAGACCAGGAGTTCGAGACCAGCCTAGGCAACAAAGTGAGACTCCATCTCTGCAAAAACTTAAAAATTAGGGAGGGTGTGGTGGCCTGCACCTGGTGTCCCAGCTACTTGTGAGACAGGTGGGAAGATCTCTTCAGCCCAGGAGTTCGAGGCTGCAATGAGCTCTGATGATGCCACAGAACTCTGCCTGGGTATTAAAGCAAGACTTTGTCTCAAAAACACAAAAAAGAACATATATATATATGTAACCCCTACCCAAAAAGATGTAGAGCATTTCAATCAACCCAGAAAATCCCCACATACCCCTTTTCACTCAGTAACCCCACCACCGATTCTGAGACAAACATTATTTTCTGATCTTTTATCATGAATTAATTTCATATTCAATTCACTTGTTCATATGAATTGAATTATATGGTACATATTATTTTGAGAATGAATTTCACATAGCATCATGTTTATCATATATATGTTCAAAAACTTAAAAATGGTCATAATGAGTAAACAAACCTGGGAAATCTAGCAGAGAAATGAAACTCCATATAAACCTAAAAAGGGTTCTAAAATTTTAAAGCACAATATATGATACGAAAAGTTTACTAGTGAAGTGGAATTAATCTACTTCTGTTGAGCACTTAAAATTCAGCAAGTGCTGTAGCTGACCAAAGACATAGATTCTTTCCCTATGAGTTATTTATATAGCTATGGAAACAAATCAAATTCTGAAAAAGACTATAATAAAAATTATGGAAGAATTCAAGGAAACAGTGGTAGGGATCTGACTATCCTTTGACTAACTGCAATGCATTAATAACATATTGGTTCTAATTTTTCAGGGGATAATAAATTGACTTTAGGCTGTGGTAATAAGAGAAAACTTCATGGAAGAATTCAATGTGGAGCTAAATATTATATCATATATAAAGTTTACATAAGTAGAGAGGAGAGTTAGGAAATTCTCTCCAAAAGTGAAGAGTGGAAAAATTTAAAGTTATAAGAGCATTAAGCAAAACAGACTCTTAAAGTATCTCCTCAAGATAAGTCAATTCATCTGAATACTAAAATGATTCCAACTTCTTTCCTCGTATCTTTACATAAATCCTTCTAAATTACTGCTGTAGAGAAATCACAAAAATTAAAACGAAAACTGCAGCTTTGAATAAATGACATCTAGTTTTGAAAATCTAAATTTTGAATATTAATTTAGAAATAAGGGAAAGATAAGTTAACTTGTAAATAAATGGGCCTTCTTTAAATGTTTTTCTTTAAATACATCACCAGGAAGTTATTAGTAGACACTTGCATTAAGTGGATGATGCACAAGTGAATGAAAAGTGAATAATTGTAGTGGCACAGGAAGACCAAGAAGATATTTGACACTAAGTATCATTGAGAAGTGAAGTGGGAAGTTACAGTAACGCAGGACGGTGTATTATTTACCAAAGCATCTTGTGAGAGAGGAGGAAAAAGAGCAAATGACATGGAATTAGTAGACTGAATTTAATTCCCAGTTTAATAACTTATAAACTGTAATCTCAGCTAAATGTTTGTTTACTTCTTCACTTTATTTTAGCTTCTAAAGTTTTCTCACAGAGTTGGCATGGTGAACTAACTTAATGGTGACTCATGCAAAATTTCATAAGTTTTGTACTTAGCGGATTTGACTAGAACTCAGATCATGAATATGAAATGATCTGTAGATGATATGAAGGTATCTGTAGAATTTTGCTGAAGAATTTTTAATTTGGAAGGAGTGCAAACCATAGGCTCTGGTGAAGAAAAGAGGATTCAGTGACATATTTTAGGGTTTGTTTATTTTTGGTTAGTTGTGAAGTTTATCTCCTACGTACAGGAATCCAACATTACGTCTGAAAATTTGTGATTAGTATGTTCTAAGAGAAAGAAGACTTAGAAGGATGATTTGGGGAGAACATTTTTCTGAATGTTCTGATGCCCATAATCATTGCCAATCAGTAATAAAATTCATGTATCTTGATTTTAATGAAAGTACATATATACAACTTTTAATAAAGGTATTTATCATAAGTAATTCACAGTTTCGTGCTCAGATGTATATCAAAGAATACTCTGGGAATCTAATAGAAATATCAAATGTCTTTACTGGATATTATAAATATTACACATGTATATATTATATATACCTTTATATATGTTTTTATATATATATACACACACATACAATTTTCATGTAATTTCAGTCTTCACAAAACCCTGAGAACTCTCTCAATGAGGAGCTTGAAAGATTCATGATGAAGGATTCCTGTTATAGGTCATGGTGGTGGTTGTATCTTTCCATGAAGTAAAAGTACTTGTTATATTATTCTAGCACAACAGAAGTATAAATATTTACATCAATACTTTTGAGTTGCAGATATATGGCACACACATTTCCCTCCACACACAAAAATGTAATATCAAATATCTTCGTAAGACTATCGTATTTCAAACTACATTGGAGTAAAAAAAAAAAAAAATTTCGGCGGTTTAGAGATTCAGTGATTAGAGAATAGAGCAAGACAGGCATAGAAAAAGCTAAACTTAGAATTCTAGCACAATGATATGGTTTATTGCAGCCCCAAGTCAGAAATGAAAGAATGTGTGAGTGAATAAATGGGTGAGTGAATGAAATGAAATGTGTCTTCAGAGCCAGCCAATGAAAACAGCGATGGTAGTGAAGGGGGCAAAGTGGCTGCTGACTTTTTTCTTTTCCTTTTTTTTTTTTTAATGTCCAGGCAGCTATGAACACAGAGACAAAATCAGTGACATAAGAATTAGCCATCTTTTAGCTTCTAATATTAACTGAAAATATCTGTGTCTTTAGATCTTTTGCAGCTGAGGACACTTTATTATTATTATTTTCTAATAAAACATAACTTCTCAACAAACCAACTCCCACACTCCATTCCACCTTCCCCCAGTGTTACCTTTCTAATCAGACTCAACCACTGAAGGATTTAAAACTTGGCCAGTCAAAAGGGGAAAAAGTCTCTCTTCTGTGAAACTGTGTCTGTAAAGCCTGGCTTTCGCCCAAGCCACAGGAACTTTAAACAGTCTGCTAGCTCTGCCGGCACAGACAGGTTCAAGCACAGAGTGGGATGAAAGCTGCTACCAGGCTTTTAATCTTGCAGGTTGCAGAAACCCTTGATGTTTTATGTCTTATTCTCTCAAAAATGGTTTATAAATTTATGACAGCAAAGTAAAAACATTGTTAAAATTTATTTGTTATGTTATATCAAAAGAGGGAAAAGTGGAAGAAAAATAGATAAATTATTCTGAATATGAGTATTTATTTAGATTCAGAAAACGATTCAGATTGTCAGAAAGATTTGTATTCACAACCTTGGTTTTACATTTAATTCAACTCCGCCATTTTTCAAAAATAACCTTTATTTTCATTTTGACAGCATAAAATAAAGGAGAGCAGCTCTGAACCCTCGCTTTGACAGTCAATGCCTATGTGACTTGGGAGAGTTTCTACTTCAGTATCTTAGCTTATGAAACAGGAAAATTATTACATATGTAGACTACATACGTAAATGAGTATGTTAATGTGTGAAAGAAGTACCAAGAACACACAAAACTTCAATAGTTAGTCAATTTTGTTAGTATTAATAGCACTACATCATTTTATTTCACTTTTACACATACTGGTAATTGGATACTTTACCTTTTAAAATGTTGAAATGAATGTGGAACATATAAGTCATATTAGAACTTACAGTCAATAGATAGGTTTGGAAAGTATCGATATACATTTGCCACTCTGTTGAGATTTCTGGCTCAAACATTAAACCAACTAAACTACACCTAAAAATGTCCTCATCATTTTGGGGGTTAGCATATATAGACAATAGATATCCATTGTCTAGGTGTTACACTTAAAGAGTAAATAAAGATTTTTTTTTTAATCTGGTAGTGTTACACAAGCTATAGGGGGTGGGAGGGACCCCCAGTGTGACATTTGAAACCATGATTCATTCCAATAAACAAAGTATATGATCCTTTAAGAAAGCTTTCTTCATGCATTCTTTCAAAACTCTTTTTCTCAAAAAATAATTTCATTTTTCTTAAATGTATACTACTCATCATGCATTTTTTTTCCTCAATTTATCTCATCTTATTATTGGAACAAAAAAAAAGAAATCAAATTACCTCCAAATTTTACTGATGTCTATTACACATTTTTTGTCCTGATTCAACCCTGATATGTTGACCCATAAGCTATGTGAAGGACTTACCCTACTTTTTTAAAATTCTAAGAATCTAAAGAATGAAATAAATTACAAAAATTATATTTAACTGCACATGAAATTATACAGAAGTAAAGGCTTTTTAGGAGTGATACCACTATAAACAATCCTTATATACTTTTTGAAGTGAAAAATTAGGTGACTTCACTCATACTTAACATTTGAATATGAATGGATTGAATTGCTTCAAATATAAGTGTGGAAAACACCTTGTCAGCAAAAAGTTTATAGAAATAAAGGTAGGTAGGATAGAGTTAAGAGACGATTTGTAAATTGTCCTCTGATATGATTAGAGGCTTTTAAAATCATCAGAGTCAGTCATAGCAATATAATTACTTTATAATCTGTGTGGTTATTCTTTTTCATTTACATTATCAGTTTCTGCACTTTTACTACTTCAGCTCCCTTTCTATCCCACTATCTTTAACTATTGCATTTGTAGTTCTTATTTTGTGTGTTACAACTGAGAATATTGATTACAAAGTACAATGACATGTATTTTCTGAGGTTGCTCCAAGTAGTGGCGGGTGTAGGGAAAATGTTTACTGAAAGACATTGCTAAGTTTAAACAGGGCCTATGAATATTGTATGCAGTGAAATCTTTTGCAGATGTAGAGATCTTTGAGGCTGTATTGTCAAGAAACTCCCAAAATTGTTTTCAGAAGTTGTACTGAACTTCTGAAATTGAATTACACTAACCTTATTTGTCTACATAAGTTGGAAAAGATGATCTGTTTAAGACAATAATGTAGCCAGTAGCTATATTTATTACTTAATGGTAAAGACATTTGTATTCTTCTCATTCAGTTAAATTTAGTTCAACAGGTTCATGGGACAGTTGACCAGATACGATGAGAACTAGCCATAGTCTATTTCTTTAAAAAGCCCAATTTTATGTTATTTTTGTAATGTCTTGCCTCATTATTTTCCCTTACAACATCCTGGTAATAGTAACTAATAATAGAAATGAGTTTGGGAAAAGCATTATCTTAGTAATTTCTGATATAATCTCTTTCTCACACAACCATTCTTGTTCTTCTATGCAAGATGTTCTTTTTTTCGCTGATTATGTTCTTGCCCTGCAGGCTGTAGTGGTTTGCAAGAATGACTGAAAGTTTCGGAAGTGGAGTTGAAAACTTGTGAACCACACTGTTTACCAAAAGGAAAAGAAAGAAAAGTTGGCCACTGCTCACACTTATCCAATTGCTTTTATGACGTCTTTAGAACAGGGAAAATGATGCTTGCAGTTACATTCCAGTTTGTGCCGAGTGGGTGGGAAAACAGAAGAGAGGAAGGCAGGGTGCTCCAGTGACCTGGATAAAGTTACTTGATTACAGCAATTTCCTTTTGTGTAAATAATTCTCAAGTGAAAAAAAAAATCTAACAGTAGAATAATAGAATAAAGGGTGGGAAACATCATAGTTTGAGACTGTGTGAGATATTATATACTTAAATTCACAAAGCGAGTTATCATTAGCTAAAAAAGGCTATTGATATTATTTATTATTATTTTTTTAAATAAGATAAAGGAGATTTGAAACATTTTTATTTGAATACTTCAAATAGTGTGCAATTACTATTCTGAAATTTAAGCTGCAAATGAACACTTAGCACATGAGATAATTCACTTTCTAGACACAGAACAAACAACAACATTCAACACTAAAGTAGTAAGTAATTCACAGTAATAATCCTAGATCACTTGGAGAGGAGAAAAAAGAGAAAAACTAAAATAATACCATTGTTTTTTCAAAATGTGGGTTTTCTTTTCTTCTCTGATTTGTCCCTCTCATCAATGGGTGAGAGTGGTGTCTAACAGGACAAATAATAAAAATAATAAGGTTTCTTCCTGAAGCAAAAGTTGGCTTCTTAAAATATGCTTCCTTCAAATTGACTTTGTTGTATGAGCTAATGCAATGATAATAAGGGAAGGCAGTTAAAGTAGTAACAAGTTTGAATTCAGAAAATGTGACAGGAGCTAGGTTGCTCACTACATACAATATACTTGAAGGCCTGTCCTCCTGTAGAAATGAATAGTTGTATACATGATAAAATCAGGATAAGAGGTTGAATTTAAGTGTATACAATAAGTGTAAGCTGTAAGTGTAAACCGAATACAATAACAATTTATAAATGAATACATGCAAATTATTCAATCTTAAATATGTTAATATAAAATCAACTTAACTTATTTTTTCTACGTCAAAGCAGTTGCTCATAAATGATCTTACATATTCTGAAAAGCTTCATGTGGAGTAGAACAGTAGTTTTGATATTAGCTTAATCTTCAATAACTGAAGGATTACAAATTAATGCAAAACTTTCCTAAAATTAAATCTGCTATGTGGAAGAAATTAAATGGGGTCCGATCTTCCTTTGGGTATGAGGCATGCAGAGGGGACAGTCTAAATTTTTTTTCCAAAATAAAGTATTTCCTAATTTAGCTTTTACTTTCCTTTCTGAGCTATTTCTCTTTTATTCATAAGGTTCAAGTTAAAAGAACAGTCATTAATTTGTTCCTTTCATTTACTTGTGTAATAAAATAACCTGAAAAGTGCTGTATGCTCACACTCCTGTTTGACTCAGTTATAACAGACCAGTTCTTAGATGTTTTTACAGCTAGTCCCTAAGACCTTCCAAACCAAGTGAATAAATCCTCAATAAATTGTCTGACATTTTCAAGTGCTAAAATAGTTCAAATAGTTTCCTATATCCTGTGCCCCTCCTCATTTTATTTCACATCTGTGTTTGCCACTAATTAAAACCATCTCTTTTTTATTATTCTTCAAATGTGGAGGCTTTAAAAATATTTTTCTTTAAGAAATATCTGTTATACAATTATGTATTTTTACTACTATGCAGGTTAATTTGGCTGACTGAGGTGTACCCCCTGCCTCAAGCGAGAATGTTTTAAAATTTTTCTTAGGGAAACTAGTATGAAGTAAAGTTAATATTATATTTATAGTAAGATAACAGGTATTTGTCCTATTTACTTGGATATAAATTAGATTTTAAAACAGATTTTAATTATAACCTTATTTTGATTTCCATATGCATTTGACCCAAAATGGCTAATCAAAAAATAAGAAATAAGTTTTAAAAGAATTGCTTATTTTGTTTTCAACATTTTATGAAACTTACAATGCCACCACCAAGTCCTTCTTTTTCTTTTCTTCCCCCCAACGCCCCTCACCAAATAAAGTACTTCAGTAGGACTGCAAGGGAATGCAAAGAAAGTTACCCAGGTTACCAATCTTCTATTGAGGGGTATGTGTGCATATGTATGTTTACATTTTGGGATGTCACATTTATTTTCAGTCACGCTTAAAAACAATTGTATTATGAATATTTATGATGCCATTTATTCTGGTTTTTCTTACTATTTAATTTATTTTCACATGTATAAGAAAGCTTCTTTATATAAGAGCTCCTATAAAGATTCTCTCATCACTGTTATGTAATATTTTCTACATATAATGTCACACACACAATATTCAGATAAAAATTCCAAACTCACTGGTAACTCTACAGCCCTAAAAAGAGGCAGTAGGTGCTTTACCCAGGGAGTACCAAAGGTAAAGAGGTACCCACACTAAAAGATTCAATTGTATGAATTGAAGCTCCAAAAATGTAAAAGAAAACAAAAACAAAGGTAGAAAAGACTAGTAAATTTGGAAAGTTTGCTTTTATATTTACATGGTGTCTGCTTTTCAAATGTGTATGGGACGTAATAGGGCACAAAAGTAATAGCTCTTTCTTCTGTTTTTCTTCTACCCTCAAACATTTTGAAAGTTCCAGTGAGCCAACAATTGAACATGAATGTCATGCAAGAATTGTAACAGTAATAGGAAAAAGAGTATATATTTTTGCAAAACATTGCTTTTCATTCCAGCAGTAGAAAATATGCACGGCTGTTTATCTTGGTTTTGCTGCTCCTTTGCACTGTCCAACATGGGCTGGCTGGCTGGAAGTCTTTCCACAGTCGCTTACAAGAGCTTCACTATTCCTTAGAGCAATAAGGAGATGCTTTTGAGTGTGTTGAGTTAAAAGCTCCATTTAGTCTTTCAATCAATCTGCTTATGTAACTTAAATATTTTTAGTGCCCAGGAGTTCAAAGCAGCTAATGTGTTGTGTTTCAAAATGACAAATAGAACACACTAAAAACAGCATTAGAATGTTTTCCTAAGCAAGTTTCAGGGAAATATGTGGTGCTCTGAATGGAACTCCACATAGCATTTTGGCCATCTGAGCATTTCCTTCCCTGTGCTCAGGCTTGAATGAGTCATTGTGCCTGGCCTTCCCTGCTCCCAATAGGTCTGGGCCTGACCGTGAACAAGCAGTAAGCAGAAGCGGATTTCATATGCAGCTCCCCAGTGACAGAAAGGAAATATTCCTTCTGGTAATTTATTGATGAGCTAAGTCCAGATATAGATGCCAGTTTCGCTCAATAGGGCATCTTTGTGGCTTGGCCCTAATCTTGAATGGCAGCCAAGAAATTCCTACCAGGAGTTACCAAGAGAACAAACTCTTTCTTACTAAGGTATGAGATATTAATAAACTTGCAGAATTAATTCATCTAGGGAAACTATTAAGAGGCATTTTTACTATAGACTGACTGTTACCAGGAAACTAGTTGAGATATTATAATCGCTCAATAGCATTTTAGCCTCCTTTCATTTCCAGAGGCATTTGATTTATTAAAATCTTATTAGTTGAAAATATCACAGTCTTGACTCACTTGATGATCAAAATGTGACAGTAAAAGTATTCTCTGGAGAAAGAAAATAATTCTTATTAGTATACTTCCTTCAGCAGTTGCTGCCTTAAAATTAAAAACTTTTTAAAAATACTGAATTTTATTTAACTATTGTAATTAGAATACAAGTTCCAGAATAAAATTGCAAAAGCTGTTTTTATCACCCCAAATGCAAGGAATACATATAATTCAGTTGCTTTTCACATAAATTGTAGACCACATGGAAGGTCTGTTGAGTAAGAATATCAGTTTATAGATAGACAACTAAAAGTTTCATTGATGGTCATGTTATAGGATATCTTTCTTACAATAATATACTAAAATATAGTCCTATGTGAAGATTTATTTTGATTACTTGCATATATAGCCATGTATTTTAATTCAAAAAGCTCCAGCTTATAAACAAATGTGTTTAGTTTGATTTAGCCAAACGATCGATGTATGCTAAGAAAACGTAAATTTATCCCACAAGAATACGTGACTATAAAGATGAGGCTAATAGATTTTTCAGAACATGTTTTGAAGGCATATTGCTCTCCTCAAAAAGTATAAGATCTCTATATTTTAATTATTTAATACATTTATTCGTTCGTTTTTCTTTATCTTCTTTCTGCTTCTAAGACTACCTACATCAGACCACTCCCATGTCTTTACACAAAGAAATTTGCATAGTGATGACTCATTATTCTCTACAGGTTCAGGCCTACAAATTAGCATACATAAAAGAAGTTATGGTCATTAATTACAAAATGGGGTTATTTTATACCATTTTCTTAATCTCATTTTCCAACAATGCATTGTGGCAATCCTTTCACATTAACCTGTATAGATCTAATTTATTCTTTTTAATAAATTATCTTATTGAGTAGCTGTGCCTTAATGTATTATCCATTTATACATTGATTTGTATTCAGTTTTTGTTTCTTTTTATCTATTACAAGGTAACAAACTTATGCAAAGGTTTTATACTTATAGGTATTTTGTTTCTCTGTGAGGAACATCTAGGAATGGAATTTCTGGGTTAAAGGCTCAATGTATTTTGTATTTTAAGAAATATTGCCAGGCTCCTTTCCAAAAAGGTTGCAGCAATTTTTATTTTCATTAGCAATATGTGAAATTACCCTTTCCCAACGAAAATAAGTATTATAGCTCTTATAATTGTTGCTAATTTAGTGAATACAGAATCATGTAGTATCATAATTTATCAATTAGGAAAATGTAAATTAGAAAGCTACTCATCTTTGGTTTGCCAATTTCTGGGTTAAAGGCTGTATGTATTTCTGACATTTTAAAAGAAATATTGTTGTTAACGCTTTAAATTCCATCAGCAATATGTGAAACTAACCTTCCTCTACCAAAATAAGTATTGTAGTGCTTCCTAATTGTTACTAATTAATAAGTACTAAATAATATATCATAATTTGATTTTATTGTCGATTAAGAAAATGTAAATGAGAATAACAATAGTTTGACCATTTAGGTTTACCTTTCTGACTTCCTTTTTTGGCTTTTTATTTTCTATAGGTTACATTTACATATTTACTGCCAATTTTTACATTGAGTTTTTTTTCAATTTCTAGGTACTCTTTGTCTATTCTAGATAAAATCTCGTTATTTCATTTAGCAGTAGTTTTTCCAAATTTCTTTTTTTCTATTGAAGTTCCATATAATATGTTTTACTATAACAGGCTTTAATTTGTATGAAATTATTGAATGTAGAATTTTTGAAAAGCTTCTTGGTTTCCAGTTTGGGTTAAGAATTCTGCAATGTTCCTAAAATTTACATGAGATCTCACTCCCTGATTCATTTGCAATACTTTATTTTTTAATGTTGATATGTAAAATCCTTAGTCTATCTGGAATAGATTTTTGTCAGTGTGTCAGGCCTGCTCCATGCATGATTGTGCAAGGCCTGCACTGCATAACACTATGAGGCACCATTCACAGAACATGTACATCTTGACAATTTCTAGTAGATGGAAACAAAGTTGAGCAAGGCAATTAGCAACTAACACTAGTTTACTGTCATAATAAATTATTTTAAATTTTTTAGTTTGTGTTCATAAGTAAAATTTCTCTATACTTTTCTCCAGTTATATTACTTTTATTGGGTTTATTGTGGTATTAGAAAATAAACTGGACACTTTCCCATCATTTGCCATTCCTGAAATTCTTTTAATAGTATTGAATTTTTTTATATGTTAGATGAAGTATGGTGCTTATCTAATCTATGTCCTTTTGTATTACAGAATTTTAATCAGTTTTCTAAATTTTCTATCATTATTAGGCTATTCAAATTTCCACTTGATCTTGGATCAATTTTAGTAATTTGTACTTTCTAGAACAATCTTATATTTCCTAAAGGTTTTCAAAACTATTGCTATAGAATTTTGTGTATTAGTCTTTCAAAATTGTGTAAGCTTTCTTGTGGTTTAGTCATATCTTCTTTCTTCATACTAGTTTTAAAATTTCTTCTTTACCTAGTGTTGTTTCCTCTATTTTCCTTAATTAGGAACATAAAGTGTTCCTTTTACTAGTCTTTGGGTAGAATCAGCTTTTGGATTTATTTACTCATTCTAGCTTTTTAAGGGGCTACTAAATTTATTAATTTTCAGTTTAATTACTCTGATCTATTTTGGTTTTTTCATTTTGAATTTTTTAAGTTAATTACTTGGTGTCTTTTAAAATTTTTCTTCTATCATAATGAAGGCATTTAAGTTTTACGCTTTTCTTCCTTTAAATACTTAGCTGTGTATAATCATTAGATTTTAATATAAATTGTTCTCATTTGTATTGCTTTCTATGTTGTATATAATTTTTCCTTTTAATTTCCTAAATGTTTCAAGGGTTGTTTAGTGTTATGTTTCTTAATTTTACATATGATGTACTCTGATCAAACCTACATTTTTTTCTAATAGTATTAGATTATAATACGTAATGTGGGCTGTAACACCTCCATTATTTAATACTTTTTTGTTTTATTTTTTTCAAGTAGCTATTTGAATGTGTGTAAATATTCACTGGTCTAAAAAATATGCTTATTTTCATTTCCAAGGCAATGTTTTCAACAAATATAAATTGTTTAATTATTTGCCTCTGTGTATCCACACTTGTATTTTAGTTTCCAGATATATCAAATGTAGAGAAGTGAAATCATCCTACATAATTGTATTTTTGTGTATTCTCTGTGTATTTCTAAGAGTTTTTACTTTTTATATTTAGCTACAACTTTTATGTTACAGATTTTTTACTATGATTTCTTTCAGAGAATCATATAACTATATAATGAAATCTTGTTTAAATTCTACTTTATTTGGTATTACTGGAACTGCTGCTATTCCACTTTAAGTGCACTTCCTGATTTCTTTTTTACCAATTTCTTTATCTTCACGTTTTACATCACATTATTATTAGTGTTTCTGTAGATGCCACCATTAATTGTTTCTAATCTAATCTTGTCATTTCTCTTTTCATTTACATTTAGTATGATTCATTTACATTTCATTTACATTTAGTGCTATTCATTTACATTTAGTATGAATAATATTTAATTTTAGTTTTTTCTTTTATTATATTAATATATTTTTACATTATGACTTGCTCAATTATTTCACCTTTACTAGCTAATTTTAAAGTTTATTTACTTTCTCTTCCTTGCAATTTGTAATAAAAATAGCTTACTCTACTTTATACTAAAAAAAATATCAAGTTTTTCCTTCACCTACTATTAAGGGCTCTTACTGCTTCCCTCCACATCCTAATAAGGTGAAACCTTTAGAATTATCTTCATTTTACATTGTCCTTCCCTTCTCTCACCCATTAGATAAGATTTAGAAACATGTTTATTAATATCACTTTATCCAACTCCAGGGTGTGAAATTTTCTTGTGTTTCATTTCTTCTATAGTAACCGTACTTCATGTTACACTTTATGTTAATAATCTAGCATTATCCATTTTTATTTAATCATATATTATATAAACTGAATTAGATATACTATATCAAATTAATCATGTATTCATCTATCAGATACTTTTGGAATGCTTATTTTATGTGACTCTTTAGGCTCTGGAATCTAGCCATGACAAAACAAACATTTTTGCTGTCATGGAGTCTGCATTCTAGTAAGCTTTTCATCATTTAGTCTACTCCTTGATTTCTCCATCTCAAATCCCGTTATGGCTGATTAGTACTACACCATGGTATTCCCTCAAATATTTTCCTTTGATAGAATAAGTGAATGCTATGGTTTGAATGTGCTCTCCAAAGTTCATGTGTTGGAAATTCAATGCCCAGTGTAACCATATTGAGAGGTGGGATGTTTAAGATGTGATTAGGTCATAGGTTTCTGCCATCATGAGTGGATTAATGCTGTTGTCATGAATGTAGATTAGTTACTGTGAGAGTGAGTTCCTAATAAAAGAATGAGTTTGGTTCCTTTTCTCTCTCACATATGTGCGCTCTCTTGCCCTTCTGCCTTCCACCATGAGACGATGTGACAAGAAGACTCTCATCAGATGGAGCTCCTTGATCTTTGACTTCCCAGCATGCAGGGCCATGAGCCAAATAAATGTCTATTGTTTATAAATTACCAGTCTCAGGTATTCAACTACAGCAGCACAAAATGGACTAATCCAGTGAACAATAATTTTCTTGAATTTTTTCAGTCAGTTTACTGAATAGTATCTTTGGACCGCCTTTTCTACTCTACTGTAATGTCCCATGTTGCATATGAGAAATTAGATGTTAATCTTGCATTTTACCATTTGTAGATAACTTAGAGAGAGATGTATACGTGTCTATACTTGTATGTATGTGTGTGTGTGAGTTTCTGTGTGTATGATAGAACTAAAAAAAAAAGTGTGGCTATTAATTGGATAATGATATGGTTTGGCTGTGTCTCCACCCAAATCTCAACTTGAATTGTAGTAATCCCCACATGTCAAGAATGGGGCCAGGTGGAGATAATTGAATCGTGGTGGTAGTTTCCCCCATACTGTTCCCATGATAGTGAATAAGTCTCATGAGATCTGATGGCTTCATAAATGGGAGTTTCCCTGCACAAGCTCTCTCTTTCCTGCCACCAGGTAAGATGTCCCTTTGCTCTTCCTTCATCTTTCGTCATGATTGTGAGACTTCCTCAGCCATGTGAATCTGTGAGTCCATTAAGATTAAGCCTCTTCCCTTTATAAATTACCCAGTCTTGGGCAAATCTTTATTTGCAGCATGAGAACAGACTAATACAGATAAAAATGTGGAAAACATAAATAAAGGATGACATGCATATACTGTATATACATTTACTGTATATAGCTTAAGAAAATGGTTGATGCTGGTAAAATTTAATGAGACAAGAACCACAACTGGGAGAACAAAATTAGGTGGAGATGGGTCGGGCGTGGTGGCTCAGCCTGTAATCCTAGCATTTTGGGAGGCCGAGGTGGGCAGATCACGAGGTCAGGAGATGGGGACCATCCTGGCTAAACATGGTGAAACTCCATCTCTACAAAAAATACAAAAAATTAGCCAGACGTGGTGGCACGCACCTGTAATCCCAGCTACTCGAGAGGCTGAGGCAGGAGTGTCGATTGAACCCAGAAGGTGGAGGTTGCAGTGAGCCGAGATCGCGCCACTGCACTCCAGCCTGGGCGACAGAGCAAGACTCTGTCTCAAAAAAATAAATTAATTAAATTAAATTAAATTAAAATTAAAAAAATAAAATTAGGTAGAGATGATGAATTCTAATCACAATTCTGGGATCAAACCATGAGGAGACTGAGGTTACAAACAGGAGAATTTTCAATGTTCTCTGTTACTGGTAATTGTTCTAATTACTGTGAAGAGACAGAAAACACTACAGAGAAGCTGGACGCAGTGGCTCATGCCTGTAATTTCAGCACTTTGGGAGGCCAAGGTGGGCGGATTACCTGAGGTCGGGAGTTGGAGACCAGCCTGACCAACATGGAGAAACCCTGTCTCTAGTAAAAATACCATATATATATATGTGTGTGTGTGTATAAAGCCCGTTGTGGTAGTGCATGCGCATTCCTGTAATCACAGTTATGCGGGAGGCTGAGGTTGCAGTGAGCCGAGAGAGAGAGAGAGAGAGAGAGAAAGAGAAAGAGAGAGAGAGAAAGAAAGACCACTATGGAGATACTCTCCTAGAGAAGCCATAAATGTCTTAGGACTGTTTTGCCAACAGAAAGATATATGCTAAGTTTTAGGGGGTAGTCTTGGAAGTAAACGTTTTAAAATTAAGAAACATAAAACTTGCTATGCAAATTTCTGAGTTTTGATTTCCTTATGTCAAATAGTTGTAATCAATGCACTTAATATGGGTTCACAAGTCAAGAAGTAATTCTTCCCACCAAAGTAGTATGTACAGTAGTTAAGCAAATAAACTCTAGAGCCAAGCTACTGTGGTTTGGATGAAAGTTTTCCTCTATAACACTTTTGTGGTATTGGTTGAGCTAATATTCCACTTAAATATTCTTATCTGAAAAAGTATATTAAATCCAACCTCACAGAATTTTAGCAATAATTATGTGAATTAAGTGAATGAATAACTGTATAATTCTTATAAAAATAAGAAATTGGAATTTTTTGTTTGTATTTGGACACCAAGTACTGCAGAATATGTTTCCACGTTAAATGTATTTACTTGTCCTGAGTGTAGTGCTGTAGCATGATCTAGCAGACTAACCCTTATTTTCAGGTTTTCACATATATTATTTGCTAGTATGGGTACATAGGATAATAACAAATAAATCCAAGATTACTGTAATGTTTCTGTTTGTGATATGAGACCGCTAATGTTGATAAACATACATAACATTCATTAATGCTTAACACGTCATCATAGTAGGACATAGTGTTGCTTGGTATTAAAAGTACTGATTTCTGAAACAAAACACTTGATGTCAAAAAAAGTCAAAGCCAGTAGATCTCCTCATGGAGCAAATATATAGAAATAATAGAAAAGATGTAATAATAACCACCATCACTCCCAAAACATGTGGACATTCCAACGATCCGAAATCCCTGAGAAACAAACAAGAAACAGTAGAGAGAAGTAACAGTAACCATGAGAAACTGTGGTTGAAAACAAGCATGGAAGCATTCTATCATGGAAAATTAAAAAAAATGTATATAATATTCAACTCAGTAAGAGAGGTATGGCAAATGAAAAACCTTATATCCAAGACATAGAGACACTTGAGCAATATAGAGAGGAGTTTAAAATAAATTTAATGATAAGTTGTAAAGAGATAAGGGAGAATAATATGTCAAGGATCAAAAACGTTTTGTTATAAAAATAACATTATTGAGAGTTAAAAATATTGACACAAAATTAATATTAAAATTAAAAAATCGATCAATGATATCATTGCAAAATTGTACACTGCCAATGAAAATATTAGTAGGCTGATCCTCCAAGCCAACTGTTTTATTTCCCCGAGATTGCTGTCCAAAAAGACAAAATTATTTTAAAAAGTGAAGAGATGTGGAGAATAAAAACTAGAAGTTTCAATGTTTATTAATAGTAATGAGAAGAAGTGAAGTATTGATAAACTGGAGAGAAGAACTTCTTAAATATAATGATCAAAATTTCTCAGGTCTGAAGAAAGTTACATATTTTATTGAAATGATGCACTAGTACCTCTGGATTTAAATGATCACATTTAGACACTTTTGCTGACATTTTTGAAAATAAGGGTTAATGAAAGAAATCTAAAAGTTACCAGAGGAAGAGGTAGATAATACACAAAGAAATGACCTTCAAATTGATAGTTTATTGTTATTAATAATACTGAATACAAAAAGATAATAGAAAAATATATTTGTAATCCTGACAGAAAATGACATCATAATTTTATACCCATCAAAATTATTATTTCAAAATGTAGGGTAAAATACAGATACAATTACTTAGACGGCTAACCTCATGCACAATCTATAGGAACTATTATTAGAAAATATTTTATAGCAGGAAGAAAACAAATCCAAGATATGTAAGATGATACAAGCTGCAATAAAATTTATTAAAATAAAAATGTTAGGAGGGTATATTACATAGGATTATTGTTTTTAATTGAAATATAGATTTTCATCACAGTATCATATAAATATCTAAGAGTGAATGTTTACTTTTAAAATTTCAGAATGTATTATTTTTGCCTTTAATTTAACAAATTATAAAAATATTGGAGAAAATGCTCATTGAACACTATCAATCAATTAGCATTCACTGCTAATTGAATATATATCCAACTGACAGAATGAAAGATTTTATGGAATGTCTTCTAAATGAGATTTGGTGTTAATGGAAATGTCCTATAAAAATAAATACAAGACAATGAAACTAAGTTTTTTCACATATGAGAAAATAATTCAAAAACTTAAATGTTTGTTGTTATGGGAGTCACAAGAAATTATTGTGAAGTTTTTACATTATTGGAGAGGCAAGGCAAATAAATGAAAGTTAAAAAATCAAGCTAAATTAAGAAAAATGTCAGTGATGTCTCAATGCAATATCAAGAATAAATACTAATTAAGAGTTAGGGCCAGTAGTCTCTAATAAAAGTAATTAAGAGATGCTCAGTTATTAGGGCAATGAGGCTCAAGATGGACCTTATAGAATATGCAGAATTGGATCTGCATAAGACATTCCAGGCAGAGAAAATGCACAGGAAATTTACACTATGGAAAATAATGGGATAACTATTTTTGCTCTTAAGATTGGTCTGTGCTCAGGAATAATGTGAAATAAGTCTAGCAATGTTCACTGGAAAGCAATCCACCGACGACTAGAAAACACTGGATAATTGAATAAAAGAGCAAAAGAATGACTGATTAACTTCTGTGGCAGGATTTTGTTGTTATTTTAAAGAAATTCCTTTTTTTATGTGTCTGTTGGCTGCATAAATGTCTTCTTTTGAGAAATGTCTGTTCATATCCTTTGCCCACTTTTTGATGGGGTTGTTTATTTCCTGTAAATTTGTTTGAGTTCTTTGTAGGTTCTAGATATTAGCCCTTTGTCAGATGAGTAGATTGCAAAAATGTTCTTCCATTCTGTAGGTTGCCTGTTCACTCTGATGGTAGTTTCTTTTGCTGTGCAGAAGCTCTTTAGTTTAATTAGATCCCATTTGTCAATTTTGGCTTTTGTTGCCATTGCTTTTGGTGTTTTAGACATGAAGTCTTTGCCCATGCCTATGTCCTGAATGGTATTGCTTAGGTTTTCTTCTAGGATTTTTATGGTTTTAGTTCTAACATTTAAGTCTCTAATCCAACTTGAATTAATTTTTGTATGAGGCATAAGGAAGGGATCCAGTTTCCGCTTTCTACCTATGGCTAGCCAGCTTTCCCAGAACCATTTATAATAGGGAATCCTTTCCCTATTTCTTGTTTTTGTCAGGTTTGTCAAAGATCAGACAGTTGTAGATGTGTGATATTATTTCTGAGGGCTTTGTTCTGTTCCATTGGTCTATATCTCTGTTTTGATACCAGCATCATGCTGTTTTGGTTACTGTGGCCTTGTAGTAAAAAATGCTCAGCATCACTGGCCATCAGAGAAATGCACATCGAAACCAAAATGAGATACCATCTCACATCAGTTAGAATGGCAATCATTAAAAAGTCAAGAAACAACAGGTGCTGGAGGGGATGTGGAGAAATAGGAACACTTTTACACTGTTGGTGGGACTGTAAACTAGTTCAAACATTGTGGAAGACAGTGTGGCGATTCCTCAGGGATCTAGAACTAGAAATACCACTAGATCCAGCCATCCCATTACTGGGGATGTACCCAGAGGATTATAAATCATGCTGCTATAAAGACACATGCACACGTATGTTTATTGTGGCATTATTCACAATAGCAAAGACTTGGAACCAACCTAAATGTCCATCAATGACAGACTGGATTAAGAAAATGTGGCACATATACACCATGGAATACTATGCAGCCATAAAAAAGGATGAGTTTATGTCCTTTGTAGGGACATGGATGCATCTGGAAACCATCATTCTCAGCAAACTATCACAAGAACAGAAAACCAAACATCGCATGTTCTCACTTATAGGTGGGAATTGAACAATGATAACACTTGGACACAGGAAGGGGAACATCACACACTAGAGACTGTTGTGGGTTGGGGGGAAAGGGGAGGGATAGCATTAGGAGATATACCTAATGTAAATGATGAGTTAATGGGTGCAGCACACCAACATGGCACATGTATACATATGTAACAAACCTGCACGCTGTGCACATGTACCCTAGAACATAAAATATAATAAAAAACAATAAAAAAAGAAAGTTCTTATCTAGAGTTAGAAAGAGTTGAAATATGTACATAAATGTACATGTAAACTGCTATAATTATGGAGATTTTGGAGGAATTAATGAGGGTTCAACAATAAAAAGGATCTTCAAACGTGTAAGTGTGAGAAAGAATATCGTAAATACGAGACTCTGCAAAGAGCTTAGTAAGGGTCAGGATATTTGGCAAGTGATGGTGAATAAACTAGAAATGTCAGCAGTGCTCAGCAACTTTGTGAAAAAATAATTCTGTCCAACTGCCAACCTGGTTTCCTGTGATGTTGGTCTCTGCCATTTGTTTATAGGAAAACTCTGGAATGCATATCCTGAAAAATCCCAGGTTGAGCACTATGGTAGACAGAATAATGGCCCCAAAAGATGCCTGCATCCTAATCCCCAGTATGTGTGAACATGTCAAGTTACATGGCAAGAGGGAATTAAGGTTGCCGATGTGGTTAAGATTCCTAAGAAACTGACCTTAAGATGGGAGGTTTTCTGGTTTATCTGGTGGGTGAGGTTCAATGTGGTCACAAGCATTCTTGTCAGAGGAAGGAGGAGGCAGAACAGAGAGAATCAGAGAAATACGGTGTGAGAAAGACCCCAGTGGTCACTAATAGCTTTGAAGATGGAAGAGTCCTGAGCCAAGGGCAGGCAGCCTCTGGAGGCTGGAAAAGGCAAGACAATGAACCCTGTCCTAAAACCTCCAAGAGGAACAGCCCTGCTGACATGTTAATCTCAGCCCAGTGAGATCCATTTTGAAGTCTGACCTCTAGAACTTTGATATAATAAATTTGTACTGTCTTAACCCACTAAGTTTATGGTAGTTTGTTATAGTAGCCATAGGAAAATAATGAAGATACTATATAATGCTATTTACTCACTGCTTCCAAATACTGTTGAAAGTAATGATACTAATATTACCACTAATAACAATTGTTCTTATTAAAATATCTAGGTACTAAGTTGTCATATATATAAATATAACTTAACATTATGTATGACATTACATATGACATATATGTATACATAATGTTACATCCTTGACATACTACTTGTGCAATGAAGAATACTAAACCATTCACCACTTACCATTAAATACAACATCTGAAACAAAGGAAATGGTGACTGGGCAGGGCCACAAAGCAGTAATGCACTGTGACATTTCCATGTATGCATAACTATATCATTTTGATTTTTTTATGGTAGGTGACATTTCCACAGTGCTTCCTTAATAGTAACTCTGCTAGTCACTACCCCATCATTTTACCACAGTTCTTCAAATCCATGCTTCTTATTTACTTCTCTCGTGACTCTTCCTAAAGACTCATAATTAGTGTCTTCCTACACAAGTTCTTTCCACTCTAGACACACTCCATTGCTGAATTTTTCTTTGTAACTCACTCTCCTATTTATGTCATACAAAACCTCTTAACAGGTATTTGTTCTCAATAAATATAATTCCAAATTTCTTAGTGAGAATTTTAATACCTTAAAAATTCTGCCTTCTAATTACTTCCAATTTTATGCATATTATGCTTCTTGCAAGCTGATATACAGGTGTACTCCTTACATATCTTTTATTTCTAACCCTTTGAATTAGTTCATGTTGCTCACGTTGTTTTATCTTCTCAGAATTTCTTTTCCTACATTTTCAGAAGTCCAACTTTTAATTCTGCTCCAAGCTTCAGAGTAAATGTTACCTTCTCCATGAACCATGCCTTGATCTATCATTTGGAAGTTCTCTTTTGTTTCTGGAATACTGTTTTATTTATGAAAAGCAAAAGGGAAGTAATTGAATCCCTAATAGATGTTAGAGGCTTTACCTACAATGTATCATTAAGAAATGAAATAAAGGGGATAATCATTTTCTCATTTCACAGCTGAAGAAAGAGTCCGAGAGAAGTTAAGAATCCTATCCAAGTCTATACAACTCATAAATTGTAGAAATGGCCAATCTTCCCAAACATCAGGATCTTTCATTATTGTCCACTAAAGTCAAGAGATGCATGTTGGTGTATGATTTATTAAGAATAGAAAAAATTTATGAATGGTCTGTAGTATGTTTAGAAAAAAAGTTAGTGTAGCTAAATTTATGAAACAAAATGTGCAAAACATAAAAATAAGTTCTGTGCTGCATACTGATAAGGATTGACAAGAAGAGAGCCAATACATGGAAAGATCATTTACATTTCATATCTTTCATTTGTAATATTTTTTACCATGGCAAATTAATTTCTAATGGTTTTTGATTTATCTTAGCTGATATGATTAGTTATGATACAATAGTTTTAATGCTTTTTGAATTTTAAGTTAACTTAATTTTGAGGAAGGAAAATAAGACCATAGTTTAACAACCCCAAAATACAAAGTGAAAATCCCTCTTCCATTTCATTTGGACATCCCTGTTCCTCAATCCTGGTTAAAGTGACCACTGATCCTTTCCTGCCTTTTTGTTTGTTTGTTTGTTTAACTTCCAGAATGTCTTTATGAATGCACATTGAAATGTAAACATAGATTACTTTGCATCATTTTACAAAAAAAAAAAAGTCTATTATACACTATGTTTTGTATCTTGCTTTTCATTATCAAGATAGAAATATTAACACTGGATCTGCATATGGATGTTCTAATTCTTTTGTATAGCTGTCTTTTTCTTGTTGTTTTTGCTGCAATTTGCTTAATCCCCAAGTGGTGGACAGTTGGGTTGTTTCCAAAAGTTCCCATTACAAAAAATGCTGCAATGGATAAATGTATATATGATCATTTCATATTTTTGCAAATAAATCTATATATTAAATTCTAAGAATAGAATGGGCTGTTTTCATTTCTATAGGCCATAAACATAGGGTCAATCTGTGTGCCTTAGGTTTATACAATGCTTTTATATGAATAATATTAATATACTACTCTATGAAAATGATACTTTCAAAAATCTTTCAGATGGTCTTCAGGAAGAATAGCTACATGGCTTTGGAAAAGTTATTGAAAATCTTTGTGATTCAGTTTCATCACAAGTCAAAAGTAAGATAATAGTCATACCTATCCTACAGAGATAAAGATGAACTGAATCAATACCTATTGAGTGTTCAAACATTTCCTAGGACAAAGTGTTTGGTTTCGTGGTTTTTAAATACCTTGCTTACTGTAGTTAATTTGTTTTCAACTTTCATCTTATTGTAGGACTGACAAATAGCTTTAGGAGTTTAAAGGTTAAAAGTATCCCTTCTGCTATTTTCTGATTATTTTTTCATGCTTACATTATTATTGTAAACATCAATCTATTTTTTTTTTGCAGTAATATTTTTCAAGCATTTTCCATTTGTATTATGTTTAGTTAATGGTGATGTGTTGAAACACATTGAAGTGATATAGTGGACCCTTCCAGGTTGTCAAGCACCTACTGTCTCATTAGAATACTTTGTATGTGTTCGTATACACATTTTACTTGTTAGCCAAATAACTTATTGTTCAACTGGGCCAATTTTGAAAGTGAAAGGAAACATTATCTAACAATTTTATTGGAAAACAGGAGCTAAAATTACTCTGAACATAGTAAGAGGAATTGTCATCCAACATATATGCTAATATACATTGTTTGAGAACTTTAATTTTTTTATCTGGAGATAAAAGTAAATGTAAGTAGAAGTTACAGTATTTTTTCTTGCACTATAGTGACCAGTTCACTACATAGTTTACTGCACAACTTCTGGGTTTTGTCTATCCCAGTTGAGAGATCATTGGTCTAGATAATTTCTTTAAAAAGTTTTGCTATAGATTGAAGAAAATGTGTTGGTAGATAATATTTTAAAATTTTGTTGAAAAATCAGAGAATGGAAATATTTTGATACAGAGTGGCCCAGTGATGTGAAGCATGAAGGAACTTGAACACATACATGGGTTCTATTTCTAGTTCAGCAAGTAACTCACAGGACGTTCTCCATGACTTCAATTAACCTCCCTAGCCTGTTTGTTCATCTGTAAAATAGGAGAGTTCAACTGATGATCTTTACATTTACTTCATTGATTTTTGCATACAGCAATTACTTTATTAGAAATATAGTTTGTGTAATCCTCACTTGTTATTTGGCAAAACTCACTATTTGCCAAAATTTGACAAAACATTAGCTATGTTAGAAATATTGAAGACAATATAAGGGAAAGCATAAAAGTTTTTCATATTCTCTCTGTATCCTTTTGAAAATGTACATATAATTTACTCTTTTTCCCTATTGCTGTTTTTTTCAGATTTTTGCTTGCATGTTTTTTCACAAATCCCTATTTAATTTGGGGTGGAGATGTCCCTGACTCCAACCTCAGTGTTATTTTCATGTTTCTTTTTATTATAAGAATTAATATAAATTATTTCTCTACATGGGAAATGGAGAGAATTTGGAACATTTAAATTTTTTTCCAGTTATCTGATATGGTTAAGTTCTGAATTATTTGGTAGAATCAGAACAACTAAATCATATTTATAGACATAGAAAGTAAAAATAGTTTTCATCTTCAAAGAAATGTTCTTTTGTTGTAAAGTTCAATTAAAATATGCAACGGATAATGAACATGAGCATTTCTAATAGGCTTCAGTCTATGTAATGTCATGAAAACAGGCTATAAAAATGAAATTTTAACTTAACAAATTATCTGATTTTCAAAATATGGTATAATAATCTGATTAAGTTTCTTACAAAATCAAATGCACTGCATTGTTTGCTATGTTGGTATCATGTAGAAAGCTATGAATAAATATTGGTCATGTTTACTTGCAGAGGAAGATATGCAAGCAATAATTTCACATTATTTATTTTGTAAAAAGTAACACTTGTCTTCATTTAGAAATTAAACAGCAAAATTTGGATTGTTATTATTCACAGCAATAATGAAAGCTTTGTGCTAATTTCACTATGTTCCTGGTGACTAATTTGGACATTCACATTCAGGAGAGCTGGGATGAGAAAGAGCGCATGGAAAGTCTCTACTCCCTGTTAGAAAAGAAAACAAAATTTACATCTCACAGTAAGAACAGAACCCATACTAAAACTTTATAAGTAGTTTTTTCCCCTCAGAGGTACAATCCTCTTAAATTGGTGCCTAAAAATAGAATACCACTATGTTATTCAAAACCTACCCCCCATCAATGGAAACAGTTCTCAGAAGGTGTGACTTAAAGACCAGACTATAATTAAAGCATACTTTTAATTATGTTATGTGGTTCACAAAATGTGTATAAAACATCAATGTTTATATACGTCTATCACTCTTAAATGATGAACAATGGATGAATGTCCACCATTAACGGATTAAAATTTTGCATGTTGTTTCAGGAATAAATATTAATGTCATACTGACATAATTATCCACGTCTTTGTGAAGTAGACTACATTACTCACGTTATGGTCATTTTCTTATACATTTGTCATGACAACCAAATGAAGGTGTTGGTAGAATAACCATTTTTATAATTGAGATAGCTGAGGCTTTGAGAGGTTAAATAACTTGCCAAAAGTAACAGATAGCCCCAAAACGAGATCATAAATTCAGACCAGTCTATAGACAGACCACATGCATTTACTAGTCTATCCTAGGACTAATCATGTTTCATACTTCTGGTCATCGAACGTGGCTGTTTTGCTTATCACCCATACCTAGTTCAATCCTTAACACAAAACAAGAAAATAGTAACAACTAATGATTATGGAGATATTACCCCATGGAAAGCAATGCACTATGGACTATTTGACTTAATCTTTACTAAAACCTTGTGGGAAAGAAATTAATATCTTTATTTTAAAGATGAGGGAACCAAAGTTTAGAAAAGTTAAATTCTTTGGCCCAGGTCACCTGGCCAGTATGAAGTGAAGCTGAGAAAGGAGTCTAACCTCAGAGACTGTGCTTTTTACTAGAATTTCTTAGTAAATATTCTATAAATTATTCAACCAACTTAAAAGATTTTACTTTACCATCAAAAAGAATTCTTCTTATGATAATTCAATCTTAATTCAATGAGTATTTGCTGATAACTGTAATATCCTGATGAAGGAAACTCTATTGAAAAACAATTAAGACCCATCTGGAAACCCAGAAGAAATGAAGGAAAAAAAAAGCTCTGAGGAAACCATCTGTTATATACTGTATTATTTTATTTAAACTACCTTAGAGATATGAGCTCTTAGTACTACAGAAATAGACTCAATTTTTTCATAAATAAGTGTTTTGACTGGAAATTTTATTTTTCTTTAGTTTATAGACTATAGTAAATCATAAAGGATTTAACAAACAGCCAAGGAGAAGTAAAATTAGAATTACAGCTCTAAGTTTAGTTAGCAAAGGCAAGAGAAAAATTATCAACTTAATGGTGATCTCGCGCATATATATATAAATATATATATATATAAAACACCCTATCTTACATGTCTCCACAGTACCTGAAATGTTATTTTTGCTGTTGAGTAAATCAATTAGTTTTTGCTGAATAGAGATTATCAACAATAGCTAAAAGAATATTCATTCAGTAAACACAATCCTCTTTAAGATGAAAAGTAAGTGGCACTGAATTCAGGAAGATTTCAAGCAAAAAATAATGAAATGATTTTCAGTAAGTTTTTAGTTTACTGAAACAACTCATTTTTCAAAACAGATTACTGCATGTCTTATTAGATTAATTATCGCTACTATACATGCCAGCAAATACATGGCTCATATAATAAAGGCTCATATTTATAGTCAGTTTATTTAAAACAAAGACAAAATAAAAAACTTAAAGAGTGATTGAATTAACAGAAAAAATAACTGACTTGAATGTTTTATGGTAATTATGTTAATAAAATAAATTTAAGAGTTGTTGAATTATCTTGCAGTTAAGGTAGCAGACAGAATGTGTACACTCATGTCATCTCCCTTATTGAGTCTCATTTGAAGAAAAACAGTTGTAATTATGCAAGGATGAAAGCAGAAGAGAACAAATAATAAAGCACAAGATATGTCAATAATTTGAGGGCTAGAGAAAGCTGGTGAGTTTTTTAACCAACTGAGCGAATACAGTTCCAAGTCACTGCAAAAGGGATATTAACAAACAATAAGTCTATTTATACTACAAAACTCCACAAAGATGTATTTGCTGATAGTATAATCTTATACTTGCCAATCCTAAAGACTTCTCCAAAAAAAAACTCTTAGACATGGCAAATGAATTTAGTAAAGTTCCAGGATACAAAATCATTGTACAAAATTCAGTGGCATTTCTATGTACCAATAACAATCAAGCTCAGAACCAAATCAGGCAATCCCATCTACAATAGCTACTAAATAAATAAATACATAAATAAATAAAATACCTAGGAAGATATTTAACCAAGCAGACAAAAGCTTTCTACAGGGGAATCTACAAAAAACTGATGAAAGAAATTGTAGATGACACAAACCACTGGAAAAATATCCCATGCTCATGGATCAGAAGAATTACTTGCATTGATATGACCATATTGTCCAAATAAAATTTGCAGATTCAATGTAATTTCTTTCAAATTACCAATATCATTTTTTCACATAATTAGAAAAAACAATCCTAAAATCCATATGGAACCAAAAAAGAGCCCAAATAGCCAAAGTAATCCTAAACAAAAGAACAAAGCTGGAGGCATTACATTACCTGACCTCAAGTCACACAAGGCTATAGTAACCAAAACAGCATGGTACTGGAAGACAAAATAGACACATAGATCAATGGAATAGAATAGTGAACTGAGAAATAAAGCCACATATCTACAGCCAACTGATCTTTGACAAAAAAATAAAATACAGTGGGGAAAGGATATCCTATTCAATAAATAGTGCCAAGAGAATTGGATTGTTATATGCAGAAGAATGAGAGTTGATTCCTATCTCTCCTATCTCTCATCATATGCAAAACACAAGATAGATCAGAGATTTAAATAAGACCTGAAATGATTAAAATAGAAGAATAAAACCTAGGAAAAAACTTTCCTAGATATTGGCCTAGGCAAATAGTTCATGACTAAGACCTTGAAGGCACAAGCAACAAAAATACAAATAGACAAATGTTACTTATTAAACTAAAAATCTTCTGCCTAGCCAGCAAAATATAATCAACAGAGCAAATAGATAACCTGCAGAATGGAAGAAAATATTTGCAAACTATGAATCTCACATAGGGCCTGACATCCAGAATTTCCAAGGAACTCAAATCACAAGAATAACAACAAAATAACCCTATTAAAAAGTAGACGAAGGACATGAAAAGACATTTTCTCAAAATAAGACATACATATTAAAATACTCAATGCCATTAATTATCATAAAAACACAAATTAAAACCACAATGAGATATCTTATAGCAGGCAGAATATCCACTTGTAAAAAGATTTTAAAAAAAGATTTTGATAAGGATGCAGCAAAAAGGGAACACGTATACACTATTGGTGGGAATGTAAATTAGTAAAGCCTCTATGGAAAATAGTATGAAGATTTCTCAAAGAACTGAAAAAAGAACTAGCGTTTGATCCAGTAATCCCATTACTGTGTATCTTCCCAAAGAAAAAAAATCCCTATATCAAAAAGATACCTGCATTTGTATGCTTATTGCAACATTATTGATGGTAGCAAAGATACAGAATCAACCTATCAACGGATTATGGGAAAGAAAATTTGTAATACACACACACACACACACACACACACACAATAGAACCCTACTTGGGCATAAAAAGGAATGTAGTTATGTCTTTTGCAGCAACATGGATGAAACTGGAAGCTATTATCCTAAGGCAAACAACTCAAATGGAAGGTCAAATACCACATGTTCTCAGTTATAAGCGGAGTTAAATAATGTGTATACATAGACATAGAATGTGGAATAATAGCCATTGGTGACTCATAATAGTGGGATGATGGGGGGAGGGTGAGGGATGAGAAATTACTTAATGAGTGCAAATGTACACTATTCAGGTGTGATAGTTACACTAAAATTCCAGATTACAATACTATGCAACATATCTATGTAATCAAACTGCACATGTACCCCTTAAATGTATACAAATAAAACCATGAGATGCCTGTTTTCTAGGGAAAGGGTGACATGTGAGCTAGAAAGGAGATTGATGAAAATTCTTTATAAGCGAACCATTATTAAATCATATCATTGTGAAATACCCAGAGAGGCAGAAAAATGGCTGACAAAACAGATTCTGTACAGAAGATCAGGCATCAGAATGGCATTATGGTTTTCAATAGCAACAGTTGAAATCTTGTAAACACCTGGATTCTATATCCAGCTAAATAATTAATCACGGATGAGGAGACTGTCTTTACAAGTATATGGTCTAAAAAATTATTTCTCTCATTCACCCTTTCCTGGCAAACCCAGTGAGAATATATCCCACCAAAATAATGGAATAAGCAAGAATGAGAAAAAAGTATAATCCAAATCACAGGCACTAAAAGAAAAAGGTTAATAAAATTCTTAATAAAAAAGTGAAAGAAAATTTCAGGATCTTATAACTATGAAATAAATCCAATCTGAGTAAGAAGAGAGAGAGCTGAGGTGGGATGCTATCTGAAGCGAAAAATTAAAGTGGTCAATAATCTGAGATATTTCACTACTGGAAAATTATATCAAAGGCTATGAAAGATAATAGTAATACACAGTTTACTCTAGTTATCAATACAGCCAAATAATTTTAAATAAATAGGTATTAACTTCGTGAAGAACACACAATAATGAAGAATGGAAACATTGTAACACAGTACAAGGCCAACAATAAACAATATTTATATAATGCAAAATCAATAGACACTATTTAAATGTTTCAATTAAATATTCTATTATAGACATTTTATGTAGGGGAATGTTAGAATGAAGAGTTAAAATACCATCATGTGCCACATTATGACATTTCAGTCAATTATGAACCATCTGTGTGACAGTGGTCCCATACAATTATAGTACCATATTTTAACTGTACCTTTTATGTGTTTAGCTGTGTTTAGATACACAGATATTTACAGTTTTGTAACAGCTGCCTACAGTATTCAGGGCAACAACATGTTATAGAGGTTTTTACCCTAGGAGCAATAGTGATTTTAATTATATTGTGATTTAATTATGATGATTTATTTATGTTGGGATTACAATTTCTGTGGCATATCAAAACTGTGTATTCAGTTCTTAAAAATCTGTCAAACTATTTTCCAAATTTTCTGTACCATTTTACATCTCTTTACGAAATGGATGAGATATCTAGTTTCTCCAAAGCCACACTGACATTTGGTAATGTCGCTGTGTTTTATTTTAGCTGTTCTTATGACTGCTTAATGACACCTCATCACGATCTTAATTTGCATTTTTCTAGTGACTAATCATGTTGAGCCGTTTTCTTCTTTAATCTCTTTATAAATGAACTTTAAGATTTTTAAATAGTTTCAGGTTTGCTAAAAAAGCTGTGATGATAGTTTAGAGATATTCCACACAGCTACACCCAGTTTCCTCCACTTTAAAGTAACACCTTACATGAGTATGGGACATCTGTCACAATTAATGAACTAATATTGATGCATAATAACTAAAGTGAACGCTTCATTTAGAGTGTTTTCGTTTTACCGAATGTCTTTTTTCTCTTCCAGGATCCCATCGAGGATTCCCTCATCGTGTCTCCTTAGGATCCTCCTGGCTGTGATAGTGTCTCATACTTTCTTTCTTTTTGATGATCTTGACATTTTTGAGGAGTATTGGTCATGTATTTCACAGAATCTCCCTCAGTTGTCTCATGATTACACTAAGGCTGCTGGTTTTTAGCAGAAAGATGTAAAGTACAGAGCTGATGTGCCACTTGCATCACATTGTATCAAGGGCTACACAGTATCAACATAACATCACTGCTGATGTGGAGCTTGATCCCTTGGCTGACGGTGTTTGTCAGGTTTCTCCACCGTCAGGTTACTCTTTTCCCACCTTTCCACGTTGTACTTTATGTAAGTCAGTCACTGTATACAGCCCTTGCTTTCAGAGTGCAGTTGCTAGGTATTCTCATTGCTATTGAGGAAACATTTCTTCAAGCCTTTCCCAGCTGACAGAGCAAGGAAATCGATGCATTGTCTTGGCAAGCACAGGGTTGCTATATTGAATAACATAAACTGGTTGACTTAATCAACAACAGAAATTTATTTTTCACAGTTTTAGAGACTAGTGTTACAAGGTCATGGTGCCAGTATGGCTAGGTTCTGGTGAAAGCGCTCTTTCAGGTTGCAGATGGCTATCATCTGGATGGACTCTCAAATGGCAGAAAAGGAGGAACCTAGCTTTCTGACCCATTCTCATAAGGGCACTAATCGCATTCATAAGGGCTCTACCTTCATGACCTAAATCACTTGACCTAATCATTTCCTCAAAGCCTCACTCTATACACCATCACACTGGGGACTAGATTTCAACATTCAGTGCGTAATATGCATGTATACTATGTTTATATATATGTAGAAGTATTTTTATATGTTACCTTCTGTATCCATCTTATGCTATATATGAGTTGGTACTGATTTGTCTAACTCTATTCCATTACCAAATGGAACATTCAAGCCCTCTTCCCTTGCTTGCCTAAAGCCTTCCAACATCAGTAAGAAGGCATAACTTGTACCATCCCACATTCATTTACTTAATTGTTCAGTTCTGGTATACACAGAGTAGTTTCAGAAATTGTTACAGGAAACAACCTAATCAAATAGAGCAAAATGTTTATGTACAATTTTTTCTGTCTTTATTCTTTTATAGTCCTCATTCATTTTCAAAGTTACTTAGCTCATTATTGTCTTCCCCACACTCCCCTCAAAGAGGTTATTGCATATATTTTAGTACAATTAGATTAGTTTGTGAGAATCTGTATTCCATACTGGAATTCCCTGACTTCCTAGTTGTTTTTTCTTTGAATTTTGCATGAATTAAATTTAACTTCATGCTATAAAGACGTATGAATTTTGACAAATGCATAATGTTATACATCCACTATTATAGTACCATACAGAATATTTTCATAGTCCTAAAACAATCCCTTGTGCTTTACTTTTACGACTCCCCCTGCCACTGAACCTAAAGCAACCACTGACCTGTTTAATATCTCTAGAATTTGACCTTCCACATTATGTGTGTACATTGAGTTATATACTATGCAGCCTTTTCAGACAGGCTTCTTTCACTCAGCAATATGCATTTACTATTCATTCACATTGTTGCATGGCTTGATAGTTCATTTTTTAAATTATTAAATAGTATCCCATTGTATGAATGTATCATAGGTTATGTATGTATTCCTCTATTGAAGGACATTTTTATTGCTGCCAGTTTTGGTCAATCATAAATAAAGCTGCTATACAATTTTGCATGTTGGATTTTATGTAAACATGAATTTTTCTGTTAATTGAGTAAATACCTAGGACAATGATTGCTGGAGCATAAGGTTATGTTTATCTTTGTTAGAAATTTCCAAATGTCTTCAAAAGTGGCTAAGCCATTTTGTATTCCCACGTGTATTAAATGAAAAGCATGGCTCTTCAACTTCACCAGTAATTGGTATAATTAGGTTTGTGATTTTAGACATTCTAATACGTGTGCAGTGGAATGTCTTTTTTGTTTGAATTTCTCATTTTCATAGTGAAAAACGATGATTAAACATTTTTGTCACACACTTACTTTCCATCTGTCTATATATTTTTTCTGAATGAGGTGTCTGTTCAGATTATTTGCCCATTTTTTTCATTTATTTCTTATTGTTTTAAGAGTTCTTTGTATATTTTGAATGTAAGTCCATTTGGATGTGTATTTTGCCAATATTTTTTCTCACTTTTGTCTTGAGTTTTCATTATCTTACCAGTAACTTTCACAGTGCAGAAGATTTTACTCAAGTCTAGCATACTTTTTTTCCTGTCATGAATTATGCTTCAGTTTATATCTAAAACTCATAATCAAACCCTACATCATAAATATTTTTTCTATGTTCTTATCTAAAAGTTTTATAGTTTTGCATTTTACATTTAGGTCTATAAATAATTTTTATGTAGGTTGTAATATGTGCTTTAGATTTAACTTTTCACATTTGTATTTACAGTCATTCCAGCACCATTGGTTTATAATGATCTTTTCTCCATTGAATTGTCTTTGTGACTTAAAAAAAAAAAAAAGTTGACTGCATTTATGCAGGCCTATTTCTGAGCTCTCGATTTTGATCCATAGATCTACATGCCTATTATTTTACCAAGAACACAGTAGCTTACTGTAGCTATTTCAGCTATTTTTCCTTGTGTGAGTTTTGGTAGTTTGTGTCTCAATGAATTGATCTGTTTTCATTCAATTTATCAAATTTGTAAGCCTACAGTTGTTCATAATGTTCTTTTATCATGATTTTACTGTCCATGGGATTAGTAAAAATGATTTCTCTCTCATTACTGACATTGATAATTTTTGCTATATCGCTGTCTCTTGTTTTTTTCCTGTGTTAGCCTGGCTAGAGATCTATCAATATTATTGATCTTTTCAAAGAATTCACTTTTGGTTTAGTTTATTTTAATCTATTGTGTTTTGGTATTGATTTCCTTGTTTTCTACTCTGCTTATTATTTATTTCTTGCTTTAGTGTTAATTAGCTTTTCATTCTCTAGCTTCCTGAGGTAGATGCTAGAGGTTATTGATATTAGAAATTTATTATTTTCTAATATATGCACTCCATGTTATACATTTCCCTTTAAGCACTGATTTCTATGCATTCCACATATTTTGATATTATTTTTATTTAGTTCAAACTATTTCAAAAACCTCTCTTGCATCCCCTTTTGTGACTTATGAGTTATTTGAAATGTGTTAATTTTCACATATTTGGGGGTTCTCCAGCTACCTCTCTGTTATAGATTTCTAGTTTGATTCCATAGAGGTCTAGGAACATACTTTCATTTCTATTATTTAAATATATATATATATATATACAGTTTTTAAATGGCTCGGAATGTGATTGTTCTTGGTGAATGTTCATGTGAGCTTGAGAAGAACTAGTATTCTGCTGTTATTGGATGAAGTATTCTAAAAATATCAATTAGGTGAAATTAATTGATAGTGCTGCTCAGGTCATCTTTGCCCTTACTGATTTTTACTTTGCTGATCTTATTAATTACCAAGGGAAACATTTGGAGGACTCCCACTGTATTACTGGATTTGTCTGTTTCTCCTTGCAGTTCTCTCAGTTTTTGCCTCACATAGGTTAATTATTCAAAATATTATCAAATTATCAAAATATTAAAATATTTCAAAATATTTTTAAAACCTTGATCTATTAGCATCTTATAAACAGTGTGTAAATGCTCTGCTACGATACTTGAAAATAACAGTTTTAATTTATATTTTTGTTATTTTAAAAACCACAATAGGAAAATATAATTTTGCTGAAGGTATCTTGAAGATAAATAAAAGTTAGAAATCCAGTTGATATGTTTTATCTATTATAAAGTCTTCACATCCTTGTGTACATTTAGAACTCAGAATTTTTTCCTGTTAGAAATGGTATATTCCATTAAAAAAAGATTGTAGGTTTTTAAAGCAGGAGTTCTAAGATGTCAAGCAACTATTTACACACAAATTGCTTTCAGAAAGAAAATCAATGTATATAGATACTGTGGAAGAACAAGTTAGTACTTCTTGTGTGAAATATAATGATGGGAAATGTAAAATGGCATGCTTATATGAAGTGAAGGATAATTAAAATATTCAAAATTAAAACATAAATGTCAATCTGACATTTTCTTTTCCATTTATTTATCATTTTTAGGTTTTTGAAGATATTTTTTATCAAGCTTCTGTTTTTTTAAATCACCTGCATAAGCAATAGTTTACCAGTCCAAATGCAAATTTATCCCGTGAATTGCTCTATGGCCTGAAAACGATGTAACCTTCAAATATTACTGATCTTCTAAAGAGTAAGATAACAGAAAAATAGACTACCATCCGAAAATAAATTTTGAGAAAAACATTATTTGCAAGTTAGTATTTTAAAATGAAATGTCATGAATGTTAAAATAAACTCTAACTTTCAAAGAATACTGATTTATAGTGGAAGAAAACAGGGAACCTTCCATAAAACTCCTGGTAAATTTGTTGTTTGCCCATTAGCAAAACAAAATATAAATCTAAACTGTCTGATAAAAACATCAAAAGCATGCTTTTATTCTCCTGATTAAAATGAATAAATCTATAACCAGAAGATGATTCCTTGTACTAGTCTCTCTGCAATGTTGGTCCTATTTTGCATCCTAATTTTTTATAACTAAGAAAGTAGGATTGCATTTTTTGTATTAAGGAGAAATATTACTAAAACTCTCTAAAATATATATTAAAATTATTTTAATATTATTAAAATTGACAGATAATTTTAAAAATATTACATCAACTTTTCCTGAGAGCTACAAATCTGAAAATTTTCCACTGAATGAAAGTATAACCATTTAAGTGATAAAAATTTCCTGAACTAAAAATTAGGGGTAATTCCAAACTAATTTTGAAGACAGAAAAAATCTTTCATGATGTTTTTATTGCTTGCTTATCTGTCTGTTTTGACTGTCTGGATGTTCAGCAGTACATTTGTTTGAGGGCTGAATCATTCCTGAAGTAAACTATATTAACTCATTCTCACACTGCTATGAGAAAATACATGAGACTTGGTCATGTATACAGAGGTTTAACTGATTCCCAATTTCCCATGGCTGGGAAGGTTTCAGGCATCGTAGAAAGTGATGGGGAAGAAAGGCACTTTCTTCACACGATGGTAAAATGAATTGAGTGCCAGCAGGGGAAATGCCAGATGCTCGTGAAACCATCAGATCTCATGAAACTCACTCACTCTCAGGAGAATAGCATGGGGCAAACTTCCCCCATCATCCAATTACCTCCATCTAGTCCTGACTTTGACACATGGGGATTATCGGGATTACAATTCAAGGTGAGATTTGGGTGGGGACACAGAGCTAAACTATATAAGTAACTTACTGTCATGTTCATGTGATAGGATTATGAAGTAAGAGGAAAGACCCTTGATTAATAATGTGTCACTACTACTTAATTTTGTGAGTTTCACAAAAATTTCTTCAGAGACAATATTCTTGGGGTCATTCATATGTACTTTCTGATACCGCAAAATGAAAGATTCTTGTCTCATGAAAAGTACCATTAGTTTCAATGCAACAAACAAACTCAAATTGAAGGAAAGGGTAGAGAAAAAAACCCTGGAAGCCACAATGAGAATATGACCCAGGTGAAGGGTCATATGAATGATGCTCTCTGCCAAATGCTCTATTTTCTCTTTCTTGTCTTTCTTCCTTTCTTTGATGGAGCCTGGCTCTCTCACCCAGGCTTGAGTACAGTGCCGCCATCTTGGCTCACTGCAAGCTCCGCCTCCCGGGTTCACACCATTCTCCTGCTTCAGCCTCCCTAGTAGCTGAGATTATAGGCGCCTGCCACCACGCCAGGCTAATTTTTTGTATTTTTAGTGAAGACGGGGTTTCAGTGTGTTGGTCTCGATCTCTTGACCTCGTGATCTGCCTGCCTCGGCCTCCCAAAGTGCTGGGATTACAGGTGTGAGCCACCACACCCGACCCTGATGCTCTGTTTTCAAAACTCATTTGATTTTGAATTATGTTCTATTAGCTGTCATTTTGTAATGCTATCCATCAATTCATCTAGTTCTGAAAGTTTAGATTTTTGTCATATATGGCTTTTTCTATAAAATCTGTTTCACCTTGAAGTGCATAGTTAATAGTGTATCATTTTTAACTGCTTGTCCCTAGACTTGCTTACCCTGATGGGTCTTTGTAAGGCTGGCAACTTCTAAGAATAACACTCTGGGCCATGACGCTCCCTTTAACATGGTTAAAAATTTAAATGATTTTACATTTTTTTCAATTAGTATATAATTCTATAGAAAACTTTTTTTTTAACTTCCTCTCTATATTTAGTTGGTAGTTAACTGAGTAAAAGACATTTTAAAAAATAATGTTGCCCAAATATAATCTTTCTATGAAAACTATAGTTACCATGATGAACAAAATGATTTTTTACATATCATGGCCAGAATGTTGCACAGCTTCTCCAATGGAAACCCAAAGAAAAACTTCAGGGTGGCTCACAGCCCTCTTTGTGACACAGAAGTCAATAACTAAGCTGTATCTAAGTGCCTTGTCCAGGTCAAAATGCAAGCATACTGCCCAAAACTCAGCTTGGACCTGCCAATTAGGAAGCCCACCAGAGGAGCAGAGCAAAGCAGAGGACAGATACATTAAATATTGGGTAGGCTACATTTATTTCCCAGTAGCTTGTCATCACTCTTATTTATTTTAATAAGGTGAAACTTAAATATAAAATATACCCATTAGAGTTTATGATTCCTCTAGTTCTGAAAAATGCATAAAGTAATGTAACCCCCATTAATAAAGGTACAGAAAATCATCAACTGCCTCCCAAACCCTCCCATTGTCCATTGTAAACAAGCCCTCCACTGACTTAGAGCCCAGGACAAGCACTAATCTGTTGTCTGTACCTACATATTTTGCCTTTTCAGAACGTCATATATGATGTAGAATATAAAAACTTATCAAATATGTATTGTGCAAACATTTTTGTCCTCTGTAATTTAATTTGCCTTTTCATTCTTTAAACTGTCTTTTGAATAAAATTATTAATTTTGATGAATTCCAATATATCATTTTAAAAATTTTATTAATCAGGCTTTTGGTGTTATCTAAGAAATCTTTGCCCGCCCCAGTGACACAATGTTTTGTTTTTCCTAAAAGTTTTACAGTTTCATGTCTTATATTTAGGTCTATAATCAATTTTGAGTTAATATTTTTATGTGGTACATATTATGGTTGAGGTTTGTTTTGTGTAAATAGATGATCAATTGCTTCAACAAAATTTGTTGAAAAGACTATCCTTGTTCCATGCATTTATCTTCAGAAACATTGTCAAAAATGAAAAGTCCATAAATAAGTTGTTCTATTTCTGTATTCTTAATTGTGTTCCTTTTTTTTTTTTTTTTTTTTTTTTTTTTTTGCTTCTGTTTTCACCAGTACTATACTATCTTGATTCCTATGGCTTTACAGTAAGTCTTGAAATCAGGTAGTGCTAGCCCTTTAAGTTTGATATGGCTTGGTTGTGTCTCTATCCAAATTTCATCTTGAATTGCAGCTCCATAGTTCTGACGTGTCATGGGAGGCACCCAGTGGGAGGTAATTGAATCGAAGGGGTGTGTTTTTTCATGCTGGTCTTGTGATAGTGGAAAAGACACATGAGATCTGACATTTTTATAAAGGGCAGTTCCCTCTGAACACTCTCTCTTGCCTGCACCATGTAATACATGCCTTTGATCCTCCTTCACCTTCTGCCATGATTGGGAGGCCTTCCCAGTCATGTGGAACTGTGAGTCCATTAAACTTTTTTTCTTTATAAATTACCCAGTCTCGAGTATTTCTTCATAGCAGCATGAAAATAGAGTGATACATTAAATTAGTACCAGAAAGAGTGGGATGCTGCTGTAAAGATATATGAAAATGTAGAAGTGACTTTGGAACTGAGTAACAGGCAGAGCCTGAAACAGTTTGCAGAGCTCAGAAAAAGAGAGAAAAATGTGGGAAAATTTTGCACTTATTAGAGACTTGGAGGGCTCATGAGACAGGAAGGTGTGGGAAAGTTTGGAACTTCTTAGAGACTTGTTGAATGACTTTGACCAAAATGGTGATAGTGATATGGACAATAAAGTCCAGGCTGAGGTGGTCTCAGATGGAGATGGGAACTTGCTGGTAACTAGAGTAAAGGTCACTCATGCTATGCAAAGAAGGTGGCAGCATTTTGCCCTTGCCCTAGAGATCTGTGGAACATTGAACTTGAGACAGATGATTTAGGTTATCTAGTGGTAGAAATTTCTAAGTGACAAAGCATTTAAGAGGAGGCAGAGCATACAAGTTTGGAAAATTTGCAGCCTGATAATGTGATAGAAAAGAAAACCCTATTTTGGGGGGAGAAATTCAAGCCAGCTGTAGAAATTTGTATAAGTAATGACATGGTTTGGCTGTGTCCCTACCCAAATCTCATCTTGAATTCCCAGCTGTTGTGAAAAGGACCTGTTAGGAGGTAACTGAATCATGGGGCAGGTCTTTTCTGGGCTGTTCTCATGATAGTGAATAAGTCTCATGAGATCTGGTGGTTTGAAAAATGGGAGTTTCCCTGCACAAGCTCTCTTCTCTTGTCTGCCACTATATGAGACATGCATTACACATTCCACCATGATTGTGAGGCCTCCCCAGCCACGTGTAACTGTAAGTCCAATACACCTCTTTCTTTTGTAAATTGCCCAGTCTCAAGTATGTCTTTATTAGCAGTGTGAAAATGAATTAATACAAGTAACAAGAAGCTGAATGTTGATCACCAAGACAATGGGGAAAATGTCTCCAGGACATGTCAGAGAGATTTGCCCCTGCTCTAGAGATCTGTGGAACTTTGAACTTGAAAGAGATCATTTAGCATATCTCATAGAAGAAATTTCTACATGGCAAAGTGTTCAAGAAGAAGCAAAACATAAAAGTTTGAAAAATTTGCATACTGACGATGGAGTAAAAAAGAAAAACTCATTTTCTGGGGAAAATATCTCTAAGGCATGTCAGAGAACTTTGCAGCAGCCCCTTCTATCACAGTCCCAGAGGTCTAGGAGGGAAAAATGGTTTCCTGGGCCAGATCCAGGGCCCCTCTACTGTGTGCAGCTTTGGAAGTTGGTGTGTCTTGCATCCCAGTCACTCTAGCCATGCCTAAAAGGGGCCAAGGTACAGGTTGGACCATGGCATTAGAGGGTGTAAGCCCCAAGCCTTGGCAGCTTTCACTTGGTGTTGGGCCTGCATGTGCACAGAAGTCAAGAATTGAGGTTTGGGAACCTCTGCCTAGATGTCAGAGGATGTATGGAAATGCCTGGATGTCCAGGCAGAAGTTTGCTGTAGGGGTGGAACCCTCACGGAGAAACTCTACTAGGTCACTGTGGAAGGGAAATGTGGTATCGGAGCCTGCACATAGAGTCCCCGCTCAGGCACTGTCTAGTGGAGCTGTGAAAAGAGGGCCACCGTCCTCTGGATGTCAGAATGGTAGATCCACTAACAGGCTGCACCATGTACCTGGAAAAGCTGCAGACACTCAAATCCAGACTGTGAAGGCAGCCAGAAGGGCTGTACCCTGCAAAACCACAGGGGTGGAGCTGCCCAAGACCATGGGAACCCACTTCTTGCATCAGTGTGACCTGGATGTGAGACATGGAGTCAGAGGCGATCACTTTGGAGTTTTAAGATTTGACTACCCTGCTGGATTTGAGACTTGCATGGGGCCTGAAGCTCCTCCATTTTGGCCAATATCTCCCATTTGGAATAGGTGTATTTACCCAATGCCTATGTTCTCATTTTATCTAGGAGGTAACTAATTTTCTTTTGAATTTATGCACTCATAGGCAGATGGGACTTGCCTTGTCTCAGGTGAGACTCTGGACTGTGGACTTTTGAGTTAATGCTGAAATTAGTTAAGACTTTGAGGGACCTTTGTGAAGGCATCATTGGTTTTGAAATGTGAGTATATGAGCTTTGGGAGGGGCCAGTGGTGGAATGATATGGTTTGGTTGGGTCCCAACCCAAATTTTATCTTGAATTGTAGCTTCCATAATTTCCACATGTTGTGGGACAGACTTCGTGAAAGGTAATTGAATCATGGGGGCGAGTCTTTCCCATTCTGTTCTCATGGTAGTGAACAAGTCTCATGAGATCCTATGGTATTAAAAGGGCAGTTTCCCTTCACACGCTGTCTTGCCTTCTGCTGTGTAAGACATTCCTTTAATTCCCCTTAACCTCTTCCATGATTGTGAGGCTTCCCCAACTATATTAAACTGAGTCCATTAAACCTTTTATTCTTTATAAATTACCCAGTTTTGGGTACTTCTTCATAGCAGTATAAAAATGGACTAAAAGAAAATTCTTTTCCAGAATTGTGTTGGTGATTCTAGTCTACATGGATATCAGAAGAAGCATTTGACAGTTTCTTAAAAAATTCTAGATTTTGAATAAAATCGCCTTATAGTTTTGGTTCAGTTTGGTAATAATTGCTCTCTTAACAATGCTGAGTCTTTCCATCTTGAACATAATATATCTTTATTTTTACTTAAGTTCTTCTTTGATCTTTCATCAGAGTTTCGTAGTTTTGTAGTTTTCAACACATATTGTGCACACCTATATCTAAGTAATTTGTCTTCTTTGCTGCTCTCTAAATGGTACTGATTTTTAAGTTTCAATTTTTTATTGTTATGTGAAGAAAAGTAATTGATATTTGTATATCAATCTTGCATCCTGTGATGCTAATAAGAAAACTGTGGGATTTGGAGACCTGAGAAGAAGCTATTTCATGGGAGAATTCTGAGAATCTTCAACCCATGGATTCCCAGGATCTTTTTGATCAAGAGAAACAGCTTTTACTCCTTTCAAGAGAAAAGTAGCTTTCACTTGTCTGAATACTCTGCAAATATCTCACCTAAAGAATAATGCCTGCCCTCTTTAAGACCCATCTCTGCCACCCATCAATGCCTCTGGGTCAGAAAACAGAGTCATAACTCAGTATAGCCAAGTGTGGGAATAGTCCTTGTTTTGGCAACAAATAGATTACATATTAAGGAACTTTTGTAACTACCATATCCTATCTCATAGTGGTCCAGTGGGTCAGTAGATTTATCCTATATATATTTCCCTTGTCCCCAGTTATGTATAGAAAAGTTATGTTTCTTATTTTCCTTTATTATAAGAGCCCGCTCCCAACCCTGAATCAGGATAAAATAAAATTGCAGAGGGAATTACATAAATTAGTGTGACTATCAAAATCTTAAAGAATGAAGAGGAGATGATCTCCTCAATTTCTCTGTTAAAGTCATCAACATATCCTCTCCAGAAACCAGATTGGTCATGTGAATGTTGATTGACTACCATAAAACAATATTGTGCTATCACTAGTTGCATTTGTCATACTAGGTATTAGATATTTACTCAAGTGATTCACACAGCTTCTGACATTTTTTGTAGCTATTGATCTGGGAAATGAATTCTCAAAATATATCAATAATGAAAATCAGAAGCATTCACTTTTACATAGGAAGAACAGAAAAATACATTCACTGCTGGTGCACAAGGCCGTGTAAAATGTTCTGCTCTCTCTCAAAATATAGCCAGTAGGAATCTTATTTATTTTGACATTCTGCAGAATGTTATAATGGGCTACTATGCAGATGATACTATGTATATGTGTAGGTATAGGAAATAACCAGTGAAATAACTAAACATACTGTTAGGTATTGTACCTATCAATGATGCATTTCTGAATAAATTCAGACATTTAAATGCAATCCAAAGATGATATATATTCAGTATAACTGAAGTCTAGACTTTTCTTAAATATTTAGAAATTATTTATGGCTCCTGAAGTTGAAAATCAAATATATTAATAGTTTAAATTGGAAATCCTTCTGAAAAAGTAATTGCTGCACAAGCAAAGAGTAAACTTAACTTTTTATTACTTAAACCAAATTTCTTTTCTTTTAAACTTGAACGTGGCTAAATATTCTAACAAATAACATAAAATATTCTTTTTTTTTCCCCCAAACTGAAAGATTTGTATGTCTAGGTTCATTATATTTAATAATATGTTTGAGAAAGTTTGGGGAGGACTACTTGACATTAGCCTATATTTTTGCATGAATTAAAGTTTATCACTGATTACAATGAGCCTTCCATTTGTGAAGTCTGAATTGCATGGAATTTTAAGGTTTGCATCACAACTGTGACCTTTCTGTCATCTGACAGAAGAAGACTGATTATTTTTAGCAGTTTTCAATATCAAGAGCTTTATGATTTTCCTTTCAAACTCAAGTAACAATATCATACTTCATACTTTTAAAAGAAACAAAAATGACACATATGTTTGATCAATAGCACAATAAGATTCCCCCCTGCATCTGTCAGTGTATTAAGCATTCTTTTTAAATGTGTATCTTAAACAAAGACAAGCAAGTTACAGAATTTGTATTTGTCACTCTGCCAGAAAGAACAAGTGGTCTATTTCAAGTTCCATCCCTTCGATTTCATGCCATCTAAGTGAAAATTCCTTGTCTCTAGTCATCAAAAGCTCAGGAAACAAAGGGCTTTTAAGGACATACACGAGGTAATGAGCTTAGTTGGTGGCTTCTTGCCTTTTGTTGACTTTCTCCATTAGAACACTCAGAGTTGGGCCATCTTTCCTGGCAGCCCTGAGAGACTTGCATTCTTCCTTGATTGTAGATTTTGTTTCCATTCGTTTTCTACTCAGATTTCTGGAGATCATTAACCCTACTATGCCAATTGCATCTGGCCATAATTCATTTTTTTCAAATCAGAGAGATTATTGACTAATCTATGTTGAAAACTCCCTCATGAGAAAATAATTTAACAGTTAATTAATTTATATCAGTTTTATTATTTTATTGCTGGTAATTTGTTTGTCCCTATATATTTCTGGGAGTAAGTGTCACGCAGTATTAAGGGAGGAGGCCTGGCTTTGAATCCTGCTCTATTAACCATTTGCTCTGGGACTTTAGTTAAGTAACTTAAACACTTTGTGCCTCCATTCACTCATTTGTAAAGTATAGGTAATGATAATATTTACTGTGCAAGATTTTTTGGGAGAAATAAACCAAAGAAATCTTGGCAGTTTTGACTAGTGTATTGTCATTTACTAGATCCTCAAAAATTATAAATCATTATAATCATTATATTATTAATGATCATTACAATTATTCCAATATAGAACACTGAGCATGTTCTATATTAATCTACCCAATATAGAACACTGAGAACTAAACTCTGAGAAGAATCAAGCGTTTCAAACAGAATCATGGAGGTACTTGTACCTTCCTGGAATTGCTGAGGTTTGTTATTGGGTAGCAATGGTAGAAAGCATAAGGTCAAGGTAATCACAGATGTGAGTCTACCTACCAGGGATCTCATAATCAATTCTAAATGAGAATTCACCATGCATTTTATAGATTATCTGTTTTTAGTATTTTAAAAATATATTTTAAAGAAGATGCATACACCATTGATTTTAAGATGCACCATTATTTTATGTAACACATAGGAGGAAAAATGAAAAATTACCAAATAAACTATGACACAACACTAAGACACCATCTGTTGTATGGCCTATTTTAATTTCAGAGATGTTAAAATGTAAAAAGGAAATGTTTCTCCCAATAGATTAATTACTATTGTTAATAATGGTTAGAAGAGCTGATATATTTATAAAATAATAATTTCATTTGAATTTGTATCTTTTATGAGATGTCTGAGAACATGAATTAAGTCTAATAAATCTTTTTTTAAAAAAAAACTTCTAAAAACGTGTTTCGTATATATATATAAGCACTCAGCAATTTGTTGACTTAATTAATTGATAGAAAAACAGAGAACATGTTGGACAGACACAATTTGATATCATTAATCCTTGAGCCAATCATTTATAAGGTAAGTTTCTATCACAGGTGCTTTAAAAGTTAGACCAGTTTGCATCAAAAATTCTTGCCTTTTTTGTTTGCCAATAACATTTCATCACACCCATGAGAGACCTTTTCACTACTTTGCCCTATTAAATAAAGTCTCAGTTGACCTTTTAATCATTCTATTTTTGCTTCATCTTTGCTTAGGCTGTCAATACTCAAAAGTAAAAAATATATATATAATATAGTAAAGTCCCTAGTACTTTTATTATTTTATCTGCCTAATCTTTGTTTACTTAAAAAATTATAGAGATGATGTAGGTTTTAGACACTTTCCAATCTAATTTCTTCCTTTTATTTAAAAATACAAAACCAAAGAAAATGAAAATGCTCAAATCCTAAAAGATGTTAAAATTTACCATGTTAATGATTTCTAACAGTTAGTTGCAGACCTAGAATCACAACATAAATTCTTCAAATCTGATCATAATAATCTTTCTTCTGGATTATGCTCTATATTTGTTCATGGACATCTCAGTTGTATATCCTCCCAAGAAATATTGGTCTTATGACTATAGGTTATAATCTTCTTATCAATATTAACAGTATAAAAGGGTGACTTTTATATATATAGTATTAGCTGCCAATCTTATCTTTATCTATTCCTTTATTTGAACAGCTGGAGTTTCATCAATCTCATGTAAAATATGAAGAATAACATTTTTAGAAAATGGCTAGTATTTTTTAAATCTCTAACCTATTATTTAACCCACCAGTGCTACCTCTCCCTTGGACCACTGCATGTAAACATTAACTTCCACAGGAAATTCTACATTTGGACACTACATATGGAAGTTTCACAACAAATCTCTCACATGAACACTAATCTCATTTCAGCACATGATAAAATAAGAGTCCTTTTTGTAATGTTGAGAGATTCTGGTTAGATATTTGCTTTTGGTTGCAAGAATAATGTTGGTAACTCAATAAACAACTATCAAAGGAACTCCTTCACTTCCAGTCAATGATAGCTCTACTCCTAAACACATTTATATGCATTATGATATTCTTCATGGAAACCGATCTTAAATAAAAATTAGCCAAGGTAATTTTAAGAACATGGCAAATGATGTGCCTTGAAAATAGTTTTCATTGGAAACAGGCTTGTCAAAATATGAATCAAATGTCAGACAAAAACATTTTAATTTGTGGGAACATGAGATCCTTATGGCAGGCAGTTAAAAAAATAAAAGCTGCTTATAGTCGGTGTCTCAATGATTGAATCCACTACCTTTTGATTAAGCTAAACTTTTGTCCAGGGATTGCATTTATATTAATTCTTGTTAAGCTTTCCCACCTTTAGAAAATTAGCAAATTTGCTAATCATAAACACCTTAATAGAGAAACTTTCCAAGATATTGTTCTGGGCAAAAGTTTTTTGAGTAATACCCCAAAAGCACAGGCAACTAAAGCAAAATGGACAAATGGAATCACATCAATTTAAAATGCTTCTGCACAACAAAGGAAACAATCAACAAAATGAAGAGACAACTAACAGAATGAGAAAAAGTATTTGCAAACTACCCATCTGACAAAAGATTAATACCAGAATTCATAAGAATATGAAATGACTCTATAGGAAAAGTCTAATATTCTGATTTAAAACTGGGCAAAAAAAGATTTGAATAGATAAAAAAAGATTTGAATAGACATTTCCCAAAAGAAGACATACAAATGACAGACAAGCATAAGAAAAGGTGCTCAACATCAGTCATCATCAAGAAATGCAAATAAAAACTACAATAAGATATCATCTCACCCCAGTTAAAATGGCTTTTATCCAAAAGACAGGCAATAAGAAATGCTGAAAGGATATCGAGAGAGGGGAACCCTTGTATACTGTTGGTGGAAATGTAAATTAGTAAAACCACTATGGAGAACAGTTTAGAGGTTCCTTAAAAACTGAAAACAGAGTTACCATATAATCCAGCAATCTGACTGCTGAATATATACCCCAAAGAGGGAATATCAGCATATCAAAGAGACTCATCTGCACTCTCATGTTTGTTGCAATAACCAAGATTTGGAAGCAACATAAGTGTCCATCAACAGATGAATGAATACATATGTAGTGAACAAAATGAACAAAATGTAGTACATACACATAATGGAGTACTGTTCAGCCATAAAAAGAATGAGATCATGGTCATTTGCAGCAACATGGATGGAACTAGTGGCCATGATGTTAAGTGAAATAAGCCAGGCACAGAGAGACAAACATCAAGTTCATTATTTGTGGAATGTAAAAATCAAAACAATTGAACACATAGAGGAGGGATGGTTTCCAAAGGGTGAGAAGGGTAGTAGGGACTGGTAAGAGGTGAGGAAGGTTAATGAGTACAAAAAAAATTTAGAAAAAATAAATAAGACCTAGTGTTTGATAGTACAACAAGGTGACTGTAGTCAATAATTATTTAATTGTACAATTAAAAATAACTAAAAGTGTGTACTTGTCCTGTTTGTAATACAAAGGATAAATGGTTGAAGGGATGGATACCCCATTTTCCATCATGTGATTATTAGGCATTGTATACTTGTATCAAAATATTTTATGTACCCCATAAATATATACACCTACTATGTACCCACAAAAATTAAAAATTAATAAAATATACACTCCTTCACTACCATATCCACAAGCTGTGAAGCAGTGAAAATGTAAACTTATTAATATGGGTCTACTATTATCATGAATCAATTTCTTTTTAAACATTTAATATAGATAGTATCTCTGGTAGTAGCAAAGTGTCTAGTAACAGATAATACTAATAACAGTTACGAACACTAAAAATATATAACCAACAATGGCTTGAAGCCACTAAATAAGACCAAAAGCAGCCAGAAAATTGCTGGAAAAGGCCCGTGAAAGAAGGAAACACAGTGGGTGAGATCCATGTGAAATCAGCTTTGACCTGATGGTAGTCTCAGTCTGTCCTTCCATACACAATAGACTCAGGCAAAAATCAGCAATCTTATTTGAGAATTTAGCGGTCAGAGTTCAAAGCTGACTGCAAGGCTAGCTGGAAATGGAGCAGGAAAGTTGAGGAAAGCGTAGAGCTAAGAAAGAGAGCCAACATTTTGCATGCAAAAATCCCATCAAGTCTTTGGCTAATTCCCTAATTCATATGATGGCAACATGTCTCCAAAGACTCAACTGAAAGTAATAGGCTAAAAGACCTAATTAGCTATTTCAGCAACTGACCAATGTTGTGAAGAAAGAGTTAGAAATTCAGCTTCAATTTATAGGGTCTTGGTAAATACTTCAACCTTTCTATTGAAACTCAAGGGCCATATTTGGAATCCCTAAAGACATTGAGAAAAAGACTGAGGCAGAAACAATAATTGAAGAAATACTGGACAAGATGTTTTTAAACATCATTATGCCAATAGCATACAGTCTTGATTACTGTAATTTTAAAATAAGTATTGGAATCACACAGTACACTATGTACTACGGAAGTACTCCAACTTTGTTGTTTGGTAGTTTTTGCTTTTTTTCAATTTTGAGGGCTCAAGTTTCTTTATACTTCCATATAAATTTTATTAGGTTGGTGCCAAAGTAATTTTGGTTTTGTCATTAGGTTTGTACCAACCTAATTAAATCAGTTTGTCCGTTTCTCCTACAAAAACACCAAAAGAATCAACAAAGCCTGCTAGGTTTTTGATTGGCACTGTACTAAATCTATGGAAAAAATTAGGGAAAATTGTTGTTTTAACAATAGAGATGTCAATTCATGAAAATTGCATCTCTCTCCATCTCTTAAGATATTCTTTAATTTCTGCAAACAGTTATGGGTTTTAGTATATAGGAAATGTCATGTTTTTAAAAAAATCTCTAATTATTTTATTTTCTGGGTGTATTATAATGTTATTTTGTAATTTCTGACTGCTTGTTTCTAGTATATAGTTTTTGTATATCAATTCTGTGGTATTCTGTACTTTAGAACTTTGCTAAACTCAATATTGCCAGTATTTTGAAGATGCCTTACAATTTTTATATACACGGTTATGTTATTTGTAAATAAATATCTTTTGTTGAACAAAATATTGTTGAAGCAAACTGGTTGAGTGGACATCCTTGCTTTGTTTTCAATTTTATGGGGAAAAAATTAGTCTTTCATCATTAAGTATAATGTTCGCTGTAAATTCTTCATAGATACTCTTTATCAGTTTGAGAAAATAAATTGTATCTTCTGGGATTTTTTGGCATTTCTCAAATAATCCCTTTGGTTAGTCATCATGTGAGTTACACACACTGTGTAAACACATATGTGTAGTGTACACATATGCTTATATAAGTTTGTATAAATACATTTATATATATATCTATATAACTACAGACATACATGCATACACACACACACATATATACACACACACATATATATATAACTTGTTAAGGATTATTTTTGAGATATTTTAGTTTACATATATGTTTATATGTATGTATAGATACATTTATATTTATGTATTATACCTATATAACACATTTACATACATATATATAAAACTTGTTAAGAATTTTTTCATGATATTTTATCTTTTTCTGGTTTTGGTAAGTAATACTAGCCTCATAAATATCTATAGAAAAATTTGTTGCAAGAATATCTGTTTGTTTTGTCTTTCAGTCAATATTTTAATATATTGGTTCTAAGGTATTTTGATAATTATTGCTTTATGATATGTTTTCATATATTATAATAAATATTCTTAACAGCCATGTCGTTATAGATGTAAGAGGTCAAAATAATTTTCTTTGGTTATATATTTTATACATTATAATTATAAAAGTCTTTTATCTATAGTATAGACAATTGATTTTGGTAAGATACGTGCGTACCTTTAAATACTCCAATCCCAAAGGCCAGCTTGTCTAAATTCTATCAAATGTGTGTAAAATTATGACACACTTAGGTAGTCAGTGAGGCAGCTTATTTTGTAAATATTATTATTATAACAGGTCTGTAGAAATGAAGAAAACGAGTGATAAGGAGTTGTCACTAATAAATTAATCAATTGATTTCCTAAATACGTGCTATCAAACTTACATGCCAAAAGTGGCAAGATATTCTTCTCCATAGTTGGAGGGAAATAAAAACAGATAAAATGTTTTTCATTATCAAAATATAATCAGATTTTTTACTGTCTACATACCCACTTTTCCACTGCTGAAAGAACAAGACCCTACAAAGCAAAAACTTGCCTGAAGCACATTTATAAGCATGCCATTATTTTTCAATCAAGTGTTCTTTTATTTTCTGAGAAAATTTCATTATAAAAACATTATAAACAATGGAATTTATAATTTGATTATAAAAACATTATAAACAATAGAGTTTACTTGACTACATTTAAGTGTGGTAGTCAAGTAAATAAACTGTTAAGCAAATTCGAGTTTTCTATATAAAATTACCATCTCAAAAAATTTGTATTTTGGCAATAGAAAATCTGAAATGGCCTAGACCATTGGAAGGTAAGTGAAATCATGGTGACCCAAACATGTAACAAACAAATCCCATTTCATTGGCAGAAAATCTTCTATCCAGCTCCATTTTTTAAAGGCCATCTTTGCCTTTGACCATGCAAAAACAAGAAAATAAGCAAAGATTTGGTTCAACCTTACACTGAGTGAATTAAAGGATAAATAGTATAAGGCAGTGATGGCAGTGGCTGCTGACATCATGCCAGCTGCAGCAGAGAGGTACACCTGGGGTTACACACTCCATGGAGCCCCCACCCTTTCTGAGTTGGGGCAGGAGCTTCCCAGGTGCCACTGCAGCCACCCAAACTGGGCTGCAAACCCAAGCCTCCCGCTCTGTTGAGCAGGCAGGAGCCCTGTTCTCCTGGGTTGGGCTACAGCCACCCAAACTGCCCCTGTGGATCCAAGCCTCCCTGTGCTCTTGAGGCAGGGTGGGAGCAGGCAGGATCTGACCTCCCAGGTGCAGCTGCAGCCAATCGGGGCTGCAGACTTGGGCCTCCTACACTACAGAGCAGGAAAGGAGTCAGACAAGTGAGAGCTCCATCCTCCCCGAGTTGGTGGAGCCAAAGCTCCCCATATGCGGATGCAGCTGCCCTCCCAGGTGCAGGAACCAGACATCTTCATGGGCCTGGAAAATCCTCCAAATCCTGTGGGCTCAGGGGTGTCTGCTCCTGCTGCCTGGCCTTTCGCCCCTCCCGGAGCCTGCTCAGAACTCCCAGTGGGGTTGAGGTTGAGCCCCAAGGCCATGAATGCCAGTGGAAGACAGACAGATTCCTGGGTTGAAGGGAGTGGTTCCCTGTAAGGCCCTCCTTCAGGTCAGGGAGGGCCTAAAGGCTGGGGACTGGACTGTCAGTCCCACTGAGCTGACCGCAATGGGAACTTGTGGTATGGCCTCTGTGCCTGCCCAGGGCCACCCATAGACCAATCAGCAGGCACTTCCTCCCCTCTGAGATAAAAGCCCCAGGCTAAGCCAGAGCAGGGCAGAAAAGTCAGATCAGGGCAAGGACAAAGAGACTATGGGATGACCAGCTACAGGGAGGAGCTACAGAGGAAATACCCTCTCCTCTGATAGCTGGAGAGACTGGACACCTTGCCGGCAGAGAAGAACCATCCTCTCCAGCGCCTCCTCTCTGCTGAGCTGAACACTTCATGAGGCGATCTGCCTATAGAGAGGAACTACCCAGTGTGGACTTCCTCTGAGCTGTCGTAACACTCAATAAAGCTCCTCTTCGTCTTGTTTACCTTCCACTTTTCTGGCACTTCATTCTTCCGACACAAGAAAGAATCCACGCAAAGGCACCACTGGCCAAAGAGGTTTCCGTTCAGAAAAGCAATACCCCAAAGAGGTTTCTGGCCAGAAAAGTGACACCTCAAAGATCCCGTAACAGCAGCAGATCTCAAGGAGGTCCACAGAATCCTTTCAGAATTCATAAAATCTTCATAGTAATACTAACATGGTATTTATATGTTTCACTTTTATTTTTTCACAAGTAGAGTGAATTTTTAGAGACTTCATGCTGTGTAATTATCTCAGTGAATTGAACACAGCATAGTTTTGATAATCCAGCTTTCTTCTGTTAAACCAGACATTAAATAGATAAGCAAAAATGTAAAGCATGGAGGTTAGAATTATCCATACGGTAGTGGATTACAGTTGGATACATAATATGAAGATAGGTTTAGCTTATATAGAGATACAGTTCATTGCATATAAAAATATTTATAGGTATATGAACATGCACCATTTAGTGTTCATACATTTAACTATTTGCTGTGTCAGCTGAGAAGGGCTAGAAGCTATCACACTCTTAGCAACAAACACACTTAGCACTAGATCTTGGTTTCTAATACCATTTCCAAAGAAAGGAACCAAGGTGTCCCTATTAAAATGGATGATTCTAGGCCTGGTACCAGAAATACACGAAATTATAATGGAACTTCCTGTAGTGACAAAACTTTAGAAAGTGTTCAAAAACAGAACAGAACAAAACAAAAGCCCACGATGATGGGAATATGTCAAAATGACACAGAAACCAACTGAATAAGCTCACAATACTCAAAGCTGAAACACTGGGGACAGCAGTAAAAACAAAAAGTAAATACATATAGAAAGCAGTATTAGATTATAATTGAATGTACAAAATAGATACCCATGTAATCTAGCTACCTGGAAGTTTGAGGCAGAAAGATCCCTTGAGGCCAGGATTTTGAAAACAGTCTGGGCAACATAGCAAGAATTTATCTGTAAAATTTTTATTTAATTAGCCAGGTATCATGGTGCATGCCTGTAGTCCCTGCTACTTAGGAAGCTAGATAGGAAGATCACTAGGGCCTAGGAGTTCAAGGCTGTAATTAGTTATAATAGCATCACTACACTCTGGGGTGGGCAACAAGTAAGATCCTGATACGGTTTGGCTGTGTCCCCACCCAAATCTCATCTTGAATTGTAACTCTCACAATTCCCATGTGTTGAGGGAGCAACCCAGTGGGAGGTGATTGAATTATGGGGGTAGGTGTTTCATGCGCTGTTCTCATGAGAGTGAATGAGTCTCATGAGATCTGATGGTTTGATAAGGGGAAACCCTTTTTTCTTGGCTCTCATTCTCTTTCTTGCCTGCTGTGATGTAAGACTTGCCTTTCACCTTTCACCATAATTGTGAGGCCTCCCCAGCCACGTGGAACTGTGAGTCGAATTAATCTTCTTTCTTTTGTCAATTACCCAGTCTCAGTCTTTATTAGCAGTGGGAAAACAAACTTATACAGTAAATTGGTACCAGTAGAGTGGGACATTGCTGAAAAGATACCTGAAAATGTGGAAGTGACTTTGAAACTGGCTAATCAGCAGAGGTTGGAACAGTTTGGTGGGCTCAGAAGAAGAAAGAAAAATGTGGAAAAGTTTGGAACTCCCTAGAGACTTGTTAAATGGCTTTGACCAAAAGCCTGATAGCGATATGGACAATAAGGTCTAGGCTGAGTGGTCTCAGATGGAGATGAGGAACTTGTTGGGAACTGGAGCAAAGGTGACTCTGGTTATGTTTTAGCAAAGAGACTGACAGCATTTGCCCCTACCAGAGATCTGTGGATCTTTGAACTTGAGAGAGATGATTTAGGGTATCTGGTGGAAGAAATTTCCAAGCAGCGAAGCATTCAAGAAGTGACTTGGGTGCTGTTAAAGTCATTCAGTTTTATAAGAGAAGCAGAGCATAAAAGTTCGGAAAATTTGCAGTCTGAGAATGTGATAGAAAAGAAAAACCCATTTTCTGAGGAGAAATTCAAGCCAGCTGCAGAAATTTGCATAAGTAACAATGAGCAGAATTTCAATCCCCAAGACAGTAGGGTAAATATGTCCAGGGCATATCAGAGGTCTTCACAGGAGCACCTCCCATCCCAGGCCCAGAAGACTAGGAGACAATGGCATCATGGGCCAGGCCCACGGTCCCTGTGATGTATACAGCCTAGGGACTTGGTGCCTTGTATCCCAGCTGCTCGAGCCATGGTTTAAAGGGGCCAACATAGAGCTCAGGCCCTGGCTTCAGAGGGTGCAAGCTCCAAGCCCTGGCAGCTTGTATGTGGTGTTGAACCTGACAGTGCATAGAAGTGAAGAATTGGGGTTTGGGTATCCCTGCCTAGATTTCAGAACATGTATGGAAATGCCTGGATGCCCAGGCAGAAATTTGTTGCAGGCGCAGGGCCTGCATGGAGAAGCTCTACTAGGGCAGTGTGGTATGGAAATGTGGGGTGGGAGCCCCCGACACAGAGTCCCAGCTGAGTCACTGTCTAGTGGAGCTCCAGATCCCAGAATGGTAGATCTATGGACAGCTTGCACTGTGCTCCTGGAAGTCACAGACACTCAATACAAGCCCAAGAAAGCAGGCAAGAGGGAGGGTGTACCCTGCAGTGCCACAGGGACGGTGCTGCCCAAGACATTGAGAACCTACCTCTTGCATCAGCATTACTGGGATGTGAGACATGGAGTGAAAGGGGATCATTTTGGAGCTTCAGGATTTGACTGCTGCTAGATTTAGGATTTGCATGGGGCCTGCAGCTCCTTTGTTTTGGCCAATTTCTCCCATTGGGAATGGCTGCATTTACCCAGTGCCTGTACCTCCATGGTATACAGGATATAACTACTTATTTTTGATTGTACAGGCTCATAGGAGGAAAGGACTTGCTTTCTCTCAGATGAGATGTCGAACCGTGGACTTTTGAGACACGGCTGAAATGAGTTAAGATTTTGGGGGACTGTTGGGAAGGCATGATTGGTTTTGAAACATGAGGACATGAGATTTGGGAGGGGTCGGGGTGGAATGATATGGTTTGGCTCTGTCTTCACTCAAGTCGCATCTTGAATTGTAACTCCTACAATTTCACGTATTGTGGGAGGAACCCTGTGGGAGGTGATTGAATTATGTGGGCACGACTTTCCTGCGCTGTTCTGGTGATAGTAAATGAGCCTCATGAGATCTGATAGTTTGATAACAGAAAACTCGTTCCATTTGGCTCTCATTGTCTCTCTTGCCTGCTCCATGTAAGACATGTCTTTTGCCTTCTACCATGATTATGAGGCCCCCCCAGCCACGTGGAAATGAGTCGAATTAAACCTTTCTTTTGTAAAGTACTTGGTCTCGGGTATGTCTTTATCAGCAGCGTGAAAACAAACTAATACAGATCCTGTCTCTAAATAAATAAATAATAAAATAAATATCCATAAGCTCAATTGATGTAAATAAATGATCAGTTAAGTCAATAAGTGGAAAAAAGAGACAACTCAACCATGTGGAAAAATTTCAAATGATTTATGAAGACCCTCCACTCTTAAGGAGGTAGAGTATGACTTCTCATTCCTTAAGTGTGGGCTGTGCATAATGACTTGAATATTATTCTAGTCTACATGAAAATTGATAAATTATGGAAATAAAACTAAAAAACTGAGACAAATTTAATAAGAACAAATAAAAATAGCAGAATAAAAAAGAATTTAAAAAACTTGTCTCTTGACTTTGGGATTAGGGTATCCATGGAAGCTGAGAAAGCTTTGAAGTGACTGTTAAAAGCAGCCTAAAGTATTTAAAGGGAATGTTAATGGAAGCCTATAGAAACTGGAGGAGACTGATAGTGAGATATTAGTGGAAAGTGAGAAAAATATTAATGTCAGCAAGAAAATGTGCCATTTTATGAGGAGGTGGAAACTTTGGCAATGCTATTTCTACGGTAAGGTGGAAAGGAAGAAACATACCCAATCACCTCAATGATCTAGTTAAGGAGAATTCCTAGCATAGTGAAATATTGAAAGTGACATCTAGTTTCATCTTACTACCTATGATTAAAATGGGAGAGGACAGAGATGAACTAACTAATAATTTGTTAAATATGAATGAACAGGAAATTTCTGAGTTCAAAAATAAAATTTCTCATTTCCAGCTACTTTATGAAAATTGATCTTCAAATTAAGAATTGCTTTCAGAGCAAAGATAAAATCCAGAATTGGACTATAAGATCCTTTGTTAAAACATCAGAAATTATTAAGGCATATCTTGGAGAAACTTCCAGACACAGAAAAAAATAAGAAGTTTCAATATGCCTCAGAGATTCTATTTAATAGTGAGATTTTTAAGAATCCAAAGAATGTTGTTACACAGCAATTTCACAGGAAACCCAAACATAGAAAATTTTTGTGGATTTCTAATGGAGAGAATTATATATTGATATCAAAAAACCCTATGAGAATTTAAAATAATTATTTCAATTCAGACTGAATGGAAATGAGAGAGTACAAAATTAAAGGAGATCATTGAACTCTCAAATTCCATGGTAACGAGACACTGTCAGAAAATTACTCAGCTGCAAAGAAGATCTACTTTGCATGGGAAAAGATGACCATGATAGCAACAAGAACCTAGAGAGCAAAACCAAGCATCATGAAGAATAATTTTCAGCAAGTAGGACTGAGCTGTCTTCAAGAATGTAACAACATATGTCCTGGTGGATTTTAGAATTGCTATGCACCAAAGTTTGCTGTGTGCCTTTCATTTTTTCCCTTGTTAGATTTGATATATGTACAGAAGTTATTTGATCATTTTTGCACTGCCATATAAAGCATGGGTGGTATGCAAATATCTTGTCTCTTTAGATTATGGTCTTTAGACTGAGAAGCATGCTATTTAATAAGCTGTAACAGAATTTTCATTGTTAACTAAACCTGATTTAAAATATGAGATATTGGACTTTTAGTTCATGTCATTATTGAATAAGTTTGAGACTCTCAAGAGAAAGATAACTGTATTTTGCATGGGGGAGGAATATAATTTATTGTGTCCAAAGAGCAATGTGTGAATTTTCCAAAGGTAGCCACAAAAACATTATTTATCTAACGTGCTCTTCTCATAATTTGACATTGATACTATCCCATAAAATGATGAGTTCTGTATCACCACTCTTTGAACCTGTCTGGGACTTAATTACTACTCAATAGAGTATGACAAAAATGACTTATGTGACATCTGATGCTAGATCATAAAGTTGTCATGTACTTCTGCCTTGCTCTCTTAAGATGCTTACTTTTGAAACTTGGATGCCATATTGTGAGGAAGCCTAAGCATAGGCTGTGGGAAGAGGAAAAAACCTTCCTTCAGTCTATAGCATTGGCTGGCTTCCAAATCAGCTGTCAATACCAGTTTCTATCCGCTTGAATAAGTCTTCTTAGAGACAGATATTCCAGTTCCCAGTTAAGCCACTCCAGCGGAGGCCACACAAGAAAAACACAAGCCACCCTCTGTTTTTCAGGCTATGGATTCATGAACAAAACAAAAATTTATGGTTGTTCAAAGTCACCACTTTGGGGGATAGGTTCCTAAGCAGCAGTAGATAACTTAAACAGAAATAAATATCTCAAAATCCTTTGCAAAAATAAGTGAAATTTAAATATGTAAAGCTTAGATTAAAACACTAAATTTGATTAGTAGAAACTTCCTGGAGTTAATAGCCTCTGTGCTTTGTGTGTGTGTGTGTGTGTGTGTGTGTGTATGTGTGTTTCCTTCCTTCCTTCCTTCCTTCCTTCCTTCCTTCCTTCCTTCCTTCCTTCTTTCCTTTCTCTTTCTTTCTTTCTTTCTTTCTTTCTTTCTTTCTTTCTTTCTTTCTTTCTTTCTTTCTTTCTTTCTTTCTTTCTTTCTTTCTTTCTTTCCTTTTTTTTTTGTGACGGAGTTTTGTACTTGTCACCCAGGCTGGAGTGCAATGGCATTATCTCAGCTCACTGCAATCTCTGCCTCCCGGGTTCAAAGAATTCTCCTGCCTCAGCCTCCTGAATAGCTGGTATTACAGGTGCTCACCACCATGCCTGGCTAATTTTTATATTTTTAGCGGAGACAGGATTTCACCATGTTGGCCAGGCCAGTCTCGAACTCCTGACCTCAAGTGATCCACCTGTCTTGGCCTCCCAAAGTGCTGTGATTACAGACATGAGCCACCGTGCCCAGCTGTGCTTCTCTAATCAATGTTTTTCTGTTGTTGTTTTTTTGTTTTTGTTTGTTTGCTTGCTTTTTTGCATTTGCTTGTTGTAGAATATTTCTAGAAAGAATATCTCCAGTACTTACTGGAGAAGAAATTATCAATCCTTCCATTTTGTAGTGCTTATGAGTTCTTAGAAGATATAATTGGAAAAACCATCAAAATTAATTTTGCATTGTTTAAATTACAATGCAGTAATTGATCTGTATGTCCTTGGGAAAAATAGAGTCTCTAATGCACTTGGGTCCTTATCCGAAGGACTTTCGTCAAGTCCTCCAGGTCTTATATGAAGTGACTGTAAACACAATGACTGTGCAACTGGGAAGGAGCCTGTTAGGGGCAGAAATCTTGGAGATGAAAATAGCTAGACTCATCGGAATCCATTCTACTTGGCTGAATCATACAAATACATAATACTGCTAGGATCTTTCCAACTTTTGAGAAGCTTAAAGATAAATGACACATATTTAGAAATAAAACATGCATCATTTGTTTCTACAGGCAAAGTGAAAAACAAAACAAAACTCGAAAGGTATAACTATTTGTGACTAGTCATTTAGAAACACTTGTTTGGATTCATTCTAGCAAGAAGAAAATCATGTATTTGAAGTAAAACACAGCCTGATACAGTGATGTGACATCTTATTAAGTGTCCTGCAAAGAAAATGAAAATACATTGGAGAAAATAAAATTCCTCCTTCATTAGAGAACCATAGTGCTGAAAGGTTATCATTTTCCCTTTCCAGATAAAGTTATATCTCTCAAACATATTAATCCAGTACCCAAATTGTTTTCAAAATTTTGTTATTTTGTTTAATAAATATTATACCTTGTTAATGCAGGGAATGCCAAAGTTAAATGGAGCCTTAAGGATGATGACAAATCTAATCTTTCAACAAACAGCATGAGAGGCACTATGCTAGGTTAACAAAGCGTAGTCCCTATCCTCATGAGATCTTACTTCCTGATAGTTAAGTATTCATAAAATAATCTGAAGAAGCACAAGTAAAATTATAAGTACAATAAAATCTTAGAGGAAAGGTAAGCAGCAACCTTTGGAGGGTCAAGGATGATTTCTTAAGCTAAGTAAATGAAATAGCCTGAGATATGAAAGATTAACAGGCATTAGAGTCATGCAAGGTATTGTAGAAAGGAGCAGCAGAGATGGGTAAAATAATTCTAGATAGACAACCGTGCCAGAGAAAACACTGTGGCAAAGGTAGTATCATATATTTGAGGATCTGAATGGAGCTAAATGTGGCTGGAGTGCAGAGTGCAAGAGAATCATTATGTGAGCAGAAAATGAGTCAGATCAAGGGGCTGCTAGACCACGATAAAGAATTTTTTCTCAATCCAAAGGAAAAAGGGAAGTGTTGAAAGGGCGTAGGTATGATTAGGTTTCAGTTTTGGAAAACTCATGTCAGCTACCTTACAAAGAAAGATTGAAGGGGACAAGAGTGGAAGAAAAGAAGGATTTTACACTGGCAATCATGACAGCTCATAAGAGAAGTTTCAAGGAAAGGCTGCAAAGATGAAAAATATTTGGGAAAATTTTATCATATGTAAGGCCTCAGTGACGCATTGAATACAAAGGACTCCAATAAGGGAGTGTCAAGAATGGGACCGGGAGTAGTGGCTCACGCCTGTAATACCAACACTGTGGGAGACTGAGTAGGAGGATTGCTTGAGGCCAAGAGTTCAAGACCAGCCTGCACAACATAGTGAGACCCTATCTCTACAAAAAATTTTAAAAATTAGCCAGGTGTGGTGATGTGCACCTATAGGCCCAGCTACTCAGGGAGTTGAGGTGAGAGGATGGCTTGAGCCCAAGGGTTCGAGGTTGCAGTGAATTATGATCAGACCACAGCACTCCATCCCCAGTGACAGAGTGAGATATTGTCTCTAAAATATAATAAGTAAGTAAATAAATAAGAATAATCTGTGGTTTTCTGGCTAGAACTTTTGAGTGATTCTCTGAGATAGGAATCCTGAAAGAGGAGCTAGGTTGCAAAAATATAGCTTCAACAACATGGAAGAGACCCACTGGCAAAGACAGAGACATTGGATTTGACTGGAAGGAGTGTTTGCTTGAGCACTAATCTAATACTAGTCGTTCACTAGTAATCAAACATGTTCATGAAATAACGAATTCTGTTTTACAAACTAATAACTGCATAACTACATGCACTGTAATTTTTACCTAGATAAAGAATGTCCACTGTACCATTCCACATGTTTATTCACAATGCATATGAATCTGTTTCTCCTTTTAAATTTTACGGTTCTGGTTGTTATAATAAATACATACCAAACATGTATTTTGACAAATCTCAAAAAGTATAGTGTTTTAAGATGTATAATGCAAATGTAGGGTAGGGAGGTTTTCTTTCCTATTTCATCATTAAGAAATTTCTGTTCCCATGCTCTATCCTAGAGTTCTTTCATCCTCTGTTACTCTTTAGCCCTTTGCTGAATTTTATTGTATTCAAATAACTTTTAACTATCTCAAGTTATCTCTACTCACTGTATTTCATTATGCATTGTTTGTCATCTCTGTAGGATTATAAACTTTTGTCACCCTTAGAAGACTAATCTCCATGAGGGCAGAAACTTTGTCATGTTTACCAGTGTATCCACAATCTTCAAATATTTGTTGAATAAACCAATGAATATAGTAAATTCTCCATAATTATTTCACAAATGAATTATAATGTGTATTTATATCCACATGCGTGTTTTGTGCACTACGCCTGAAATGTTTTTAAATCTATAAAATGAAAATATTCCCACCCTCCTCCTTCACTACCAAATGACAATTCTTCAAGAATGAAAAATAGAGATAGAAGAGCAAGTAAACTGATGAAGATGGCTTGGTTTCCAAAATTATGCCTTCAATTTTGACCTCTGCCTTAATCAATTACTTCTTTAAGGTTAAATATGAAAGGAAGACCTATATAACAGTAAAATCACCATGCATCACAAATTATGATAATCCTCATCTATAAAAGTCTTACTCAATCTTTCTAGCTGGAAGCATAGTTTGTTCTCTTCTGAGTTCCAATTCCCTATCTCTTCATATACCATTTTTGGCAAAAGCTTATACTTTTAAACATTCCATCTCTTTATGGTTATGTCTTTCTAGCCCTAAGTCACTATGTGATCCTCAAGCACAGAGAGTACATTTAAGGGATTTTGGTATATGGTTTCCCCTAACACACTAACTTACAATTTATAAGGCACTCAAAATATACTTGCTTTGTTATATATGAGTGGATGTTGAATTGATGTTTACCAGCAAATAAAGCATAAGTTTATTGGTTTATAAAACTGATTTTTTTGATAGAAAGGGACTTTTCAAAGAATGACTCATAGTATTGTTTAAAGTCAATCAATGTTAATTATTTATTTGCCATTTATTTATTTTTAAATATGTTTGCTTTCCTGGGTTAATAACTTTCAGAAAACTAAAATAATGGTGAAACAGTTATTTATGTTTTTCTATAATGTTTTGATGTTCACACTAATGTGCACTGTTATGCTTTATAGAATAATTGATATACCTCAATAAACAATAAACAAATAGATTTGTACCCCTAATGATACATTTGTCCTAAAGCAACTCTCCTACCTTAGCTAATATTTTCCTTGAGAATTGCTTCTATGGCTTGAACAAATGCAGTTTTAATGTGTTAACACACATACAGGCTGTTGACAGTTTGGCCTGCCCAGGAATCTCGCTTCTTATGTCAACAGCATTTCTTTCTGTTTATAAATTATTTTTCATTGTCTGTTTCAGCCACAACTTTCTAACCTAAAATTTGGATACACAGGAACTAATCTGAGATTACTGATGCTTTTCTTGCGATATGTCTAAATAAAGCTAAGAGCTAGGACTTTTTCTACCCATGGTCAAATTCTTGGCCACATGGAGATGCCAGGATAAATGAAATAGCTGAAACAGAGAAAAGTGGAAATAAAAGACTAAGAAGCAGAGTCCTGATGCCATTTGAATTCCTGGTTTCCACATCCTCAAGATGAGCTTCTCTCTGTGCTTGCAGTGGTTTGGTAAAATGAATGATGGTGAATTACCTTATTAATTATATGAGTTACTTTAAATCATATTTCTATTCTTGTAATCAAAGTTGAGTTAAATCAAGTCTTGGAGGATATTTACCTTGGATATTTTGGCTTTAGCTATAGAAAATATAATGAAAACTATGAATAGAAGACCACTGGCTGAATATTTGTTTTGAGAATTTATTTTTGCAGCCAAGTATAATAAGCCACTACACATGATTGCAAAGTACAAAACTGGAAACTCTTTTTTGTTCTACTGTCATAAAGTGTCATACAAACCAAAAAGTGGTAAACTTTTATGTGGGGCAAAATGGGTTAAAGGTTGTAGCACTTTAATAAAATGACAAATATTTTAGAATTTTTCTGGAAATACTAAATGGGCATTTTTAATCATGCTACCTAAAAACGAGTGCAAATTAAGAAAAGTGTTAGTCTGTTCTCATCAATTGTATATATTTATTTCTCACTTTGTTTAAATGTCATGGCATTTTAGATGACTTCCTCCTGTGGCATTTTGAGTGAGGAAGATAGCAAAGGTCATGACCACTGGTGGTCAATAAACAGTTCTGTTCCACCCTCTCCCAGAGTAAAAGGATTCAGGCTGGTTATTAATTCAGGTGGTCTGGCTAAAATCCATTTTCAGTAATTACATTTCTGTCTACGTGAAATTGATAATGCAGTTTCAGCGAGAGAACTTATTCATCTTTGTCATCACTTCAGAAAAAAAAAAAGCAGAGACACAAAATCAGCAAACATCATATTATACTCTAAGTAAAGAAGAACAAAGGTTTAATTTTTCTCTAATGTTGATGCTATTTAAGTCTAAAATAGCTAGGCAGATAACATTTACTCTGTGACATCATCTAGGAAATTTTAACAAAAAACTTATAATTTATATAAAAGTAATTTGTATAAAAGTATTTTAGAAAGTCAACTCTAATTCCTCTCTCTTTTATCTACTTACCTTTCTGCTTGCCATCCCTGATCAGCTTTCACTTTCTCGTGGAATTCTTGAGTAGTCTACCTAACACCTGCTAAGCTAAATTAGGTACCCTTTACCATCAACATGGAACACCCCATTATAACACATACTGTACTATCCCTGCTCCTGTTGGACTGTTACACCATTGAGATAGGAGCCTCTAATTTTTTTTATACATTCCAAATCTAGCACCATACTTTGCACATGATATATACAAGCCTGCAATAAATGTTTACTGAACACAAGAATATCAAATTAGCATTTTCTGCTCATTGAATTAGGAGTTTGCTGGGTGCAGCAACTCGCTCCTGTAATCTCAGGACTTTGGGAGGCCGAAGTGAGTGGATCACTTGACATCAGGAGTTCAAGACCAGCTTGGCCAATATGGAGAAACCCCGCAACTACTAAAAATACAAACAAAATTCAGTGGGTGTTGTGGCATGTGCCTGTAATCCCACCTACTTGAGAGGCTGTGGCACCAGTACCCAGATTTACAGTTTCAGGCAAGATCAGAAATAGGAAAGACTTAAGGGTTGTAAAGAATCAGATATAGCATCCCACTCTTTGTCTTTATAGTAAATCACCCAACCAGTCCCCCATTGATAGATATTTAGGCTGCTTTGAGTGTTTTTCTATTACTGCAATAATAAACTTATGTACACGTCATTTAAATGTCATCTTTGCTATACATTCCTAGAGGAGAATTGATGGTCAAAGTGTTAGCACATTTATGATTTTGATACTTATTGCCATACTACCCTCCACAGAATTTTTAGGACTTTATATGATTTTCCAACAATATATGAGTGTTTTTCATACATGTTTGTCAATCCACATTGTTATCTTTCTTTGGTGTTTGCCAATCTGATAGATGAAAAATAGTTTGAGTGTAGTTTTAATTTGCATTTCTCTTCTTGTATGGGATGTTGCATCATTCTTATATTTAAGAGCTGATTGAATACCCTTTACTATGTGTTGTCTGTTTATATCCATTGCCTATTTTTCCATTGGATATTTGGTCTTTCTCTTATTGACTTTTAGGCACACTGTGTTTATTAGGGAAATTAACCCTTTGATGTGAGCTGCAAATATTTGTTCACAATTTCTTATTTTCTTGAAACTTTACCAACTTTGTTTTTGATTTTACAAAACATTTTTGGTTTTATATAAACAAATGTACAATGTTTTCTGAAATTAAGTTTTTTTCTATCACTTAGAATGGCTTTTCCCTATCAAAATTAACAAACATTTGCTTGAGTTCAAATTCTGCTTCTCCTCTTACTAGGTGTATTACCTAGACATGTCATTTAATCACCCTGGGCCTGTACCTTTCTCTATAAAATAGGGTAACAATAACTTAATAATCAAATTTTTAAAGATAATATTGATAATGTGTTCAGCATATTGCTATTATATACTAAGTATATAATAGCTTCTTAGTATATAATGTTATAATGTTATTATATACAAAGAAGATAATAATAAAATAATAACAAAGAGTTGTCTTATTGTTATTGAATGAAATGTGTACTGAACTGATTACCCTTTTCATGAGAGAACTTTTTTTTTTTTTTTCTATTTCTTACACTGGGAAATGAAAGCACTAGTGAGTCAGTGTTTTTGTTTAAAAAATTAACCTCATCACTCCCCTTTTAAAAATCTTTACTAAATGTGAACAAAGTTGTAACTAAAAGGAAACTTTAGGAGTTAACATAGTAAATATTACCCAATAACTTATTATGCTATTGTAAACAAAGCATGCCGAGAAACAAATTCCTGATGTATGCTGAAACTCTCTAGATTCTGTTGATCATATCTGTTTGAATGTGCAGCTGCTGTGTTGATTTCAGAGTAGTTGGATTTATTTATGATTGCCATAGAAATGACTTGAAGATGCACTTTCCACCAAATACACTTAGCAACTCTGTGGATGTCTGTATATTCAATTTACCCATGGTTACCCTGGAGATTATTCAGAATATGAATTCTCCTACCTTTTCTTCAAGCTCCCAGTTGTAAACTAGCATCTTGGTCATTTTGTTTCCCTGCCAGTGAAAAAAGCTTTTTTCCATAGTTACACATTTCTACTCCCAGAATAGACTGCAAAGCAAATGTCAACCTAAAATAAATGCAATAATTTAGAACCTTTTGTATTGTTATAGTATTTGCAGGAAATGAGTTTGTTTACTATAAAGTTGTACTATTTATTGAGAATTTCAGCATTTCAACATGTGCTGCATATACTAATTTCAGTATTCATTTTTTCCTGTTTTTAAATGGGTTAAGTTGTTCACCAAATAGCACAAAACCACATAAACTTATCACAATCAATAACTCAATGCAAATTATCATCAACATCATCAGCATCATCTTCCAATACACCAACTCCATCCCACAAAGATTTAATTTTAGTCTAAAATAGTTTTTTAAATTAATCACTGGTCAAATTATAATAGACTAATTTTTACTCTAATGCTCATTTGATAAACTGTTCCTCCACTGATGTTCTGTAAAGAGACACAATGTTAAATTGTACAACTAGTAAAGTTTTATTGCAGAGCATTAAAATAATAAAATCCTAGACTTTGGGCCTTAAAAGGACTTTAAATATAGTCTTTTCTTTATTTGAAAGGTTATTTAAGCAGGGTCACAAAACTAGCTTGAAACAGAGGTAGGTCTAAATTCAAGAGCTCTAAACTGATAGTCACTCATTCTCAGCAAACTATCGCAAGGACAAAAAACCAAACACCTCATGTTCTCACTCACAGGTGGGAATTGTACAATGAGAACACATGGACACAGGAAGGGGAACATCACACACCAGCGCCTGTAGTGGAGTAGGGGGAGGGGAGAGGGATAGCATTAGGAGATACACCTAATGTAAATGACGAGTTAATGTGTGCAGCACACCAACATGGCACATGTATACATATGTAACAAACCGGCACGTTGTGCACATGTACCCTAGAACTTAAAGTATAATAAATTAATTAACAGTCAAATTTTTAACATATATGTTATTTAAACATACATGTCATTTAAAATATATGTTATTTATTTAACATATATGATAAGCCTAACAAGCCTTGGGTTATGCGAATATAAAGATATATATGACATAGGAAGAAGTTCACAATACAGTAAAGAAAAACTCATAATCTGTAAAGTCTGGTTTCTTCACTCTTCTTCAGTTGATCCAAGTAGTTTATTTTCTAATTACGTAAATCAGTAGTAGAACTCAGATAATAGGTAAATTAACAGAGCATAAAAAACTAATTGAAGGGAAGAGTCTAAAGCCAAAATTGACAAATGGGATCGCATTAAACTAAAGAGCTTCTGCACAGCAAAAGAAACTACCATCAGAGTGAACAGGCAACCTACAGAATGGGAGAACATTTTTGCAATCTACTCATCTGACAAAGGGCTAATATCTAGAACCTACAAAGAACTCAAACAAATTTACAAGAAAAAAACAAACAACCCCATCAAAAAGTGGGCAAAGGATATGAACAGATATTTCTCAAAAGAAGACATTCATACAGCCAACAGACACATGAAAAAATGCTCATCATCACTGGCCATCAGAGAAATGCAAATCAAAACCACAATGAGATACCATCTCACACCAGTTAGAATGGCGATCATTAAAAAGTCAGGAAACAACAGGTGCTGGAGAGGATGTGGAGAAATAGGAACACTTTTACACTGTTGGTGGGATTGTAAACTAGTTCAACCATTATGGAAAACAGTATGGCAATTCCTCAAGGATCTAGAACTAGATGTACCATATGACCCAGCCATCCCATTACTGGGTATATACCCAAAGGATTATAAATTATGCTGCTATAAAGACACACGCACACGTATGTTTATTGCAGCACTATTCACAATAGCAAGGACTTGGAATCAACCCAAATGTCCATCAGTGACAGATTGGATTAAGAAAATGTGGCACATATACACCATGGAATACTATGCAGCCATAAAAAAGGATGAGTTTGTGTCCTTTGTAGGGACATGGATGCAGCTGGAAACCATCATTCTTAGCAAACTATCACAGGAACAGAAAACCAAACACCGCATATTCTCACTGATATGTGGGAACTGAACAATGAGATCACTTGGACTCGGGAAGGGGAACATCACACACCGGGGCCTATCATGGGGAGGGGGGAGGGGGGAGGGATTGCACTGGGAGTTATACCTGATGTAAATGACGAGTTGATGGGTGCAGCACACCAACATGGCACAAGTATACATATGTAACAAACCTGCACGTTATGCACATGTACCCTACAACTTAAAGTATAATAATAATAAATAAATTTAAAAAAAATTAAAAAAAAATAAATGATCTATAACTACTGGATATATCTGCAAAAACAAGATCCCAGAGAGGCAGAGAGAAGACACCCTTGACCCTCAAGTCTTAACATGAGAAGGTAGATATTTATTCTTCTGTGGTCACAGAGGAAGAAAGAAAACGATATGAACCTTTTGGCAAAGTTTGAGGTAGATAAGAAGAAATCTAAGATGATAATCTGAAATTGGGCTAATATTCCTGGCAAATAAGAACAAAAAAGAGAAGTATGAATTATTTCAATCAGATGCTTAAAAAATAACATCATAAGCATCCATTCAATAACTATTTAACATAAAATATATGCATTTAAACTTAGAAATATGGCACTGTAGAATGAACCAGACAAGTTTGATTCCATTTTCAAGTGCTTATTGAGTAGATTATTATGTCTCAATCATTCTGCTAAGTGTGGAATATGAGGTTGAGTCTTATTGTCTACCAACTTAGCTAGCTGGGCAACTAAGATATAAGGATAAACACACTTTGTGCAGCCCCAATCCCAGGAACTTTCTTTATTAGATGCTACAGGCAAGGAAACAGACAATTCCACAATTTAATATGTCGTTTGATAAGAAAAGTTCAGTTTTCTGTGGATCACTGAGGGAAATTTATTCCACACAGAGGACTAGCTTATAAAGATTCAGAGATGAAAGACTACATTACACACCTTAGAATTTAAAAACAAACAAACAAACCATTCAGTATAGATTACAAAGAGAGAGTTATGAGAGAGGAAGCTGGTCCCACTGTCCAAATCACATAATTCATGGATTTGTAAATTCTGAAAATGTGTTAGGATATATCAGAGGTCGGGGGAAAACACATAAGAGTTTCAAATAGCAGAGTAGCTTCAGAAGGAATATCTTGAGATGGACTACACTAAAGGCATACAAATCAACTAAGGGCTTAATCAATGATTCTGTAAGGAGATTACAGTGACTTGTACTAATACATGTCTCACTGTAAAGATGAAGAGCATTTTCTTGCCAGGATAACTGTACCAGGTGAGATACCATGACTTGAGAGCAAAAAACAAGAATTAGCATTTCTTGAGCAGATATTAAACTAAGTTTTGGATTAGACTGAATCTGAAGTGTTTTTCCAAATGGAGGTATCTAGAAAGAAGTGTAATGTACAGTTTTTATTTAAATTGAGGATTTGGGAAAAATCTCGATTGAAATGGCTATTAAAACCATGAAAAAGGAGATAATACAGAGAGTTTATGGAGTGGAGAGAAATAAAGGGTAGCATTCCAAGGAACATCTACAACTTTGGTATGGAGAAAGAAAAATAAGTCTAAAAAGAAGACCAAAGAATGATGACAAAGGTGAGATAAAGAGCAAAAGTTGAGAAGACAGAGAATGTAAGCAACTATTTCAAGAACTACAACCCTTGCTGGAAGATAAAGTGACTATTAAATAGGATAGGGAAGTGAGAATATAAAATAAGATATATGTCTTAAAAACCATTCATTATAATTATGTCTAAATACTAACGAGAAGGCGCTATTACAACAAAGAATCTGGAGATATAAAAAGGAAGAGTGGCTTTGGTAGAGTTGGTTATTGATTGAACCAAATTACTGAAATAGAAGAATTGGGAGCCAGAGCATCAGGGAGTTCAGGTTTGAACAAGAAGACTTGCACTACTTTTCTTGTAACATGGCCACAGAGAAAGAACTAAGACATAAGAATAGAGATGATTTTTGGTTGTGATTGGAAGAAGTTAAGGTAATGTCTTCTTTCTCTGCTGATTAAGAGGGAAGATCATCTGCTATACATGCATTGGAAGTGGTGGGGTCAGATGTTAGAAAAAGAAGGGAAATTCTAAAATTGTTTCTTTCAAAAACCAAGAAAGACCTCACTAGGAAAACGTAAGGCAGGAATCATTAGGAAAACATGTATTGCTGAAATGCACTGAGGGCCCAAAATTGAAGACCAATCATTTCCAGTGTCTCAAATCCTACTAGTGGCACGAATTCCTCATCAGTATTGAGTATCACAGGAGAAATGGATTTAGGCAGGTTTGTAATTTTGCCAGGCAGATATCGTAGATATACAAGGAAGTAAGTCAATGAAGAAAATAGATTGTCCTGAGCATGTTTGAAGTAAATGACCATTTAATCTAGTTTTTTTTTACAGAAAAAAAAGTGAATCTAAGAAGACATTGATAACTTTATGGGAAAATGTAGAGGTTAGAGAGCCTGTGAGCAGAAAAAATGATATAGAGAAAGAGACTTTGTGACTGAGCAGGAAGGCTATCATACCTGTTGATTTAAAAAAATCACCCGATCATATTCACGTAAATGGTGCACATTTCGTTAATAATATGTGACTTTATAGACCCAAACCATTGCAGAAATTGTCATTGAAAGGAGATACATGATTAGGACAGATGTATAAATTCATTTACATAGAGAAAGTTATTTAGTAATATTTTGTTGTTCTACTTTGTTTTAAAAGGTTGAGGTTTCCTATTGAAAATTGACATTACAAATTCTCTCCCAAAAGAAGTTTAGAAGTTAGAGATAAATGTTAACATAGGTCTAACACTTATACATAAGTAGTATGGATAACATGGGGTAAAATATTTTCATATTAGATCTGACAAGACTAGCATAAATATACAAGGAAAGCCTAATATTGCATATAACACATCATAAAAAATTGAAGAAGAGAGGCTTTATTTTATTATATAATGCAATCTTATTGGGTTCATGAGCAATTATGATGAATTTCTTTAAAAGCTTGCTTTTCCATTTCAGAAAAAATGTAAACCTTGAGAACTTTAGATGATACAGCATGGAGTAACAGAAATGTGGAATCTGTAAAAACTGAATGGTCATGAGAAAGTCACTCAAACCTAACTGGTTTGACTCAAGACATTTTTGGAAGAATAACATGAGTTAATACATTTGTGTGAAAATGTCTGTAACTGTGAAGGTGTGGTGTTTGAAGTATTAATAAAACTGTAAGATAATTAATAAAAATGTATTTTATATCTTCAAAAAATGTGTTACGAGATTTTTAGATGTAGCTTTCCTTTAAGAATATGTATAGGAATAATAATATCAATATTTTACAGTCACTTAATCTCTTCCAAAAGTTATACATAGTGCCTAACAAGTGATAAGTATTATCTAACTTTATTCTCTCAATCCTGTGATGTAGGTAATACTATAGTGATTATAACCATAGTTACTATAATCATATCATCACAATCACATTTCACACAAGATAAAATTGAGGCTTAGAAAACTTAAATGACTTAGCAAAACTACTCAGCTGACATTTGATTCTTGATTTGCCTAGCACATTTATGACCACAGGTAAAACCAAAATTAGAGTTTAGTAATAAAATTTTAAAGCAGAGTTCAACAGTATTTGATAACACAATATCAATACAGATATTTCCAATTAATATATGCATTAAAAAGACACTTGAAGAAACACTGATAAACTAACCGAATTAATCACAGCTATCTAGTATTATAAATCTCTCTAAAAACACAGAGGATAATTTGTTTATTCAGTGAGTCATTTTAGGTATTCTGTTTTATTAGATAATTTTGTACAAATTATGTTCTGTACTCTCTTGTACTCAGATTATCATGGAAAATAAAAAGTAAGCTCAGACAATTTTGACTCATTAACTCTACTTATTTACTCCCACTCCTCTGGACAGGCTGTGCCCTTGAAGAGGAACTGGCAAGGCTAGGCATCATCCTCCTGGTGATGTTGTCCAGGCATAAAGGCATGTGATGAGCATTCAATTAAAAGCAGTTCAATTATTTATAAAGACTTTTAGGTCAAATAATGCTTAATGCTAGCTTCCATTTCATTTATTCATTTTCTAATTGACAAAAATTGTATATATTTAAATTATACAAACTTATGTATAACATGACTTTTTATATGTAAACATTTTTAAATGGCTAAATTGAGCTAATTAATATGTGAATTCCCTCATATATATACCTAAATTTTGTGGTGAGAACACTTAAAATCTACTTTCTTAATTTCTATAATTTTCAATTATATAATACATTATTAATAAACTATAATCATCAAGCTGTAGAATGAATCCCTTGAATTTATTCATTCTGTTTAATTAAAATTTGCGTCCTTTGACCAACATCTCCGTAATCCCTCAGAACACCTTAACCTCTGGTAGCTACCATTCTACTCTCAATTTTATCAGTTTGCCTCTTTTAGATTTCACATATAAGTGACATCACATGGTATTCGTCTTTCTGAGCCTGACTTATTTCACTTAACATAATGTCCTCCAAGTCCATCCACGTTGTAGTAAATGATAGGATTTCTTTGTATTTATATTCCATTATGTAATATATCACTTTTTCTTCATTCATTCACCCATTGATAGAGACACGCTGATTCCATATCTTGGTTATTATAGATAATGCTACAATGAAATGGGAGTGTGAACATCTCTTCAACATATTGATTTCATTTCCTGTGTATATATGCTCAGTAGTGAGATTCTAGGATCATATGGTAGTTCTATGATCCCTTCTTTTAACTTTTTGAGGAACCTTTATAATGTTTTCCAAAAGAACTATACTAATTTACATTTCCACCAGCAGTGCATAAGAGTTCCCTTTTCCCCACAGCCTCACCAACAGTTAGTACTTTTTGTTGTTTTGTTAATTCTCATTTTAACAGGTGTGTGATATTACCTTATTGTGGTTTTAATTTTCATTTGCCAGATGATTAGAGATGTGGTGCGTTTTTCATAAACCTATTAACCATTTGTATGTCTTCTTTTGAGAAATGTCTACTCAGGCCCTTTGATCATTTTTGTCAGGTATTTCCTTTTTTTTTTTTTTTTTTTTTTTTTTTTTTTGCTATTGAGTTTGAGTTTCTTATATATTTGGATATTAATCACTTATCTGATCTGCACATTTAATCATTTTCTCCAATTCTGTAGGTTGTCTCTTCACTCTGTTGATTGTTTCGCTTTCTTCTAAAAGCTTTTTAGTTTCATTTAATTCCATTTCTGTATTTCTGATTTTGTTGTCTGTGCTTTTGGGGTCATATCCAAAGAATCATTGCCAAGAATAATATCTTCAAGGGAATTCTAATAAGGCTATTAGCATATTTCTCAGCATAAACTTTACAGGCTGAGGGAGTGAGGTGACATATTCAAAATCCTGAATGAAAATAACTGCCACCCAAAAATACATTATTTGTCACGCCTGGAGGGATCATTTGTCAGGTAAAAGAAAGGTGAAGGAGTTCATCACCACTGAATCTGCCTTACAGGAAATGCTAAAATGAGTTCTTCAAACTGAAAGAAAGTATGATAATTTGTAACACATGACATATGAAAGTATAAAACTCACTGGCAAAAGTAAGTACATAGCCAAATGTAGAATACCCTGATACTGTAATAGTAGTGTATAAACCATATATTGTTAGTATGAAGGTTAAAAGTCAAAATTATTAAAATAATAATAGCTATGATTATTTGTTAAGGCATATGCAATATGAAAAGATAAATTATAACATCGAAAATGTAAAATGTCAGGAAGAGGAAGTGAATATTTAGAGTTTTATATGCAACCAAAATTTAAGTGTTATCAGCTCAAAATAGCTGGTTATAATTGTAATTGTTTTTGTAAGCCTCATGGTAACCATAAAACAAAAACCTATAGCAGATATGCAAAAGATTAAAAGTGAAGAATCAAACCATACCACTAGGGAAAATTACTTAATCAGAAAGGAAGATAGCAGGAAATAAAGAAAGGAACCAAAAACCTACAAAACAACCAGAAAACAATTAACAAAATGTCAGTAGTAAGTCCTTATTTATGAATAACTAACTCGAATGTAAATGGATTAAATTTTCTAAATGAAAGACATAAAGGCTGAACAGATAAAAAACAAACACTAAGACCCAACTATATGTGACTGTAAGAGATTCACTTCACATCTAAGGACACACATACTTTGAATATGAAGGAATGAAGAAATGCTAATTTATATATATGTGCATAAAAGTAGCTTTATAAAGTTAAGTATTCCTTATTTTGTAAGTTAGCTTTAATTGTGGTGAGTGACCACAAATATAATAGCAATACCATGGTCACATCATGGTGATATATAAAGTCAGATTTTTCAGAAAATGTGTATCATGCTTTCTATTGTTAATGTATTTGTCAAAACAAAAAATCCAACTTAAATATCCAATAATAAATAATACCATATGAAATAAGTAAAAATTTAAAGCACAGATTAATTTACTATAATATTATAATATATTTAACCTAATCCTGCAAATATCCTGAGGTTTGTGCAGAGTTAGCAGACTCTAACTCTTCAAAGAGAGACACCTTCCCTAGGCAATCACTGCTCTATGATCCCAACCCATATTTGTATCCAGAATGTGAAGAACAACTTTGTTCTTTGCTTATTAGCCACATGGCTCTGCTTAAGCAGGTTTAATATGATGAGAAATTACATATTCCTTGTAAAGCTATACAGTGTTCTTCCACTCTTCACTTCGAGCATCACCCTCCTCTTCCCCACTCCCTGAAGTATAGTCCCACTGATCTTCAGGTTACGTGGAGAATGCTTCTCAGAAAATGAAGCCCTTCAGTGGCAAGCATAATTTAAAGATGGAGAAGGAGACGGGTTTATGGTTGAAAAGACTCCGGCATTGGACCAAGATTTCTCAATTACATGAGCCAATAATTTCTTAGTTTTAAAAAATTGCAAATATGAGTTTCACTTCTATAGTTGCTGAAGGAATTAATTTTAGTGAGCGCATCTTCTCGACTTTCTTCATCAATCATAGATTTATCATTTAATCTTTTAAATATGATTCTATCGTAGAGTAAAACAGAAATAAAAACAATTACAGAATTGAATGCTCATGCTGCTCTGTGAGTAAGCTCATTCTAGACTGTTGTCCATTTCTAGGTTTCCTTGTTAGCTAACTTGGTTTGTCAGAATAAGCTGTTGAGTCACATATGAGTTATAGATGCATGGATGTACTGATCCTTGTACTTCCTGGGTATAGCTGGATGGAACCTGAAGCTTCTAGAGATACCATAGCCCTTTATCCGAGAGTACCATATTAATAAAATAATCGTTTAAGTTTGTGAAGCATTAAGCTAGATGTTGTGTTATTCCTAACTTACTTAGAAGCTTGAATATATGTTATACATTAAACACAGATTCCTGGAGATTTTTATTCAGTAGGTCTGAAGTTGGATAAAATAATCTGCATTTAAAAAATCTCTCTTGATGACTCTAATTATCTTCTAGGTTAAGAAACATCAGATGAAATAAATACTTCAAATTATGAGATTAAATTATTCTAAGCCTGTTTTAAATTCTCTTAGGGGGTTACATCACATGGGAACATTAAGTTTTAGAAATAGTTGATTAAAACATTGCAAAGTTGTTAAGAAGAAATGTCCATGGCAGATCCTCCTTAGCTAATACCCACAGTGCACCATCCCTAGTAGCTGTGCTGAAATGTGCCTTTTGGGGATGGGATTATACCTGCTGAAGATACGAGCCTACATTACAGAAAGCATGTGACAGTGAATATGTTCCTCAAATGGTCTTGCTTAATGCTTTTCCTGCCATGAAGTATCTTAGCAAGTAGGATGGTGAAAAAGCAAACAAACAAAAAATACTGTCAGTTGTTAATTATAAACCATAAGAAAAGGCATTCCATGTATGGTATTGGTTTTTCCTCAAAGCATAAAGACAAAATTTATCATATTTTACTGACAAAGAAGTTCTTTTTAGAAATCCAAACTTTATTGAAAGGAAAAAACATAGTTCTGAAAAAAATAATTTTTATTTTATATAAAACCTTTATCCATCTCTGAGATTAAGAAAAAACATGTCAGAATTGAGAAGGTGGATTCAGGTTGACACATGGAATATATAATAAAGATAGCTATCTTGGCAATGGAATTAGTATGATGCAAGATAAACACCAAAGCTTTTAAGGATGGCTTCTTTTTTCTTTTTTGGGGGAAAACTTACTTTTGTCAAAATAGTGCACTCCTAATTAAACACTGGCAAACAAGGTCATTCAAGGCAGCATGGTATTGGCAGGAGGCTATGGGTAATATTAAAATCCTATCTTTTATCAAAATTTCAAGTTATCAGATTCAAACAAACATAATTCAGTTAGACAAAGTGCAGGTCAAAATATAACACTGATTAGAGATAATTAATTCCCCATGGAAAATACTTCAGAAGACGCCTAAGTGCTTGTATTTCTAGTCTATAAAGAAGTCAATAATTCTTGGTGTTTTCAATGTCTATGTTAATTGGAATTGCACAGTTTAACATAATGTAACTAATTAATTGTCCAGTGTTTATGCACTATTAATGTGACACTGCTTACTTCACTATGCATATTTACATGTCAAATTTATGAAAACATATTACTAGTAGGTTAAAAGCCTAATATGTCATGGCTGCAACATGGTCGAGATATTGTCCACTTAGAGATGTTTGATTTTATTAAGTTAGTAGAAATAATAATGCTTCTCAAATATAACACATTGAAAGACACGTTTTCCACTATAATAGCAAGACCACATCAACTAAAACCATATAAAAACTATTGAAAAATATTTTATCAGAAGATAGAAGCATACAAATAATGAATTATAATCTTCAGAATATATTTAACTGTAGTCTGGAAAAAGAGGTGAAAATTTTAAAAGTTAGACTTGAGGTATAATGTATAATACTGGAGATGAAATATTTTTATATGTAACATGCTTCTAATTTTCAAATTTACAGAATATAAAAATTGAAATGTATAGACAATCTGAATTGATAGATGCTATATAACAAACTTAAAATTCAGATATTATTTAACTATGTAACAGGTTTTTATCACCTAGATGTTACCTTAACCAAATGATCAACGTAACATCACCAATCATAGGTTAAGTTGATATCATGTGCTTCTTAAATTAATGCACTGAGAAAAACACAATATTACTTTGCTTGTGTTTCTGCCAAAAATGTTCAGCCTGATTCTAATCATGAGAAAATAATTAGATAAATCCAAAGGGCAAAACAAGTGGTCTACAGTTTTCAAAATATCAATGTTATAAAGCATGAAGGACTTTTAAAAAGTGCAAGCTTTAGTAGATGTAAAAGAATCAAAACGAGAGCGAAAGAGGGAAAGAAAATGTGGCAAAATATTAGAAATTGATAACTCTTGGTAATAGGAGATATATATTTAGTGTACGTTTCTTGCAATTGTACTGCAAATTCAAAATTTATCAAAATAAAAACTTTTTGAGGAAATAGGATATTCTTTGGCTTATGTAATTCATATATTCAACAAGCCTCTATGGCTTAAAAGACTTGATGAGAATAGAACCTGAGCTATAATAGAGGAATGAGGATGAAGAGAGAAGTATAACATACTAGGTCTGGGATGAGGATCCCTGATTCTAATTCAAGTTGACCAGTTGACAGATTACGGCCAATCATTTCATATTTCTTGGCATCAGATTGTTCATTTATAACATGATAGAACTGGACCAAGATGAGCTCAGAAGTCACGTATAATTTAGAGTCAATAACGTTTAGAGACAGAATGATAGGGAACAGACAATTCTAATTTTTAAAAACTTGAACATAATCAATAATCCACAATGGATACTTGGAGCTATACTTCTTTTGGAAAATGCTAAAATCCAGGCAATGAGCAAGACTGTTTAGTGCTTGATATTCCAATGAACTTTGATGTTCTTACTCTTCACTATGATTCTTCAAGGAAAACCAAACACTGGACTTGGAACATCATCAACCTCATTAAATTATTACTGCTACCATCTGGTACAGTACCTCGTGCTGATAGAATTTCTACAGAAATGTAAAAGTAAAAAAAAAAAAAATGAGCATTTTGCCTAATGATCAATGTACTCAATAATCCACATATGGAAGGAGGAACACATTTTATAGCCTTGAAAAAGCACATCAGTTATATGTTTGCACAGGAAGACGAACTGTACTGCTGTGCAAGGCATTGAGGTTTTTTAAAAAAATCTATTGTAGGAAAGATATTTAACACAGAGTAAACTTCATCCAACAGATCACAGGTAAATCACTGGCTCAGGATTCTTAATTGAATACTACAGAAATTTCTTTGTTATGTTCATTTCATTATGTTTATCAAAGCAGTTTTTGGAAAAGTTGATAAGGCTGGTTGTCTTAAGATCCACTGAAGTGCTATAATTACTGGGAGAAAAAGAAGACATGATATCCAGAAAAAAGGAGACATGCTGATTTATCATAAAAATATAGTAATTCCAATGCAGTTATTTTCATTGGAATGACATCTCAATGCATATGAAGTCAAGGCCATAATTCTTTCCTGAGACTTAAGATCCTTCCAGTTTAGTCTTATTCTTTATATAAAGCATATACTTCTTATACTTAACACTATGAATTTATTATACTGTTAGCATTTCCTGAACAAATATTGTTTACTGTCATATTTGTGTCTTTGGCGAATTAGTAAGGTTATAATACCGTCTCCAAGGATCATTCCCCTAGGAGGCAGTATAGTGCAGTGTTAAGAAGATAGAGTCAGAAAAATCAGTTTTTGAGCTTTGAGTTGTAGGAATTTCTTATATAATCTTGCTGAGCCTTAGACTATTCACTTAAACAAATTATATTACAATAGTTTTTATAACATACATTTATTAATATGATTAAATGAGAGAACACACATACCGCAATTTGCACAGAGACTACCCCAGAGCAAAAACAGTTTCTCCACAATTCCCCTCCAACTATTATTTCCATATTTTATTTGTTCTTTTGTGGTACCTATCACATTCTTACAAGAGCCGTGCAGTCCTCATCATTAATTATAAATTTCTTGTGAACAGGTAAAGTATGTTGCCCATCTTTCAACAAAAGTTTCATATACAATAGAAGTTCTTAGTAAAAGTTTATTTAAATGACGTGAATCATTAAAATTTCAACATAAATACTTTATCTTCTCCTTTGGTATTAATGCAGAATCTACTGAATCTACTACATTAACACTGAATGTTCTAAACAAAATATTGAAGTTTCAGCACATTGACATAAAAGCAAATTATTTTTTGAGACTATTTAATGCTTTCCCTACATTCTTGATATTCTATGTTGCTGTAGTTCAAATTACAACAAACTAAAACTTTATTGGCTCTAGTGTTCCATAATTGGATTCACCTTACCACTGAAGAGCTACTTTTAAATTTCCTTTGAGAAATCCAGCCTTTCATCCATTCACCAATTCTGTAAAAATAATAAAAAAAAAAATACCCACCAGGAAAGCCCTGACTTCCCATGATTTACTGATTTCCATGATTCATCTTAGAGATTCTGATCAATTGAATTAATTTTGTGAGTCAGGCTGTGCATTCTGTGCTGTGAAAATAAAACACTAATGTTCCGCAACTGACTCAGTTAAAAATGACAATCAACAGAGAAACCCACACAAAGTCAAGTAAAAGTTCAGTTTAGTCATCAAACCATGTTTGCTGAGAGAAGATAAAATTTAAATTTATTTTCCAACAAGATTATTCCTAAATTTTGCAGCTTTCAGAAATAGAAACTTTAAACATAGTAAATATGATAAAGGCAACATTTTTGCCTTTATGCACTGTCTCATTTTTCTTTTTTGGACCAAAAGTTTGTAAAATGCACAATCTAGCTCTACCACATACATTGAATTACATAGTATCTCCCTCTACTTCTATCTATTGGCTCTCTCCATTTAGGATTATTTACCCATGTTATTTCTCCTAAGCACCCTATTCTTTTTCCACCACACTACTTCTGTGCAAACTGAATCCTCCATCTGAAAGTTGTTTCTTAACTTCACAATTCTCTTTCCACCATTCCATATTCTTTAAGACCTAGCTGTGGTTCAAGTTGTCTCTCACTGTTATCAATTTTCAGCTAATGTATTAGTATTAATATTTACTTATTTATATAAATATGCTCTGTTTCAATCCCATTACTGGGTGTATACTTAAAAGATTATAAATCATTCTACTATACAGACACACGCACACATATGTTTATTGCAGCACTATTCACAATAGCAAAGACTTGGAACGAAAGAAAATGCCCATCAGTGATAGACTGGATAAAGAAAGTGTGGCATATATGCACCATGGAATACTATGTAGCCATAAAAAAGGATGAATTCATGTCCTTTGCAGGGACATGGATGAAACTGGAAACCATCATTCTCAGCAAACTAACACAAGAATAGAAAACCAAACACTGCATGTTCTCACTTATAAGTGGGAATTGAACAATGAGATCACATGGACACAGGGAGGGGAACATCATACACTGGGGCCTGTCAGGGTGTAGTGGCCTACGGGAGGGATAGCATTAGGAGAAATACCTAATGTAGATGACTGGTTGATGTATGCAGCAAGCCACCATGGCATGTGTATACCTCTGTCACAAACCTGCATGCTCTGCACATGTACCCCAGAATTTAAAGTATAGTTTAAAAAAGTATTCTGCTTCTCCTGTAAGAATATAAGCAGGCTCAAATCATTAATGTTTTTCCTTCACAATACCTACCTGAGGAATATGAGCTGAGTTTGTGTGAAATAAATTTCTAGTGCAAGCACATAGAGTATCTATGCATACATGGAAAGAAAAGTGCTTTGTAGATTCTGGTCAAGCTTAAAATAGAACGATAGGTTTGCATAGAAGAGAATTATAGGTCCATAAGACTGTTATAGAAATAAAACAATGTAGTGAAATTGAGAATGCTTTTGATGAGTTTCCCTCTGCACATACATTTCTGATGATAAATTTCTTTCTTTTGATTATAAGAGCATGGAGATGACATGGCACATTATAAATAATCAAAGACATGACTTTATAGCTTTATATAGAGGAGCATAAATAATATCTGCATTAACAAAACATACAAAATACTTGAGACCAAAGATAATGGTATGTGGTGAATGTGTTCTGCATTTATTGGTTGAAACCTCCTTGTTAACTTTTGCATTTATTGTTTGAAACTTTCTTGTTCACTTTTTGTTTAATTTTTCCATCACAGTTAAACATTTAGCCACCTGACGAAAAGGGAAACACATTTATGCTCATTTGTAACACTGTTTGATTCTTCCTAATACTGTGTAAGTTATGGTTTTCAAATGTATCAGAATTCTGTTTTAGTGCCATAATTTATTTAATAATTTGTTTTCTACAAGTGAAAATTGTATCTTTAAAAAATCCCTCCCAAACATCCACATAGAGGAGAAGGCAAATCTTTAGGCATCTTGATTATAATTTTAATTTTTTTCATGATGACTTGTATGAGATATGCCTTGTAATTAGAACTTATATTGCTATTCAAATAAGTAAAGCGATTAAAGTTTGTACGTATGCTAATAAATGAGGCCAATGAATACAATCATGAAATTTATGTATTTTATTTGAATGTTTTGTATTAGTGCTAGGATGAAATACTACCAATAAGGTAGAAACTTGAGAGGATTCTACTTTTGAAAGAAGAAAACTGTACTGGATGAACTCCACATTTATAAAGTTTTTCTCCAGAGGACCAGCCACAGTCCATGTAGTGCAGTTTGGTTAGCACTCAGGGAGACAGCCATGCTTTTATGGCTTGAGCCATTAGAGTATGGATTTTAGATCTCCCAGTAAAACCTGAATTAGAGAAGGAATATTCAGGAAAGGTGAGAGCCACAAGGTAGGAAACCTCCGTATCCGGATATTAACTCCCATGAAAGTTGTCTGAATTGAACACCTGTTTATAGTAGTGGAGGAGGAACTTCAAATAACTCACTGAAAAGCAGTTGAAAGTCTAAAAAGGCAGAGTAAAGACTGGAGTTTTAAGTCCTGCATTTTTAGAGGGTCTTGATAAATAAATATTACTTTCCGTTAAAATTTAAGAATTACCACACTGTAGGAATAAAGACATAATAGGACAAAGAGATTCATCCTAAAACTAAGAGCAAAACAAAATAGATCTATTATCCAAAAGTTCAAAGTAATTAGACATTAATTTCTTTGCTTTCTATAACTGAAATCAGCGTTCTTTAAGAAGATAATAAAATCCAAATCATTGTAAACATATTCTGAACATCTGTTATCTACAATAAAAATAATCAAATTAGAGAACATAAAGGAAGAATGCATAAATTATCAGTATCAAGATTGAGAGAGAGGATATTACTCCTGATACTAATGACAATAAAAGTATAATAAGGGAACATTATGAACTACTATATAAAAATAAATTTTAACAACTTATAGAAAATGGATACAATTTCTTTAAAAATGAAACTTTAGTGTTATTAAAGGTAACACTAAGAGATATAGATACTTTGTTAATAAATTTATTTTTTATCAAAATTAATGCAAATGATATAGAAGTCTAAATTTCTGTATCTACCTATAAATAAATTGCATTCATCTTTAAAACTACCACACAAAGAAAGTTTACATCAAGAGGACTTAGTAAATTCTACAAATACTTAAGCTTTCGTCAATAGGACATTAGTAAATTCTACAAAATCTTAAGTAAAAAGTAATAGTTTTACAAAACTGTTTTGTAAAATAAAAGAGAACACATCACAAATCTTTCATGAGTATAGAATTACCCTAATTCAAAAGTCTACCAGTATTATGAGAAATAAAGGTGAATATTATAATGTGAGGTTGTGTTCCTGTTGTAATGTTGTTAGTTAGTTACTTTGTAGTCTGAATGATGTAATTGCTTTATAGGATCTGTAAGTTTTCTACTTACATTTGCTTTTATGATGGGCTAGTATCATTATTCTATTTCTATATTTAAAACTCCTTTGACATTTCTTGTAGGGCCAGTCTAGTGTTGGCAAATTCCCTTAGTATTTGTTGGTCTGGGAAATACTTTATTTCTGCCTCATTTATGAAGTTTAATGGGCAGAATTTAAATTCTTGGTTGGCATTTTTTTTTTCTTTAAGAAGGCTGAAAATAGGTCCTCAGTATTGTCAAGAATCTGAAGAAAAGGGAATGCTTATACACTGTTGGTGGGAATGTAAATTAGTACAACCTCTATGGAAAACAGTATGGGATTTTTCTCCAAGAACTAACAATAGAACGACCATTTGATCCAGCAGTTCTATACTGAGTACACAAACGAAAAAAAATTGTTATATCAAAAGACACATGAACTCATGTGTTAATTGCAGCACTACTCACAAGAGCAAAAACATGGAATCAACCTAAGCACCTGCCAGGTTAGGTTGATGACTGGATAAAGAAAATGTGGGATATATACATAATAGACTACTACATATCCATAAAAAGCAACGCAATCATGTCTTGTGCCACAAACATGAATGGAGCTAGAGGGTACTATTCTTGGGTAAAATCACTCAGAAATATAAGTAATCTCACTTATAAGTGGAAACTAAACAATGGACACACATAGACATATGGAGGAATATAATAGACACTGAAGGCTCCAAAGAGTGAAGGGTGGGAGGGAATTGAGGATTGGAAAATTAATTATTGGATACAATATTCGTTACTCAAAAGATGGGTACAGTAGAAGTCCAAATCTCACCATTATGCAATACGTCCATGTAACAAACAGGCACATGTACTCCCTGAATGTATAAAAATAAATATAAATAAAGACATCTTTTATAGTATTCTAAAATAAGTAAAAGTTATACTTGAAAATTCCTCTTGAATAAAAAGTCAATAACACATAAAATTTATAATGTGTCATATTAGATGATGATCAAATGAGGTTTATCCATAATTTGAGGGTTTTAAAAATAATTGTAATTTGGTATATTCATGAAAATAATGAGAAAATAATATAATGGTCAAACCATGAGATCATCTAAATATATACAAGAAGAACATTTGATAAAATTAAAATTCCATTTGTGATTAAAAATTAAACTTTTGCAAACTACAGATAGAAACAATTCCCTTAATATGAGAAATGGTATCTAAGAAAACAATCTATAGCTAACATGAAACAATAAAGAAATATAAGAAGAAAACGAAGATTTCCTTTCTGCAATATTCTGGTCAATATTTTACTAAATACCTAAGGAATCAAATAAGAAAAAGAAAAAGACATAGCATAAAGATTGGAGGTACATAAAAGTGCATTTATTTGCAGATGATGTAATTGTTTACAAAGAAACAGTAAAAATATGAAAAATAACCTCTAGAATCAAATAACTTAGAAAAGTTAGTGGATAAATGTATATGTACAAAAATCTATTATAATTGTCGATACCAGCAGCAAATACTGGAATACTTGGAAAGTTAAATTTAGAATTTATTTTAAAATTTTGCTTACCATAGCATCAGAAACACATTAAAGGATAAATTTAGCAGAAAATGTGCAAGGTCTCTATTCCAAAAACTTCAGGAAAAAACTGTGAAAAATTAAGAAGACTTAAATTAATTGAGAGATATGCATGTTCATGATTTGGAAAATTAAATATTGGTATGTCATCAATTGTTTCCAAATTGACCTAAAGGCCAATACAATCCAACCTACAATCCAAAATTTCTTGAGAAATTTGATTTTAAAATATACATGGAAGTGCAAAATATCTATAATACTTTTAAAAAATTGAAAACAAAGAAGTATGGAGGATACACACTGATTTATATTTATAAAGCTATAGAAATTGTGATAATGTGGTATTTTTATAAATGTAGACCAATTAGTGGAAAAAACTCAACTAATATTTGAGAAAGTCACCAAGGCAAGTCAATGAAGGAAAGAAAAGTCTTTTCAACAAGTGGTGCTGGAACAACTAGAGAAACATATAAAAACTATCAATGAACTCAATCTCTTTCTATACTAAAAAAAATAATTTGGCCGGGCACGGTGGCTCATGCCTGTAATCCCAGTAATTTAGGAGGCTGAGGTGGGTGGATCACAAGGTAAAGAATTTGAGACCAGCTTGGTCAGCATGGTGAAACCCCATCTCTACTAAACATACAAAAATTATCTGGGTGTGGTGGTGGACACCTGCAACCCCAGCTACTCAGAAGGCTGAGACAGAATAATCATTTGGACTCAGGAGGCAGAGGTTTCAGTGAACCGAGTTCACCCCATTGCACTCCAGCCTGGACAACAGGGTGAGACTCCATCTCAATAATAATAATAGTAGTTATTATTATTACTATTATTATTATTTAGGGTTGTTCACAGGTCCAAATGTAGAAAACAGAACCATAAAGTTTCTAGAGCAAACTTTGATGTAAACAAATAATTATCAACCAAGATACAACAGCACAAACTATAAAAATAAAATATTAGTACATTGATCATTATCATAATTAAGAGTTTCTGCTTATCATGGGACCCTGACAAGATAACAAAAATTAAGACACAGACCAGAAGAAAATATTTACCACACATATATCTATCAAAGAACACAACCTAGAATATATAATAAAATTCTACTAATAAATATATCTAATTTATGACAAAAATACAAAATACTAGATTTTCAAAAGGGAGCAAAAATAAATATATATATATATATTTTTAAATGCTCATTATCACTAGCCATCAGAGAAACGCAAATCAAAACCACAATGAGATACCATCTCACACCAGTTAGTATGGCAATCATTAAAAAGTCAGGAAACAACAGGTGCTGGAGAGGATGTGGAGAAATAGGAACACTTTTACACTGTTGGCGGGATTGTAAACTAGTTCAACCATTATGGAAAACAGTATGGCGATTCCTCAAGGATCTAGAACTAGATGTACCATATGACCCAGCCATCCTATTACTGGGTATATACCCAAAGGATTATAAATCGTGCTGCTATAAAGACACATGCACACGTATGTTTATTGCGGCACTATTCACAATAGCAAAGACTTGGAATCAACTCAAATGTCCATCAGTGATAGACTGGATTAAGAATATTGAATACACAATTTTTACACACAAAAAAACAGAGGAATGGTTGATAAGCATATGCAAAACTTCTCATCATTATTAGTTACCAGGAAAAAGTAAATTAAATACTCCATTTAAAATGCACCTAAAATGGCTAAAATTAAATGACCTGACAAAGGCAAATATTGACAAGGTTGTAGAGAAGCTGAGACATTTATACACTGCTGCTAAGAATGTAAAATTCTACAAGCACTTTAGTGCACCTATCATATGATCCAGGAATTCTGCTCTTAGAGTATCCTCGAGAGAAATAAATGACTTATACATGAACGATATATCAGTTTTATTATTAGGAAGCAAAAAAGTTTAAACAAGCCAAATATTCTGAAAATATATGCAGGAAATAGGAAATTGATAAACAAATTATGGTGTATTCACGCAATGCAACTGTACTCTGCAATAAAATGTAATAAACTACTAATGCAAGGAATAGAATAAAAGAACATCAAAATTTTTAGTTGAATAAAGGAAGCCACATCCATAAGAGTATATAGTGACTGTATAATCCATTTTATAAGGTTCCAGAATAGATAAAACTAACCTACAGGAATTTTAATCGTAACATTAGTTGCCTATTGAGACAATGACTGTCTGGTGTGATAGAAATGTTGTGTATCTTTAAAAAAAAAAAATCCTTAGGTTTTTGGGGAACAGATGGTATTAGTTACATAAGTAAGTTCTTTAGTGGTGATTTGTGAGAATTTGGTACACCCATCACCCTAGCAGTATACATTAAACTGAATTTCATCTTTGTCACCCCCTTCCCATTCTTTCCCTCCGAGTTCCCAAAGTTTATTACATCATTCATATGCCATTGCATCCTCATTGCTTAGCTGCCACTTATGAATAAGAACATATGATGTTTGGTTTTCCATTGCTGAGTTACTTCACTTAGAATAATAGTCCTCAACTTCATTCAGGTTGCTGTGAATGCCATTAATTCATTTCTTTTTATGGTTGAGTAGTGTTCCATTATATATATTATATATATGATAATATATATGTGAATATATGCCATCATAGATTATATATATGTATCACTGCACAGTAATATATATAATCTATGATGACATATATTCACATATATATATCATATTATATATATTATCATATATAATATATATCAAAGTGATATCTCTCTCTCTCTCTCACAGTTTTTTAATCCACTCGTTAATTGATGGGCATTTGGGCTGGTTCCACCATTTTGTGTTTGCGAACTGTGCTGCTATAAACATGCATCTGCAAGTATCTTTTCATATAATGACTTCTTTTTCTCTGAGTGGATATCCAGTAGTGGGAGATCCACTTTTAGTTCTTTAAGGACTCTCCACACTGTTTTCTATAGTGGTTGCACTAGTTTACATTCCCACAAGCAGCATAGAAATGTTCTCTTTGCAGTGATGCTTACATGGGTGTATACTCTTATCAAAACTCACCAAATAATATAATTAAAACACTTATGGTCTGCGTAATTTGAAAAGTTGATCAACTACATGAAGTTGCTATCAAAATGGCAGATTAAGTTACTAACAAATTTTTACGTGCTAGACATTTAGGTTGGCTTAGTGGAAATACCCTCCCAATGTCCATCCCTCATTTTTCTCAGGTTTATGATTTAGTAGAGAAATAGATCTCCAATGTACAAGTCTAGTAAAAGAAAAATAATCAAAATAATTTTAATTTCCAAAATTAGGTGCTATAATACAAAAATTCAGTTTTGTCACCAATAAAAGGGTAATTAATTTTCATGTGTAGGCTTTCTTAGAACAAAGGATTGGGACTTGTTGTTCCTGTGGCAAGTTTTTTTTAAAAAGCAGTTAAAAATTTAAAAGGAATGAACACACACATATATATTCTTGCTCCGTAACCTAAGAGAGCCTAGCAGCAATACCACTGTAGCAAAAAGCACATGTAGTGCTCAGTTCTTAATTTCTACTATCATTCTCCAATATAAGGAATCAAGGCTCTTTGGAAAAATAGCTGATTCTAGGACTGGAGGAGGAAATATATGAGATGAACCTGGAACATTTTGTAGTACCAGAAAGTTAGAAAGTCCTCAAAAGCAACAATAACATTCCACAATGATGGGGAAATGTCAAAGGGCCACAGGAACCAACTGAGAGCTCTTGATGCTGAAAGCTACAACAATTGGAGCAATAAATATAAACTAAATATCTATGAATTCATGCTGATGTAAATAAACAAATGATTGAATAAATGAATGGAGAAGAACATGTAAGTCACCCCATGCAGAAGAATTCCAAATAATTTATGTGGCTATTCAGGGAGGTGGTACATAACAACCCGTCACTAAATGTGGGCTGCACATAGTGACTTCCTTCCAAAGAGTATAGTATACAAAGTGCCAAAAAAAAAAAAAAAAAAAAAAAAGGCCTGGGACGGTGGCTCACACCTGTAATCCCAGCGCGCAACGCACTTTGGGAGGCCGAGGTAGGTGGATCATGAGGTCAAGAGATCGAGACCATCCTGGCTAACAAGGTGAAACCCCGTCTCTACTAAAAATACAAAAAAATCACGTTGGGAGGCCGAGACGGGAGGATCACGAGGTCAGGAGATCGAGACCATCCTGGCTAACATGAGAAAACACCGTCTCTACTAAAAATACCAAAAAAAAAAAAAAAAAAAAAAAAAAAAAAATAGCCGGGCGTGGTGGCGGACGTTTGTAGTCCCAGCTACTCGAGAGACTGAGGCAGGAGAATGGCGTGAACCCAGAAGGCGGAGCTTGCAGTGAGCGGAGATCGCCCCACTGCACTCCAGCCTGGGCGACAGAGTGAGACTCCTTCTCAAAACACACACACACACACACACACACACACACACACACACACACACAGATGAACTTTGCAGCGAATAAACCTGACCAACACTACTTCAGCCAGGTGTTTGAGCTTAACATCAACAATGTTAGCTCATGACAGCACATACCCTTGATACTAGGTGATAAAAATGGCACTTTACCTGTCTGGTCTTCCTCCTGAAACCATGTAATATCAGTCTCACCACGATAAAAACACAAATTAAAAAATTCTCAAATGAGGAACAGTTTACAAACTAGTACTCCTCAAAACTTCAGGTCATCAAAAACAGGGAATGTGTCTGAAAGTATAATAGCCAAGAGGAGCCTAAGAAAACATAACATTAAATGGAATATTGTATCCTGGGTGAGAGCCTAGAATAGAAAAAGGACATTAGGCAAAAACTGAGGAAATATAAATAAAGTATGAACTTTAGTTAATAATGTGTCTATCTTGGTTAATTGATAATAAGGATACCATATGTATGTTCGATATTAATAATAAGGGGAATGAGCTGTGGGGTGCATGGGAACTCTTTCTACTAGCTACTCAATTTCTCTGTAAATCTAAAACTGTTCTAAAAATATTTTTTTAAAAAACTGGAATGTACAAAGCCATAGATAAATGAAATTTTAAGTAGTTCCATATGACTGGAGGGTGTAGTATGCGAAAAAGAGTGAAAGGAAATGAAGTTAGAAGAGTAATCATGGTGTTATTTCACTTGTTGGCTCCATATGCCATGATAAAGAATCTGGACTTGATCCTCTATAGGAATTAATTGAAAAATGACCTCACAGAAACAAAAATAAATAAGTTCATAGTATTTCACCTCAAACTGTTCTTCACAAGAAATCTGTGCCCTGATGTTGTCTTTCTACTTGTAAAATTATTCAGCACAACTAGAAGGGTAGGAAGGTTGTCAAAAATAAATAGTGAAGATAAAGAAATCTGGATCTATTCGATACACTTCAATATACAACACCTCGTTTTTGTCACTCTTGTTGTTTTATATTGCTCTGTTATGTTTTGCTTGATTTTTATTGCCAATGATTTTCCAAGAGAACTAACATGCTTTTAAGATACAGACATACTCTTAATGTTTATACTCTAGGTGTTATTAATGGAATACTCTAGGTATTATTACTTTTCAGTAGAAGATAAATGGGTTAAATTCACAGCCTTTGTCTATTAATTATTATAACTATTTAGCATTTAATCGAGTATCTATTATGCACTGGGCCGTCATATCATACACTTTTTTTTTTTTTTTTTTTTTTTTTTTTTTACCTCTTTCAACATTTTTTGAGTACAATGTTTACGTTTTAAAAAATAAAAATGAGGCTCAGGAAAGTTGACCTACTCACATTCAAAATGTAGTAAAGAGGACCCTAAAAAAAGAGAATTAAAAATCAGTAAAGATTATTTTTCTGCGAGCACACCCTGACGTGCTCCCAACATTCACTGTGTAGATAAAAGATGTCCTGAGTCTTAGCCAACTCTGCATACATTCTGCACAGAGATCGAAGCAAAGATGAAATGTGAATTTGGCCAATATCTTAACTTTGCACATTAATGATGCAAACACTTTTTAAAATCATTTTCAAAATTCCCACTGGAGAGAGCCCTGCATTTTTTTTTTTTTTTTAATAGTGTCTTTGCCTTGAAGATGCAAGCACAATCTGGGATTCAGTAATCCAATGTTAGCCGAACTTACATGGCAAGCAAAGTAAGTCATTTTAACTGGAGAACACTTAGTTTTGTTTACTATTTTGATGAGTTTATCAAAATACGTGTTTAGAGGCAGATGTTCTATGTCTTGCAAGCGCAAAATCAGCCAAATGGGCACAGTGTAGAAGAATCACAGTACTCTCACCATTGGTGGGCATAACCATAGACAGCACTTCTAAGAATTAATAGGAGTTTAGGGCTGCTTACATACTCTTTGCTGAGGAATATGCAACATAAAAGGCCATTATTCCCTGCCTCCAATCAGAAATCTTCAGGAAATTATACATGACTCAGAATTGATCACGTCAGAGTGAATTCTTAGAAAAGCCTGAAACGTGCTGAGTTCCGATGAGGGTAACTTTAGCATGAACACAGAAACAGCATATATAGATACAGGAGCTGTTGTAGAGCAAGAATCCCTGATCACAATAAAGAGTAATTTTATGGTAAGAACTGTTCTGAGCAAAGGTTGAAATATCAAGGAATGGTTCATAGAAATGATATTTTTAATGTAAAATGTTCTGTAATATAAATTGTTGGCTTTCATGGATTTCCAGAATAATATTTTTTCTATGCACACCAAAACTAGATATTTAGAGTTAGATTTCTATATTTCACATTTTATTTTCAAATCTAGATCTTGTTGAGGACTTGTATCTTAATTTCCTGTGATATTTTTCTTAACACTTGAAAATAAAAGCATTTTGGGCTGATTTTATATTTTTTTCCTGAATATGAAATAGACTTTGGGAATAAATTAAACTCAAACATATACACTAAGTTTCATTATATGTAAGTAGGTTTCTTCTATTTATGATTTAGAATGTGAAAGTTCTGGTTAAATTTATTAAATGCCTTTGCAGTTTATATGATTTGTGGATTTTTTCTTTAATATTTAACAAAATTGTGTTGATGGGTTTATAATAATGAGGTACTCTTGAACTACTGGAATATATGTTACTGAAAATATTATTTAACTACACTACTCTTTTCTAGTACTTTATTTGTAAAGTTTTTCCATTTTTCATTATAGGATTTTCATGCAATTTTATTTTTGTACTCTTGCCAGAGTTCAAGTTTTGGTATTAAAATTATGTTGGCATCAGAAAGTAAATGGAAAGTGTTTAAGTTAGTATAGATAAGCTCATTCTGCAGAAATGGAAAATTTTGACTCAGAATAACACATTTGAAATACTGGTGGTCTTTCTGGAAGAAAGCATAGAAACATTGCAAAAAAAATGTACTGATGGTTAGATGTGTCTGCACATGAAGCTCGTCACTTCTGCTCATATGTAATTCACCAAAGCAGGTCACATGCTCAGTCATGACTGAGCTCAACAAAGTGGGGAAACGTTTTTCTCCCCAAGGAAGGTCACCAGATATGGTGAACATTAATTTTAATTTATATAAACAATTTTCTATGGCTTTACATAAACAACTTTATATAAACAAAATTTTTTATATAAAAAACTTTATATAAAAATTATACAAATAATTTATATAAACAATTTTCTAATTTTCTATTAGAGATAATAATAATTTCAATAACCCAGCTGTAATTCAGTTTACTCCTGGTTCCTTTTATGTATGCAGGCAGATAGATAATAGACAGATAGAGATATGATAAATATAGGTATATATAGATATAGAAATAGGACTGTGTGTGTGTGTGTGTGTGTGTGTGTGTGTGTGTGTGTGTGTGAGTGATTCGAATATCTTAATTTGATCTATGAGCTTTCTGTTGGATGCCCTCTGGGATAGTTTGCCTCATTTTATACACAAATACTTATTTTTCATTAAGCACAATTGGAGATCACCTCCTTGCATAGAAAACTTGGCTTATCCATCTGGGCAAAAATAGTCACTACATGAAGATTTCTGCTAAAAAAATATCAATTTACTTCTTTTTTTCCATTGTATTAACTTATTTATTTTATTATACCTTAAGTTCTGGGATACATGTGTGGAATGTGCAGGTTTCTTAAATAGGTATACACCTATGCACCATATGTACATATGGTGGTTTGCTGTATTATCTATATTAGGTAGTTCTCCTAATGATATCCCTCCCCTAGACCCCACTCCCCAACAGGTCCCCATGTGTAATATTGCCTTCCCTGAATCCATGTGTACTTATTGTTCAACTCCTACTTATGAGTAAGAATATGCCATGTATGGTTTTCTGTTTCTGTGTTAATTTGCTAAGAATTATGGTTTCTAGCTTCATCCATGTCCCTGCAAAGGACATTAACTCATCCTTTTTATGGCTGCATAGTATTCCATGGTGTATATGTGCCACATTTTCTTAATCCAGTCTATCATTGATGGGCATTTGGGTTGGATCCAAGTCTTTGCTATTGTGAATAGTACTGCAATAAACCTATGTGTGCATGTGTCTTTATAGTAGAACGATTTATAATCCTTTGGGTATATAGCCAGTAATAGGATTGCTGGGTCAAATGATATTTCTGGTTCTAGATCCTTGAGGAATTGCCACACAGTCTTCCACAATGGTTGAACTAATTTACACTTCCACCAACAGTGTAAAAGCATTCTTTTTTCTACATATCCTCTCCAGCATCTGTTGTTTCCTGACTTTTGATGATCACCATTCTAACCGGCGTGAGATGGTATCCCATTGTGGTTTTGATTTGCATTTCTATAATGACCAGTGATGATGGGTGGTTCTCTGGACCAAACTGACCTAATAGGCATCCACAGAACTCTCCACTCCAAATCAACAGAATATACATTGTTCTCAGCACCACATCACATCTATTCTATTTTTTGATGGGGGGATGGAGTCTTGCTCTGTCACACAGGCTGGAGTGCAGTGGTGCAATCTTGGCTCACTGCAACCTCCACCTCCTGGGTTCAAGTCATTCTCCTGCCTTAGCCTCCCAGGAATCTGGGACTTGTAGTCCCATGCACCACCATGCCTGGCTATTTACTTATTTATTTATTTATTTTGTATTTTTAGTAGATACGAGGTTTCACCATGCTGGCCAGGCTGATCTGGAACTCCTGACCTCAAGTGATCTGCACCTCTTCTAAAATTGACTACAGACCTGGAAGTAAAACACTCCTCAGCAAATGCAAAAGAACAGAAATCATAACAAATGGTCTCTCAGATCACAGTGCAATCAAATTGGAACTCAGGATTAAGAAATTCACTCAAAACCACATATTACATAGAAACTGAACAATCTGCTCCTGAATAACTACTGAGTGAATAACGAAATGAAGGCAGAGATGAATACGTTCTTTGAAACCAATAAGAACAAAGACACAACACACCAGACTCTCTGAGACAAAGCTAAAGCAGTGTTTAGGGGGAAATTTATAGCACTAAATACCCACAAGAGATACTGCGAAAGGTCTAAAATCGATACTCTAACATTACAATTAATAAAACCAGAGAAGCAAGAGCAAGCAAATTTAGAAGCTAGCAGAAGACAAGAAATAACTAAGATCAGAGCAGAACTGAAGGAGATCGAGACACGAAAAACCCTCCAAAATATCAATGAACTGAGGAGCTGGTTTTTTAAAAAAGATTAACACAATAGATAGACTGCTAACCAGATTAATAAAGAAGAAAAGAGAGAAAAATCAAATCGACACAGTAAAAAATGATAAAGGGGATATCACCACTGATCCCACAGAAATATAAACTACCATCAGAGAATACTATAAACACCTCTAGGCAAATGAACTAGAAAATCTAGAGGAAATGGATAAATTCCTGGACACATACAACTTCCCAAGACTAAACCAGGAAAAGCTGAGTCCCTGAATAGACCAATAACAAGTTCTGAAATGGAAGCAGTAATTAACAGCCTACCAACCAAAAAAAGTCCAGGACTAGATGGATTGTCATCTGAACTCTACCAGAGGTACAAAGAGAAGCTATTACCATTCCTTCTGAAACTATTCCAAACAGTAGAAAAGGAGGGACTCCTCCCTAACTCATTTTATAAGGCCAGCATCATCCTGATACCAAAACCTGGCACAGACAAAACAAAACAAAACTAATTTCAGGCCAATATCCCTGATGAAGATCAGTGCAAAAATCCTCATAAAATACTGGCAAACCAAATCCAGCAGCACTTCAAAAGCTTGTTCACCATGCTTCATACCTGGGATGCAAGGCTGGTTCAACATACACAAATCAATTAATGTAATCTATCACATAAACAGAACCAATGTTATAAACCATGCGATTATTTCAATAGATGCAGAAAAGGCCTTCAATAAAACTCAACATCCCTTCATGCTAAAAGCTCTCAATAAACTAGGTATTGATGAAATGATCTCAAAATAATAAGACTATTTATGACAAAACCCATATCCAATATCACACTGAATGGGCAAAAACTGGAAGCATTCCCTTTGAAAACTGGCACAAGACAAGGATGCCCTCTCTCATCACTCCTATTTAACATAGTATTCGAAGTTCTGGCCAGGTCCATCAGGCAAGAGAAAGAAACAAATGGTATTCAAATAGGAAGAGAGGAAGTCAAATTGTCTGTTTGCAGATGACATGATTGTATATTTAGAAAATCCCATTGTCTCAGCCACAAATATCCTTAAGCTGATAAGCAACTTCAGCAAAGTCCCAGGATACAAAATTAGGACTGTGCAAAAATTGATGTGCAAAAATTACAAGCATTTTTATATACCAATAATAGACAGAGAGCCAAATCATGAGTGAATTTAGTTTAGTTTAGTAAATCACAATGACTAAAAAGAGAATAAAATACCTAGGAATACAAGTTACAAGGGATGTGAAGGACTTCTTCAAGGAGAACTACAAACCACTGCTCAAGGAAGTAAAAGAGGACACAAACAAATGGAAAAACATTCCATGCTCATGGATAGAAAGAATCAATATCATGAAAATGGCCATACTGCCAAAAGTAATTTATAGATTCAATGCCATCTCCATCAAGCTACCATCGACTTTCTTCACAGAATTAGAGAAAAGTACTTTAAATTTCAAATGGAACCAAAAAAGAGCCCCTATAGCCAAGACAATCCTCAGGAAAAAGAACAAAGCTGGAGGCATCATGCTACCTAACTTCAAACTATATTACAAGGCTAAAGTAACCAAAACAGCATGGCGCTAGTACCAAAACAGATATGTACACCAATGGAACAGAACAGAGACCTCAGAAATAGAACTACACATCTACACCACCTAATAATTGAAAAACCTGACAAAAATAAGCAACGGGGAAAGGATTCCCTATTTAATAAATGGTGTTGGGAAAACTGACTAGCCATATGAAGAAAACTGAAACTGGACCGCTTCCTTAAACCTTATACAAAAATTAACTCAAGATGCATTAAAGACTTAAACATAAGACCTAAAACTCCAAAAATGCTAGAAGAAAACCTGGGCAATACCATACAGGACATAGCCATGGATAAAGACTTCATGAGTAAAACACCAAAAGCAATGACAACAAAAGCCAAAATTGACAAATGGGATCTAATTAAACTAAAGAGCTTCTGCACAGCAAAAGAAGTTATCATCAGAGTGAACAGGCAACCTATAGAATGGGAGAACATTTTTCCAATCTATCCATCTAACAAGGGACTAATATCCAGAATCTACAAAAAACTTAAACAAATTTACTTGAAAAAAACAACCCCATCAAAAAGTGAGCAAAGGATATGAACAAACACCTTTCAAAAGAAAATATTTATGTGGCCAACAAACATGAAAAAAAGCTCATCAATTTACTTCTTATATACTTAATATCTCAAGCATGTGGTTTCTTTTTCAGTGAGCGGGGATAATGTGACTGTTTGATGAAGACTGAGCATTTGACAATATATGATATTTGAGATGATCTAATGGAGCCAGAATCTACAAGAGAATCCTAGGCATAGCAATTCTGTGTTTGAATTCTGACACTAGACTGGCTGGGTACAATTCAGGCATCACAACTTATGAGCTGTATTTTTGAGCCACTCTTTTCATGGAACCAGACCTTAATTCTATCAATTGCAAAATGAGAATAATACAAATCTCTCTCTTAATTCTATCATTTGCAAAATGAGAATAAAACACATCCCTCATATTTTAAGTCTAATAAACCAGAAACATACCTGTTGTATAAAATATAGTCTATAGCACACATATAGGATAATAAACATTATTGAAAACAGAAGGTTTCTTTCTGTTCTGTTTTTAAGCTCTCACTCTTTCAGAGAAATCTCTTCCATATGTAAAAGTTATATTTTTGATTTACATAGAAGGTAATCAGAAAAAAAATCAATTTAACTATAGTTTGAGTATGAATTTATATATTCAAAAAACATATATTCAGAATCTTTTTACAAGATTTTAATCTAGTGCTCCTAATGTATTGCCTCTTGTATTTAGTAGCAAAAAAAAAAAAAAAAAGAATGTCTCTTTAGATAAAAAGCACAATATATTTATGATCCACTTTTACTTTTCCTCTAGAAAATTTGTAACCAAATCAGTCCTTATATGAATAATTAACTTATTCCAGTTACCTAGTGACATCCAAAACTTTGCTTCTAATAATCAATGTTATTTTCATTGTATTTTTAATTTTCCCATTTTGTTTTGTTTAATTTTATATTGTATCACAATTATAAGAGTATGATGGATATTAGCAAAATAAATCAACAACAGACTTCAGCTATAATATAATAATATAATAACAGAGTTCAGTTTCAATGTAAAATTGCTATTCTTAGCTAAAATGTGGAGTGGTATGAACATAAACACACAAGTCCATTTTGTACAAGTTGACCCTGCTATTGATAAAATTGCTGATGTATATTTAGTGTCTTCCTTTTTTCTTCACTATATGTGTTTAAGGATTTTTAACAGTAAATGTATTTTTGTAATCTTTTAAACAGAGGTATGATATTAAATAAGTAACAACCAGCTTTCAGGGGGCCAAAATGCTACCTGCTTGGTAGCGTTTGCTGATTTTAAGCTATCACAATGAAGTCACTAAAAGTGGTGCTGAGAAGAGATATTCAGTACCCCATTAGAAAATGGTGTTTTTACTATAAAATGAAATAAATTTAAGTAATCTCAAGAGCATAGATAACACTAAAATGTATTAACATAATCAATACATAATTTTTTAGAATTTATTACTCTTGCTTTAACATATTTGTTAGTTTACATAATTTAATATTTAATCATGAGCGTGTTCAACTCACAAAATTCCTGAAGCCCAGGCACGTATAAGCCAATTGTAGCACACAATGGCCTACATATGTCAATATATGTGTTTTAAATACCTTTCAATTGAATAAGTTTATACTTTTGCATATTTTTGCCCAAATTTCAAAAAATGCCTTTCAGTTCTCTTTCAGAATGAATATTTCAGATTTCAATTGGATTGAAATGATGACTTGGCACTCTCAAGGTATAAACCTCAGTTTTTCTTTGCTCTCTAAACTACGTTAGAGAAAGTAAATCGACTGTGGATAATTATGCAGCCTGGCATCTCATATCTCTTTTAAACAAGCTGATGTGATGGAACTCCTGCTTTCACAAAGGGCTGGGAAAACACAGTGCCAACAATCAAAGGAAACCCATCTCTAGGGCATAATATATATACAATTTTAAGAGCTCCTAGCTACTTTCAGTTAACACTACAGTTGGAAAAAAGAAAACAACAAGATAATTTTAGGTACCTGGTAACAAATGACAACACTTTACTGTCAGTGTCTGAACTTGGAGAGGGAGTGGGAGTCAGTCACTGTTGGCAAAGTTGTAGTCCTTATGCAAGTGACCTCCATACTGGCTTTACAGTTAATAGAGGAGGAGGAGGAGGGGGAGGAAAGAAAGAGAGAAAGAGAGAAAGAGAGAGAGAAAGAGAGAAAGAGAGAAAGAAAGAAAGAAAGAAAAGAAAGAAAGAAAGAAAGAAAGAAAGAAAGAAAGAAAGAAAGAAAGAAAGAAAGAAAGAAAGAAAGAAAGAAAGAAAGAAAGAAAGAAAGAAAGAAAAGGAAAAGAAAAGAAAAAGGAAGAGAAATGGAGCAAGGAAGGAAGGGAGAGGAGAAGAAGAAGAAGAAGAAGAAGAAGAAGAAGAAGAAGAAGAAGAAGAAGAAGAAGAAGAAGAAGAAGAAGAAGAAGAAGAAGAAGAAGGAGGAGGAGGAGGAGGAGGAGGAGGAGGAGGAGGAGGAGGAGGAGGAGGAGGAGGAGGAGGAGGAGGAGGAGGAGGAGGAAGAGGAGGAGGAGGAGGAGGAAAGGAGGAGGAAGAGGAGGAGGGGGAGGGAGGAGGAAGAGGAGGAGGGGGAGGGAGGAGAAAGAGGAAGAAGAGAAGAAGGAGAAGGAGGAAGAGGAAGAAGAAGAAGGAGAAGGAGGAGGAGGAGGGGAGGGGAAGGGGGAGAGAGAGGGGAAGGGGAAAGAGGAGGAGGAGTACTTTTGAAGATGGATACCTGGCAGGGAAGCTAGTGGAGTCATGTTAAGACAAGAAAGCTTCTAGTTTGACACTATTAGAGATGTCCTTTGAAGCTCAACTAGATTAATAACTTTTTAAGGATGTATTGAAAAATATTATCATGTGAAACTTTCAAAACCAGACTTACAATGTTAGGAAATATGTTGTAGGGAACTGTTCAAATTTAGCAGGGGAAACACTTAATGACCTAATAGTCCTTTTCCTCCTCCGAATTCAATAATACTATAATTTATGTATTTTGGCTCAATTAGAGCAGGTCACATAAGGTTTTTAAATTCTGTATTTTTTTCCCCAGGTTAACATAATGTCTGCATTTAAGCATTAAATATTTTTAATGTGAAAGCTTTCAGCTCAAGAAAATGACTACTATTTGCCATAGGGTTTGAAGTCTTCTCTCTACTTATGTTACTTTTACTGTCACTTTAAGTGAAGATAATCCAGCTATAAGGTATGTAGTTTCTGAATAACAGCACTTAAAATGATTGCTAAGACATTTGGTTTTATACTATTCATAACACTAGGCCTATCTACATTTAATTGGCTTTAAAATTATTTGTATAAGAAAAACGTACCATTTATGTGTGGTTGTTTTATTTTTAAAATAAGTTACTTTATATAAGAATAACTATACACAAATGTCAGATACACAAAAGCAAAGTAAAATGTAGAAATGACTCAATAATAAGATCATTCCAAAATGTACTTTTAATTACACTGTCATGGGATCCTTGGGTTGTCGCTTCACCAGCTGGAAACCTCTGTGACCGGTGGCACCTTTGCCCGAGTTTTGCTTGGGTCCACCGGGCTCACTCTGCCCACTTGGCCTGACAGGCTATGCTCGGCTGTGCTACTGGCCCAGATCTCACACCTGTCAAGGGCAAGCCAGGCGCAGAGTGGTGAGGAGTCTGGCCACTGCGCACAGACAGGCATGCCAGCTGTGTCAGGGTGGGCAGCTCCAGGTGCTGGAACAGGTGCTGGCTTTCTGGAGGGCTGCAGTTGGACCAGGCGTACTGCAAAAGATGATGTCCCCGCCCTGGTTCGAGGAGCTCCTAGGTCTGGGATCCCCAAAGGGTCGCAGCTCTTCTTTCCTTCTGTCTTCTCTGCTTCCCCTTGCTGGCAACTGATGAGCGCAGAGTGGGGATGTTGTTTCAAGCCCGTTTCTGTTAAAGCTCTTTCGGTCCCACCATTCAGCAGGTCCCAAGTTCTTGTCCTGCGTCCAGGAAGAAAGAGGTAGGCAGACAACTTGAGTGTGAGCAAGGTGAAGAGGTGCTTTAATGAGCAATGGTATAGCTCTCAGGAGACCCAAAGTGGATAGATCCTTTCAACAGGCAGCTCATCCCAGCATCCGTGCAGCCCTCAGCAGAGACAAGATCGATAGTGGGTAGCTCCTCTCCACAGGCAGACCTTCCCATCGTCTGATTCTGGCTAAATACAGGGTGTTTACGGAGGAAGGGCTAGCTGATTGCTCCATGGGCATCCACGGGCGTCTATGGGCAGCCCAGAAAAAGCGCCAGAAGTTCTCACTCCAGTCCGCGGAACTGGCAGCCTGGCCCTGTGCTTTAGGCTGTCCCTGGCTTGAAGACGGAGCTTCATTAGGGGCCCATCCCTTTCTGTCCGGGGCCTGTCTGTCTCCTGCCGCCATTTATGGTGCCCAGGCTGTTCGTGCTGAGGGGTGCTGCAGGCCCCAGCTGAGCTGCCCTCAGCCGTCCCTCAGCAGCCCCTCAGCCTCGCTCCCTTGCTCGTTGGGTCTAAGGTCCAGAAGGGGCCGAGCCGCAGAGGACTGGTGTGTCAGCACTGCCTCGAGTGCATGCACACTGGGCAGGGTTGGGACAGCACCCAGGCTTGGCCTCAACTTTGCTCCGAAATTGGAACGGGTGTCAGAAGCAGGGAGAGGCTATGCAGGGAAGCGGGCACTTCCAAGCCTGTGGGGGCAGAACCGGGGGCGGGGGGCGGTTCCCAGGCCCCCAAGAGCACAGGGATGTCCGGGCCCGCAGCTGCACCTGTGCTTGGGAGAGCGGGGCTGCCACCTTGCCAACTCAGAAGGGGAGGGGGCTTCCACCTGTTCCCAGCTCCCGCCAGCTGTGTGGAGCATGCAGCCCTGGCTGCACCTCCCCACTAGAGCCAGCATCTTCAAAGTGGCTGCTCCAGACAGCCACCGCTGCCATTAACATGACTTCAATATAGGGCTGTATTAAAAAGTAAGGTGCTATAGTTCCATCTTATCTATGAATAACAGCTTTAATCATATACTTTATTTAGAATGGACAGCATTAGAAGAACTTTTCAAATCTTAAAGGAAGAAATAGGGAAGAAAGGAAGACAAGAAAGAAGGAAAGAAGGTAGGAAGAAAAGAGAGAAGAAATTCCTAATTATTACAGTTTTTATTCCCTTACATTGAGCAGGTGATATCTGCTGGTATAGGTTTTTAAAGGAATGGCTAGAAAATCACAACTTTCAAGCCCTCGTCTTCTTCATCTATAAAATGCGAAAAGCTAATTGGATGACCTCTAAGATCTTTTCCAAGCCTAAATTACCATTACTTTACTATTATGGATAAACCAGATAATGTATCAAAAAGGCTCTCGATTTGAATTAACATTTTTCTTTTAAAAAAAGTGATGATAATATAAGCACAGAACCTGAGTCTTACGTATCCTCTAGCTTCTGTCTTATCTTCTTTCTTTGCTTTCAATCAGGAACACAGAAAAGTTAAATACACCTTTTTTTAAATACAAACCTACCATTAAATTATTTTTCAGTTCACCATAATCTTCTTTTTATCCCTACCATTCACTAAAGCTGCTCCTGCTAAAATTACCCACCGTCTTCTAATTTCCAAATGCAATGAACACTTCTAAATTTGACCTTATTACTTGGTAGTATTTGATAATGCTGGTCTTGTCTAACCTTCTTAAAACGGTTTCTTACCCTGACTTCTTTTTCAACTTTGTATCTCAAAAACCTAGCCCTGTGCTTAGGAAAAAAAAAAAACAAAAAGCTCTATCAAAATATTACTTGAGTAAACGAAGTGCTAAGTGATTTTGAAACAATCCCTTCTCAAGTTAGTTTTGGTCATGTCATCCAAGATATGTTCTTCCTAAGCATTATGTTAATATTCAACAGTGATACTCATCAACTAAAGAGTAAGGGATACCAAAATGACCTTTCAGTTTTTGCTTTTTATAACTTGGAATTTTGGTATATTTTTCCTACCTACTTGGGCTCCACCTTGGCTTCCTCTCTCTCCAGACTGTCCCAGACCTGGCACTAAGTGTGGTTGCTCAGCTTTCATCATTTGTTCTGGCCAACGAATGTTCCCTCTGATGCGCCTCCCTTGGCTGCCTGTTGCTCCCTACTTTCATTTTCACTACGGGTACAGCCATTCACCAGCTTCCACTGGAAACATTTTTCCAGACTTTCCTTTAGGATTAGTGCCATTTTCATAACTGGCCACTGGGTTCTGTCACTATTTTTCATGCTTCACTATTCTCAAATTTGTCTTTTTTCAGCTTTATAATGATAGTAAATAGGTTTTATTTTTGCACATTACTTTGTTTATCTCCTTATGAAAAGCATGTATTTTATTTACCCTTGTGTAAGAAAACAATTTTTGCTCAATGTAACTTTCCATCTCTTGAATATTTTTTCTTTCTGTTCGTAATTCTTCTTCTTGGGATTCTTCATAAAGAAGTGTTTTGATTTGACAAAAGTCTTAATCATGGCCTTTAAATTAAAATAAAAAAGATTTATTTAGTCCTCAACCACAATTATAAGAGATTCTCTCTTTTCCACTTGAGATTATTTGTAAACTCCAATAAAAATGTATAGCCCTCTATGATTTCTATAACATTTCTTCAGGTATTAAACCCTGATTATCTTCTTTCATTGATTGAAAATGAGCTCAGTGTTGTCCTTTAATAAACTTCTTACCTTTTCTCACATTTTTCTTTTCACTTGGATTACAACTAGGTGGGAAATAAAGGTGGAGTCTCCCCTCTTCCCAATTCCATTTGAAGTATCTGTGACTCCCTATCTCTGATTTGGAAACATATTTATTTTCCTCTGAATAAGTTACTTACTGAAGAATTTTTCAGAAAACCAAAGTTAGCTTTTTAAAATCTGACTGTGGTAGAAAAGTTTACAGAATGCTAAGATTTGCTGTGCTCTAGAGGTCTTCTGTGTTCTTCTTGCACTAAACCATCTGATGCCAGCGGCTTTCTTCCTACGCTGCTTTTCAAACACGTAAGAGCTGAAGGCTCTCTAATAAAGTAACCATAGGAACATAGAGTTTTCTTTAAGTATTTCATTTCTCTAGAGTTTTGGTATGGGATTGAAGTTGTTATCTTAAAATAAAATATAATAACCAATGTAAATGATGAGTTGATGGGCACAGCAAATCAACATGGCACATGTATACTTATGTAACAAACCTGCACGTTTGCACATGTACCCCAGAACTTAAAGTATAATATATATGTGTACATAATATATATATTATATATATACAGATATATATAACTAACTATAAGAAGTTTTATATAAGCCCCATGGTAACCACACACACAAAAAATCTTCTAATGATATAAAGGTAAAAAGGAGGAATTTTGGAAAATTTAAAATATGTGGAAGTGAAATAATATGCTTCTGAACAACTAATGGATTACAAAGAAATTAAAAGGGAAGTCAAAAAGTATTTGAGACAAATGAAAGTAGAAATGCAACATACCAAAACTTATGGGATGCAGTGCTAAAATGGAAGTTTATAACAACTAATGTATACATAAATAAAACAGAATTATCTCAAATAAACAATCTAAGCTCACACCTCAAGAAACTAGAAAAAGAAGAAAAAAACTATGCCCAAAGTCAACAGAGTGAAGAATACAATAAAGTTTAGAGAAAAATTAAATGAAACAAAGGCTACATAGACAATAGAAAAGATCAAGAAAACTATAAGTTAGTTTTTTAAAAAGGATTGACGAAGTTAACAAAACTTTAGAAAGACTAACCAAGAAAAAAATGAGAGAAGACTCAAATTAAAAAAAAAAAATACATGAAAGAGGCTGGGCGCAGTGGCTTATGCCTGTAATCCCAGCACTTTGAGAGGCCAAGGCGGGCGGATCACAAGGTCAGGAGATGGAGACCATCCTGGCTAACATGGTGAAACCTCGTCTCTACTAAAAATACAAAAAAAATTAGCCAGGCGTGGTGGCAGGCACATGTAGTCCCAGCTACTTGGGAGGCTGAGGCAGGAGAATGACGTGAACCCGGGAGGTGGAACTTGCAGCGAATGCTACTACACTCCAGTCTGGGCAACAGAAGTGAGACTCCATCTCAAAAAAAAAAAAAAAAAAAGAAAATACATGAAAGAGAAGACATTAGGACTGTTATCATATAAATACAAAAAGTATTTGAGACAAATGAAAGTAGAAATGCAACATACCAAAACTTATGTAAGAGCCTACTACAAACAATTATATGCTAACAAACTGGATACCTTAGAAGAAATGAACAAATTCCTAGAAACATACAACCTACCAGGACTGAATCATTAAGAAATAGGAAATCTGAATACACAAGTAATAAGTAAGAATGAAATAGTAATGAAAATACTCCCAAGAAAGAAAGGCCTAGGACCAGATAACCTCACAGGTTAATTCTACCAAACATTGTTTTGTTTCTTTGTTTTTAGGTTTTTTCTTTTTCTTTCTCTTTTTTAAATTATACTTTAAGTTTTAGGGTACATGTGCACAACGTGCAGGTTTGTTACATAGGTATACATGTGCCATGTTGGTTTGCTTCACCCATCAACTCGTCATTTACATTAGGTATTTCTCCCTAATGCTATTCCTCGTTCAGCCCACGACTCCCCAAGAGGCACTGGTGTGTGATGTTCCCCACCCTGTGTCCATGTGTTCTCATCATTCAACTCCCACCTATGAGTGAGAACATGCGGGGTTTGGTTTTCCGTCCTTGTGATAGTTTGCTGAGAATGATAGTTTCCAACTACATCCATGTGCCTGCAAAGGACATGAACCCATTCATCTGTATGGCTGCATAGTATTCCATGGTGTATATGTGCCACATTTTCCTAATCCAGTCTATTACTGATGAACATCTGAGTTGGTTCCAAGTCTTTGCTATTGTGAATAGTGCCACAATAAACATACATGTGCATGTGTCTTTATAGTAGTATGATTTATAATCCTTTGGGTATATACCCAGTAATGGGAGTGCTGGGTCAAATGGTATTTCTAGTTCTAGATCCTTGAGTAATTGCCACACTGTCTTCCACAATGACTGAACTAATTTACACTCCCACCAACAGTGTAAAAGCATTCCTATTTCTCCACATCCTCTCCAGCATCTGTTATTTCCTGACTTTTCAATGATCACCATTCTAACTGGCAAGAGATGGTATCTCATTGTGGTTTTGATTTGCATTTCTCTGATGACCAGTGATGATGAGCATTTTTTCATGTATCTGTTGGCTGCATAAATGTCTTCTTTTGAGAACTGTCTGTTCATATCCTTTGCCCATTTTTTGATGGGGTTGTTTGTTTTTTTCTTGTAAATTTGTTTAAGTTCTTTGAAGATTCTGGATATTAGGCCTTTGTCAGATGGGTAGATTGCAAAAATTTTCTCCCATTCTGTAGGTTGCCTGTTCACTCTAATGATAGCTTCCTTTGCCATGCAGAAACTCTTTAGTTTAGTTAGACATCATTTGTTTATTTTGGCTTTTGTTGCCATTACTTTTGGCATTTAAAACTATTTCAATCAACTAAAAAAAGAGGGAATCCTCCCGAACCCATTTTATGAGGCCAGCATCATCCTGATATCAAAGCCTGGCAGAGACACAACAAAAAAAGAGAATTTTAGATCAATATCCCTCATGAACAGCAATGCAAAAATCCTCAATAAAATACTGCCAAAACAAATCCAGCACGACATCAAAAACTCATCCACCACAATCAAGTTGGCTTCATCCCTGGGATGCAAGGCTGATTCAACATATGCAAATCAATAAATGTAATTCGTCACATAAACAGAAGCCATGACAAAAACCACATTATTATCTCAATAGATGCAGAAAATGCCTTTGACAAAGTTCAACAACGCTTCATGCTAAAAACTCTCAATACACTAAGTATTGATGGAACGTATCTCAAAATAATAAGAGCTATTTATGACAAACCCACAGCCAATATCATACTGAATGGCCAAAAACTGGAAGCATTTCCTTTGAAAACTGGCATAAGACAAGGATGCCGTCTCTCACCACTCCTATTCAACATCGTGTTGGAAGTTCTGGCCAGGGCAATCAGGCAAGAGAAAGAAATAAAGGCCATTCAAATAGGAAATGAGGAAATCAAATTGGCCCTGTTTGCAGATGACATGATTGTATATTTAGGAAACCCTATTGTCTCAGCCCAAAATCTCCTTGAGCTGATAAGCAACTTCAGCAAAGTCTCAGCATGCAAAATTGATGTGTAAAAATCACAAGCATTCCTATACACCAATAACAGACAAACAGAGAGCCAAATCATGAATGAACTCCCAATCACAATAGCTTCAAAGAGAATAAAATACCTAGGAATCCAACTTACAAGGGATGTGAAGGACCTCTTCAAGGAGAACTACACACCACTGCTCAGTGAAATAAAACAGGACACAAACAAATGGAAGAACATGCCATGCTCATGGATAGGAAGAATCAATATGGTGAAAATGGCCATACTGCTCAAGGTAATTTACAGATTCAATGCCATCCCCATCAAGCTACCAATGACTTTCTTCACAGAATTGGAAAAAAAAACTACTTTAAATTTCATATGGAAGCAAAAAAGAATCTGCATTTCCAACAAAATCCTAAGCCAAAAGAACAAAGCAGGAGGCATCATGCTACCTGACTTCCAAGTATACTAAAAGGCTATGGTAACCCAAACAGAATGGTGCTAGGTACCAAAACAGATATGTAGAACAATGGAACAGAACAGAGGCCTCAGAAATAATACCACACATCTGCAACCATCTGAGTTTTGACAAACCTGACACAAACAAGCAATGGGGAAAGGACTCCCTATTTAATACATGGTGCTGGGAAAACTGGCTAGCCATATGTAGAAAGCTGAAACTGGATCCCTTCCTTACACCTTATACAAAAATTAACTCAAGATGGATTAAAGACTTAAATGTAAGACCTAAAACCATAAAAACTCTAGAAGAAAACCTAGACAATACCATTCAGGACATAGACATGGGCAAATTCTACCAAACATTTAAAGAAGAATTAACACAAATCTTTCTCAAATGTTTTCAAAAATCAGAAGATGAGGAAACATTTCCAAATTCAATTTGCCATGCAAGGATTACCCTTACACTAAAGCCAGATAAGGATGCTACAAGAAAGGAAAATTATAGGCCAACATGTTGATGAATATAGATGCAAAAATTCTCAACAAAATTCTAGAAATCTAAATTTAATAGCACATTAAAAGAATCATTCACCATAAGCAAGTGAGATTCATCACAGGGATTTAAGGATAATTCAATACATACAAATCAATAAATGTGATGCACTGCATTAACAGAATGAAAGATAAAAATCATATTCCAATAGATGAAGAGAAAGCATTAACAAAATTCAACAGCCTTCCATGGTAAAATAGTCACAAGAAATTAAGTGTAGAAGAAATAAATCTCAACATAATAAAAGCCATATGTGACAATTTCATGGCTAACGTTATATTCAACAGTAAAAGGCTGAAAGCTTTTCCTCTAAGATCAGGAACAAGACAAGGGTGCCCACTGTCACCATTTCTATTTAACATAGTAGTGAATATCCTAGACAGAGCAATTAGAGAACAAAAAGAAATAAATGTCATCCAAATTAGGAAAGAATAAATAAAATTATTTTGTCTGCTGATGACATATAGAAAACACTAAAGACTCAACCAAAAAAAGTTATTATTAATACACAAATTCAGTAAATTTGCAAGATACAGAATCAGCATACAAAAATTACTTGCATTTCCATATCCTTGAAACAAACCATTTGAAGAAGAAACTGAGTAAATTGTCCATTTATAATAGCATCAGAAAGAAAACAGGCTGGGCACAGTGGCTCACGCCCGTAATCCCAACACTTTGGGAGGCTGAGGTGGGTGGATCACCTGAGGTCAGGAGTTTGAGACCAGCCTGGCCAACATGGCGAAACCCCATCACTACTAAAATTTAAAAAAAAAAAAAAAAAAAAAAAAAAAAAAGCCTGGTGTGGTGATGGGCACCTGTAATCCCAGCTACTCAGAGGCTGAGGCAGGAGAATCACTGGAACCCAGGAGGTAGAGGTTGCAGTGAGCTGAGATTGTGCCATTGTACTCCAGCCTGGGTGACAGATCAAGACTCCATCTCAGAAAAACAAACAAACAAACAAACAACCGAATACGATACTTAGGAATAAATTTAACAAAGGAGGTGAAGGATCTGTACACTGATAACTATAAGAAATTGTTGAAAAAAATTGAGGACAACAAAAATAAGTAGAAGGCTATCCCATATATATGTGTTGGAAGAATTAGTATTTTTTGAAACGTCCATACTTCCTAAAGTGATGTACAGATTGAGTATAATCCCTATCAAAATTCCAGTGGCATTGTTCACAGAAAGATAAACTTTTAAATTCAGGTAGAACCACAAAACACTCCGAATAGTAAAAGAAATTTGAGAAAGAAGAACAAATCTGGAGGCATTACACACTTGGATTTCAGTGTATACTTTAAAGCTATTATAATTAAAACGTTACACTAGTGGCATTAAAAACAGACACACAGACCAATAAAACAGAATAGAGAGCATAGTAACCAACTACCACATATATGGTCAACTAATCTTTGATAGGGATGCCAAGGAAAGACATGAGGAAAGGAAAATCTCTTCAATAAGATATATTAGTCAGAGTTCTCCAAAGACAGAACTAATAGGATAAATGTATATGAAAGGGAGTTTTTTAGGGAGAATTGGCTCACACAATAACCAGGCGAAATCCCACAACACACCGTGTGTAAGTTGGGGAAGAATGAAGCCAGTAGGACCTCAGTCTGAATTCAAAAGCCTCAAAAGCAGGGAAGTTAACAGTACAGCTGTCAGCCTGTGGCTCAAGTCCTGAGACCCCCAGCACACCGTTGGTGTAAGTTTAAGAATCCAAAAGCCCTAGAAGTTGGTCTTCCATCCAAGGGTAGGAGGAACGTAAGGAACTGGAGCACTGGATCCAGCACTGGAGAAAGATGAAAGACAGAAGACTCAGCAATCCAGTTTATCCCATCTACTTCCTCCTGCCTTGTTCTTGCTATGATGGCAGAGATTGGATGGTGCCTACCTACATTGAGGGTAGATCTTTCTATCCTCATCAGAGAAATGCAAACCAAAGTCACAATGAGATATCACCTCACATCTGTTAGGCTGGCTATTATCAAAGAGACAAAAGATAACCAGTGTTGATGAGGGAGTGGAGAAAAGGAAACCCTTGTGCATTATTAATGGGAATGTAAATTGGTACAGCCATATGGAAAACAGTATTGAGGTTTCTCAAAAAAAGGAAAAAGAGAACTACTGTAGGATTCTACGATGCCACTTCTGTATATACACACAGGAAATTAAATCAGTGTGTTGAAGAGATATCTGTAACTCCATGTTCACACAGCATTATTCATAATAGTCAAGATATGGACACAACCTAAGCATGATTCCCAAATGAATGAATAAGGAAAATGTGTTGTGTATATGTGTGCATGAGTGTAATGGCATATTATTCAGCAATAAAAATAAAGAAAATTCTGCCATTTGTGGGAACGTGGATGAACCTAGAGAAAATATGTTAAGTGACATAACCCAGGCACAGAAAGGCAAATACTGCATAATCTCCCTTTACATAGAATCTAGAAATAGGAAAGTTATACATGCCGAGAGTCGAATAGTAGTTACCAGGGGCTGTAGGGTGAAGGAAACAGAGAGATGTTGGTTAAAAGGTACAAACTTTCAGTTAAAAGATGAACAAGTTCTGGGTATTTAAGGTACAGCATGGATAATGATGGGTGTATTAATTTGTGGTCATCATTACACAATACACATGTACATGAAATCATCACACTGTATACTTTCAACATATGCAGTCTTATTTGTCAATTAAAAATTTAAAAATGCATTTATTTCCCTCATGGTATTCTGAAAGGAGGTTTCAGTATCAAGACATTTAAAAATTATTATCATAACAAATTGGTGTGGCAGTTCACACTTGTAATTCCAACACTTTGGTAAGCCAAAGTGGAAGGATCACTTGAGGCCGGGAGTTCAAAACCAGCCTGGGCAACATAGTGAGGCCCTGTCTCTACAAAAAAAATTTTTTTTTTTAATTATCTAGTCATGGTGCCAATGACCTATAGTCCTGACTAGTCAGGAGGCTGGGGCAGGAGGATTTCTTGAGTCTAAGGGTGGGAGGCTGCAGTGAGCTGTGATCATGCCACTGCACTCCAGCCTGGGCAACAGAGGAAAACCCTGTTTCTAAATAAATAATTAAAATAATTATAACCATTGTTTGAGATATATGTATTTTATATATATATATAGTTTTATATATTATATGTATACTTTATAACAATGATTATATATAAATTACATCAAGTATATATATAGAAACAGATACATAGTTGTGATGGTATAACACATCTTATAACTCAAAGAAACAATTGTGTTCAAATCAGTTTGTTTTAAAATCATGCTTTCAAGTTTCACTTTTACCTGTTCCTTTGTAGAATATTGTCTCAGAGAGTCTGAATGTTTTCTCAATGTAAAAATTCCTTCTTATGCTATTTCCGTAATGTTGATGGGGTAGTACCTAATTTATGAATTTTGGAATATGTTCTTACTAAAATGTGTTTATTTCATTTATTCTTCCCTACTAATGTAAATTTCATTGTTTAAAACTTTGTCCAATTCAATAATGTAATTATTTTGGGATTTTTTTTTCTTGAAAATAGTATAATGTCTCAAATGTCTTCCATGAGGGATTTAAATATTCCTATGAAAATGAGGTCAAGTAATTTGTTGAAAATTCCAATTAACTGTTTTCTATTTTTAATTAATAAGTTGTTACCTTATGAAGGTCCTTCTTGGCATCAGTAGAAAACCATGACTCATACAATGAGTAGACACCAGTGTGTCATAAGGATGTGAAGTGATCCTGCTCAATTGAATTAGCCAAGTGGGAAGAAAAGGGAGCTATTCCCTTGTGGAGAAAGTAAAAGAAGCTTCAGGTGTGCCAGGCACAGTGGCTCACACCTGTAATCCCAGACTTTAGGAGGCCAAGGTGCATGGATCACAAGGTCAGGAGATCGAGACCATCCTGGTCAACATGGTGAAACCCCGTCTCTACTAAAAATACAAAAATTAGCTGGGCGTGATGGCACAGCCTGTAGTCCCAGCTACTCGGGAGGCTGAGGCAGAGAATTGCTTGAACCAGAGAGTTGGAAGTTGCAGTGAGTAGAATTCGTACCACTGCACTCCAGTCTGGCGACAGAGTGAGACTCCATTTCAAGGAGGAAGAAAAAAAAAAAAAAAAAACCTTTGGGTATTTTTAAGTTTCGACTCTCTCCAGCTAAATCTTGGTTATATTTATTGTCTTCCTGTGAGAGAGAATATTTGTCTGTTCACAAATTTTTCACAAAAAGTTGGATAACTCACTACATTTTTATATTTGTGCATCTGAATTGCTGCTGCCATAGGTTAAATGGTAGATGATCATGGCAAATCGACAGTCACAGCCAGTCTGAGAACGAATAAAGAATATCAGTCTACAGAACGTTTTCTATCCCAGGACAAGGCAAATCAGGATTCAAAGACACTGAATAAGTCCAATGCCTGAACCTAGGCTGAGAGTTTTCACAGAAAACTACTATTAAAAGCAAACTGTAGCTGATTCATCAGAGATTTGCAGATTTAAATTGAGGTAACTGCTGCACCACCTGTGGGAAACTGGTGAGTAGTGTAGTTTAGCAGTAATGAAAATAAAATGACTCAAAATATAAGTAAAATGTGAAAATAAAGAGGTAATAATCATCTTAAATAATTCATAGTATAAAATTTTTGGAACTTATTGGCACTTTGAAAATAATGTCTATTCCACGACACTGACAGCTGTTAAATTTTGTGGTGATTGATGAAAATGGAAGAGAATGGGCTTGTAAAGGTGAACAGTGAGTCTAAAATTAGTCTTGTCTGTATTTGTATGAAAGGAGCTCATTCCTCATGTCCATATTTGAGAACTTTACAAGATAATAATAATTATTAGTATTGTCTTGTAAAACTGTAAGTCTGATAATTTATTACAACTTTCACATGAGTATTGCTATTTTATGTATCTAGTAATAAGAATAACAAAGCCACAAATGGGAAAAGCAGTTGTCCAAGATCTCACAGTCAAAACTTGGTAATGATTTTATTGAAATGAAGATTTTTTTGGTTTCAGCGCTCTTAATATTTCTACTGGCTACACTGACTCTAGAATAGGCATAGTGGAAGACTTTCAAAATGCTGATAGGGCATCAATGCCTGCTCTTAATTTGATTCAAATAAAAAGTATACAAAGTGTATATTTTCCTTACTTGGAAATAACTGAAGTAATTTTGTTTTTCCTCCCTCATTTGCCCTGTAGACAGTTTACACTTGGTCAGACCACACAAGTAAAGTTTCAAGAAAAACAGGCATTTTAAATGAAAGATCTAAGTAACTGGCAGGCAAGGATTAGAATGGAAACTATTTTAGAAGACACATATATAATTTAGCCTTTGGTAATCTAGAATATACATACCCATATCGATCACATTGTACAGTTTGCAGACTTAACAGAAATGCTTGTACAAACAATGTTGATAATCAAAAGCAAGCTGACACACGATAATAAGATAATATGTAAGTTCTATTTAAATATTTGCATTTTGCTATTGCCTTGCAAATGTTGGCCTATAATTAAGTTTACAAAATATGAAAAGTGACATTCATTTTGTCTTCTGGTTTTATTAGAGAACTGTGCAGCTTCTACAAGATGGTTTCAAATGACTATTGATTTAAAGTCCTAAATCAAGTATTTACTATAATGTGTATTTATATATGTTATAATATATGTTAAAATACAAAAAGTGTATTTATGAAGCTGTAAATGACATATATATAATATAGAAAGACATGAGCAAAACAGAAAGAAATATTGTAAAGTATATTACATCATCATAGAGCACATTATATAGGGGATGTAATATATAGTGGATATATATTTTCAAACACTTTTACATGATTTTTATACCCTCTTGTTAAAGGAGAAAACCATTCTTCGTGATTCATTATTGGTCATAGATATTTATTGAGAATTCTGTATGTGCCAGGCACTACTTCTAGGCACTGTGGACAAAGTTATGAATGTAGACAAGTCTTTGTACACATGGAGTTTTTACATCCTAGATGAGAAAAGGCTTGGTAATAGTTTCTTCTCAGAATTATATATTCTAGTTGCATTACTCTATAAAGATTTTTTTTTCTTTTTTTCTTTTATTTTTATTACACTTTATGTTCTAGGGTACATGTGCACAACATGCAGGCTTGTTACATATGTATGCATGTGCCATGTTGGTGTGTTAGACGCGCTAACTCATCATTTACATTAGGTATATCTCCTAATGCTATCCCTCCCCACTGCCCCCATCCTACAATAGTCCCCGGTATGCGATGTTCCTCTTCCTGTGCCCAAGTGTTCTCATTGTTCAATTCCCACCTATGAGTGAGAACATGCAGTGTTCGGTTTTCTGTTCTTGCGATAGTTTGCCGAGAATGATGGTTTCAAGCTGCATCCATGTCTCTACAAAGGACATGAACTCATCCGTTTTTATGGCTGCATAGTATTTCATGGTGTATATGTGCCACATTTTCTTAATCCAATCTGTCACTGATGGACATTTGGGTTGATTCCAAGTCTTTGCTATTGTGAATAGTGCTCCAATAAACATACGTGTGCATGTGTCTTTATAGCAGCATAATTTATAATCCTTTGGGTATATACCCAGTAATGGGATGGCTGGGTCATATGGTACATCTAGTTCTAGATCCTTGAGGAATCGCCACACTGTTTTCCATAATGGTTGAACTAGTTTATAGTCCCACCAACAGTGTAAAAGTGTTCCTATTTCTCCACATCCTCTCCAGCACCTGTTGTTTCCTGACTTTTTAATGATGGCCATTCTAACTGGTGTGAGATGGTATCTCATTGTGGGTTTGATTTGCATTTCTCTGACGGCTAGTGATGATGAACATTTTTTCATGTGTCTGTTGGCTGCATAAATGTCCTCTTTTGAGAAGTGTCTGTTCATATACTTTGCCCACTTTTTGATGGGGTTGTTTGTTTTTTTCTTGTAAATTTGTTTGAGTTCTTTGTAGGTTCTGGATACTAGCCCTTTGTCAGATGAGTAGATTGCAAAAATTTTCTCCCATTCTGTAGGTTGCCTGTTCACTCTGATGGTAGTTTCTTTTGCTGTGCAGAAGCTCTTTAGTTTAATTAGATCCCATTTGTCAATTTTGGCTTTTGTTGCCATTGCTTTTGGTATTTTTGACATGAAGTCCTTGCCCATGCCTATGTCCTGAATAGTATTGCCTAGGTTTTCTTCTAGGTTTGTTATGGTTTTAGGTCTAACATTGAAGTCTCTAATCCATCTTGAATTAATTTTTGTATAAGGTGTAAGGAAGGGATCCAGTTTTAGCTTTCTACTTATGGCTAGCCAGTTTTCCCAACACCATGTATTAAATAGGGAATCCTTTCCCCATTTCTTGTTTCTCTCAGGTTTGTCAAAGATCGGATGGCTGTATCTGTGTGGTATTATTTCTGGGGGCTCTGTTCTGTTCCATTGGTCTATATCTCTGTTTTGATACCAGTACCATGCTGTTTTGGTTACTGTAGCCTTGTAGTATAGTTTGAAGTCAGGTAGCATGATGCCTCCAGCTTTGTTCTTTTGGCTTAGGATTGTCTTGGCAATGAGGGCTCTTTTTTGGTTCCATATGAAATTTAAAGCAGTTTTTTCCAACTCTGTGAAGAAAGTCATTGGTAGCTTAATGAGGATGGCATTGAATCTATAAATTACCTTGGAGAGTATGACCATTTTCACCATATTGATTCTTCCTATCTATGAGCATGGGATGTTCTTCCATGTGTTTGTGTCCTGTTTTATTTCATTGAGCAGTGGTTTGTTGTTCTCCTTGAAGAGGTCCTTCACATCCCTTGTAAGTTGGATTCCTAGGTATTTTATTCTCTTTGAAGCTATTGTGATTGGGAGTTCACTCATGATTTGGCTCTCTGTTTGTCTGTTATTGGTGTACAAGAATGCTTGTGATTTTTGCACATTGATTTTGTATCCTGAGACTTTGCTAAAGTTGCTTATCAGCTTAAGGCGATTTTGGGCTGACACTATGGGGTTTTCTAAATATACAGTCATGTCATCTGCAAACAGGGACAATTTGACTTCCTCTTTTCCTAACTGAATACCCTTTATTTCTTTCTCTTGCCTGATTGCCTTTGCCAGAACTTCCAACACTATGTTGAATAGGAGTGGTAAGGGAGGGCACCCCGTCTTGTGCCAGTTTTCAATGGGAATGCTTCCAGTTTTTGGCCATTCAGTAAGATATTGACTGTGAGTTTGTCATAAATAGCTCTTATTATTTTGAGATATGTTCCATCAATACCGAATTTATTGAACGTTTTTAGCATGAAGGGCTGTTGAATTTTTCATAGGTCTTTTCTGCATCTATTGAGATAATCATGTGGTTTTTGTCTTTGGTTCTGTTTTTATGCCAGATTATGTTTATTGATTTGCATATATTGAACCAGCCTTGCATCCCAGGGATGAAGCCCACTTGATCATGGTGGATAAGCTTTTTGATGTGCTGCTGGATTCGGTTTGCCAGGATTTTATTAAGGATTTTTGCATTGATGTTCATCAGGGATATTGGTTTAATTCTCTTTTTTTGTTGTGTCTCTGCCAGGCTTTGGTATCAGGATGATGTTGGCCTCATAAAATGAGTTAGGGAGGATTTCCTGTTTCTATTGATTGAAATAGTTTCAGAAGGAATGGTACCAGCTCCTCCTTGTACCTCTGGTAGAATTTGGCTGTGAATCCATCTGGTTCTGGAATTTTTCTGGTTGGTAGGCTATTAATTGTTGCCTCAATTTCAGAGTCTGTTATTGCTCTATTCAGGGATTCAGCTTCTTCCTGGTTTAGTCTCAGAGAGTGTAAGTGTCCAGGAATTTATCCATTTCTTCTAGGTTTTCTAGTTTACTTGCATAGAGGTGTTTATAGTATTCTCTGATGGTAGTTTGTATTTCTGTGGGGTCGGTGGTTATATCCCCTTTATCATTCTTTATTGCATCTATTTGATTCTTCTCTCTTTTCTTCTTTATTAGTCATGCTAGCAGTCTATCAATTTTGTTAATCTTTTCAAAAAACCAGCTCCTGGATTCATTGATTTTTTGAAGGATTTTTTGTGTCTCTATCTCCTTCAGTTGTACTCTGATCTTAGTTATTTCTTGCCTTCTGCTAGCTTTTGAATGTGTTTGCTCTTGCTTCTCTAGTTCTTTTAATTATGATGCTATAGTGTCAATTTTAGATCTTTCCTGCTTTCTCTTATGGGCATTTAGTGCTACACATTTCCCTCTACACTTTTACACTGCTGTAAATGTTTCCCAGAGATGCTGGTATGTTGTATCTTTGTTCTCTTTGGTTTCAAAGAACACCTTTACTTCTGCCTCATTTCGTTATGTACCCAGTAGTCATTCAGGAGCAGGTTGTTCAGTTTCCATGTAGTTGAGTAGCTTTGAGTGTTTCTTAATCCTGAGTTCTAGTTTGATTGCACTGTGGTCTGAGAGATAGTTTGTTATAATTTCTGTTCTTTTGCATTTGCTGAGGAGTGCTTTACTTCCAACTATATGGTCAATTTTGGAATAAGTGCGATGTGGTGCTGAGAAGAATGTATATTCTGTTGACTTGGGGTGGAGAGTTCTGTAGATGTCTATTAAGTCTGCTTGGTGCAGAGATGAGTTCTATTCCTGGATATACTTGTTAACTTTCTGTCTCGTTAATCTGTCTAATGTTGACAGTGGGTTGTTAATGTCTCCCATTATTATTGAGTGGGAGTCTAAGTCTCTCTGGAAGTCTCTAAGGACTTGCTTTATGAATCTGGGTGCTCCTGTATTGGTTGCATATATATTTAGGATAGTTCTTCTTGTTGAATTGATCTCTTTAACATTATGTAATGGACTTCTTTGTCTCTTGTGATCTTTGTTGGTTTAAAGTCTGTTTTATCAGAGACTAGGATTGCAAACCCTGCCTTTTTCTGTTTTCCATTTGCTTGGTAGATCTTTCTGCATCCATTTATTTTGAGCCTATGTGTGTCTCTGCATGTGAGATGGGTCTTCTGAATACAGCAAATGGATGGATCTTGACTCTTTATCCAATTTGCCAGTCTTTGTCTTTTAATGGAGCATTTAACCCATTTACATTTCAGGTTAATATTGTTATATGTGAATTTGATCCTTTCATTATCATGTTAGTGGGTTATTTTGCTCGTTAGTTGAAGCAGTTTCTTCCTAGCATTGATGGTCTTTACATTTTGGCATGTTTTTGCAGTGGCTGGTACCAGTTGTTCCTTTTCATGTTTAGTGCTTACTTGAGGAGCTCTTATAGAGCAGGCCTGGTGGTGACAAAATCTCTCAGCATTTGCTTGTCTGTAAAGGATTTTATTTCTCCTTCACTTATGAATCTTAGTTTGGCTGGATATGAAATTCTGGGTTGAAAATTATTTTCTTTGAGAAAGTTGAATATTGGCCCCCACTCTCCTCTGGCTTGTAGAGTTTCTGCCGAGAGATCTGCTGTCAGTCTGATGGGCTTCCCTTTGTGGGTAACCCGATCTTTCTCTCTGGCTGCCCTTAAGATTTTTTCCTTCATTTCCACTTTGGTGAATATGACAATTATGTGTCTTGGGGTTGCTCTTCTCAAGGAGTATCTTTATGGCGTTCTCTGTATTTCCTGAATTTGAAATGTTGGCCTGCCTTGCTAGGTTGGGGAAGTTCTCCTGGATAATATCCTGAAGAGTGTTTTCCAACTTTGTTCAATTCTCCCTGTCACTTTCAGGTACACCAATCAGACGTAAATTTGGTCTTTTCACATAGTACCATATTTCTTGGAGACTTTGTTCATTTTTTTTAACTCCTGTTTCTTTAAACTTCTCTTCTCACTTCATTTCATTTATTTGATCTTCAGTCACTGATACCGTTTCTTCCAGTTGATCGAGTCATTTACTGAAGCTTGTGCATTTGAGTAGTTCTCATGTCATGGTTTTCAGCTCTATCAGGTCATTCAAGGACTTCTCTACATTGGTTATTCTAGTTAGCCATTTGTCAAATCTTTTTTCAAGGATTTTAGCTTCTTTGCAGTGGGTTTGAACTTACTTCTTTAGCTCTGAGAAGTTTGATTGAAGACTTCTTCTCTCAACTCACCAAAGTCATTCTCCATCTAGCTTTCTTCCATTGCTGGCGAGGAGCTGCATTTCTTTGGAGGGAGAGGCGCTTTGATTTTTAGAATTTTCAGCTTTCCTGCACTGCTCTTTCCTCATCTTTGTGGTTTTATCTACCTTTGGTCTTTGATGATGGTGATGTACAGATCGGGTTTTGGTGTGGATGTCTTTTCTGTTTGTTAGTTTTCTTTCCAACAGTCAGGACCCTCAGCTGCAGGTCTGTTGGAGTTTGTACAAGGTCTACTCCAGACCCTCTTTGCCTGGGTATCAGCAGTGGAGGCTGCAGAAGAGTGAATATTGCTGAACAGTAATTGTTGCTGCCTGATCGTTCCTTTGGATGCTTCATCTAGAGGGGCACCCAGCCGTGTGAGGTGTGAGATGTCAGTCTGCCCTAGTGGGTGGTATCTCCCAGTTAGGCTACTCGGGGGTGAGGGACCCACTTGATCAGGCAGTCTGTTCATTCTCAGATCTCAACCTCGGTGCTGGGAGAACCACTACTCTCTTCAAACCTGTCAGACAGGGACATTTAAATCTTCTGCCTTTTGTTTAGCTATGCCCTGCCCCCAGAGGTGGAGTCTATAGAGGCAGGCAGGCCTCCTTAAGCTGTGGTGGGCTCCACACAGTTTTAGCTTCCTGGCTGCTTTGTTTACCTATGCAAGCCTCAGCAATAGCAGGCACCCCTCCTCTAGCCTCGCTGCCACCTTGCAGTTAGATCTCAGACTGCTGTGCTAGCAATGAGGGAGGCTCTGTGGGAGTGGGACCCTCCAAGCCAGGTCAGAATATAATCTCCTGGTGTGCAGTTTGCTAAGACCCTTAATAAAGTGCAGTATTGGGGTGAGAGTGACCTGATTTTCCAGGTGTTGTGTGTCACGGTTTCCCTTGGCTAGGAAAGGGAATTCCCTTAGCCCTTGTGCTTCCCGGGGGAGGTGATGCCTTGCCCTGCTTTGGCTCTCGCTCGGTGGGCTGCACCCACTGTCCTGCACCCACTGTCTGATACACCCCAATGAGATGAACCTGGTACCTCCATTGGAAATGCAGAAATCTCCCATCTTCTGTGTCGCTCATGCTGGGAGTTGGAAGCTGGAGCTGTTCCTATTCAGTCATCTTAGAATTGCCCTCTATAAAGATGTTTTTGAACATATATATTTACATGTAAATCTCTTAAATAAATTCTATGCAAAACAATAAAATGAAAGAACAAAAAAAATTGCCTGTACTCAAAATTTGCCTGAATGCTTTGGAATGGTAACTTACAATTTTTCTATCAAATTAGAAAACCAAATACCATGTATACATATGTAACAAACCTGCACATTGTGCACATGTACCCTAGACCTTAAAGTATAATAAAAATAAATAAAATAATGTGGAAATTCTGATTTTATCAACATAATTAGTGATTTTGTTGAAATGAAGACAATAAAAATAAATTTTATGAAACAAATGCATAATAAATTATGTATGTATTTTTAATTACTCATCCAAACATCAGTGACCTATCAATAAAACATCCAGGCAATAAAAAACAAATTGAGAAACTTTGATATTTTACTTAATTTTAATCACATAAAATCATTGCTCAATATATGTAAAAATTTTATAATGATGATATTTTATCAAGGTGAGATGACAAATGTAATTCATATAATAGTTTGCTTGATTTATGACTTTTAAATATTTAGATGAAAGGCATGAGAATTTCCACAGGTATCCTTGCACTGGCATTGCAGAAGTGAAAGATGCGACTTCAGATTTCCTAAAGAATTACACTTCTTTCCTAAGAATCTTGGATTACGGATACATATGGGGTTGTGAGAGTCATATAGGGGAAAATGATCAGATAGTTTCTGCCTCTGTTTTTCCTTTGAAAGAGCAGTAAAGTCACACACAAGATTCTACCAGGACCTGACATTTTAAAAAAATGCAAATTTCAGCACCACAAATGAGCAAATAACAAACTAAATATTTACTAGGGAGATGGTAACTAATATTTATTGAATATGCCAAGAAAAGCTCTGCTCTGAATTATTATGTGACAGGACAAATTCTAGGCACAATACATATTATACAATTTAACAACAATAAAACACTGTGAAGTAGGAGGGTATTATTCTCATTTTTAAAAAGAGAACACTCTAGATAGAATGGTAAGTAATTTTCTAAAATTCTGGTTATCTCAGTTGGGCCTTGTTATTCATTGATTACTTTTCTTCCTATTTTTTTTTCCTAATATCCCATGGGCCTTGGGGCCTCATCCCCCTTTCTCCTCCTTTATGTAAATGACTCAATTCCAAAAGATATTTTTTTCAAGTCTCACTGTGTTGAATTAGTAATATATAGTACCCCTCACCCCCTTCTTTCCAGTTGTTCCCTAAGTAAGAGACCACATTATTTTCATTTTAACAGTTTAACTGTGAATCATTACAGAGAGGTAAAAAGCAAGGTGACAGCAAAATGAATAAACATAGGCAGTCTATAAAATTTATGAAGATTTTTACTCTCATATTGTCATAGTGCCCCATTCGTAGTTCTTTTTTTCCTATGAGGTACTAAATGTTAAACTTCTATCCTCAGTTTTTTTAAAGTATTTGTTTTTGATGTTTTTATTTTTTATTTCTGTTTTGTTTTGTTTTGTTTTTTGCTTTGAAGGTGAGCTTCGGCATTCTTGCTCTTCCCACACTGTTCCTTCAAAGTTCAATCATTGCCTTTAGGAAAAGGTAAAACTCTTCCTTGTGGTGGACCTTCTCCTTATTGTGCATTTACTCAGAGGAGAACATAACAATCAATTCTGGCTATATAATTGGTCTTCATATTGTCTCATGTGGGCTTCCGGCAGCTCAATGAACCTCTGGACTAGGTGACTCCGAGTTCACTGTGCCTCAGTCTGGTTTAGGAAAGATCCCTCCAGGGCATTTTCTCATAGTCACAAAGCAAATTGGTAAGGTAGAAGTTGTATTTATCACGCCCAAAGCTGTTCTCATTCTTACACATTTCCATTCTCTTCTGTATTGACTCTTTCAAGCCCTTCAGGCTGTCTTGGAGTCCCTGACCCAAGCAACTGACTGCTGCTGACAGTTTCCTGTGTGCCCTTCAGCTCTTGGGCCTATCACATGACACAAACCAGCATGGAGGAGGCCTCACAGAGTGCTTGGGATTATTCTCCATAGAGTGAATGAAAGTGATCACCCATGAATATCTCTAGGTCCCCATTTAGAAGGCTACATCCTAAGCACACAGGAAGCATAAAGGCTGGTGGAGAGACAGCAATGGGAATATAACTCATCTTTTTGAGCATTCTAGACTTCCAGCATATATATATATATATACACCTGAGTGCTGTTCCATGGTGAAAATGAAGGCTGAAGAGCTCCAACTGAGCTGCAGCTGCAGGGAGAATTCGTTGCATAGGGGTGTAGGCAGGAGTTAAGCCACAAAAGTATAATCCTGTGTTCCTAACTTCTATTTTGGTTTAGCCATGGAATTTGGAAGTATTCAAGTAACATTTCCTAAGATTCTGTTTTAATTTTTGAGATTTCTCTGAATGTATGATTTGAATATTCACTTGAAAAAATCCAGTGTTTCAACTTTATTAGGAAAACTTGAGGAATAATGTTAACTGTTAATTTTTCTTCCTTTTAGAAGTAAGCTCATAGGATATTTATTTCCATGTGTTTTCCAATAATAAAACACTATAATGAATTTAAAAAAGTAATACATCAATTCAGGGAGGCCTGGGTTCAAATTCTGGCTTTGTTTTTATTATGTGACATTGTAAAACTTCTACTCTAGGAGTCTCAGTTTCTTTAGCTATAAAATGAAAATCATGTAATATGACTTACAGATTTTGTAAAATAATGTGTCAAAGTGCCTATTACAGTGATTCTATTACATAGTTAGCATTTAGTAAATACTAGTCAAATATGAATTTGACTCTATTCTGGAGGTAAGTTAGAATAAAGTATTTATAAAGGACCTATAATGGGCTAGACAGTGGGATTTCAAAAATAGAAATATGCTGTTTAATATTATTTAAGACCAAAACCTATAAGGAGGGAAGACCTGCAAACCAATAATTACAAAACAACATAATGTGTGATTAGGTGATATTATGAATGCCTTCATCCCAGGTCCATTTTTATTTATTCAAAGAACCAGTCACACTTCTTCTTAAGGGCTTTGAAATAAATACCACAAAGACAGTTAATTAAGTAAGTACATTTTATTAATTGTAGAACACTAGGGACCATTTATTTTTGTCTGGAAAGACAAACATAGGCTGTCTCTTTCCACTGTGCAAAGCCCATCCCCAACCCTGTACCTAAACCTTGGATTTTTTTCTCACATTTTAAGAAAGCGCAATCCTGTATACATTAGCAAGAAGCGAGGGAAAAGTTTTTCCCATAGCTGAAGCAGTTTTAGCTGAGATCATGAATCTGAAGGGCAGGAAGACAGGGATTCCCATTGGAAGGGCAGGTAAATCAGAGCAAAGAGTAGGTATAAATTTGAAGGTGGACGACAGTGTGCCATGGTTTCATCTGGGGAAAAGCGGGTAGCTCGACACTGCTAGCACAAAGTTCAGGTAAGAAGCATCAAGAGATGAAACTGCAGGAGTAAATAGGGGTCAGTCCCTGGAGGTTTTTCATGCCTCATCAAATAATTCAGACTTTATATTGTGGGCAATGAGGGCTTATTGAAAGATGATAAGCAAGCAAGTGACATAAGCATAAATGCACTTTATAAAGACAAGTTTGCCACGAGTGAGAGGAACTTGGGAGGGAGGGAACTGAAATGAAGACAAAGATAATGATTACTGCAATAGCCCAGGTGGAAAATCTTGAGAATCTGAAAATTAACTTTTTTTTTTCTTTTTTTTTTTGAGGCAGAGTTTCACTCTTGTTGCCCAGGATGCAGTGCAATGGCACAATCTCAGCTCCCTGCAACCTCTGCCTCCTGGTGAACATTAACATCCTTAAGGTTAGAAAACTAGCACTTTGCAGACCCAGGGCTCATATCCAGTTCTTACACATTTCATGATCAAAGATTCATCAGCTTACGCTGAGGTTGTCAAAGATAAGTTAGGATTAATGAAGAGCCAAGCTATGTGACTATTAGCAAGTGACTCAAACTACATGCTTCTCATCTGGAAAATAAGACTTTTTTTTTCTTTTTAAGGAAGAAACTTTTCCACGTAAAATTTTTAAGAAATATACGGTTCACAAAACAGTCTTTCATTTGTTACCAGAACAAGAGCATGTAACAGTCTCTGTTCCAGGTACAATGGAGGCTGAGAGTGATAATGTGGCATTATGTCATAATGTAGCTCCAGGGAATACTCAGGCAGCCTCCTCTCGATTCACTGCACTGCTCCTCCCAGCCCCACTCCTCTAGGTTTTAGCTGGGTGCCCACCATGCTAGGCAGAGCAGCTCAATCACACTGATCATTACATCAGTGGAAGCGGTGCTTGCAGAGAAATTCAGTAGAGATGGCACAGTTGATGTAGTAGATAGGACTGCTGATAAGACTATGAAATGCTTCCAAGGTACTCCAGAAGTAATTACGGGTAAGCCAGGCATACAATTTCTGGGAATATCTATAGGTCCAAATATTTCATTGATGACAATTTCAGTGAGAAAATCTTTCATGTTCCTGAAATTTGTAATCTTCTATGTTACTGAATAATTGCAATCTATTAAAATGTTTATCTGAAACACAGTTGCAGCACTTTTATTTTATTTTTGGGAAAGATGATGCCTACCTCAAGGGACACTGTTAAGCTGATAATCACTTGAAAGCAGAGGAAGCCTTGATGCTAAAAACAACTAGATCTCTAGCACCAATGAAGCAACCAGCAGGTATCCCACGTGAGGGAATTCGAAAAACAGAATGTTTTAAAATTGCAGTCTTCACTCATAAACTGTCTGCTTCCCGGGTGTCTGGCGTGGCTCTGCTGATCAGGGCCTGTGGGATCAGGACACTTTGAGAGCAGGAAAGACAGACTCAGAGAGCTGCATCTTCAAAGCCCTAATCTGTCTATCTCGCCTGTCAGCCCTTGTAGAAACTTCACTTCTGACTTAGGAAGTCACATTCCTTAATGATATTCCCTCTGAACACATGGCCCTGACACTAGACTCATCCTGGGTTAATTTTTCTCCCTTTCAACCTGTTTCTGGACACTCCCTAACAGACATCTACTTCTCATTGCCTTCCCATCACTAACTGGATAGTAGAGCTTCTTGTCCCTATAACAAAAGTCCTGCTTGAAATGCCCTCAGCTCTTTTTCCTGAATCATGGTTGCTGAAACCTCAAGCTCTTGCTAAAGAACTCTTTGGGTGGAGGCAGCCCTGGAATGTGCCTACAGAAACTATACACGTTCCCGTCTGTTATCTGTTATAATCTCCAATGTTATTCTGGGATTCTAATTTTATCTTGAGATCATATACACATAGAATACATACATAATACATATACATATGTATATATAATACATGTATAACAGATAATAAATTATTATATTATTTATATAGTATATTAATCATATATTAATATTATATTATATATTAATATATTATATATTATTATTTATATAGTATATTATTTATATAATATATTAATCATATATTAATATTATGATATGTATATATCATATAATATATTATGCTGGATATTATGTGTTATATATTATATATGCACATATAATATATGTACTATATTGTTAGAGATACATATATATGTATTTTTATATGTACTACATAATATATGTATTTTATGTTATAACACACACACAATTAACAATTCTGAAGAGACACATTTTCAGTATAAAAGTAAGAATATTTAGGATGAATACAGCAAACATGAAAAAAAACTGTGCTGGCGACATCTCTTAGATTCCAATCCTTGGTGATCCTCAGGATTCTCAGTCCGAATGAACATATAAAATGATTAAAACGATTCTGTTTTACTGGGATGGCTTGAATTCATTGCACATTCAAAGCATGTGTCACTGAAGGACCTCGGGCTCTAGTAAATGTACAAACACTAAGAGGCTATTATGTGTAATAGTTGTTAGTACCTATGGGGTGGCAAACAACATAGGCTTTGTTTCATAGGTTTCAGTGTGGTGAGATTTTATACACACACACACTCTCTCTCTCTCTTTTACAATACAAAATGTATTATATTTATTTGCACTTAGTGAAAAGAGTTTAAATTTAATACTGCAAGTTGCTTTAAAAATATGTAAATCAAGAACTTCAGCTGATATTATGAATTCTTTTTGCAATGTTGTTAAAATCCAGTTCATTTGCTCATGTTCCCAAGATGATAAATCTCTAAACCTAAACAACTACTTTTGTTCTGATGATTAATTGTCCTTTATATTTAAAAAAATTCCTCTGGCTTTAAGTTAGTGAAATAAGTCACTTAGATAAAAATATCCAAAGGAGTAGAAGCAGACTAATGCAAGACTAACATAATTATATTTAAGGTCTGTTGTAAGTAAAATGTCTGTATGTACTGATGTAAACTTTCATCTGGGACTAAACTTTAAATACAGACAAATGACCTGTGACATGTACTATTCATCTAAGTCTTTAGAAAGACATTTCTCTATTGTGAATAGTGCCGCAATAAACATACGTGTGCATGTGTCTTTATAGCAGCATAATTTATAATCCTTTGGGTATATACCCAGTAATGGGATGGCTGGGTCATATGGTACATCTAGTTCTAGATCCTTGAGGAATCGCCATACTGTTTTCCATAATGGTTGAACTAGTTTACAATCCCACCAACAGTGTAAAAGTGTTCCTATTTCTCCACATCCTCTCCAGCACCTGTTGTTTCCTTTTTAATGATTGCCATTCTAACTGGTGTGAGATGGTATCTCATTGTGGTTTTGATTTGCATTTCTCTGACTTGGAATCAACCCAAATGTCCATCAGTGACAGACTGGATTAAGAAAATGTGGCACATATACACCGTAGAATACTATGCAGCCATAAAAAAGGATGAGTTTGTGTCCTTTGTAGGGACATGGATGCAGCTGGAAACCATCATTCTTAGCAAACTATCACAAGAACAGAAAACCAAACACCGCATGTTCTCACTCATAGGTGGGAACTGAACAATGAGATCACCTGGACTCGGGAAGGGGGACATCACACACCGGGGCCTATCGTGGGGAGGGGGGAGGGGGGAGGGGGGAGGGGGGAGGGATTGCATTGGGAGTTATACCTGATGTAAATGACGAGTTGAGGGGTGCTGACGAGTTGATGGTGCAGCACACCAACATGGCACAAGTATACATATGTAACAAACCTGCACGTTATGCACATGTACCCTAGAACTTAAAGTATAATAATAATAAAAAATTAAAAAAAAAGAAAGACATTTCTCTTCAAATAAAATAATAATAAAAAAACACATCCAAGTTATTACTTCCACGTTTGTCTTTGCTTACTTTACCATGATATAGTAAAATTTAACAGTACTCCTTATTGAGGAACTCTATAATCTAGCAACTTAAAATATATTCAATGCAACTAGGAAAATCAAATGAGGCAGTTATCATCAATGTGAAAGGATCTTATTGACAATCTCAGGAAAATACATTTAGACCTTTCTGTTTTACAGAAACTTTAAAATTTCGTTAGTTCTGATGAAGTAATGAGAAGAGAAAACGTATCTCATACCCAAACTTAAAAGCATGTTTTAAAGACCATTAAGACGCAGTCATTTAGCAAACAAATGCCTGCTACGTGTGCTAAGGAATCAAAATGAATCATAATCTTGTTGAGGGGATAGGAAATAATTAGGAAAAGATTCTGAGATATACTTTTAAAATTATCTTCTTCTACAATGAAAATCTTTTTTTTTGCTTCTGTTACGGTCAACAGAAGAATCACTATCATTTATTAATGAATGATGGTTTTCTTATTAATCAACAATAGTTGTTTACGATAGCATAGCTATATAAGTACTAACATAAGGAAGAAATAAATGAGATATATGAAAAATCTCAAATCTTGCCTATAGTGGACATTCTACAACACATTTTCTCTTGCTCATTTTTGCTTTCTCTGTACAAATATTTAAAAATTGCACCATGATACATGTATGACCTTATCACAACCCATCTTGTTTTTAGCGTCTAGAAGTTGTTTATTCTAGATACTACAGTAAACCTAACTTTAATAGTTTAGTTCTGTGAAACTTGCTTCTGCATTTTTTTAAAATGAGGATAAGATTATCCTGTATATCATTCAATATGCCCCTAATGAAGTTACACAATTGAAAATTTTATCGGAAGTTAGTACTTGGAAAAAAATGTCTCTTAAAAACTATGAACCTCCTAGTTTTTGTGCCTCTCCCTGCATTTCTCTTTTTATTTTAAATTCAAGAAAGTGGAGTCAATGGAAAGCTTAGTCAGATAAACTAGGCTTTTCACATTTCTTCTTTCTCCATTCTTAAGGTCCTCCCTCATTTCTTTTTTCTTTTTTTTTTTTTGATATTCTAAGATATGCCTTCCAGTGAAGATCTCACTCCAAAATCATTTTAAAGAAATTAATACAAACAAACTAAAAAAGAACAGATTTTTAATGGAAAAGAATCAATAGTTTAGCAGGGGAGCAGGAGAGTACAATATCACATTAAAGGGATGAGGGGAACAAAGAAAAACAGGAAATGGCCAAGCTTCTTTCCAAAAGACCAGTGAAAGCATGAACACTGTGCAACCTACAGTGGTTGATAAATGCCCTTTTAGACATTACTTCTTTTTGGGGGGGATCTGCTAATGCTCAGAGCAGCCAAACTCTCTCAAATGTCACTTACCACAAGGACTTTATTTTAACATCACATGACTCATGGGATATGAAAATGTTTAACTTTTATATCATACTTTCATGTATTATTCAAAAATTTATATATCATACTTTCTCTCATGTATTATTCAAAATTAAAATCGCACTGGTAGAAGATGAAATCTTATTATGTTGTTAGAAATTCAAAGAATAAAGCATTTTACAAAGCAAATTCTAATGAAAAAATACTTTCAAGAGAAATCAAGTATCAAATAAATTTGACCAAAGTCTATTTGTCAAAGATCAATAATATTTGTGAGTTTAATCACTTCCCTGCACTAAATGTGCTTCAGTGGTTTCCCATTACCAACAGAGAAAACAAACGAGCGAACAAACAAACAAACAAAAAGCATAAATTTCTTAGCTTGATATTTACCATGGTCTAGAATCAGATCTAGTCAGAATCTAGTCTTCTTTTCCAGTTTCTCACCTCTCCAGCAGCCCTTCTATACCCTTGGGCTCGAGAAACACCACGTGATGCTCATTTATCTGATCGTGCTGCATGCATCTTTGTCTGGATGCTTTCTCTAATGCCTTTCACTCTTCAGGGAATGCCCTTCCACACCCCTTTCACCTCTAGTGAATTGTGTCCCCTCTGGATCATTGAGCATCTGAAATCCCAGGAATCTTTACAAGAGGCTCAGTTTTTCTCCTATTGAATAAGTGAAAGATACCATATGCTTGCTTTTCTCCATTTCAGCAGGAATATGGACACTCATAATAGACTCTACCTTTTTCATCTGTCGATAACAATATGAAAAAGATGAACCAGGAATAATTTTTCCTGGCATCAGAGATAGTTGCCACAAGAAAACATTCCCAACATTGTAGTGACAGCAGTACGGTGGCAGAAACACAGGTTTATTCTCTAAGCATGATTTGGAGTCTTGTGCCTGTCTGTATTGCCTTGGGTATGATTCCCTAGCCCTCCCAGAGATGCCGTCCTTAATATTAATATATTCCAACAAGTTCTTCTCCTGCTCAAATTAATTAGAGTACATTTCTGAAACTAAAGATCTTGGATGCTACACAATCTATCAAATCTTTTTCAAAATTATTTAGGGATCAGGACAAATTCCACCATCTCTATGAATCTTTACTTTGTATTTCTAAATGGCAATAATACCTCCATTTCATAAAAATCTTATAACATTTAATGTTCATATTTCTTTATAAAACTTACCTTCTACTCAGTAAATATTTGTTTTTAAGTTTTATGTTTACAACTATAGTGTAAGCTCCTTGAAGGCAGGAACTATGTCACATAAAACAGATAATCCTGCCTTACAAAACCTGAAATAGCACCTTCTAGATTGCAAGGGCTTGTCGTTGATTGAAGTGATTGAAAGAATAACCCAATACAAGACACAAATATTTATGAAATAGTTTTGGCTAGGCTTATTAAGAGGGTTAAATGAGGTTATCCTCTTAAGTCAGATGTCTTGCTCATAGTAAACAGTAAACATTAAATAATATTAGCTATTTTTACTGACTTTTCATATATAGAGATATGCATATATACATATGTATAAATGCAACTGATTTATATGAGTGTGTATGTCTGTTAAAGTCAACTGTTGACTTTAACAGTTGATATATAACTGATAATATCAATTGACCTTAACAGCTGAGCTACACAGAAATTGGCATGAAAAGAATTTATTCCCCATTCCTGTGTGAAGAAAACCTGCTCTAAGTTCTCCAGCTGAGAACAAGTAAGGAGTTGCTGACCTCTTGGAAAACTACAGATATGTTGAAAATCATCCTGCTTTTAACCCTAAGGGGATGAGGGAGAGAAGGAAATGTGAATATGGTGCTTGCCGTAATGCAAAGAGGCATTATATAGGCATGTTGTGGTTAAGAGCATGCATTTTTTGCACCAGGTTCTCACAGTTTGAATTCTAGTCTCATCATTTTACAAAATGTGTGATCTTGGGCAAGTTATTTAAATGCTCTATTTCTTCCTCTTGTAAATAGACACAATAATGACATCTATTTCACAGGAATTTTGTAGTGATCAAATATTTAATATATGTAAAATACTTAGCTCTATAACAAGTAGTTCCAGGAAAGAGTAAATACTTATTTGGTAACTTTTGCCCATCACTACTGTGTCTGGTGTTTTATGTAATCTGACTTCCGTCCCATCACCTGTGCCACTTGTTACCCCAACAATCTCCCTTTGCATACATTTCCTCATTCTGTAATACTGTTCTTGGAGAAGGTGTGATAGCCTCAAGAGTTTATCTTCTTTCTGTATACTGTTGGCTAGTTAGATGTTGGCAAGTTAACCTGGTAACTTAGCGGCCATTGTTTCCATAAAAATAACTGTTGCTCCAAAGCATTGATACTCACTTCAATTTTTAAATATAAGTATTTTGTTAGGATGCTGAAACTGGCATACCTGGAGGTGAAGGATACATTTGTGTGTGACTATAGACTGTAAGTAAAGTGTGGTTGAGAGATTAACATGTTTCTTTGTGAAAATGATCTGGAATTTATGCAAAATGAAGGCAGTGTCTTAGAGAATAATCTTCAAAATGCTTTACAATGTTTTCACAAACCCCATTTTTTCATTAAATAACTTTTAAAGGAATCCAAATTTTATAAGACATTATTGTGGGAGTTATTTGTAAGAAGAAAGGCTAATTTTACTCATGAAACAAATCATATAAGAGCATTATTTCTATCAAAAAAAGAATATTTTTTCAAAAGACAAAAGCGAAAAAAGTTGTCAATTCTACTATACTATGTGAAAAAACATCTGTCAAAATTAAAACCAATACTTATGTTTTTACAAATTTATTGATATAAAATTCATTTTTCAACTTACATAAAATAATTTTACGGTCCTTTGGATCCCAATCACTATAAGGATAGGACATCCAGTGAGGAGGACTTACAAAAGAACAAACAACAATTTTATAAATTTGGATTTTATTTGTTCCTCCTTATTTTCCATCAATCTTTGGTTAAAGATATTTAACGACTGACAAACTAGTTGTCTCAATTTTAATTTTAAGTCTTGGTATTCTGTTAATGTTGCAATCTGGTAGCACTTACTGGATTATCTGAGCTGACATAGATACACTGTTCATGACATATGAAAAATCATATTTTGTTGGTGGCACACCATTAACTTATTCAACCATACTAGGGGTTTTGCATATATTTCAGTTGTTGAAATGCAAATAATTGAAATGAAAGTGAAGATCATTTCTGAGCTATTTTAAAAAATATATATATATTGAAATGGAGATTCATTATCTTTTTGGGTTGAAAAATATGAAAGGCAGGTTCATTCCACTATTGATTTGCTTTAATATTGGCATTATACACTACTTTTTATTTCAGTGACTATTGAGCAAAATCGTCTCTCAATATGCATAAAGAATATCAAGCAAACATTTTTATCTTTTTGTGTTAATACTCATAAGTGAAATAATACAGTTTTGGAATTTTTACCTTAGTTTTAATAATTGTTATGTTTTATTAATGTATTTTATATGACATAATAATTGTATATATTTATGAGGTACAATGTGATTTTTTGCTCTATGTATACATTGTACATTCAAGCAAGCTAATTAACATATCTTAATAATCACTATTAAAGTTGCTACTGTCAGGTTGAAAGTGTCCAGCATCAAATTTGAACAAGAAACATATATCTTCAGCATATAATGCAAATATAGTTTTAATTAACAATTATTGAATATAACTGTCTTCAAAAAATATCGGGGAAGGAAAGAAACATTCATTTATCAAGTATCTGGACTTTTTAGGAATTTTGTATATGCTATTTTATTTAATCTTTATCAAAATCCTGAGAAGTAGAGATTATCTTCATTTTACCAAGAAAGCAAGAGAGAAAAAGGGGGGAAGAAAAAGAAAAAAGCTGAGACTACTAAAGGAATTAAGAGTTATCCTGTCACACCCAGTAGCTGGCAGAGCTAGTAATGCTCAGTAATCTGCCTAGATGTGAATCCAAAACCCATATTATCAACTTTAAGTTTCATTTTAAAAGCAGAGAAAGTCCACTTAGCATGCTGATATATTGCCATGTGTGACTTGCTTTTGATCTACCTCAGCACAGCATGAGAAAGTCTTACCAAGATGAGACTAGTAAATTCAACCACATTAAAGGTTCCAAGTGGACAAATTCCATAAAATCTAGCATAAAAACAGATGCCTTACTGAATAAAAACTAATTTTTATTTGCTTCTATTATCATTCTTTAAATCAATTACATGTTATCCATGTAATGTGGATAACCCATAGACTATTTTTTTCTTACCCTATTCTGGAGAATGGTAGAGGGAAATTAGATTAATCTAGACTCCACAGATAAATAGACATATTTATCTACAAACATGTCTACTGTATAGACACCTATAGAGTAGAAATATGATTAGAACCACACAAATTATCTAGCAATCATATTAAAAAATGGTTAAAGAACCAAGGAAGCTAAATTTTAATAAAATATGTTATTTAATCAAATATATCTAAAATATTATCATTTCAATTTGTACACAATATTAAAAAGTGTTAGTGAGATATCTTAAATTTCTTTTTTATACACAGTAGTCAAAATTTAGTGTGTATTTTACACTTAGAACACATTTCAATTCTTACACTAATATCTTATTGATTTTGATTTAAATCTACCTTTAAAGCTTCATTTTGATTTAAATTTCATGAAATTTATGGTTAAAAGTTAGATTTACAAACTCAATTTGTTCTGAACATACTTTAAAGTTTTCTAATAATTAGTTGAGTATGAACTTATAATTTAAATTTAATGTACGTTAATTATAATTTCAGTTCCTCGGTCATATTAGCCACATTTGAAGAGCTCAGTAGCCACACATGGCTAGTGGTCATTGAACTGGATAACACAGAGCTTAGGAAGACAAAGTGAATATCTCCTAGTGATGCTATGAGCATTAGGGTAAGAAAGGAAATGTATTAGGTTGATGGGCAAATGTAATTGCTGTTTTGCCGTTACTTTTAATGCACCAACCTAGTAAAACATGAGTCCCAAGTTTTGGGATTGGACAAGAGCTAGCTGACTGCTCTATTTGCTGAGATAAGAAATAGAATGAGAAAGCATTCCAATTTCTTCTACTTTAGTTAAACTGAGTGCTAGCTGAGCTAATTCTTTATTTGTAGATGAATCCTGACTGGCTCTGTCTTGGTTAGTCCTGTACTTTTCAGTAGCAGTATCTCTGAATGTGGGTGTGTGAGTGTGTGTGAGGCAGTGTGTGGTGTCTATGTCCAGAGAGCAGGAATTCTCAAGTAAGTTACATTCCACAACCATCCCCCATCACATACATTTCAATCTTGGGGATTTCTACTGTTTTTTAAGTTTACAATTATATATTTTACTAACGTAGTCATAAGTATACATTAAAAACTAAAGTCATTATTAATTTTTATTCCTCTTTAAAGGCTTCAAAGGAAGGGTATATAAAGCAGTCTTTTACATCATGTTTATGTACTTTATAAAAATTTACAACTTAAAGTTTTAAAATGAAAAAGTTGGATTTTAAAAATTATCAACCATATGCTTAATTTTTTTTCTAGATTAGGTAAATTATCAATCCTATGGTTTACTACCATTGAAAAAAATAAATCGATGATTGATAAAAATGTTGTACATGAAAAGTGATAGGTTAGAAGAATGCTATGAAACGTAAGGTTAATTATGGAAATTATGTTATATTTATTACTTGTGGTATCTTCCTGAGTACTTTAGACATGTTAATTCATTTAATCCTTAAAATAACCTATGATATAAGTTGTTTCATCATCATCATCTCTGCTTTAAAGAAGTGGAAACAAGGTAAGTAACAAAGTCAGGTTGATACAAATGACTAGACCCAGAGACAGATTGTCATGTTGAACCTTTTATCGGTGAATTTTGTGAAAAGAAAGAAGGCTTATTTATCAAACTTGCAGAGTCCCAAACTGAGGGTGACAGCCAAAATATAAAGGAACAAAATTAACATTCAAAATGACCTTGATAGGACCAAAATTTTGCTTTATTAAAAAGACCAACATTCTATTCCTGCTTGGAGCAATGACAGCAACAACAACAAAAGAATGCACAAAACAGAGTGAAAAATACAGTCTTGATACCAGTTGACTTGAAAAAGAAATTGGAGTGCTTAGTTGACCACAGGTTTTAGCAATCAAACCAAAGATGGTATCATATAACGACGGTCACCACCAAGTACTTCTTCCAACATGCCAGCTACATATTTCTATATTGAATTAATATCAAAATATTGTTCACATATTTAGTGCTAGTCAGACCTCAGCTAGAATATTGGATCCAGTTTTAGCATCATGGTTTCAGACAAAATAGAGAGAATTGAAAGTTTAAAAAAAATTGAATTTTTTTTTGAAATACTGTCTGAGTATTATGCCATAAAAGAGTGATAGAAAAACTACAGAAGGGAAGATTTAATTGAAGATATAATAGAATTCTTCAGTACTGGGAGGTGGGGTGGGTGCATCATGTGAAAGAAAGTATAGGCTTATTCTCTCTAAAGTTCCAAAGGGAAACTGTAAGATAAACGGGTAAGACATGGAGACGTGCAGGAAGACAGATGAACTAAATTCAAGTAACGTAGATGCATATGTTGTGAAGAAAGGAGGTCACATCCCTGGAAGTAAGAAGCCAGTGAATGAATGAATGTCAGCACTTTTTTTGTAGTGCTCTCTGAGTTGAAGAATTTATATTAAATGATCACTGAGGACTATCCACATTCAATTAATTAATCTATTTTCACATTACATCTCTATTTTCTTCTGTAGCTAAAATTTTATTAAATGTTATTCTATCTTAATGAGAGTAAATGTTTGCTAATTTAGTAAACATCAAGTATAAATATATTAGAGACAAATTGAGTAAAATAATAACTGTCCAAATAAACTTTTGTCTACAATTAAATTCTTGCAATAATCTCCAAATTTATTTTCTAAATCATAACACACTGAAACCTTTTAAGATAAAAATTTAATAAATTGTCATAAAGAAAAGTTAATTAATGAGATTTGAGTATCCCTTTGTACCCGTGAGGAGCTTGTCACTAAACCAGAAGATCTACTTCATTAAACAGTTGACTATGCTTATCTAAATTTTGTGTTTGACTAGGACTAAACACTCCACAATACACCTTTACAAATTCATATTGTACTGTAAGCATCTATAGTTCTCTATGGCTTAGGATAATTTTAGCTTCAAACAGAGGATTCAGGCGGCCACGTTTTGAATAAATTCCTTGGCACTTTATCTTTTTGAAGTTCTTGTTTAATTTTTGTTATGGAAGATTTTGCTGCATTGAAACTGTCCACTTGATCTTTGCTAAAGAGACTAAAGGCTCTGGAAACAAATGCCAACTAGCTAATTATTTTAAACACAAACGTTCAGCAGACTCTACATCTTAGACCTGACAGGAAACACATGATTTTTTAACAATTACTCAGAGATGAAAAAACAAAAATACACAGAGCTTTTCTCAGAATGCAGAAAAATGACTGGTGAATAATTCATTTCAAATTCAGCTTAGTTTCTGCAGTTTCTCTCCTATATCTTAATTGAGACAGGAAGAATAGTGCTTTTTTCCTGAGACCAACAAACAGCCTTAAGCATCCCAGAAAGTCCAAACCGGATATTAATAATGGCCTAAAAACCCCCCAAAATACAACCAAGGTAAATAATGCCACATGGTGACATTGCTAAATTTAAGTTAAAAATATATGTGTTCAGTGGCTCTGAGAAGCATTTAGAGTGACTGCATCTTATCTTGTTTATCAAATTCATACCATGCTGAATGGTTTGGTGATATTCATAACACATAGAATTATATCCGTGGATGAAGAAACTGTAGCCTAGGAATTTTAATATTTATTGAGTTACTACAATGCTGTTTGATTTGCTTAGTTTTTAATTCTATATCTCTAAGTTGTGGTGTGAAGTTTAATTCAGGATGACCTGTTATAAATAACAGATTACACACGGTTATCATAGCACATGACTGGAAAAGTGTTTCATTCCATCTTTTTTCTCTTTTTCCTTCACCTTCTCATCCTCCTTTTACTTATTTTATTCTCCCCCTCCTCCTCTTTCTCCTCTATTTTCAGTTAAAAAAGAAGCATGCTGTAAAATGTTTTAATTCCAAACTATTTTTGTTTTATAGAATTTTTTTGCTTCTGTCATAAAATATTCTTATGAAGATGCATTGTTAAATGCAGACTAAATAATAAAAGCAAAGCAAACAGGAAACTTTGTATTTATTTGTGATTCTAGATCATTAAAGATTATGTGTTTCTGTATGTAATTTAAATATTTTATTATGAAAAACTATATCTAAAACTATAAATTTGAAGACTATTTTAAATTATTTCCAATTTCAGTTTCCTTAATTTTAAAGCTTAACCTGGTTTGGAAAAATTATAACCATTTTAAAGATTTTCTTATAAATTCTTGTTCTATGGCTCACTCTGTATTTACTTTGTTCACATTTATGTCTGTGCATGCAGCACACGTCTGTGAATGTGTTGAAGGAATACTTAGTAATATAAGCTTGTGTCCCATAGTTGGAGTTCTAAGCTTACTTGATCATAGTGTGATAATTTTTTAAACTCCCCAATGCATTTCCTAAAGATGTGCATTGGCAAAAATGGATGACCTCTAGTTAGAGATGACCACATGGCATTGTTTCATTCTGCTATGACAAAATAAGATTAAAAATTAAAGAACAGACAAAGGAGGCAGAAATGAGCCACATTCATTTTAAAGACTTTTTACTCAGGACTTATCCAATTGGGATCTTTCTCAGTTTTCCTTTGGGACTGTTCCATGGCAGGAAAAGGGGGAAAAAAGTTCTGTCACAGCAAAGTTTGTGTATGAAGACAGTCTATTCTGCTAAAAAGGTCACAGATCAATGCAACGTCAATTCCCATTTTAATGACCTATGCAGTCATTCTTTTTAAAGAACATTCCAGTGACTAGTGGAGAAGAATGAGGAGGAGGAGAAGAAACTCAGAGCACATGCAGGAAGATTTTTTACTAATGACTTGATACTAAAATTTTCTCAGCCAGGATTCTTTTCAAGCCTACTTATAACTCCCCAGGTTTTCCTTCCACTTTATTCAGTAAAGTACTCAAGGAGTAGCAGGAGGTCGCTTTACTACTAGAGGGAATACTGGGATGCTAGCCATGAATGTATCTACTTCCATCAGTCCAGAAGAGCAGCATATCTTTCATGAGGCTAATCATCCCATTGAAACTAATCTTTTAATCAGGAGATTGACTGACAGGTGGAAAACTTTAGAATGAAAGAATCTCAACAGTTCGTGTGGAGGGTGAGGAAAGTTAAGTAAATAAAAGGGGAAGAAAGGTTTACATCCTGACACATATGGGTTTCCAAGTAAGGGCTTTACATTTTCCTATAAAAAATATTACCCGCGTCATCTTCTAGCCAGTTAATACATAGGTTTAAAAAAAGGCAATGAAATCTCTCTGTAGCTTTCACATGTCATTTGTATAGATAGCTAAACATCTAGAAAATAGTCCTTTGTGTAAGAACATGTGCAATAATGCAGAAGAAATTATTATAGGGTTCAAATTAAGAAAAATTATATCCCTTTCCTGACCACTATCCCAATAATCTCTCAACTTGATTTTATAACACCACGCATTACAATTTTCTCAAAAGACATTGTGAAATTTTAAAATATATACAAAATTATATTTAATTTGTTTGATTTTGAAAACGAAAACAATGTATGACATCTAGAGCATTTAGGAGGTAGTAGTTATGGGAAAGGGGTGGTACTCTATCCAATTGTGTGTCACATCTGGACCTAAGACCAGCAGTTCCTGCTCCAGGAAGGGCACGTGACAAGTGGGCTCAGCGGTTCTTCAAGCTACTCTTATCTAAAAAATGGAAGAAAACCATGTCTTTGCCACCCAAAGGAATGCATTTAACAATGCAATTATTCTTTTTAAAGTGTAAAAGAAATATTTAACACAAACACAGAGTAAAACAGTGATGTTTGCTTATAATCACTGCAGGTCACTTTTGGCTTTCCTAAAAGATAAGAAATATACAGGGCTACATCATGGGTGCATAAGGGACATTGCAATAGTTCTTTGTGGGTGGTATCACAACAAAGTTTAAATTGAACAACAGAATGTTCTGCAGTCTTCTTATTTTTTTAAGGTAAAGATACTTGTAGGAAGAGCCCTTCATGATGTCAGAGAAAGTGGTTGTTTAGGTGGAAGATTTGAAAGACATCTCCCAGCTAAACCAAAATTATTTATGCCCGCAGCTTATGGTGTTACTAGAAAATTTCTCACTACTCCTTTGGAAGCATATCTCTAAAATACTTGATAAAATGCAAACATGTTACCTTATAGCTGTTACATATCAATTCATCGTCACTCTTTTTAATATTAGCAAGATTGTATTTGCTATGCAAGACAATTTAGGCTGAGAATGAGAAAACAGGGGTTTAAGAACAATAACAAAAAAAAAAGCTGGAAGGAACAAGACGCTCTGTAGCATAGCCCTGGGGAACCATAAGTGCTGAGATCAAAAAGGATGAGAGGGGCAAGAGCAAATGAAGCCAGTGAGAAATAAGTGATAGAAGTTAGGTCACCGCAGATATCTTGCTATATCTGGCTCTACATTCCTAAATTTCAGGATGACTTGTTCTTCTTTATAACTTCCAAAGCACTTTGTATTTCACCATTCATGTGGCAGTCATTTTATACTGCCTTGTTTTGGCACTGGTTGTGTGTCTGTCCCTTGACTATTTTTAATTGCCCAGGCTCTGTGTGTCCTGAAAAATCCCAGTATTCCCATAATGCCTAACTAGAGGGCTTGTCCATAAGTCCTGGACTAATACTTATTAAATGAACAAATAAAAACAACACAGTGAGGATGGTCACACTAAGATTACAGGAAATGTGGAATCAGATTGTCATTTTCACATAGTCCAAGATTTAATATTGGTGAACAAATTGCTTACCTGCCTAGTTAGCATAATACATTCTATGCACTCATGGGCTATTATTACTTTGATCATTGATAGGTCCTGTTTGTTTTGGTTTGTTTTACATCTGTCTCCCTGACTGAACTTAGTATTATGGAATGGATGAGACCAAAATGTAATTATCTTTTTAATATCTTTTACATCATCTTTAATATTTTTCTCCCATTTCTCTAAATTCTAGCAGTTATCCCCAACCACCTCAATGTCTCTGACCACGTCTGGCATATGCCAAAGAAGCATGCCTGCTTGAAATATGAAAGAAAAGAGAAATAAAGGAAAGAAGAAGTAGAGGAGGAATGAAGCAGAAAAAGAGGGAGGGAAGGAGGCAGGCAATAGAAATATATTTATACAATAATGTTAATTTCCTTCAAGGGAAACTATGACTACATGATATGCACAAGCGAACAACATTTCATTCTGGTTCACTAAAAGCAAACCATTTAGTGAGAAGGGGCTGCACACTCGGGTCTTTGTGCTGACCGGAGCAGACTGAGGTCAGGAATCAGCCCTTAAAAGGGAAACTTACAGGGTGATGCCAGCAGCTTTATGTCTGTTTCATCACATCACCACTCTTCCAGAATGCAATTCTTTACATGATTGTATCATGCCAACTAATTTTCTTATTTTGCAGGTTAAACAAGCTTAAAGGTAATATGCCCCCTTTCTGGGGTGTTTTACAAAAGGGTTTTGAGATATTAGAACTACATTTCATGAGATTCTTAATTTAATGCTATCCTCAAATTCTGCTTTTAGGTACAGAAGCTCAACAAATCCATCTAGTCTTTTGGAGATATTGTTGAGAAAGGGTTTATTTTATCAAGGTCGAAGATTTCATGGGTCATTAGCATGACCATGCAGCTACTACACAAAAACTGCCCAGGCAGCAACTTTTCTAAACAGGTCTCTGAAATGGCTCCATTATCCCTTGGTCTTTTATGGCGGTGCTTTAATACATGGACTGGATGCCTATGTTTTGACTGCAGAGGACATCAAGCTTCTATGGACAGGCTTAGTTTGTCAAGTTTGTTTGTTTGTTGTTTGTTTTCTCGGCCAACAAAAGCATACAATGCTATACGTATTGGGTAAAATCTTTGTCTTATTCTTCCATTCCCCAGTACACAGAGCCTACACACAAGGGACATTTTTAATGAATTTTGAATGAGTGTACTTGCAATTCTGAGTAAACCAAAGCCTGTAAGCGTTTCTTCCCCCAGCAATCTGATATAACTACAAGGATAGACTTCCTAGTTACATTTTGGAAAGGCTCATTAAAGAAGAAACTGATAATTCAGATGTCAATATCAGTAGTTTCTCATTATGAGATCTGTAAGAGGGGATTCAGAGAACCAAAATAATTTTAGCATTATGAGGTAAATTGACCATTCCTGATTTTTGTAAAAACTGTGTTACAGTTCTTTGGAGACTTCTGTAAGCCCTTCAGAGCCATTAAATGATTGAGAGCCACATATAAATAAGGGTGGGGAGAAATGTGGGACACATTTTTCAACACGATTTTGGCTCCAGGTGGATTTGAAGAAGTATGGTTTTATCATTCGTAAAACTTCCATTGCTTGGTCCCTACATCCTAGGAAAATCAAGATAAATGAAATTATTACTGTAAAACAAGTTTTAAAAACACAAATTGTCTATGTTTCTAAAAAGAAGAGTTTAACTTTAGTATACTTTTTCAAATGTGCTTTGGAAATTCTACAAGATTTATGCAAGTGCAAAAAGAATGCTTCCACCTTGGCAGCAAGGATTCATGTGATGATTCAGCAGAGTTTTTGGCTTTGTAAAGCCAACACTTTCTAGCCTGCAGCAATAGTCATGATTATAATGCATAAGAAAGAAGAAAGATAAACACAGTATACTATAACTCTAAAGGATTCAGAAGACTTTCTGTAATTCCCTGAGAAGTTTCCTGGAGTTAGATAGGGTAGAATTCTGTTATAGCAAATGGGATACTCAGAAACTCTTGTAAACTTTCAGTTTTTAGTAAATTGTTGAGTGAAGTTATTTTGCTGTTTTCTATATGTAAAACTATGATCCTTTCCTGCTTCTCAACTAGTTATCCAACAAATAAAATACAGTTTTACTAAAACTATGATTAGGTCAGGCACTGTGGCTCACGCCTGTAATCCCAGCACGTTGGGAGACCTAGAAGGGCAGATCATTTGAAGTCAGGAGTTCGAGACCAGTTTGGCCAACATGGTGAAACCCCGTCTCTACTAAAAATACAAAAATTAGCTGGGCATGATGGTGTGCACCTATAGTCCCAGCTACTCAAGAGGCTGAGGCATGAGAATCACTTGAACCTGGGAGGCACAGGTTGCGGTGAGCTGAGATCATGCCACTGCACTCCAGCCTGAGATACAGAATGAGGCTCTGTCTCAAAAAATATATATATGATTAAAGAAGAGGACAATCTGATTTTGTGTTTAGACCCAAAGGACAATGGTTGTCACAAAAGGAACATGCCTTAAAGTTTCATATGGCCTCTTTTGAACAACAAAAATACTGGAAAGAAATGTGGAATAAATTTGAAAGAAATGGTCCTTTCTATACAAAAGTGCCCCAAGTCAGCAATCATTCAGCTCTCTTAAGAATGATTCCAGATGTCTCCTTAGTAACAAATTTGGTAAAGTCTATAAAGTGCTTCTGATGTATCACTAAGAGTAAGTCAAAAGTCTTGGAGAACTGTCAAAATATATTTTGACATAAAATAGATTATTGGTTTGGGTAAGACTGTGGGGTGTGTGCTATTGCCTCTGAAGGTATTTACAAGGAAGCAATTTCTTACAGTCTTCCGTGGAATTCATTCACTCTCAATCTACAGAAACCAACATTCAGATATGTAATTCAAAACCTCAAAACAATTTCATAACACGGACATGCATGTATACACACAACTCTGAAGAGACGTACAGAAGGAAAAAAAGAAGACACATGGCACAAGCAAAACACTCCCTAGGGTCTGTATGAGCAAAAGTATTAATACTTATCAGTTAAAAGTATTACAAGAAAACTTGAGAGAAACAAACAAAATTATTCTTTCTGTTGAGGGAGTTCAGTAAAGTGGTAAGATTTTTTAAAAAACATTTTTATTCTAGCAATATCTAGATAAAAATGTAATTGAAGATTATACCTTATACAAAATAAGCAACAAAAATATAAAACACTTAAGACTACTCTTAATCAAACCCAAAATATATACATTAAAATATTAGGCTTTGTTGATAAACTTTAAAAATAATTTTTATAATTATGAACACGAAGACTAGTTAACAAAAAGATCTCAGTTCTTCCCAAGGTAATTTATTGGCCTCTTGAATGTCAATCCAAATTCAGGAAAGAGAGGGAAATTTTTAAACAGCTAAAAATTTTCTGAGAAAAATAAAGCACAGACAACCCCTGATTTACAATGGTTCATTGTAAGAGTTTTCAGCTTTATGATGCAAAACTTATACAATTCCAATGTAGTAGTCAATAAATTATGTGAGATATTTACTACTTCATTAAAAAAATGGCTTTGAGTTAGATGATTTTGCCCAACTGTGGGTTAATGCAAGTATACTGAGTACATTTAAGGTAGCCTAGGGTTACCTATGATGCTTTGTAAATTAGATGTATTGAATGCATCTACAAAGTACAGTATTTTCAACTTATGAGAACATACACTATCAGAACATAAGACTATCGTAAGTTAAGAAGCAAATGTAATGGTAAGAAAAATGTATCAAAAACTTTCTAGATATAAAAATATAATTAAATAAAGTAAAAAGAATAGGTGACATCAGCAACATAGAAGGGTTAGAAGTTCCAGATTTTTCCTCTATCCATGGATTCACCAAATAAACATCTTTTCATAGACCAACGTCCTTTGAGAGAAAGGAAGGGATGAATTGAGAGACTGGTATTCACTGGGCAACTAAGAAAACATCCACTTCAAAAAGGTAGGAAAAGGGGGGCGGAGCAAGATGGCCGAATAGGAACAGCTCCAGTCTCCAACTCCCAGTGCGAGCCACACAGAAGAACAGTGATTTCTGCATTTTTCAACTGAGCCTCTGCCGCTGATACCCAGGCAAACAGGGTCTGGAGTGGACCTCAAGCAATCTCCAACAGACCTACAGCTGAGGGTCCTGACTGTTAGAAGAAAAACTATCAAACAGGAAGGACACCTACACCAAAATTCCATCAGTACGTCACCATCATCAAAGACCAGAGGCAGATAAAACCTCAAAGATGGGGAAAAAGCAGGGCAGAAAAGCTGGAAATTCAAAAAATAAGAACGCATCTCCCCCTGCAAAGGAGCGCAGCTCATCGCCAGCAACAGATCAAAGCTGGACAGAGAATGACTTTGACGAGATGAGAGAAGAAGGCTTCAGTCCATCAAACTTCTCAGAGCTAAAGGAGGAATTACGTACCCAGCGCAAAGAAACTAAAAATCTTGAAAAAAGAGTGGAAGAATTGATAGCTAGAGTAATTAATGCAGAGAAGGTCATAAACGAAATGAAAGAGATGAAAACCATGACACGAGAAATACGTGACAAATGCACAAGCTTCAGTAACCGACTCGATCAACTGGAAGAAAGAGTATCAGCAATTGAGGATCAAATGAATGAAATGAAGTGAGAAGAGAAACCAAAAGAAAAAAGAAGAAAAAGAAATGAACAAAGCCTGCAAGAAGTATGGGATTATGTAAAAAGACCAAATCTACATCTGATTGGGGTGCCTGAAAGTGAGGGGGAAAAGGGAACCAAGTTGGAAAACACTCTTCAGGATATCATCCTGGAGAACTTCCCCAACCTAGTAGGGCAGGCCAACATTCAAATCCAGGAAATACAGAGAATGCCACAAAGATACTCCTCGAGAAGAGCAACACCAAGACATATAATTGCCAGATTCACCAAAGTTGAAATGAAGGAAAAAATCTTAAGGGCAGCCAGAGAGAAAGGTCGGGTTACCCACAAAGGGAAGCCCATCAGACTAACAGCAGATCTCTCGGCAGAAACTCTTCAAGCCAGAAGAGAGTGGGGCCCAATATTCAACATTCTTAAAGAAAAGAATTTTAAACCCAGAATTTCATATCCAGCCAAACTAAGTTTCATAAGTGAAGGAGAAATAAAATCCTTTACAGATAAGCAAATGCTTAGAGATTTTATCACCACCAGGCCTGCCTTACAAGAGACCCTGAAGGAAGCACTAAACATGGAAAGGAACAACCAGTACCAGCCATTGCAAAAACATGCCAAAATGTAAAGACCATTTAGGCTAGGAAGAAACTGCATCAACTAACGAGCAAAATAACCAGTTAATATCATAATGGCAGGATCAAGTTCACACATAACAATATTAACCTTAAATGTAAATGGACTAAATGCTCCAATTGAAAGACACCGACTGGCAAACTGGATAAAGAGTCAAGACCCATCAGTCTGCTGTATTCAGGAGACCCATCTCACATGCAGAGACATACATAGGCTCAAAATAAAGGGATGGAGGAAGATTTTCCAAGCAAATGGAGAACAAAGAAAAGCAGGGGTAGCAATCCTAGTCTCTGATAAAACAGACTTTAAACCATCAAAGATCAAAAGAGACAAAGAAGGCCATTACATAATGGTAAAGGGATCAATTCAACAGGGAGAGCTAACTATCCTAAATATATATGCACCCAATACAGGAGCACCCAGATCCATAAAGCAAGTCCTTAGAGACTTACAAAGAGACTTAGACTCCCATACAATAATAGTGGGAGACTTCAACACTCCACTGTCAACATTAGACAGATCAACGAGACAGAAAGTTAACAAGGATATCCAGGAATTGAACTCATCTCTGCAGCAAGCAGACCTAATAGACATCTATAGAACTCTCCACCCCAAATCAACAGAATATACATTCTTCTCAGCACCACATCACACTTATTCCAAAATTGACCACATAATTGGAAGTAAAGCACTCCTCAGCAAATGTACAAGAACAGAAATTATAACAAACTGTCTCTCAGACCACAGTGCAATCAAACTAGAACTCAGGACTAAGAAACTCAATCAAAACCGTTCAACTACATGGAAACTGAACAACCTGCTCCTGAATGACTACTGGGTACATAACGAAATGAAGGCAGAAAAAAAGATGTTCTTTAAAACCAATGAGAACAAAAATACAACATACCAGAATCTCTGGGACACATTTAAAGCAGTGTGGAGAGGGAAATTTACAGCACTAAATGCCCACAAGAGAAAGCTGGAAAGATCTAAAATTGACACTCTAACATCACAATTAAAAGAACTAGAGAAGCAAGAGCAAACACATTCGAAAGCTAGCAGAAGGCAAGAAATAACTAAGATCAGAGCAGAACTGAAGGAGATAGAGACACAAAAAACCCTCCAAAAAATCAATGAATCCAGGAGTTGGTTTTTTGAAAAGATCAACAAAATTGACAGACCACTAGCAAGACTAATAAAGAAGAAAAGAGAGAAGAATCAAACAGATGCAATAAAAAATGATAAAGGGGATATCACCACCGATCCCACGGAAATACAAACTACCATCAGAGAATACTATAAACACCTCTACGCAAATAAACTAGAAAATCTAGAAGAAATGGATAATTTCCTGGACACTTACACTCTTCCAAGACTAAACCAGGAAGAAGTTGAATCCCTGAATAGACCAATAGCAGGCTCTGAAATTGAGGTAATAATTAATAGCCTACCAACCAAAAAAAAGTCCAGGACCAGAAGGATTCACAGCTGAATTCTACCAGAGGTACAAGGAGGAGCTGGTACCATTCCTTCTGAAACTCTTCCAATCAATAGAAAAAGAGGGAATCCTCCCTAACTCATTTTATGAGGCCAACATCATCCTGATACCAAAGCCTGGCAGAGACAACAAAAAAAAGAGAATTTTAGACCAATATCCCTGATGAACGTCGATGCAAAAATCCTCAATAAAATACTGGCAAACCAGATTCAGCAACACATCAAAAAGCTTATCCACCATGATCAAGTGGGCTTCATCCCTGGGATGCAAGGCTGGTTCAACATTCGCAAATCAATAAATGCAATCCAGCATATAAACAGAACCAAAGACAAGAACCACATGATTATCTCAATAGATGCAGAAAAGGTTTTTGACAAAATTCAACAGCCCTTCATGCTAAAAACGCTCAATAAATTCGGTATTGATGGAACATACTTCAAAATAATAAGAGCTATTTATGACAAACCCACAGCCAATATCATACTGAATGGGCAAAAACTGGAAAAATTCCCTCTGAAAACTGGCACAAGACAGGGACGCCCTCTCTCACCACTCCTATTCAACATAGTGTTGGAAGTTCTGGCTAGGGCAATCAGGCAAGAGAAAGAAATCAAGGGGATTCAGTTAGGAAAAGAAGTCAAATTGTCCCTGTTTGCAGATGACATGATTGTATATTTAGAAAACCCCATTGTCTCAGCCCAAAATCTCCTTAAGCTGATAAGCAATTTCAACAAAGTCTCAGGATTCAAAATTGATGTGCAAAAATCACAAGCATTCTTATACACCAGTAACAGACAAACAGAGAGCCAAATCATGAATGAACTTCCATTCACAATTGCTTCAAAGAGAATAAAATACCTAGGAATCCTACTTACAAGGGATGTAAAGGACCTCTTCAAGGAGAACTACAAACCACTGCTCAGTGAAATAAAAGAGGACACAAACAAATGGAAGAACATACCATGCTCATGGATAGGAAGAATCAATATCGTGAAAATGGCCATACTGCCCAAGGTTATTTATAGATTCAATGCCATCCCCATCAAGCTACCAATGAGTTTCTTCACAGAATTGGAAAAAACTGCTTTAAAGTTCATATGGAACCAAAAAAGAGCCCGCATCTCCAAGACAATCCTAAGTCAAAAGAACAAAGCTGGAGGCATCACGCTACCTGACTTCAAACTATACTACAAGGCTACAGTAACCAAAACAGCATGGTACTGGTACCAAAACAGAGATATAGACCAATGGAACAGAACAGAGTCCTCAGAAATAATACCACACATCTATAGCCATCTGATCTTTGACAAACCTGAGAGAAACAAGAAATGGGGAAAGGATTCCCTATTTAATAAATGGTGCTGGGAAAATTGGCTAGCCATAAGTAGAAAGCTGAAACTGGATCCTTTCTTTACTCCTTATACAAAAATTAATTCAAGATGGATTAGAGACTTAAATGTTAGACCTAATACCATAAAAAGCCTAGAGGAAAACCTAGGTAGTACCATTCAGGACATAGGCAAGGGCAAAGACTTCATGTCTAAAACACCACAAGCAATGGCAGCAAAAGCCAAAATTCACAAATGGGATCTAATTAAACTAAAGAGCTTCTGCACAGCAAAAGAAACTACCATCAGAGTGAACAGGCAACCTACAGAATGGGAGACAATTTTTGCAATCTACTCATCTGACAAAGGACTAATATCCAGAACCTACAAAGAACTCAAACAAATTTACAAGAAAAAAAACAAACAACCCCATCAAAATGTTGGCAAAGGATATGAACAGACATTTCTCAAAAGAAGACATTCATACAGCCAACAAGACAACAGACACATGAAAAAATGTTCATCATCACTGGCCCTCAGAGAAATGCAAATCAAAACCACAATGAGATACCATCTCACACCAGTTAGAATGGCAATCATTAAAAAGTCAGGAAACAACAGGTGCTGGAGAGGATGTGGAGAAATAGGAACAGTTTTACACTGTCGGTGGCATTGTAAACTAGTTCAACCATTATGGAAAACAGTATGGCGATTCCTCAAGGATCTAGAACTAGATGTACCATATGACCCAGCCATCCCATTACTGGGCATATACCCAAAGAATTATAAATCATGCTACTATAAAGACACATGCACATGTATGTTTATTGCGGCACTATTCACAATAGCAAAGACTTGGAATCAACCCAAATGTCCATCAGTGACAGACTGGATTAAGAAAATGTGGCACATATACACCATGGAATACTATGCAGCCATAAAAAAGGATGAGTTTGTGTCCTTTGTAGGGACATGGATGCAGCTGGAAACCATCATTCTTAGCAAACTATCACAAGAACAGAAAACCAAACACCGCATGTTCTCACTCATAGGTGGGAACTGAACAATGAGATCACTTGGACTCGGGAAGGGGAACATCACACACCGGGGCCTATCATGGGGAGGGAGGAGGGGGGAGGGATGTCATTGGGAGTTATACCTGATGTAAATAATGAATTGATGGATGCTCACGAGTTGATGGGTGCAGCACACCAACATGGCACAAGTATACATATGTAACAAACCTGCACGTTATGCACATGTACCCTAGAACTTAAAGTATAATAATAATAAATAAATTTTTTAAAAAAAGGGATACAAAATGCCCTGAAGAGGATCATTTTCCACTGCATTTTCTCTATTCTCACTTACACTCAGACACATAAACCAGACTACTTCTTAACACTTATCTACTTCCCGCTCTTAGCACTGTGCTGAGAAAATAGAAATAGGGAGTATATAATAAACAGTAGCTAATTGAATGAAATGTTAAAAAAAAAAAAAAAAAAGTTAGGAAAAGCTGGTCACAGACCCTACCCTGGGCACTGTGTCATAAAACTGAAAAAGGAATTCCCAACACCCAGGTTCTCCCTGTGGAAAGGAGGGTTTGAACTTCACATCTAGCACCCTCACTCTAAAGTTCCACATAATTCACCAATTCTAAGAGCAGAGGGGACAAGACACACGTTAGTCTGTCTAGACCACAGGCAAAAAGTGGCAGTTTCATACAGCTCACAAGTACTTCCGTGGACTTAATTCCTCTGGAGCAGTACAGAAAAGGAGCTTAAAATAATATAGCCTCCTTTTTCTCCTTGAGGGAATTTAAAACACACTCCTCCAGTGACTACTCAATGACCTGGGTTCTAACTAAGTTACACTGGGGAGTTAACAGGCAGACAAGTATTAACCCGTCACCAGCCTGAGAAGCACATTGGAGCTCACTCTAGTGATAACTCTCATTCTATTAATCATTCCTGGAGACAATTTGTCCATACATTAAGCACTCCAGGTTTTACAACTTTCACCTGAGGAACTACATCTTAAACCTCTTCTCTCTGGGAATCATAGAAGAAAGAAGCGATTTTAAATGGGTGTACAAACAACTCCAGGAGCTACATCTCCATGGAGCAATGCAAACTGGCTTAAGGACACACAGCTCTCATTTTTTATTTGGAAGGGGATTATGGTGTACACTCCAGTAGCTTCTAATGAACTTACATTGGGGAGCCAACAAGGCAAACAAATAATAGCCCTCTGGCAGTTGAAGCCAAATGTTACCACTTCACAAGTCTTTCCTTCAGCTTATCTTAGTAATAAATTATGGTCTACTCATTCTTTCTGGAAAGAGTTTGGCCACGCACTGAGTGCCACAACTTCTATAGTTTCCACCCAACAAATTGTCTCCTTAATGTCATAGCTTTGGGAGTTAATGGAGCTTTGTATTCCTGAGTGGCCTTATGCCACAGGAAATAAAGAGGTGCCTATAAAATAGACCCCTTTCCAGCAGCTATCATTCCAAAATCAGAGGGTGCAGCACTCTAAGTACAGGTGCTACCAATCTCCTCTTTGTCTTAGTGCAGAGTGAGGGGGAGATAAAAGCCCACATTAGCTTAATCATAAAGATAGAGGAATTGGAACACACATCTAACCCAAACCTTTTCAGTTATGTCTATGGAGTCTGCCTTCTGTCAGTTTCAGGGTGCAGACAGGCCATGACACATCCTAAACTCCAGGGACCACCAAAAACAGAGACAAAAACTCCAGGGGTCACCAAAAACAGAGACACCAAAACAAAAACAGATATTTGAGAGGCACCATAAAATCAGGGAAGCCAGATGAATTGGTCAACTTCTCCATGAAGTCAGTCTGATAAGACTAGGAGAGGTATTTGTCTTATATGATGCACAGAAACCAATACAAAGAATAAGAAAAATAAAGAAACAGGGATATATTCCACAAACAAAACAAAAACAAAGAAACAAGATACATCTCCAGAAATCAACCTGGGTGAAGCGAAGGTAGGTGATTTACCTGACAGGAAATTTCAAATAGTCATAAAGATTCTTACAAGGTAAGAAGAGCAATGCGAAAACAAACTGAAAATGTTTCCAAAGAGATAGAAAGTACAGAAACATATCAGAAAGATATTATAGAGCTGTAGAATACTCTCACTGAACTAAGCAATACAAGAGAAGGGTTTGACAGCAGACCAGATTGAGCAGAAGCAAGCTTGAAGACAGGTTAGTGGAAATTACACAATGTGAAGAGCAAAGAAAAAAAGAAAGATAAAAAGTGAGGATGGTTTCAGAGATTTATGGAAACCATCAGGCATAACAGGATATGTACTATTGGTGTACCAGAAAAAGAAGAGAGAGACAGAACATATATTCAAAAAAATTATGATGGAAAAATTCCCAAGCCTGGAAAAGAAACAAAAATCTAAAGGATGCCAAATAAGATGATTCCACAGATATACACACTGATACACATTATAAATTGCCAAAAGTTATTAAAGATGAGTTTTGAAAACAATAAGAAAAATTGCTACCTATATGTTATATATGTGTATTGCTACATATAAGGGAACCTCTATAAGATAATCAACAGATTTTTCAGCAGAAATCTTGCATACCCCAAATGAGTGGGATGATACAATGAAATCCTGAAAGAAAAAAAATCAATTGCCAAACAAGAATACTATATTCAGCAACATTTGAAAATAAACGGGTAATACAGACTTTCTCAGACAAACAGAAGTTGAGAGAGTGTATCACCTACAGAACTTCCTTACAAGAAACACTGGTATTTGATAGTACAACAAGGGTACTATGGTCAATAATAATTTAATTGACCATTTTAAAATAGCTAAACAATGATAAATGGATTGTTTGCAACACAAAGGATAAATTAGGGATGGATACCCTAATTTCCAAAAAATAGAACTACTATTTGTGCCAGCAATCTCATTACTGGTTATATTTCCAAAGGAATTTAATTTAGCATATCACAGAGATGTCTGCACTCTCATGCTCATTGCAATATTATTTACAATAGCCAAAATATGGAATTAACCTAAGTTCCTATCAACAGATGGATTTTTTTTTATTTTTAAATATGGTTTATAGACACAATGAAATACTATTCAGCATTAAGAAAACCAGGAAATTCTGTCATTTACAACATGGATGGACCTGGAGAAGAGTATGTTAAGTGAAAAAAGCCAAGTCAAAGAGATAAACAATATATGATCTCACTTCTAAAAAGAATTTAAAAGTCAAACTTATAGAAGTAAAGAGCATAACGGATGTTACCAGAGGCTGGAGAAAGGAGGATGTGTGGGGGACCAGGCAAGGGGACACACTGGTGAACAAGTACAAAGTTTCAATTAGATGGGAGGAATAACTTCTAGTGTTCTATTGCATAACACGGTGACTATGGTTAATAATAATGTATTGTTAAAATACCCTATTTTAGCTATCAATATAGCCAAAAGAGAGGATTTTAAATGTTATCATCAGAAAGAAGTGATAAATATTTGAGATGATTGATATACTAATTAGCCTGATTTGATCATTCCACAGGGTATACATGTATAGACACACCAAATTATGACTCACAAATATATATATAACTACTGTTTGTCAATTAAAAATAAAAGTTTTAAAAAAGTAAAACACAAAAACTCTAGAAAAAAAGTAACTATTACAAAAACATAACCAATATAAAAAACAAATTTCAGTAGAAGACATTAAACAAATTTAAGAAAAAGAACTTTAAGGCATCAAAAAATATTTAACATCATTGATAGCCATCTCTGGTAGTCATGTAAACTTATATAACTCCCACTGTAAAATTATGGCGATGTATACAAAAAGCCTTAAAAAACACTCTCTCCTGTTACTGAGTAATTCATTTCTCAGGATGTATTTTATAGAAGTAGAGATATGGGTAGAAACATATATGTATAATGAGATCTTGTCTTTTATTTAAAATTGATGATGAAACCTAGGCAAAATTTTTATAAGTTTCACATCCCCAAAATAGCAGAATGTCTAAAAACTCCATAAAATTGTATACAATTGCATACAATTGTTAAAAATTTATTCAGAGAATTGTAATATCAAAAATATTCATTAAAAAAGATAAGAAATGCAGAGCATAAAATGACTTACATAATATGATTTTCAATATTAAAAACTATACATGCAGTGTGTATTGCTGTCTCTCTAAAGGTATACATATATATTTAGATAGTATGTATCCACGCATGGATGTTATATACCATACAATACAGTAATATATTATATATTGTATTTATATATTATTTATACATAAACAGTATATATATGTTTAGATATGTTTGTGTATCAGTCTTATAAGTTATAAAAATATACACTTGCATATGTATCTGTTATTATTATAATGTCTTTTCAAAATTCTTACCTGGAAGTCTTAACTCTCAATATAACTATATTTCAAGTTAGGACTTTTAAGGAGGTAATTAAGGTTAAATAAGGTCATAAGGATAGGGTCTTAATCCACTAGGGCTGGTGTCCTTGTAAAAAGAGGCAGAGACACCAGAGAGCTGTTTCTCTGCAAGTGCACATGGCCACATGAGGACAGAGAGAAGGTGGCCATTTGCAGGGGAGAAAGAGGGACTTACCAGAAACCAGTCTTGCTGACATCTTGATCTTGGACTAAGAGCCTGTAATGTGAAAAAAATAATTTTCTGTTGTTTTAGCCACCCAGTCTGTGGTGTTCTTTCATGGCAGCCTGAGAAGACTAATACATCTATGTATAAGGATTTTTCTGAATTGCTTTTAATAGTGAAGAACAGGAAACAAATTAAATATTCATCAGTATAAAAATCTTATATATTCTTACATATTCATTCATAGGGTGGAATATACACAGATGTTCAGTATAATGAGGTATTGTTTTATGTACCATTATGACAATATCCAAAAGATGAAAAATCAACTCAGAACACGATATCTTATTTGTGTTTTCTAAATGAAATGCTATATTTTAAAATATATAGTATTCCTTCTTATGAAATAAGAAACAAATATGTGAAAATATACCCACCCATCAATAGCATTGATTAAATCTGGGGATGTGAGACAGAGTAAGTGATTTATTCATTATAATGAGATGGTAAGCAGTGAATGAAGAATGTTGCATTTTATTAAATGTATTTATTTATTTGAATTTTTAAAACACCCACATAATATTTTGTAACTTTAAAATAATCTAACTCAGGACCTTCAGATTATGAGACTGATGCATGCTTAACTGTGATTTGGAGTACTGGAAGTCTTGTCTGAGGAATGAGGCAAGAGAAAGAAATAAAAGGCATCCAGATAGGAAAACAAGAAGTCAAACTACCTCTATTCACTGATGATATGATTCTATACTTAGAGAACCCTTAAGACTTTGCCAAAAAGCTACAAGAACTGATAAATGATTTTAGCAAGACTTCAAAATACAAAATCAACATATGAAAATCAGTAGCAGTTCTACACATCAATAACATCCAGGCTGAGTCAAATTGAGAACACAGACCTGTGTACAATCACTACAAAGAAAATAAAATACCTAGGAACACACCCAGCCAAGAAAGTGAAAGTTCTTTACAAATAGAACTATAAAACACTGCTGAAAGAAATTAGAGAAAACACAAATAAATAGAAAAACATTCCATGCTCATAGATTAGAATGAATATTGTTAAAATGGCAATACTATAGAAAGCAATTTATAGATTCTGTGCTATTCCTCTCAAACCACCAACCTCATTGTTTGCAATTCTAAAATTCATTTGCAACCAAAAAAGAGCCTGAATAGCCAAAGAACAAAGCAAAAGAACAAAGCTGGAAGCATCACACTACCCAACTTCAAACTATAGAATAGGGCTACAGTAACCAAAACAGCATGACACTGGTACAAAAACAGACATGTAGATCAATAGAACAGAACAGAAAATTCAGAAATAAAGCCACACATTTACAACCAACTGATCTTCAACAAGGCAAACAAAAACAAGTAATTAGGAAAATAGTGTTGGGATAACTGGCTAGCCATATGCAAAAGAAAGAAATTGGACCCTTTCATTATATATAAAAATTAAATCAAGATGAATTAACTTAAATGCAAGACCTCAAACTATAAAAATCCTAGAAGATAATCTACAAAATACCAGTCTCAAGTTGGCCTTGGCAAAGAATTGTTGGCTAAGTACCCAAAGTAATTGCGACAAAAACATAAATTGACAAGTGGGACATAATTAACATAAAGAGCTTCTGCACAGCAAAAGAAACTATGAGCAGAGTAAACAGACAACCTACTGTTTAGGAGAAACTATTCGCAAACTATGTATCTGACAAAGGTCTAATATCCAGAATCAATAAAGAACTTAAATCAACAAACAGTAAATAAATAACCCCATTAAAAATTGTCAAAGGACATAATAAACACTTCTCAAAAGAAGATACACAAGTGGCCAACAAACACATTAAAAAATACACGTCATCACTAATCATCAGATAAATGCAAATTACAGTCACAATGAGATGCCACAATGGTTATTACTGAAAAGACCAAAAGAAAAAAAAAAATGCTGGTGAGGCTGAAAGGGAACACTTATACACTGCTGGTGGGAATGTAAATTAATTCAGCCACTACGGAAAGAAGTCTGGAGGTATCTGAAAAAAAAACTTAACAGAGATATCCACCTAAGGAAAACTAGAACATTTTACCAAAAAGACATATGCACTCATATGTACATTGGAGCACTATTCACAATAGCAAAGACATGGAATAAACCTAGATGCCCATTAATGGTAGAATGGATAAAGAAAATGTGGTACATATACATCATTGAATACTATGCAGTCTTTTAAAAGAATGAAAACATGTCCTTTGCATCAACATGGAGGCAGGTGGAGGCCATAGACCTAAGTGAATTAATGCAGGAACAGAAAACCAAATACCACATGTTCTCATTTATAAGTGGGAGTTAAACATTGAGCGCATGGGCATAAACGTGGGAAGAGCAGTCACTGTGGACTACTAGAGGGGGAAGGGAGGGTGGTATGGTTCGTCACACTACCTATTGGGTACTGTGCTCACTACATGGGTGCAACATACCCAGGTAACAAACCTGCTCATGTATTCCCCCAGTATCTAAAATAAAAGCTGAAAATTAAAAATATATAAACAATAAAAATAGATAAATGAAATAAAATAATTGCAGAATGTATTTTTTTTTTTAAATACCACAAGCAGAGAGTAATGTTTTTAGGTCATTAAATTAAATGTACTATTTAAATTTCTTCATTATGTTTTGTATATATATTAATATACTTCTCATTTTAATATTTTTTAAGATACGACATACTTTAATGTAATGCACATAAGTCAACACCTTGATAAATGTTTTACAAATTAAACACAGCTGTGTAATAAACACCAAAATCAATAAAGACATTACTAGCAGCCCCCCACACCCATTTCTTTTGCATGCTCTTTCAGTCTATTTTTGTTTCCTCAAAGATAACCACTACTATGACTGCTGAGAGCATAGATTAATTTTGCTTTCTTTGTATTTTGTTGGAGGTGGAATCTTAAAATATCTACTTTTTTGTTTGACTTCTTTTAGTCAACATTATGATTGTGAGATTCATCTGTATTACTGCATAAAAACCATATTTTATAATAGAATATTTACCTGTATTTAAGTAGAGCATTAGATTGATTAAATTCTGAAATAAAAGTTTAATAACAAAATTAATTGTTTTCCTGCAGATATGGAGAGCAAAGGAATTGGCCTTCTGTTTACCAAGAAATAAAACAACATTTTACTTTTGCCAATTGCCATGATCTGAATGTGTCTCACAAAATTTGTATGTTGAAACTTAATCATCAATGTGATAACATTAAGAGTTGGTGCCTTTAGGAGGTGATGAGGCTTTGTCCTCTTAAATAGGATTAAAGCCCTATAGTAAAGCTTCACATTGCATTTGCCCCTTTTTCCCTTCTATCTTCTTCCAGTGAGGATGCAGAATTCAAGGCACCATCTTGGAAGCAGAGACTAGGCCCTCATCAGACACTCAACTGCTGGCTGCTTGATCTTGGACTTCCCAGCCTCCATGACTGTGAGCAATAAATTTATATTCTTTATAAACGACTCAGTCTCAGGCATTTTGTTAGAGCAATAGGAATGAACTAAAAGATGAGCTCTGTTAATAATTCTTGTGCTTTTCAACTATCAAATGCCTTGATGCTACAAAGAATGGTGCTGACAATTTATTCTCACACAAATATAACATTTAAAAGCATCTTGGATAGATCTATCTATTTTTGGCATTGCCTCTGTGAACTACAAGATGCCAGTTTTTCTTGATCTAGAATGGTATACAGCAAAAAGTGATTGGTGTCTGCAAGCCAAAGATGAACTTGATCAGTATAAACATTTCCAAGTTAATTATATTGTAAGTCAGATATTGTTTCAAATCCAGGATGTAGAAAAAATAGTCTGAGCAATTGGTTTAAAATAACTTTATATTTGTCAAAGACATTATCAAGAACTGGCTGTAAAGGTTCATATCCTGCCCAAGAAATAGACATAAACAAACCAAGTCTGTCCAGCATAGCAAATTCATGGAGAAGGTCAATTCTACGGCTGGCCAATGATGAATGAAGTTCTGAAGTGTCAGAGGTATACAAATTTACCCCACACCTGCATTGCAGAATAACTTATGGAAATGTATCCCTGCTGTTTATTTGTTATTGCAAAAGACACCAAAGAGTAAGTGCAATTATCATCATCCTATATCTCCCTGGACAAACCAACTTTAATGTTCTGGAAATCAGGCTTTCTTTTTTGTCTAAAGCCTAGGGTCTGAATGGTGAGAGAGATGGGCAGGTGGATCTCTTGAGCCCAGGAGTTCGAGACCAGCCTGGGTAACATGGTGAGACCCTGTCTCTACAGAAAAAAAAAAAAAAAAAAAAAAAAAATTAGCTGCATGGGGTGATTGGTTCTTGTAGTTCCAGCTACTCAGTGGGCTGAGATGGGAGTATTGTGGAGCCTGGAAGGTCAAGGCTGCAGAGAGCCATGATCACACCACTGCACTCCAGACCAAGCGACAAAGTGAAATATTTGAAGAGACAGTCTATGTGTTTTCATCACTTTAGCCTGTGACCATGTACAATGAGGATTGAGTGTCACTTATTTGGTGAAATGATCTCTTGTATTGTCTATCAGTTGAATTTACACACTCTTATAGTAGGTCTTATAATCCCAACCTGACTATAAGTTCCTTGATGACTGATCAAAAAACAGTTTATATATTTTTTAATTTTTTAATTGTGAAATAATTAAAACTTCCATTAAAGTTGCAAGAATAGTACAGGGAACTCCAGAGCACACCTCACCCAGATTCATGGATTGTTTATTTACATTTTGTCATATTTCCTACATGATCCATTTTCTGTTTTTCTCTGTGTCCATATATACAAATATAGAGACAGATAATTATTGTTATATAGAGACAGATTTAATTAAATATAGATAGAATAATAATAATTTTTGTGGAGTTCTTGAGAAAGTTGGAGATTTCCTGTCCTTTTATGCCTAACTGCTGTAATGTGTATTTTCTAAGAAAAAAATACATTCACTTTTATAACTACAGTAGAATTTCCAAAATCAAAGAATTAACATAAGTATAATAATAATGTATATATTTTATTGAATTTCACCAATTATCTCAATAATGCTTCTGGTAGTAATTGTTTTTCTGATCTGGGATCCAGTCTAGGATCACATGTTATATTTAGTTTTCATTTTATTTGATCCCCTCATTCTTTATTAAACAAAGAGTATTATAATTATTATAATTCCTTATGCTTCATTCCACTGTATGCAATGTTATAGCAGGCACACAATAAACATTAACTAAATATGCGTGGTCATGTATTCAGCTATGAATCACAGAGAAATGCAGAAATAAATTATTTTTCCTCTTTTTTTCATATTAAAATAAAGAACTCAATGGTGTCCATTTGTTTTTGTACCCATTAATTCTATCTTACCTTTTAAAATTCATTGCATTCTCATTCTGCAGAGAAGATCTTTAAGAGAAACTCAAATGGCTTTAAAAAGGATACTATTAACCGGTTCTAACCTCTTTCTTCCATTGGCTAAAAATCAGTATTTATGTAAATGGAGATTTTTACAAGTTACGTTCAATTAAAAAATGCACAAATTGCACAATTTAAGAATGTTAAAGGAGCATTCATTCAGGATTCAAATACTGATGACTGACCTCTCATATTGCATAGTTTTTATTTAATAAGTTGTATTTTCTAATACCCATGTAAATTAGTAATGTAATGTAAATTATCCCAAGGTATAAATTAATTAATCAGTTAAACAAGATGCCCAGGAATTTAGACATCACAGAGTGGGTTTCTGGTGATGAATGGACTTGGGCAAGAAGTTAGAATTTTACTAGCTGCTCTAGCTAGGGCAATTAGTAAAGAAAAAGAAATAAACGGCTTCCAGATAGGAAAGGGAGATGTGAACTACCTCAATTTGCAGATGATATGATCCCACATACAGGAGTCTTGTATGCAGAATATATGAGGAACTTTGGGTGTTTATTTTGTTTCTTTGTTTTTTTGAGACAGTCTTGCTCTGTCACCCAGAGCTGGAGTGCAATGGCACCATCTCGGCTCACTGCAACCTCTGTCTCCCGGGTTCAAGCAGTTCTCCTGCCTCAGCCTCCCAAGTAGCTGGGAATGCAGGTGTGCACCACCATGCCTAGGTAATTTTTGTATTTTTAGTAGAGTCGGGGTTTCACCATATTGACCATGCTGGTCTCAAACTCCTAAACTCATGATTCGCCCTCCTTGGCCTCCCAAAGTGCTGGGATTACAGGTGTGAGCCACCATGCCCAGCCAAGAACTCCTAAAAAAAAAAAAAAAAAGATAAATAACCCAATTGAAAAATGAGTAAAGGATCTGAAAGACATCTCTCCAAGAAGGACATACAAATGGCCAATAATCACTAATCATTAGAGAAATACAAATCAAAACCATAAAGAAATGCCACTCCACATGCACTAAGAGGACAGTAATTACAAAACAGATAAGGAGAGTATGTGTAGAAATTGAAATTCTTAACTTCAGTGCTGGTAGAAATGCAAGAAAATGCAGCCCTTTGGCAAAGTAATATGGTATTTCCACAAATGATCAAACATAAAGTTAGCACATGATCCCATAATCTACTTTTAGGTACATACCCCAAAGAAACAAAAGTGATAGAGAGAGAGAGAAAGAAAGCAAGAGAAGGAGAGAGAGGCAACCAAAGGATGACTCTGAAAGGTGGTACAAATAAGGTGTTAAATAAGCGAGGCAAACATGACCTTTGTGTTGTTCGCTAACATGCTGTTTATTTCTTTGCTGCAGTCTGAGACCTATCAGCTCAAAGCCCACATGGGCCAAACTCAAAGCTTGATACATTCGATTATTTCAAAAATAGTCTAGATAAGTGCATTGTCAGCCAGTTAGAACCTCCCTCCTTTGCATACCCCAAACAGCAGGTAACTGCTCCCCAGTAGCAATTACCTGTTGATAAAATAAGGCCTGCTGGTCATAAGCCCCAAGTGGCTGCTGCCCTTTTTGCTCCCTGACCCAAAGTCTCCCTGCTGTGGTGCTAAGAGACATCTCACAGAAAAATAAATCTCCTCTTCAATACCCACCTCTCCTGGGGGTTTCCTTGGCTTCTACCCCTAACTTGGTAGGATGGCCCATTCTGGATGGTTTCCTCATCCTAAGACTCTGGATGCCCACGCTATGAGGGACTTCTCTCATGCAACATTATTTAACTGCATGCAATAAAACTTACTGTGTATGTATGTGTGTGTGTGTGTGTGTGTGTACATATATATATTTATATAATGCATTTTTATATAATATATATTTATATAATGCATCAGGTTCAAGCAGTTGTGCTGGAATACAAGATAAGAGAAACACAGCAATGAGAATATAAAGAAAAAACTACAAAACAAACAATAGAAGACCTAAGTCCTGTCATAAAAATTAAATGAGGCCAGGTGCGGTGGCTCACACCTGTAAACCCAGCACTTTGGGAGGCCGAGTCGGAGGATCACAAGTTCAGGAGATCGAGACCATATTGGCTAACATGGTGAAACCCTGTCTCTACTAAAAATGCAAAAATTAGTCAGGCATAGTGGTGCGCACCTGTAATCCAGCTACTCAGGAGGCTGAGGCAGGAGAATCATCTGAACCAGGAGTCTGAGGTTGCAGTGAGCTGAGATTGCACCGCTGCACTCTAGCCTGGTGACAGAGCGAGATTCTACCTCAAATAATAATAATAATAATAATAATAATTTAATTTAATTTAATTTAAATAGTTTATATGTACCATTGAAAGACTGAAATCAGCAAAATGGATAAATAATGTAGTCCAACTATTTGCTATTCAAATTCAATGACATAGATATGCCAAAATTAAAAGGACTAAAAAAAGATATGCTATACAAATATTAATTTTAAAAAAAGCATGAATGGCTATATCAACATCTGATGAAGTAGACTTCAGAGCAAAGAAGATTAGAAGACAATGAGGAATATTACATGATAATATAGGAATCAATTCATGGGAAAGATATGATGATGCTAAATGTGTCTACATGAATCAACAGACCATCAAAACACATGAAGGAAACTAACAGCACTGAAAGAAGAAATAGACAAATCTACAACTATAATTAGGGACTTCAACATCCCCTTTCAGCAACTAATGGAATTAATATACAGGAAAACAAGGACATAAGAGATCTGAACAAAGTAGAATATCCAATAGAATATGATTAATGTATATAGAATACCCTGTCTGACAACAGCAGAATACTTGATAGGTTGTAGATCTTCTTAATCACATTGATGTAATTTCAGCTATTAATTCTTCTTTAAAGGTTGGTGAAATTCTCCAGTGAAACCATCTGAGCCTCAAGAACTCTGTATTAGTTCTTAAAACTGCATGTGAATGTACAATTATCTTAGCAAAAATTTCAATTGAAACAATAAAACTTGGAAGTTGAAATTTAAAGTTGCATTTAAAGCATTTTTCTTTTTTTTTTTTTTTAAGGAGTGATTTTAAGATAAGTGAAAATAAAGACAAGGAAGGAACAGAAAGCCTAAGATTAAAATAGTGGGTTATAAAACAAAGTAGAAATTAAAAAACAAAAAAACCCAAACAACAACAACAAAAACCAGTAAACAGCAAGTAAGGGCAAAGAGAATTCCAAAACAATGCCAGGATAAGTTATTGACAACAGAAGCTGCCTCTGTAATAAAACAAACAAGAAGACAGAGAAAAAGATAAGGTAAGGTGTATGCCCAGTGATGTTATATTTGGAAATGATGACCAGCTGTGGACAATGTCAACACAGGAGGGAGTTTGGAACAGGTCTTAAGACAACTTTTCCATTTTTGTTGTTGTTGTTGTTGTTGTTGTTGTTGTTGTTGTTGAGGTGGAATCTCGCTCTGTCACCCAGGCCAGAGTGCATGGCACAACCTTGACTCACTGCAACCTTTACAGTTCTCTTCACAATTCTCCTGCATCAGCCTCCCAAGTAGCTGAGATTACAGGCATCTGTCACCACACCACCCAGCTAATTTTTAAAATTTTTTTTGTATTTTTACTACAGATGGTATTTTACCATGTTGGCTGGGCTGATTTCAAACTCCCGACCTCAGGTGATCCGCCCCCTCGGCTGGGATTACAGGCGTGAGCCACCGCACCCAGCCGACCCTTCTCTTTTTTATTCACCCCATGTACCTAGTTTGAGGGGCACTTTCCTGTCATAAACAGGTTCCTATTGGACATGGGCAGGGACCCATAACCACAAATAAACCAGGGAAAGAATATACAGGCCTTATGTGCTTCCCAAATTCATATCTCTGGTTTTTACTTCTTTTCTGAACTCTGGGTCAGTGTGCTCATTTGTCCAATCAGCACCTGGAGCTTCATCCTGCAGCTGTTTTAAATTCAACATCTCCGCAAACATTCCCTCTTGCTTTTCCTTCATACCTTGATGAAGGTAGCATAATCTTCTGTCAATCTTCCAAATCAGAAACCTGGATTTCATCCTTGAACCTTCCCTGTCCCTTACTTCTCACATCCAAACATTTACTAAATCTAGTGTATTCTATGTCTTCCTTTTTCCCAGCCCTTGCTTTGCATAAGGTGACTGTCATTTTTGGATTACAAAGGCCTTCTAATTGCTCTTTTGAGGAGTTTCTCCCGTACTTAAATCTGTTCTTTACATGGAAATCTATAAAGTATCCTTGCAAAACATACATACTCAGAACACATCATGTTTAAAATATCCATTGGTTCCTTGATGCAACATAGGGTAGTCATACAATTTATGTTCACATCAGGACGCTAGAGAGTGACAGGAGACTACAGTGAAAATTAGGATGAGAAGAGGGTGTAAATCAGACCTTCCTGCAGAACCTGAAACATGTGATTACTTCATTTTGACTAATGATAGATTCAAAGCCCTTCACAATCTGGCTCACACATCTCCCCCTGAGAGTCTCCCCTACTCAGGACTTGCTATATAATTTGCATGTCCAAATGCACAATAATGTGAGGACCCTTGTTCAATGGCTAACAATTTCAACTTAGCCACAGAAAATCATAAAATCAAGCACAGGGTCCTTCTGAGCACAGGGCTTTGTGTGACTGTACAGCTCACAAAACCATCAAGCTGCCCTGCCTCTACCCCTAAAAGTATATATTCCTACCAACAGAAAATTCTCACAGCTTTGCAGGTACAGAAAACCGTTTCATAACTACTTATCTCTGTACACTCTTTGAATTATCTATTTCAACATCTAAGAAAGACTTTTTCTGTTTCTTTCATGCAAGACACAACTGAAATGACACCTCTTGAATCAGACCTTCCCCTTATCTCTCTACCAATTCAATTATTCTGTTCCATGTGTTGTTATTTTATGTCTATTACAATATTTACCAACTTTGAGTATAACAGATTGCCTTTCATGATATCTTTATCAACATACCTTTTAGCAGTTTTGTGCTAGTTTATTTTTTCTTTTTAAAATTTTTCTTTATTTTAATTTTTATTATTATTATTATTGTTATTATTATTTTTGAGACAGGGCTTCACTCTCTTGCCTAGGCTGGAGTGCAATGACATGACCTTAGCTCATTGCAACCTCCATGTCCTGAGCTCAAGAGAACCTCCCACCTCAGCCTCCCGAGTAGCTGGGATTACAGGCCCGTGCCACCACACCCGACTAATTTTTGTATTTTTTGTAGAGATAGGATTTCACCATGTTGCCAAGCTATATTAGTTATTTTAAAGGATTTTCTTTGATAATTCCAAGATCAGGGTCATCTCTGTGTCTGCTTCTATGGACCTTTTCCTTTATTGGTCATGGAACCCATTGTCCTACCTGTTAGAACGTCTTACAATTTTTAATTATATACAATAAATTTTGTATAAAAGAATAATAAACACTAAAGTGAGCGATCTTAACTTCCAGAAAATGTCAGGCCTCTTCTTTTGTTTGAATGCTAATGTGGAAGTCTTCATCAATATGAAATGCAGTTGAACTAGACTGACTTTATTGCAGTTTTAGTTATATTAAATTTACCACTGACTTCATGTGGTTTGCAGGGAAGATCTAAACTTTCCCTTCAGCATGGCTTAGGATCTGAGCCCTAGTCAGATTCAGGAGTTTTATTTGTGCTTTAGAGCTGAGCCGCTACTTTTCTGTGCCAGAAATGATATCCCTCTGTTTTATAGCTCAGCTGCCAACTTTTTGATTCACTGGAAAGAAGTCTTTGCTCTCCAGGGCCATCCTTGGTTTTCAACTCTGCATATCTCTTTTCACCCTGATTTCCATTCACCAGTCTTACAGCTATGAAGCACTGGAGTGTGTCAAAATTTTTATCCTTCTTTGTCCCAGCCTGTGTAGCTGAGAGACCAGTGGGTCTGAACTCTCCTACTCATCATGTCCCTCCCCTTCAGCTGGCCGCTCTATTATACTTAGAGTAAGCTCTGCCTGCCTCAAGGGAATCGCTCTCAGCTCTCTTGCCTTGTTTCCAGTATTTTGGTATAGTATCATCAAGCACTTGTGGGAAAGATTTGGTGGGTGGCTGCAGATTTGCTCTGTGGTTTAGGCTTCTTAGAAATCTAAACTCTCATGCCAGCCTACGCACAGCCATTAAAAGTTCATTAAAAGTTTAGCTGGTTTCTCCTTACCCGCTTCTATGGCAGGTACCTCCTCCCCCACTACTTCACAGGACATGAAAACAGCTGTGGAAAACTTTTCTCTTCTGTGAAGGGTTTGTCATTTTTCTGGAAATTAGTTTATTTAGGTTTTATTGCATCCTTAACTCTCTGAAGGATTTTTTAAAAGAACTATGTGTTTTTGAAGTTTATCCAGCTTCTTTTGGTTGCTAGGATGAAAGCAACGATTTCCTGTGACTCTATATTCTAACCAGAAGTCCCACATAATATTTTTATAATTTGTCAATAATATTTGTACGTTTCTGAGTTACGAAATATTTATCATACAATAAAGAGTTATCTTCCACATTAAGTGTTTCCCCTTACAATCGCTTTCTTAAGTAGCAAGTTTATTTTTATTTTTAAATGCTATAATGGCAGGATATTAGATTATTTGAAGTGAATTTTTAGGATTTCTTTTTCATTTGACTCATGTTTGACCTACAAATGCATACACAAGCCATCATTATCCTTGAAGTATAAGATGACCTAACTTAAAATTTTGAAGAAGACATTGTGAAATCTTTATTTTTGGGGATCGACTTCTTTGATAATCACAACGATTTTAGAGCCAGTGACTTGACAATAAAACTGATGCCATACTTTGAACTGATACAATAACTTTGAACAAATTAAGATTCAAATAGAGCATTTGTATGTCTGCTATAACAGCTAACAAGCCTAAGAGTTTTCAAATACATTATCTTTCTGGTGCTTCACAATCACTTTCTTGGGTATACAACATTAATAAAGATAATTAATATTACTCTTTTCCTACAGATTGATAAATTAAAGCTAAAGACTTGCCAGAGGTTACAAACACTGCTCTAGGTCTTCTAGCTCCAAGTCCATACTTATTCCACTGACATTCCTACTACCCTCTGTTAAAAACTATAGGAATGCAAACACGTTTTTCAAGGTATATTGACTTTCAGAAATGGGACTTCAGTCTCAATAAAGAGAATTATTTGAAGGAATAAACAGTTTTGCATAATTAAATCTTTTCTTTTTTCCCTTCTCCAAATGCATCATGTGATTTACTTCTAGAAAGAATCCTGTCCTTATTTCTTGTGGCCTTTTTATAGCAGCCATAGCACCCAGGAACTATGTAAGAAGATGAATTTACTTCAGTGTGCTGTGTGAAATGCATGGTAACTTGTCTTTTGAGCTTCATGGACAGTGGATAAATGTACATATCTAAGACTGTTCTATGGTCTTTTTGATTGTCCTCTCATGTATTAATAGTTTCCACACTCTTACTAGTAGGTCCCTATGTTCTGCTGAATAAAGTTTCAACTATTCAGCCTATCATTTAAAGATCTGCACAATTTTATACCACCTACCTTTCTAGCCTTATCCCCTGTCACGTGATGCTTATTCTGGCCATAATAATCCATGAACTCTTCGCTACACATAAAGATAAACCTTCAGGTTGTGGAACAAACACTAGACTGAGAGTTGAAAAGCAGATTTGAGGAATATATATATATGTATATTATAATATGTATATTATATTATATATAATGTATTTTATATATTATATATAATACATTATATATAATATGTATTATATGTATATATAGATTTAGAAACTAGTCAAACATATATATATTTTATATTGTATATTATATATAATAATATAATATATAGTATTATATATAATATAACATATATAATATATATTATATAGTATGCATATATAATTATATACATATAATATACATTATATATAATATATATCTTTGACTAGTTTCTAAATCTATATATACATATTATATGTATATAATATACATGTGTATAATTATATATGTATAATATATTATATAACATTATATAATATACATATATATATCTTTGACTAGTTTCTAAATCTGTTTTGACCTCATGTTTTTATATCCTTGTCTATATATATTATAAACAGGCTGGTACAGAGACTATCAAAGTTGTCTTCAAATTCTAATAAAGTTTTATTAAGTGGCTTTATTTCTGTTCCAACTTTTAGTTTGTTTTTGTTACTGAAATAGCCCAAATTAAAAAAAAAAAAAATGACATTGTTAATTCTCCCATACTGTTACCTTGGGAAAGAATTACTCCAGCTTGGGAGACAAAGTGAGGCTCCATCTCAAAAAAAAAAAAAAAAAAAAAAGTATTGCTCCAGCCTCAGCCTTAGATTCTATTATTTGATAAATATGTCTTGAAATACTCAATGGTTCAACTCAGAAATCTAATTGTTTAAATGTATTTTAATAAAAATGTCATGAGATTTGTTTCTTACAAGTTTGGATATTAATAAACTGCAATAGAAGCATTTTTAAAATTTAAGTCTTCAAGCTCACTTGTGCTTTTAAAGACAAGACAGGAAGAGAAGCATTGACTTCACTTATAAGAACATTTAGTTCATGAAACTTCTCGACAAATTTCCATACTTAGGTGCTGAATACAAACTATGTTTCCAGGAATTTCTTATCCTCCAGTCTCACTAAGAAAGTAGCTAGACCATTTGTCAACAAAGGAGAGCATTTCTGCTGAGGTAATTTACTAACCAGATGCTGAGATGGTCATCTCCTGCCAGGGTGTATTCTGTTGCCAGGGACTACACCTTCTATTTCAGGTTTTATTAAATTCTATGTTTTAAGAGTGGCTTCAGATGCTGACATTGGTAAGATGTTGTTTTTAAACAGATAATATATCTGGATTGGTTCACCTCAAAATAGGTCCAGGAGACACTCTACCCATTTCATCCAGGCAGTAGATCCAATGCAAGTTTTCTCCTTTCCTTGCTTTTGGCATCACCCATCACTGCCAATGACAATTGAATGACTTCAGTTAAGTTCAGCAAGCCAACTCAAAGGAAATATTATTGGTAATTTAATTGGACATAGAGCTAATTTTTCTGAAAATATTCTTTCTGAGGGCCAAAAATTTATGATTTTTTGATAAGAAAGTAAGCCCTTGATCTGAACTTTTGCTTGCACAGAATTCTTCTGGTGCCTTGTCTGTAGTAACAATTTCAGGTCCCTAAATATCTACTTTATGAAAGCAATCATTGACTAAAACACCCAATAGTAAAATGATGTTTCTTGCATAGGTTATTCATTAATGTAATCATAGTCATTTAGAAGTATAGCCATCAACAAAATCTTAGATAAAAATGATTTCAGCACTTTTACTTGAAATGAGAAAAATAAATGAAAATTGAATTCTTATTTTTGAATGAGAACCTACAACAAACCTCATTAGTGTGTCATCTACCTAAATGTAATCCCATGCTAGTCTTGTGAGGTAGAATTGTCCATCTTTTATGAACAATAGAAATAAGGTGTGGAAATACTCTGCTTCTTGCCCAGGTCACTGAATCCAGGTCTTCCTGCTTCTTAAGCTCCATGCTTTTTTAGGACACCTTATTGACACCCACTTAAATCATTTTTTGACGCTGCAAAAGTTTGCTGGCCAGATGTAGTGGCTCACACCTGCAATCCCAGCACTTTGAAGGGCCAATGAAGAAGGATCACTTGAGATGAGGAGTTAGAGACTAGCCTGAACAATATCATGAGAACCCTCCCCAAGAAAAACTTTCAATTTTATCTGAGTTGGGGGAAGGGGTTGGGCCAACCAAAAAGTATCAGTAGAGAAAAAAAATTATTTCAAGGCTGAATGTCTCCCTTTGAAATTGGTAAACTTTTAATATAATTTTAATCAAACAAATACTTCACTCTTTAAAAAACAAAAAAAAAATTATCTAGAAAGTAAATTTTAAAAATTTAAATGAAGCAACAAAGATATATGAAATAGTTATAGAAGTGAGATATTTGTTTACTCTTTTGTTCTTCAAGCCTTTATTTTTTAAAAAACTTTTTTTTAGCAGAGAAAGGTAAGACAAAGGCTAAATACATGCATCAAAGCAAAAATCATAATGTACAAGAGTGAAATTTAAACTATCTTAACTAACTCATAGCATTGATGTGAAAATAAATTGAGTATATTCTGTCCTAAATTATATACAAGTATCCTAAATAAATTTTGGTTAAATTGACTCTATTTCTGTCTTGATACATACAGCTAGGTCCTAATAAAATTAAGAAAGAGCTTGACAGGGGAAATAAACATTTTCATTTGTTAAGAATCAGGCAAATTCATAATTGACATTTGGACTTATTTATCTTATGGGACTTATCGACGTGAAAGTGAGAACAGAAGAAATCTTACGGTTTTTTCCCCTTGAAGTTATAAAGATTCTTTTCCTAAAGAATCAAAATGACACAAAGACATTGGACTGAGAGGAGTGAGTTAAACACAAATTATAGAATTTCTTAAACATACCAGACTCTTTTTTTTTTTTCCTATAATAGAATGTGGCAGTGTAGTATTTCAGGTTTTTTTTACAACTTGGATGTACCCTAGTTTGAGGTTGTGCTATAAAACTGGAAGCTTCCAGAAGCTGTGAGTACACGATTTTATTAGGTAGTGAGAGATGCTTGCTGCTGATGGATCATTATTCCTTCAAATTTTTCAAATTCACCAATATTAACATCACTGTGTCATTATTCACGGTGTGGCGTGTAAGAAGGGACTATTTTTTTTTTTTTTTAATCTAACTCATTCCACACAGTCAGGGATTAGGAATGGTTCATTTTCATCCAGGAAGCAAAGGCCCAAGTGTTACTGAAATGAAAAGAGTATAACTGTGGAAATAAACCCAGTCACCCGTATATTTCCTCCATTACTTAATATCAAAAGAAAAGAAAAATGCCATCCTTTGAGCCATAGCCACTAAAAACTATAGGTGAAACATATATGCTAAGTTAGGTAGAAATTGATGATTATATTTTCTTTTATGGAAATGTGTGTGTATGTGTATGTGGTGTAATACAACTCATTCTATGAAAAAAATATAGAAATTGAAAAATTTGTGTAAAATGATTTCCATATTCTATATTTGCTCTTATATATAGTAAAGTATAGCCAATTACTGAGTTCCTAGCAAGATGAATTTAAAATTCATATACATACCAATGAGGTTATTCTATGTTAGTTAGCAAACCATTATCAAGGATTTTTCATTGTTCTATTGGAAGGGAATAAGTGTCAGAAAAAAAATTCTAATATTATTTATTATCCAATCTGAAAACTCATTGTATCTCTTAAATTGACTCTAGTTTTGATGACAAATTAATTCAAAGGACTTTAATTTGCAGAAAAATGGAAACCTTCCTTAAGATTTACTTTTTAGAGAAAAGTAACAAATTTCTTAATTTGGTGCCAGTTTTCTCCTTTACTAACACTTATACTCAATAGCTAAGGGGATAAAACAGATAATTTATATGTAATATAGTAAAAAGCTCACCAAGTAACTAAAATATACAAACTAGTCTAACATTTATCTATATTTTTTGCATTATTAAAGTTGATAAAATTACATATCTTTTAAATTACTGCTGAGTTTGTGTAAAACATTACCTGAATTTTATAGTCATAGAGACAGTCAAGTGATGTATGTGTATGGCACACAATAAGACGTGACTAGCTAGTGTGCTCTACAATTCTTCTTAAACTCTAGTTCCTAATTCTGGCTCTTGCTCCTATTTTTCTGGGACTTTTTAAAACTACCAATGCTTAGGTTCCACTCCAACTAATTGAATGAGAACTTACGGTTCTGGGTATCCAGTCTTACAATTTTCTGTAATGTCCCAGTAGTTCTAAGTTGAACCCAGGGTTGAAAATTTGTTCCATCTTTCAACAATATAGGAAAATGAGATTGTTAAAGGCTACAATGCAATGGAATCTCAAATTCCTACTGACTTATCCGGTGGATTGAATTCTAATATTCTTTTAAATAAATGAGGGATATTTTCATCTGTAGCCCATAACAGTTGACCATGTCCCACTTAGGCTGAAAAGATATTTAAATAACTTCATTTAGTTGGCAGAAATCCAGCAAATAAACTGCTGCATGTTAATTAGCTTCTTCCACATTGAATTCAAGGGTTAGGAAATGCATTCATTTATTCATCAGAGACCTTTGTAGATTTAATAATTGTGTGCCAGGAATCATTCCCAGATGGAATCATGAAATTAAGTCAAACATGACCTCTCCATTTAGTAATTGTTAGTAGGAATGTGTATGTTTATTCAATATATATAATTGAGTCCTATTACATAGCAAAAATTTTTCTTAGAATAGATACCTCATAAAACAAAGAGATAAAAACCCATGCTCCATGGTGCTTGTTTTCCAGGAGGAATATTGGAAATATTAGATGTGAAAAAAATGAAAGCAATGAAGGAGAATATGGAGTGTTGGTAGGAAATGAAATGGGTACAGTGTAAATGGGATATTTGGAAAGGCCTCATTGAGAATGTGACATTTAAGGAAGCACTTGAAAAAGAGAAGGGGTAAGCCGTGCATTTATTTATAGAAGAGAGTTCCAGGTAGAGAAAATGCAAATGCAAATATTCAGAACCAGAGACTTATCTGGGATGTTCAAGGAAGAGCGAGGCAACCAGTCAGGGTGGATGGAACAGAGGAAATGAGAGAGTTATATGAGGTGAGGTCAAAGAAGTGACAGAGGCCATATGGCATGGGGACTAGTTAGGACTTGCATGTTCTGGGCAGCTGGTGAAGGGTTTTAAGGAAGAGACTGAAAAGATCTGAATTTCCTTTTAAACAAATTACTATAGTCATTGTGCTTAGGATTGACTGAAGGAAGCACATATGGAAGGAGGAGAACAGTTAAACTATTATCATACTAGATTCCAGCTTAGATGTGCGCTCTGCAGAAGATGTTCTGGTAGTAGAAAGAAAGAGACATGTGCTTTTAACAAAGTGTTCAAGGGAAGCTTTATGAAAGTGTGTATGTTTCATGAATCTTCAAATCATAAATAGACCATCTGGAAAGAAGGAAAAGGACATTTTTCAAAAAAAAGGAAAATAAATGAAAGTATACAATTACCGTGGTGCATTTAGGAGTGATTTATTATACATTAGAGAGCAGCATGCAAGGCATGGCTGGGGCAATTGGGACTGGGATAGAGACTGGAGATCCTCCTGTACTATGCTGAGTAGTTTGGACTTTATCACATCAGCAGTAAAGGAAAATTAAGAGTTTTTAGCTAATCTGAAACACTGTGGAAGAAAAGTTAGAATGAGGGGCAATTGGAGACAGCCACCAATTCTAAGGTTTTTTGTTTTGTTTGTCTTGTTTTGTTTTTACTGTGACCACAGTCTATTAGAGAACATAAGTTAAGTATTCACAATTATGGTGAGAGAGCTATAACAATAGCATACAAAGAATTCAATAGGGGAGGAAGAAGAGGAAGCAAATTAAGCTAAGTACAAACATTAAGAATGGTTTCATCAAGGAAGTAATCTTTAAACTAGATCTTAATCATACTTTCCAGGCAAAGAAAGTATGAAAGGTACAGAGACCTGAAAAAAACATGACAAATTAAAGGATGTAAAAGGCTGATTTAAGCACAGGACATAAGTAGAAAAAGGGCCAAGAAAGCAGAAGATAAGGGCGAATTACGGAGTGTAAACATGGTTCTCTAGGCAATGGAGAGAGAATGAAAGAAATTAAGTGTGATCGGATTATGCTTAGATGTGTATTTTAAAACCTGCTCTGTAGCAGTGCTCAGGAACAACTGAGATTTGCTGAGACTAAAGGAAGAATGACTGGATAGTGGACTATTGAAATAGACCAGGACAGAAATAAGGGATTGCATTAGACCAGGAGTACTTGCAGTGCAAAGTAAATGCTAAGTTTTATTTTTCGTTTTTTTTTTTCTGGAAATATTTTTTTTTAATTTCAACTTTTAAATTTCAACTTTGATGTTATATTCAGGGAGCACACATGCATGTTTGTTACAATGGTGTATTGTGCAGTGCTGAGGTTTGGGGGCAATTCATTGAGATAGTGAGCATGGTACCCAAGAGATAGTTTGCCCTTGCACTCTCCCTCCTTCTCCCCTTTTGGAAAAATCAGTGTCTAGTGTTCCCATGTTTGTGTCCATGTACATCCGATGCTTAGCTCCTTCTTATAAGTGAAAATATGTGATATTTGGCTTTCTGTTCCTGCATTAATTTGCTTAGAATAATAGACTCCACCTAATTCCATGTTTCTGCAAATGACATGCCTTTATTCTTTTTTATATCTGAGTAGTATTCCATGGTATATATATACCACATATTTTTTATCCAATTCACCAGTAATGGGCATTTAGGTTGATTCCATGTCTTTGCTATTGTTAATAGTGCTGCAATTAACATACATATACATGTGTCTTTTTGGTACAAGGATTTATTTTCTTTCAGGAGTTGAATGGTAGCTCTGTTTTAAGTTCTTCAAAAAATCGCCAAACTGCATTCCACAGTGGGTGAACTAATTTACATTCCCACCAACAATATATAAGCATTCCTTTTTCTCTTCAGCCTTGCCAACATCTGCTGGTTTTTTGTTTGTTTGTTTGTTTTTGCTTTTTTAATATTGGCCATTCTGACTAGTGTGAGATACTATTGTTTTGATTTGCATTTCTCTGATGATTAGTGATGGGAAGCATTTTTTCATATTTATTTGCTGCTTGTATGTCTTCTTTCATGAAGTGTCTGTTCATGTTTTTTTATGCAGTTTTTAATGAGGTTATTTGTTTTTTGCTTTTTGACTTGTTTTAGTTCTTTCTTGATTCTGGTATTAAACCTTTTTCAGATGCAAGCATTATAAATATTTTCTCTCCTTCTGTAGGGTGCCTGTTTATTCTTTTGATAGTTTCTGTTTCTGTGAAAATGTTGCATTTAAAACATGTTGCAGAAACAATGTCAATTGGATTTGGTGATAAATTATATGTAGTTAAGTAAGAGAGAGAAAGAAATGTTAACAACATGCATGTTTCTCTCTTGGACCTCCTAAAGTAAACAGAGAAAAAGAAGCAGGTTACATGATGGGGTGGAAAGAAACAGTTTGCTTCTGAACATACTACATTCTAGATGGAACTTCTAGATTTAAATGTCTCATAAACAACTTGAAATATGCCTTGCAAGCTCAGTACTTGAAATAAAACAGGCATTCCGTAAATATTTTCTCAATGTCCAGATGCAACATTTTAAATGAGATGAAATTAGACCAGCTTAACTTGTTGCAGTTGCAATATATTCCAACTCTTCAAAGAATAGTCTTGTATTTATATCACATATTATTCATGTGCTAGGTAATGCAGTCTATGTCCTAGCCCAGCTTCCAGTGCTAAATTCTACACTACACTACTTGTGACTCAGACATAAAATCAACAGTGCAATTACAGAAAGTGACCCTGAATCATCTCCCTGCAAGAAACCCTATTGTGTTTCCATTTTTCTTTTCTACAATTTAAAAGGTATACTGTCACATCATTTTACTAAATGTTTAACTACTATTCTTGAATTAGAAAATGTTTAATTTGGATGTAATCACAAAGAACACTACATAAAAGAGAGAGATGTGATGGGCCTGGGAAACAGAGGCATATTTTTTCCATTCTTTGAGCTAATACTCTGTTACAGTTCTAAAAATGTTACAGAGCTCCTTTGCATGGTGAATGGAAAAAGTGCGTTCCATAGTTTTTCATTATGACAAAATACAATTCTGTTTATTTCATTAAATAATCATTGAATGATTAAATAATCCATACAAATTAAATAACTTACTGTGCTTTATAAGGCCATGTTAAAAGAAACTCCACGAAAATTTGTGGCATGAATGAAAGCATTTTCTATTGAGATGATCCATAGCCTTTAAGTTAATAAGAAAAAGATATTTATTCCTTTGGGGTCATAAAAGGACTCATAACACTCATGAATTGTGAAAATCTTCTGTAACTGATGAGAATTAGTAAAAGAATCATGAGATTACATTATAAGTTAATATAATTTAAAGTGTGTTTTCTTTCTATTTGCATACTGATTTATTGCTTTCATATCACTGTCTCATTAAATAATGTAAATGTAATCACAACACACATAATTACATATCTTAGTATAAGTTCTCTGTCAAAGGAAGAAAATTGCTGTGTTTATTTGAGGATACTTCATTATTATGTATACAATTTGTGCATATGTCTTACTGTGTTTTTCTAGAAAGAGATGTTACATATTAAATTAAATTATATCCAAAATTATTAGTCTGTTTTTATTCTTCCTAATATTAACAACCATGAAGAACCTCAGAGAAAAAGGCCTCAATATTAATAGAAGCAAAATTCACTAATATAACATTTAAGATAGGTCGTTTATTTCATTAATCCTGAAAATCCCACATAGTAATACTATTGACTCCATTTTACAGCCAAGAAAAAAATCAGGCTTAAAAAATAAATATTTTGCCCCTAAATCACATTCCTAATAATTGAAAGACTTATCTTAGTCTCAACCATCTACTTTAATTCCGAATTTAAATCTTAACATTTGCTCTCTACTCCAAAATGTGCTAAGAAAATGTGCCACTGATGTAGAATGATTATTCTTGTGATCTTCCATCAGTAGGATATGCTCTTTGTGCTTTCCACATGAATGGGAACATTATGTCATTGATCCATGCGCAGTTTTAGCCTAATTCCTCCTAGCCACTATCCATCCCAAGGATCATATTTGGAGATGGTATCTGCAAGTTAGACGCAGAATTATTTGTGACTTAAAATAAAGAACAATGAATAAGAAGTCATTGTTTACAAGTTCTATTTCTGATTCTGCCAAGTGACCCTAGTTTGTGTCTAGAAAAGTCAAACCAGGTAACCATTCTGGATCTCTCTTCCCTGAACTGAGGCATGAGGGGATGGACAGATGAACTCTGATACCTCATTCCAGACTTTGATGTTTTTCTTTGTACAGACATAATTGGTCATACTGGGACTTGATGCATGTCCTTGGCTTTATTGATGGAATGAATGAACTTCTACATGCTGACTGGTTGAGACAGCAAAGGAAGACAATGGTTTGTTCTATGGTTTATGATAAATACTAAGTGACTAAAAGAAAGATGATTTGGTTTTAAAAGTTGGCTCCCAGATGATAAATAATTCCAATCAAATAGTTATTTTATTCAAAGCAGTCTCATAATATCTTTTCAAATGGTCACTATGGACAAAAGGTCATCAAAATTACTACTGGAAATGTCCTAAATGTACTAACATTGTTAGGCAAGAATAAAACAAAACATTGCTGCAGCTGTTGGTGAAACCTGGACTTGAATATTTGATATTGGACTTTGCCTGGGTAGAGAAGAGAGTTTAAGTGGACTATTGAGAAAATAGCCCATTTCTTGAAGTATGGGTCACTAAGCTTAGAATCAGAAAGCCAAGTTCTGAATCTGTTTGATGTCTGATTTAAACTAAATGTCTTGAAAATGCTCTTGGTTGCTTTATTAGAAAACAATTATGCTGTTTATGTATTATCACAGGAAATATTTTCTTACATAAAAGACATAATATTAATGTAATATCATAGGAAAGTGCCAACAATTGCAAAATAATTACTTTGTATTCAGTTCTACTTGTTATTATTCAGTTCTACTTATTCAATTATGCAGTTCTACTTATAACTAATTGTTTATTTGAACCTTTAAGAAATAATAAGACAGTTTCATTCAAGTGAGTATACCATGGCAACTATAAACAGGATTTCTCCAATATAGAGAAACAGAAATGACTCTTTTCAAGGGAAAGGTAAGGAATGTTATCCAAGAATCTAGCTAGGTGTAGTTTTAAAAAGCCTTACTATATGCCCTGAATTACTCTTAAGTATTTGGGTAACAGTTTTCTTGGCTCTCTGAGGTGTATTTCTAGCGGAACACGCATACCTATCATCTAGATGGCCACAAGGATTCTTACCCCATCATCAGGATTTTTGGTTTAATAGAAAATCCACCAGTTAACTGTTTTGATTAAAATATCCTGAAAACAGTGGTGACATTTAGGACAAACAATAGTTTCATATGTAGCTGAGCAAAGAAAGTGTATCTCAGAAATGCTACAGACATGAAAAAAATTGAAAAATCAATGAAATTTTAAGCATTCTTGAGATGACTTTATTCAATTCATAAAATAGTAGATGCTAGAGCTAATTATAAAGCAATTGGTTAAGGCTTGGTTTTTGAGGGGCTACAGGGAAGACATTGCTCTATGCCACTTCCTGTTAATAAGACCTGATTTTATTTTGGTAATTTCATTGCCACTAATATCAGTCTGAAGCTCCAAATTGATATGGTGTAAATTCCATGATCAGACTAATGAAAATTTAGCATCTGAAACCCTTCATACAACTTTCTTACTTTTTTTCTATTATTATTCTTGTTAAAAAGGGTACTATAATAGCACTCTTAACCAACATTCTTATCTTGCATTTCCCTAACCTTGTGATTGCTTATGATTTTCTCTTCCATTTCATCAACTCATGAAATAAGTTTCTTAAAGGGGTACTATGGGTACTTTTTACAAGAGCACTCCATGGTTTCCAAATGCTAGTAACAGACCCACGACAACTACAACTACAATTGCCATCACACATGGCTCAACAGGGTGGTTGAGAACCATTCTAATGTATATACTGTAATCCCCCAACAAGACAGACCCAAAGTTATCTTCTCTTTTGTAGCATTTGCTCCATTCCTCATTTATCAGTATATTCCCGTGGAATTCATTGTCATCTTTCTCACCACAGTTTGCAAATAGGTTAAGTTATTTCTTTTCTACCTCCCTTTTTCTCTTCTATCTCTTCCTTCCTTTTTTTCTCTCCCTCTTTGCGCTCTCTCGTTCTTTTCTTCCCCTCCTTTGCTCTGTGTCTCTAGGTGTCTCTCTTTCTCTGTGTCTCTCCTTTTCCTGCTACTCCCTGAGCCAACTGAGGACAAGAATGCTGTGGTATTTCTTTTGTGTCTATAGCATACACCAAAGTGCCTGGCATGGAATAGGTATTCAATAAATGTTGTTGAATTGAATTAAATTTTTCTTTTTCACAAAAGTTTGCAAGCTCTTCCAATCCAGAAGTACTTTAATTATGCTAATTGGCATCAATTTAATTGTGACTCCAAAACCAAACCTGACAGCACCAGAATTATTTAGGGAGACTTTAAAAATGCAGGTTCAAGGGCCTTACTCCAAAACTGCTGAATCAGAATCTGCATCTGCAGGGAAGCCTAAGAAATGATATTTTGGCAAAGTTTTACAGTGATCTCATTCCTTTCCTAAGCCTCGGCTTTAAGTAAAGCCCTTTTAATTACCTTATGCTATTGAGAAAATAGAAAGGTAATTGTATTAGTACATTCTTTCACTGCTATAAAAATACTACTTGAGACTAGGTAATTTATTTAACCTCTATTTGTTTATAAACTTCCAATTAAAGGGGGTTTAACTGACTTACAGTTTTGCATGGCTGGGGGGGCTTCAGGAAACTTATAATCATCATGGAAGAAGCAAGGCATGTCTTACATGACAGCAGGAGAGAGAGTATGAAAAACTGACACTTTTAAAACCATCAGATCTTGTGGAAACTTCCTCACTATCACCTGAACAGCATGGGGGGAACCACCCTTATGATCCAATCACCTCCTACCAGGTCCTTCCCTTGATACATGGGGATTACAATTCGAGATGAGAGTTGGGTGGGGACAGAGTCAAATCATATCAATACTTCTTAAAAAAAAATCACGTCTTTTTCTATATTATGAGATACCCTACAGAAAACCAGGGAGACTTGAAAAGCATTCACAAGATAAATGCATTGAATTATCATATATTTTTAAACACATTAAATAATAAAGTATACTAAAAAGCCGTTATCAAGATGCAATTTTAATTATTCAGTTATATGAATAAAATGTTGGGTAGAGATAAAAATTTAAAAGTATGTTTTCTCCTTTGTTGTAGAAGTGTTTTAAAATAAACACCCTTCTAACAATTCAGATGCTCATCAAGCTTTTCCAGTGTATTTTGTTTGAGATAGTCCTTATATATTGTTCTTTTTACTGTGCCAGATGCAAATACTATGACCCACAATGCCATTTAATGGCATTTGCATTTGAGCTTGTAGTGTTTGCATTTGAGCAAACACTCAAATTTTGAATGGAGTATTTTCATTTCAGCTTAGAGTGTTAGAAGTCAGCTTCACCCTTCCTTCCTCTTCCTCTTTGGAATATATCTATATTCCTTCTTTCAACATATCTCTTAAGTAATCATATTTATGTCTAGTTATGTTGTAAATCATCAGTAGAAAAAAGGATGTGCGATTGGAATGCTGTTGGGTGATACTAGGCTAGAAAAGTCCAGAATGTCCAAATCCCCCCTTGCTTAAGGCATCTCTCCCCCAAGTGAGGTCTGCAAGGGAGACACACATATAATGAAAATAATAAAGGAAAGTGTCATTTGCGCTTTGTTGAGAGTGACCCAAACTCAACAAATACAAATACAGCTATCACTTTAAAACTGGGATAGAGTATGTGATTTTGGCCTATGGAAGCTTCCTTCCCTCTTTTCCTACCAGAAACTTAATTCTGACAATTGTATCACGTTTGGACCAGAACGTGTGGAACAGGATAATGAAGAGATGAGGATGATGAGCACCTCAATGAGAAATGGCCTGCTCTTTCTTAGAGTAGGTGATAGCCCTAGACTATTACTACAGTTGTTAGAGGGAAGGAGAAGGAATCTAGCTGGTAATTGTATGGACTTCCTTGCAACTAGGTGAAGGAAGAGATAATGTCAAGAAAATCAAATAGTCAAGTTCCTTCCATTTCAAGGGAATATATTACCATGGAAAAGAGAAGTAGGTAGAGAGTGTGTAAACTTCAGTGAGACTAGTAAACCAGCCCTTCTAGGGAGTGGAAGGTGAAGGGCTGGAGGATGAAGCCCCACTCTGGTGTTAAGGAGAGGTACCTAGCCCCACTCTCTTTTAGAAGCCTAAAGCTACGATTTGTTGGGTCCTTACTAAGTGGCAGGCACTTTTCATAAACCAGTGCAGTAGAAATAAAGACTACAAATGAAAACAAAGACTATTTATTCAGAGCTTGCTATAGTCAACAAACGCAGCCACCACTTTGCATTTGGCAAACTCAAAGGCAGGCAGAAGAGTAGGAAAGCTTTATAGTGAAAAAAGGGAAGGCTTTAGGTTTGCCCTGACGCGGGGCTCTTGGCATATAAAGCTACAGGTGGGCTAAGCAGAAATAGGATATCCTACATGATTGGCTAAGAATGCATATTTGGCTTTTTCTGGTAGGTTTAAAGTTGGAAGTGGAAACAAAAGTTAGGGAAGCTGTCAATTATTAATCCAATTCTGGCCATTTTGGGCTGAGTGCTACAGAGATTATCACTTGGCTTCCTCAATTATTACTAGACATAACATTCTGACTTCTGAAAGTTCTCACTTATAACACCTTTGCTTCCTGGGTTTATTATTATTGATAAGGATTGTCTTCCTGGACCTGGTTGTTACAGCTGATGAATCAAATTTCTTTTTTAAAATATATGATTGGTCATTGTCTGTTTGTACATTAAGTCTCTCACTTATAATCTTGCTGCTCAAGGCATGATCCACGAACCAGCCATGTTGGGGTCAACTGTGAGCTTGTTGAAAATACAAAATATCAAGCCCCTCCTCAGATCATTGAATCAGAATCTACCATGCGATTCTTATGCACATTAATGTTTGAAAAATACTGAGTCATAATTCACCCTCATTTCACCACAGGGAGGCATTATCACTGTTTTTAAAACAAGGAAATAAAGGCTCAGAGGCATTGGCCACTGGCCTGGATGTGTCTAGTAAGTGGAAGAGCTAGGTTGTAAACCCAGCTGACTTCCAAGCTCTGCCTTTTGTGCTCAAATGAATCAAACCACTATTTTTTTCTCAACAGAGTAAGGACTAATAAGTGTCATGAGGTGACATAGAACCATATGCCTGCCAGTGGACTACAAGATAACCTATTCTTCATAAGAAGCACCAGGCAATATAGTGCCACTGTAGACTTTGATGAGGTCTCATGAAGAAACATCAGATTAGTGAGCATTGGATCCCTAAAGAAAGAACATTTCTGCTGTTATGGGGAATCTTCAAAGGGCTGCAAATGGAGCAGGGACTATTGAGATTAGACCTGTGGTATTTTTTTCTTCTCATAGGAAACAAATGTATTAATAATCTATTATCACTATTCTTAAGACATATCACTTCATAGAACATAAAATCATACAGATTACAACAAAGGTAGAATCATGCAATACACACATTTCTGAATTCCTTCTTTGTCCAAAAATAATACTTTTATCATTTTAATTCCCTGTTTTAGGGAATAAGAAGGACTTGCCCTTGATGTCCCAAAGAGGTAGGAAGTTGTGATTATATGTTTCACCATTAAAACTGCCATTAACAAAATTAGAAAGTTATAAGTGTGTGTCACCAAGGGACCACAGTTGGTGCATCCAGTGAAGCTACACAAAGCTATAAGCTATTTTTTTTTTTTTTTTTTGCCTCTGAAGGAGTGAGTTGGTCATGCCTAAGAAGCTCAGCTGAGGTTTATAGTAGACCCTTCCAGGTTTCCAATGGTCAGGTGAGCTACAGCAGCTTCTAGAAACACCACATGTGACAGTTAAAGGTTAATTAACAAAGATTGATGTCATTTGAAGTTTCAATTGAAAATAGGGGCTCATGGGAGTTAGGTTTAACTCTTGCTTCTGTCTCTCCTTGTCTACCTTCTACCTATAGAGAGACAAGTCAGGTAAAAATGCAATTAATTAATCGACAGTATTCTTTGTATAAAGGATTACATATTTATAGAAAAATGTATGACTAAAGAAATTTTTCTCTAATTTCTTATAACAATAGTTGAGAAAAAATAAAACTTTTTATTCATATTTTTTCAACACATTTATCACTTGATAATGAATGCAAAGACCAAAAATAAACAATTTAAATAGGGATTGGTCACAAAATCCATCAGATGATGGCAGTTACCAAATTTTAAAATAGCTTCTACTACAAAAATATAATAAAAGATACCTTAAATATTTTTATTTCTATTTAATCCCATGAGAAAAAAAAATCAGATTCTATATGAATAAAGATCCAGAAGAATGTAGCTGAACTGTCTACCTAATAAAGAAACAGAACACATTATACAGGGTGAACTTTCAAAACAAAATTTAAACTCAGAATAACTGATATACCAGTTTTAAGTAATAATCCACCAGTAAGGGTGAAAAAAGAAGATGAGCTCTCTAATTGCTCTCTTTCTCTCTCTGTCTCTCATACACACACACACCACACACACACACACACAGTGTGTATTTTTTTATAGAATACAATTTTAAGCTTTCACTCTTTTTCCATGGCATGTATAGTCTCACACTTTACTTACAGAAAAAGATATTAAGCAAAAGGAAGCCATTTCACTTCCTTTTGAGATGGGAGACCTTCCTTAGGACATTGTGTTCAGTCAGGTTCACGTTTTATTTGTACAGAAAGTTCAATAATGTGAGGTCATGGAAACATTGGGGATTAACTTTCATGCATCTGAAAACCAACCTATAGAGATAGCAGACCTCCAGGTGAAAGAGTAGAAACAATGCTATTGGTCACATCTGTCAGAAATCTACCAAAGTTGTTTCAGAGAATCCCAGAGCCAAATGGAAGTCAGTTTGAAAGGTCCAAATCAGTGTGGCAGCTGAATACATTTGAGTAACTTTAAAATATTTTTTCTTGTCACACACACAAACTGCATGTATTCTTTAAAAGGTTTAAATGTCTCTAAAATATTACAGTTCATCTATCTGATATACACTCACTCTACTTCATATATTTTTCTAAAAACATAAACATATGCATAATAGTAAGACTATAGGTAAAATATTTTTTCAAAGCACACATAACAGTAACAAAATTGTAATACAAGACACACAGAGAGCAAGAAGGAGAAGTCTTAGATCCTGGAATTTCAAATGAGACCAAGCAAAAGTTATAACCACAATCATCCCTATTTGGAAATGTTTATTATTAATTTCAAAAAGTGAATATAAATAAAACACAGACATCATCCAACATTTAAAAGCCCCAAAATGATAGAAAGTATTTTAATTACAAACTTAATATGCACCATTCACATTTATTAAAGAAGTCAAATTGCAATATTCTTTTAACTTTATAAACATTCCCTTTGGTATTCAAACCCAGAGAAGGCATCATATTTCCACTTTGACTGCAAATTCACTAGTAGTGAGGAATACTTAATAGGAGCTTGTGGTGATTTCAGTGTAAACTCACAGAGAGTAGAAGTCTTGGATGAGTCACAAAGACAACATATTTAAGCACAATAGAAAATGCTTTACATATGGTGCACATTTTTTCCTGTTAAGAAGATAGATACCCTCAAGTTCAGGAATATAGAAAATAAATGGATGTAATGTTGGTTTATCAGTGACTACAGAGCAAAAATTTAATCATCCAGCATTTCAAATAATGCTCTATGCTCTAAGCAACAGGTGCATAGTAAATTGAGCTAAAAGGTTATAATAAGGATATAGGTGTAATTTGGAAAATACATATTTTGCAAAGGTTGTAATTTTTTCTAATTCTTAAAATAAAGTAATAAGAGTTTTAGGGAAAAGCTTTACAGCAGAACTTACTGTACCATCTAAGGCTTAACCAGTTCCACAGATGGTATTGTTTCTCAGTGGATTGAGTTAAATACTGACTACAAAACCTGAATGCAATTGCTTCAGGTGAGACACGCTCTTTTAAACCTATTTCTTAATAAGATTCCTATTGAACTTAGAAGCAGTAAGACAAAGAGAGAAAAACACTGTAATGAGAGTCAGAAATCTCAGGGTCCTGCTACTCATAATTGATGTGGTTTCGGGCAGGTCAGTTACTTAACCTCACAAGTTCAAGAAACCAAAGCTCTCCCCAGGGCTAACTTTTTATGATTTTATTATTTCTTGAATGTTTCCCTTTACAATAATAGTAATAATAGCAACAATATCGACAGTAGTACATTAAAGAAAAACAACAATAGGAGTCTCAGACAATTTATGTTATGATTACTTTTCTTTCAGTAGATTGCGAAATGATCTAGCATGAGTTGCTTCTCTGGGTCTTAGTGTCTTTTTTCTTTTCTTTTCTTTTTATTTATATGAAGGACAAGAACAATGCTCTTTCAATCAAATTCTACTTAATTCTAAAAGGCAAACCTGCAAACACGCATACATATGCATGCACACACACACCCACACCTGCGTATATATTAGTTGAAAAGCAAAACAAAGCAAGATGCCTACTTAAGTATGCATTTTTCCCATTAAAACACACTGAAGTCTATCAATGCATTGATTAGCATTGCCTCATTATTTTGTTTGATGTTGACCCTTAAATAAAACATGACCTGATATTTCTATTTAATTGAAGAATATCCTGAGATTTTCAGAAATTTGGCCTTAAATAGGTATTCCTACAAATACTTCTGTAATGCATGATGCAGAAAAAATGTATGATTTTAAATATTTGTTTTATCAGAATTGTTTTTACTGAATGACTTTATAGTAAATAAATAATAGAAACTAAACTTATAAATGATACGAATAGCATTGTTTTGTATATTTTTTAATTTTGTATATTAGGACTCCAATAGAAAATTTTACATAATTTAAAAGATTCATAGTTTTGAGCTTGAAAATCTTGAATAAACTCTTCTATACCATTTCTGACATTGAATAATTTTAAACAATTGGTCAGAGAAGAGATCTAAAAGCTATATTAATTAGATACAGAGAAGGTACTTGTTATATTCTCTACCAAGGGTGGCTGCTGGCTGAGTTTCTTCCATGGAAGCTTTGAATGCAGAGAAATGTCATTCTAATTCTGGGAAAATCCTGTCAAGAATCCAAAGTCTTGGTAAAAAAAAAAAAAAATATATATATATATATATATATATATACACACACACACACACACACACACACATTTCAATGCATAATGAAAATTCCAAACTGAGCTAGTCTCTTCTTCTAGTGAAAATACAGAAGCGCTGACTGGAGGTCAGTCTTTCCCGGGGAAGGAAAATGCCCATCACGCCACGAGTATGAACGGGACGAATTCCTTCATAATAGTAAGAGGTGGCAAATGCTTTCCTGGCTGTTGTTTTACTGGGGAGAAATAGCGCAATCCTTGCCTGCTTTAACTTAATGAAAATTGCCATACTTCATTTGCTTAAGGCTTTGTGCACAGTACTTTGTCGTATTATATTGGTGATTTTGGACTACCTCCCTCTATTTAGTAGACAAATTCTCAGGAAATAAGATACAGATTTTAAAATAGAATGGGAATGAAAGTGAGAGCCTGGATCATTGAATTATTTTGCTCTCTTTTCTAAATAAATTGGGGAATAAAGTAAGAGTAATGAAAATGGCATATTACCAGATTAATATTTGACTCTCCATTGGATTGGTTCAATCCTAAGAATTTGTGAAAACACTTGTTTGCCATAATTTTCTGAAATAATTAATATTCTACTTTTGGTATGTCACGATCCTAAGAGTTTCTTTGTTAAGCCATTCTGAGCCTGTCCACCTTTGACGTTTGAAATACTACTGTATTTTTCCTTTTTTTTTTTTTTTTTTTGAGACGGAGTCTTGCTCTGTGCCCCAGGCTGGAGTGCAGTGGCGCGATCTCGGCTCACTGCAAGCTCCGCCTCCCGGGTTCATGCTATTTTTCAAAGCTCAATGCAAATCAAATGCCACTTCACCTATTAAAGTTTTTTTTCATTCTCTCAGTATTCTAATGTTGCCTCTTTTAAACATCAATCAAAGCTCTAGCAGAGATACTAATATGTCTTTATTACTTTATCACATTATTATTTTAGGACAAAATAGAGGCACTGTTTAAAATAAATTAACAATGTGCATTCTCATAAAATATGAGCAGCTATATCATAGGGAGTGAAAAAATAACTAAACTTTTTATTTTTATATCTTCAAAGGAAGAAACATTAAATAGAGAATGAAAGAGAATAAATGAAGCCAAAGAATAATCTCAGTCACTAAATAAAAATAATAGAATTCAAACATGTGTTAAGTGACCACCACTTTGAAAAGAAAACGTCATTAGGACTATTTCAGGCATCTGTCAAGGAGCAGGAGTTGTGTGCTCTTACGGAGGAGTGGTGACTGCAGCTAGCTAGGAGCCGCCCTGTGACTGCAGCCATCAGTAAAACCACTGCAGCGCAATGTGCACTCCCCTCTAAGTAAACTGAGAGCTCCTCCAGCATAACTCTTACTGTAGGAACCCTACCTACACAGTAAAGAAAAAGAAATGAGTGAATGAAGTAATGCTGAAGATGCTCATTATTCTTAGTATTTTAGTTTAGAAGAATTCATAAAGTTGCAAATGCTCATTCTGAGTTGTTTAATGAAATACTTTGTTTTGAAAAGTGATTTGTTCAGTCATGCCTGATCCAAAACATCCCTTTGCTTCTGCTACCCTGTTAGTAGCTTTATAAGAAGTTTTCTGTTTTCTCTGGGATTCAGGCCTGAGAATGATTTCTGTCTTCAATCCATTCCTGTTAACGCTGAGATGCAGTCAAGCCTTGCGAGAGAGGTAGAAGTAAAGTGAACCCGATGAAGAACTTCAGGCTGCTTTTATTCCATCTGTTCTGATTGGTTCTCAGTATGCAAACTATCTTTGAGTGACATGATTCAGGCTGAAGTTCTCGCTGAAATTCTCATACGAGTTTCTTCTTAGACTTGAAAGCAATCACGTAACAACATGAAGAAAATAATTGTTGACTGAGATTCAGACATTTTTAAAGGCTGCATTCAGGCTCTTCGTTTACATATAAATGAAAAAAAATAGAGACAAATCACCTTTGTGACCCGTATTATTAATTACAATTATTCCAGGGATGTTTGAGAGAGGGTGAGTTGACCCCTCATCAAAACCTGCAGAGGAAATCGGTGCAGAACAGCTATATCGAACATTATAAGATCATTTTACTCCTAGTATCTTCTGTGTCCTACGCTCACTTGTTGGCATTAGAGCAATATGTTACTGGAATAGCAGCATGTGCCCTTGTCCTGGCAAGGCTGGAAGTGCAATAGCAAGAATAATGATGTGTCATTCTAGCTTGTAGATTTTGCTAACTCCTAGGCAAATTGACCAGTCTGTCTTGCTGTAAGTTATTACACATAACTTTGACCACTCAACGCCTAATAAATTCTGTAACTCTTTCCTATTGTTTTTTGTTTTGACTTTGGAATTCAATACCATTCTACTTTTTCTGACTACTTCTCAGCATCTAACAATTTCTTTTATCTATAGCAGTCCACAAACCATATTTCAAATGCTTAATGCTCACCTTCCTCAACACCACACACACGTACATGTTTGACATTTGTCATAGTCCCTTGTCCTTGTAATTGGTTCTCCGTTCTAAAAGAAACACCTGACAAATATGAAAATCTCTCATTTTTGCCTAAACGACTAGTTGTTTTCAATGTGAGGTCTGTGAACCATGTTCCTGAGCTTTATCTGGGCTGCTTATTAAAAAGGCAGATCCCCAAGCCCAACAACCTCAATTTACAGAATCAAAATTGCTGGAGGTAGTGCTGAGAAATCTGCAATCTCTAATACATAATTTTTTAGGTGATTCCTAAATTGCATTTTGAGAGACATTGAATTACATAAATGTATAATCTTAGCTCTGCATTTCCTTCCATGCCTATTTATAAAACTAACGAGCTAGAGTGGTGGCTCACGCCTGTAATCAGAGCACTTTGGGAGACGAAGCTGGGAGGATCACTTGAGCTCAAGAGTTTGAGACCAGCTAGGGCAACACGGCAAACCCCTGTCTTTGTAATAATGATGATGATGATAATAATAATAATTATTATTATTATTTTCATATAAGGAGTAAGGAAAGGATCCAGATTCAGCTTTCTACTTATGGCTAGCCAATTTTCCCAGCACCATTTAGTAAATAGGGAATCCTTTCCCCATTTCTTGTTTTTGTCAGGTTCGTCAAAGATCAGATGGTTGTAGATGTGTGGTATTATTTCTGAGGGCTCTGTTCTGTTCCATTGGTCTATATCTCTGTTTTGGTACCAGTACCATGCTGTTTTGGTTACTGTAGCCTTGTAGTATAGTTTGAAGTCAGGTAGCGTGATGCCTCCAGCTTTGTTCTTTTGGCTTAGGATTGTCTTGGCAATGCAGGGTTTTTTTAGTTCCATATGGAAAAAGCAGTTTTTTCCAATTCTGTGAAGAAAGTCATTGGTAGCTTGATGGGGTTGGCACTGAATCTATAAATTACCTTGGGCAGTATGGCCATTTTCACAATATTGATTCTTCCTATCCATGAACATGGTATGTTCTTCTGTTTGTTTGTGTCCTCTTTTATTTCACTGAGCAGTGGTTTGTAGTTCTCCTTGAAGAGGTCCTTTACATCCCTTGTAAGTTGGATTCCTAGGTATTTTATTCTCTTTGAAGCAATTGTGAATGGAAGTTCATTCATGATTTGACTCTCTGTCTGTTACTGGTGTATAAGAATGCTTGGGATTTTTGCACATTGATTTTGTATCATGAGACTTTGCTGAAGTTGCTTTTCATCTTAAGGAGATTTTGGGCTGAGATGATAGGGTTTTCTAAATACACAATCATGTCATCTGCAAACAGGGACAATTTGACTTCCTCTTTTCCTAACCGAATATCCTTTATTTCTTTCTCTTGACTGATTGCCCTAGCCAGAACTTTCAACACTATGTTGAATAGGAGTGGTGAGAGAGGGCATCCCTGTCTTGTGCCAGTTTTCAAAGGGAATACTTCCAGGTTTTGCCCATTCAGTATTATTGGCTGTGGGTTTGTCATAAATAGCTCTTATTATTTTGAGATACGTCCCATCAATACCGAATTTATTGAGAGTTTTTAGCCTGAAGGGCTGTTGAATTTTGTCAAAGGCCTTTGCTGCATCTATTGAGATAATCATGTGATTTTTGTATTTGGTTTTGTTTATATGCTGGATTACGTTTATATGAAAATTAATTCAAGATGGATTAGCGACTTAAATATGAGACCAAAAACCAAAAAAACCCTAGAATAAAACCTAGGTAATACCATTCAGGACATAGGCATGGGCAAGGACTTCATGTCTAAAACACCAGAAGCTACAGCAACAAAAGCAAAAATTGACAAATGGGATCTAATTAAACTAAACAGCCTCTGCACAGCAAAAGAAACTACCATCAGAGTGAACAGGCAACCTACAGAGTGGGAGAAAATTTTTGCAGTCTACTCATCTGAGAAAGGGCTAATATCCAGAACCTACAAAGAACTCAATCAAATTTACAAGAAAAAAACAAGCAACCCCATCAAAAAGTGGGCAAAGGATATGAACAGACACTTCTTGAAAGAAGACATTCATATAGCCAACAGACACATGAAAAAATGCTCACCATCACTCGCCATCAGAGAAATGCTAATCAAAACCACAATGAGATACCATCTCAGACCAGTTAGAATGGCGATCATTAAAAAAATCAGGAAACAACACGTGCTGGAGAGGATGCGAAGAAATAGGAACACTTTTACACTGTTGGTGGGACTGTAAACTAGTTGAACCGCTGTGGAAAACAGTGTGGCGATTCCTCAAGGATCTAGAACTAGAAATACCATTTGACCCAGCCATCCCATTACTGGGGATATACCCAAAGGATTATAAGTCATGCTGCTATAAAGACACATGCACACGTATGTTTATTGTGGCACTATTCACAATAGCAAAGACTTGGAATCAACCCAAATGTCCATCAATGACAGACTGGATTAAGAAAATGTGGCACATATACACCATGGAATACTATACAGCCATAAAATAGGATGAGTTCGTGTCCTTTGTAGGGACGTGGATGCAGCTGGAAACCATCATTCTCAGCAAACTTTCGCAAGAACAGAAAACCAAATACCGCATGTTTTCACTCATAGGTGGGAATTGAACAATGAGAACACTTGGACACAGGAAGGGGAACATCACACACTGGCTCCTATTGTGGGGAGAGGGTAGGGGGGCAGGATAGCATTAGGAGATATACCTAATGTAAATGACGAGTTAATGGGTGCAGCACACCAACATGGCACATGTATACATATGTAACAAACCTGCACGTTGTGCACATGTACCCTAGAACTAAAAGTATAATTTAAAAAAACACCAAAAATTTAGCAAAGTGTGATGGTGCAAACCTGTGGTCCCAGCTACCTTGGAGGCTAAGGTGGGAGAATCAATTGAGCCTGAGTGATTGAGGCTACATTGAGCCGTGATCACGCCTCTACACGCCAGCCTGAGTGATGGAATAAGACTCTCAAAAAAATGAAAAGAATAAAAAAATAAAAATTAAGAAACTAACCAAATTTGAATAAGCAACATCAAACCTCACACTCCTGCTTCCTGAAGTCCAGTCAAAAGATCTCCACCAGTACTCACTACCCCACCTAACCACCATCATCTTTTATGTTGCTAGCTAATGAAGGTGCACTTCTATCTGACTCTGTGGGTGGGGCCATTGTGAGTGGAAGCTTTTCAGTTGTGTTAAGAAGAACTTCTAGTTTCTGAAAGCAGGGATCATAGGTGACACACCAGCTGAATGATCACCAGGCATTCATTCTATTGGCTCAATTTGGGTGATCAGATTGCAGCTTGCATGATTCCCTGTAAAATGAGGCAAAGGTTAGAGGTTGGAAAATTCTGGTAAACAATAGATGGTGTCAACAGCATCCCTCAGGTCAACATGTTACCCTTTTTGTTAAACCTTGCTTAAATTACAGATCATTAAGATTACTGCTCATACTTTTAGTAAACCCAGTAAAAGAAAAGATAAATTCACATGCTCTACTGGGCGAAAGATAACTACTAAAATAATAAAATGACATAAATAAGCAGGGGTTAAGGGAGGTATGACATGATTTTTTAATAGAAACCACTTATGGCTTAGGGGATTCATTATGTTAGCTATTTATTCAATTTCCAAACATTATAGTTTCCTAGGTAATTAACTATTTTTTTCTCTGACTCTTTTTTCCTTCTCTTTGAAGATCTCAGGATTCATGAAACCAATTATATTAAAAAAGCATCCCATTACAACACTTTATTTTTCTACACAGTTCTTCACCAGGTTGTGACAAACTTTTCTACTTTTGAAGTTCCACAGCTGGTTCTGAATTAGCAATCTGGTGCCTAGTATTCAATGCCAGTCTTGGACCTACTGGATAAACCTTTCATATAATTAAAGACAATGCCTATGTCTACACTCTTTAAGACATGGTACACATTTCCCTATGACATTTTCAAGTTCCCTGTGTCCACACTGTGTTTGTCTTTTAAGTACATGCTACCTATGTCTCCTTTAGAATGTGGCACTCTGAACTGAGCAGAACATCTTAGGTATGGTGGGACAGCTAGTTTGTCATATAATAGGTTCTGGATACAGTATTTTTATGATACAAAGTAAGATTCCATTAGTTTTATTTTTCAATCATCACAATATTCACATGCATGTGAATATCAGGTAAAACTTTTAAGTGTCTCTCCTCACTACAAATCACCTCCATGCTGATATTTAGCCAAACCACCTATATTCTATACCGGGTCCTTTGATTTCTTAAAATATGTAAATGTAGAACTAAATTAATTCACTGATAAATTTTTATCTTGTTTGCTTTGAATAATTCAGTTCACAGAATCAATAATAATAATTTTGTCCAAAATGTAAACTTCCCCACTAAGCACCATGTCATCCTTAAACTTAACAGACTTTTCATTTTTGATGGAGATATTATGTAAACATTAATTGATAAATTTTTAGACTTTAAAAAATTTTCAGAATCTATGTATTATAAAAACTTAATAGATCAAGATATTATCTATCAAATTAATTCTACTAATTTTTAACGTATATGATATACACATATATCATACATTACTCTATTTCAATTTAGCTATCTTTATCTTGGATTGTATTTAAAAAGAAGCTTTATGTAATTTCATTTACATTCATTAGAAATGAATCTTAGAATTGAACATTTGTTGAATGCTTATAACTAATGTACTTAATAAATGTTTTTATGGTACCTGACACAGTGGTAGTCATAGAAGCTGAGCATATACTGGTTATGATAAAATAGCATAAATGATCCTATTATCTGTCTCATGGAGCACATAAGTTACACTGTAGTGGTGAAGACAGAAGATTAGCATACATGCAAAAAATACATATATAATTACAATATGAGACAAATGTGATAATGAAAAGGAAAAGATAGAGAAAAACAGGTTGAATTACCTAGTTAGATAGGGTAGTCTGTACAGTTTTGTTAAATCAACCCAATATAAAATATCCATTACCAATAAGAGAAAACAAGTCCATTATTCCAATAGTTTATAATGGCTATTTGCAGTTATGCATCTATTCAAAGATTTTTGGCTCTTTGAGTAAGCCTTAAAATAATATTATTATTTAATTTTGAGGCAGTATATTTTATTGGAATTATGGAAAAAATGATGGTTGAAATTATTCCACTGCTTTAAACAGGGATCTGAGTTTTCAGTTTTTCTATGGGATCCTTAGGAACAAAACCAGAAATCATAAGTGTAACCCTTTCATAAATTTGTGACTATTGCCAAATGATATCAAAGAAAACATTACAAAGTCTTCAAAAGGGAGCTGTGCTATTATGTGTTTGTAGTTACATCCCTTGATAATAGGTTTGCTAGGAATTTCCAGGCTGTGAGCAGTAGCAGTTAGCTGGAATTTCTTAAAACCACCATTTGGCTATCTAAGGCAGAGCTTATTCTCGATAAAATAAAATGAAATAAATAGTATTAACTAATTTCGTCTATTTTGATTAATAAAAATAGAGGTACTTTGTCTATTGTGTTTGCTACTGTGAAGGAAGTGCCTATTCTGAGTTTAATTTCACTGATCAATATCAGAGTTTGGGAAAAGCAATTAGTTTGATTTAATCCAAGGATTGTTGACATGGTGGTAGAAAAGCTAATCAGAGTCCAGGGAAGTAGGCTAATAGCCAATGCTCAGAATTCAAACAAAAATGCCATGTCAGAGACCCTATCCAAGCAATGCATAGACAATTTAGAACAGAAATCAGTATGAGGACTTCTCTAATTCCAGAAATAATAAATGTGGGTAAGATTTTAGAAGTGAATACAGAGACAGGACAGTTGTCAAACATAAGGCAAGTTAATTCTAAGTCATTGCAAAAGACCCTCAAAAACAGGGATGCTAAGAAGTAAATAAGGCCCATATCACAGAAAATGAGCCTGGCAATAAAATGGGTCCCAAGATACAAGGCAGAATTTAGAACTGATATCCCCACTTTTTCTACAGCTACTGGTACCTCGGCATAGACAAAGAAACTTCTGGTAAGAAAGAGACCCACCCAGCAGATATCCACCCAGCAGGTATCAGCCAGGTAAGCTGACTCTCTTTTTACTTGATAGGACAAGCTGGAAATAGGTAGCTTTTATCCTATTAAGTTTCTAGGAAAGTATTAGTTTAAAACACCAAGCTGTAGAGCATGCTTGGGCCCATGGAAAAGTTGCATTCATGGCAGAAACACTTGGGAGAATTCCTGGGTTTTAGGGAAATTGTCTAGATAATGAAGCTTGTGGGGAGAACCAAAAATCGGACAAACTTTGAACTAAGATATAGCAGGAATTAGCTTTGGGGATACATGGAGGTAACAGGGACAGTGAGGTAGGGGCCAGAGTGACAGAGAGATCTGATCTAGCCTAGTGAAAAAAATAGACAATTTCAGAAGTGTGGAGGGACATAGATTAAGTACTAAGTTCCAAGTCCCCTCTCCCCAAGAATTCTTCCCAGGCAGGAAACAGAAATCACCGGGTTGATGGGACTGCAGCTCCTAGTGATTAAACTCTAGAAAGAGCTGGATTGGGTATAACCTAGTCTGCTGACCAATGTCAGGGCACTGGTTAATGCAGGAGGGGGAAGTTCTGGTGTTCAGTTGGGGTCCAGTTGCCTGAACATTCATAAGAAGCATTCAAAATAGACTGTTCCACTGGTAAAGCTGTAGGAACTAGGGCACGTGGAGAAAAAAACTAAGTTTAAAAGTTTTCTGAGGTGGAGCTGAGGAAAATTAAGAAATAATGGCTCAGAGAGTCTTTGGGGTTATAGCAAAGAGTCTACAAGTCAATTGCCATGCTGATGCTGGGAGGGCTTTTGATTTGATGATCTTAGCCTTATCATTGTCTGATGGAGAATGGAAGCAGCTCTAAATAACCCATTTGCCTTGTGGTACCCTCTGGAACAGATTGGTTGGGAACAAAGACTGATAGCAGAAGCCATGAGGTGTGATATAGTTGGATTTTCAAGAGCTTGACATTTATGCAGAACTAATAACTGTGTCATTTATCACACTCTCCTAATATGCTGGGTATGTAAAACTTAATAACTTGGTGGCAGTGGAAAGCAATGTCTGTAAAGCATAGGTGAAGCAGGGATTTAATTGTCATCTTAATGGAGCCAGGCAGATTAAAAAAGTCACAGGGATTGTGACAAGGAAGCACAATTGCTCCCACACTTATGGGCTGAGGAACAATGTTTGACTCTTTGAGGATGTTGTCCTTCTCCAGTGAGGGGAGAGAAGAATCAGCAGCAGCCAGATCAGCTAGATTAATGCAAGTGCTCAATGAGAGGGCAATAATTGCAGTTGGATCACATTCACAACAAACAGTATCACAACAAAGTAATGGATATTTTACAAACTTTTCAGTATCCATGTATATACAACCAAATGAAAAATTTATAGTGAGCTCTGCACACATAGATTCTTCTAGATACAAAGCAACTTTGTAAATAATTAAATTACACACATTCCAGATTTCAATCCTTGTTGTGTTAGCTTGGGAGAATTGTTTGATGTGAGGTGTGTCTCCACAATGATGGATACCAAGCAAGAAACTGGAAAGGAATAGGTCAAGTTAATTATTTTTATCCAAAGAATAGCAAACAATAGATTAGACCAGTTTGGTTTTTCCCTCCAAAGACATTAGTTTTCATTCTATTAAGAGGATTTCAAAAGCAAACAAAAATAGTTTGCAAAAGAAAGATATTACCTGATAATCTTGTTTTATTGTCATGCTTTTTGAAATAGATTTTGTTGTTTATTTTTTTTCAAATGTTAAACGAGGAGGTAGCCACATATACCAAAGTAAATTCAATTTTGGAAAAAAACAAAGTATAGCCATCCCACGGTATCCAGCGGAGATTGATTCCAAGACCTCTCACCCCCCACAAATACAAAGTCTGCAGATGCCCATGTTCCTAATAGAAAATGGCATAGTGTTTGCATATAACCTATGCACATTCTCTCATATACATTAAATCATGTATGGATTACTTTTAATATCCAATATAATTTAAATTTTATGTAAATAGTTGTTATACTATGTTGTTTTTTATTTGTATTCATGTTATTGTTATATTGCTTTTTTTCAAATATTTTCTATGAGTGGTTAATTGAATCCCCTCAAGCAGAATCCATGTATACAAGGGGTAGACTCAATATAGCGCAATCAGATATAGTGTTGTAAGTATGAGGAGAAGAGTAAATAATTTAATACACCCCACAGAACAATTCCTTATTTGCCAAAAATAAAATATACTCTGCTTTCCTTTTGGGTTAAGAAAATGTAGCTGCCCAGTAAATATGAACTGTTTTCCAGAGAGTTCAATAATTCATTCATCACCAATCATCAGTCATAGCTCAAATTATTCCCATGTGGTTGGCTGGTTATCAAGATGTGACTTAAGGGTGCTTATCAGAGCATTCTAACTTTTTGCTGAGTTAACACTTCTGTCCACTATGCAGCAGAGGTCACTCCATAAAGATGAGCCATGAAATCAGCTCTATATGTTAGTCCTATTTTAATCCTCTTCAATATATACCCAATGCAGACTCTGAATTATGTTATTCTTCCTCTAGAAATTAGTAAATTTCCAGTGGAAACTGTTATCAATTTTTGAATATCTGACTATTATTCTTTTTAATCACAATTTATATATAATTTAATAGTTTAGCATATTTTCATATAAATCTTATTCTACACAAAACAACTAAAACTAGGAAATGCCATATTAAGTGGTAATTGTACCATAACTGCTTAAAAACTAATCCATCTCCAATTAAGAAACTGTGAAATATGTGGGCTATTATCCTTCATTGATTGTTTATATGGTTTCAATCTTAACATCATGTTATCTAGGCCTTCTAAAATGTGTTCAAGATAATGACATAACTCCTCTTTTCTTTTATAAAGATGTTTTACATTTTTAAAAAAGTCCCCTCGTGTTAAAAACTCTCAATATACTAGGTATTGATGGAACATATCTCAAAATAATAAGAGTTATTTCTGACAAACCCATAGTCAATATCATATTGAATGGGCAAAAGCTGAATATTCCCTTTGAAAACCGGTACAAGATAAGGATCCCCTCTCTTACCACTCCTATTCGACATAGTATTGGAAGTTCTGGCCAGGGAAATCAGGCAAGAGAAAGAAATAAAGTGTATTCCAATAGGAAGACAGGAAGTCAAATTGTCTCTGTTTGCAGATGACATGATTCTATATTTAGAAAACCCCATCATCTCAACCCTAAAACTCCTTAAGCTGATAAGCAACTTCAGCAAAGTCTCAGGATACAAAACCAATATGCAAAAATCACAAGTATTCCTATACACCAATAATAGATAAGCAGACAGCCAAGTCATAAATGAACTCCCATTCACAACTGCTACAATGAGAATAAAATATCTAGGAATACAGCTAACAAGGGATGTGAAGGACCTCTTCAAGGAGAACTACAAACCACTGCTTAAGGAAATAAGAGAGGACACAAACAAATGGAAGAACATTCCATCCTCATGGATAGGAAGAATCAATACTATAAAAATGGCCATACTGACCAAAGTGATTTATAGATTCAATGCTATTCCCATCAAACTACCATTGACATTCTTCACAGAATTAGAAAATAATAATTTAAATTTCATAAGGAACCAAAGAAGAACACGTATAACCAAGACAATTCTAAGCAAAAAGAACAAAGCTGGAGGCATCATGCTACCTGACTTCAAAACTGTACTGCGAGGCTACAGTAACCAAAACACCATGGTACTTGTACCAAAACAAATAGACCAATGGAACAGAATGGAGACCTCAGAAATAACACCATACATCTACAACCATCTGATCTTTGACGAACCTGACAAAAACAAGCAATGGGTAAAGGGTCTCCTATTCAGTAAATGATGCTGGGAAAACTGATTAGCCATATGTGGAAAGCTGAAACTGCACCCCTTCCTTCCACCTTATTCAAAAATTAACTCAATATGGATTAAAGACTTAAATGTAAAAATGTAAAACCCAAAGTCATAAAAACCCTAGAAGAAAACCTAGGCAATACCATTCATGACATAGGCATGGGCAAGGACTTCATCACAAAAATGACAAAAGCAATTGCAACAAAAGTGAAAATTGACAAACAGGATCTAATTAAACTAAAGAGCTTCTGTACAGCAAAGGAAACTATCATCAGAGTGAACAGGCAACCTACAGAATGGGAGAAAATTTCTGCTATCTACCCATCTGACAAAGGCTAATATCCAGAATCTACAAAGAACTTAAACAAATTTACAAGAAAAACACAAATGACCCCATCAAAAAGTGGGCAAAGGATACGAACAGACACTTCGCAAAAGAAGACATGGCCAGGCACGGTGGCTCATGCCTGTAATCCCAGAACTTTGGGAGGCCGAGGCGGGCAGATCACAAGGTCAGATCGAGACTATTCCGGCCAACATGGTGAAACACCGTATCTACTAAAAATACAAAAATTAGCTGGGCATGGTGACCTGTGCCTGTAATCCCAGCTACTCAGGAGGCTGAGGCAGGAGAATCACTTGAACCAGGGAGTCGGAGGTTGCAGTGAGCCTAGATCACACCACTGCACTGCACTCCAGTCTGGTGACAGAGCAAGACTCCTTCTAAAAAAAAAAAAAGACATTTACATGGCCAACAAACATATAGAAAAAACTCAACATCACTTATCATCAGAGAAATGCAAATTAAAACCACAATGAAATACCATCTCAAGCCAGTCAGAATGGTGATTATTAAAAAGTCAGAAAACAGTAGATGCTGGTGAGGCTGTGGAGAAATAGGATCACTTTTGCACTGTTGGTGGGAATGTAAATTAATTCAACCATTGTCAAAGACATTATGGTGATTCCTCAAGGATCTAGAACCAGAAGTACCAATTGACCCAGCAATCCCATAACTGAGTATATACCCAAAGGAATTAAATTATTCTACATAAAGACACATGCCCATGTATGTTTATTGCAGCACTATTTACAACAGCAAAGTCATGGAATCAACCCAAATACCCATCAATTGTAGACAGGATAAAGAAATGTAGTACATACATACCATGGAACACTGTGTTGCCATGAAAAGGAATGAGATCATGTTCTTTGCAGGGACATGGATGAAGCTGGAAGCCATCATCTTCAGCAAACTAACACAGAAACAGAAAACCAAGCACCATGTGTTCTCACTCATAAGTGGGAGTTGAACAATGAAAACACATGGACACTGAGGGGAACAACACACACTAGGGCCTTTTGGGGTGTGGAGGATGAGGGGAAGAACTTAGAGGATGGGTCAATAGTTGCAGCAAACAACCATGGCACATATATACCTGTGTAACAAACCTGCACGTTCTGCATATGTGTCTCGTTTTTTTGTTTGTTTCTTTGTTTTTGGTTGTTGTTGTTTTAGAATAAATAAAAAACAAGAAAGGGAAGATAAATGACACATCAGCAATGCAAGAGTGAGATGCTGATGGTCCAAGCCCTAATCCTGCTTGAGGAAAAGCATGCCCTGCTCCATTTATGAACACTTAACGGACAGAGGTCCTTGCCTCTGCAAGACAGGTGCCTCACTGTGAACACACATTTGATTAGCATGGAGACCACCTGGATCATTTCTGGAACTGTCACTGTCTATGACACTGAGCAGGTGCTTTGGCCTTACACTGGTTCCCTCAGGCACCAGCACAGCTCACTGGTGACTCAGAAAGTGACTGCTGGATTTCACGTGAGCATCCAGCGTATCCCTCTGAGATTGCTGGGTGCTCCTTAGACAGTGTCTCCAGTGCCTGCCTGGTGTCCTGATCCCCTCAGGCTCTTCAATAGAAACACTCTTGGTTTACAGGTTTGCGCTGTGATGCTTGATTAGAGATGATTTTCTTGTCTCATGGACAATAGGAATCAGAAAATCAAACAGGAGTTTGGAGTTCTTTATGAACTCACTTCTTCCAAAATAATTGTCAAGACATTTGTGTCTCGAATAATTTGGGGTTTATTTCGAACTGCATTTATTAGCATTTAGAGAAGTAGTTATATACTTTCAGTTCATATCCATAGATGCTCATCTTTACATACTGATTTCTGACTCACTTGGTCTGTGTCCATGCCACACTCTCATATCCACCACTGCCCTGCCACGTACAAAATGTAGACAACATTACTTAACAATGAAATCTGAATTTCTTATTCATAGAAACATAATGGCTCCCACAATTTTTTATCAATTGAATTAGTAAAAACATCCCTATTCTTCATATTCTCACTATTAAGGTATTTATAATCCTAGAAGCCCACTTTAAAAAATAGTTCTCATTGCCTTAACTTATATGAATGGTTCAGATATAATAGTATATTTAAGGGCACATCAGCAACTTGAACACATATTTTGACTTTTTCTGACAACGGAAGACCCAGCCCCTGAGAGGAAACCTCCTCCCCAGCCTCCTGTGCACCTGCTCTGGGGCTGGAAACTGTACTGGGTGACTTCTGAGTGCTCCCTTTAGCCCAGCCCTTGCCTTGCCAGGAGGTTCCTGTTAGGGTTCACAAAACATTTTCCCCCAGCTTCTAAAGCCCAGCATTAAATGGCTGTGGTCCTGCTTTAGAATACTCCCTCGGCAACACCATATGCTGCTGACACCATCTCTTGAAAAACTTTATTAGCCTTACTAAACCTATTGATCTCTGCAGGAAGACCCAAAGCAAGGACTCTGACACAGGAGGGAGCTCCTTCTCTGAATCTCCAGATGCGCGGAATCAGTGGTGGACCCAGTAAGAATCCAAAACCTTGCAGGAGTTTTGGGAGTTCCCTGTGTCTTCACTGATCTCTTGCAGTTGAATGTTACAGCTGAGAATACCAGCAGGTGCAAATACTTTCAGATTCAAGCCCACTCCATGTCTTCTATTCCAACAACACACATTTTCCCTTCTTCCTAGTGTCTGGCCTATAGAAAGTGCCTCCTACAGTGACACTAGGCCCCGGTACCTGACTTTTTTCTCCTAGAGATCTAAAGCAAACACGTGACAAGGGAAGTCTTGGGAAGTGCATGCAGGTTGTTATTTTCCTTTTCTCAGCTAGGAACCCAGAAAAGGCCCCAGGACAAAAGAACCTAAGGTCAATGAAGAAGTTTCCAAGACCTTGGTCTTAAAAGTATTGATGTCGATGTCAGGGGCTTCAGATTGCTCTATTGTCCTTTTCTTATTCTCTGCCATTGTCTTTCTGTTCCCCTATGTTCTCCTCCTCAGATAGAGTCTGTGCATTGTCACACTTTCATCTTTAATCCAGAGACATCATACCGGTTAGAATGTATTGTACAGTGCAAGTAAGCACTGTCTGTTCTTACAATGGAAACCTAGAAACTTGATTGGCTTCCTCCCCTGGGCTGTGACCTTTACCAGGAGTCTCCAGGGGAAAAGCTCATTTGGGGCTGTTACTCCCTTTTGTAGTTTCAGAGTCCTTGAACTCTTCAATTACATCTTACCCCTGCTGGCTAACTTTACTCATTCATATAATAATGGAAGAATGGGGGAGAAATATGAAATCTGGAATGGAAGTTTGTTATTTTGTTTGTTTGTTTGTTTGTTTCCACATAGGATAAGGTTCTGGAAAAGTCCTTCCCTGTAGAAGCTTTTGGGGAAAGCTCCTGATATATTTCTCAGTAATTAATCTTCTCCAATTCTTAGCCATAGGAAATGTATTTGGATTGTATTTTGTAGAGTCTGGGGGTTTCTGGAGAGAAAGTCCAGAAAAGTGAGAAGTATAAGTCCCTCTGAAACTGCTGCATTTACCTAGTCCACATCTGTAGCTCAGACATCTATAGTGCTTAGCATGTAGGTGCTCTCAACAGCTTGTGTCTTCTGCAACTTATGTTCCATTTAAGCAAGTGTCAGTGGCGATTCTGGACATGCCTGTCTCTCCAGTTTTGGGAGTGGATAATTTTCCTTGCAATTTCAGTTATTTAATAGATTCCAAAAGGTATTGACATTCAGATTTTGCAGATGGTTCTTGACATAAAAATGAGGGTGATGAATTTTATAATTTACATGTTGGAGCAAAAACCAAAAGTACAATCGTGGTCATCTTTGATGTGTTACTGGAGGCAGAATTCTGATCTCATTACAAATAAGTGCACCTGGTCTGACATAAATGAACAGGCAAGGGCACAGAGGAAGGACATGACACAACACTAATGAAAAAGTATTAGCAATTTTAATATTGTTCTGAGGAAGCTGAAATTGTGAATGTAAAACAGTGCAAACTGGTCATGTCTCAGGTGATGTTGTGTTCTGGAAAGTACCTCCAATCCTGGACTGGATCCAGTAGGTGCACCTGGGCACTCAAACCTGAAACAGGGACTCTTATTCCTTAAACATGAGACATTCCAATAAGAAAGCGGATCTCAGGTGAGTTACAGAGCAGGGAGGATATGGAGGTGTCCTTGGCTTCCCAGAATTGCTGAAACTGAAAAACCAAGGCCACCTCTGGGGGGCAGAGATCCACCTATGAGTACATCACATCAGCGATGTCTTCACAAATCCTTGGCTGTGGAGGAGAATAAGGAATATGATTTATTTCTTTCTGCTAACTATACTTCAGAAGAAATGAAATGAAAATTCAATGAATATGTTTATTGCCATTAAAAAAAAAGAAACAAAGTATTTAACTTTCTTCCATAGACTTGAATAAAGATCAAGGCTGTTAATATGATAGTTTAATGTAATTTTATGTGACATTTAAATTAATCTATTTTCTAAATAAAATATGGAATGTGTAGATTTATAGATTTTTTTATACTTGAAGAATATAGAAAAGAGTTTCTAGTGACTCTGGACCTCCCTTTAAGAAAACTTAGTACTTACCTCAGGTGATTCGCCCACCTTGGCCTCTCAACATGGTGAAACCCTGTCTCTACTAAAAATACAAAAATTAGCTGGGCGTGGTGGCACATGTCTGTAATCCCAGCTACTTGGGAGGCTGAGCAGGAGAATCACTTGAACCCGGGAGGTGGAGGTTGCAGTGGACCAAGATTGTGCCACTGCACTCCAGCCTGGGCGACAAGAGCGAAACTCCATTTTAAGAAGATAAAAAAAAAGAAAAAGAAAACTTAGTCTACTGCCAATAGTTGATTATCAAGACACGCCACACCTCAAGCATTTTCAGCCAGAAGAAATCTCCTCACATTTTGATTATGTTTCATGCAATTTATTCATGCAATGCCCCTAAAGATGGAGGGTAATGCCAGAATATTGTCTTAGATTTTTTAGTGAAATTAATCTTGATAAATATAATCAAGATGACGTAAGAAGTTATTTTCTTATATTTTGGAATTTTAAAAAATTGTATTAGTAAGGACTGCTTCTGACTTTTTTCACTGATATGTAATAGTTGTACATATTTATAAGATACATGTGAAATTTTCTTCTTCATTTTTCTCTTTGACATTCATATTCTTCTTTAAAATCATTATTTCACCATGTTTGTATGCCGCCCCGCTAGTCATTGGGAATACAAAAGGAAAACAAATATATCTGAATCCAAGCTTAACACTTCATTCATTGTTATGTACTTCCATTCTCCATCTTTTCACCTACTACTAGCTGATCTTTAAAAAACAAAAACAAACAAACAAAAAAAACACTTTCCTGGTCCTGGTGTGTTATTTTAAATTCACAAGTGAGGTCCAGAGTTCAGCTAAGCTTTGATGATAGGGAAGAGGTTTCAACAAAAAGGGTAGAATCACTCACAATGATATACTTAAAGTGAATGACTAACAATTTTTCCAGGCTTCTAATATTTATTTTCGTGTGAAGGGAATTCCAATAGACAGGAAGAAACTCAACCTGAAGCAGTATACTTAGAAGGAGAAACTAAGTATGTGTGACTCTTATTCACTTTTTCCTAGAAGCCAAGGTGCCAAGAGAGAGCTCTGCTCTTCCAAGTTGTATGGCCTCTAAGTTGTCTACATGTGGACGCCTACAATTGTTAACACAGCTTGTGCCAGTGACCAAGCTATTTTATGGAGGTTTGATGTTAAAAACCATATGTTAAGTCATATTCTCCAATATTACTTTTATCAATATAAAACTAACTTTTCTGCCTCATCTATCAATTGGTAGGAAACTTGAGTGGATGGATAAAAACAGACTATACTGAGCCTTCTCAAACAATACATTTCTCTTTGATCTTCAACCCCACCCCACCCCATCCCAGCCCCATTCAAAAGTTTAGAACTAGGCCTCCAGAAACAATCCTCATTTATATTTTGAGAATACTCAATTAAAGTTTTAATTCTTCAATGTGAGATTATGTTACATTTCAGTACAAAATTCCCACCCACCACCGCCCAAAAAACTCATAAATATCCCAGATATTCTCTCTCAGTTATAAAATCAGTAGAACCCTAGTTAGTCAGGGTATCTCATAAATGAAAAGTGGAGTTCCAAAGATTACTAATGTTTGAAACACTAAATAAACATTTATTTTGCAAAGTTGACCCAACCAGCATATATCTAGGTGACCTTCTGAGCTCTACAGTTCTACCAGCTGTAGTTTGAGACTGAAATAGCAATCCCATTAGAAAAAAATGCAGGCAAGTTAATATTTTTTATTTTCTGTGGTATTTCTTTTCTCTTTCTTACTCCATTCAAATATGTCACATTCCAAAGATAGTGCCCATAATCTATTAACATAGGTATTAGAAAAAATGGACTACAACCATAATTGAGGGATGGGGGGTTTGGAGTAGGCCAGAATCATCACTGCTTCTATTATGAGCTTTTTAGATCCCAAACTATGGAAACTGGAAAATGCTATTGACACGTCTGCTGATTGGTAAGCCAATATCTGTTTATTCTCATTGCCAATGTCTCTTTAGTCAAAAGGGTAGAAACTACAATGGAGGTGGAAGGAAAAGGAAAAGACAATTCCATTCCTCTGGCTTAGGGGGTTTGGGGAGAAGAAAGAATTTTTTTTTTTAAAAAAAGAGTCACGAATGAGACTTTATTTATTGGATTACTTACTTGCCCCTCAGATTTAGATCAGAGTGAATGAGGATCATTACCTATGTTTTGAGAAATAGGGCATGGGTTGGGAGAGGGAGTTGACAGGGGGAGGGAGCTTTTATTCTGCTATAAATGTGGAAAGCTGGGAGAAGTTGGCCTCATGGGCTGCCTCTGCACCCATGTGACACCAGGCAAGAGGAGGAACATTAAAGCAAACTCATAGATACAGTTAGGTAGGTAGTTGTAGGATCTGACTTAACTTTCCCTGATTCACTTCAATCCCATGTGGTAGACACTAAACCTCTCTCTGTTTCCTACCTAGATGCACATGGCCACAAATTGTATTTTGCATTTGTTGTTATTTATCTATCATCTGTATATTTGATTTCACTGACATGCTACCTCAGTGTTTACATTCTGAATAATCGTTATGACATTTCTACCATAATAGGCAAGCCTGGAGTTGTTAGAAGTTAAACATCTTTCTTCCCTCTCTCTTCACTCACCCTAGCAACCAGTTACCTATCCTTAATTTTGCTGAAAATACCAAGAGGGAAGAGTGTCCAATCCGGAGTCCTCCTGAATGACTCAGTGGTGACTTAAGCACTTAAGGTCAATTCTTGCTAAACATGAGTCCCTCTATTGCCTGTAAAACAGAAAAGACCTCATGTGCCCTTGAGACTATTCATCAGTCGGAGGTGTAACTAAGACTGTGGGCATTCAGAGCCACTGGTCCCTCAAATTTCACTAGGACATATACAAGTGCCAATAGATCATAAACCTGATGACTCAGTGAAGGTCACTGGAATACCAGGGTTCACATTACTTTACATCCGAATTTTAGTAGCTCAGCTGAGAACCACTTGCCAATGACAGCCCTCAGAGGGCTGTACAAACTGAAGGCTACTAAAAAGAGAAGGAGAGATCCTGCAACTTCCTTTAGGCAAACGCCAGCCTCCCAAGAGCTCACAAATGTTACATCTTCTTTTTGTCATATTTGACAAGGGTTTTTAACATGTATATATAAATGCCACGAGCCTTAGAGCCTTTGGTTAGCAAGTGCTCTGAAAATTTATTCTGAAACTTCACTATCAGCTGATACTTGAAATATTCTCTATTTTCAATAAAATCTATAGAAATTTAAAAAGAAAGACAAAATATTTTAACTTTTTAAGTACTGATTTAAAATTTCTTTGGATTTAAAACACCAGTCTCCCCATGATTAGTTTTTCACTGGAAAGCAGGTGGAAGTTCTTAAAATATCTTGACCATTCTAACAGCCTCTTGGCTGCTTTCTGTGCTTCCACACTTGCCCTGCTCCTGGCTGTTTTCAGTATGGTAGCTGGTGTTTAATTTCTTTAAATATAAGTCAGATTAAGTTGCTACTTTACTGAAAACCACCTCATAGCTTCTTATCTCACTTAAAAATCTCAAATTCTTACCATAACCTGCATGGTTCTATAGTAGCTCCCCTGACAATTTGCCACTTATCTCTTTGCTATACCTTTAACACACCAAGCACACTCCATTCTCAAGGCATTTGTACTTGCTACTCCCTCTGCCTAGAACTATCTTTCCCTAGATAGGGGCATGCTCACCCCCTTACCTTATTTGGGTCTTTGTCCAAACTTATCATCTCAAAGAGGAAGATCCTGACTAATGCCCTTAAAAGAACATACTGCTCTTACTTTGCTCTATTTCAATGCACAATCACTATCTGACTTTACAATATATGTATTTTTTAAATTAATGCATTCCTCAAAATAGAATAAAAATTCTGTAAGATTAAGAAATTTATTTGATTTCCAGTGTATAAAATAATACAATAGTAGTCACTCAAATATTTTTGACTAAATTAATTTTAGTTAACACATACGTGAGTAAAATCAGTGTATTTATGTGATGTGATCTTGTTGCTTGATTTGTAAAGTTTCAAGCATGTGTATCATTGCTAGACATAAGAGCATACCATCTGTACCTTATCAAATTAGTTTTATAAGTGGCAAGTCAATTTGCTATTTTTAAAAAAGTCATCATGATGGCATTTCTGACGAATTCAATAAAGAATTGGTGATGTTAATTTACACATAGATTTTCCACAGAGAATCGGCGTCATTTGTTTTAAAAATTATGAGCCAGAGGTTGCATTTGACACAGTAAAAGAATATAAACCAGAGAGTACTTGGAAAGGATCATTGTTCTTTGACTTTAACATAAATGTTTTGACATGTTTGGTGGCAGATTTTCTCCTCATTTACATTTTTATTTAGTTAATGTAACACACAAATATTTTTCCAATTCATATTAGTGTATATAGAGCAAAATCTTTGGAGACAGGCTAATTCTGTATTGGGGACTCCATTGCAGAACGTAGTGAGTTGTATATTTCCATCTTCAATTCCAGTCTGTTTCCTCATCTGTTAGATGGGGATCAACACACCCACATTGCAGTGTTTGAGAGTAGGCAGTTACTGAATTAAATTTCTATAATGAATGTAGCCTACTATCTGGCATATGGTGGGGGCCAATTTCTTTCCCCTTCTCTTCCGTTTCCCTTTCCCTTACCTGTGCCTAACCCAAACCTTGTTGGGAAAGTAAGGGCAGATTCACTCAGAATTTTTCAGACACTAGAGAAAAGTTACTTCCTATATTTGAATGATATAAGAATCGTGTATTCCTCAGTAACTTGAATCATCTTTTTTCTAATATATACGCCTTTTTAGAGCGAGAAGTTCGGCACGTTGATATCAATCTTTTTTTTTTCCTACATCCGTCTTCACAAATGCAACATTTTCTGTGACTTTAAAATTGTCAGCAGATGTTACAGTAAGATTTGATATATTGGACACATTTGGTGATCTCGGCCAGCCACATATAATTCTGATTAACATATTCTGGCTAATCCACTGCCTATGTTCACTGCTAGAACTCAAAATCCAAGTACATGCCATTCCATTGTATCATTCCAAGAGATTCAAGGGATTACATTTAATTACAGGAAACATAAATTATCAGTGTTGTTGCTCTTAATCTGTTGAAGTTTTGCTAGATATTTCAGATTGGTTGCTTTGTCTATGATTTTGAATGTATGCAAACTTAATCTAAGTTAATATAAATGAAAGCTATTATTAGTTATATCCCTTGTTATACAAAAAAAGTATCTACTTATAATGAATTGAAATTGAACTATGCTAGTTTGATATGCATCAATAAAATATGTTGTAACAGTTCTACTAGCCTGTCTCTATTGACCTAAATTACTTAAAATTAATAAATGTATGTAGGAATACAGAAAATTGAGCATGATACATATTTTTAGTGAGAAAAAGGGAATTAATACTCAAAGTCAGATAGCTAATTTTAAGTACTTTGTGATTCATAAATGTGTGTATATATATATATACACACACATATATATATAATTGGATACTCTATGTGCTAAGCCAAGAAGAAATAATAAATAAATTATTATGCCTACTTTAGACATGAGAAAATTTGGGTTAAAATATGTAAATAATTTATTCAATATTATATATCTCTGAGTGCAAAGAGGCAAGCTTTCTTATCCAGTGTTCTTTCTAAGACACTAATGGCTTAAATATCTAGAAACTCAAAAGTGATAGGAAGGCACAAGTGTGATATGGAAAAACACAGGAGTATCAGAAATCACTTCTGATTATAAGCCTCTTGAGGAAAGCGAGAAAAAGGGCTGTCATCAAAAAGAATACACACACACACACACACACACACACACAAACATACCTTTGTTAGTTCTATCTATCTGCCAAGAGGGCTAGAAGCAAGTGAAATTCTAAAAATACACTCATACCCAGATATTGGGTTCCAAATGCCACTTTTAAATAAAGGGAAGTAAGCCTGCTTGAAGTATGGCTTGATACCAAAGTTGAGAAAGGGAAAATACAAAATGTGCTTGGAGCATCTTATGGTACTAGAAATAAAGTACTCCAAAAAAATCAAAGAAAGAAAGAAAAGGAAAAGGGTGAGGTAATGAAAAGACACAGGAAGCAACCTGAACCAGCTTCCAATGGTCAAGATCATTAAAACAAAAAAAACAAGGATAGAATGAGAAATTATCACAGGAACTATCACAGGTCATACAAGTCCAAGAAGGTAAGAAAATGAAATGCAATGTACTATCCGAGATTTGTGTTAAATCCTAGATAGATAAGGAACTTAACTTAGAAAACATTGTGAAATCTGAGCAAAGTTTTTAGTTTAGTCAATAATTTTGTACTAATGTTAAATTTTTAGTTTTGACAAAAGTACTGAGGCTATATAAAATGTTAACTTTAGGGGAAGCTGGATAAAGGGCATGTGGAAATTCTATTCTATTTTTACAATTTTTCCATAAACATAACATTTTTCCAAAATAAAAAGTTAAAAATCATTCAGCTTTCTTTCTTCCTTATTTCTGCCTAAACAATGTATGATTCTAATCAACAGATTATCCACACTCTCATTCAATGGAAGACTGTGCCCTCGCATTGGAGAATTTTATTGCCCACCATCCTGAAAACACAATCTCAAATATTCTGAGTGTTTAACCTCATGTTGGTTCATGGAATTGGTGGAAAAAAGATATAGGTTGTTCCCTGAATGTTATGTAGACAGAGTCTATGAAATTTTAAACATAGATATTTCTAGCTTCCCTAAGGCATCCATCAAATATAACATCCTGCTGTAGAGGACCTCACTGTAATATTACATACAATAAAAGAAAGTCACATTTTAAATACTACATAATTAATATTTATGAAGCATTTGTTACGCTCCAGGTATTCTACTAGAAAGTAGGAATATAGTATTAAGTGAAGCAGACAGTGTTCCCATGGATATCGCTTCGATAAACCGATTTTTTTTTTCTTTTGAATTTCTTTTGACCCAGCAGTGGGATTGCTGGATCATATGATAGTTCTATTTTTAGTTGTTTTAGAAATCTTGATGCTGTTCTCCATGGTGGCTGTACAAATTTAATTCTTACCAAGAGTATACAATTCTCATTGAGAATTAGTTAAGTTTATTTCTAGATATTTTATTTTATTGCTATTGTAAATGGGATTATTTGGAAGGGTCAGATTGTTTGCAGGTGACATATAGAAATACTATTGATTTTTTTGTATGTTGATTTTGTAGCCTGCAACTTAAATAAATTTATTTAACATTTCAAATTGATTTTTTAATGGAGTCTTTAGGTTTTCCTAAATGTAAGATCACATTGTCTGCAAACAAGAATAATTTGACTTTCTTTTCTTTCCAATTTGGATTCCATTTATTTCTTTCTCATGTCAAATTGCTTCATCTAGGACTTTCCGTACCATGTTGAATAACAGGGGTTAAAGTGGACATCCTTGTTATGTTTCAGTTATGAGAGGAAAGGCTTTCAGTTTTCCCCCATTTTGTATGATATTAGCTGTGGATCTGAGGTATATGGTTTTTACACTGATGAGGTATATTTATTCTGTACTTAGCTTTTTGAGAGCTTTTAACCATAAAGAGATACTGAATTTTATTGAGTGCTTTTTAAGCATCAATTGAAATGATCTTATGGTTTTTGCCCTTCATTCTGTTGATGTTGTTTTATGTATCACATTTGCTGATCTGCATGTATTGAGCCATGGTTGCATTCCTGGGATGAGTACAACTTGTTCATAATTAATTACTGTTTTAATGTTTGTTGAATTCAGTTTGCTAATATTTTGATGAGGATTTTATGTCTATGTGGACTCAGCTGCCATTAATAAAATAATAGGTTACATGTCTCACATTTAAGCCAAAATTTTAAAACAAAGAAGGGGGGGGGTGGAATTTGTCATAATAATATTTGAATGTCTCATAGAATCAAGTAATAATATCTGAGTGGTCTTCAAACTATATCTTTCTGCATGTCTTTTTCATCTTCCTCTCTAATCATGGCTACCAGTGGCTTTGAACTTGGGTTTGAATATGGTGCTGCCATTTATCAGCTTTTTTTTCCCTTGAAAAAGTTATTTAATTTATCGGTACTTAATTTTGCTAATGTATAATATAGGTTTGAAAATAGTAGCACCTACTTCACTGGGTTGTTGCAAAGACTGAATTAGTTGCTGTATATAAAACACATAGAACAGTTGCCTGGAATAGCAAGCATTCTAGAAGTGTTAGTAATTGTGATTTGCATTCCAAGATCACCACCAAAGTTTTTATGTGTAGCCATTAACTTTTAAAATAAGAAAAATAAAGATTTTCCTGAAGTAGTTCACTAAAGGATGAAGATTACCACAATAATTTTTACCATGTAATTTAATTAGCAAAATTAAAGCACAATTTTATTTTTAAAAAATTAATGAAGGCTCTAGAATGTTGACAGAGTCATTCTTCATTGTTAGGTCAACGTTTTGCCATACAAAACATCTTCATACAGCTGTCTGGATCACAGTAACCTTGGGACAACCTTGAATGGCTATGAAAAAATCAATGCTACAGCATATACTAGAAGTTAACTAAATGCATGAGAAGAAAGGGAAGAAAGGGAAGCCAAGAACAGAAATGTAAACTAGATGCCTCACCTGCCATCTATGTGCCACCTATGGCCACAAATTCTAAAATGAGGCATCAGGAAATATGGAAAAATAAAAACTGATATTTTGTTCTGCTTTGTTTTTGTCCTTGTATTCTTCCCAGGGTTCCGTCTTACTGGTTTTGATCCTTTACTTACCCCATTAAATAACTCTGAAGGAGAGGCAATAGGGCCTCTTAGGTTATATTATGTCCAATCTTATGTACATTGTCAAACCTTGTATTTTACTGTATTTCTTGACCATTAGTTTAAATATGAATATTTTAAGTATAGCAAAAATAATGAACAAGCAAAATAAAGAGGTTGAATGAACAAGTCAAAAAAAAAAAAAAGGGATTTCAATAGTGGGTACTCTTAAGGAATGACAGAGTTAAGAGAAAAATTCAGGTTAAGGAAAAGAGACAAAAAGAGAACATCAGAGTTGTTGAAGGATGCTTGATACTTAATTTAAATGTTTTATAGGTTTTGACACACCTAGGATTTGAAGGAAAAGTTATAAAGCTAGCCATATGTATTGGCACTTACAATGTCAAAGTACTCTTCTACCAGCTTCATATATACTAATTTATTTTATCCTCATAACTTTATGCATAATACCTCATTTCCACTACAATTGAGGAAGCTAAGCCCAGAACAGCTAAGTTTTATAAAGTCATACAGCTAGTAAGAGACAGAGCCAGGACTTGAAAATCTAATAATATATAGGAAGCCCAAGACCTTCAAATCCACCTTTTATTATTTTACTTTGAAAAATAACTAGATTGGAAGCTTAATACTATCAAGCAAAATTCAAGAGCTAAACTAAAATCATGAGAATAAAGGGAGTCAAAAATTGCTCATACTTACAGCCAAGAATTACAAAAAGGAATGTGAGGAGATATTAATAAATAAAAACTTATATTTTGTTCTATTTTGTTTTTGTCCTTATATTCTTCCCAGGACACATTAAAATGAATGCTATTGATATTTTTTAAGGAAGTCCTATATGAGAATGAGAGTATGATCTCTATGATTACATTTGCCAACATAAGAAAAGACATAAGTAGTTACTATTATTGTAATTTTTTATAAGATCTTGGATTTTAAAATAGAATTCTCTTAAAAAGAATAGAATTTTTTATTATCTTATTTAGAAAAATACTATGGAATGTTTTTGGCTTTTGATAATCATGGATTCAACTAAACAGAAAACTCAGAGACAACTGAATAAATGAAAAGATATTTGCATGATTCATTTCAAGTTTCAATTTTAAATAAAAAGAGTAAAGACTTAAGAACAAAAACAGCATTATATGACCAATAGAAAGAATTTACCCCCCAGTAAAGAAATACAGATTAAAATTCAGAAATCATTTATAATGATACAGAATATCAATATGTGAAAGTATTTTTAAAAATCTTATGATAGTCATAACATATTCCACAAGTTATTTGGTAAGATCCAATATTCATGACTAAAAACAACTGTTAAACATAAATGAAAACATATTGTAGCATGTTAAGAATTCATGTTTAAAACCAATAATCAGCATTCTTCCTAATAATGAAAATACTAAGAATGTGATGAAGCACTTAACATAGTTTTAAAATCAGGAAGAATAACAAAAATGCCCATGGTGTTGTGAAATAGAAACTAGTCATATGATTATTGATAACTGATATGGTTTGGATTTGTGTTCCCACCCAAATCTCGTGTTGAATTGTAGGAGGGGCCCTGATTAGATCATAGGGATGAGTTTCCCCCTTGCTCTTCTCATTATGAGTGAATTCTCATGAAATCTGATGGTTTAAATGGCTGTGGCACTTCCCTGTTAGCATTCTCATTATCCTGCTGCCATGTGAACAAAGTGCTAGCTTACCCTTTGCCTTCCAACATGATCATAAGTTTCCTGAGGACTCCCAGTCATGCTTCCTGTTAAGTATGTGGAACTGTGAGTCAATAAAACCTCTTTTCTTCATAAATTACCCAGTTTCAGGTAACTCTTCATAGCAGTGTAAGAATGGACTAATACAGAAGAATGTGGCACTGCTATAAAGATACCTGAAGATGTGGAAGGGACTTTGGAACTGGGTTTTGGGTAGAGCTTGGAACAGTTTGGATGGCTCAGAAGAAGATAGGAAGATATGAGAAAGTTTGGAACTTCCTAGAGACTTGTTGAATGGTTTTGACCAAAATGCTGATAGTGATATGGACAATGAAGTCTAGAGTGAGGTGATCTCAGATAGAGATGAGGAACTTAATGGGAAATGGAGTAAAGGTCACTCTTCCTATGCTTTAGCAAAGAGACTGGTGGCATTTTGTCCCTGCCCTAGAGATCTGTGGAAACTTGAACTTAAGAAATATGATTTAGAGTATCTGGTGGAAAAAATTTCTAAGCAGCAAAGCACTCAAGATGTGACCTGGCTGTTTCTAAAAGTATTCACTTATATGTGTGGACAAAGACAGGATCTAAAACTGAAACCTACATTTAAAAGGGAAGCAGAGCATAGAAGTGTAGAAAATTTGCAGCCTTGTCATGTTGTGGAAAAGAAAAACTTGCTTTCTGGAAAGAAATTCAAGCCTGCTGCAGAAATTTGTATAAGTAAAGAGGAGATGAATATTAATAGTCATGACAATAGGGAAAATGTCTCCAGGCCATTTGAGAGACCAGCAGTCCCTACCATCACAGATCCAGAGGCCTAGGAGAAAAAAAAGTTTTATGGGCCAAGCCCAGGACCCAGCAGCTCTGTGCAGCCGCAGGACATGGCACCCTGCATCCCAGCCATTCCATGTCTAGTCTTGGCTAAAAGGGGCCAAGGTACAGCTTGGGCCCCAGGCCTTGGCAGTGTTGGGTGTTGGGTGTTGGTGCTGGGCCTGCACTTGGACAGAAGGCAAAAATTAAGGTTTGAGATCTGCCTCTTAAATTTCAGAGGATGTATGGAAATGCCTGAATGTCCAGGCAGGAGTTTTTTGCAGGGACAGAGCCCTCGTGGAGAACCTCTACTAGGGCAGTGTGGAGGAGAAATGTGGGGTTGGAGGTACCACACAGTCTCCACTGGAACACTGCCTAATGGAGCTGTCAGAAGAAGGCCACAATCCTCCAGACCACAGAATGGTAGAGTCACTGAGAACTTGCACTGTGCCCCTGGAAATGACTCAGGCACTCAATGTCAGCCCATGAAAGCAGCCACGGAGGCTATATCCTGCAGAGTAACAGGGACAGAGATGCCCAAGGCCTTGGGAGCCCACCTTTTACATGAATGTGCCCTGGATGTGATACCTGGAGTCAAAGAAGATTGTTTTGTAGCTTTAAGATTTAGTTACTATACTGGGGGGTTTCAGATTTGTACAGGACCTGTAGCCCCTTTGTTTTAGTGAATTTCTCCTATTTGGAATGGGGCATTTCTTCCTTGTAATTTGGAATACAAGGACCAAATTTCTGTACCTTCCTTGTATTTTGGAAGCTACTAAATTGTTTCTTATTTTTCAGGCTCATAGGTGGAAGGGACTTACTTTGTCTCAGATGAGACTATGGACTATGAAGTTCATTTTTTGAATTAATTCTGAAATGACTCGAGACTGGGGGACTGTTGAGAAGAGATACTTGTATTTTGCAATATGTTGACATGAGCTTTGAGAGGGTCCAGGGCAGAATGATATGGTTTAGATCTGTGTCCCTGCCCAATTCTCATGTAGAATTTGAGGAGGGGCCTGTTGAAGGGTAATTGGATCATGGGTGTAATTTCCCCCTTTCTGTTCTCATGTTAGTGACTGAGTTCTCATGAGATCTGATGGCTTCCCACTTCATGATCTCTCTCTCTCTCTGTCTCTCTCTATCCTGCCACCAGGTGAAGAAGGTGTTAGCTTCTCCTTCATCTTCCACCATGAAGTTCTGTATAGCAGTGTGGGAACAAACTAATACAATGACTGCAGACATAAATACACTAGAACTTCACCATTGCGCACTAAACCTCATTAAAATGTTTAGAGCTAATAAAATAATTTGGTAAATTATCTGGTTATAATATACAAACATCAATAGCTATCTTCTGTATCAACAACAATCACTATGACCTATTTCGCATTGGCAACCATAATCCTGAAACATCTAAAAAGTACCTTTCCTTAGAGGGTGGTAAGGAGAAAACTATAAAAGTCTACTGCAAGAGATAGAACACTTAATAATTGGAGGCATATGCCAAGTTCCTAGAGAGTAAGTTTGAATATTTTGAAGATATTATTTTACCAAATTAATTTTATGTTTAATATGAGTCTAATAAAAACTCCAGTGGGATTGTTTTTGGTCTTGATGAAATGCCTCAAAAGTTCCTATGCCACAATAAGGGACAAGATTTCCTAAAATATTTTTAAAAGATGAGTAACTAGGGAGAATTAGCTTATAGCTATTGAATGATAGTGGAAATCTATATTGTCTTTTATGATTGCTCTTTTTTTGATATTTAGTGATAATTCACATATTTTATAGTTAAGTTTTGTTCATAAAAATAATAGTTTATACAATTTTGTCTAAATTACTTACATATGTTAAAATAAAGTGACCAAAGAGTTAACACACAGAAAATTAGTATTTCAGGCATTATAGACTCATTGACTTGAAATATATGCCACTTAGGAATAGTATATAGAAATGTGTCACAGCTGTTTTTGCTGCTGCCCAAATTCATGTCACCTTTCATCTCTCCCCTGACTATTGAAATAAATTTTTACTTGGTCTACTCAGTTTCTGCAATACATCATTCACAGCTGAGAAAGTTACCTGTACAAAAGTAAATAACACACTTCTTCCAACCATTGGTGTTTCCCTGTTAGCTACTCAGCTTACATCTGTCAGTATGGCTCACTGCACAGCTCTAACCTCATTCCCTCCACCATTCTGCTATGAACTTATGTCCCAGCTGCCCAGAACATCTCATCCACATCCTCTTATTTATATCATGGTCACTGTTCTTTGCAGATAATTTTCCTTCTGACTAGAATGCTATTGCAATATTCTATTCAAACACATCCCAATACTGTCAGTCTTAATTTAGATATCAACTTTCTCATTATTTTTATTTTTATTGTTATTTTTTGCTATTTCATGGAAAGTCTGTGAAGGCAGGGTCTAGGTGGCCTCCCTCTCCATCTCCAACACCTAGACCAGGGCCTGCCACATAGTAGAAGCTCAATAAATATCTGTTACATGAATGAACATCTACTACAGCTGTATCATACATTTTATACTTATTTGCTTAATTTTTTAACACTATATGAAAATAAGAATGTGTTTGGAGGGTTTTTTGTCTTAAGTTTGTTTTCAATGCCTGAGCACATGGTCAACTATTGCTGAAATGGAGCGTATAGTTTTTTAAAAAAGGTTAAATGACTAAATAAATCAATTTAAAAATATAATAATACAACAAAGAATACAGGCATTACAACTAGCACAAACTATAATGGTAACTATTAAAAGAGCCAGTGAATATGAATATATATGTATATATACACATATATATCAGTTATATATAGTGAATATATATAGTTATATACATATATTGTTTTATAATTACTTGATATTTGTTGCAACTGCAGGTAAATATGCTTAGATATTTTCACAGTCAGCATTCTTTTTATATATTGCCTTACAATAAAATGACAATTATGACTCTTCAGCAGTCATTTTCTACCGTACTGCAAGTGTTAAGCACTGATGCTGGCTTCATCACTTGCATTACCCATTTTAACCTAATAGGGACTTTCTGGAGAGCAGCCTTTCTTAAGGGTCCCTTTATTGTACAGAATCTTGTGCGTCAGTGCCAATTTTGTAATTTTTTTTTTTTTTTTTTGTCAAACACTTAGCATTACTTGTGTATCACACCCCAGGGAATTGTTTTCTGAGTAAGCAAAAATGCAAATTAAAACTTGAGAAAAATGCTAAAAATAACATTTTTGAGCATTCTCAATAATATCACATATATATGTATATATATGTGTGTATATATGTGTGTATATGTGTGTACATATATATGTGTCTGTATATATGACAGTCTAATTGCAAATCCCACATATATCTTTCATAAAAATTTTATTAAGATATCTCTGTACAGAAAGATGAATATATTCGCTTTCTATCTGTATAGTTACTTGAAAGCAATAAGTGTGACAGGTTTTTAAAGCACTCTGTCATCAAAATTTGCCTTTAATTCAGATTATTCAAATCAGCCTAAATTATCAATATTTATTTTATAGACATACCTTGTTTTGTTGTGCTTTGCTTTATTGTATTTTGCAGATATTGTGTTTTTTACAAATTGAAGGTTTGTCACAATCCTGTGTCAGCAAGTCTTTCCTATAAGTGCCATTCTTCCATCAGCATGTGCTCATTTCATGTGTCTTTGTCATATTTTGGTAAGTCTTGTAATATTCTAAACTTTTTCACTATTACTGTATCTGTTATAATGACATGTGATCAGTGAACTTTGAAGTTACTATCGTAATTGTTTTGGTGCACCACAAACCATGCCCACATAATCAATAAATGTATGTGTTCTGACTACCTACATTCACCAGCCTTTCCTCTATCTCTCTCCCACTACTCATGCCTCCTTATTCCCTCCAAAACAACAGTATTGAACTTAGCTCAATAAATAATTCTACAATGGCCTCTAAGTGTTCAAGTTAAAGGAAGAGTTGCATATCACCTACTTAAAATAAAAAGCTAGAAATAATTAAGCTTAGTGAGGAGCGCATGTTGAAAACTGAGAGGTTCTTGAAGGAAATTAAAGTGCTACTCCAGTGAAGCCATGAATGATTAAAAAAAAAATGCAATAGCCTATTACCAATATGGAGGAAGTTTGATCAGTCTTGATAGAAGATCAAACCAGCTGCAACATGTCCTTAAGCTATAGCTTAGTCCACTGCAAGACTCTACCTCTCTTCAATTCTATGAAGTCAAAAAGAGTGAGGAAACTGAAGAAAAGTTTCAAGCTAGCAGAGTTAGTTTATGAGGTTGAAGAAAAGCAGCCATCTCCATAACATAAAAATGTAAGGTGAAGGAGCAAAGTTGAAGCAACTTATGAAGAAGATCTAGTTAATATAATTGATCACTGATAGAGGTGAGTACACTAAACAACAAATTTCCCAATGTAGATGAAACAGTGTTATATTAGAAAAAGGTGTTATCTAGGATTTTCATGGCTCGAGAGAAGAAGTCAAAGACTGGCTTCATAGCTTCAAAGGACAGGCTGACTTTCTTGTTATAGGCTAATGTATCTAATGACTTGAATTTGAAGCCAATGCTCATTTATCATTCTGAAAATTCAAAGAGCCTTAAGAATTATGCTAAATCTACTCTGCCAGTGCCCTAGAAATGAAACAACAATGCTTGGATAACACAGCATCTGTTTACAGAATGGTTTACTGAATATTTCCAGCTCACTGTTGAAACCTAATGCTAAAAAACAAAGATTCCTTTCAAAATACTACTGGTCATTGACAATGTACTAGGTCACCCAAGAGCTCTGACGAAGATGTACACAGAGATTAATGTTTCCAAGCCTGCTAACACAAGGTCCATTCTGAAGCCCATGGATCAAGAAATAATTTTAACTTTCAAATCGTATTATTTAAGAATTACATTTTGCCAGGCTAGAGATGCCATAGACAATGATTCCTCTGCTGTAGCTGGACAAAGGATATTGGAAATCTTCTGGAAAAGATTGGCTATTCTAGATGCCGTTAAGAACATGTGTGATTCATGGGAGGAGATCAAAATATCATATAGGAGTTTGGAAGAACTGGATTCCAACCTTCATGAATGACTTTGAGGGGTCCAAGACTTCAGTGGAGGAAAATAACTGCAGATGTGGTAGGAACAGTAAGAGAAGTAGAATTAGAGGCGGAGCTTTGAAGATGTGATTGAATTGATGCAATCTCATGATAAAGCTTGAATGATGAGGTGTTGCCTCATATAGATAAGCAAAGAAAGTGGTTTATTGAAATAGAATCTATTCCTGGTAAAGATGCTATGAATGTTGTTGAAATGACAACAAAATATTTAGAGTATCACATAAAGTTAGTTTACAAAGCAATGGCAGTGTTTGAGAGGACTGATTCCAACTTTGAAAAAAGTTCTACTGTGGATAAAATGCTGCCAAACATCCTTACATGCTACAGAGAAATCTCTTGTGAAAGAGTCAATCAATGCAGAAAAGTTCATTGTTATTTTAAGAAATCGTCATTACCCCTCAATCTTCAGCAATCACCATTCTGATCAGTTAGTTGGCAGCCATCAACATCAAAGCAAGACCCTCCATAAGCAACAAGATTATGACTCTCTGAAGTGTCAGACATTGGTTAGCATATTTAGCAATAAATAATTTTTAACTCAAAGTATGCACACAGTTTTTTTAAGACATAATACTAGTGTACACTTAATAAACTATAAACATAACTTATGTATGTACCAAGAAACAAAACAATTTGGGTGATTTGCTTTATAGTGATACTTGCTTTATTGCAGTTGTCTGGAACCAAACCCACGATATCTCTGTCTGGAACCAAACCCACGATATCTCCTGTATTTACAGGATTCAGGTAGTTAACCACTCTTTGCTACAAATTGTTTTTTCACGTGGCAAACTGTTCTGTCAATAAGCAGATTTATACATTTAGATTTTTTTTTCCCTTTCAGTCTCACTCTGTGGCCCAGGCTGGAGCACAATAGCACCATCTCGTCTCACTGCAAGCTCTGCCTCCGGGGTTCACACCATTCTCATGCCTCAGCCTCCCAAGTAGTTGAGACTACAGGTGCCCACCACCACGCCTGGTTAATTTTTTGTACTTTTAGTAGAGACGGGGTTCCATCGTGTCAGCCAAGATGGTCTTGATCTCCTGACCTCATGATCCACCTACCTTGACCTCCCAAAGTGCTGGGATGACAGGCATGAGCCACCGTGACCAGCCTAGATTTTTTTACTCAAAAAAATGTTTTAAAGAGAGACATGACGATAACATGAGTCTGAATTTGGAATTAAGTTTGCTCATATTGAAGTAAATAGAAAGCAAGTAAACAGAAAATGTCACACAACATTCAAATAAAAATAGAATGAGAGTATACATTTGGGTATTTACCTTTCTTTACCTCAGATTAATATGGAATCTCATTTGACAGTTCTCTGATTGTAATCAGTAAAACGTCCCCAAATCATTGCTGTAAATTTATACCACTTTCTCACCTAAAGCCTAAGAAGGTGGTGCTTAGTAAAAAGAAGAGAGAGAGAGAAAAAAAGACTTTCTAAAAGTACCTCATATATAAGAAAATATATAATGGAATGTAGCATGGTATCCAGCAAAACTCTTTGAGAACACAAATACTTTATTTATTTATACTTATGTTTCCTTATTTTTATTGAGTTTCATTAATTTAAAAAATATTTACTTGGTTTAAAATGTGACTTAAACAATTGGAGGACCAAACTTATCTATATTCATTACAGTAACACAAACCCATTTTGTCCTTTTTTCTAGTCATATGATTAGATTTAGCATGAACACACACACTTAAACAGACACCAGTAGCTACAGAAAATGCTTATACTGACAAGAATTTCACTCAAGACCCCTGTTTTCTTTTTAAAAGTACAAAATGTTGCATAAATTATTGAGTGTTTCAAATGTCACTAATGACACATGGTAGTTCAATTATTAATCTCTTAAAGAAAACACAAAGTACTAGGACTCTTATCTTCTGAAATTATGAAATGCCATCTCCACCTTTCCCTGGTGTCTATGCCCTGGCCTTTAGTCTTATTGCCTGGAGAGATTGCTATACCTCAAGTAATGTATCACTTTAGCATAGAGGAAAAACAAAAGCTACCAGTAGCTATCCAAACCGGAAGCCCTGGAGACAAATTTAAAACATGCAATTGTTAATTATCAAAGAACAACTTCTACCGTTATGCCAAAATATGGTAAATGTTTCCTTTATTTTATGTATCTGTTTTTATTTATTATTTATTTACTTATTTGTCCATGGTAGCCAAATTCCCTAATTGGGTTGTCTGCTTGGAAAGAGTTAAAGTCTGAAGTATTTGTATCTGCCTTAATTCTGCTTCCATGCTCATGGATAGGAAGAATCAATATTGCGAAAATGGCCATACTACCCAAGGTAATTTACAGATTCAATGCCATCCCTATCAATCTACCAATAACTTTCTTCACAGAATTGGGAAAAACTACTTAAGTTCATATGGAACCCAAAAAGAGCCCACATAGCCAAGACAATCCTAAGCCAAAAGAACAAAGCTGGAGGCATCACGCTACCTGACTTCAAACTATACTACAAGGCTACAGTAACCAAAATAGCATGGTACTGGTACCAAAACAGAGATATAGACCAATGGAACAGAACAGAGCCCTCAGAAATAATATCACACATCTACAACCATTTGATCTTTGACAAACTTGACAAAAACAAGAAAGAAGGAAAGGATTCCCTATTAAATAAATGGTGCTGGGAAAATTGGCTAGCCATAAGTAGAAAGCTGAAAGCCCTTCCTTATCCTTTATATAAAAATTAATTCAAGATGGATTAAACACGTAAATGTTAGACCTAAGACCATAAAAACCCTAGAAGAAAACCTAGGCAATACCATTCAGGACATAGGCATGGGCAAGGACTTCTTGACTAAAACACCAAAAGCAATGACAACAAAAACCAAAATTGACAAATGGGATCTAATTAAACTAAAGAGCTTCTGCACAGCAAAAGAAATGACCATCAGAGTGAACAGGCAACCTACAGTGTGGGAGAAAATTTTTACAATCTCCCTATCTGACAAAGGGCTAATATCCAGAATCTACAAAGAACTTAAACAAATTTACAAGAAAAAATCAAACAACCCCATCAAAAAGTGGGCAAAGGATGTAACCAGACACTTCTCAAAAGAAGACATTTATGCAGCCAACAGACACATGAAAAAATGTTCATCATCACTCGCCATCAAAGAAATGCAAATCAAAACTACAATGAGATACCATCTTACACCAGTTAGAATGGCGATCATTAAAAAGTCAGGAAACAACAGGTGCTGGAAAGGATGTGGAGAAATAGGAGCACTTTTACATCAACCATTGTGGAAGACAGTGTGGTGATTCCTCAAGGATCTAGAACTAGAAATACCATTTGACCCAGCCATCCCATTACTGGGTATATACCCAAAGGATTATAAATCATGCTGCTATAAAGACACATGCACACGTATATTTATTGTGGCACTATTCACAATAGCAAAGACTTGGAACCAACCCAAATGTCCATCAATGACAGGCTGGATTAAGAAAATGTGACACATATACACCATGGAATACTATGCAGCCATAAAACAGGATGAGTTCATGTCCTCTGTAGGGACATGGATGAAGCTAGAAACCATCATTCTGAGCAAACTATCACAAGGAGAGAAAACCAAACACCGCATGTTCTCACTCATAGGTGGGAACTGAACAATGAGAACACTTGGACACAGGATGGTGAACATCACACACTGGGGCTTATCATGGGGTTGGGGGATGGGAGAGGGATAGCATTAGGAGATATACCTAATGTAAATGACAAGTTAATGGGTGCAGCAGAGCAACATGGCACATGTATATATATGTAACAAACCTGCACATTGTGCACATGTACCCTATAACTTAAAGTATTAAAAAAATACTTGCTTAGCTTCAAAATTAAAAGTAAAACTGGTAAACATAAAGATAATGCAATACTTACTGCATTGATGAATTGCATTGATTTCAAATCTTGCCAAAGGGGCCAGAAACAAGAGAGCAAGTGAAAGCATCCAGATCAAGCTGATAGGATAGATAAACCTGCTTCTGGGTCTGGGTTGCATACTCAGGACTTGTTTATGCTGTGATCAGGTGTTTTGCCTCAGTTCTGTTATGGAAGAGCTAAGACAGCTTAGGATTGCTTCAGCTGGAGCCTACATACTCCAATGCCATGACCACAAACCCCTATACCAGTTTTGAACAGTGGCAAATCAGCAGGTTTCAGACTAGGCTAAGGACTAAGTTATCACACCAGCTCATTCAAGATTTACAAGATTTACATCGGAACTCAAACTTTGTAAAAATCAAGTTTAACTTTTTCCAAAAGAGCCTTTAGCATATAATAATAGCTGCCTCTAAAGACTGAAAAATAAAGTGCCTGGGCACAACTTCTGAAGTAACTGATGAGCATCAATGTTGCTACCAGTGAAAGCCCAGCAATTTGATTTTGGCAAATAATTTTGTTGAGAAAATCAGCATTGCCAAAAAGGGATTTTGGCTGCTGATTGAATTTTTTCCCTTTGCACTTGATACACTTTGAAAATAGACATAGAAAGCCCTTGGTTGAACCCAATAAAATCTGTATATATCAGCTTATTGGTCTCATGTGTGACTTCTGGGTATAATTTTGAGGATAGCATCCACCTTAAGACATTTTTAAATTAGGGTTCTTTCATGAATGTGGAAAAAATGGAATTTGTAACAAGGTCACTAATAGAATGTACTTGCATGACTCATTTATCCTTTTATAGGATATGCATGGCCAGACACAAGGGTGTTATCTACAGTGTTTCTAAAATTACCTCTCTGGAACTTTCTTCCAGCCCTAAGAAACTTCAAAGTAAGAGTAAGAGAGACATATTTCTCTTGGATAAATTTAAAAACAGATAAATGATTTTTAAATGAAAGAAAGAGAATCTCTTGGGTGCTGTGTGCATGAATCCGCACTTTAACAAGCACTTGAACTGGCAATAACAGAAAAATTGTGGAAAAATCAAATTCAAATGAAAACTTTAAAATTTTAAGGATACAAACAGTTTTTATGTATTAAAGAATATAAGACAATGCTTCTTAAATATTGTACATTTTTATGGTAACTATAACCAGAAAACAAGACAAAAATAAAACAAAAACTGTGCTTTGATTTTAAGGAAGAAGTAATTTGAGTTAGCAATGGCTCCACAATGGAGCAATTTTTCCCCCTCCCAGATACTGAGTGATAAGAAAAACCTTGGGCCAAACAGGTAAGCTTTCTGTAGACTACCTGAACATTTTTAAATGTCTTCTTTACTTATTTATTTAGAGACAGAGTCTAACTCTGTCACCCACGCTAGAGTGCAGTGGCACGACCTCAGCTCACCACAACCTTCGCCTCCCTGGTTCAAGTGATTCTCCTGCCTCAGCCTCCCAAGTAGCTGGAACTACAGGTGCCCGCCACCACTCCTGGCTAATATTTTGTATTTTTAGTAGACACGGGGTTTCACCATGTTAGCCAGGATGGTCTCGATCTCCTGACCTCGTGATCTGCCCACCTCGGCCTCCCAAAGTGCTGGGATTACAGACCTGAGCCACCATAATTTCACAACTATATATATATATATATATATATATTCACAACTATATATATAATATTTATAATATTATAATATTATATATAATATTATAATTCACAACTATATATATAATTTCACAACTATATATATAAATATATATATTATATATAATATATATATATTTATATATATATATAAATATATTATATATATATATATAAATAAAATAGCCAGCTTATGGCATTGGTGTGTTAACACTTCAGGCATAATACTATTCTTTCTCTGCTTGTCTTTATAATTTATAAGTTTTAATTATTACGATATCAGAGCTAAAAAAAAGAAATAAGTAACTCATAGGAATAGAGAGTAGAATAACAGTTGTTGGAGTTCGGGATTAAAAGGGAATTTGGAGTTGGAGTTGGAGGGTAGTTGGAGTTCGGGATTAAAAGGGAATGGTTAATGGGTAAAAGTATACAGTCAGATAGAAGCAGTAAGATCTAGAGTTTCGTACTACAATAGGGTGACTGTAGTTAGGAATAATTTATTGCATATTTAAAAATAACGAAAAGGTGGAATTAGAATGTTCCCTTTGCATTTTGAAATTTCATTTGCAGTTGGGCATTCAGTCATCACCAACACTGGTCCTACCTATTATCATTCAAATGGAGAGAATTAATTCATTGAACAAACTATGGAAGAACTCATGCAAGCTGCTTATTTTCTTCATCAAATTAGGGGTTATTTTTATATCCTTCCAAGTATGAAATTTCTGCAGGTTTCTGGTTATTTGAAGCATAGAAAAAATTTTAAAGTGAAGTTGACTGTCAAGCTCAAGGGCAGCTTTACTTCAAAACAAGTTGGGCATGAGCCTCGGGCTCTGAGATATCTGAGAAACCTCTGATAAGGAACACTGGTCTTCCCAGTTCCTCACACTCCTTGAGCAGTTCTCATAGTCCTGAGCAACCTTGACAGGCTGAGGTCACAGGGTAAGAAGGAGCTGTATTTAGCCTTACCTCCACAGCCTGGAAGAAAAACCAAGACCCTGGAGCATGTTTCTTTCCAAAAAGAAATGAACACAGAAAAATTAGAATGATAGTAGATAATCCTACAAAATGGAGGAGGCAAAAGGCAGGGTCGTGCACCGTCTGAAGGTTCTCCTTCTGGGTAGGCTCAAAGTCAATCTCCAAAGGTTTATAATATCAACTAGGCCACCTGCAGTTCTAGGATCTAAGGCCTACAGCACATTGTTTTATCCACAACAGAGAATTTTGGTACACCTGTCCCGGGAAGTCAGCTCAAACATATTCTGCTATTCAGTCTTTGCCTGGTTGAAATATTTGATATTTGAAAGAGCTGGTATAAAGGATAGGTTAAATATCCATTTCTCCAGCTTTATCTCTGTTTTAAGCTATATCATAAGAAAGTGATGTTGCTGCATTATATTATCTTAGCTCCTTGCAGAAATGTCTTCTAAAGGTTAAGATTTAATGTTATGTCCTCAGCTTTTATAAAGGTGCAATCAAAACCTTGGACATTTAACTGGCTACTCATTGTCCCGTTTGTAAGAATCCCCATAATAAATTCCTTCTGCCATTCATCAGGGAAAGTTTTTTCTTCAGATGGATTTTAATGCTACTTTTTATTGGTCAGAGAGAAACTGAATAAATCATTTTGTTTCTTTTTTAAAAAAATTGCCTGCCAAATCCACAGTGAAGCTACAAGAACTAAACCATCTTAATTTCCCATTGTAATGAGCTAGCTCACTCTCCCTCTCCGTATCCAATCATTGTTACATATACTTGAGATCTATAGATTACTTATTTCAAAATCACCTAGAAGGTCTTTGAAAAATACAGGTCCCTGAGCCACAACCCAGAGATTCTGATACAGCCCCTTGAAAGGGGCAGAGGAACATATACTTTATTCAAGCAAACTTCATACTTAATAGGCACTCTTGAATTTCAAACTGGTCTAAGTGGTTCCAAATGGTCTTTTAGTGGTGTTAAGGGATTCACATTTTATTTGTTTTAATTGAATAATATGACTGATATAAAATATTCACACACATAAGCATGCTCTTTTTTGGTCAAAGAAGTAAGATGATAAAGTAACACATGATCAGAGAGAAAGAATAAACAAGAAGACCTTATATTGTTGACATGGTTAAAACTCACACACAGGTGTGTTGCTCAGCTTTAAGATCATATTAAGAAAAAAAAGTGCAGGAAGAAACCAAGAAATTCTGCATGGAAACCTAGCAAGTATTTTTGCAGAAAGGGATAAAACTTCAGAGTTCTAGTTTCCAGGTACTTAAGCACAGGATCTCACATTATTTGTAGGGTTTTTTTCTTTAAAGCTTTTTAATGCAAAAAGTTTTGTTTGGGTTGTAAACTAATTGCAGGAGTATGATTACTAGATTTTTTTTAATTGCCTCTGCAAATGGGATTTACAAACATTAAAACCAGGGTATAGCCACTTTACAATGAATGTCATAGGCAGAAATCTTAGATATTTATAAAACAGCATTTTTTTCTAGCACAATTGTTGATTCTGTCCAGTGTAGACACAGGCTAAAGGTATAGAAAGTTACCATATAATTCAGTTTACCCAAGCAAATTAAAAAATAAGTTATACAAAGCATTGCTTTCAATAAATCATGGGTACTTTTTAGCATACTCAAAATCACACAATAGGTAATATTGACTAAATTTATTTTTAAAACTGTGTGAATGCAATCTGATATATTCTTTATCAAATGAATCTTTCCTTTTTGTAGAGTGCAAATAGTGAAGTATCTTACTCTTTTCCATGAAGAATCATATAAAAACAAATGTCACTCACTTTTGGTCACAACCTGTCAAGTTAGTTTGAAAATTCATACAAAATAAAAAGGTGGTAGTTAATAGGTTTAAAGTCTCTATTTAGGCTTTTGAAAAATATGGCAGAATGAGCACAAATATCCGACCTCCTTTGGTTATAATTAACAGAAAGAACCAAAATAGCAGAAACATAGTAATAACTATTTTTTTAAAAAAAAAAATTCCAATGGCACTGAAAACTAGGTAAGCTGACACCCATAGGGCACAAAGCTCAAGTAATGTCTGCTTTGTATAGTATAAGTGGAATCAGGAAGAAAGGAGATATTTAGAGGCAACTCAAAACTCCTTTTCCTAAGAAAGCAATACAGCTTCACAGAAAAACAGTAGACATATTAGGAGAAGCTCATTTTTTTTCCTATTTTTAAGAAGCATAGGTTAGAGAACCATGAAATAGGGAAGAATTCCTCACACTGCTATAAATCAAAATCAGCTGACGAAGAAACAGCTCGACCACGTCCAGCTATGCCTAAAGGAAAGCCAGCTACTTGCTGATTTGGTCAATGAATTCTATAGTTGGATGAAGCCATTATCTAAAACAGAAAGAGCTAAAACCTATAATCAGAGAATATTTAGAAAAAAACAATAATAAAAAATACTTCACATAAAAATGTTGAGATGCAGCCAAAACTACTCTCCAAAAAGACATGGTAACTTTTACTATTTTAGTGGTTGAATAGGAAGAAATAAAAATAAATTAACTAAATATCCAGCTCAATAAATTACAACTAGAACAAGAAAATAAACCAGGATAGGCAGGAGAAATAAAAAAGGCTAATATTTGAGTTTTTACTTTTCTACTTTTTTGCATGAAGAATTTCACTTAATCCTCCTTACTACCCAATGAAATAGATACTATTAATAATAATATTTTATTTTATAGATGAGAAAACTGAGATGCACAGAGTTCAGTTTAAAAATGCAAAAGTGGAACAACTGATAAAACAATACTTAGTTATTAGCAAAAATTAGAAACAGAAAAATATTTTATACATGTTATTAGGAATGCACAAGATGATATGACTACAGATATAAAGATATTCACAAAGTTTAAAAGTATATTATATTTGGCTCTCTTATGGAACATTGGAAGTATCAAAAGAATTGATGAACTCTCAAGTAAAATGTAAATCACTAACTTTGGCTCAGAAAAGATAAAACCCTCTGAACATCAAAGAACTAAAAATATTGTCAATACTTTCCCCAAAATAATGGCACAGGCCTGTATAGTTTTAAGTATGGCTGGGTAAAAAATCATTTCTTACACATTCAAAATTTCTTTTTATTCTTTTGTCTACAGAAGTCTTTATTTCTTAAATTGGTAATAAATATATGTATTTATTAGTTTATTTAAATTTTCTTTTTTAAAAAAAACTTTATTTTAGGTTTGGAGGTACATATGAAGGTTTATTACATAGATAGACTCACGATAGGGGGATTCAATGTACAGATTATTTCATCACCCAGGCATTAAGCCCAGTACCCAATAGTTATCTTCTCTGATACTCTCCCTCATCCCACCCTCCACCCTCAAGTAGATCCAAGTATCTGTTTCCTCCTTCCAATTTTCACTTAGTCTCTCTATAAATCATCTCACTTCTCACTGCTACCCTGTATTGCTTCCAAATTTCTTTCAAATTTTAGAGAACAAATTGTCCCCAGGCTATAATTGTTCCATTTCCAGGTCATGATATAAAACTGAATATATATATGTTAACTTATTCTTCATTCAGAGACTAAATTAAATGGTAATAAAGGAATGCAGAAAGTATACACTGAAAACTACACATCAAATTAGAGGGAGGCTAAAAGCAGACAGCACTACATTTCTAGAACCCATCTCTAAAAGGCAAAAGGTAAATTGTGTGTTGGCAGTGATGCAATGTTGGTAAACTGGTAGCTGGTGCAAGAGATAAAGTCAGGCCAGGCCACCTGGAAGAGCTCAACGCGTAAAACCTGATATATGACAAGAGCAGAGGAAGTGGAGCTATTTATAACATGACTAATTGAAATTCAAACTACGTACAGGTTGATTCCTCTCATCCTTCTTCCATTTTCATCACCTCTACACAATAGAAAAGCCGGCAGCCAGGAATTAAACTAAAAAGAAAGTTTCTGAAGGAAAGAATGAGAATAGACAGAGGGAAAGAGGGAGAGAAGGAGAGTGGGAGAAATGGAAGGAGGGATGGTGGGAGAAGGGGAGGGAGAGAGGGGGTGGGGGGCAGAGAGAGAGAGAGAGAGACAGAGAGAGAACAGAGAACTGTTTGGAGAGAAATCAGGCAGGTAGGATAGATCTTCATGCTCTAAAACCTTCTTTGTTCTAGCACTTGGGAAACATCCAGTTTAATGAAGCGAGTGCTGCCTGCCCACGCTGAAGCAGTTGCTGTCAGCTGACAACCCCCCCAGATACACTAGCCTCCCATTCAGCCTCTCTGTTGTTTTATTCCTAAATTTTAATGAGTAATCCACAATGACCAGATATTTGAAGAAATCCAGCAACATGGAAAGGAAAGACTGAGAGACAAAAACTAAAAAAAGTATAGTGGAGGATAGGGCAGTAGTTCGGAAGAAACTAGGAAAAAAAAAAAAAACTATTCTCAAAATCAGTTTCTCTCAGATTACCTATACAGGATGGGAGAAATGCTAACAATTGATAAAACTGGAATTCAGATGGTAGATTCAATAAATGCTTTGTATCAATGATAAATTTACTGAAGTTGATAGCTGTACTGCAAGAATATGTCATTCTTAAGACACATATGCTGAAATATTTAGGGGCAAAGAGCTATATTGCAGCTGTGTGTGTGTGTGTGTGTGTGTGTGTGTGTGTGTGTCTGTATACACACACACAGCCTTTTGAATCTGTTGGTTCTGCATTCATGAATTTAACCAACAACTGATCAAAAATATAAAAACGGATGCTTACATTAATACTGAACATGCACCTATTTTTCTTGTTATTATTTCCTACAAAATACAGTACAACAACTATTTTCATTCCATTTACATTGTATTAGTTGTTATGTTACCTATAGATGATTTAAAGTATACCAGAAGATATGTACAGGTGATATGCAGATACCACACCATTTTATATAAGGATCTTGGGCTTCATTGATGTGTTTATCTGCAGGAGATTCTGGAACCAATTCCCCATGGATATCGGGGAACAGCTGTACACACAAATACACACACACACACACACACACACACACACAGAGAGAGAGAGAATAACAAATCAAAATAGTAATGGTAACAACAGATAATTCCGGATAGAGAGTATAAAAATGTTCTTTGTACTTTTCTTGTCCTTGCAATTTTCTGTAACTTTGGAGTTATTTGGTTGTACACAGAATGTTTGAAATTTCAAAAAATGTACCTCCCATGCAAATTTCTCAGGAAGGTATTGGAGTATGTGCTCCCCAAAATTAAGGAAGTAAACTAAGGAAAATGAAGATATGAATACAAAAGACTCGATCTGTATTATACGAGAGTGTCAAAGAAAATGATCAGATCTAGAGAAAGAAGATTACAGATTAAAGGAAGACAAAACCTCAGAAAAGAATCCCTTTAAGAAATTAAAACTCATGGAATGCTTTATACATCTGAATCTATTGAGAGAAAATTTAGAAAACATATGGATAATTTGGAGTCTAACTAGTAAGTATGTATATTTGGAAAACTAAATAAACAAAAAAAGTCCACACGATTAATAACTACAGAGAAACAGTGTTTTGTAAAGGATATGTAATGTTAATTTCTGCATGGCTTTGTAGTGAAAGTGTTTATATAGAAAAATAAAGTAAATGAATATTAATCTTACAATATTGGAAAGATAAAGGGCTCATGTTCTATGATGTATGAGCAGGATGAAAAGTAGCTCAGTCTCTTTTATCATTTTTGGAAAGTAAAACTGGAAAAACATCATGAAGCAGCAAGCTGAAGATGTTATTCAGAGATTCTTTACATAAATAACAAAAGAATTAGACAAGAGAGTTAAAAGCAGTAGCTTACAACGTGTGAAATTAAAAGAGAGGTAAGCAGTGAACTGCTAGTTTGCATAAAGATCATTATAAAACTACTTGACTTTAAACTTTGTGTATACATAACTTGAACAAAAATAAAATTAATGGAAAGACACCTAGAGACTGGTAGGTAGGGAAAATGGGGAGAGGAAATGAGAATGATATAAGTGCTAACGTCTGTTGTATAAGAGTGGCGACTTACAGATCCTATACACAGCTGATGGAAAAATAAACAGAGATGTGAGTTCATGGGATAAAATACATTGTTTCTCTAGAATAAAACATGGGCTACAGCTACATTGAGAATATGGGGTGCTGGTAGGTAGAAGGCAGTGAATGTGGCGAAGTCCTCAGCAAGTCAATAGATAATATCTAAGTTAATAAATGAAGAAACAGTATTAAGAAAAATGAGGGAAATTTCCAGAAAGTATAGAACAGACATACATAAAAGGGAATAGCTCTGGAGAAGAAGACTCAGAGTGAAGAAGGGTGGATAAGGACACGGCTAGATTTTATTAAAAGCTCTTTCTTAAAATTTAAATTTGTGTCTGTGCACTTGTATACTTTAAAATTTTTAAAAACCTATTTTGAACACATTTAATGAGACAGAAAGCCTTGTAATACATTTTGAAGCTAGAATAACCCTGATATCAATAAAAAGAATAATATTTAAATTACAAACAAATGTGCTTATGAATATAAATGAGAAAATTCTAAATAAAATAAATTACTGGTAAAATTAGACTCAAAATGATATTTTAAAAGTTAACATAGTGTGACTGTTTTAGTTCATTTTCTGTTGTTATAACAAGATACCATAGACGTGGTAACATACAAATTTATTTCTTACAGTGCTGGAGACTGGGAAGTCCTAGCACCTGATACTGGCACCTGGTAAGGGCCTCATTGCTATATCATAACATGGCAGCCAAAGGCCTTATGTCGCAAGGGGACAAAACCATGATTGTCAGCTCAGATTTCTCTTCCTCTCCTTATAAAGCCACCAGTCCCACAATGGGGGTCCCACCATGATTACTTTATGTAATCTTAACTACCTCCCAAAGGCCCTACCTCCAATCAACAAACAAATTTGGCAATTAAGTTTATAACACAAGACATTTGGAGAACACATTCTGACCATAGCAGTTACCATGCATAATTTTTTTCTATAAAATCATTGCTTATTTAACATTTGAGAACATATTAACACAATTTATCCTATAAAGACATCAAAAGAATAAGCCAGCAAATCATTGTGCAAGATTATGAAATAGTATTTGCTAATATTGAATAGCATTCTTATTAAGCAAAAGGATGTTTTAGGATAACAGAACAACTGTAGCACCCTCTAGATCAGTTCAATCATGTGCATCTACATTTGCTTATTCAGCAAATACAACTAAGTATAATACCATGCTGTGGTGCTAGAGATATAGCAATGAACAAGAAAACATCCTTGAACTTTTTGAACTTGCCTTCTAGTGAGAAAGTTGGCAAATAAACAAAAAGTAACATAATATCTAGTTTTACTAAGTTATAAATAAATAAAATAGAATGAAGGGTAGAAAACAATGAGATTCCTATTTTAGAGGAGATGCTGAGGGTGTGATTTGCAGAAGCAGTGACATCTGAGGAGACAGTGTACCACGGGATTATCCAGGAACAAGCAATTCAGACAAAGGAACAGCATGAGCTCTTGGGGAATGAGTGCGAAGAGTGATAGTGAATATAGTGTGAGAGAGAGCGAGATGCCAGATGATGTGTCGTCTTGCAGGCCACAATCAGGACTTCCTGAACCAATTGTTCCACCTGCCAAATAGCAGCATCTCGGTCTAACTCTTCTCTTAGGTCTCTCAAAACACAATGAGAGTTTATCTTTTAAAAAATAAATAAATAATATTTTGTCTATGCTTCTGTCTTATTCTATTCCATATGTATCCTTAAATTGTGTCCCTCTAACTGTGCCTGTCACCTTTTCACTACTTCAAAGCCATCTGTGATGTTTCTCCCACTCCCACCTCTGTTCCCATTGCCAGACTGTTCAGTCTGAACACAGCTGTGCTAATCCATATTGCCTACAGTCCCAACAGTCTCACAGCTCACCTCTTCATGGGCATGGCATCGCTGTTACCAGTTGTAGTCCTGTTCTCACGAGGCTGCATAAAGGTTGTTGCCTTCCCTCATTAACTTCCTTAATTTATACCATTTGCATATAATACTTTCATTACATTGAAAGCCTAAGAAAATCAACCAAAAACTATTAGAATTCTCTAGAAAGTAGCCACAAATATGATCTTTTTTTTAAAAAGTTATTTTTATTATTATTATTATACTTTAAGTTCTAGGGTACATGTGCATAACGTGCAGGTTTGTTACATATGTATACTTGTGCCATGTTGGTGTGCTGCCCCATCAACTCATCAGCATCCATCAACTCGTCATTTACATCAGGTATAACTCCCAATGCAATCGCTCCTCCCTTCCCCCTCCCCATGATAGGCCCCGGTGTGTGATGTTCCCCTTCCCGAGTCCAAGTGATCTCATTGTTCAGTTCCCACCTATGAGTGAGAACATGCGGTGTTTGGTTTTCTGTTCTTGTGATAGTTTGCTGAGAATGATGGTTTCCAGCTGCATCCATGTCCCTACAAAGGACACAAACTCATCCTTTTTTATGGCTGCATAGTATTCCATGGTGTATATGTGCCACATTTTCTTAATCCAATCTGTCACTGATGGACATTGGGTTGATTCCAAGTCTTTGCTATTGTGAACAGTGCCGCAATAAATATACGTGTGCATGTGTCTTTATAGCAGCATGATTTATAATCCTTTGGGTATATACCCAGTAATGGGATGGCTGGGTCATATGGTACCTCTAGTTCTAGATCCTTGAGGAATCGCCATACTGTTTTCCATAATGGTTGAACTAGTTTACAATCCCACCAACAGTGTAAAAGTGTTTCTATTTCTCCACATCCTCTCCAACACCTGTTGTTTCCTGACTTTTTAATAATTGCCATTCTAACTGGTGTGAGATGGTATCTCATTGTGGTTTTGATTTGCATTTCTCTGATGGCCAGTGATGATGAGCATTTTTTCATGTGTCTGTTGGCTGTATGGATGTCTTCTTTTGAGAAATGTCTGTTCATATCCTTTGCCCACTTTTTGATGGGGTTGTTTGTTTTTTCTTGTAAATTTGTTTGAGTTCTTTGTAGGTTCTGGATGTTAGCCCTTTGTCAGATGAGTAGATTGCGAAAATTTTCTCCCATTCTGTAGGTTGCCTGTTCACTCTGATGGTAGTTTCTTTTGCTGTGCAGAAGCTCTTTAGTTTAATGAGATCCCATTTGTGAATTTTGGCTTTTGCTGCCGTTGCTTTTGGTGTTTTAGACGTGAAGTCTTTGCCCATGTCCATGTCCTGAATGGTACTACCTAGGTTTTCTTCTAGGGTTTTTATGGTATTAGGTCTAACATTTAAGTCTCTAATCCATCTTGAATTAATTTTCGTATAAGGAGTAAGGAAAGGATCTAGTTTGAGGTTTCTACTTATGGCTAGCCAAATTTCCCAGCATGGAGAAAGATCTACCAAGCAAATGGAGAACAAAAAAAAGCAGGGGTTGCAATCCTAGTCTCTGATAAAACAGACTTTAAACCATCAAAGATCAAAAGAGACAAAGAAGGCCATTACATAATGGTAAAGGGATCAATTCAACAGGAAGAGCTAACTATCCTAAATATATATGCACCCAATACAGGAGCACCCAGATTCATAAAGCAAGTCCTTAGAGACTTACAAAGAGACTTAGACTCCCATGCAATAATAGTGGGAGATTTCAACACTCCACTGTCAACATTAGACAGATCAACGAGACAGAAAGTTAACAAGGATATCCAGGAATTGAACTCATCTCTGCAGCGAGCAGACCTAATAGACATCTATAGAACTCTCCACCCCAAATCAACACAATATACATTCTTCTCAGCACCACATCGCACTTATTCCAAAATTGACCACATAATTGGAAGTAAAGCACTCCTCAGCAAATGCACAAGAACAGAAATTATAACAAACTGTCTCTCAGACCACAGTGCAATCAAACTAGAACTCAGGACTAAGACACTCAATCAAAACCACTCAACTACATGGAAACTGAACAACCTGCTCCTGAATGACTACTGGGTACATAACGAAATGAAGGCAGAAATAAAGATGTTCTTTGAAACCAATGAGAACAAAGATACAACATACCAGAATCTCTGGGACACATTTAAAGCAGTGTGGAGAGGGAAATTTATAGCACTAAATGCCCACAAGAGAAAGCTGGAAAGATCTAAAATTGACACTCTAACATCACAATTAAAAGAACTAGAGAAGCAAGAGCAAACACATTCAAAAGCTAGCAGAAGGCAAGAATTAAGTAAGATCAGAGCAGAACTGAAGGAGATAGAGACACAAAAAACCCTCCAAAAAATCAATGAATCCAGGAGTTGGTTTTTTGAAAAGATCAACAAAATTGACAGACCGCTAGCAAGACTAATAAAGAAGAAAAGAGAGAAGAATCAAATAGACGCAATAAAAAATGATAAAGGGGATATCACCACCGACCCCACAGAAATATAAACTACCATCAGAGAATATATACACCTCTACGCAAATAAACTAGAAAATCTAGAAGAAATGGATAATTTCCGGGACACTTACACTCTCACAAAGATGATCTTAAAACTTCATATTCAAAATCAGTGTTTTCTTATGATAATAACTCACCATTCAAAAAATTCCATTGCCATAAACACTATAAATGATTTACAAATGAATTCAACAATAAATACACATTTTACTAAGACCAAATAGAAGATGAGGATAGAAGACATGCATTTGTCTGCATAGAGAAAGCAAAAGTTCAAAAGTTGTTTTGAACTTAAGTGAATTTAAATTTTCTTTGAAGGAAAATAAAGTTTTTCTTCAGTAAAAGTGTTTTCTGTGTTGTTCCTTGGGCAATATAGGGAAATATTCATAAAGAAGCTTGCAGAGACCAGACTCTCTCACATCTATATATAGATGTGTGTGTGTTGGGGGATGTAGATATACACACAGATACATTCATATACATGTATATAAGTATGCATTTATTATGTTAATTGAGTAATTATTTAGTATTTTAAACTGTGAAACTTGCAAAAGAATACATCAAAAGATCAGTGCTGTGGAATACAACACGCAAGAGGAAAACTGATAATATTAAACTTGTTAGGAGTTATTTCTAACTGGAAATAATTTGTTAACCGGAGTGTTGATCAGTTGGATTTTCTGGGAAATAGAATTGTTATAGATTCAGGAGCACAAAATTTATTGAGGAGTAACACTTAGGAAGGCAAAAGTAGGAAGTAGGATTTGGCAGGAGAAGTTGTCAGGCCCTGACAGAGACATGACTGGTTTCTGCCAGCCCAGAGGGGAGCGATGGAGCCCAGACTGCTCCTTAGAAGAGTCTCTATTGAGTGGAAAAAGCCAAGCACTTAAACAACTGTCCTGCTCCTCATTGGCCAGGGGCCATCCCAGAAAGAGTGTGACCTTGGCTTGAAAGTGGAGGTGAACTCTGAGGAGCTAACTGCTGGAGGCTGTGAGCTAACCACACTCCTCCCCGCTGAGCAGTGAATCCTCTCTGTAAGACAGACTCTAACAGTGCATATCTGTGTCTGTCGAAACCCGTGTAAAAAAAAAAAAAAAAAAATTACATTTCTACTACACTCCATAGGCTAAAATCCATTCCAAATGGATGAAAAGTATTAAAGGTAAAATGCAAAACAACGAAAGAAACAAATAACTGTTTTTCAAGACTTGTAAAATGTTCAGCTGGGCAAAGGCATAACAAAAAGTAGAAATAGAAAGGGAAAATAATAAATAAATTACATAAAAAATAACGAACCCCCTGTATCTCAAAACAATATAAACCAAATTTGAAGGCAAATGATGTTTGAATTAAATAATTAAAGCAAATATTAAGGATAATGGCCATTTATTTTGAATAAGGTCTTGTTGCAACTCAATGAGAAAAAGATAAATATTCCAACAAAAATGGCTAAAGACATGAATTATGTTGTTGTTAAAGAAGAAAACCAAAAGCAATAAACATGAAAACATGTAATCATTGTCATTATAAAATAATACAAATTTAAGAAAGACACATTTTCCTACCGGATTGGCACAATATATCCAGAGCTGGCAAAGACAGCAAAATGAAGACTTGCATATATTACCTTAGAACCTTTTTTAACAAAAAAATACCTAAATTAAAATTCCACTTTTTGGTCGTAACAAAATATGTTCATGAAGACAGAGTCATGTTCATTGTTTTCTGAGAGCTAATGATATGTCGACTAAAATATATTTAAAATGTAAAATACACGAAGTTAATATAATAAATAATATGTAGTTAAAAAAATGAATAATCCTGAAGTTTAGATTATGCTTATACGCAATGAGGATTGTGACGTAGTGACCTAAAATAACTGATCCTGACAGGCTTTGAGAAGGCAGCAATAGATAAGCAATAGCAAGGAGAATCGATCTTCCTCCTTGGAACCTCAGAATGGCTAAATAGAGTCCATAGGAATTAGCTGAGAAAAAAAAAAAATACATGATTCCTCAATAGGAGGAACTGAGGTTGATGTAAAGGGAAAAGTAATAAGGAGGCAGTGTGGTGAAGTATAAAGAACACTATGGTTGGAGTCTGGCCTCCATTCTAGGACTAGGAGGCAGATGTCCTGGAGTGAATTGCTGGAGTCCTCCTCTTTCCTCAGTTATTGCCACCTAATGTCTTGATGTCCCTTCTTTTATTCTTGTCTTCCCATCAATTATTCTTCATATCACTGCTAAAATAATCTCCTCTGATTTCTCCAAAGAAGAAACTTCCTGAGGATCTGGCATCTTTATATCACTCTGGCTGCATGCTCTTGCCATAAAGTACTACATACAGTTTCATTAACGTATTAGAGGCTCTCATTTTGTCTTGATTTTGCTCATGCTGTTTGTTCCCTGGGATTTCTTTTCTTTACATTAGTAAATTATTAAATTTCTGTTTATCCTTAAAATGCAGATCAAGTACCACATCTGCCTCAGAACCTTCCGAGACGTTTCCAGTATGAATTTTTAATAACATCTTGTGCATGCTTTGGAGATCAATTATACACTTAGTTAACCTGTCTAAATTCAGTTATATGCATGCAATCAAGAGAGGGGAAGAATTTAAATAGTGCAAGTAAGTGAGCCACCTATCGTTCTGTTCTACAAGTGTCAGCCACACAGTGACAAAAATATGTAAAACCCGAATCTGTTCTCCTTCAGTGGGTCTCAGAACCTACATATTGCTTACAGGTTGGACATTCTGCATTGCTGAATGTGGTGCTATTTTTAAATGGGCATATTTCATAAAATCTGTCAGTGGATACAAATTAACTTCACCTGATGCTCAACTGAAAAAAAAACCAACTATCTGTTCCAAATGCTTGAGGAAAAGGAGGCTAGTTGTTTAAATTCATTGCAAAAGGGTACGTAAGTCACCAACTTAACACTTTCTGTTGCGTTTTTAAAGATAATTTTGTTTACATAAAAGTTTTTGACTTATGTTTGACTTTATATTCTAACCCCACTGAAGATGTGACTTTTCTTTACCAATTTCATAGCTTTTTTTCACTATACTGAATTTTTTATTTATACGGTTATGAGCTCATTGAGGAATCTATCCAGAATACACCAGGTGTTCAATAAATGTTTGTAAAGTGAATGAACAAATTATGTGGCTTGTGATCTCAGGGACTGGCCCACTGCTAGAAAACAGCTACATAATCTGACAAGGATATATGTCAAGATGTGAAATAATGCCAAGCAATGCTCTTTAGGAAGCTCACAGATAACAGAAGCTTTCAAAAGACATGTCCCCCAAATTGTCATCATGTCAAATTATTGTGTCATGGCAAAAAAATTTAGAATAAGTGAAGGTCTGAGCTCTCTTTAATTCAACCAGAATATTCACTTATTTTTCTCAGTCTTAGACTAAGCTATGCAAGCTGTTCATAAGTAATAACACTCACCTTTCAAAGCATTTAACTTATCATTTAATACAAAGTTTATTTGCAACTGTACTGACAGCTCTGTATGAATGAATGGCGGTATGAGCATTTTAGAATTTTTCAAAGGAGTTGAAAATTTTATTTATTTTATACTTATTTTATATATGTAATAGTAAATTCACCCAGGACTGCATAGATGTAAAGTATGGTAAATTATCTTTAAAATATATAGATGTATTACATATGGAGGAATTTTTTAATACTAGAAAAAGAAAATGATCATGACATTAAGTTGAAAAGTAATTACCCAATTCACCAAGAAATGCAAGATAAATCATTTCTACACATCAAGTCATACGTACCTCCCAGGGTTATTGTGAGGGTTAATATTTGTGTGTATTATAACATCTATAAATGCTTAGAACATTAAGTAGCATATCATAAGTGATCAAATTTCTTGAATATTGTTATGGACATTATTAGTATTGTAACAAACAATTATCTGCTCTATAAATATAGAAAGAACTAGAGTTTGGTTTTTTCTCTTTTCTTTTTTTAACACCTGTCAATAAAGTAGTCATTTGTTCTGCATGAAAAGACTTAGGGTTTTTTTACATTTGAGACTTTAACTGCCAAGCTACAGGGTAGACTTTATGATATGTTTCTTTAACCACAGAAGAAAGAGGTTATATCTTCCAAAAGTCCTGTTTATTTGTTCTAGTTAAACTTCATTAAAACACTTCTTTCTCACTATGGCATTGTTCCATCAAAATTGTTACAGATAATATTACGCATACCAGTTTGAAGGAAAGCTAGCAATTTGTATGCAGTTTTCTAGAATATTAAATATGTATTACAAAAAGGAAAGAGAAGAATCAGTCACAAAAGATTATATTGAAATATGACAAATGCATATTTAACAGTAAAGAAAACTGAACTGAAAGTAAGGCCTGAGGGTCACTCTTGTGGAGACACCCTGTAGTCCATACTGAAAGATTCACGTGCTGAACAAATCTTGAGAGTGACTACTATGCCCAGAATGTAAAATTCGATGTTCCTCATATTCCACTGTGGCTTGCTTTGCCCCTCTACAAACTGACTTGGTCATTAACTCCTCTGTGATCTCAGCTGTAAAAAATATTATTTGTAAATTGCTTTTAAAGATATTCTTTATTCTTGAAACAGTTGAGAAAGTGTTTAGTTGCCCTATTCTTGTGTATTTAAAGGATATCACTTTTGTGAACTTTCCTAGAATAAGACAAGTCTTCTTTTTCAGTCCGTAGGCACCTGCTAACTTATTTTATGGAATAAAAGGAAATTACTAATTTAATCTCTAGAAGGGCATCCTATTCTACATTTATGTGGCATAAGTTCAGGGATTATGTGGAGGGCCATGGCCCTTTTACTATTTGAACAAGGATGGTGTAACAAAAATAATGATGGTCGTGGGAGGATGGCCAATTTGATGAGGATGGTAGGGACTGGTCCCCACAGCTGTGAGAAGGCACTCGCAGGTTTTTGTTTTTTTTTTTTTTCTGTTTTTCTGTTTTTCAAATATTCTCCCTAGGGGAAGAAAGTGTTATTTTGTATTTAGTTGCCAAACAAACTGAGCCAACAAATTGTGATGGTTATTCATATATTTTTATGTACAGCCATATTTCTTGTGCTGTGGGAATTGCTACACACCTAAAATACCATGATGTGATGTTACAAGAAGACTAGGACAAAGTGTGGGTGTATATTTGTGTGTAGGCAGGAGGTCATTACAGTGAAGGGGAAGGATGGAAACATGCTTCCCATTACACCTAAAACTTAGGTGCATTTAGTGACAATGCTATTTCTTACTTTTATATAAGGACCCAATATGTAAAGGATATTATAATATTAGGTTGGTACAAATTTAATTGTGGTACTTGGCCCAATATGTAAAGGATATTACAATATTAGGTTGGTATAAATTTAATTGTGGTTCTTGCCATTAAAAGTAATGGCCATGAAACTTAATTAAAACTTTAATGCCATTCAAAGTAATAGCAAAAACCACAATTACGTTTGCACCAACCCAATATGTACAAGATATTAACTAAAGAAAGAATATATTCAGTTTTTTTCTCTATAATACCTAATCGCTATTCACCATAAAAATTATTTTGTGTCTTCTTTTGCTTAGACACAAATAAAATGTAATTCTATAATTATCTCCCCTCCTTTCGAAGCCTAGTAGTTCTTTGAGGTCAAGGACTGGCTTATTCACATCAATTGATTCATGGAACTACATTGTAAACTCAATAAATGTTTACAAAAGCTAGATGAAATTTTAAAAACAACAATTTAAAAGTAGTAGAAAGTATCCAAAAGCACACAAAATTAGGAAAAAGTTTTACTCAAGAAACTGCTAATGTGACAGTCAAGAACTGTGAATTTGTGGCTTTTTTTTCCCTCAAAAATGTTCCCTATAGAAAACTGCAAACTTACTAGCTCAAGGTGGCAGGTAAGAGTTCATTCAGGTTGACTTCACACATAATACAAAGAAAGCATGAGCTCTAAAAGAAATATTTGGTAAACTGGATTTCATTGGCAAATGAAAACATGTGCAAAATATAACAAGGGAATGTTAGTTAAAACACAATGAGATACCACTAGACACCCACTAGAACAGCAAATAAAAAAACACAAAACCAACTTTTGCTAAGGATTTGGAGCAACTGGAACCCTCATAAACTTTCATTGAGAATGTAAAATGGTATTGATATTTTGGAAGGCAATTTGAGTGTTGTTGTGATATTTAAATGTAAAATAACCATGTGATCCTTCAGTTTCACGCCTATGTACTTACTGAAAAGAAATGTATGTTTATATAAGACTTGAAATAGAATGTTCATAGTAGCTTTCTTTATAAGATTCAAAAACTAGAAAAAGTGTCCATCCAGAAGTCAAGAGATAAACATCTGTATGATTAGATGCTCTTCAGCAACATCAGGAACAAATTGCTGATTAACATAACATTAATGGTGATATGGTTTGGCCTTGTGTCCCCATTCAAATCTCATTTTGAATTGTAATCCCATAATCCCCACAAGTGCTGGGAGGGACCCGGTGGGAGGTAATTGAATCATGGTTGTAGTTTCTCCAATGCTGGTCTCATGATAGTAAGTTCTCAAGAGATCTGTTGGTTTTATAGGCAAATGGCATATCCCCTGCTGGCACTCAGTGTCTCTCCTGCCACCATGTGAAGAAGGGTAAGTTTGCTTCCTCTTCTGCCAAGATTGTAAGTTTCCTGAGGCCTCCCCAGCCCTTCAAAATGACATTTTGGTTAGAGCAAAGTTACTTCCACATTTCAGGTATCCTTATGGCAGCACTCCACTCTACCGGTAACTATTTAATATATTAGTTTATTCTCATGCTGCTACAAAGAACTACCCAAGAGTGGATAATTTCTGAAGAAAATAATTACCTCCCCTCCTTTCAAAGCCTAGCAGTTCTTTGAGGTAAAGGACTAGCTTATTTATACAAATTGATTCATGGAACTAATGTGATAGGTTTCATAAAATCCATGAAAGGCCTGAATGGAATAAAAGATTGAGTAAGAGAGAATATGGTCTCTTTGTCTGACTGTCTTTGAGCTGGGACATTGGTTTTTCTCCTGCTTTTAGACTCAGACCAAGACTGGAATTTATACCATCAGTTCTCCTGCATCACCAGCTTGCAGACTACATATCTTAGGACTTCTCAGCCTCTATGAGTATGAGAGTGTGTGTGTGTGTGTGTGTGTGTGTGTGTGTGTGTTTGTATATAAACAGAATTGTTCTGCTTGTCTGGAGAACTCAGACTAATACGTGGAATAAAGTAGTATAAACACCTGCCATGCCCACCCCTCCCCACCACACCACTGAGGCCTGGACAGACTATTCACATCTAATGCATACACAAATTGAAAATCAGTGCCTGGGGTAAAGTTCTCTGAGGTCTCCATCCACAAGAATTATTCGTATTCTGCATTTGATACTCTGATACAGATACTGAGCAAATAGAACTTTTAATAATATGATCTGAAAGTCATCTGGAGTCCTAACACCAAAAGAAATATCTGCCTTCATGTTGGGCTTATTCAATTCCTCAGGAATAAGTCATATTTTAAATTCAGAAATATAAGTATTTCAGACAGTCAAGATTTACTCTAACCAAAGTGTCATCTATTTTAAAAAAAGAGAATGTCACAGTCACAATTTTAAGCTCTTCAACACTATGTGGTAAACTGGTCGATCTTTCTCTTTTCTGCTCCCCCACCAACCTACTTCACATATACTATGTGAGGTAAAATTACCAATTTCAAATTATTTTCTATACAGCTCCCATTTTTCCTTTATGGGTGCCCTTATCCTTCAATACACTGAAAAAAAAAAAAAAAAAAAAAAGAAGAAGAAGAAGAAGTGACAGTCAAAACAAAAAGCACCATGAATTAGTTTATCTAAAAGAACAAACATAAGTTTTGAGGCATATGTATATTTAGCTCAAAATGTGTAAAATAAATGAGGAAGTCTTTATGTTGGTCTAATCTGTTCTAAAAGCATTACCATGCCATAAAAATCTACAACTAAGTTATATATTTTAATTATTTAACTATCCTAGGGAGTATATCTTATATAATATTTAAATCAAGTTTAAAGTTTAGTAAGAATTGTAAGAAATGTCTCTGTTACTCAATACTCCTTTTCTAAAAGGCATTGGTGCAATAGTCTTTCTGATAATTGACAGTCAAATGCTAAGGGACTGTACGTGTTAAGATGTTGCTCCTTTGAAGGACCCTCCTAGGCTTTACATCTCTTCTGTTAACATTCATGAAACTGGATAATAGCTCCTTCTAACATCCCTTCTTGGTGGCCAAAGGGACTGTTTTTATTGGTAAAGTCAGAAATAGTAATAAAATAGAAGATTTGAAAATCCTCAAAGAGAACCAGAGTGAACAGTCTCCCTGATTCAGCCACTGTTTGCAAATATTTATTTTTCATCTCTAAACCTCAGAGTGTGTTTGATTTGAAGCACTAAAACAGCAATTGCTCTGACCCACAGAAAATTTTTATGCTGAATAAACCACCTCATAAGCTGAAGCTTAAACATTTACTGTGGATGCCTTCACACAGCATTTCCCCTGTGAAGCATCTGGAATTCTGGCTTTCAATTGACTTAATTGTCATGTCACTTTGGAAAACTTCACAAGACCTTAAGGAATTTAGGCTTTACATTATTGTAATTAAAAATTCCTAATTTTTGTTTATTAAAAACACAATATCTCCTTTATCATCAAATTCACATGCTAAAGCTGGAAGAGACCTTGGAGATCATCTCATTTCACCTTTTTAGTTGATATGCGTTTTTTGTAGGAAGAGATCTGGGTAATGTTTTAGTAACATACTTAGCTTGACTCAGTGAAGGAAACACTTTCCTCTAAATGAGAGGCTCCACATATTTCAGCGTATAGGCAAGGAATGGCTCAAAGTTTTTGAATGAATATCATAAATTGTTCCATCTATATCCTAGTTCTCTCCCTACTCCTTGACAGAATCATAGTCTCATCACCCTAAAGAATTTTAACTCAGTTTTATCCCTCAAAGGCAGTACTGTGAAGATGTCTGTTTTCTTTTTCTTTTCTTTTTAAAATTATTTTATATTGACACATAATAATTGTACATATTTATGAGGTACATGTGTTATTTCTATATACACATACAATGTATAATGAAGAAATCAGGGTATTCAAGATATCTGTCATCTCAAACATTTATCATTTCTTTGTGTTGAGAATATTTCACAAATTCCAACCATTCTGAAATACAACTATAAATTATTTTTAACTATAGTGGCTCTACTGTGCTATTGAACACTAGAACTTCTATCTAACTATCTGTTTGTACCAGTTAACTGATCTATTTTCATCTCACCCTCTTCACTCTTTCCAGCACCTGGTAATTAACATTCTACTATTCCACTCTCTACCTCCATAAAACCATCATTATTTCTGTTTGTTTGTTTTAATTTAGAAACCAGGTCTTGTTTTGTTGCCCAGATTGGCCTCAAATGCCTGGGCTCAAGAAATCCCCCTTCCTCAGCCTCATGAGTAGCTGTGACTATAGGTGCATGCCACTACATCTGACAAAAAGAATGTTTTTGACTTCCACATATGACAGAAAATATGTGATATTTGTCTTTCTGTGCCTGGCCTTTTTCACTTAACATAATGACGTCAAGTTCCATTCATGTTGCTGCAAATGACATCTCATTCATTTTTGTAGTCAAATAGTATTCTGTTGCATATATGGCACATTTTCTTTATCCATTCATCCATTGATGGACATTTAGGTTGATTTTATATCTTTGCTATTGTGAATAGTACTGCAATAAACATGCGAATGCAAATACACCTTTAGTGTACTAACTTCTTTTCCTCTGGATAAATATCCTGGAATGGGATTGTCATATCATATGTTAGTCTGATTTTCAGATTTTTGAGAAATTTCCATACTGTTTTCTGTAGACGATGTATTAATTTACATTCCCACCAACAATGTATGTGTTCCTTTTTCTCCACATCTCATCAACATCTATTATTTTTGTCTTTTTCTATTAGTCATTCTACCTGGAGTAAAATGATATGTCATTGCAGTTTTCATTTGAATTTCCATGATGATTTGTGATATTGAAGATTTTTACATGTTTTCTTTTGAGAAATATTCACTCAAATCCTTTGGCCATTTTTTACTGGGCTTATTAATTTTTTTACTGTTGCTTAGTATTTTGCATATTCTGCATATTAGTCCCTTTTCAAATGATTAGGTTTTCAAATATTTTCTCCCATTCAACAGGTTGTTTCTTCACTCTCTTTTCTTGCTGTGCAGAAGCCTTTGTAGTTAATATGGTCCAATTTATCTATTTTAGTTTTTGTTGTCTGTGTTTTTGAGGTCTTAGCCATAAAATCTTTGCCAAGACCAATATCTTGAAGTGTTTCTACAATGTTTTCTTCTAGAAGTTTTATAGTTTCAGTTCTTAGGTTTAAGTCTTTAGGCCATCTTAAGTTGATTTTTGTATATGGTCAGAGTTAGGGGTCCAATTTTACTCTTCTGCATTCTGCAATTTTCCCAGCACCATTTACTGAAGAGGGTGTCCTTACTCCAGTGGATGTTCTTGGCGCCTTTGTTGAAAATCAGTTCACTGTAAACACATGAATTTATTTCTGGATTCTCTATTCTGTTGCATTTGTTAGTGTGTCTGTTTTTATACCAATAACATTCTATTTTGGTTACTAAATTCTTGTAATATATTTTGAGATAAGGAAGTGTGATGCTTTGTTCTTTTTGCTCTAGATTGCTTTGGCTACTTGGGCTCTTTATTAATTCTGTGCAAATTTTAAAATGGCTTTTACTTTTTCTGTGAAACATGATACTGGTATTTTGACAGAGATTGCATTGACTCTTCATATTGTTTTGAGTAGTAATTGTCATTTTAAAGATAATAATTTCTCTGATTTATGAGCATGGGGTATCTTTCCATTTTTTGTGTCCTCTTCATTTTCTATGATCAGGGTTTCATAATTTTGCTTGTAGAAATCTTTCACCTCCTTGGTTAAATTTATTCCTTTTTTTTTTTTAATTTTGGGAGCTATTTTAAATGAAATTTCCTTTTGAATTTTCTCTCAGCCAATTCATCAGTGATGTACAGAAACACTACTGATTTTTGTATGTTGATTGATATTCTGCAACTTTACTGGATTTACTTAACAGATCTAATAGTTTTTTGGTAGAGTCTTTAGATTTTTATAGAAATAAGATTATATCATTGGCTAAAAGAGACAATTTGATTTCCTCTTTCAAATGCAGATACGTGGTTTTTTTTCCTCTGTCTGATTTCTATTACTAGGACTTTCAGTACTATGTTGAACAAGAGTGGTGAAAGGCGGCATCCTTGTGTTGTCCTAGTCCTTAGAGAAAGTTCTTTCAGCTTTTCCTCATTCAGTAGGATGTTACTTATGGGTTTGTCATATATGGCCTTTATTATGTTGAGATATTGTTCTTCTATACCTAGTTTGGTGAGATTTTTTATAAGAAGATGTTGAATTTTATCGAATGTTTTTTCTGCATCTACTGAGATAAATATATGGTCTTTGTACATCATTCTGTTCATGTAATGTATCACATTTATTCATTTGTGTATGCTGAACCATCCTGGCATCCCTGGAATAAATCCCACTTAATCATGGTGTGTTTTTTTTTTATGTGCTGTTGAATTTGGTTTCCTACTATATTCCTCAGGAATATTGGCATGTAGTGCTTTTTCTTTCTTCTTCTTTTTCTTTTCTTTTCTTTTTTTTTTTTTTTTTTTTTTTTTTTTGTTGCATCCTTGTCTCATTTTAGTGTCAGGGTTATGTTGGCATCATGAAATGAGGTAGGGAGACTTCCCTCCTATTCAATTGTTAGGAATTGTTTGAGGAAAATGATGTTAGTTATTCTTCGAAAATTTGATAGAATTTAGCAATGAAGCCATCTGGTCCTGGACTTTTCTTTCTTAGGAGACTTATTATTACTGACTGAATGTTATTACTCATTGTTGGCCTGTTCAGGTTATCTATTTCTTCCTGATTCCATATTGGTAGGTTTTATGTGCCCAGAAATTTGTCCATTTCCTCTAGGTTTTCTAGTTTGTTAGTGTATAGTTGTTCATAATACTATTTTATCTTTTTATTTCAGTTATATCAGTTGTAATGTTTCCTTTTTCAATTCTAATTTGTATATTTGCACCTTCTTTCTATTTTCTCGGTTAGTCTAGCAAGTAGTTTATCAATTTGTTTACCCTTGAAAATAACCAATTTATGTTTGATTGATCTTTCATATTTTTAAGTGTCTATTTCATTTAGCTTTGTCCTGATCTTTATTATTTATTTTACTAATTTTGAGACTGGTTTGTTCTTGTGTATCTAGCTAGTTGAGTTACATTGTTAGATTATTTGAAATCTTGCTATTTTTTCATGTAGGCATTTATTGCTGTAAACTTTCCTTCTTTTCTACATCCCATAGGTTTTGGTATGTTGTGTTTCAATTTTCATTTGTTGAAAGAATTTTTTTTTCATTTTCTCCTTAATTTTGTCCTTAACCCAATGATCATTCAAGAGAATGTTGTTTAGTTTCCATGTATTTATAGTTTCTGAAGTTTCTCTTGTTATTGACTTTGAGCTTTATAGCACTGTCATCTGAGAAAATACTTTATAAGATTTTGACTTTTAAAATTTGTTGAGATACTTGTTTTGTGTCCTAATAAATGGTCTATCCTACAGAATCCCATGTGCTGATGAGAAAAAAAATGTGTATTCTGTAGCTGTTGAATTAAATGTCTTGTAAATGTCTGTTAGCTCCAATTGGTCTAATATGCAGTTTATTTTATTTATTTATTTGTGTATTTGTATAGATTTAAGGGGTACTAGTACAATGTGGTTACATGGATATATTGCACAGTGGTGAAGTCTGGGTTTTTAGTGTGTCTATTACCTGAATAATGTACATTGTACCCATTAAGTAATTTATCATCATCAACTCCCTCCCACCATTCCACCCTTCCTAGTCTCCAGTGTTTATTATTCTATGCCCTATCTCCACTTGTACACATTATTTAGCTCCCACTTACAAATGAGAACATGTTGTATTTGACTTTTTATTTTGAGTTATTTCACTTAAGATAATGGCTTCCAGTTATATACATGTTGCTGCAAAAGATATTTTTCCTTATTATGGCTGAATATTACTCCATTGTATATATGTATCATATTTACTTCAGCCAATCACCTATTAATCGATGCTTAGGTTGATTCTCTATCTTTTCTATTGTAAATAGTGCTGTGATAAACATATGTGAAGATATACTTTTGATATAATGATTTGTTTTCCTTTGGGTAGATACTCAAAAATAGGATTGCTGGGTTGAATGGTAGTTCTATCTGTAGTTCTCTGAGAAACCTCCATACTGTTTCCTATAGTGGTTGTACAAAGTTACATTCCCCTAGTGTATAAGTGCTCCCTTTTTTCTGCATCCTTGCCAGCATACGTTAATTTTGACATTTTAACAATGGTCATTCTAACTGGTATAAGATGATATCTCTTTATGGTCTTAATTTGCATTTCTCTGATGATTAGTGATGTTGAGCATTTTTTCATATGTTCATTGATGATTTGTATGTCTTCTCTTGAAAAAAATCTATTCATGTTATTTGCCTTTTATTATTTGTTGGGGTTTATTTGCTCTTATTTTTTGTGGTTGAGTTGTTTGAGTTCCTCATAAATTCTGGATATTAGTTTCTTGTCAGCTTTATAATTTGAATCTAATCTCTTCCATTAGGCAGGTGGTCCGTTCACTCTATTGATTATTTCTTTTGCCATGTAGAAGCTTTTTAGTTTAAGTCAGCCTATTTTTAGTTTGTATATTTTTGGGTTTTTTGCCTGTGCTTTTGAGGTCTTAATTATGACTTCTTTGCTTAGGCCAGTGTCCAGAAGAGTCTTCCCTAGATTTTCTTCTAGTATGTTTGTAATTTCAGATCTTACATTTAAGTCTTTTATCTACCTTGAACTGATTTATGTTTATAGTGACCAATAGGGGTTCTGTTTCAGTCTTCTGCATATGGTGTTCCAATTCTCCCAGCACTATATTTTGAAAGGTGTAAAATTTTCCAGTGTAGGTTTTTGTCATTTTTGTTAAAGATTAGTTGGCAGCAGATATGTGACTTTATTTCTGGATTCTCTATTCCATTCCATTTGTCTAGGGTCTATTTTTATACTTGTACCATGCTGTTGTGCCTGCTCCAGCCTTGTATTATAATTTGAAGTCAGGTAATGTTATGCCTCCAGCCTTGTTCTATTTGCCTAGGATTACTTGATTATCTGGATTTATTTGAGGTTCCATATGAATTTTAGAATTGTTTTTTCTTATATGAAAAATAACGCTAAGATACTGTTAAGGATTGCATTGAATAAATTAAATGTTTCTTTGTTAATTTCATATCCAACTGATCTGTCTAATGCTGACAGTGTTAGAGTCCACAGCTATGATTCTATTGAAGTGTATCTCTCCTGTCACATCTAATAATATTTTATTTATATATCTAGATGCTCTGGTGTCAGTCAGGTATATTTAGAATTGTTATATCCTCTTGCTGAAGTGATCACTTTATCATTATATATGATTATAAACAAACCTTTTTGTCTCTTGCTGTTTTTGATTTAAAAGTCTCTTTGATATAAGTATAACTATTCCTGCTTTATTCTTGTTTCCATTTACATGGAATATCATTTTCCATCCCTTTACTTTCAGTCTGTGTCTTTACAGATAAGACAAGCTTCTTACTCATACAGACTGTATAATTGGGTCATTTTTTAATCCTTTCTGCCAAACTATATTCTTTACATGGAAAATTTAATCAATTTACATTCAAGGTAATTATTGATGGGTGAGGGCTTATTTTTGTCATTTTATTAGTTAGCTTCTGGTTGTTTTGTATATTATTTGTTCCTTTCTTTCTTTATGTTTTTAATTGTGAGTTGGTTGTCTCCTATAGTGGTAATCTATGAGTCTTTTATCTTTTTTTATGTGTTCATTCTACCAGTGGCTTTTATTTTTGTGTGTTTAATGATGATGGATACTGTCCTTTCACTTTCAGGTATAGGATTGGCACATATTTTTAAGTCTGGTTTAGTGATAATGAATTCCCTCAGCTGCTGCTTATCCGAGAAATACTTTATTTCTCTGTCATTTATGAAGGATAATGTTTCTAGGTATAGTATTCTTGGCTGACATTTTTCCTTTCAGCATTTTGAAAATATAATTCCATTCTCTCTTGGTCTGTAATGTTCTGCCTAGAAATCCACCGTTAGTCTGATAGGGGTTACTTTATAAGTGACTAGATGCTTTTCTCTTACTGTTTTTAGAATTTTTTTCTCTATTTGTAACTTTTGATAGTTTTACTATAATGTGCCATGCAGAAGACCTTTTTATATTGCATTTATTTAGGAATCTATGAGCCTCCTGTATCTGGATGTCTAACTCTCTTGCTAGATTCAGGAAGTTTTTATCTATTATTTTGTTAAATAGAATTTCTAACTCTTTCATTTCTCACTGCTTTCTGGGACACTGCAAATGTGAATATTTGATAGCTTTCTGGTGTCCTGTATGTCATGTAGGTTTTGCTCACTCTTTTTTAATCTTTATGTTCATCTGACTTAGTTATTTCAAAAGTCCTGTCGTCAAGTTCTGATATTCTTTCTTCTGCTTGATGTAGTCTATTGTTGAATGTTTTGAATGTATTTTGTATTTTATTCAATGAATACTTCAGTTCCAGAATTTCTGTTTGCTTCTCTTTATGATGTCTTTCTCTTTGGTAATTTCTTATTTTTATCCTTAATTGTTTTTCAAATTTATTATATTATTAGTATTCTCTTGTATCTCACTGAGCTTCTTAAATATCAGTAATTTTTTTTTCCTGGATTTCAAACATTTCTTTTTAAGTGGGCTCTGTGACTGAAGAGTATTGTGTTTTTTGTAAGTGTCCTATTTCCTTTCTTTTTGATGTTTCTTGTGCCCTTAAATTAATATCTTCCCATCTCGGTTTAACAGTTGCTTCTTCTAATTTTTTGAATTTGCTCTCATAAGGAAAGCATTTTCATGAAGATGTATCTAAGGTGTTGGTTGAGTAGTGCACTTTGGCTTTTATTCTGGGTACATGCAGTAGTGTAGTTTGTATGATTTCTTCAGTTATAAATAGTATCATTGGTGTCTTGGATTTCCTTGGTGGTTTAACATGTGATTGTTAGTGAAGGCTATGGTCAAACTTTGCTGAGGATTGTGATATCAGGTATGCTATTCTTTGGGTCTCATTGGTGGCAGTGATCGGCTGAGTAGGCATTTCCTTGAGCCCCAGGGCAGTGTATACTTGTACCAGTGTTGGTGGGTCTAGGCAGAATAATTATTGGCTCTCCAGGTGGCTTGCTCAGGCATCAGGAATGGCAGTGGTGAGTCAGTGGGTAAGTAGGTTCTTGAACCCCTGGGCTGTAGGTGTGGCATGGTCACTGGCAGTAGCGTGACATGCCAGGTCTCACTAACTCAGGCCTCCATTACAACTGTCGCAGCACTTACTAAGTAGTTAGGCTAAACATTAAAAGCTGGTTGAACCAGTGTCTTTATATAAAGGCTGGAATGTAACAAAAGACCACTGAAAATTGTGCCTAGGCCTTTCCTGGGCCATAAAGCATGACAAAATTGCAAAGGAATTCTTAACAGGACTCATTTAGGATTAAAGAAGTTTTATTGGGGGTCCGAAGAAACTCCCCAGACCCCCACAAACAAGTTTATTGGAGATCTGAAGGAACTCCCCAAACCTCCATGATTTAGCAGAAGTCAAAATAAGGGTAATCACCCCAGCACCTGGACCCATTTAGATTAAGTAAACTTACTGAGGCTCCAGAAGAAGGTCTTCAGGACTCTGGCCTTAGTTATAGATTAAAAGAAGTTAATCACGTTTGTCTTTACGAATGTACACTTACACATAGACGTATAACTTAGAAGGTATATGAGCTCTGGAAAACTTTGTGATTTTGAGTTAGTCTGATGATAATTTCCAGGTCTTTTCCCTGTAACTGGTTACAGAAATAAAAACTGTCTTCCTCCCCAGTTTATCTGCATCTCATTATTGGGCCACAAGAAATAGCAGCCCAACCCTCAGTTTGGTCCGGGAACAGTAGCAGTGGTACGATAATCCTCTGGGGCCCAAGCAGTCTGCTCTGGTGTTGTCAGTGGCTGCAATAGACTGTGTGGGTGAATCCCAATTCTGTGGGTGGCATGTGTGTGTAGATGTCAGCTGTGGATACACACAGGTTGTATGAATCTGATCTCAGATGAGTTCTCAGGTGCCAATGGTGGTGAAATTGGTTGGGTCATCCTCAGGGCCCTGGATGGCATGTTCTGCTATTGGGAGGTGCAGACGCAGGCCAGGTAGACCTGCCTTCGGGATTCCAGGTGGTACCTGCAGTCAGGCACTAGCTGTGATAGGCAGGAGTGAAGTGATCCCCAGGTGGAAGCAGCAATGGCTGTGGTGTGGCTCTGCTACTAGTGCTACTAGGAAGGGCAGAGTTTTCTTAAGTGGGAGCAGTCATGGGCAGGCAGCTACAGGGCCTGCACTTCATTGCACCTCAGCCCCACAGAATCTTGAACTTTTTCCTTAGGGCATGTAAAAATACATGGCTGTCCCTCTGCTGGAGGGGGTGGGGTCACTGCCAATGGCTCCTGCCTTAGCCTTGTTGTAGTAGCTGTGAGTGAAGAATGTTAATGGGGATCCAAGGATGTGGAGATTCAGGACAGGTTGGGACCCAGGGTAGGAAGCAGTTTGATGAAAGCTGGGCTCTTACAATGGTGCTGTGCTGCAGCTGCTCAAGACTGTGGGATTTGTGGGACTCAGCCTGAGCTCCCTCTCTGGATCAATGCCATTGCACTATCTTCAGGCAGCTGCCTATGATAGTCTTAGGGCCTGCAAGGGTTGGGGGGATCTCCCCTGGCTAAAATCACAGGAATCTACAGTGAGAATGTAGACCACTTACCCTCTTCTCATATTAGGGAGCCTTTCCAGGCTCTCAGCTGATCCTGGCCGAACAAGTTGCCTTACTTCCCTCTCCTTCCTTGTAGGCCTTACATCTTTAAGGTGCAGTTTCTTATGAAATGAAGAGTATTATGAGATTTCTCTAGGATGAAACATGAAGTGTTTGCTCCTTTCTGGGTTAATTTTAAAGAGGAATGCAGAATGCTGGTACCTACTGGATATACTATGTCTCTTTAGGTACAAAGGACAAGGAAAAAGCTGGACTCAATTTACTTCACAAAAATATGGTTTTCAGCTTTTAAGAAAGCATATTTTCCTTTAGTACACGTTGTCCTGTACAAATGTAACAATAAGAAGATATTTCCATTTGTACCTCAGAATCAGTTATATCTACACACTGGCTTTAATGTATTGAAAAATGAAGTTTTTATATTGTGAGCATTCACAGTAAACAGCTGAGGTAAAGAGCTATGGTGACTTCAGAATATGTTTTCTCCTTAAACTCTGTGATTTGATCTTATGCCGTTTTGGCAATATTTTTATAATTATGTTGTTCATTTTTGTGACAATAGGCATAATTCACATTAACATATTTCACATAAACTGGAATTGGATTAAGTGATTAAAACACCGTTAACACTGTCACCTACCTACCAGCCAGTTAGCAAGTTACCAGCAACACATTCAGAAGCTCAGGTCTAGAAAATCAAATAGCTATTACTAGGCACAACAGAACCAAAGGCAAACATTCATGTTTCTTTATATAACCAGGTCATAGGTTGTTTCTGTCAACTGAAATGTTTTTCCTGCTAAGCCCATAGCTATTGTCTTTGCTTCCAGATCTCACCTTTGTTACCTTCCCTCTAGCACCTTCCTCAACCATACTAGCTAAGTTAGTATGTTATTCTCAATCACATCCCTGTTATTCTCAATCATGGCACCTTTATTGTTTATTTCTTTTATATTAGTATCACAAGTAGTAATACTAAGTACATGCTTGTTTACTTTTTGATCATCTATGTTTCCAACTTGCAAACTTTATTAATGGAAGAACACTTTCATTCAACAGAGTAGATATCTAGCATGGTAGTATCTGCCTCATAATAGACAAACAATAAATATTTAATAAGTGAGTGAACAAATACATGTGTATATAATCTTCAAATAACAAACCTGTAAGAATAGACAATGATCTCTGTGGAGTTTTAATTCATTTTCATTTTTATCTTTATGGATTTCTGTATTTTTTTAGATTTTTCTATATAAAAATGTATTTATCATAATAAAATTTTCAGACTTTAAAAATAGGAAAAGCAAATAAAAATGAATATAATTAACAAATTTAAAAGAAATAAAAATAAATAAAATAAAATATATAAATAAAATAAAAAAATAAATAAATAAAATTCATCTCTAAAAGAAGAAACAAAATTTAAAGAAATTATAGTATTTTGAAAGCAATTCTTATATAGCAGTGAGCATAAATTATATATTTCCTGACTAAAAGATTAAATCCATTATTAAGCTGAATCAAGTGTCATAGTAGAGTGATCCTTCTCTGCACATTTTCTGTATTGCCTTTTTTGGGCTCCTAGAAACAAGATAATTATTCCCAAATAGTCCTTGGATATCACTGAAAATTTGACAATTTATTATTAAAGCACAAAATCTAATACTCTGTTGATGTTGTGTCAAGAAAATCAACACAATGAATAATTCCATCCCTAAAATTGTATTATATCCTGCTAGTATGTGATTTAAGGCTAAAGACCTAGAAGAAGGACTGCAACTAAATCCCCACCCAACCACTTTCCTCCACCCATTTCCCATAAACCCTGCCCCAGGACCACTTGTTCATTTTTCTTCAAATCATTTGTCAGACTACCCCAGTGAACTCCTGAGTATTTGAGTACTCAAATATGAGAAAGATCAAGTAAATGTGGTTTTAATATTAACTTGGCAAATCACATATGAAGAAAAGTAGAAAGGGTCATTCTGAAAATTAATCACAGATTATTGGGTGATAAACAGTACAATGCCACACTTACTTTAGCCAGACAGAGCACAAATATTTGACTTTTTAAATCTACAGGGATACAGAGTCTAGAGATATATGGAAGAAAAATTGCTCAGTTTTCGGTCCTCTTTTTTACCCTACTATTGCTGTCAGGGTAGACATTGGTGATTTATTTTAAGGTGAATTTCACTCCATCAGCAAGAAGTCATAAATTAATGTTAAGATAATACATACTATGCTGAGTGAATTACTTTCAAATCAATGAGATCAATGAGTATGTTGTAACTCTGGTATGTTTTAATTATCAATATTTCTGTTCATGTCTCTTTCAGTGTTCCATTACATACCACATATCCTATTTCAAACCAAATGCATCTTAAATCAAGCTAAAACTATTTAAACATTTTAGGATAGATGTTCTCCACAGACTTTTATTAATAAGTTATAGGCACTGAAAACCAAAAACAGCAAGTCTATGTGTACTATGTCTACATATTTGATGTAGTTTATGGCAAAAATGAAATATTTTCTGATTAGGCCATTATTTTTTTTTTGAGACGGAGTCTCGCTCTGTCGCCCAGGCTGGAGTGCAGTGGCCGGATCTCAGCTCACTGCAAGCTCCGCCTCCCGGGTTCACGCCATTCTCCTGCCTCAGCCTCCCGAGTAGCTGGGACTACAGGCGCCCTTATGTTTTTTATTTTCAAGTTTCTTTATATCCTAATCCAGCTCTTCCAAGATGTTGAATATTTCCAAAATTACTATAGGCATGTTTTTCTGTGGAAGTATTTCTTTCCTACAAAATGAACCAATAGTGATTCTTTAGTCTTTCATGATGAAAGCAGCCCTGAGAACCATTATTTACAACCTGTCTCCTACAAGAGAAGAGAGAAAAGATAAGAAAGAAAACCATTAGAGTTCTGTAAACAAAATATCCTTTTATGATGTGTTCTATTCAGCATCAGTTATGTGAAACTCACGCTGAATACTACCAAGGGGAAAAGAAAGCATTCTTCTTGCCTGGAAATGAAGCTATCTTATGCCAGATATATGAGGAATGTACTCTCCACCAGGAGAAAAACAAACTCAGAAATTCACAAGTTATTATTGTTACCTAAGTTTACAATGGATATCAATTCCTTCTAAGAAGGATGTGTTCTTTGTATCCTCACATATTCAGTCAGATTTATTCCCACTGGTTCTGTAGTAGCCAAATCTTGCCTTTTGAACTTCTAAAATAGCTTCTTATAAGTATTTTTCAACTTCCTTAACTTCAAATTTTCCTTCTCAAATGCTATAATGTTCCCCTTTTAGGAATGCATGCTACTCTATCTTCACTGATAGTAGTTAAAAAAAAATTTATTATTTGTCTAAAGTCTTTGACTAAAGAAGAAGAAATGTCAATAAGTGAGTATTTGCATCTGACATCGCCAAATTATCAAAGGCCAACCTTGTATCTGTTAGATAAGTGCATTTATCTTTAACTTACATATTACTGTAAGCAAAATATATCAACACATGTTCGATCAGAAGATTGAGAAATATTTACTTTACTGGGATAAGTCAAGGTAAATACTCTTTGAGTAAAATATTGGCTCAAAAACGTGTATCTTGGAATAGTTCCAGATTTTGGAGAAAATTAATTTATCAGAGAATATCCATGCTTTCTCAGGTACAGATTTTCATGAGGAGAAATTTAATAATATTCCAAGAGCGTTTGTCCCCTATTAAGACTTACACATCAGCGTCACATTTCATGCGCCCTCCTCAACATACACAAAAAGGTAGATAGTTATGAGACCCTCGTATCACTTAGTAGTTACCCAATGAGGTTAGAGCTAATTGTTCTCTTCCTCAAAGAGGAGATTAAACTCTTTTATAGATAAAAAGTCAGAATGACAAAAAACTCTATGTATGAGCAATGTTACACAGTCTTAGAGCTTTTTATAACAGTAAGCTTTAATGCCAACCCCCTTCAAAAAAAAAGGGGGGGGTTAGATTTCTTACCTGCGCAGTTGACTTTGTTTAATGCTAAATTCCCACAATTTAATCCAAAATGATGTAGTTGCAGTTCTTTTTCTTTAGTGAAAAACCTTAATTGGTTCCCATTAGAAATTTATATATGTGTATGTATTAACACCTAAACTACAATTTTCCTTTATTGTTTCCAAACTACTTCCCTACTTGTGACATAATTCCTCCTGCTTCCTTTTAGTATGAATAGGAAAACACTGGTAGCAGGTCCCTAGGCCAGTGCCTCATGTTTCTGAATGGACTCATAGCCCTGAGCATTGTGGGAGACATAATCTGACATGGTACCAAATACCTTAGGAAAGGTCGTTAACTATGGACAGGGAACAAGGACTATATATATTTCACACAGGCATCCAGTGAATCATTATTAAAACCCGCTGGTACAAAGAACTTACCATTTTTAATTTATGCCCTAGTTTGACCCTATTAATTTATAAATATGGGCATGTCACCTGTCTCCATTCTTCTGTTTCTTCATTTTTCAATTACAAAGACATGTGCCCTGCCTGTGTCCTGTAGACATTCAGCATACCTGGGCCCGTGTTTCAACCTCTGGGTTGTTGTTAACATACAAGGAGATTATGTTCCTGAAAGTATTTGGAAAATAATTAAGTGCTATACCACTGCAAGCGGGATTGTTTCCCACAAGTCACTGTGCTAGGTGCTATGATGGATACAAGGAATTCACAACCTATCAAGCAAGATAATGCATGTATTGAGGGGATGATACAAAACAATTAGCAGTACATGGGAATCAACCAGTCATAGAGTGCCAGGGTATAATATCAGTCCTAAATGACATATCAAAACAATGTATTATAAAGCACAAAGAGAAAGATCTTCGTTCTTCTTATGTTCATACTCTCTGTGATCTACTCTTTCATCAGTTATACATTGTCACTTCTATATTATAATGGTTGAATTCAGGCTTTCAGACAAAGGTTAAAGAACTAGTATTTGTAGCTATCACATGCTAGTCAATGGTCCAATTAAGCAGTATTCCATCAGTGGCCCAATTCATCAGTATTCTATCTCTGTTTGTATAGCAATGTTTATTTGTATAGTTAATAAAATATTTAATTGCATTTTGACTTACTGTTTTATACATGTGGTAAAATACATAAAGAGAAACTAAAATTAAGAAGTATTGGGCTGGGCGCGGAGGCTCATGCCTGTAATCCAACACTTTGGGAGGCTGAGGAGGGTGGATCACGAGGTCAGGAGATCCAGACCATCCTGGCTAACACGGTGAAACCCCGTCTCTATTAAAAATACAAAAAAATTAGCTGGGCATGGTGGTGGGCGCCTATAGTCCCAGCTGCTCGGGAGGCTGAGGCAGGAGAATGGTGTGAACCCCGGAGGCAGAGCTTGCAGTGAGCCGAGATCGCGCCACTACTCTCCAGCCTGGGTGACCGAGCGAGATGCCGTCTCAAAATAAATAAATAAAAATAAAAGAAATATTGGTCTCACATTCAATAAAATTGAAAAAATACATTATCACATGTGCAAAAATTTTAAATTAAGACTTAGACATCTATAAAATAAACTGTCTTAGAAAGTTAAGACAATAAACCAGATACTCAACTGTTAAATAAAAGAATGACATGCTTGGAAAATATGATCAAGATCATCATGTACTAAAGAGTGAAGCAGATATTCAAATGTTACTATTTATAATATAGTTGGCACACTGGGAATGAAACATTTAATCCTGTTTTTTGACTTCTAGTACCATTGATTTTTTAACATGTTTTCAATAATGCATTGTGTGTAAAAGTAGGAGAAAACTGATAGAAAATTGTGACAATTAGCAAGAGAAATACATTTATAGATGGGAGGATAAAAGCTGAGTCTCAGAAAAGAACTAGAATTCGAACTTATGACAATGGGGAGGACATTCTAGGTGGAAAGAACTACTTGATCAAAAGCTTTAAGGTAGAAAAATACAGGGCATATATGAGGAACAGGCAGTCCCTCTTCCTGACAAGAGAAGGTGATGCTTTCTGGAACAAATCAAAAATAGAAAATTACAGTTGAGAAGTTAGAAATAGTTGCAAAATAGCAACTAAGATTTCAAAAATTCATCTTATCTTTTGCAATCATTATTTTCATTCCTGCCTACATATATGTATCTTTTCCCACAGCAAAAGACATTGACCATCAAAACACATGCTCAGATGTCCACTTTCAGCTTAGAAATACAATCCTTAATCTGAGCAAGAGAAATTTAGGGGACTCAAGTTCAAAACACTGGGACCATCATCAAGTTACTCTGGGTAGGTAATGCATAAACACTTGACATTTGTAAAATAAGTAAACTGTGAATCTTAATTTTGGCCTTCTGAACTGGCTCCTGCAAGTTGGGTCTCAATTATGGTAACATGAACCTGTCTTATTCCATGGTCAGAGTCACGTTTTTGATTACTTTCCTACTATAACTGGACTAGTGCTCCAAACCACTGGGACAAAGTTAGAATACAGTTGTGTTTTTCCCTTTGTACAACTCAGCAATTTAGATCCTGCCACATGAATCATGGTTTTCACGGTACCAACTGCCTTTATGTACCCAAGGATCTCTGACTATCACAGACCTTAGATTTCCATAGTTTTTCTTTGCAAATTTGTTGACCCCCAGTTGTTCTCACTTGCTTGGTCATTGTGACATTGCCTGGTCCTGAAGCTACCATATTGTTTCTGTTCTGGCCTTTCTCCTGGAGACGATCACAGTTAATTCGGTCCAGTACTAGGTCTTACTGGCCTAAACTGCTACAATTAATAGGGTCATTTTCAGCCATGAACTAACAGATGATATATGTCTTCCTCCCTTTTTCTAACTTTTTGTATTTTAAAAAATATAGTGAACACATCATACCTTTTTTTTCTTTTTGAAGGTTTTTTGATAAACTACTAACCTCTTGCTATATTTAGGAAAGGCACTAAAATTATGCTTACCCTTTAAAAAAAAGTTGTTGAGGCATGAACGAATGTATATCATTCAAACAAATGTATATCATTCCAATAAATGTATATCAGTAAAGGAATCAGAAGCTTGGGTTTTCAGATCACTGCCACTGGATGACACATTGCTCTGTCAGTGATAGGACAGTTTCTGCACTGTGTTTCCGGGGACAGTCCTTACTCAGAGTGCAGAGGTGGACATAATTGATTGCATGTGTTTTACAAGTACATGATCCTACTGCAGGGAATGAGGGTGAGTCAGTTGCTCGACCAAATTCCTGAACCTACTCTATCTGAAGGACAGAGAATAGGCACTAAGAGAGCAGCAAAGGGAGTAAGACATACTGCCTCCTACCACAAACATTCAAGAGCTGTGATTGGCAATCCTGGCTGAGGATCAAGGTTAGCTTCGAAGCTTTTAGAAGCAAGAGATGCCCAGGCTATAACCCCAGAGTCTTGGAGTAAGGGGGAAAATTGTGACAATAAGTCAGGGTTGAGATTAATTGTTCTATGGTCAAATTGTGGACTAAGCAAAGATTTATGTAATCAACATTCAAAGACAGGTTAATATACACACCAGCCTGTAATGTTTGGTTTTAACAAAAAGAAAACATGTGGGAGTTTAGGGAATTCTATTGTGTAGATTGTCATTTGTTGTTCTTCATATCAGTTCAGAATTATCCAAATATTGTATAAGTTAATAAATTCCAAAAAATAATAAAATTTTTAAAACCTCAATTTTTTAAATTACAAATTTCAGAGCCCTCCCATGGCCCCACTGAACGACAATTTTCAAGAAAAGACACTGGGAAGCTGAATTTTAACAAGTGTCCCAAGTGGTTCTTATCATCAGGGAAGACTGGAAGACAATGATCTGGATACAGAAGATGTTGGACTTTGAATGGTCTGTGATATGGGGCTTGTGTGCAGGTGACAAGCACATCATGACCCATATAATCATGAGTAGCATACCTGAGCATGAAGTTCTTCCATCACCCGTACTGCAGTCACCCAGACCCCTCACACTCCATTGACTATTCCAATCCCATTCCTACTTAAGGGACTTTGCATTTGCTCTTTCCTAGTCAGCAAACTCTTTTCCTAATTCGTCAAGTGATTAAATTCTATTTATCTTTTGCTACATTCTCAAAATAGTCTTCCCAGCTCTGCTCAGTTAAACCAGGTTTCCTGTTAAAGTCTCTTTGCACTTTGTACTTTTCTTTATAACAATCATTGCTTTTGTGGCCATGATAATCTTGTGACAATGTTTTAGTATCTGTCTCCTACACGAAACAGTAAGTTCCTTTGGCGTAGGGCATTATTCAGATATTCACAACAGTATCCTCAGTCTGTTGCCAAGGCCATTCTCATTAAAGACCTCATAAGAATTTGTTGAGTATATGAATAAACAAATGTGTACATCAACAAATGAATAAATGAATGAATAAAAGTGCTCAGTGGAAGTATGTAAAGATAGAGCAAGGTAGGAGATTGAGATTTACTGAAATCATGGAGATGAACATGTGCAGAAGTGAAAAGCCACTCACGGAGTGACATAGATTGTGTTGGGCCCCAAAGCAAACAGCAAGGAGACTGGCACAGCAGAGAGGAGCAGAAACATGGCAGGTGGGCAGCAGGCTCTGTAGATACCCTGGAGAAGTGAGACAGCATATGTGTCCCTGAACAAGGAGCCAGCCAGCTTGAATTAAGCAGAGAGAACAATCAGGCTATGATGAAAGTGGAGGACACTTAGATAAAGAGTGACTCATATCAGTTTTGATTTGACGTAAGCAGAAACTCAGAGATCCTGCAGGGTTCAGAGAAGGAGAGAGATGATCAAAACAGTGCTTACAGAGGATGACTCATACCCTTTGTGTAGAACTGAAGGAAGGGACAGGACTAAGATATGTGAAACCAGCTAAGTGGCTATGGCCATCAAGTTGCAGTGCAATTGGGAATCAAAATGTGTGCTGTTTTATTTGGATACATCCTGCCTAGTGCCATGAGTTTGATGCACTGGGTAGAAACATGATAACAATTGTAGACTAGAGGAAGAGCAGGAGTCTAATGAAAGAATCCGTAAGATTTGGGCTGACTATTTCATAGAGGAAGAGGGAAGTGAATTAATGAAGATATTAATTTGTACACCCAAAAGTCTGCATGCTGCAATGAGATGAAAAATTACAAACTCATAGAAGTCTGAGAGTGGGAGAAAATAATGAATTTTGTTCTTAGCATGAAGTCATAGTATGAAATTTAAGGAAGTTTATCCTCTGTTCCATGAGAATTACAGGACATGAAAAGGGCCAAGAATAAGAAAACCTCAGTTACTCAATGACTATAATCTCTGAAACATGAAGAGACACCCACTGCTATGGGGAGCAAGAGGGGATAGGAATGAATCTCCTAACTGGTCTCCCTACTCCTAATCTCCTGCCTTTCCATTTCATATTCATCTAGCAGGCAAAGTGCTCTTCTGTCATTCACATATTAACTATGTCTGTCTCATGCCTAAAATCTTTAAGCAATTCTTTACAACATTCTGGATGAAGGGCAGGTAGATTCATTAGTACAAAAGGTCTTAGAGAATGTATCTCCTGTACTTCTCTTCTTCCTCTCTCTCGATGGGCGACTTGTACTTTTCACTCCAGTCACACCGGTAATTTTTTTATTTCCCTGAATGAGACATACTCTTTCATGCCCCTCTACCTTTGTAAGTGGTGTTCCCTCTAGGTATCTTATCTTTAGCAGCCTTTTGTTGCCTGGTACCTTTTATACTGTCTTTAAAACTTCAATTACCATCCCCTATACAAAGTCTTCCCTGGATTCCCTCTGCATCTGTCTTATGTGATCCAACAGCTTACTCTAGCCTATCCCCAGCAGGGAACCCAAATGTGTGTGCTTGCTTTTTTTCATTCTAACTAAAATATTATCTTCTTCTAGGCAAGGGTGGAATCTGGCACACTTCTATTTTCTATGCTTAGTGCAATGCCTGACACATTATGGAAACTGATTTACTCTTTGAAGAAGGAAAGAAGGAACGGAAAGAGAAAGGAAGGGAAAGTAAAGAAGTTGAAAGGAAGGGAGCAAGAGATGAAGGAATGACACAAGGTAGAGAGAATGGAAGGGATAGCTTTCTCTCCCTCCGAAAAACAGTTCTTCCAAAATACTGGGAAAAATGAAGGAGAGAGATAGCAAACCCAAGCCAACTGGTATAACCCAAATTGAAGAAGATTTAGTGATTTAAATGAGTTTGGCATCTCACAAACAGCAGAAAATATATTTTGTAATTCCTCATCATTTCCATAATTATGTGTGGAGCCCTGCATTGATGCCAGATAATGTGCTGGTGAAGGGAGATGGTACAAAAAAAAGGCTAAGATTTAGTTTCTGCCCCAAGGCCCTCACAGTTTGAGGACACATTCAGACAAACATTGCATCAATGCCTGACCAAGACACAATGCATTACACAGGAGGGAGCAGCCAAACATATTTTAGGAGTGCAGTTTATGGAGGTTTCAGAAAGAATGTGACTCAAAAAGAATGAGTAGGAATGTGTTAGGTATGAAAAGAGGGATAGATCATTCCAGAGAAAGAACCAAGTATCTTTGGGCAATAGCAGAGAGTTTTGAATGACTGAACTCAACAAAATATTTTTTATTGTTATTTTTCATGGTTTGGGAGTAGAAGATTAACAGATTAAGATTAATTTTATCTTCTTCCTCACATATCCTAAGACATGTCAGTTCTGCCACCTTCTCCACCTTTTGCAATGACACCTGCTGCCCTACTCTGTTTTCCCCACATTGTGTTCATCCGTTGGACTGAGCAACTCTGCCTCTTAATTATTTCTGATTCTCCTCACTGCAGTAAAGACCTTGAACTTAATTACTCTTCTACCTCTTGAAGACAGTTCATAACTACTCTGAACTTAACTACTTAATTACTCTGCTACCTCTAGAAGACAGTTCAATCTATTCTGATTGGAACATGTACAAGAAATGTGGCAGTAGTCTCACTAGTCTTTAAACCAATCTTGTCCAACCCATGGTCTATGGGCTGCATGTGGCCCAGAATGCCTTTGAATGTGACTCAACACATATTTGTAAACATTCTTCATTTTTTCCTACAATGTATTTTTGCAAACTTTTTTTTTTTTTTTGGCTCATCAGCTACCATTAGTGTTAGTGTATTTTATGTGTGGCCCAAGACAATTGTTCTTCCAATGTGGGTGAAGGAAGCCAAAAGATTGGACACCTCTGCTTTAAACCCTTCTTGTACACTCAACCTGAGGAGCATTCTGGTGAATGCTTTTTTCTGTTATGTTGTTACATAATTCATCATAATTTCTCATTAGTACTAAAGAACTCCTCTAGTCATTCTAAAAAGAAAAATGCATGGCAATTTAACTGCTGGGACAACCTGGTCAGATGCTATTAATATTTTTCTACCTTTTACCGTCTAAATGGGATGTTTGGAAAGGGAGAAAATAATGCCATGGCACATCCCTAGAAAAGTTACCTCTTATGACCCTGGGCTTCTCTTGGGCACACTGAGTCTTGGGCAGGTTACCGGTCAGAAACAGCCTCTAGCTGCTCATGTTGGGAGGTTCTTTGTGATCCTGGAGACTCTTGGAGGGGATTGCATAGACTTAACATTAGCTGAGCAACTAATATGCACTAAGCTCTGTGCCCAATATCCTTATTATTATACTTATTCCCGTAGCCAAAGAAGAAATGCAGGGTTATCATTCCTGTTTTTTACATGAGCTATCATAGGGAATATAACTTAATTTTTTCACATGAAGTAACCAGCTCTTCATAAACAACTGCATTAGCTAACATTTGCGTATATGCATATGATGAGAAGGATGCTATTTTCCTGGTAAGTTTGTAGCCATTTTTGTTTTTCTGCCCAGCAAACATGACTAATAAATCATGGCAGAAGTAGACGCATTATAAGAACAACTGATAGGAGTCATCCAGGCTTGATATGATTGCTTTCTAGTCATTGCTTCGGCCTTACTAACTCATCTGTAATATAGAAATAAGAAGTTCAAGTGAGCAAGAATGTCGATGTATCTGCTTCTGCTTTAGGGACTTCTCAGCCTAAAGTGAAACAGATACAAATGGTTTCATCTCTTTAGAGAAGTGGCCCTCCTACTAGTCACATATTCTTATACTCTTCACTTTTTTCATCTTGTCTCTCTCAGATTAGTCATATAATTATGAGCTGCTTATGTGGCAACACAAAATTGCCAATTGTTACTCCTACCTTAAAGTAGCATTTTAGTCTCTTCTTTTCAGAAGCCATTTATTCAGACGTACTAACTTTGTGCTTGAGAATAATTACTTTAGCAACCTAACTACTCCTGTTTACTTCTTTGCCCTTTCCTTTTATTATGGAAGATGTGTATGAAGAAAAAAAGAAGTGGTAGATTACAACATTTCTATTTACCAGAGTGATTTTTTTTTCATCTGAGAATTCCAGAAGCCTTTCTTTAATAACAATGAGAGTTTAACACACATGGTGCTGCAAGTTAAATACTCACACATGGACATGCTTATTTTATTCTCATAACAACCTTGTAAGGTTGGTGCTGTTAATATCTTCATAATACAGATGAGAAAATCCAAGCTTCATATAGGCAAAGTGATTTGTCCCCAAATCACAAAATTAACCAAGGAATGGTGTCAGGATTTGCACCTGGAAAGTCTGTCTCCAATCTTTGTAAGTAGCACATTGTACTGTCTTCCTCTCGTTACCACATACTTCCCATTCTGTTTCTTACTAAAACACTTACTGCCTAGCACACAATGTGGCCACAAATAGTAAAGGAGACTGCTACTAGGACAGAAAGACTTGAATTATTAAGTCATGCAGAGTCACTTGAAGTCCCAGCCCAGCTATACAGCCTCCCTATTACCCACGGTGTGGAGATCATGCTCTGTAGCCAAAGCGCAAGTAAATCTGCCTCATGGAGTCCTTTTGGTTCTTTGGCAACCAAATCCCCTTCTAGGTCCAAGAAAGACAGGATGTACACATGGCTCTTTCCTTCTTAGATTTGATGCTCTCTTTACATTGCAGACTCTGGACTAGCCCTGCCCATGACTGGGTTTTTAGGTGCTTTTTACTGGCTTGATTAAAGCGTGCTTCTGGCTTAATTCCAGGGCTGCATGCTGGTATTCTGCTTTGTCCTCGTGTTCTACATTAGATCTGCAGCTTTTCACATAGCAGCCGTTGCAGCAGGGATTGTTCTGAATAACACTTCCAGATCAGGTCTGTAGCTCATTTATCTGTAAGTTTGGTTCCATTTCTAAACATCTGGAAGACCATAACAGACAATAATCTATGCTGATATGGTTATATTTTGATATCATAGTGGAGCTGACCAATAATTTTTATTATCCTACACTAATGCTAATTTATCCTTAATAAGTTTTCAATGTTAAAGGTTAAAAATAACATTTTAACACCTAAACTTCAGACAAAGATGAGAATAGGTTCATATTAGATTGTATTAATACATGGTTTAGATTGCAGTAATACAAATTGTAATTAGGGTAAAATTGGCTACTATTGGTACAATAAGCAACAAGATAATTTATTATGTATATATAATATTAATAACACAAATTTGAAATATTAGTTTTTCTGATCTGCAAATCTGTCTAGTTTTTATCACCAAAACTTCCACATTCCACTCTCTAGGCAATGAATTACAGGGTTGAATAGTTATTCCATTACTGTGAAAAATCCCCTAAACCTTAGGAAACTTAAAATTCCTAGCACGTTTCATTTGTTGGAGGAAGTTTTCATTCATAGATTGCTTTACTGTGGCAAGGCTCCATGAAGGAAATTGCACGGTACTTCATAATTGAGAATGCAAGTTGACTCCGTCCTCTCTAAGGATTCACTGTATGGGTGTGGCCTTGTCCACTCCCAGTGATTTAGACTCCCATCCAGCAGTCTATAGGCAATGGATTCTCAATGAACTCCATAAATAATCAACCCTTAATAGTAGCTAACATCTTAATTATCAGTTAACACCTTGAAGTTAACACCATAGGAGATCTCCTGTAAAGCTTGTTTACAACTCCTATGACTCTAAAAGAAAGAGCTGCCATTATCAAAAGTAGGAGAATATCAAAGATTAATTCACCTACTTTATAAACTTGCCTGTGGCTTCCCTATCTATGGAGCTCCATGTCATCTCCAGCATGAATGACTTACATTGCCTACCACCTGACTTTACATAAAGAAGCAGAGAATGGCATCAGACTTATGCCATCTGGTATTATTGTTCCTTTCTTTGTGAAGACTAAGAATAAAATTAAAATGTAGGGAGGAAAACAATAAAAATTGTAGTTGGGGAAAAATGAAAAGCACATTTCGATGTTTATTCCACTGGTCTCACGAGGCTAACTTTGTAACAAACAAAGGGATGCAGTAGATTAAACACTAGCATTAAAATAAAGAAATAGAGAAAGGAATCAAGTATTTAGAGATGGAAATATACAGATCTTCAACTTTAGTTTGTACAGCTGTTTGCTTTTAAAGTATACAACTGTTCACTAAAATAAAGTTATGAACCAAAATTGCCTCAGAAATGCACGAAATTCTTCTTTTAAAATGGATCCATTTTCTTAGTCAAGGCTAAAATGATTCTGATCACAATTGTTTGTCTTGGATAATATTGGTTCAGTTGGATTATATAATTATTTTTGCCACCTCACTCACAGAATTTATTTTGTAATTTTCTCACAATTTAAAAGAACTTTTTTAATGCCCATAGTATTACTTATAAAGATAAAGGTCAAGAACATTTTTGCAATTGCTCAAAACAAAGATTATCTTTTCTTGGAAAGAGCTATGGGTTCTAATCCTGGCAAATCTACAGAAAATTTCTGGTAATCCAAGAGGATCCTTTGACCTTTCCCTAGCTTCCTAAAATGTTGTAATAAACAAACAAGACAGGTTGGCACTTATTTTGACCTTTCTATGGTCCGAATGTGTGTGTTCCCTCAAAATTCATATGTTGAAATCCCAATTCCCAAGGTGATGGAATTAGAAGGTGGAGGCCTTTGGGGTGATTAAATCATGAGGGCAGAGCCCTCAAAGGTGGGATTACTGCCCTTATAAAAGAGGCTCGAAGGAGCTTGTTCTCTTCTTTGATCATATGAGTATACAATGAAAAGATGTCTTGTTTGAAGCCGAAAGTGAAGTCTCACCAAACACCAAATTTGCCTATGCCTTGATCTTGGAATTCCCAGGCTCCAGAACTATAAAAAATAAATGTCTATTGTTTATAAGCTACCAAGTTTATGGTATTTTGTTATAACAGCTCAAATGGACTAAAACCTATGAAAGAACAAATAACACTTTTAAAAGAATAAAACCTGAACAACACAACACTCAATTAAGTTCCGTGGGGTTTTGTAGAACCTGATAGAAATTTAAAGAGAAAACTTCAGAAAGAAGCTAAAAATGATATTTCTCTGCACACTTCAAAATAATTATTTATTTATTATTTATTTATAATGAAGAAGAAGGATAATACCTTCTTCTCAACAGTTTTAGAGAACAGAAAAAAACACCTTTTGAGGCTGGGTTGACAAAGTCTCAGACTAGGGCAGAAAAAAAATACAGAAAATAAAAAATATATATATTAAATATATACATATTTAAATATATTAAAAATAAACATAAAAATATATATGTATATATATTTAAATATATTTATATTTATACAAATTTATATATATATAAAACCTGTGCAAAGATTGGCCCAAATCAGTAAGTTATTTGAAAACAAAGACTTTAAAAAAAAATGTGGAAAATATTATTGTTGTTTTTAATCATTGACCATAGACCTCCGGGGGGTGGAACAAAAGCATATTCTGCATTAAAATCTTATTAGTGATTTATAAGGCTCATCCTTGTGAATAAAGTACATACATCCAATCTATATTAGGTGCTCCTTAATTAGTAATAATTGTTGAATTTCCTTGCAAGTTTTTAAAAGGTTCGATTAGTTACTTGAAAAAAGACTAAATGCAGTATTTCATGGATCTAGAACTTAAAATAAGGGGAGATGGAAGGTAAGAAACTCATTTTTATGATAATCCAAGAAGAAATCCATACTATCAACATAGTTTGTTAATAAAGATATCCTAAGTGTATGAAATTATGGAAAAGAGGAAGGTCACAGGTTGAATATATATTTTGTTCTTTGAAAAAAAAAGCCAACAAATGCTATTCAAGCATGAGATAAGTTTGTGGATTACAGTCTGAAATTGACTAATTAAGTAAATAAAATAAGGTATTGATAATTGTGAGTAAAATTAAATGATATCATATTGATAATAGTATTGAAATTAATACATTAAATTCTTCTTAATCTTGCTATAGCTAAAAACAAACATATTTTTCTATTAAAAGGAACATGACAACACTTTAAGTATTTTGCACAGCCTTAATGTGAGCAGAGGCCAAAGAAAACATAAATTGAGGGAATTGCCAATACTGAAGTTTCAAATCCTATTAAAAAGAAAACAATGGTGTTGAAAATTTTATGGCTTGAGACACAATGATGCATCCAATTGCTTTAGTTCATAATGTGTAATTAAATTGGAATTACCAAGATATATTTTGGCTTCTAAATAATCTGATAAATACCAAAGACCTTGAAATGTCAATCATTTCTAGTAAAATTAGTTATGTAGAGATTATTTCCAGGAAAAAAAAAAAAAAACATTCATTTGATTGTTTTTCTTATACTCAACCTACTTTAGAAAAGCTGCCTTAAATGGCAACAGTCCCTTCAACCTGACTGCCTTTCACTTATAAAACAAAGTACATATGCAATCATTTGATTGTTTGGGCTTTTAAACTAGGCCTTGAGTCTCTTGGAATATGATAGCTTTACTGGAAATTCAGTTAAAGTAATTCCTTCAATCTCCAAACACTCACCAGATAAACCACATTCCCTCCCTTCACTTCCTTTCTGTGCAGCTCCACAAATTTTGTTCTGATGACATTGAACATTAGACTTTAGCAGCTTGATGAGAAAGAATCATTTTTCATCTATTTTCTTCACTTTGTTCATCTACAACAATGATTATCAACCTTGGCTGATCATTAGAACTACCTGGAGAGCTTTTTAAAAAAGCTTCCCTTTCTCAAAAGATTCTGATGTAAAAGTCTGAATTTGAGCCCAAACCTCAGTGTTTTTTGTTTTGTTTTGTTTTGTTTTAACTTTCCAGGTAATTTTAATATATAAACAAAATTGAGAAGTATTTGTTTACAAAGAGCTAGAATGCAAAGCTGAAGTAGGGCTAGAAGTGTGGCTGAGAGTGGCCTCCTGACAACTAATCAGGAAACTGAGAGTTCCCTTGGCGAGCCAATCATGCTTGTCTGCATGTAATAGATTGTAAGACAGATCTCCAACTTGAATGTGTACAGGAATCACTGGGCCATCTTACTAAAATACAGATTCTGATTCAGTGGGTCTGCACTGGGCCTGAGATTCTTTATCACAAACTATTTCTAAAATTTCATTTCAAACGTTTTTGGGGAACAGGTGGTGTTTGGTTACACAGATAAGTTCATTAGTGGTGATATCTGAGATTCAGGTGCACATGTCACCTGAGCAGTGTACACTGTAATCAGTGTGTACCCTTTTATCCCTCATTCTCCCATGCCACCCTGTCCTGCAAGTCCCCAAAGTCCATTATATCATTCTCATGACTTGCATCCTCATAACTTAGCTCCCATTTGTAAGTAAGAATATATGGTATTTGGTTTTCAATTCCTAAGTTACTTCACTTAGAATAATTGTCTTCAACTCCATGCACGGTGTTGCAAATGCCATTATTTCATTCCTTTGTATGGCTGAGTAGTATTCCATAGTATACATTATATATATATATACACACACATACATACATACACACACACACACATCAAAATTTCTTTATTCACTCATTGATTGATGGGCATTTAGGTTGGTTCTATAATTTTTTAATTGTGAATTGTGCTGCTACAAACATGAGTGTGCAAGTGTCTTTCTCTTATAATAACTGTTTTTCCTTTAGGTAGTTACCTACTAGTGGGATTGCTGGATCGAATGTTAGTTCTTTTAGTTCTTTAAGGAATCTCCACACTGTTAGCCATAGTGGTTGTACTAGTTTACATTCCTATCAGCTGTATAAAAATGTTTCCTTTTCATACATCTATGCCAATATCTTTTTTTTTTAATTATGGCCATTCTTGTAGGAATAAGCTAGTATTACATTGAGGCTTTAATTTGCATTTCCCTGATAATTAGTGATGTTAAGCATTTTTTTTTCATATGTTTCTTGGCCATTTGTACATCTTTTAAGAACTGTCTATTCATATCCTTTGGCCACTTTTTGATGGAATTATTTGTTTTCATTTTTGCTGATTTGTTTGAGTTCCTTGTAGATTCTGGATATTAGTCCTTTTTCAGATGCATACTTTGTGAATATTTCCTCCAAATCTGTGGGTTGTCTGTTTACTCTGATGATTATTTCTTTTGCTGTGCTTAAGCTTTTTAGTTTCATTAGGTCCATCTCTTCATCATTGTTTTTGTTGCATTTGCTTTTGGGTTCTTGGTTACGAATTATTTCCCTAAGATGATGATTAGAAGAGTTTTCCCAATGTTAGCTTCTACAATTTGTATGGTTTCAGGTTATAGATTTAAGTCTTTGATCCATCTTGAGTTGATTTCTGTACAAGGTGAGAGATGCGAATCCAGTTTAATTCTTCTACATGTAGCTTGTCAATTATTCCAGCACCATTTGTTGAATAGGGTGTCCTTTTCTCACTTCATGTTTTTGTATGCTTTGTGAAAGATTAGTTGGATAAAAGTATTTGGCTTTATAAATAGTTTCTCTATTCTGTTCCATTGGATTACATGCTTATTTTTATATCAGTACCATGCTGTTTTGGTAACTATAGCCTTTTGTATAGTTTGAAGTCACGTAATGTGAGGGCTCCATATTTGTTCTTTTTGCTTAGTATTGCTTTGGCTATGTCGACTCTATTTTGGTTCCATATGAATTTTTGGATTTTTTTTCTGTTTTCATGAAGAATGATGATGGTATTTTGATGGGGACTGCATTCAATCTGTATATTGCTTTTGGCAGTATGGTCATTTTCACAACATTGATTCTACCCATCCATGAACATGGGATGGGATACAGCAAAGGTGGTGCTAAGAGGAAAGTTCATAGCTTTAAATGCCTACATCAAAAAGTCTGAAAGGGCACAAATAGACATCTTAGCTCACACCTCAAGGAAATGGAGAAACAAGAACAAACCAAACCCAAACCCAGCAGAAAAGAAGAAATAACAAAGATCAGAGCAGAACTAAATGAAACAGAAACAAACAACCAAAAAAAGATAAATGAAACAAAAAGTGAATTGTTTAAAAAGATAAACAAGACTGATAGACCATTAGTGAGATTAACCAAGAAAAGAAGAGAGAAGATCCAAATAAATTAAATTAAAAATGAAACAAGATATTTTACAACCAATATCACAGAAATAAAAAAGATCATTCAAGGCTACTATGAACATCTTTATACACACAAACTAGAAAATCTAGAGGAGATGGATAAATTTTTGGTAATATACAACCTTATAGATTAAATCAGGAAAAAATGGAAACTCTTTACTGGCTAATAACAAGTAGCAAGATTGAAATAATAATTTAAAAATTGCCAACAAAAAAAGTCCAGGACCAGATGGATTCACAGCGGAATTCTATCAGACATTTAAAGAAGAATTGGTACATTTCCTACTGAAATTATTCCAAAAGATAGAGAAAGGAAATCTTCTCTAAATCATTCTGTGAAGCCAGTATCACCCTAATACCAAAACCAGGAAAGGACATAACAAAAAAAGAAAACTACACACCAATATCCCTGATGACCATAGAAACAGAAATCCTCAACAAAATACCAGCTAACCAAATCCAACAGCATATCAAAAAGATAATACATCATTATCAAGTAAGTTTCATACCAGGAATATAGGGATGGTTTACCATACACAAATTAATAAATGTGATACATCATATAAACAGAATTAAAAACAAAAAATTGCACGATCATCTCAATAGATGCAGAAAGAGCATTTGATAAAATCCAGCACCCATTTATGATAACCCTCAGAAAAATTGGCATACAAGGGACATATCTCAAAGTAATAAAAGCCATCTAAGACAAACCCACAGCCAACATCAAACTGAACCGGAAAAAGGTGAAATCATTCTCCCTGATAACTGGAACAAGCCAAAGATGTCCACTTTCACTACTTCTATTCAACACAGTACTAGAAGTCCTAGCCAGATCAATCAGACAAAAGCAAAAAATACAGGACATCCAAATCAGAGAAGAAAGTTAAACTGTAGTTCTCCTTGAAGAGGTCCTTTACATCCCTTGTAAGTTGGATTCCTAGATATTTTATTCTCTTTGAAGCAATTGTGAATGGAAGTTCATTCATGATTTGGCTCTCTGTTTGTCTGTTACTGGTGTATAAGAATGCTTATGATTTTTGCACATTAATTTTGTATCCTAAGACTTTGCTGAAGTTGCTTATCAGCTTAAGGAGATTTTGGGCTGAGACAATGGAGTTTTCTAAATATACAATCATATCATCTGCAAAGAGGGACAATTTGACTTCTTCTTTTCCTAACTGAATCCCTTTGATTTCTTTCTCTTGCCTGATTGCCCTAGCCAGAACTTCCAACACTATGTTGAATAGGAGTGGTGAGAGAGGGCATCCCTGTCTTGTGCCAGTTTTCAGAGGGAATTTTACCAGTTTTTGCCCATTCAGTATGATATTCGCTGTGGGTTTTTCATACATAGCTCTTATTATTTTGAGATACGTTCCATCAATACCGAATTTATTGAGCGTTTTTAGCATGAAGGGCTGTTGAATTTTGTCAAAAGCCTTTTCTGCATCTATTGAGATAATCATGTGGTTCTTGTCTTTGGTTCTGTTTATATGCTGGATTATGTTTATTGATTTGCGAATGTTGAACCAGCCTTGCATCCCAGGGATGAAGCCCACTTGATCATGGTAGATAAGCTTTTTGATGTGCTGCTGAATCCGGTTTGCCAGTATTTTATTGAGGATTTTTGCATCGACGTTCATCAGGGATATTGGTCTAAAATTCTCTTGTTTTTGTTGTGTCTCTGCCAGGCTTTGGTATCAGGATGATGTTGCCCTCATAAAATGAGTTAGGGAGGATTCCCTCTTTTTCTATTGATTGGAATAGTTTCAGAAGGAATGGTACCAGCTCCTCCTTGTACCTCTGGTAGAATTCAGCTGTGAATCCATCTGGTCCTGGACTTTTTTTGGTTGGTAGGCTATTAATTATTGCCTCAATTTCAGAGCCTGCTATTGGTCTATTCAGGGATTCAACTTCTTCCTGGTATGTACCACTGCTCAGTGAAATAAAAGAGGACACAAACAAATGGAAGAACATACCATGCTCATGGATAGGAAGAAGCAATATCATGAAAATGGCCATACTGCCCAAGGTTATTTATAGATTCAATGCCATCCCCATTAAGCTACCAATGAGTTTCTTCACAGAATTGGAAAAAACTGCTTTAAAGTTCATATGGAACCAAAAAAGAGCCCGCATCTCCAAAACAATCCTAAGTCAAAAGAACAAAGCTGGAGGCATCACGCTACCTGACTTCAAACTATACTACAAGGCTACAGTAACCAAAACAGCATGGTACTGGTACCAAAACAGAGATATAGACCAATGGAACAGAACAGAGTCCTCAGAAATAATACCACACATCTACAGCCATCTGATCTTTGACAAACCTGAGAGAAACAAGAAATGGGAAAAGGATTCCCTATTTAATAAATGGTGCTGGGAAAATTGGCTAGCCATAAGTAGAAAGCTGAAACTGGATCCTTTCCTTACTCCTTATACGAAAATTAATTCAAGATGGATTAGAGACTTAAATGTTAGACCTAATACCATAAAAACCCTAGAGGAAAACCTAGGTAGTACCATTCAGGACATAGGCATGGGCAAAGACTTCATGTCTAAAACACCAAAAGCAATGGCAGCAAAAGCCAAAATTGACAAATGGGATCTCTTTAAACTAAAAAGCTTCTGCACAGCAAAAGAAACTACCATCAGAGTGAACAGGCAACCTACAGAATGGGAGAAAATTTTTGCAATCTACTCATCTGACAAAGGGCTAATATCCAGAACCTACAAAGAACTCAAACAAATTTACAAGAAAAAAAAAAAAATCAAAAAGTGGGTAAAGGATATGAACAGACATTTCTCAAAAGAAGACATCCATACAGCCAACAGACACATGAAAAAATGCTCATCATCACTGGCCATCAGAGAAATGCAAAACCACAATGAGATACCATCTCACACCAGTTAGAATGGCGATCATTCAAAAGTCAGGAAACAACAGGTGCTGGAGAGGATGTGGAGAAATAGAAACAATTTTACACTGTTGGTGGGATTGTAAACTAGTTCAACCATTATGGAAAACAGTATGGCGATTCCTCAAGGATCTAGAACTAGATGTACCATATGACCCAGCCATCCCATTACTGGGTATATACCCAAAGGATTATAAATCATGCTGTTATAAAGACACATGCACACATATGTTTATTGTGGCACTATTCACAATAGCAAAGACTTGGAATCAACCCAAATGTCCATCAGTGACAGACTGGATTAAGAAAATGTGGCACATATACACCATGGAATACTATGCAGCCATAAAAAAGGATGAGTTTGTGTCCTTTGTAGGGACATGGATGCAGCTGGAAACCATCATTCTTAGCAAACTATCACAAGAACAGAAAACCAAACACCGCATGTTCTCACTCATAGGTGGGAACTGAACAATGAGATCACTTGGACTTGGGAAGGGGGACATCACACACCGGGGCCTATCATGGGGAGGGGGGAGGGGGGAGGGATTGCATTGGGAGTTATACCTGATGTAAATGACGAGTTGAGGGGTGCTGACGAGTTGATGGGTGCAGCACACCAACATGGCACAAGTATACATATGTAACAACCTGCACGCTATGCGCATGTACCCTAGAACTTAAAGTATAATAATAATAAAAAATAAAAAATAAAAAAATAAAAAATAAAAATTAGAAATTGGGAAAAAAAATTATCAAAGAAATACTTCTTATAAAATAAAAATAAGACAAAGCAAAGACAAACCCACTTTACAAAATAAAAAGTAAAAATCTTCAGTCCCCAAAGCCATTCCCAGGAGGCATAGATATTTTTCTATCATAAGCATAAACAGATGGATGGATGGATGGATGGATGGATATGCATAGACAGAGATGTAAGTAAATGTAATGGGATTATCTTCTATATATTGTTCTGCATCCTCCTTGTTTTGTTCAATAAATGACATCTTTCATACAGTAAAAAGAAAAAAAAAAAAGAAAGTTAAACTGTTGCTGCTAGCCAATATGATCATACACCTAGAAAACCCTAAAGACTCATCCAGAGAGCTCTTATATCTGATAAATGAATTCAGTAAAATTTCAGGATACAAAATAGTATATACAAATTAGTTTCACTGTTATACACCAACAATGACCAAGCTGAGAATCAAATTAAGAATTCAATCCATTTTAGAAACACTACAAAAATAAATAAATAAAATACTTAGGAATATATTTAACCAAGGAGATAAAAAAAATCTACAAGTAAAATTACAAAACACTGATGAAAGAAATCATAGAGTCCACATTTCTAACTGACTTCCAAGGACTGCTGTAGCTATTTTCTACAGACCATACTTTCAGTAGCAAGTACATAAATATAGTCTCATGATTAAAATGTGGCCAGGTTTCTTTCAAAAGTTATATAAAAGGTAATACTGATACAGAGCTATTCAACACACACTCACTTATAATAGTGAAAACCTAGAAATATTCTAAATGCCTAACAACAGAGCTAATTTGAAGAGATAATATTCAATATAACTGTTTATTTTCAGAGTTTTTAATTTCATGGAAAAATAACTAAACTATACAATGAAAAACTATATTATGAAATTATATATAAACTATACAGGAATACCCCAATTACATTAAGATGGATAAAAATAGACTAAATGTGATGCAGAATGTTTACTGTGATTATGACAGATTTTGCGATTTTTGAGCAAATTTCTTTACAGATTTTCGTATTTTTTATTTTATGTATTTAATATTTTTGCCTTTATAATAAGATAAAATTTACTAAGCAGAATAATGTGTTGTATCTCATCATGTGTGCCTTTCTAATATTTGTGTCAGGGCACAACTACAAGATTTAATTCCCATTAGTTTAACCTTGAAATTCTTTAGTTTGTCCAAAAAAGAATTTAATAAAGATTTATATGTGTATTTCCCACAACATCTTATGATGAATTTCATATCTTCATTGCTCCTTATGTATATGCAGAGTAGTACCTTCTTTACTTTCTGCAAAAAGCAACATAGCTCTGTCTCTCTCTATAGACAGATAGATAGATAGATAGATACATAGATACATAGATAGATATAAAATACATATCACGCGCACACACACACACACACACATATGTATATAAATCAGGCATAATGATGAAGCTGTACTTGTTCTAGAGATGCAGGTTGGTTTAGTATTTTTAAAAATCCTAAAATGATGTGATTCTCCATGAGATAGGGTCTAACAAGGCGAATTCCCTAATACCATGACAAATTATTTGTAATTTTTAAGTAAAAGTCTTCACCCCTCCCTTCCACTAATCAGTATTAAAATTGCTTCAAAATCCTTGTCCTTATCTACTAAGGATTCATGCAATAAAACAGAACATTAAACTGAAATTAATTAAACAGAAATGAAACTGATAGAGAATAAACTGACAACATATACTTTGAGCCTTAAATCCATGTGAACGTTGTGCACAAAAATACGTGAATGAATGAGGAGTCAGCTGGTTCATTAGAAAACGGATCTTTCTAAAGACATTTGGAATGCAATGAAGGATTTATCCTCTCAAGAGTGTGCTACCAGGTGTGGTCAAGATCTATCCAAGGCAAAGAACAACTTTAATTAAGATAAATCCTTTCTAGAGCAGAAAACACTCAGGGATCTCCCTGTCAGGATACTTAAAACTTCAACCAAACTTGTTTTTTTGTGTGTGTTTGCCTGGAGAACAGGATCCTTAGCTCAATCGTACTCAGTCTTTTGACACCACCAAAGAATTTTAGTCTGATGCTTTTACTCTGATGCCCATAAGTACGCCAACCAATGCTGTGACAAACTAATACTCAATTCTGACTGCATATAAATATTACCTGCTGAACTTTTTAAAGATATTTGATGTTTGGCCCTATTTAGAAAAACTGAATAAGTCTCTGAACATAGATTCAGGACATCATTGTCATGGTTATAAAAAGTTGCCAGAGAATTCAAATCTATAGCAAGGGTTGCATTTCACTGTAATAACCCACCAACTTGACTCACCATTGCCTTGAACAAATTCGAGCACCTTAAGGTACTGACACTTTAATAATGATCAAAATTTTAAGCCAAGTTAATAGGATTTCAGGCACCAGTTATAGCCCAAAGAGAAGGAAGGGGAATAGAAGGAAGGGAAAAGCATAATTTTGAAAAAAGCAGCAACTCCTGCCTCTAAACATAGGCAAAATACATGGTCGTCTTCTTATCTACTTATAATGGTAATTCTCTCTTATTTTAGAGTTCTAGAATTGTAAAATCCATTTGATGCAAACTCAATAAGTATATGACTTTCTATTCTATCTAAATTTTTCAGACAGACTGGGACTATGCTATGCTGACCAGAAAGTCTAAGACAGAGTTAGAGGGGTATATGTTTGTGACATATATTCTCCCAAATTTCCAAGAGAAAGTATCAGGTTGTCAGCATAAGCATTTTAATCCTGTCAGGTATTTTCCCCTGTTCCCTCTGTCAGATCTAACCCAGATGCCCTACACTCTTCAACTTTCCACCCACAGACAGTCATCTTTTTAGCTTGCCCTCCAGTGGACACTATTTCCTTCCCAAAGCTACATTTTTTTCCCCCTTCATTCAATTTCATTTCACTAGAGGATTTAGCAATAAAATTCAAGACTCCCAGTTAAATTTGATTTTCAGATAAAGAACAAATAATTTTGGACATACTTTCATTTAAACATTATTTATTGCTTATTTGATATTCAAATTTAATATGGGCATCTTGTTTTGTTTTTGTTTTTGTTTCGTATTCTGCTGCTGAATCTGGTAATCATATAGCAAATATATTCTGAAACGCAACGAAACATTTGAAAATTTTGCTTGGCATTGGAACTATGGCAGTATTACCAGACCTCAAATTAAATTTACAATCAAACCAAGAAAAGAAGACTCCCAATTTTTAAATTTTTAATTATGAGGGAAAAATGGATAATCAAGCAATCTTGATGAAAATCTCTCTTAACATTTAGAAGATCAATTAAAGAAAAAATTGATTTTGCAAACATTATTATTAATATGACTTTTTTATTCAACGTTCTTGTAAATTACTTTTTCGTTCAGTAAAAATTTTGAGGATTAAATGCAAAAGTTACAGGTTAATCAATGTGATTTACCTTTAAAGTTAAAATACAGGGAAAAGAAGACTATAAAAATGACATTTTATTTTTATTTTTTTTAAGTTTTTTTTTTATATACTTTAAGTTCTAGGGTACATGTGGATAATGTGCAGGTTTGTTACATATGTATACTTGTGCCATGTTGGCGTGCTGCACCCATCAACTCGTCAGCACCCATCAACTTGTCATTTACATCAGGTATAACTCCCAATGCCATCCCTCCCCCCTCATCAGCTTGTTGTCTACGTGGACACAGAACTTTCAGAAGTTTTATCTGTAATCATTTTGAGTCCACAGGTTTTAATTATTTTATTAAATAACTTACTTAATAATTAGGAGTTTAGGCCGTTAGCTTTTTTTCAGTTGTACTATTTTTTTTCTGTAATTTCAGGTCTGTCTTTTAGTGAGAGACAGGAATTCCTAATAAGATATTAAGTTACACGATGGTGTGAAGTTGTCATTCACTTCCTCCATCTCCAGCCCCCATAGTACTGCAAACCTCCTGCCTACTCAAGAAGTACTATAGTGGATTGCATAGAAGGTGTGGGATTTTTAAAAATGGTAAAGAGAAATTTCAACATTTCTTTATAATTAGACAACAAGGGAGAGACATCATGCTACTATCATGCTACTATTCGTCAGCCTTGGGCACCCAGTGAGCTACGCAAAGACACACTTGTCATCTAAAACCAAAACCCCCAGAAGACAAGCAGGTATAGCAAGATATTCGTACAAAAATATTTACAGCAATGCTGCAACTGGAGAATAAACAGAACAAACCGAAACTGCAAATGCTAATAGTCATTATCAGTAGGATATATAAATAATTGTCATAGAGTCATATACTGAAATACTGTAAAACAATTGAAATATACCACTGTGGTGAAGAGTGATAAGGGAGGAGGCTATGCATGTGTAGTGGAAAGGAGTATATGAAAAATATCTGTACATTCCTCAATTTTGCCATAAATCTAAAACTGTTCTAAAACATAAAGTGTATTAAACAGAAATAAATAGTAATAAAAGAATGTTTATACACATAATAACACAGGCATAATATCGACTAAAGATAAGCAAGACACATAGTAAAAATCTACTCACATAAATCTCACAAGTATGCAAAATGAAATAAGATATTGTTCACCTTTACAAATAATTTAGTAAAACTACATGGAGACAAGGAATGAAAAATACAAAATCCAGATGGCAACTACTTCCTACGGAAAAAAAAAAAAAAAAACAAGATGTAACGGTAGAAGGAAACATATTAAGTTTTAATTTAGTGGTAATGGTCTCTTTATTAATGTGGGCAGTGGTGGCCACTCTGTCATGATTTTTCATACCATCCATATACTTTAAAAATACTTTTATTATCACACCAATATACATTTTAAAAAATAATAAGCAAACTTCCTCTCCCAGGTTTTTTTGCTATTTGAACATATATATATATATCTTAATGACTTTTTTCCTGAATACTGTACTCTGTGTGTGTGTATATATAGTGTATATATATACAGTATATATATACTGCATATATACATAGCACAGTACAGTTACAGTATAGTACAGTTATATATATTATATATTATACATATTGTATATAGCATACATATTTTATATATATAGTCTCAAGTTGGGTTAAGTTTATTTTAGGAAATATGTTTAAATCACATATTCTATAGCTCTGTTTAGACTGTTTTCAATCACATCTTGAAAAATCCAAAAAATATATATTAAAATGTCAAGGATAAGTTAAAATTGTGTGAAAGACTGAAAAATTAGGACAGAAGAGTGAGTGGATGGTAGCTAGAAAAGCCATAGGGGTTAAGGGGGAATTTTTTTCTTAACCTATGAGAGAAACGTGATTATTTTCCCAGACTGACCATAAGCAGTTAGAAGAGAGGTCAATGTTGAGTTGAAGAAGGGATGGCTGATAAAGTCTCTAAAAGATAACGAATTAGTTTAGAACAAACTATAAAAAGGAGGGGATGGTAGGGATAGGTTTGTAGAAAGTGAGGCAGGAAGCTCAGAGGGAGAGTAGCAACCAAGGTGGACCACTGAAAATAAAAGTTGAGAATTGTGAAGCTTTGCTAGAGTTGATGAAAGAAATAAGAAAGAGATATGCCAAATAAAAATAGAATAATTAAGTAGTGATTTTGATGACCCAAGTTATTATAATGAATTACAATAACACCATTCTTGAAATTGTAGTATTTTTGCCCAGGAGTTTAGTAAAAGAGAGGAAAAATTTTAGCAACGGTCCAGGGTTATATAATGATGAGAATATCTGTGGGGAAAGGTATCTGAAGGTCAGATTATCAATCATTTTATATATATATATATATATATATAAAAACATATAACTGCACTATACTATAACTGTACTTCACTGTACTATAACTATACTGTACTATATTGTGTATATATATACAATCATATATACAGTATATACAGTACAGTGTTAGTATACATTTATATGTATACTAACATATACATATAAATATGTATGTTGTATATAATATATAATATATAACTGTACTGTACTATGTACTGTACTGTATATATGCAGGAAAAAAGTCATTAAGAAAGTCTTTAAGAAAGGAAAAAAGAGTCTCATTGAATAAAAAATTGAAGGCTATATATGAAGTCAAAGACCAGGCATAGTGAAGTAAGCTACTGAAAGAACAATATGGCATCAGACATCATGCTCAGAGAATAAGACATTTATGCCTTCAGTGATAGAACAACTTGAGCTTATGACAAAGTTTGTAGGGTAGCCTGTGGAGTGGATGGCTGAAGTCAATTGGTAGGTAAATTCATTGGCATTAATGAAGGCACAGAACTGTGAAGCAAAGGTCACTCATTGATAGTTGGAATAGTTCTTTAGGGTTCTCCCAAATGGAGACAAGAGAGCAGGACATTGTGCCCCACATTAACTAGTCATTAGATATGGGCCACCCTCAGAGAGGTAACATAACCTCAAGAAAGCAGATCTTATAACCAAGGAAAATTCCTAGAAGTTTATTAATCTGGGAGCAATCAGCTTAGCAAATGAATGTTTTAGTGTGAAACTAGGGTATGCCAGTGCACTTAGTACATCATGCCCCTTATGCCACTCAGATTCATTTCCTTTGTATACTTAGATGACCACACTGGAGGGCAGCTGCTCCAAGCTTCTGCCTGGTTTGTGTTTCTGGTGGAATTTAAAAGAGGATGGTTAGTGGAATGCACCATAAATCTTGCCACTGCAGCTAGACTCTGACTATAGCTGATACTCATTGTCTTCTTCTTTTACTAACCATTCCAGATTACCCTCCCAGTTGGCTAGCACCTTTGAGTCTAGGTGTCTTATCTGGTAGGGTAAATCAAACCCTCATCTCTAAAATATCTTTGTCCCTGTATCATCATGCTTTTCTTAAGGCTGCCCATTTACCATCAAAGTTGGCCAGGAAGAGATTTGGTAGTGAATCACCTGGGCATGACAGCTACATCTGATTATCTGGGCCAGTTACCCTTGCCAAAGAGATGACTGCTCTTCTAGCATGCTTGTCTTTTAAGGTCTGAAGTATTGAGGCCACAACCATAGCTTTAAATTTAACGGGATTCTTACTTCATCCTTTGGTTGAAGCATTCGTCTATGAGAATCAAGACATCTAGACTCACAGAAGTACAAATTTCCTAAGGGGGTCACTATAAATTGTGGAAAGTGGGGCTTGGTTCCCGGTTTCTCAGACTTATGTATTTTACCAACTGGGCACACAGCACAATGACTAATAATGACCATGACATAGGATGTATACTGCTTCCTGGAGAAGAGTACCTTATGATCTTAAGGTATTATCTTCACATTGTCACAGAAGTTACACCTTTAAAAAACTGTTTCATCTTTCCAGCATGCCAACAGCTTTTAGAAAATGTGACATGTGATAAGACCAGATGAACCTATGGTCATGCACTCACTTTCACACCTTCTTTGCTGGAAAGCAAGTCTCTTTGTCTGAGGTGATATAAATATACCTATCTGGTAGTTCAAACACTACATAAGACCTTGTATAGTGGTGCTGACTAAGTCCCCAAAAACAGGAAAGGAAAATCCATACCTAACATGTGTTGATTCCAGATAAACTAAATTCCTTCCCCCTCCAGAATGGTTTCATCAAGGGATAGTAGCACAACGAGGGGCTCAGCATTGGTCTATATTTCTAGCAGTTTGGATGTTTGGCATTATGGTAGCTAAATCAGTCTTGGGTGATGTTATAGATTGAATGAATACTCTCTAAAATTTATCTTGAAATTTAATCCCCAATGCCACAGTATTAAGAGCTGGAGCTTTTGAAGGTAATTGAGCCATGAGGGCTTTGCCTTCATGAATAAAATTTGTAACCTTACAAAAAGGCAAGAGGTAGCTAACTAGTTACTTTTTGCTTCTGCCTTCCACCAGGAGGTTACACAGCATTCAAGGTGGCCATCTTAGAAGCAGACACCAGGCCCTTACCAGATATTAAACCTGACAGGACCTTGACTTTGAATTTCCCAGTATTAAAACTATGAAGAATACCTTGATGTTCTTTATAAATCACCCAGTCAGAGGTATTTTAGTATAGCAGCACAGACAAAAACAGATGAATTGGACATGGTTGGACATATGCACATGCCCCTATGCCTGCCACCATAGCTAATGTGTCCAAGAGTTCATGGAGTCAGCATTGAGTTGAACAAAGATGATTTTGGCTGGGCATCATCTGATAGCTGATTCATTCTGTTTCCTTGGTTGCTTCATGCCTCTTTTTTTTTTTTTTTTTTTCAATGAATGCTCTCTTCTTGGCATGTGATGCTTCAGGCAGTTTCTCATAGCTCCATCCTGTTTGTCTTAGTGATTTTGGACTATTATAACTAAATACCATAAACTAGGTGGCTTATAAACAATCTATTTCTCAAAGTTCTGAAGGCTGAGAGGTTCAAGATCAAGGATTCAGAAGATTTGGTGTATGGTGAGGACATGCTTCTTGGTCCACAGGCAGCCACCTTCTTGCCATATTATCACATGGTAGAGGAGTTAGGGAGTTCTCAAGGGTCTCTTTTATATAGGCAGGAACCCCATTCATGAGGGCTCCATCTTTTTGACATAATCACCCACCAAAGGCACTACCTCCTAATACCATTAGATTGGGGAAAAGGATTTCAACATTTGAATTTGTGGGGGATAGAAACAGTCTATAGCACTATTTTAAAATATAAGCTTTATTATTATTCAGATATAGTGAGGCCAACATATCAATGAATGACTACCACTGAAAACACGTTATACTCACAAATTTCAACAGAAGGTGCCATGCCATGCCATGGGAGACTAAAAAGGAAGTACTGGGGTTAGTCAGGTGGTAGAAGGAGGAGAGAAACTGACAAGAGCTTTTATTGTGCTTTCCTTGTGAAGGAACATGTGAGACAGGATAAACAGGTTTAGAATAGGCTATTTTGAATAATTTCAGCGGGCTCAGGGATGTAGGAGCTGTTCCTTTTTGTTTGATAGCTGGCCCTGGAATGATTAGGGCAAAGGAATAGTGGCCCAGAGTGTAGGAGTATAAGATCTTGATAAAAGAGGTGACTGAATTATGGGCTCTGAATTAGTTGATTTTGATTTGAAAGATGCACTCTCAGGTGAGTTGTTTGCTATCTCTTGGAATTAGCTAACCCTAAGAGGGCAGTCCCTCCTGGGTCAGCACGCCCCCAAGATGTCAAAACATCTTGTCAAAACAAAATATGAGTCTTTGACAAAACATCTTCATCAAAATAAAAAATATGAATAATACAACATGATAAATACACATCTATATGCTTCCTCCCCATACCTCCTGGTCCATGATTTTCCAAACTTTATCTTTCCAGGACCCTAGAAAAAAACAGCCAAGCTATTTACCACTGCCAATAAGTGGACATATATTTTTACTTCAAGCTACTTCTCTCCACAGAGAGTGGATGACCAGGTCAAAACACAGGACGTAAATTCTCATAGGGTTCTCTTTGTTAAGATTCATACTTGCCACCACTTGCTCTTCTGATTAGCTTGATGCCATCAATATAATGACTATCTATGAAATGTCCAGACGACCCAGACCTTTTTCAACTATGTCATGAAAAAGAGTAGGAGAGTTAACATCTCCCGGGAGCAAAAGCATAAATAAATATTTTTATCTGTCCTACATTAATTCAAATGGCTTCTGTTTTTTTTTTTTTTTTCTTGCTGTGAAAAAAATAGATTCACTAGATCAATCTACCTAAGGCTGTACTGATCTACTTTAGACGACATACCACATCTAATACAGCAGCTTCAATGAAAGTTAAAATTTGCCTGTGTGTAGCCCATGTCCATGTCACTGATATTTACCAGGATCTATCTGTTTCTTAAGGACCAGACTAATGAATTAAATAAATATATGGAGACCACCATCCCTGAATCTGACATTCTTAAGGGTGGTACTCTTCTCTGAACTTTGTTTTACGTATTATCTTGGCTGGGGCAGGAAAAGGAGGTGGAAAGTGGGAGTGGAGTCAGTTGTAGAGCTTCCACTTGACTTTCCTACTATCTTAGTTCTCACCACTCAGAAAAACAATGCAGATATTCTGCCAACTACTAAATGCATCCATTCTAACTATATATTGGGGGGCTCAGGAAATAACTACCAGATGGATTTGTGGACCCAGTGAGCTGAACCTGGGCCAGGATTCTATTTTTTAACCTAATACACATATGTCTTCTTCTCTAACAGAGGAGTTTGGTGATTATTTTGGATCCCAGGTTATCAACCTTAACCTAAGCCCTGTGTCCAACAGTCTTCAAAATATTTGCATCTTCCCCTTACTTGTGTGAATGGCCATAGGTTGCTGGAGAGGGGATTATTACATACACCTGCCATGGTATTACAAGATACCTACTCATGAGGATACAGCCTTTCCTCAATCAGCAATTCAGGATGTAAAAATACGGGGAGATCTGTAAGTTAAACAAGGGATCACAATGCTTTAATGAGGGGACCTTCCAATAAATCTTCGAGGTTTTTTTTTTTTTTTTTTTTTTTTTGGTTGTATGAGTTTTATGAATTGAGCAGAACTCTTTGGCTGTCCATTTATCTTACCCCTAGGAATATCATGCTGTATATCTCCATAGCTCTCTGCAGGCCAGTTCCCCTGGCTTCCCTTTTGACTGTGCTACCAGTTATAATTACTGTATCTCTATTACTTTTAATGCTTAAATTTCCTGTCACCTGACCTTTCTTATTCTGGAGCCCATCATCCCCACTGCTATCAGAAACCTCCATACTGTAACACCATCTCATATGTTACTCCTGTCCTATAAAAAGCATCCATTGCTGAGCTATTTAGACATACTGGTGCCCCCCTCATTAGAGCATTTCTCATCAGTTTACAGGTAGAGTTTCTTCCAGATTTCCCAACAGTGTGCAGGGGTTTTCAAGCCTTACATGGTGCACTTCCACCAGCATGCTCACCACTCTCAACCTCTTGATCCCTTATTTTACTGCCTGCTACAGATAAGTTCCGGTGACTCCAGTTTATTTATTGAGGACTGTCGTTTTGTTCAAGATTCCAAGGATGGTGCCATGTTATTACTGCTTCCTAAGGTCTTCAACAGGGTAACAAATCTTGCATTATGAGATAGTGTTCCCATATTAATAAACTCTCTCTTATCTAATATTATTCTCTGCCTTCCCAACTTAATTCAGTACCCTCAGAATCAAATCACTCACTGGTGGATGTTGGTTGCTCCTACAGCTCTTCTATTTAGTCTCAGCATTTCTTGGGCAGGACAGTGTTGTGACTTTACCCTAGTTATTTTTCTGATGGCCAGAAGAGGATGTGGGATAGATCTTGAAAGCCTGTGCATTACTTTGTGAGGTAGAAGCCTCTGCATAGACTTAGAGCAGGGGAGGAATACTAGGCTATAACAGAAAAGAGTAGGCTGTTTCTACTGGCCTGTGTCCAAGGGAATCTGGAGATTCGAGGTTTTCAATTACATTGACTCATATGTCTCATCACACATCTGAAGCTAAAATACCTTTGCAATCTAGACCCTGAGCATAGTAGTTTTGCCAGGGTTAAGGACCCAACATTCTCTGGAGCTTTTTCTGCCTTTATAAGTAGGTCCTGTGCCTAATCCCCAGCTATTCTTTGACTTCTCACTGCTAGAAATAAAACTTTCTTTATATGCTTCTTAAGAGACCCTCTGAGACTTTCTCCTATCACCTTAAATTAGTGATTAATCAACTTTGGCCTTTCATTGCCTTTTTTTTCCCCAATAGTACCCAGCAAGAACCAGGAGATTACCTACTCCTTATACTATTACTTTATTCAGACTTCTTCAAATTTTCTAATTTCAAAAAAAGATACTCTTTTATAATATGTATTTAAATAGATACTTAACTTGGATAATAATGTTAAAACTAATGTGGTTTTCACTCTTCCTCCTTATAAATAACTCTGATGAGCTCAATTGTACATCTTTCTTTTTTTCCATCTACTTCTTTGAGTTAAACTCAAAGAGAAATTCTGTGGCACAGTGATTTATCAGTCTTGTAAACATTTGGTATATATTGTCAAATATGTTTCAGAAATGTTAGACCAGTTTACACTCCCACTAGCAATGAATGAGAGCACCTGTGTCCCTAGATATCTCAACTTTAGTGATATTCATTGTAAGTTTTGCTAATATGGTAAGATAAAAAGATATTTTTATTTCATTTTAAATATTTTGATTTGAATTTTAAATATATTAACAGCTATTTTTTTTTTTTTTTTTTTTTTTGCAATTTGCCCATCTAAATTTTGTGAAAAGTTCAACAATAATGTTCAGAAGAACAGAGAAAAGCCTCTGGTGCAGTGTTTTGCAAACTGTTGTCTGAATATTCTTATGCTCTGATACTGAGAAAATTAGGAGTTGAAGGAAGGGAGTCATTTTGGGGAAGAAGCCATGCTGTGGAGAACGGAAAGATAGCTAGCACTACTGGCGCGCGCGCACACACACACACACACAATTGAAACACCTTGTTTCAAAAACAGTATATTTTTTTCTGCTTTGCATAGATGTAGTCTCCTTAAGATTTTATTTGAAGTAAAGGGTCAAATAAAGCAACTTCGAAGACCATTAATTACTGCCCAACCCCACAATGTTTTAGATGAAGAGGAAACTGAATCTCAGAAAAGCTCAGGGTCTCAGGGCATCCAAGTGAAGAGCAGCACCTAGGCTGGTACCATCAAAGGAGGTGCTTATCTCCACTCTGCTGTTTCAAGACTTTTTTTTTTTAGTACTCAGCCAGAAAATAGTTCAAGTTTATTCCAGGGTGAAAAGTGCAAGAAAATTCCCCTTAACGCCAATTACTTCCCTTAAGGGAGGGATACAACTCCTTCAATAAACCACTGGCCATCTCCAGCAGCTGGCATTCATGTTCTGAGGTCTCCAGATGCAAAGCAGTATCATACAGATGTCTATACAAACATATTATTTTAAATAAAAGATCAAAGATTAAATATACTGTTTCAGCTTTCTAGGTATTTTATACCGAGATTCACGTTTTCCCTATCTCTCCCACGTATTAGATTGATAATGTTTTCTAAACAGTGGTTAGTACATATTTACCAAATCATAATTCATTGATTCACCTTGAATTTGAAAAACATCATCTTAGTTGTTCAGTCCCTGGACATTACCAAGAATGAAAATACATTTCTGTTTCAAGTTTTACATATTATAGCAATTGTTTTCAGTTCATTTATTTTGCCCTAGAGCAGTTTTAGGAGAGTACAATTTTAAATATCAAAAAGAGAATAACTAGAAATACTTAACCTGAAATTTAAACTTTACGACAACCAAAAAGGTTTGCACTCTAAAAATAACCGTAATTGTTTCTAGTTTTTCAACTTTTGCTATTGTTAACTCTTTATCTTCTCATTCAATATTTTATATTCTATAATTTATACCTACCATTTATTGTGTAGCTTCTATGTGCTAAGAAACTTATCTGCATCACTTTATTTAATTCTCACAGTAATAAATATTTAGGTAGGACAGTGACTGTTATTACTTCCATTTAACTGATAGAGCAATGGAGCATTTAAGAGATTAAGTTTCAAATTAGGCTTTAAATTATGGTTTATCTGTTTCTAGAGTTCAAGATTTTATCCAGTATATTTATGCTTACCATAATATAAAACAAAACTTTACAGTCATTTGGATAGTTCTTTGGTAGAGCATTCATTTCTAAGTCCTGTCCAAGAAATCTAAGTTAAAATTTAAGACATTTAAATTTAAAATTTAAACATATAAATTATACAAATTTTATTAGACAGATTAGTAAAATATGCTTTCAACTCATGGCTGAATCTTTCAAGTCTCAGAATACTGAATACATTGTATTACAGATCCAAGTAGTCGTTTGTCACAAGCCTCTTCAATATTCGGAATTTCCTTGTGCATTTGAGTAAAACTGAAGAATCATAATAGTTTCACTAATAAAATTCTAAGCTTCTTGAAGGCCAAACTTTATCTAGCCAATATTATACATATTGATTTCTAAAATGTGGGCCTACATCTTTGAATTCAGAAAGATCAAAGACAAGTTTGCTAGATTTGTCTCTTCTCAGAAACTACATTCTAACTCTGCTCATTTATAGATCTGGAATTAATCTAGTAAATCTTTATTAGTATATGCATTATAGTAGTGCTAAAATAATTCTGAATAATCATTACATGATGAAGATTCATTTGGGCCCAACAACTATGTTTTGATTATATTTTAGACTTAACAAGGGGAAAGTGAAGAGTGTTGACAAGATTGCTACTATCACTCATAGAGAAAAACATTTATCTAGACTTTAGTTTCACATGTTATATCTGACAACACTAGGACATAAAATAGTGAAGTATTCTATTTGCACTACATTTTAACATGATTGGGAAAGAATTTGAACTCATCTTCCAATATATCCTACTAACAAAATTTTTTTGAGATGATGAATAGATTTGTTCTTATAACCAGTGTGGAAAGTTAACTCTAAGGGGCTAAACAAATTCCCTTACAGTCAACACACAACACAGGATAGGATATAAAAAGTAATGTGAGATTATATTTTAGTATGCCATTAAAAATTGTGTTAGCCCCACTGTTGTATTAAATACTCTTTCCAATACTGGTTTGCATCTCCTTGTTTCTATCCAGCTATTGACCAGCATGGTTTATGCTGAACTGATGCATTAAATGCTTTGAGAGACGGATCTAATTGATACAGCTCACTTTCTGATGCCAAGGTTGTAACTCTCCACCAAGTGTGACTTGTGCTGACATCATAACAAGTGGGTAAAAGAGTTACTGACAGTTCCATGGAGAATGGAAGCCCATGAACTGCTCCTGTGACCACCAGAACAGTCCTGAATCCAGCTATCTTACGGCTTAGTGTCTGCTCTTTTTTGACGTTTTTCAGATTTCACTTTAAATTTACAATAAAGCTCAGATTTTATTATTTGAGCTAGTTTGAGTAGCTTCTGTTCTTCATAAACAAAGAGCATGTTTCAGAACAGAGTATAACACTCTTGCCAGAAATTTTCACTTTTACTTTTTTAATCTTGAAATGTATAATGTAACTAATAGACATTTTTACAGCCTTAAAAATTATTTTTTGGAGAAAGTTTGAAAGTAAAATTTGGCCCACTTTCCTGAAAATAGGCAGTAATATCAGCATATAGAAAATGAACAAATAAGGATACTAATTAGAATTAGGAAGTAGAAAAAAAGAAGAAAGAGAAGGGAGAACAACTTTTGCCTTTGTTTTGTTTTCCCAGAGATTTAAGTGTTGGCAGGAAAGTTGCTTTAAATGTAAGTATGATAGTAGGTTGGTGCAAAAGTAATTGTGGTTTCTGTTGCCATCCAAAGTTAATGCTGTTTAATTTTTTTCCATTATTTTTAAAGGCAAAAAAAAAAATGCAATTACTTTGCACCAACATAATACTACATGGTAGTTGAGTATCTTTGTAGCTAGACTGTTGTGATTTAAATTATAGCTTGCTAAATTTAGCTGAATGGCTTAGGAACAACTGTTTGGAAAAACCCAGGAACAACTGTACCTCTTTGTGACTTAATTTCTTACTCCTTAAATCAGTAGAATAATAGAGTTTTAACTAATTATCTTAGGTTCTATAAAATAGATTAAAATCATTTTGTGTATTCCTAAGAATTAGACAAATATTGGACATTTATTATATCCTTCTATTGGAAAAGGAGAGGATGATAAACCTAAATAACTTTGTGATCTGGGTAGGATATTGGAGGACAAGAAGACTGAAGTTTCTTGCTCAGTTGCCCAAGACATGCCAGTATAGATGCTTCACAGCAGACTGTGGGAACCACACGAGTCCTAGACCATAACACAGATGTTGTTCCTCCATCAGAAAATCTTACAGTCTGAAACTCTTTATCTCTTTATTATCTTTCCAATGAGGAACAGCTACTAAAGTGTCCAATATGCTCTGGGATTTAATAACACCCTGGCAAAAAGTATGTGCAATGATTCATGACATGTAGCAATTTGATTTTGGTGCCAAGATCTCCTTATGATTGGTGCTATAAATCTATAATCAAAAATTGTCTAGCTCCCTTACCATGGCTTGATAGATTATAGGGTCCTAAGCTCTGAATCCTTGCCTGAGGAACTACTCACCGTCTTTATGGGTAAATAAGTGACTCATGGTTCTTTCTTCGCTGCCTAGTTTCAATCTTATTACTTCGATAATGTAAGGGAGGTACGTGATATACTCCAAATCAAGACTGGTTTGAAACATCCTGAGTTTGTTGTCTATATTTCAGCTATTCCTCTGTCAGATTAGCTTTGTTGCCTAACCTTTTAATAAGATTTGGTCCTGGACTCTTGGATCCTGCCACCCACAGTCCTGGTATTATTGTACCCAACACTTGCATCTTTGAGAACAATAGAATAGGTGGATATCATGACAGGAATAAAAACTATTATATGCAGAGTGAATACAATGTTTCAGAAGTTCACTAAACACTACAAACGTGTGTGTGTGTTTAATTCTTATGAAAAACTAGATTAGGATTATTCGCCCCATCTTACAGATAAAAAACCTGAAACTCAGAAATTACATAGAATTTACCAGAAACAAAAGCACGTAATCAGTACACAGTGAAATTTCTGGCCCCTCCTCATTACTGAACAGAGCAGAATCACATCTGTGACAGCACCGTTAGTAATTAGATGCTGCCTTCATCTTTGGCTTGCTTTCTTTCACTTCTTTGTGGGGAGAACTGCTTATGTGATTTATTTGTTTGTTGTTGTTGTTTCTAAATAAATCTCAACTATTAAAATTAATCAGAGTTTCCTGGAATCAACCACTCACTGTGACCCATGTTACACACACACACACACACACACACACACACACACACACACACACGTATATATATACACTTCTTGACTTTCAGTTTAACCAGGAGATGAACTGTACAATGGTCAATACACAGTTTTTGCAGCTGGACAAAAGTAGATTTAAGTTCTGGCACCAGCACCAACTAGTGTATAACTTGGGTCTAATTACTTAACGTCTGATGTGGTCTTTGTGTACCCTAAAATCTCATCTTGAGTTATAATACTCATAATCCCCACGTGTCAAGGGAGACACCAGGTGGAGTTAATTGAATCATAGGGGCAGTCCCCCACCCCCATGCTGTCCTGGTGATAGTGAGTTCTCACGAGATCTTATGGTTTTACAAGGGGCTCTTCCCCCTTTGCTTTGCATTTCTCCTTGCCACCTTGTGAAGGCCTTACTTCCCCTTCGCCTTCTGCCATGATCATAAGTTTCCCGAGGCCTCCCTGCAGTCATGGTAAACTGTGAGTCATTTAAACCTCCTTCCTTTATAAATTACCCGGTCTTGGGCAATTCTTTATAGCAGTGTGAAAACAGACTAATACAATATCTCTATCCCAGACTGTAAATGGAAAGCTCTCAACAAGACTTGTGAATCAATGAAGAGTAAGTGTTCAGTAAACACTTAGTTGTGCTACTATTTCATAATTATCTATTATTATCATGTTCTTCTAATACACCTACCCAATTCTGTGTTCTGAAATGGGGTCAAGCAGAATGTAGGGCAAATAAAAGTTAAGTAAGTAACATAAAAACCCAAGACTTGAAACAATAGTTCTTTCTTTTCTTTTTCGTCCTAAGAATCCTGTTCTTAACTGCCTTTCAAGAGAAGAAAACATACCGCAATGAAAGGTTTAAAGCTTGAAAAGGAGGGAAACATGGTTGCACTCTAACTCTTCCAAGAAAATTCAGTTGATCTATTATAGCAAGTAGTCACTTTGTAACTAGGGAAGAGATCATGGTTAATGGGCTTTTAATAAAGACATTACATGAAACCTCTGTATTGTTTGTTGTATTGTCAGATTAATGAACGAAAGGTGAACCAGAGTTTACCAATAAAATGCAGAACCTTCTCCCCTGAATCACTGATTCAGGCCTGGCTATATTGTCATAATATTTCATACCATAACAATTTTAACCACAGTACTGTGGACACTTTGTACTATATGATTTTCAGACAAACATTGGTCCTAAAAATTCTTTTTAAATATTGAGTGTATGTTTTCTCAATGGCTAACTGCCAAACTCAGAATAAGCTTCTTAAATAGTTTTAGCCTTATATTTGGTAATCTATAAAATGAATCTCTTTCTTATATTGACTTCCTATAGCGTTACCAGTGAGCATTGGATACAAAAAATGATTATCAATTTTAATTGTCAATCAGTTGACATTGTCCTAGTGTTCTATCATCTGAAGCAGATAGTGTGGTATCTCTGACTTCCATTTTTTCATCCACAAAACAAAAATCTTAATGGTATCTGTTGTATGATTTTACAGTTAGCAAATAGCTCTCCCATACATTATATCATTTCATATAACAGCCTCTTTCTCACCTACTTCCTTTGGTTGCTGTGTATATAATAATAGTTAATAGGCATGAAAAGCTTTTGAAATGTTAAAGAGACAAGTCAAATGCACGTAATAATAATGGTTTCACAATATAATTAGAAAGTACTACAGAGAGAATCCATGTTCCAATGTTTAATCAGACAATATTCTTAAACCGTTAACACAAATCTCCACTGGAAATTTTAGCTAGGGAGAAATTAATTTGTACTGCTGAATTCATCAGCAAGCAAGCCAGACAGCTTTCTGTAAGCCAAAGGCAGAGCAGCCAATGGTGGAAAGCCTTGTCAGCTCCATGCCCAATGCAGCCTCTGATTGGCTCATTCTGAACAAGAGCAGTTTGTAGCTGTTACTCCAAGGAACACATACAATGCAGAACTGCTTTTCCTTTTACACTTCCCACTGGTGTAGTAAATAGTAACTTTTGCCAACCATTCATAAAACTCTTTGCCACACACATCTAAAGTGTTTATTTTGAGATATACTAAGAAATATGTAATCTTTACAACGGTTCAAAGTTTTTCAAATCTCGTTTTTCTCTCTAATGATTTAAAGGCACTTACACAGATAAAAAGACACTTGAAAAGCAAAAAATTACGAACAGTTTCTTTAAAATATGGCATAAAAATAAAATTTGAAAAGTCTAACTCAGGAACGCAGCAATCTATTTTGCTTTAATTTGAAAACCTGTAAATCTAAAAAAAAAAAAAAATTAAAAAAAAAACATAGTGAAAGAGTCTTAAGTTGTCAATGCCATTTTTGACAGGTATTTAATGAGTTACTGGCCTGCTTTCTATTTATTGTCCGTTTTAATATCTTTTTAAATTAATAAATGCAAATCATTACAATGAAGAAATCTATAGACAATACGAACCATTTTTTCTCCATTTTGAAAATGTATGACTGTACTATTAAAATTTAATAATATGTAATAATTTTAAAAATGTAATTTAGCATTTTACCTAATTAGACAACAGACTCGCACTGTTGAAAACTTAAAAACTATATTGTCAACTCGTAAGAACCCTCAATAGAATGCCTCAGTCGGTGAATAGGAATTTGTTGAAAACTTTTTAAATGTTTGTTAAAGTCACTTTGGGACTTTTAATGTAAATGTAATATACAGCTACAGCAGTAAAAATATGTGAAAAAAGTATTCTCTGTAGATCAAAGCAGGTAAATCCAGCCCTCTGTTTTGCCTCCCCTTCTCCAGCAGTTTCCATTTCTGAAAGCTTACATATAATGAGTGCTAACAGCAGTTAGTTATCTTCATGTGTAGAGACACAGGATCTATTCTACATCCATAGGAGAAACAGATACATTTAATTCTCAGCATTATGCTAGCCTGTATAAAATAAGGGTGCTCTTACAAATGTATAACAGATTTAAGCATTATAAAACTCTTCATTTATTTATTTGTTGCCTAAAATGTTTTGTATTTTTCTTTCTTAAATTTCAATGGATAAAGAAAATAAGAGACTGTTTAAAAGTCTAACAACACAGGTGAATATAAAAGATTGATTTTCTGTTATAGGGAGAATAGTGTGTTTGGAAATTGTGCTAAGATAAACTCATAGAAAGTAATAAAAGCTGATTTTAACTGCTTAATTGTTATATTCCAAAATGGGGAAGACACAAAGAACATGGATCTTTAATTATATAAATTCATGATTCCTCAGGAAAACTTAAACATTCTCCTCTTATTTCATACACATTTTTCAAGTATTTCTACCAGTACTATAACTTCAACCAACATCTTGTACTCCACTCAAACTATTTTACTCATTTCAAGACTTATCAAACTCTTCCTGTTAGATGTCCCATTATATCTAAAACTCATTATTAATCTATTAAAATTCTTATCTCCATAAAAGCAACCTCCTCCTACCCAACCAGAAGTCTTGAAGTTAATCTAAAGTTTTCTGTTTCCATTTCTTGGGTATGACCAGTAAAGCCATGTTGATTTAGTATGGTGGTTCCTCAAACAATTAAAAATAGAATTACCACATTATCCAACAATGCCAACTTCTGGGTATAACCTTGAAAATAAATTGAAGTCAGTATGTTGAAAAGATATCTGCACTCTCACGTTTATTGCAGCATTATTCACAATAGCCAAGATATGGAAACAAACAAAGTATCCATCAATAGATAAATGGATTTCTTGAATGTGGTATATACACACAATAAAATATTATTCATTCTTTAGAATGAATCCAATTCTATTTTTACAAACAACATAGATGAGTCTAGAGGACATTATGCTATGTGAGATGAACCAGGCACAGAAAGACAAATATCATATTATATCATGTATATGGAATCTAACACAGCCAAACTCATAGAAGTAGAGAGTAGAATGGTGATTACCAGAGGCTGGGAAAGTGGGGTAGTGTGAACAGGGAAAGGGGAAATGTTTGCCAAAGGGTACAAAATTACAGTTAGGAGAAATAAGTTCTGGTGATCTCTAGCACAGTTAAGTGACTATAGTTAACTATCATGCATTGTATATTTCCAAATTGCTAAAAGGGTGGATTTTAAATGTTCTCACCCCCAAGTAATGATAAGTAGGTGAAATGATGAATATGTTAATTAGAACTGATTTGCTCATTCCACAATTTATATGTGTATTAAAACATCATGTTGTATCCAATATATTTGTACACAATATCCAATATTTGTAGACAAATATATACAATTATTTTAAAATATTTGTCAGTTTTAAATAAAAATTTAAATTTAAAAAAAGATGCTTATCTGTTGATTTTAGAGATTTAAAACTCAGAAAAAAAAGTGCTTGGCTTTAGATAAAAAGGGGTCATCTCTCTATAACAGGAGGAGAAAAGGAAGAAAGGAAGATCACTGATTCAGGATAAAAAGGAAAAGCTGAAGAAATATCTATCAGATGGCTTTGCTATTCCTTGTGAAATCTTGTGCTCAATGTGGGGATTGAGGTAAGGGAGGAAAGAGTTCGAAAACAGTAAGAAATGTTTGAAGTTGCTGCTGCGGGAATGGGAGAGGAAGTCAAGAAGGGAATCTTAGAAATTTTGCCTCTTGGTACTGTTACTTCATTGAGACTTAGACTATGAATTTTAAAGAGCCAATCTGGGATATTATGTAATTCTAGTAGTACTTTTCAAGTTTAGATTTGGGCAAGAGGAAGATACTCGAGTTTATCTAGAATTGTGATTTTTCCAGGTAGGTGTCACAAAAGGTAAGTGGGGCAAAAATGCTGAAATTGACAATAGGAGTAGAGTTTCAGCCCTCAATGAAGGCACTGGGATTTTGTTGTTTTTGTTGTTGTTTGAGGGAATAAATGAAAAATGGTACAGATGGGGCTTTGAGAGTTAGCATACTAGTTACTGTTCAGTCTTCAACATATATTATTTCATTCATGAGCCACAAAAAATCTATATTGTAGACACTAAAATTATTTCTACTTTACAAATTAAAGGTAGAAGACCTCAGAGAAGAGGAGTTACATATCTACCATCATACAACTAGGACTCAGTGGACCTAAGACTCAACCAAGATCAAAAGTAAGCTCTAAGAGACCCAAAGCCCATTTACTAAACTTACGCTTCAATGAAAGTAATGAGTAGCAAGATCCTTTCCCTTTAAAATTCCATCTTCAGAAAATGTACAATTAATTTGAAGATACAAAGCAGAATTAGAATGACTAAAATTCACAGATCAAGATTGAGGACACTATTAATTCCAAATGGGATTTTGTCAAACAATAATATTTGGAAGCTATGTAAAACTTTAGAGGATCCAAAGAAGTTTCATAAATTTTATCTCAATAATCAAAACAATTGTATGAACTAGATATTTTGTCATTTCTATTTTATGGGTTCCAAGAGTTAAGGGATTTATATAACTTACTAACCAGAGTTTTGCCTTTTGGTTTCTGTTTGTAGAAGCCCCTAGAAAACTCAAAGTGATAATAAATATGTTCTTAGCTAATTTTTGCCTCATATATGAGTTTAATACAGTGAAAAGGTAAACTTTAATACTTTTTAAACTATTTTGTTTTTGAGACTGTCATGAGAATATATCTAGCATTAGAATTAATTTATTTTGAACTCTTGGAGAGAAAGTCTGCTTACTTCGTATAAATCACATGGGGTTTACATTGCAAAATAGTCCAGAATCTCTCATGTGGAGATTTGGCTACTTTTCATTCTTTTCTCTGTAGAGGTCACAACTTAAAATTCTTGCAGATTGTCTTAATTCTGAAAGCATATGACAGAAACTCGCCCAGTCTCCTCAGACTTTAGACTCTTCTGTTGCCTTTTGCCTGAGCAAATAGAAAAATACATAAGTAAGTAAATAGTGAAAAAAATTTTAAAAGTGCTGGTCTATGAAAAAAAGTATAGAGCATAAAATAAACTGAGAAAAAAAGATCTAGAAATAAAAACAAGACAGCTGACTGAGTGACCAGCATGTTTGACTTTCTTCTACATACTTCGGCTTTATTTACTATCTCTTTTCTTCCTTTCCCCTAGAAGGTCTTCTCTCGTCATACTCTCTACCTCCTAGAGGAACATATCTGGCTTCACTAAACCAATAGGCCTAGGCAGATTATTGTAATTCTTTGTACAATTCCTTAGTGCTGACACTTGTGACATAGTGACATAAATTACTCTCTCAGTGCCACTGAAATGGTTTAAGCAGGTATCTAAAAGAGGTCTGGTTTTATAATTCAATTTATAAGACCAATACTATCTAAGAAAAACCCAATGATAGTATGTTATTCTGAAATAGAAATTTGTTGAGCTTTGGAAAAAAGCAAAAATAAAACATCTGAAAAAAAATTGTAATAAATAGTTCATTTCTTTGTGTTATTACCCAAAAGACAAACAGAAATTATGTCAAATGAGAAAAATAGGAGTTTGACAAATAATAAAGACAAAAATCTACAGTGTTAAAAATCTATTATTGATCATGCTGACTCCTGGATTGCATCTACATGATTTGAGGGTAAAAGTGTTGTATTTATTTAAATAAAAAGTTGGTTTCTACATATTCTATGACTTTATTTAATAGTGTTTGATGAGAAGAACAAGAAGAAAATTAGTAGTGGTAGTAATAGTAGGAGTAAGAGGGAAAGGAGACAATGGAAAGAAGCAGAAGAAAATCATTACATAATATTCACTTTTCTCAGTGATTTGTTTATTCATTTACAGTCATGTGCTACTTAACAATGGGGATACGTTATGAAAAATGTATCATTGGGTGATTTCATCATTATACAAACATCAGGGTGTACTTACACAAACCTAGATGATATAGCCTTCCTTCACACTTAGACTATATGGTATAGCCTATTAGTCTTGTGGAACATGTTACTACACTGAACATTGTAGGCAGTTGTAACACAATAGTAGGTATTCGTGCATCTACACATATCCAGCCATATAAAATGTACAGTAAAAATACAGTATTATTTTATGGAACCACCATCTTTTATGCAGTCCATTGTTGCCTGAAATATCGTCATGCAGTGCATGACTGTATTTAATTAATTATATATTTACTTATTTATTTATTGAATAGGGGTATTGATTCCCAGAGGGAAAAAAACACATTCTGACTTACATACACATGGCTGGGGAAAAAAAAGTTAAATGACATCACTACAATGTATATCTGTCAACCAGCAATCAAAACCATCTCCATGATTGAAGGTACATTTTAGTGACCATATAAGCACATGTAGGCTATCTATCCAATGATAGCTCTCAATGGTTTTGATAATACAAACAGGCAGTGTTTTCTGTTAAAGATAAGTGGTTTTCTTTTATAGACAGATGCTAAAATCTGTAACATTAAAGTGTATTTCTATTTTGATGAAAGATTCTTCATAACAGAACTATTTTTATCTCACTATATAAATTCGTGCTCTGGTGATCAACTTACAGAAGATACTCTGAGGGATAAATCAATGCAATCAAGTATTTATATCTATATTCATGTATTTTATTCCTAAGTGACTGATCTTTGTATGATGTAAGTTCAAGGAAGTAGACAAGAAGAACGAATACTTGACATTTCATAGTTTAGAACTTGATTTGAAATTGATTTTCAAAATCCCTTTCATTTAAAACATCCCAATCAACTCTGACAAAAATCTCACTAAAATTATCACTTGTTCTTCAAAGGGCATAATGTTTATCTACCAGTTCCATGATCCAGGAACCCTTCAAGGAGCAAAGGAATAGGAAATGAATATTGAAGCAGCATACCACTTTTTCTTCTACTTTATTCAAACAACTAAATTTTTGAAACAAGTTCTTCTAGGACACCTGAGGATCCTTTAATCAAAAATTATATATTGTACCAGTCTCAGTACTAGACAAATAAAAAAAAAATTCTACACTTAAGAAACTCTTGTTTTGGTGCAACATAAGCAGACTTATTAGTATAACCAAAGAACAGAACAGGAAGGCAGAGAAAATAACAGAAAAACCTTGAGGGAAGTAGGCTTTGAGCTAAGTCTTAAATAGTAACTTTTCACTGGGATATAATAGTGGACAAATAAAGTCATTCAAATCACAGAAATGGGAGTATCTTTTAAAAGATGTTTAGCAGTCTACTGATTTTATTGGGTCAGAGTACACGTTGTTGAAAGGGGACTGTGAAAGATAATCCAGAAAGGGGAAAGAAAGACCTTCTATGAAATGTCAAGAGCTTAGATTCCAACCTATGGGCAATGGAGATGCCATCAGATTGGCCCTTAAGATCCTTTAACAATCATGTGATAGGTAGACCAGAGGCAAACAAGGATAGAGACAGAAAAAAAAAAAAAAAAGGAAATTTCAGATTGTGACTAAAGATGCAGACCAAAAAGAAGGCAGCAGCAGTGTGTTTGGAAAGTAGGTGACAAATATGAAATATACTAAACAAGCAGAAGTATTAGGATTTCGTTATTGATTGGTTTGGGGGGGTGAGTGGCAACACTAACAGGAAGAAGTTGAATCCCTGAATAGACCAATAGCAGGCTCTGAAATTGAGGCAATAATTAATAGCTTACCAACCAAAAAAAGTCCAGGACGAGACAGATTCACAGCTGAATTCTACCAGAGGTACAAGGAGGAGCTGTTACCATTCCTTCTGAAACTATTCCAATCAATAGAAACAGAGGGAATCCTCCCTAACTCATTTTATGAGGCCAACATCATTCTGATACCTAAGCCTGGCAGAGACACAACAAAAAAACAGAATTTTAGACCAATATCCCTGATGAACATCGATGCAAAAATTCTCAATAAAATACCAGCAAACCGAATCCAGCAGCACATCAAAAAGCTTATCCACCATGATCAAGTGGGCTTCATCCCTGGGATGCAAGGCTGATTCAACATAGCAAATCAATAAACGTAATACATCACATAAACAGAACCACAGACAAAAACTATATGAATATCTCAATAGATGCAGAAAAGGCTTTTGACAAAATCCAAGACCCCTTCATGCTAAAAACTCTGAATAAATTCGGTATTGATGGAACGTATCTCAAAATAGTAAGAGCTATTTATGACAAACCCACAGCCAATATCATACTGAATGGGCAAGCGCTGGAAGCATTCCCTTTGAAAACTGGCACAAGACAGGGATGCCCTCTCTCACCACTCCTATTCAACATAGTGTTGGAAGTTCTGGCTAGGGCAGTCAGGCAAGAGAAAGAAATAAAACGTATTCAGTTAGGAAAAGAAGTGAAATTGTCCCTGTTTGCAGATGACATGTTTGTATATTTAGAAAACCCCATCATCTTAGCCCAAAATCTCCTTAAGTTGATAAGCAACTTCAGTAAAATCTCATGATACAAAATCAATGTGCAAAAATCACAAACATTCTTATACACCAGTGACAGACAGAGCGCCAAATCATGAATGAACTCCCATTCGCAATAGCTTCAAAGAGAATAAAATACCTAGGAATCCAACTTACAAGGGATGTAAAGGACCTCCTCAAGGAGGAATACAAACCACTGCTCAGTGAAATAAAAGAGGACACAAACAAATGGAAGAACATACCATGCTCATGGATAGGAAGAATCAATATCGTGAAAATGGTCATACTGCCCAAGGTAATTTATAGATTCAATGCCATTCCCATCAAGCTACCAATGAGTTTCTTCACAGAATTGGAAAAAACTGCTTTAAACTTCATGTGGAACCAAAAAAGACCCCGCATTGCCAAGACAATCCTAAGTCAAAAGAACGAAGCTGGAGGCATCATGCTACCTGACTTCAAACTATACTACAAGGCTACAGTAACCAAAACAGCGTGGTACTGGTACCAAAACAGAACTATAGACTAAGGGAACAGAACAGAGCCCTCAGAAATAATACCACACATCTACAGCCATCTGATCTTTGATAAACCTGACAAAAACAAGAAATAGGGAAAGGATTCCCTATTTAATAAATGGTGCTGGGAAAATTGGCTAGCCATGAGTAGAAAGCTGAAACGATCCTTTCCTTACTCCTTATACAAAAATTAATTCAAGATGGATTAGAGACTTAAATGTTAGACCTAAAACCTTAAAATCCCTAGAAGAAAACCTAGGTAATACTATTCAGGACATAGGCATGGGCAAGGACTTCATGTCTAAAACACCAAAAGCAATGGCAGCAAAAGCCAAAATTGACAAATGGGATCTAATTAAACTAAAGAGCTTCTGCACAGCAAAAGAAACTACCATCAGAGTGAACAGGCAACCTACAGAATGGGAGAAAATTTTTGCAATCTACTCATCTGACAAAGGGCTAATATCCAGAACCTATAAAGAACTCAAACAAACTTACAAGAAAAAAAACAAACAGGCCGGGCGCGGTGGCTCAAGTCTGTAATCCCAGCACTTTGGGAGGCCGAGACGGGCGGATCACGAGGTCAGGAGATTGAGACCATCCTGGCTAACACGGTGAAACCCCGTCTCTACTAAAAATACAAAAAACTAGCCGGGTGAGGTGGTGGGCGCCTGTAGTCCCAGCTACTCCAGAGGCTGAGGCAGGAGAATGGCGTAAACCCGGGAGGCGGAGCTTGCAGTGAGCTGAGATCCGGCCACTGCAGTCCAGCCCGGGCTACAGAGCAAGACTCCGTCTCAAAAAAAAAAAAAGAAAAAAAAAAAAAGAAAAAAAACAAACAACCCCATCAAAAAGTGGGCAAAGGATATGAACAGACATTTTTCAAAAGAAGACATTCATATAGCCAACAGACACATGAAAAAATGCTCATCCTCACTGGCCATCAGAGAAATGCAAATCAAAACCACAATGAGATACCATCTCATACCAGTTAGAATGGCCATCATTAAAAAGTCAGGAAACAACAGGTGCTGGAGAGGATGTGGAGAAATAGGAACATTTTTACACTGTTGGTGGGATTGTAAACTAGTTCAACCATTATGGAAAACAGTATGGCGATTCCTCAAGGATCTAGAACTAGAAATACCATATGACCCAGCCATCCCATTACTGGTATATACCCAAAGGATTATAAATCATGCTGCTATAAAGACACATGCACACGTATGTTTATTGCAGCACTATTCACAATAGCAAACACTTGGAATCAACCCAAATGTCCATCAGTGACAGACTGGATTAAGAAAATGTGGCATATATACACCATGGAATACGATGCAGCCATAAAAAAGGATGTGTTCGTATCCTTTGTAGGGACATGGATGCAGCTGGAAACCATCATTCTCAGCAAACTATCACAGGAACAGAAAACCAAATACCGTATATTCTCACTCATAGGTGGGAATTGTACAATGAGATCACTTGGACACGGGAAGGGGAACATCACACCCCGGGGCTTATGGTGCGGAGGTGGGAGGTGGCAGGAATGTCACTGGGAGTTATACCTAATGTAAATGACGAGTTGATGGATGCAGCACACCAACATGGCACATGTATACATATGTAACAAACCTGCACGTTGTGCACATGTACCCTAGAACTTAAAGTATAATAATAATAATAAAAAAAAAAGAACCTAGAATGATTCCAATATTTCTAACCTGAGCCACTAGTTCGAGGATAATTTTAACCACTAAGAAGGAAGAATAAAAATAATGAATACATTTGGAAAGAAGCTAGGAAATTATGATTATTAGACTTAGGATATTTCAAGGTTGAGGTGCCAATAGAATCAAAGTATAAATGCCCAAAAAGCATTCATATATAAGTTGGAAGTAAGAAGGAGGACTCAGGACCTAGAGATTACAGTTACATACAAGAGGATGGTTATTTAACATAAAGTTTTATATGGAGTCCAGGAAGCGAATGAAGAAAATGATATAATGATAGAATTTTTGAGAAATAATAAAGTATTTTAGTCAACAAGAAAAGATCAATTCAAGCAAAACAAAATGGAAAGAAAGATCTAGGCCTTAGAGAAAGGAGAGGTTTGGCTCTATATGGAAAGATTTTCATTTATTAGAACAAGATTTTCATCTTAACCTGAAATACAAGAAAGATTATTATGGATGATTATAGACTTAGTGATGTGACAATGAAGGAGGAAGGATGACCTGTTTTGTTTTGGTTTTTCATGTATTGAAAGGGGTCAGATATTTTTCTGAAAGTTATAAAATATGCATTGGAATATTAGGTTGTTAATGCTGCAAAGAGTTGAAATAATTCCTGTAGAGAGTGTGTGAAAGCTTACCAATGAGGTCAAGTAACTCACTCTATGGAAGTAGAAGTTCAGCTTATGTTCAGAAAATATGTGATTGTGTGACTTTCTTCCTAAAGGCAAAAGCAGATGGTTACCTTGATGCAGAAAATGATTATAAGGAAGTTAAAGATCCTGTCAAGAAACCGTTGAAGTACTGGTTCATGAAGTCTAAGCTGGTTTGGGAAAGATACGTGAAAATATAATTGAACAAAAATAAAAATGTGATCAATGGTCTTGTTGTCTTGCTGAGGCCACAAAGCAAGTTTTAAGAAAAGAAGGAGATTGGAAGATAGGTTAAAACTAGGTTTTTAGGCTGGGTGCAGTGGCTCATGCCTTTAATCTCAGCACTTTGGGAGGCCGAGGTGGGCGGATCACGAGGTCAAGAGTTAGATACCAGCGTGGCCAACATAGTGAAACCCCGTCTCTACTAAAAATACAAAAATTAGCTGTGCATGGTGGGGCACGCCTGTAATCCCAGCTACTCAGGAAGCTAAGGCAGGAGAATCGCTTGAAACCGGAGGTGGAGGTTGTAGGGAGCTGAGATCACGCCAGTGCACTCCAGCCTGTGCAACAGAGCAAGATTCTGTCTCAAAAAACAAACAAAAGACAACAACAACATCATCAAAAAAAAAAAAAAAAAAAAAAAAGAAAGAAAGAAAAAAAGAAAAAAAAACCCTATGTGTTTAGAAGTGTGTTAGATTCGTTTTGTTTAGAAGTAAATAGTAAAAGTATTTTAAAGTTTAAAATGTCTGTGAATCTTCAACTGGCTCACTATCTTCTTTCAATCCCAGTTTCTGCCATTTTTCTAGATAATTTTACTAATTATATGAACAACCACCCATATATATCTATCTTCAATTTTTTTGACTTTCCTATCTTCATTAAGATTCATTTCCTTTAATAACCCTAATCTCATATGAAATTAAGATGTGTATTAATAACTGAAATACAAATGAAGATTACTGAAGATAGGCCTATTAAAATGGTCACATTTTGGGGATACTTTCTTAACTCAGCTTCTATCTTGTGAGAATCCCAAGCAACATGAAGAGTCTATGTTTAGATGCTCCAAGTGACAATTAGCATCAATTCTCATTTATGAGAGTCGGCCATCTTATATGTCCAGCCCTGTCAATTCTTCAGATGATGGCAGATCTAGTTGACATCTGCCTGCAACTTCATGAGACTTTAAGAAAGAACCACCTGGCTCAGCCCAGGCAACCCACGTAAGCATGAGAGAAATTAGTTGTTATTTTAATATAGTAAATTTTATGGTGGTTCATTATGCAGCAATTCAAACAATCTATGTCATGTTTAATTTCTGCTTTTACTGAATAAATTTTTAGTGATTAATATCAAGATTCTACTATAGTGAATGGTTTCTACTATAATAAATGGTCTTCTGTATAATTATTTATAGAAAGATTTAAACTTCAAGCAGTATTTCTCTAGACACCATAATTATTACTTCCTAAAATGGATATAAAATAAGCCAGGAGAAAAATGTGAAGAAAACTACTAGTTATTCAGAATCAATGCTTTAAAAAATCTTTATACATATCATTAGATTATAATAAATTGGGAAGGATCTTTTAATATTTGCCTAGCATAGCATATTGTTTCTTAGGAAATGGAATATTTAATTAGTGTGAATCTCACTGTATTATTGCCTCAGTCATAGTAGATAACCATGCTAAAATGAAATATTCGTATTTAAATTCACTTGTCAGCACTACAATTATTACAGTTTCAGAGAAGTTAGATTTATATGACAATACTTAAGTATCCTTTCAACTCTATTATTTTTCTAATTCAAATGAAATCTTAAATCCTCAACAACAAAAATGATGACAATGACTATGTTTTCATTATTAGGAAACAACTATCCATAAAAGTACATTGTTCATTTAAGGGAAAGACAAACTAACATTTGATGTACACAAGTTAAGTTAGTCTGTAATGGTTATATTTCTACAAAAATTAAGAATATTTGGGTTAATTAATACTAATGTTGAAATCATTGGTACTTGTGAGAAAAATGACACTTGGAACTCATTGTTGGAAGGTGTTGATAGCTCACTGATGACTAGAGATTTGCTAGAAAGCCCAAAATTCACACGAACAAGATCAAACATCTCAGGATCTTTCTTCAAAAAATAGTTCTGAGAAACTGTATCCATAGGCCTGTTAGCTGTGCTACATCAAATGTGTCCTCACATTAGTACCATAATCTGTTAACATTATGAAAGTGATAGAGAATGAGATTAATAAAAATTTTCCATTTTCTCAATAAAAAAATAGATTTTATCTTTTTTTTTTTGGTTGTTTAAATATCAATGGACTGAGTACCTAAGAGAACTTTTATTTGATTTTAGTGGCAGGGTTTTTTTTTTATATAAATATTTCACATAAAGATTATTTCACATTTGTGAAGAAATAGTTGAAGTTTAAGTACACAAAATTACTCACAAAATGTGAATTCCAGAACTGTAATTATTATTATCCCAAATGATGTGTATTCAAAGTAAAATTTCAACAGCACACAAATAACTCAAATTACTGAAAACCGTTATATGGTAGATTGATTTCATTGAAATTTTTATGATGTTGACTTTTCATTTCTTTCTCTTTTTTTTTTTTAATCCGGTTGTGCTGATTAATTCCTCTTGCATCAAAAGGGACATCATTTTGACTTAACCCAAAATTATATGACAGCATCAGGACATTATTATTCAATATGTGTGTAATAAATTGATCAACACCTTATGCTTACCACAAAAAAGAAACAAACAAGAAAAAAAGCACAGATGGTTGGATTTAACTATCTTTCAAAGTTGCTTTTTTTTCCTACCAAAAGATACTGAGCAATTTTTCTGGTGATTTCTAAAATAAGGTATTGGTTTAATGTATTTTCCTGCTAGACTTTTAGGCAAATGCTATAAAATATTTGGTATACAGTTCAAACAAATCATTTATATTTCTCCAGTTATGCTATATTTTGAAAGTAGGACACAATTGTCTATGTGCTTTCTCTAACAGCAGGTCAATGCAGCTATGCTGCTTCTGCATGCATTTCAGATAAAACCCTTATATATTTGAAGACTTCACAGTAGTGACTAAGCTGGACGACTTTGCCATAAATCTAGGAAAACTAAAAGTACAAAATAAAAAACCCAGATATAAGCAACTGGAAAGTATAAATAAACTATATACATATGTATTGCAGGGAAAAATATATAAATGTATAAGCTAATACACAACACATAAGGAAGACACTAGGTAAATATGTCCACAACCAGATTAAAAATACAACTCCGGAGTACAGAATAAGTAAAAAATAAAAAAGTAGAAACTCACAAGTAAAAGAATAATCAGAATGTGATGGCCAAGAATAGTATGACTAGAATATAGGATTTTATGAGAAAACTGAAAATCTAAAGAAAATAAATAATTTCAGAAATAAAGACACACCTAAGAAGAACACACAAGTTACTAGAAAAGTAAAGGAAAGAAAAATAAGACAGTAGAGATTAGCAAACTAAAAACCATGTACACTTTTAAAACTCAAAAAATGACAAATATAGAGGCCATGCAAAAAATAGTCAATATAATTCTTCTTATAGAGATCATTCACCTCTTTGGTTAGATGTATTACTAGATATTTCAATTTTTTGTGGCTACTTTAAAGAACTGTGTTCTTAATTTGGCTCAATTATATTGATATATAGAAATGCTATTGATTTTCATACATTATTTTTTTATCCTGAAACTTTATTGAAGTCATTTAACAGTTATAGGAGAATTTTGTTATAGTCTTTATGGTATAGAATCATATAATCAGTTAAGAGAGATATTTTGCTAACTTCTTTTCCAGTTTGGATGATTTTTATTTCTTTGTTTTGCTTAATTGCTCTAGCTAGGAATTGCAGTACTATGTTGGAAAAGAGTGGTATGAGTGGACATTCTTATCTTGTTTGAGTTCCCAAGGGGAATAGTCACAGTTTTTGTCTGTTCAGTACGATGTTGGCTGTTTGTTTAATATACATGCCTTTTATTATGTTGAGATATGTTTCTTCAATTCCTAGTCTGGTGAGGGTTTTTAATCATGAAATGGTGTCAAATTTTATCAAAAGCTTTTTCTGTGTTTATTTAGAGATGATCATATGTTTTTGTTTTTAATTCTGTTTATATGGCAAATAACATTTATTGATTTGTGTATGTTGAACCATCCTTGCATTGCATGATCAATGTACCACTGATCATGGTGAATTAACTTTTTGATATGCTGCTGGACTTGGTTTTCTAGTATATCCTTGAGGATTATATTTTTGTGTCTATATTCATCAAGGATATTGGCCTGAAGTTTTCTTTTGTCATTGTTTCTCTGACAGATTTTGATATCAGAATGATGCAGGCTTTGTAGAATGAGTTAGAGAGATGTCCCTCCTCCTCGATTTTTTGGAATAGTTTTGACAGAATTGGTACCAGTTCTTCCTTGTATATATGGTAGAATTCAGCTGTGAATCCAGGTGTTCCAGGATATATTTTGGTTGGTAGTTTTTTGTTTTTTGGTTTTTGTTTTGAGACAGACTCTTGTTATGTTGCTGAGGCTGGTATCAAACTGCTGGGCTTAACTGATCCTCTGCCTCTGCCTCTCACAGTGCTAGGATTACAGGTGTGAGCCACCACACACAGGCTGGTAGGTAGGATTTTTATTACTGATTCCATTTCAGAACTCATTATTGGTCTATTCAGGGTTTTACTTCCTTCCTGACTCAATCTTGGGAAGTTCTGTGTTTCTAGGAATTTATCCATTTTCTCCACATTTTCTAATTTGTGTGCATGAAAGTATTCATAATAGTCTCTGAGGATCTTTTATATTTCTGCAAGATTGGTTGTAATATCATCTTTGTCATTTCTGATAGTGTTCATCTGGTTCTTGTTTTTTTTTTTTTTTTTTTTTTTTTTGTTAACCTAACTGGTGGTCTATCAATTTTGTCTATTCTTTCGAAGAACAAACTTTTGGTTTCATTGATCTTTTCTATGAATTTTTGCATCTCAGTTATGTTCAATTCTTCTCCAATTTTAGATATTACTTTTGCTAGCTTTGGAGTTGGTTGGCTCTTTTTATTCTAGTTCCTCTAGGTGCAATGTAAGACTGTTAATTTGAGATCTTCTTAACTTTTTGATACTGCTGAAGGAAATCAGAGATAACATAAGTAAATGGAAAAACAATCTACATTCATAGATTGGAAGAATCAATATCATTAAAATGGCCATACTGCCCAAAGTAATTTATGAATTCAATGTATTCTTATCAAGCTAGAAATGTCATTTTTTACAGAAGTCAGAAAAACTATTCTAAAATTCATTGGGAGTCAAAACAGAGCCAAGAAGCCAAAGCAATCCTAAGAAAAAGAACAAAGCTTGACTTACCACATTACCTGACTTTTAAATGTAGTACAGAGCTATTGTAAGCAAAACAACATGGTACTGGTACAAAAACAGACACATAGACTAATAGAACAGAATAGAGAATCCAGAAATAAAACCATACACCCACAACCATCTGATCTTCAACAAACTTGACAAACACACTCTGGAGAAAGGAATCCCTATTCAATAAATGGTTCTGGCATAACTGGCTATCCATATACAGAAGAATGAAACTGGACCTCTCTTGATATGGTTTGGCTGTGTCCCCACTCAAATCTCATTTTGAATTATAGTTCCAATAATCTTAAAATGTCATGGAAGGGGCCAGGTGGAGATAATTGAATCATGGGGGCAGTTTCCCCTATCCTGTTCTTGTGTTAGTAAGTTCTCACGAGATCCGATGGTTTTATGAGGTTTCGCTCAGCTCTCATTCTTCTTCTGCTTGCTGCCATGTGAAGAACAGGTTAGCTTCCCCTTCCACCATAATTGAAAGCTCACCCATACTGAACTGTGAGTCAATTAAACCATTTTCCTTTAGAAATTACCCAGTCTCAGGTATGTCTTCATTAGCAGTATGGGAACAGACTAATACAGTAAATTGCTACCAGTAGAGTGGGCCACTGCTGTAAGAATACCTGAAAATGTGGAAGCAACTTTGGAACTGGGTAACAGGCAGAGGTTGGAACAGTTTGGAGGGCTCACAAGAAGACAAGAAGATATGGGAAAATTTGAAATCTCCTAGAGACTGTTGAATGGCTTTGACCAAAATTCTAATAGTGATATGGACAATGAAGTCCAGGTCGAGGTGGTCTTAGACAGAAATGGGCAACATTTTGGGAACTGGAGTAAAGGTCTCTCTTGCTATGCAAAGAGACTGGTGGCATTTTGCCCCTGCCCTAGAGATCTGTGGAACTTTGAACTTGAAAGAGATGATTTAGGGTATATGGTGGAAAAAATTTCTAAGTGGCAAAGCATTCAAGAAGAAGCACAGCATAAAAGTTTGTAAAATTTACAGCCTGATAATGCAATAGAAAAGAAAAACCCATTTTCTGGGGAGAAGTTCAAGCTAGCTGCAGAAATTTGCATAAATAATGAGGAGCCAAATGTTAATCACCAAGACAAAGGAGAAAATGTCTCTGGGGCATGTCAGACACCTTCATGGCAGCTCCTGCCATCACAGGTCCAGAGGACTAGTAGGGAAAAATGGTTTCATGGGCCATACCTGGGGACCCCCTGCTCTATGCAGCCTCAGGACATGGTGTCCCAGCTGCTTCAGCTTTAGCCTTGGCTGAAAGGGGCCAAAGTACAATTCAGGCCATTGCTTCAGAGTATGTAAACCCTAAGCCTTGGTGGCTCACACATGGTTTGGGGGCCTGCAGGTACACAGAAGTCGAGAATTCAGGTTTGGGAATCTCTGCCTAGATTATAGAGGATGTATAGAAATGCCTGGATGTCCAGGCAGAAGTTTTCTACAGGAGCAGGGCCCTCAGGGAGAACCTCTGCTAGGACAGTGTGAAAGGGAAGTATGGGGTTGGAGCTCCCACAGAGAGTCACCCTGGGGCACTGCCTAGTGGATCTGTGAGAAGAGGGCTACCATCCTCCAGATGCCAGAAGAGTAGCTCCACAAACAGCTTGCACTGTGCACATGGAAAAGCCACAGACACTCAACTCCAGCCTGTGAAAGCAACCATGAGGGGGCTGTACCCTGCAAAGCCACAGGAGTGGAGCTGCCCAACATCATGGGAGCCCACCTCTTACATCAGCATGTCCTGGATTTGAGACATAGAGTCAAAGGAGATCATTTTGGAACTTTAATGTTTAATGACTACTCTATTTGATTTTGGACTTGCATGGGACCTGTTCCCCTTTGTTTTGCCAATTTCTCCCATTTGGAACAGGTATATTTATTCAATACTTGTATCTCCATTGTATCCAGGAAGTAACTAGTTTGTTTTGATTTTACAGGATCATAGGTAGAAGGGACTTATCTTGTTTCAGATGAGACTTTGGACTTGGACTTTTGAGTTAATGCTGAAAAGCATTAAGACTTTGGGGACCACTGGAAGGTCATGATGTGTTTTGAATTGTGAAGACATGAGATTTGGGAGGGGTCATGGGTGGAATTATATGATTTGGCTTAGCTGTGTCCCCACAAAAATCTCATCTTGAATTGTAGTTCCCATAATCACCACATGGCATGGGAGGGACCAGGTGGAGATTACTGAATCTTGGGGGCAGTTTCTTGCATCCAGTTTCATGATATTAAGTAAGTTCTCACAAGATGAGATTGTTTTATAAGGGACTTCCCCCTTTACTTGGCTCTCATTCTTCTCTCTGCTGCCATGCAAAGAAAGACATGTTGGCTTCCCCTTCCACCATGATTGTGTGTGTTTTGAGGCTTCCTCAGCCATGCTGAACTGTGAACCAATTAAACCTCTTTTCTTTATAAATTACCAAGTCTCAGGTATGACTTTACTAGAAGAATAAGAATGGACTAATACACCTCTCTATCACCATATACAAAAATTAACTCAGGATGGATTTAAGACTTAAATGTAAGACATCAAACTATAAAAATTCTAGAAGAAATCTGAGGAAGTATCCTTCTTAATATTAGCCTTGGAAAAATAATTTATTGCTAAATCTTACAGAGTAATTGCAATAAAACAAAAATTGACAAGTGGTAACTAATTTCTGCACGGCAAGAGAAGTATCAAGGAAATAAACAGACAACCTATAGAATGGCAGAAAATATTCACAAACTGTACATCTGACAAAGGTCTGATATCCAGTATCTGTAAGAAACTTGCACATATTAACAAGCAAAAAGCAAATAATCTCATTAAAAGGTGAGTAAAAGACATGAACAGACACCTCGAAAGAAGACATATGGCTGGGTGCAGTGGCTCACACCTGTAATTCCAGCACTTTGGGAGTCCAAGGCAGGCGGCTCACCAGAGGTCGGGAGTTCGAGACCAGCCTGACCAACATGGAGTAACCCCGTCTCTACTAAAAATACAAAAAAAAAAAAAAAAAAAAAAATTAGCCAGGGATGGCAGTGCATGCCTGTAGTTCCAGCCAATTGGGAGGCTGAGGCAGGAGAATCACTTGAACCCGGGAGATGGAGGTTGCGGTAAGCTGAGATCGCGCCATTGCACTCCGGCCCGGGCAACAAGAGGGAAACTCCATCTAAAACAAAAAAAAAAAAAAAAAAAAGAGAAGAAGACATACAACCTGCCCACAAACACACACAAATAATGCTCATTATCGCTAATCATTAGAGAAATGCAAATCAAAACCATAATAAGATGCCATCTCATATCAGTCAGAATGCCATTCATTAAGAAGTCAAAACATAATACATGTTAGCAATTCTGCAGAGAAAAGGGGACAATTATAAACTGTGGGTGGCAATGTAGACTAGTTCAGCCACTGTGGGGAGCAGTTTAGAGATTTCTCATAGAACCAAGAGTTGAATTACCATTTAACCCAGCAATCCCATTGCTGGGTATATATCCAAAGGAAAATAAATCATTCTACCAAAAGGACACAAGTATGTTCACCGCAGCACTATTCAGAAAAGCAAAACCATGGGATTAACCTAGGTGCCCATCAGTTATGAATTGGATAAAGAAAATGTGGTACTTATACACCATGGAATACTATGTAGCCATAAAAATAATAAAATTATACCTTTTGCAGCAACATGGAAGCAGGTGGAGGCCATTATTCTAAGTGAATTAACACAGGAACAGAAAATAAAATACTTCATATTCTCACTTGTAAGTGGGTGCTAAACATTGGGCACATGGACAAAAAGATGGGATCAATAGACACCAGGGACTTATATGCGGGGAGAGAGAGGAGAGGAGAGCTGAAAAACTACCTATTGGGTACTATGCTTCCTATCTGGATTATGGGTTTGGTCACGTCCCAAACCTCAGCATCGTGCAACATACTCATGTAACAAACATGCACATGTACGCCCTGATTCTAAAATAAAAGTTGAAAAAGAAAATGAAATTTCCTGTGAGTGTGTAAGGAGGAATACTAAAAACAAAAAGTCAAACCAATGGAGTAGAACAAATGTTAAAATCCATAATTCATAAAACTTTCATTTAAAAAAGGCGTATTTAATAAAAACACTATTTATAAAAGGTGGGTGGGAGAAGAAATCAATCTTACTTATTGAAAAGGAATATATTATACATGAGAACAAAAACCCAGAATGATCAATATTCTAGTCAAACTAACAGATTTGCAGTGGGAGGGCCAGGATCCTTTTGTATCCACTCTTTAGAAAGATTAAAGATTAGACAGATATTACACCTTTCAACAGCAACACTCTATATCTGAGGAAAATTTAACAACGTATTTTCCTAAGACAAAAATTCCTCAAGAAACCAAGGTATTATAGAAGAATTGACATGAGGTCTAGTGGTGAGCATTAAGCATATATCTGTATAAAACTGATAAATAAGGGTAAAGGTTATTTTTTAAAATCTATAAATGTCACATGTTCTTATTATTTAGATATAATGCAATTAACGATGTAGAATAAGCTCACTGATTACCTTAAATATTGTAGTTGGGAGTAAAGGATGTCACTTTGAATTAAACACTATGGGGGAGAGTGAGAGAATGGAAAAGAAAAGGTGACCAACTAAACTCATTATAGCTTATAGAAGAGAACCAAAAGATATCTAATTTGTTTAATTAAAGAGATTAATTTTGAAAGGAAATATTTTAACAAAAATATAAACCCTGCTAAATACCAGATAACATATCATAAAGAGCAAAAGACCACATTACAAAAGTAAACACACACATATATATGAATTAATAAATATAAATATAAAATGTGTATACATATATACAGCACAAAAAGATGGCATTAAACATTAGAAGTAATATCAATAAATGTAAATGGACTTAATCTATCCAGTAAAACATAGAGATTATCAGATTGGCTAAAAAGCAAAATCCAAATCTATGATGTTTACAAAAGTTACTTCTAAAATAAAGAGGCACAGAAAGGTTAAAAATAAATAGATCGGCCAAAGTATGCTAGAAAAATAATGTTTAATGCACCTCTCTCAATCCAAGACAAACCAAAGAAACAAGATTACAGGATCCCTAATCAGTAATGTAAATGTTCTAACATGTATCAAATTCTGAGCCTCAACAAATAAATTGCACCATATTTATAAGTGCCCATATATTAGGTAGTACACACACACAGAGAAAATCTGAATACTGTATATACTGTAAAAGGCATACTTTGACCAAAATAAGATAAAGTTAAAATTAACTTTTAAAATAAAAAGCAAAAAATAATAATAATCAAAAGATCTTTTGCCTGGAGATTGACAGCTCTTAAACTGTCCAACACTTGGATCACTGGAGAAATACACAACAAAAATTCAGAATTTCTAAAAAATAAAGTAACAAAAATATTATATCAGAATTTAATAAACGAGTTTAAAGCAGTGTCCACAGACACATATATAGCATTAGATATTTTTTCAGTAAAATGAAAATGAAATAACTACATTTTCTACTCAAACTGAAAGAACACAGAAGGAAAGAATGTTTGACATGAAAACAGAAATCAATAAGCTAAAAAACAAGAATGCAATTCATCCAAAAGCTGCTTAATTTACAAAAAATCAACCAAGGTAACAAATGCTAGATATCTTAAGAAAGCAAAAATGTGGAGCGCAAGCATACTAAATACTAAATGACAATGGAATAAGTAGTAAAAGAAAGGACTACTTTTTACACTTCTATGAAAACAAACTTGAACATCTAGATGAAATATACAACTTCCTATTAAAAACTATTCTTCTAAAACATATCATAGCGATTTCAAAGTGAGGAAAATAATGGCATACTTACAATTTCTTTTATGAAATAAACATAAGGTTAACAAACATTGCACAGAAAAACTATAGTTTACCTATGAATATTGTTGTATAATTTAAATAAAATATTAATAAATAGGAACCAATACTGTACATTAAAAAGTACATCCTTAAAAGTACATCCTTACTAAGCAAAGTCTATTCCAGGAAGACAATGAGTTTAAATGCTATGAAATTATTTAATGTAATTAATCATATCAACACATAGAAAGAGAAAAATATAATCTCAGTAGAGACAATCGTTTAGCAAAAGGCATTTGACATACCAATACTATTTCATTATTTTTTTAAAACTGCTAAATTAAATAGCTTTTTTTTTGTATTTAAATCTCTTTTTTTAATTAATTTTTTATTATTATTATACTTTAAGTTCTAGGGTACATCATAATGTGCAGGTTTGTTACATAATAGCTTTTCTAAAAACTGAAATAAGATCTATATATATTTCAGCTTTAAAGCTAGAATCTTTTTTTTTACAGTTTTATTGAGGTATAATTGATCTACAAATAACTGCTTAGTGAATACAATTTTATTATTTTGAACATATGAGTACACCTATGATACCATCATGGCAAACGCAGTAATAAACTTATCCATCATCTCCTTATGTCTCTTCCTGTGTGTGTGTATGTGTGTGTGTTTATGTGTTAAGAACACCTAATATGAGATCTAGCCTCTTAATAAATGTTAACTACAGTCACTATGTTGTACAGCAGATCATTAGAACTCATTCATCTTACATAACTGTAACTTTACACTCATTGAACAAAACCTCCTATTTTCCCCTACCCCATCCCCTGACAGCCACCATTCTATTTTTCTATTTTCTGCTTATATAAGTTTGATTATTTTAGATACCTCATATAAGTGAAATCATGCAGTCTTTTTTCATCTGTACCTGACTTATTTCACTTAGTGTGATATCTTCTAGTTCCACCCACGTTTTCATAAATGACAAGATTTCCCTTTTTTTAAATGTTGAATGCTTCCATTATTTATAAATACTATATTTTCTTTATCTATTCATCTGTTGGTGGACACTTAGATTGATTCTATATCTATTGTGAATAACACCACAATGACCACGGGAGTCCAGAAATATTTTTGAAATTCTTATTTCAGTCCTTTTAGATATATACTCAGAAGTGGGATTGCTAAATCATATGATGTTTGTTTTTAACTTTTTGAGAAAGATCCATACTGTTCTTCATAATCACTGTACTAGTTTACATTTTTACCAAGAGTGTACCAGGGTTCTTGTTTCTATTTTTACCAACACTTCTTACCTTTCATGTGTTTAGTAATAGCCATTTTACTATTACTGTAAATAGTAAAGTGTGAGGTTGCAGAACATTGTTTTAATTTGCATTTCTCTGATATTTAGTGATGCTAAGAATCTTTTCATATACATGTTGGCATTTGTATGTCTTTGCTGGAGAACTGTCTATTCAGGTCCTTTGGTCATTTTTAAATTGAGCTATTTGGTTTTTTGCTACTGTGTTTAGGAGTCTACATATATTTTGGTTATTAACATCTTACCAGATATATAGTTTGCAAGTATTTTATCCCATCCTGTAGGTTGCCTCGTCACTCTGTTGATTGTTTCCTTTGTTGTGCAGGAGATTTCTAGTTTGATGTAATCCTGATTCCCTGTTTTTGCTTTTGTTGCTTATGTTTTTTGTGTCATATGCATGAAATCATTGCCTAGACCAACGTCATTTAAGTGTTTTCCCTAGGAGTTTTACAAGTTCTAGTCTTACCTTTAAGTACTTAATCCATTATGAGTTTATTTTTGTTTATAATGTAAGCTAGGGGTCCAATTTTATTCTTTAGCAGGTGGATGTGCAGTTTTTTCAATTCCATTTGTTAAAGAGGCTCTCCTTTCCCCATTGTGTGTTTTTGCCCCCAAGTTGAAAATCAGTTGACCATATATGGATGGGTTTATTTCTGGACTTTCTATTCTGTTCCATTGGTTTATATGAGGAGACTTCAAAAAGACTGTAGAAAACTAGAATTAAAAGGTAAAAGTAAAAAATAAACTTTATTTCTCAACATAAGCTCCATCAAATTAAAGACATTTTTGTAAGCAATGACCAGTAATTTAGTCCATCCCTAAAGAATTAAGGTTCCTTGGAATTTAACCATGTCAATGCACTCTTTTTCACATTATTAACTGTAGAATAAATGGGTGTGCTTTAAGAATATTTTAAGTTTCAGAAACAAAAAGTTAGAAGGATCCAAACAAGGACTGTAAAGTGGGTGTGTAATTATTTTTAACAAAATTCCAACAAAATTGCCCTTGTTTGATGAGAGGAATAAGCAGGAGCGTTGCAGTGGTGGAGAAGGACTCTCTGTTGAAGCTTTCCCAGGCATTTTTCTGCTAAAGCTTTGGCTAACTTTCTTAAAATATTCTCATTATAAACAGACGTTATTGTTCTTTGTCCACCAGAAAGTCAACACATACAATGTTTGAGCTTCCCAATGAAGTACTCCATGAACTTTGCTCTCAACCATTCCACTTTTGCTTTGATTGGACCACTTCCACCTCTTGATAGACATTGATTTGATAGTGCTTTGTCTTTATGATCATACTAGTAAAGATGTATTTCAGTTTTTGTTACAATCTTTGAAGAAATGCTTCAGGACCTTGATCCCATTTGTTTAAAATTTCCATAGAAAGCTTTGCTCTTCTCTACAGCTGATCTGGGCTCAACAGTTTTGGCATCCATTGAATGGAAAGTTTGCTCAACTTTAAATTTTTAGTCAGAATTGTGTAATCTGGCCAATTGGGACGTCTATGGCATTGACTATTGTTTCTGCTATCATCATTAGTCCTCTCCAATTAGGGCACCAACAAGTACATTTTTTACTTGAAAACTGATGTGGATGGTCTGCCACTGCAGGCTTCATCTTCAACATCATGTTGTCCTTTCTGAAATGGAGGACTTTGTAAACTGATGATTTCTTTAAGGCATTGACTTCGTAAAATTTTCATAAAGCCTCAGATTCACCATTCTTCAACCCAACATTCACTGTAAATTTGATGTTTGTTGTTGCTTCAATTTTAGCAAAATTCATGTTGCTCCAATAAGGGCTCTTATTTAAACATGTTATAACAAGTTAGTGGAAGTTTATTTTAGTGCAAAAAAATTGAAATCCATGCATGCCTTTTTCATAATACAAATTTTCCACGAATTTTTGAAGTCCTCTTGTATCTCTGTCTTTATGCCAGTAATGAGGAGACCCTAGAGTCAGTCACATAAATGTCAGAACTGAGAAAAATGTCTTCTGTTCTTACTATTATTTTGCTATTTGATTGTAATGAGATCTACTTGATAAAGTGGTTAGTTATAAATGAAAAAGCAATTAAAAGTATAAGAACTAAAAAGAGGGAAACACCACCTCCATTTGTCTATGGCATGATTAAATATCTAAAACAATTAAAGGCACCAATAAAAAATGGCTGCAAGATTAGAAAGATACAAAATTAATATATATAAATTAATAACCTTCATAGATGCAAAGAGTAATTAGAACATATCACAGAAAATCCCTTTTGTTTATTGCAAATGAAAATAAAATAGACAAGTATAAACTTAAAGAACTATATACAAACTATATCAGGAAAAATATAAAATATTATCAAGGACAAAATAGTATACTGTATAAATGGAAAGACATACTATGCACTTGAATAGAAAGACTTGATTTTTTTAAATGTCATTTGCTTTAATTGGGATAAAATTATGAATGTAATATAATGTGATCATGGAAAAAATGCCATCAATGTTTTTCGGTGATTAGACATATTGATTACATAGCTTATATGAAGAAATGAACCAGCAGTTGTAGTCAGAAAACCTCTAAAGTAAAAAGTAATACATATGGGAGGTGAGAAGAAACGCTAGCCATAAAAAAATATGTAAACATATTGTAAAGCTGCTAAACAAAATACTGTGGTATCTGCACATGAGGAAAGACACAGATCAATGGAACAAAGCAGGGGATCAACATAGTATATATACATATAGCATATATATATATACACACACACTATATATACACACACACTATATATATCACACACACACTATACATATATAGATTTAATAACTTGGATTGTAAAAATTGGGTAGTCATACAAAAATAGACTCATTATTTAAATCAAAAGTAGAATAAATTCCAAATGAATCAGAACTCTAAATTCAAATTTGGAATAATACAAGTATTAAAAGAAAATATGAGCAAATTACTTTATAATCTTCAAATAGTCTGCCTGATGGAAAATAGGGAAATTTTTCTAACTATAATTCAAACTCCAGAGTCAGTACAAGAAATGATTGATAAATAACATAGCAAAACACAAAAGCAATGTAAAAATACAAATAACAATTGAAAAAAATATGTGTAACATATCAAAAAGGCTAGTATCTAGTGCCTGAAGAACTTTAAAAAATGGAAATGAAAGTACCAATAACTCATTAGAAAAGTGGAGAAATTATATAAAATATGATCAATATGCAACGTATAAAAATGATCCTTAAACATATGAAACAAGATTACTTTTATTTAAAATTATAGAAAAACAAACTAAGCTATACTGAAATACCATTTTTAATTATCTGACTGTTAAAAAGCTGAGGCTGACAGGATGTTCCACATGGACAGTTCTAAGAAAACAAACTCCCTCATTCATTGTTACAGAAACGCAAAATGATGAATCCTATGAATAAGAATTCGGAAATATTTACCAAAATGCCTACACATTATTCTGTGACTTGATGATCTTTCTTCTAGATTCTGGCAAATATGCAAATTATCCTTTAAGCAAGGTTATTAATTGTGACATTAATTATAGATATATTAATAGGGAATTATACTGTTGTGCCTCCACTCAAAGCAGTGCTGTGCAGCTACAAAGAGGAGAAAAGGCGATTTATGTGTCTACAAAAATATTGATAAATAAACGATAGATATAGATAGCTCTAGAATATATATTAAGTAAAATAAATTACAAAACATTATTTCTAGAATGATACCATGTGTGTAAGAGAGCGGAACTGTGTGTGTATATGTGTTTCATGCAATTTTCAAAATAGAAACGATGTAAATATGAAACCAAACCTAATAAAATTTTGCCGATGCAGATAGTCGGGGCAAAGGGTCAATGGAACAGGAATACTATCAGGACTTTTGTGAATTTTTTTCTAGTTTGACTTGGAACTATGTAAATATTTTATATAATTTAAAATTTGACTTTAAAGAGAACAAAAATGAAACATCTAAAATTATAAAACATACTGAAATAACAGCTGTCACTTCCAGTGATTTTCAGTTTATATACGTGACAGCATAACTATCTGCTGAAGTTTTCTTCACACTCTGTTGTGATCACGTGTAATTTTTTATGTGTATCTGTAAAATTCTCTATTACATATTAGCAATTAAAGACTTTAAAAAAGAAAAGTAGGCCAGGTACGGAGGCTCAGGCCTGTAATTCCAGTACTTTGGGAGGCAGGGGCGGGCAGATCACCTGAAGTCAGGAGTTTGACACCAGCCTGGCCAACATGGTGAAACCCCATCTCTACTAAAAATACAAGAAATTAGCCGAGTGTGGTGGCACGCTCCTGTAGTCGCAGCTACACAAGAGTCTGAGGCAGGAGAATCAGTTAAACCCAGGAGGCGGAGGTTGCAGTGAGCCGAGATCAGGCCACTGCACTTCAGCCTGGGTGACAGAGTGAGACTCTGTCTCATAAAATTAATTAATTAAATAGGAAAATTATGCATATTCACATAAAGAGTCTCCCTGTTTCTAACTTCTCTCTCTTCCTTCATGTAAACCCTATGTGAAATTTATCTTACTCCAACACTAATTTGATCATGTCACTCAAGGACAAACAGAAGGCTTCAGTGTGTTACACAGATTAAAAAAACAAAAAACGAAACAAAACAAAACACTCCACAAGTTGTGTTTCATGGGTCTCTTCCAACTGCTCTTTATCTTCTAAGCTTCACTCCTTGCTATTATCCCACTGGTTTCCATTCTGCCCATCATTTATCACCACAAATTCCACTTTGTACCCAGCACAGCTTCCCAATTCTGCCCTTTCCACCTCTATTTCATCATAGGTTCTTGGTTTGTTAGGCCCTCCTGACTTCTTTCCCACCTACGTGTCTTACTTTAATTAAAAAAATTCTTAATCCTATACAATTTCTTCATCCAGTGCTGTCATTATCCCCCTATTTCTTCTTAAAATTAATTCATTACTCAATATCCCCTACAACCTATCAATATAATTTTTTGCTTAATTAGTACTAACTGTAATCTCTCTTTACATCAATACATAGTACTCATCCTTTTAGAGGAGAATCCCCACCAGTGCAGAGATTTGTTTCTGGTGTGTTCCTAAATAGCATCAAGTTTATTATGGGTTGAAGATGTTTATACCTCAGAAGCTCTGCCCTGGTGAGATAACAGCCACATCCACGCATTAATTGGCTAAGGGAATCTGGCTAACTCAACTGTCAGATTGTTCTGGAAAAGATTTCATAATATTCACAAATTTGTCTGTGCATCAAAATTGCTATTAAAGCAAATTATATAATTAATAAAAAATGTATTTGCACATGACTAGGAACATAATGACCTAGAAAATGAGAATGACATGAATATGTTAAAGAAGGTCACTTAGTTTGTGCCAAACCAATATGATTGGAATCCAATGGTGACATAAGTTAGAAGCGGCATGTCAGCCTGACAACACACAATGTCCTGGCCAGGGTAAGTTTGCATCACATTTTCAGCAGACGCTTCTAATAAAATGCTTTCAGAAATAGGCATCTCACTTTTTAAATGTCTCCCCAAACACGTATGCTTTGACACTCTGGATCAAACACACTATTGAGAGCTTTTCCTAAGAAAATGTTACCCTTATAGTGATACCTAAAATCTGACATGCTGTTACTAATAATTTTTATAGCTTCTTGCATAATACTGCACACTCTGCACAATAGTTATACTGTTCCAGGGGGAAACAAACGTTTTTTCTCAAAAGACTATTTTCAATTAAAGACAGAATTGAGGAGAACACAAAATTAAATAGTTCATAAAACAAGATGACTCTTTTTGTGGCACAAACACCATGCTCAAGCATTGAAGTGAAGAATATAAAAAGAATCTGAAAGGAAGAAGGCAAGTCAGAAGGAAATGAAAAGAGGTATATTTTGAAGTTTGATTTCTATAGCTTTAAAAGTTTAAAGAAATAATTTCCAGATTTAGAGTTTTATATAAAAGTATTTACTAGATTAAGATGAAAAGTAACTTTGGTGATCTCTTGGCTCTACCCAGCCAGCAGTTAATCTAGAAATGGAGGAGGAGTTTTATAGAGAGACCAAAACGTTCATACCTGACTCACATCACCCTGACTCCAATCTTAACCATACCCCCACTCCTACACTCACATACACACACACACACACACACACACATTCACTGTAATCCACTAGGAACATAGGACTAGAAGGGTGGAAGAAGATGGATGAGACTTATAGAGAAGGAAAAGGAGAACGGAGTGGGATTGAGAGCAATTATAAGAAAGATATTAATATCAAGTAAAACTTTGGAATTTTAGAACTGAAATAGGCTTTAATTTTTAAAAATAAATAACAGTATATAATCTAATCAAGATATCATTCACCACCAACTGAGGAGGGGGGTTTAACATACAGACATCCGTTGGGGGCCAGATAATAAAAAACAAATAAAACTTACATGTCTATCACAATTAGTTTTATACACTGTTGGATTTACACATTTCAAATGAACTTTGCATTTGAAAATTCAGCATTTTCATTTTATCTGGAACTATTTAATTTAAGCAAAGAAAATAATTATCTTAAAATCAGCAGGAATAAACTATTTCTATGAGTACCACATTCAAAATTTTATGCCTAGAAATTTCACGCTAAAATTTTAAAGAGACTTCCTTCTCTTCCAGTCATTAGGAAAACTGAGGACCTTATTCTTTTTCAAAGTGAAAATTAAATATGTTCTTCTGACACTCTTAGCTTGAATATTAAAACTTGGACAGAATTAGTCATTGCTAATGATCAAAAATATATCCAACTGTCACCAGTTAGGAACTCTTCAAACAACATGTCATTGAACAATAACAAAAAAAATGAATCTTAAGAGAAAAGAATAAAGACAAGTACAGTATCACATTGTAAGTTTCAATAAACATTTGCCAAGAGCCTTGAGTTAAAACAGAACCCGTCAGTTTATTATACATAACTTCAAACTGAAGAGCTTTGAACACAGACATCTGTTAGCTAGTCACTGATGGTTCTTAGACATGTGCATATGTACGTAAGCAAATATACACATAGCTCACTTACATTTCCCTCATGAGCCATTCCAAAAGGAAACTCTAAGCTTCATATCTTACTCATATGTACTGCCATTTCTTTCAATAATTGTTTGCTAGCTTGTCTTTGAAAAATGCCTTATGTCAATGTTATTTTAAGTAAAGGAATAGTTAATCACAAAACATTAAAAAAGTAAATTGAAGCATATATAAAGTAACACTTTAAATTCTAAAAAGTATATGAAACCTATTAAAGAATAATAAATGAAAATGAAAAACATCTCCTGAAAGCAAAATAAAATTAATGGTATGCACTTATTACTTAACTTAGGCCAGAGGATCCTTTTAGGATATAAAGTCACCATCTTAGATGGCAAAATTCATTCTGTTAGGGTAGAGTTCTCTCACCAGAGTGAGGGAGGGGACCACATCAGTGTTTTACCAAATAAATGCCTTATATAACAGAATCTCAGGTGTGAAAAGGGAAGGAGATTATTATTTTTATAAAGCTTCCAGTGTATTCTGCTATACATGCCTCAGCCCACATCACCCACATTTGAAAATCGCAATCCTCATTTACCCAATTGCTAAAGATATGTGTTTAATGCAACTGAATTTATATTTGGGAGCACTTATGAGGCATGTGATTCTTCTGAAATCTTCAGCTCAAAGTAGCATTCACTCACTCTCATTTATCTTCTCTTGTCCCTCCACACTGTGATTAAGTGCCCCTCTTCTCTCCTCTTAAAGCCTCTGGTGCCCCACCCTTAACAGAGTAGCCATCCCACCTTTTAGTCTGCAATTATTTATTTGAGTGTCAATATTATTTACATATTTAGAGCCTCAAAGGATGCCTAATATAAAGAAGATACAAACATAATGTTTGATGGATGGATAAGTTAATGTGCTCACTAATTCAGTAAATATTCTGGAGTGCCAATTACGTGTCAGGCACCATACTAAGTGCTGGTAATGCTGTCTTAGACACACACACACACAGGGAGAGAGAGCGAGAGAGAGAGTGCAAGTAAGTGAATGAGAAAGCAGAAGGGAAGGAGAAATGGAGAGTTAAATAAGGTTGAATAAGAAACTAATGTTCTTCTCAAGCACATGTAGTTTAATAGGAAAGTCACCATCTCATTCCATCAGTCAGCCGGTCGATCAGTCAACAAACATTTATTGAACTCTACTTTGTGTCAAGTACAACTTGCACACCACAGTAAACAAGAAGCTCTAGGTACCTACCTTAGTGATCCTAAGATCTAGGGCAGTAGATAGAAAATGAACAAATCGCCAAGATGTAATATAATATTTGGTAAGTGAATAAGTGCTTTGAAGGAAATGAAGAGAATAGAGGCCAAAGAGCAGGTGATACAGGCACTACTTTATACGGGATATACACGGACAGGCTGTCTGTAATGTTACATTTAAAAGACCTCGAGGTTCACCAAAAAACTGCCACTCCTGTATGGGATGTCGATAGTGAAGGAGGTTTGTATGTGTGGGAACTAAGAGTATAGGGACTAGGGTCTTTCACTTTCTGACATTTTGGCTGTAAACTAAAACTACTCTAAAAAATAAAATCTATTAAAAATACATACGTACACATATAAGTTCAGAAATTAAAAAAAAAAAACCTGAGGGAATACCACAATTTAAATTCTCTAGTATCTATATAACATATACTATATTTGCAAAATTTGGTAACAGAAATTCTTATGAAGAGAGTTTATAACAGACACACTCTATCATTCTCTACAAAACCACATTATACCACCTATAAATTTTACTGCAAAACCCAAGTCCATTCAGCTGCCAAATGATGCCTCAAATTCCACTATAAAGCCACCAAATCAAACAGAAGACATGGAAGATTAAACGTTTCTCTTTAATAATGACTTTTCTATTCACCCCACCCTAACCCCATCTGCTTTCCAGCTGTTCAACCCCTCGTGAATCTCATTTTTAAAATCTATTCGTTCGTTTTCTGTAAAGAAATCTAAATTCCCTTATTATTTCTTAATACATAAGTAATTTTATACCTAAATATATCTCATAGCCTCAACTACAATTTACCACATTCTAAAAGTTACCCACATTATATTATTTATAATACATTTTTTCTGAAATCACTGCTGTCTTCTACCCTAAATTTGTTTCCAGGATCCACACTTGCAATCAATACTCTTAATATGAGCATATACTTGCCAAAATCTCTGGTCTTTTTCATAGACTCCACCCATTCATATTATCAATTCCCCCTGTTAAACAATCAGTCTCTCATATGATGTCAATTTTCAGGACTATAAAGAAAAGGGAGGAAATACAAACATTGATTTTTATTTATTCCTTTTTAAATTCTTACTCTCTCCAGATGTGTGATTTCCTCATAATGCCAACCATTCTATGTTTTCATCTACCACCTTTATACCAAGGTGCCCCTAATTATTGATCTCTAGTCCATCCCCTCTCAGCATGCTATCAACTGCCTACCAGTCCCTGACACCTGAGTTTCAGCCAACACCATAAACTCCAGAGGTTTGGAATGATCCTTCTTATGCTGTCACTGCAATGAGTTCTTCTGACTGTCCTAGCTTCATCTCACCACTGTTCCAGTCACACAAGTTCAAAGCTTTGAAGTAATCTTTTCTTCTTCCCTCTCACTCACTTGCTTGCCAGGTCCTGAAAATATTTTATTCTGTAGCATGTCACTCGATATTCCCATTCTTTTTATTTCCACTGTTGAGCTAATGGCTCACATCTGGATCTTTGCAATAGGAAGCCTAACTAGTTTCCTAACTCCACATCCATTCCTCCTAAGCTGTTACCAATCACCATCACATTAGGCTTCCTAGAACATAAAACCAAGTACAGGATGCCCTATGGAAATATTTTAAAATTCTGTGGTAGGGCATTCAAGGTCTCTCATTCTAAAAATCAAATCTATATTTCCAGTACTGAGCAACTGCAGTGCTATTCACTTGTCAGACTATCCACTCTTCCCAACACATTGCTTTCCTTGTCCTTTTTGTTTTAGATATAATATTCTGTACGACTGAAAATGCCTTTTACTTGACAGCTCTTCCTCCACTTGATAAAATTTTAATAATTTTATAAAATTATGTGAGTTGTTTTCTTCTATGTGGATTTTTCCGTGTTACAATTTCTCCACCATGGATTACATCACTGCTTCAGTTAAATACATTTTTAATTCTATAAAACAATTAGGCTATCTCAAACTCTCAAAATGCTACTTCCTCTGCCATAAAACATGATATTCTCCCTCTAGAAATCCAGTAAAATTACAAACTTCTTAAATACGTTTTATAGATTTTTTAAGTTATCTCTACCTCTACCCCAAAATTAAACTCCCTATCCCCAAATTAAAACTATACATTAGGATGAAATACGTGTTTTATTTACATATGCACTCTTTATTTATACACTCATTCATTCACTCACTTTTGCATACAACATTAATCATAAATCCATAAAGGATTTAACATTGCTTATGGAGTAACTTAGAGTATGATGATTAAAATAATATTAAAATAAATAATAAAATGATAAAGTTTTAAAAAGAGTAAGATTATGAGAAGTTTTGATTGGGAGAAGTGAAAGAAATACAGACTATTAAATACCACACATTTCCCAATTATTGGCCATAAATAAGTTATTTGAAATCTCTCACATGGTTTATCATAATGCTTTATATCTAGAAAGGAATAAATGAATGTTTTTAAATTGCTAACTGAATCATTATTCTTCCTATTTTTTTTGAGAGATAAGTCAAAATTCTTCAGAAATGTGTTCTGGTTTTACCAAACCAACTTATTTATTTTTAAGTATTAATATTAATGGCAACTTATTTTTAATTATTAATATTAATGGCATATAAAAAAACAATGTTCTTTCACATATTTTGAGAAGATGAAAACACAGAATGGACAGGCTTAAAGTAACTTGATATGACAGAATAATAAATATATATATATATGGTCTTGGTGCATAGCTTCTAAAACCCTTGAAATCTCTGAAGTTGTAAGTGTATTTTTGTATCCTAGTGAGATTACTAGCATGGCTGTGGGTTCCTGGATATGGGGGTATCCTGGATATTATCCAGGATGGGGACTGATTGCCAGGGGAACCAGCCCTGTGATTAAAGATTGAAATGTTAAGCCCCAGCCCCCAGCATCCAGCATCCAGGGAGGAAAGAGGGGCTGAAGGTAGAGTTAATAACCAATGGCCAATTATGTAATTAATTATATGTACATAATGAATCCTCTACAAAATCCCAAAAGGACAGTGTTTGGAGAGCTTCTGGGTTGCTGAACACATCTACATACCAGTAGTATGGCACATCCCATCTCCATGGGGACAGAAGTTCCTTCCTTTGGGACCCTTCCAAACCTCACTGTTTGTACCTCTTCATCTAGCTGTTCATTTGTATCCTTTAACATATCCATTGTAATAAATAAGCACTAGTAAGCAAAGCATTTTCTTGATTTCCATAAGCCATTAGAGCAAATGATGGAAGCTGAGGAGGGGGTTATGGGAACCCCCAATATGTAGCCAATTGATCAGATGTATTGGAGATGGAGACTTGGACTTATGATTAAATCTGAAGTAGGGTAGTCTTGTAGGACTGAGGCCTTTATCTGTGGTATTTGACACTCACTCTAGGTAGAACACACCAGGATCCAGTTTAATTACAGCACAACAAGCTAGTGTTGGAGAATTGGTCAATGTGGGGGAAAAAAAAAAACACATACATACACATGTGGGGTCACAGAAATGTTCTGTGTTGAGTGTGAGTAGTAAAGAACAAAATTGTCTTTTTCTAATATACACCTGACATATAAGAACATTTGTATTTATACTAATATGTACATTTATTCACTCTTCAATAAACCCTCATTCAGGTCCCATTCTGTGAAAAGTACATGCTCTCAGGTTTTTTTAGAGATACGGGGAATTAGTCTTTACTTTAAAAAAATTATCATCATCATCATTCAGAATAAAAGAAAGATAAAATAAAATGAATAAGGTGTTGTTGCCTTAGTCAAATATTCCAAAAATGACTCATCTATGTCTCTAATTTTATCAAGAACTTTTTTAAAAAGGAATCTTATACCTCCCATATTTAAAATCAATATTCTTACTTGTCCCTCCAAACCTCTCCGTGTTCCCATTCATAGAAACAATTCTTCATACAACTTCTTTGTCTCCACTTTCTTACTTCACATTCATTCTCCCACCATGACCTTTCTGCTGTTCCAATTAGTTCAATGAAATTGAACTGCTCTGATTGGGATCACCAAATACTTCTTGTTTCCATGTCCAACAGGCGCAATTTTTAAAAATAAAGCAACAAATATCATTTAATATCACCAGCTATTCTATACTTCTTTAAACACGCTTATATCTTTGTCCACTCATAACTCTCCTTTTCTAGTTTCAGCTCTTTGACTTAGCCTTAAAATGTAGTTCACTAAAACCTAAGACTTGAAACTGCAAAAAGACTAGGAAAAAAAAAAAAAAAAACAGGGAGAAAGCTTTGTGTCATCAGTCTGGGTGGTGATTTTTTGGATATAACTCCCAAATCATAGGCAACAATAGCAAAAATAGAGAAGTGAAATTACATCAAACTAAAAAGCTTCTGTCCAACAAAAAAATAATTGATAGAATGAAGAGAAAACTTATGGAATGAAAAAAAATTGCAAGTCATACATCTGCTAAGGGATTAATATTCAAAATACATAAGGAATGAAACAACTCAATAGAAAAAAATACCCCAATTAAAAACTGGGCAAAGGATCTGAATAGACATTTCTCCAAAAAAATATATACAAATGGCCAACAAGCATATAAAAAAAAAAATGCTCAACTTCACTATTTATCAGAAAAATGCAAATTAAACCATAATGAGATATTACCTTCCACCTGTTAGAATGACTAGTCTCAGAACAATGAAAGATAACAAGTGTTGATGAGAATGCAGAGAAAACGGAATCCTTGTACAGTGTGAATGGAAATGTAAAAAAGTACAGCTATTATGGAAAACACAGTGGAGGTCCCACAAAAAATTAAAAATAGAACTACCATATTATCCAGCAATCTCACTATTGGGTATATATCCAAAGGAAATGAAGTCAACATGTCAAAGAAATATCTACACTCCCATGTTCACCGCAGCACTACTCACAATAGCCAAAATATAAAATCAACCAAAGTGTCCAGCAGTGGATAAATGGAAGATGTGGCATAACAGTGGAATACTATTCTGCCTTAAGATAAAGGAAATCCTGGCATTAGAGACAACATGAATGAACCTGAAGGATACTTTGTCAAGCAAAATAAGTCAGGCACAGAGAAACAAATGCCATTATGATTTCATTTATCTGTGGAATCTAAGTAAGTCAAACTCATAGAAACAGAGTAGAATGTTTCTTACCAGGGACTGTCAATAAGTGGTAATTGGGAAGATGTTGGTCAAAAGATACAAAATTTCAGTGAGACAGAGGAATAAATTCAATAGCTCTATTATACATCATGGTGTCTGTAGTTAATAACAAAAATTGCTCAAAAATACTCAAAAATTGCTAAGAGTAGACCTTAATGTTGTCATCACACAAAAAAATCATAAGTGTATGAGGTAATGCATATGTTAATTAGCTTGTGTTAGCCATTCCACAATGCATAAAATATTTTAAAACACAACATTATACACAATAAATGTATACAATTTTGTCAATTTAAAAAATAAATAGGCCAAGCACGGTGCCTCATGCATGTAATCTCAGCACTTTGGGAGGCCAAGGCGGGTGGATCACCTGAGGTCAGGAGTTCGAGACTAGCCTGGTTAACATGGGGTATCACGGGAACCTGCCCCCAGTAATTCAATATGAGTCCTTTTCTATTATCCCTAAGTGTCAGCTGGTCTGAGAAATAAAGGGAAAGAGTACAAAAGAAGAAATTTTAAAGCTGGGTGTCTGGGGGAGACATCACATGTCAGCAGGTTCTGTGATGCCCCCTGAGCTGTAAAACCATCAAGTTTTTATTAGTGATTTTCAAAAGGGGAGGGAGTATACAAATAGGGTGTGGGTCACAAAGATCACATGCTTCACAAGGTAATAAAATATTACAAGGCAAATGGAAGAAGGGCAAGATCACAGGACCGGGGTGAGATTAAAATTGTCAATGAAGTTTCAGGCATACATTGTCATTGATCACATCCTATCAGGAGACAAGGTTTGAGCAGACAACTGGTCTGACCAAAATTTATTAGGTGGGAATTTCCTTGTCCTAATAGGCCTGGGAGTGCTACAGGAGACTGGGGCTTACTTCATCCCTTATCTACAATTGTAAAATACAGATGTCCCCACAGCAGCCATTTTAGAGACCTCCCCATAGGAACGCATTCTCTTTCTTAGGGATGTTCCTTGCTGAGAAAAAGAATGATAGTTCTCCTATTTGCTTTTGAAAGAAGAGAAATATGGTTCTGTTCAGCCCGGCTCTCAGGAAGCCAGACCTAATGGTTATCTCCCTTATTCCCTGAACATCGCTGTTATCCTGTTCTTTTTTCAAGGTGCCCAGATTTCATATTGCTTAAACAATTTGTGCAGTTAACACAATCATTACAGGGTCCTGAGGCGACATACATACTCAGCTTATGAAGATGACAGGATTAAGAGATTAAAGACAGGCACAGGAAATCACAAGATGATTGACTGGGGAAGTGATAAGTGTCCATGAAATCTTCACAATTTATGTTCATAGATTGCAGTAAAGACAGACGTAAGAAATTATAAAAGTATTAATTTAGGGAACTAATAAATGTCCATGAAATCTTCACAATTTCTGTTCTTCTGACAAGGCTTCAGCCAGTCCCACCATTCAGGGTCCCTGACTTTCCACAACAATGGTGAAACCCCATTTCTACTAAAAATACAAAAAAGTTAGCTGGTTGTGGTGTCACGCACCTGTAATCCAAGCTACTTGGGAGGCTGAGGCAGAAGAATTGCTGGAACCCAGGAGGCAAATGTTGCAGTGAGCTGAGATCATGCCACTGCACTCCAGCATGGGTGACAAGAGTAAAACTCTGTCTCAAACTAATAATAATAATTACAATAAAAATGTAGGCATTCTATAGTGCTTAGTCTTTGACCCTCTCCATTTCTCACTCTACACTTTTTCTCTACATAATATCATCCTATTATATAGTTTTCACATAAAATACTAACTACTCTAATAGATATTTCCAGTCTAAACCTCTCGAATAAGCTCAAGACTTACATGTAATAGTGGCCACCAATGTCTCCTAATGTCTGAAATATAGCTTAAATTTAATACATAAAAAAGTGGACTTGGATCTTCACTCCAAAACCTGTTCATCCCAGATCTTCAGTAAATTGCACCTACACCACCATCTACTCAATGGTTCAATCCATATTCCTGGTAGACATATTTCATTCATTCCTCTCCTTCTTCTCATGCCTCATATTTAATCAGTCAGAAAATCTCTGCAAATTATACTTCTAAGATATATTTCACAACCGTTCTTGTGTATTTCTCTACTAAACTGTCCAAGGTCAAACCTTTATCATTGAGTGGATTCTCATTATCTTCACTTCTTAATGTGCTCTTTGCTGTTTTTCTTCCCTTGCTTCCCTTCAGTTCATTTTTCACACAACAGTTAGATTGGCAAAACAAGTAAATTTGATCTCCCTTTCTCACTCCCTCTCTCTTTTTCTCTCTCTCACTCTCTCACTCTCTTCCTCTCTCCCTTTTCCTCTCCCTCTCTCCCTTTTCCTCTCCCTCTCCCTCCCTCTGATTTAAAATTGTTGACCAACACCCAAACTCATATCTTGTCCTTCAATGCCTACATCATCTGACCTCCTGGCCTACCTATTTTCTCTACTCCAATCATACTGGCCTCCTTTCAGTTCCTGAAATGTTCCTAGATCTTCCATACCTGAAATATTTTGCTTATCCTATTCTTTCCACCCAGAATTCTCTTTACCTACATCTTTGCATGGCTGAGTATTTTTTTTATTTCTTTAAGTGTCAGTTTGTTACGTGAAAGAAGTATTCACTGATACTGGCAGCAGCTCTTTTTTTCAGAGAATTTGGTGTTTTTATGATTGGTTTAATTCTTTAGTTATGTCTTCTCTTTGTAATCTATATGCCCTATATGGGAAGCCACACTATCTGTTTTACACAATTCTGTAAGAATTACCTAGCACAAAGTCTGGTAGCTGGTTAGCAAAATAAATATTTAATATATATATACAGTTTTTAAAATGACTGAATTGACTAATTACATACTACTACAAAGAATTTAAATTGATTTTCTAGATTTGGAGCCAGATGTCTATTAAGCTCTGATGAAAGTCAATATTTCTTAATACTAAATGATGAAAGCAAAGATTGGGTAGAATTAGTACCAAAGTCAACGAGAGCTAAAAAGAGAGAGGCTAACCATATATATTTGTAATACCTGATGCTTTAGCCTATGAAATAGATTGTGTTTTACTTATGTGGTCTCCTTCTCTCTAGATTAAAATTCAAATGTAAATACAAAATTTTATAGGCCCTTTGCTTTCACGTATCCTTGGATATCATTTGGTACATTTCAATTTTTTAAAACTGTGAATACCTGAGAATATTTAGGCTTTCATGGAAGTATACTCTGGAAATATCTGTATTCATTTTTCTTAAAAGATTTTAGCATGATTAAATAGGCTAAATGATGGAGACATTTAATAACAAATTTCATATTTTTTGTTCTTATGTTTTGTCATCCTGCTGAAAGCCCCTTAAGCCAAAACGATGAATCATTTATGACAACCTTGCAAGGGGCCAAACACAACTCATCATAGACTCAGGTGTCTTGCTTCAGTCTGACTTGCAATGTTACCACCTTTTAGCATGAAGTGGGAAACCTGAAGGACAGCAAAGCAGAAAAGAATAAATAAGTAATTAAGCTTTTTCTATCCCATGGAAAACAATTTAGAAGTTTGGAATTACTTTTTATATGTTTTGTAAATTCCTATTTCAGTAAACAAACATCAGTATAAATACTAAATAAAGCCACAATTAATTGATTCTTGAACCAACTGTATCAGCAGCCTCTATATTCAACATAAAAAATTAAATGCCAACTATACTATAATATTCAAATATATGTTAATAGACAGCATTAATAAATGCCCTAAAATGAGTCCTAAAATAAAAATAAAGCATATTTGCTAAAATATTGACTTTTAATGAAAAATACTAAATATTGTCAAGCATTTTATCTTAAATATCAGTCTAATTATCTCACTTTTGTTGCTTAGTAAGAAGGTGGGAAATTTCCTCAGAAATTAAGAACTCAGACACTACTCATTACTCTTTACCTATGACTTTTTGCAATGTAACATTCTCATATAGTAGAAAGAGACTTCTGAGTGAGCTACATGTAAATACAAACATAAGTCTGAAATCTTCCTGATTATATATATAGCTTCATAATCTCTATAAATCTGCTGATTTTTCTTATCTTTAAAATTGTGAAGACATTTTCCTCATCAAAATATTGAGATGACTATTTTAAATAAGACACTATATGTAAAGCTCTGAGCACTTGGAGGTACTCAATAAATATTACTTCATATGATCTTAGAGAAAAGTAAAGAGATTAGAGTTATTTCCTGTAAATCAATCCCCAAAGCCCACCTTTTATTAATAGGTAGCAGAGAAACCATGGCTATACTAATCCCAGAAAGCAGCTGCCTATTAAAAATGGAGCCCACTGAAACTACCCAGTTGCAACAACTAGAACAGAGTTTAGACAACCAACTATAATCAACCTATTTCTTATTCATAGCTCAAGAACTATAGTTGCATAAGGACCTTACTGTACTCTGCACTCAGTGGATGCTCAAAAAGTTGTTTTGGCCAAAATGAACTGATTTGACTAGGAGAATGAATGTGAAAATACTAAAATCTCTTCTCCTAAAACCAATAACATTTCTCAAAAACACCATTGTACATTCCAGAGGATATCTGTTCTAAACATTAAATGCAACTATCTGCTCTTAGCATTAAAATTTAGCTCAGGAATATCTTAAAACAGTTGAGAATAGTATAATTTGGCCTTTCAAAAATTTTTTTCCAATCAATACTGCACCGGTTTTGAAAAATCTGGCAATCATATACTATTTGGTAATGATGATGACTGTCCCACTTTCTTTCTGCCCTTGAAAACAAATCTGGAGAATATTCCTATTCGAAACAATTTTTTTTTTTTCTAAAAACATCTGGCTACTTAAGTTTTATCTCCCCTCCTAATAAGGTTCAAAATTGGTATCACTCATGATCATCTGGTTATCATATTCATGGAATAAATTAATAAATATCCTAAATATGAGATATCTAGTGGGACATCAGAATACTTAAAATATAAACCAAGTCAGAAAATCTAGAACATACAGTCAATGTGCATGTGATGACTGATGATAATTATTTGGGTTTTTATTTATTTTTTTGGAAGACTTTATTACTTGCTGTTTGAATAAAGTATTCAGAAGGATAACGGGTATTTGTTGTTGTTGTTATTGTCATTGTTGTTATTCTTTCACAAAAGTTTCCTAGTAGTTCATAGGCTATCTAATAGATGACAAAAGTCCTGCCCTATGGTGACAGAGCAAATAATGAAAAATACTGGGCCTTCAGGACAATAGAAAGTGGACATTTTCATGACAGATCGTGTTCTTAGGGAGTATAGAACTACTGGAGTAATAAGAATAGGACTGAAAGCCTTTTCTATAAACGATTGAGTATCCCCAGTGTCCTATGGATCCCCAGTGTCCTAGGAAAGAACTCATTTTATGGGGAAGAACAGTCATTTAGCACAGAGGGAAGCACAATGGAGGGACACACACGAGAACCTAGCAGGATAGAGGGAAAGAGGCATAAGATAACATCAAGGCTTGTAACCAGGATGTGCCAGCAGAGACCTCTTGACACCCAGGGAATTGTGAGTGAGTTTGGGATGCACAATTGTGAGACTCCAAGTTGGACTTTGTGAGGTAGTAGGATGGTGGAATATGTTTGCATTTTGAATAAATGGTTGCTATTTTTCAGTTGTAACCACATTTTCTCCTAATGACAGGGTCCAGGTAAGTAGGAATAATTAGTTTGTTTCTGTGAGTAAATTTTCCAATTATTTTGATAACAACTTGAGTGAACATAACAGTGTAAGAAGAAAAACAAAACATAAAGCATCCCAGGGTCTAATTTCTAAAGATATCCCAGTAAAAATGTTATATCAAAGTAGATAATTATAGAGCTAGCAGGTAGAATTTACCTATTCACTTAGACTGTAATTCATGCACCAAGTTCTACATATCTTCTGTAGGAATGTCCTGGACAGGGCATATCATATGTACTAAATAAACACATCAGGGTTTACTCTCAAGAAGCTTACAGAAGGATAGAAAAGACATAATCTCATTGAGATGGATGGAAATAGAAGATGCTACAATGACACGTAATTACCAAGTGACTTGCAATTGTTTCAGACTGGGGAGGGGACCACTCAGATAAGGATGACAGAAGACAAAGATGACATATCCCCAAAAGTAATATTTGAAATGACTGATGATAGCCACCTCAATGAAAACATTGCAGTTAGCCTTCAAATTAGATAATGAATACCTCAAAAGTCTCATTAATGTAATTATATCGTATTTAGTAAACATCACGGTGAGAGATGGCATAGCAAAGTTGGAGGGGAGCAGGAATCATACAAGCGTGAAAGCAACTAGACCAGACTCTAGCCCAACAGACATTATACCCACCTCTAAATACAGTGCTAACTCAAGGGCTTTTTCATCTAATTCAAGTACTACAATCATAAACTCCTCAAAATAATTTGTGTACTAAAAGAAGAATTCTACATTCTGCTGTTTCATGGACTTCTGAATGTCCAAGTTCTCAATTTCAGGTATTCTCTTTGCCCCTGTATAATTGTTTTTCTAGGAGATAGTGAACAGAACTCAGATAAAAACTGTGTAGCAGTACTTCTTTTTCCTTAGTCCATCCGTCTCTTTAGTCACTGATTAATAGCTCTAACCTTGGGAATTTTCAGGGTCTTCGGAAAAATAGTAAATGACATAAATCTAAAATATGTTAGTAGGTAGGAGACTTATGCTCTGCTTCCTTCACTTTGGCATCTTTGGGTCACACATCAAGACACTATAAAGTTTAAGGAAATGGAAATTTTGGTTTAAAATGTGTCCCTTCTCTCCCCAGTCTCATTTCTGTTTTCTTCAAGCCACTCTCCCACAATCACATTCATTTTGTGTCAAGAACTTGAAAATCATACCATCAATCTACACACACACACACACACACACACACACACACACACACACATTTTGCATTTTTTCTACAACACATTTCAATGGATTAGGTTTTGGTACCAAACAAATAAGATATGTTCCTTTTTTCCCCAAAAGTTCTAATGTGAACTTGACAGTAGCAACACACATCAACATAAAAGTATTTAGACAGCCATAGAAATGCTTATAAATAATGTATATCCCTTTTAAATATTAGTAAATATGGGTTATGTGGGTGAAAATTAAAAAACGAATTGCAAAATCCTTAGACCATTAGAGCTTATTAAATAAAATGTATAAGAGACTATTGATTTGAACTGAACTCCTGCACTAGACCCAACAACCAAACCAAAATGGAGTCACTCATGCTATAAAGCTCCATGCCACTAAGCCAAAAGTAAGTTATCTGACCTTCCAAGAAATCAGGAGAGTGAGAGATAATAGCCAAATTCCCAAACAAACCAGTTTTAGCCAACATGATAAGGAAGTGCTCTCTAACGTTTACAAGAAAATTAACTTTAAACAATCAATCTGATTTTTGTTCTCTGTTTCTGCTTTCCTCAGCTCCTTGTCTGCAATACTGACCTCTCTAGCTTAGTTCATTGGAACACTCATTCTACTTTGTCAGATGAGGTGCTGCCCAATTTTAGAATCACAAATAAAAGCCAGTTGAGAGTTTTACTTTTAAATATGTTGTAATTTTGTCTTTTAACAACCTGAAAGAGGCTTTAAGTCCATCGAGGTCTGCAGCTTCATTGTACAACAGGGAAAACCACAAGCGTAGTGTGTATAGGGGAAGGAAATCATAACACCACATTCCATTGATGGAGTAAGGCTTTTTGTAGGAGGTCAGATTTCCTGCATGCTCTGAACAGAAGAGATTGAGTTTTCTGTTTGAAATTTAGAAATCCTTCACTCGTACCTATAAGCAATCCCTTTTCTCAGAATCAGATGCCTTATGTAAATCTTTCATTGCCATCTCAAACAAGCCTGGCAGCTTTTTGCCAAAGACAGAAAGCAGGCTCTGGAATTTATTTCAAGGTTTCCTTATGGTCAGACTAATGTTGCTAGGTTTCAGAAAAGATTCCTTATTCCTAGGCTAAGGGTTGAAGCTCCACAGCATTTCTGCTTTCAAACATTAGTGTTTTCCTTCTTTTTTGAATGGTCAATAAGCCAGTTCCACATTATTAAAGTGAAAGATCATGCAAGTCAATTTTTTAAGAAGTCCACTTCAATTTAACTGGGTGTAAGAAGTCCAATTCAATTTAACTGGGTGCAAAGGACTCTTAATATTCCATTTTATTTCAAATTTTATGTATATGTAAACAAGTAGTATTATAAAATGATTTTTTTTACTCAAAGGTAAATTGCATTATTAAAATATAAGCCCTAATTTCCAAATATTGTGATAATAACAACTTGAAAAAAAACATGTAACAGAAAAAGTTTGAAGCTGGCTTGGCTTCATTTTGGAAACTCTAAATGTTATCAGTTTATTCTTAAGCGTAGTCATCAGCACTGATATTGACAATGCCTTTCTTAAAATAGCCAACGAGGAGTTCTGCATATGAGGTGTACTCAATAAGCTTGCTCATCAATTTACTGACTCACTAATAGATTTGCCACTGCTTTGTGTCATCAATTTAAAACATCCTTCTCTGAAAATAATTTATGGAAATCCATGGTCCTTGAAAGTGAAAAAGCATACTGTTTTGTTTTCAGATTTCATCATCCTGTTTTCTCTTTATTCATAAATATTTAAATGACAAATCAGGCTACCAAAATTATCACACCTACACTGCAGTCTCCTTTAACCCTCCTCACACAAAATGTTCCTTCTTTATTTATCTTTTCTGTTTGGGCATAAATAAAAAGTCTCTTAATTTGAATGTTTAATCTACAGAAAATTTCATTCCTTGTCAAAGAATCTGGGTTGATCACATTCTTCCACTAATAGTATCATCCTATCTAAGTAACTCATAAAAATTAAGAATCACATATAATTATTTTTATTCAGTTTCCTAAAACACATAAAACCTATACCTGCTTTTTACATTTGATGAAGAAACTAAATGTTTATTTATTGAAGCTATGTGGTTTGTTTACTACAGGATGTTTGAAGTCACAGTAGAAAACAAACCACAGTATAAATAAAGTAACAGGAATAAAATTTTAAAAACTTGAATAAGAAGCAAAAGAAGAGAAGATTCCCAGTCAGCTAAAATGAGCAGATTGTTGTATTTGTTTCTGGTTTCCTGACATTTAAGGCAAACTCATATTTGCGCTTTAAGACACAGGTCAAATGACACCTGCTCTGTGAAGTTTCTCCTGAGTCCCTAAGGGTCAGCAGTTCTTTCTCCTCCAGAACCCTAGTAGGATGTGAACACTTATCTCATTTGTCACAATACTTTGCTTATAAATCCTTCTTTGCTCACAGGAGCAATTCCTCAAGGCATCAAAATCAGACACCTCTGCCTTTCCTTGGTTCCTGTTGTTAAATGAGTATTTAGCACCCTCCAGTAGCCTATTTTCCTCTCTGAAACTTTTTCAACTTACTTATTATCATTTGAGTTCTGAAATAACACCAGGCAGTTGGCTCTTTTAGTCTGAAGACTTATACTGCCTTTTTTTGATTAAAACAAAATGTTTAATAATAAATAATTTCTACATCTTAACTTTTCCTCATACTCTTTTTCTAAAACTCCTAGAGAGATATCAAAGTCCCTGAGATGATGTTCAATAATTCATCAGTATTCTATTCATATTTTCCATTTTTTGTTCTATGCTTTGTGTGTTTATCGACTTTTTTTTAAAGAATGCAGCATTAGTTCGGTATGTAGATTTTCCAGTTATTTCTTTCTTATATTTTCAGAAAGTATGTTTGAGTTCCAAAAATACTTACTTGGTTTTCATAGCAGTCTGATTTTCCTTTATTTTTCTTTCCTAATGTATATAATGTGCACTGAAATCTTTCTGAGAATGTAATTAGAATATTTTTCAAGTTTTCTTATGTTCATTGAATTACTTCTGTTTCCTCTAGTCATTTGCTCTTTTTCATTGCTTGTTTCTTTGCATTTAGTTTGTCGATTTTCTTAAATTCTCTGATGATCTATAGTTGGTACTTCACAATTAAGAAGAAAGGTCTTGATGGATGAATTAAGGTAGCTGTCACACCTTTCTACGTAGGTCTGGATCTATTTTTCCAAAATATTCTTCCATGAAATGAACAGGCTGTTTTCCTCTTTGTGTAATGTTAAAGAAAAAAATATTCAATGATACTTGTTAAAGCACAGTAAAAAAGACTTCATTTAGGATCATTGCAAGAGCTACAGGAATGACTACAACTAAGTCTTACAATAGGACAAAGAGCTTAAACTCAACTCTGAATACAGCAGGGGCGAGTGAGAATTTGTAGCCAAGAAGCAGAGGAGGTAGTCAGAAGATGGAAAATTACCAAATAGAAACATCAGGGGTAAGGGGGATTCTGGCTAAACCAACCTAACAGGATCTTGGTAAAGACCAGAGAGATCAGAAATCACCTGAGGGATAATGGAGGATGAATAATGTGATCAGCTATCAAAGGTGATCAGACATTGAGATTGGGGATTGTTGCTAAATTGACTTAGTTCAAACAGTATTTTACAAGGAAGTGCATAGATGGGCCTAAGAGAATGTTCAGAAGCCTGGACTAAAATTTGGCCGAGCAAAGAACACATGTCAGCAAATAGGTGAGGACATACTAACTGTTTGGCATCATGTTAGGATGTGTGGACAGGAGGTAAGCACGTAGGCTGCCCATATGCCAAAATGACAAGAATATTATTCTGGGAATGAAGCACTTTAGCATATTTTTCTCCCAGTCTGAGAATTTTTATTCGTCTGTTCTCATGTTGCTGATAAAGACATATCCAAGATGGGAATTTATAAAGAAAATGAAGGTTAGTGGATTCACAGTTCCATGTGGCTGGGGAGGCCTCAGACAAGAGAAGAATGAAAGTCTAGTGAAAAGGGTTTTCTCTTATAAAACCATCAGCTCTCTTAGTCACCATCACAAAAACAGTATGGGAAAAACTGTCCCCATGATTAAATTGTCTCTCACTGGGTCCCTCCCACAACACATGGGAATTATGGAGCTACAATTCAAGATAAGATTTTGATGGAGACACAGTCAAACCATATCATTCCACCCCGGCCCCTCCAAAATCTCATGTCCTCACATTTCAAACTCAATCATGCCTTCCCAAAAATCCCCCGAAGTCTTAATTCATTTCAGCATTAATTCAAAATTTCACAGTCCAAAGTCTCATCTGAGACAAGGCAAGTCCTTTCTACTTACAAGCCTGTAAAATCAAAAGCAAGTTAGTTACTTGCTGGATACAATGGGGGTACAGGCAATGGGTAAATACACTCAGTCCAAATAGGAGAAATTGGCCAAAACAAAGGGGCTAGAGGTCCCATGCAAATCTGAAATCAAGTGGGGCAGCCAAATTTTAAAGCTCCAAAATGATCTCCTCTGACTCCATGTCTCACATCCAGGACATAATAATGCAAGAGGTGAGTTTCCATGGTCTTGGGCAGCTCCGCCCCTGTGACTTTGCAGGGTACAGCCTCCCTCCAGGCTGCTTTAATGGGCTGGCATTGAGTATCTGCAGCTTTTCCAGGCACACAGTGCAAGCTGTCAGTGGATCTACAATTCTGGAGTCTGGAGGACAGTGACCCTATTCTCACAGCTCCACTAGGCAGTGCCCCAGTGGGGACTCTGTGTGGGGCTCCGACCCCACATTTCCCTTCCTCACTGCCCTAGCAGAGGTGCTCCATGAGGGCCCCAACCCTATAGCAAACTTCTGCCTCGACATCCAGGAATTTCCATACATCCTTTGGAATCCAGGCAGAGGTTCCCAAATCTCAATTCTTGACTTCTGTGCACCCACAGACTCAAAACCATGTGTAAGTTTCCAAAGCTTGGGCCTGATGCCATAGCCCAAGCTATATGTTGGTCCCTTTTAGTCACTGCTAGAGGGACTGGGATGTAGGCATCAAGTCCCTAGGGTGCACTGAGCAGGGGGACCCTGGACCTCGCCCAAGAAACCAGTTTTTGTTCCAATGCCTCTGGGCCTATGATAAGAGTGGCTGCTGCCAAGGTCTCTGACACATCCTGGAGACATTTTCTCCATTGACTGAGAGATTAACATTTGACTTGTTACTTATGCAAATTTCTGCACCTGCTTGAATTTCTCCTCAGAAAATGGGTTTCTCTTTTCTATCACATCATTAGGCTACAAATTTTCCAAACTTGTATGCTCTGTTTCCCTTTTAAAACTGAATGCTTTTAACAGCACCTCTCAGGTCACCTCTTGAATACTTTGCTGCTTAGAAATTTCCTCCAACAGATACCCTAAATCATCTCTCTCAAGTTGAAAGTTCCACATATCTCTAGGGCAGGGGCAAAATGCCACCAGCCTCTTTGCTAAAACATAGCAAGGATCACCTTTACTCCACTTTCCAACAAGTTCCTCACCTCCATCTGAGACTACCTCAACCTGGATTTCATTGTCCATATCATTATCAGCAGTTTGGTCAAAACCATTCAATGAGTCTCTAGGAAGTTCCAAACTTTCCTACATTTTCCTGCCTTCTTCTGAGTCCTCCAAACTGTTCTAAAGTCATTTCCACATTTTTGGGAATCTTTACAGCAGCAGCCACTCTAGTGGTACCAATTTATTATATTAGTCTAGTCTCACGCTGCTGATAAAAACACACTTGAGACTCGGTAATTTATAAAGAAAAAGAGGTTTAATGGACTCACAGTGCCATGTGACTGGGGAGGCCTCACAATCATAGAGGAAGGCAAATGGCATGTTTTTCATGGTGGCAGACAAGAGAAGAATGAGGGCCAAGCAAAATGGATTATCCCTTAAGAAACCATCAGTTCTTGTGAGACTTATTCATTACCATGAGAACAGTATAGCAGAAAACACCCTCATGATTCAATTATCTCTCACCAGGTCCCTCCCACAACATGTGAGAATTATGGGAGCTACAATTCAAGATGAGATTTGGATGGAGACACAGCCAAACCATATCAAAAGCTTTTCCTTTAAAATTCTTCTGTATGGTTGTAGAGCTTTCATGCACTCAGAAGTGAGCTCTACTTCTGTCTCAGGTGACAAGCGTCAGGCTGAATATGCTACCCCATCCTACAGTCTACTTAGTTTCTTTCAATGGAAGTTATCTAGCTTAAATTAGGGAATAAATGCCACTGATATCACTTACTCTGTGCAGAGTTTCCAGAGGGTCACATTGGTCCTGATAGCCTGCAGGCAGACTTTTAAATAACTATCCTGACTGCTGTTTCACAACCCCTTTCCCAGAGCCCTGCTAACTAAACTTGAAACCTTTCCTAACATGTGTAAGGCATCTCCTTTGATTATGTAGGACTTCCAGTGGTGTCTTCTAATCTTGATTATATGTCAATAAAATTATGTTCTCCAGAAATCATTTATAATTTCAGTTTCAATTGTACTGACAGCATCACACCCTATTTGTCATGTAGTTATGGATCTTCTTTTTCTTTATAAAACAACTTTCTGTCATTTCAATAGAATGGGAAAAGAAAAACACACTTGCTAAGGTCACCATCTTTGAACTATCGACTTTGTGTACTTGGATTTTCAGTTGGAGTTTAGATGTATTTCTTTGCTTTAATTGTGGACCTACAAAATAAGTATTTGTTATCTACTGTACATTTAAATGTTTATGCAACTAATTTACCAAAGTGTTTCATATGCCTAATTATTAATCTTCAGAAAGATTCTACTCTTATTGAGAAAATTACAAAGGCGAGTCTCATAGAAATTATCTTTTGAGCTGTGGCACTTTCAAAAACCTGAAAGTCGGTTAAATTCAGGCTCAGGGCTAAATCTGGCACCTAAGTCAAAGGTTTCAATAGAACTAGGAATATTAAAATCATAAAAATGCCCTTGATGCTTACCTTTTAACAACAACATTAATGACAGCAAAAGGTAGGTTTCTTAAATGATTCTTTAAATCTTCCAATCCATTTTGAAGAGTACATCTAATGTCCAAGTATATATATATACTTTTTTTTGGATACAGAGTCTCGCTCTGTCACCCAGGTTGGAAGGCAATGGCACAATCTCAGCTCACTGCAACCTCCACCTCCTGGGTTCAAGCAGTTCTCCTGCCTCAGCCTCCTGAGTAGCTGGGATTACAGGCACACGCCACCATGCCCAGCTAATTTTTTTTTATTTTTAGTAGAGATGGAGTTTCACCATGTTGGCCAGGCTGGTCTTGAACCCCTGACCTCAGGTGATCCATCCACTTTGGCCTCCCAAAGTGCTGGGATTACAGGTGTTAGCCACCACGCCCAGCAGTCCAAGTAAAATCTTAATAATTGAGATCACTGATAAGGTTTGACTCTATGTCCCCACCCAAATTTTATCTGGAATTGTAATCCCCACATGTCATGGGAGGGACCGAGTGGGAGGTGACTGAATCATGGAGGCAGTTTCCCACTTGCTGTTCTCATGATAGTGAGGGAGTTCTCATGAGATCTGGTTGTTTGATAAATGTCTCTTGCCTGCTGCCAGGTAAGACATGCCTTGCTTCCCCTTCACCTTCTGCCACAATTGTAAGTTTCCTGAGGCCTCCCAGTCATGTAGAACTATGAGTCAATTAAACTTATTTTCTTTATAAATTACCCAGGCTCAGGTAGTATCTTTATATTAGTCCAGTGTGACTGGAATAATACAATCATTTTTATAATATATTGTATAATACATAACCTAATTATTTATAGTTACTTAACAATATGTATTATGTTTATATACCGATTTTCCTTAATAAAAATCAAAAATAACTCTCAATTTTGTTCTCTGTTCCTTTACCATCTTTGAGAAAAATTATCTGTCTAAAAAAATTATCTATTTTTCCTCCAAAGTTACTGGCCATATGTTCATTTAATCTCACAATTAGAGGCAGTCTTCTATTACTTTGCAGTCAATGAGAATGATAGGCACTGACCTTCTCAGATTGCTCTGAAATCACAAGAAGTGCACTTTGAAAAGAGAGTAGCTCTAGCGTCTCTCTCTTATCAGTTGAGTTCAATATTTTTTAGTAATTCAAAATATAGTAATTCAAAATTTCTTTAGTGTTCATCTATCCTGAGTCAGAATAAAACATGGATGGTTTTTCTTTGTTTCCTAGAGAAATCTATCTATTTCACTAACTTTTTTTAATAAAATAGGGCAAAGTAATACATGATTCAAAATTTTCTCAGATTTTTTTTCTGTTCCTAATATACACTAAACCTCCTTTTACATGCCTCATAATATACTTTAAATCTTATCTAAGGACAAATTAACTGTGACATTAAATCTAATCCCCCACAATCAACTGGTTAAAACAAATTTCAAGGTGGGTAATTAATCATTTTTAATTTTCTGAATGAAAAAGGCAACATAGATCAGATAGTATAAACATTTTATTTCACAAGTAATTCATTTTAGTGAATAGATTAAATCAAACTGCAAATGAATGCAGTTCCAAGTACTGCAATAAAAGTTTTTGCACATGAAATATGGAAAGAAGAGTTGAGGTGGGTTAACATGGGCTAAGATACACACAGTATCCACACTGAGGCAGGGACACTTTCTTTAACAGCTAGTTTTCAGTTTTGTGCATTTGGGAACTTGATTTTGTTTTTTCTTCTAGAGTACTCAAGCTAAAGATGATTAGTTCCAATTAATCAAATTGACAGAGTTGTAAAAAAATGCTACATGGTATCACAATTATTTATTCTGAAAATATATTATTGCAAAGTAGATCCCAGTACTCCTATGAAGAGGTTAGCATGTTCTCTTCCTAAAGGGGAGTTCAAAGTTCAAAAGGCTGTTACATGAGTATAGATTTAGATTAAAGAAATAGTATGACATTGGTAATATCTTACAAGGACATAATAGGTATTGAATAAATGTTTGCTGAAATAATTAAATTACAAATCAATAACATCAAATTAATCACCTGATGCAGTCATTATAAGGATAGGATTATCCTTCCTAAGGGAATTGGATCGTTGTATTTGTTTACTTATTTATTTATATGATTTCTTCCCCTATTAATCTGTGAGATCCCTGAGAGCAAAGACTTTGTCATATTTCTGTATCATCAGTACCCAGTAAAATGCTGGCAACATTAGATTCTCAGTAACTTTTTAAAAATTAAATTGAAATGAAATACTTATATTAGCTAAACAAAGCAGCCTCTTTCATTTAAGAGGTTTAGGAAAATTTCTAGCTCCAGGGGACATGGAATTCTAAAGATATTGTTTAGTTGGGAAAAAGCCTAGAGATGCTAACTTCATAAATCTTCCCGTGTTCAAGGGATGACACTTTTATCATAACACAAACTAGCATCTGAGTCTTACGCACTCATATTGTCTGGTGGATCCGGCTAGGTTCTCTATAGTTACATAAGTCATTTTTTTCCTGCTTCTTTAAAATTCTTACTCTTTCTTACCTGTTCTGACTTTGCTGCTGCTGGAAATGTGACAATGACATTGCATCTCTGCAGACTATCACCCAGCCACTGGATATACTTACTATCTGTCTCAACTCTACTCTTTCCCTAGAATTTCTTTCAAACTTGGGGTCCAGAACACTACATTTGTTCAACGAGCACCAACTTGACTTTTGTCTTCAGTAAAAAAGTGGTTCAATGAGTTCCTTAGCAGCTCTCTGCTATCCCAGTTTATGGCATTTTCATGGCACTTGGCAATGATATCAGTAGTAAAAATAGCTAACATTCATTGAGTATTTGTCCCTCTATTACAGCATGTGCTGAAGTTTATTTTCTCTTGTGTTTTAATACACCTAGCTCTACACAAACCTCCATATACAAAAACTCAACATTTGCTGAATCATTCATTAAATTAATAAATAAATTGATCAAGTAATAAGCCCATGAATTAAGAATAGTGTCTGTTCTTGGCTGAGCCTTTCAGTTGGACAGACTTGCCTTTCTGGAAGCTGGAGGTAACGGGAGCTGAGAAAAATCTCTCCGAGGCATTTCAAGCTTCACAGGGTACCATGCAGCTAACCTCCCAATGTTAAAGGCAGAGTGAGAGGGCACAGAGAGACTGCCTGTAATGCAAAAAGTAGTATCCCCAAAAATTGGCAGTGGAACCATAAACTAGAGACGGAATTCCCCTGGTTGATAAAGCTGGTGACACTGCTGGAAAACACAAAGATATCTCTGGAATCGTGGCAGTATAGAGATGTTAGAATTATGACAGGGACTATAGAAAACTTAGAATAAAATACTCAGTAACCTGGTGGAAAATATGGGCCACATGTGTAATAAATAGGAAATTTTAGTGGAGAAATGTATACTCTGTAAAAGGACTAAAAAAGAATGATAGAAATGTGAAATAGGTTACCAAAAATGAAGAATTAAGTTAATAGGCTTAACAACTGGGCACAAAAGAAAAGATCAGTTCACTTGAAGCCAGGACAACAGGAAAATAAACAAATGGGAAGATAAAGGGGAAAAAAAGAGTCACTTAATATCTGTAGGTCAATAGCACACAATTAGCATTCATGCAATAGCAGTTTCAGGAAGAAAGAGAGGAAATAAGTATTTGAAAAAAACCTTGAATGAGAACTTTACAAAATTTAAGAAAATTATCATCCCATAGATATTAGAAGATCAAAAAAAAAAAAAAAAAGCAGAATAAATACAAAGAAAAATCACAGCTAGGCACTTCATACACAAAATACCAAAACCAAAGATAAAGAACAGTTTTTTTGTTTTTTTGCTTTTTTGTGTCTTTTTTTTGTGTGTGTGAGACAGGGTCTCATTCTGTCGACCAGCTATAGTAGTGCAGTACTGCAATCATGGGTCACTGCAGCCTCAAACTCCCAGGCTCAGGTGATCCACCAGCCTCAGCCTCTGAGTAGCTGGGACTAGAGTCGTGCACCACCACACCCAGCTAAGTTTTGTATTTTTAGTAGAGATGGGGTTTCGTCATGTTAGCCAGACTGGTCTGCAACTCAAGTGATCCACCTGCCTTAGCCTCACAATGTCCTGGATTACAGGCGTGAGCCACCTTGCCCAGCCGATAAAGAACAGATCTTAAAAACAGTCTGAGAAAAAAAAGATATATTACATAATAACAGCAAAAATATTGAGGATGACTCACTTCTCACCAGAGGAAAAAAGAATAAAAAAAGCTAGGGAAAAAAAAAAAAAAAAAGAATTCCATCCTTGAAGTATTGAAAAAACCATTAATCTAGTATTTTTTTTTTTTTCAGCAGAAATATCTTTAGTAAAAGAACCCAGAATCTGCAGGAAGGAATAATAAACATTAGAAACAGAAAATATTTGGGTAAAATATAGAATATCTTTAAAATATAGAATATCTTTATATATATATCTGTGTATCCTTAAAAACTTTTCACTGTTAAAAAAAGAGAATAACATATTTGGGGCTTATAACATATGTATATGTAAAATATAATGTAATTAGAGCACAGAAGTGAGATTATACTGCTGTAAGATTCATGAATACTTATCTAAATATGAAGATCATGATAAATTAAAGACATATTACTCTGTGTTTTAGAGTACCCCTAAGCTCACACACAGTCACACACAAAGAGGGATAGATACAAGGTAATAGGGGAGATAAAATGAAATACTAAATTTAAAAAATGAAAAGTATTTAATTCAACCAAAACAAGGCAAGAAAGGAGAAACAAATTTAAAATTGGATAAATGAAAAACAAACCACAGTATTTTATATTTGAATGCAACAATATATTAATTACATTACATGCAAGTGACCTAACCACAACAATTATTAGAGATTGTCAGACTGGATAAAAAGAATAAGACCCAAAAAATCCTCTTTACAAGAAACACAAAGGTTAAGGGTCAAAAGTAAAGGTTTAGAAAAAGACATACATGCAACAAGTAAGCATAATAAATCTGATGCAGCTTTATTGTCATTAGGCAAAGAAGACTTTGAGAGAGAGGAGATAAGTGAAGAGGAATATTTAAAAATGATAAAAGCATCAACTCATCAAGAGACATAATAATCCTAAATACATGTGCATATAACAGAAGATATGAACAATTCTAACCATCTACTTGAACAAATTAACACTTAAGTATTTAAGTTTTAATTAAATAATTAATTAAATAAATAAGAAAACAATCAATACACATTATTTTCAAGTGCCCATGGAACACTGATGGGAAATTATATGGTGGGCTATGAAATAAGCCATGTATAAAAAGATTAAAATTATATAAAGCATATTCTTCAGTCACACAAGAATTAAATTAGAAATAAATAATAATACTTAGGAAAAGTGTCATGGGCATGTAGTCTCAGTTATTCAGGAAGCTGAAACAGAAAGATCAGTTGAGCCCAAGAGTTTGAGTCCAGCCTGGGCAACATAGCAAGACCCTGTCTGTGAATAAATAAATAAATAAATAAATAAATATTATCTGGATATGGAAAATCTCCAAAATATTTGAAACTTAGGCCACATACCTTTAATAATCTATGATTTTAAAAAAAAGAAAATTAGAAAATTATTTGAAGTAAAAGAATAGTGATTCAAACTGAAAAAATGTAAACACAACACATACAAATGTGTGGAATATAGCAAAAATAGTATTTTGAGGACAATTTATAGTTTTAAAATGTGAAGTCAATGAAACAAGGTTTCATTTAAGAATCTAGAGAAAAAATATTAAATTTAACCCAAATAAGTAAAAAAAAGAAATAAAATAAATAATTGATCAAGAAAAACATAAACATAATAATCAAACTATTAAGTTTAGTTACTATATTTAAGGGACTACATTTCCAAAGCATTTCGAAAGTCATATTTAACATCTAAAAATATGCCAGTCATAGAAATTTAAGTGGAATATATATTATGGCTTCATGTTATTACTAAAAATTGTCTAAATGTGAAAATATAAAAATGAAAAACATTCAAATAACAGAAAATTAACAAAACCAAAGGTTTCTTTTTTTGAAAAGATTAATAAAGTGATTAATCTATAGACTTAACAAGGAAAAACAAGAATAACAAAAACTGTCTCATGAAAACAAGAATTATCACTAAAGACCCTAGTAGATATATTTGACATCTTAGTATCATTTGACACTTCAGATAAAATGTACTAAATCGTTTTTTTTCTTTTTTTTTATTTTTTTGAGATGGAGTCTTGCTCTGTCACCCAGGCTGGAGTGCAGTAGCACGATCTTGGCTCACTGTAATCTCCGCCTCCCAGGTTCATGCCATTCTCCTGCCTCAGCCTCCTGAGTAGCTGGGACTACAAGCGCCTGCCACCACGCCCGGCTAGTTTTTTGTATTTTTAGTAGAGACGGGGTTTCACTGTGTTAGTCAGGATGGTCTCAATCTCCTGACCTCATGATCTGCCCACCTCAGCCTCCCAAAGTGCTGGGATTACAGGCGTGAGCCACCGCACCTGGCCTCAAAATGTACTAAGTATTTTAAAGACATAAATTATCAGCCCTACCTCAAAAGGAATTTTTCTTTAAAAAGGATGGAAATCTGTATTTGCTAAACAGATTAAATTTGTGATTAAAAACTTTTCCACAGTAAACACTCAAGGCCCAGAAGTCTCTATTGCCAAATGTTACCACATATTTAAGAAGGAGACAATACAAGTCTTATATAAACTCTTTCACAGCAAAAGAAGAGGAAGGAATACTTGTCAACTTATTTTAAGACGTTAATATTTCCCTGATACCAAAAGCAGGTATCACTAGAAGAAAAAACTCCAGACTAATATTAAGCATAAACATAGACCCAAATTTCTTAACAAAATAGCATATCAAATTCAGCAACAAATAAAAAGAATAACATTTTACAGTCAAGTGAATTGATCATATATCATATCATATCCCAAGAATGCTAGATTGGTATAATATTCAAAAGTTAATCAGCATAATTTATCACTTATACAAAATAAATCTTATAAAGTTTTTCTTTCTTATTGTAAATTAACAATATATAATTGTATAGATGTATGGGTTCTGTGAAGAGAGGTTGCATGGAAACAAATTTATGAGGTACAAAATGTTACAATTTGTGAATACAATGCGAAATAATTAAATCAAGCTAGCTAACATATCCATTACCTCAAATCCTCAACTTTTTGTGGCAAGAACATTTGAAATTTACTTAGCAAATTTGAAATATACAACACTCTATTATTAACTATATTCATCATGTGTACAATAGAACTTATAAAAAGAGAAAACATATTCTTCCTGTTTGAAACTTTATACCCTTTGACCATCACTTCCCCACCTCCCCCATCCTCCAGCTTCTGTTGCCACCATTCTACCCACTGCTTCTGTAAGTTTATTGTTTTAGGCTCCACATATAAGTGACAGCATTCTGTCCTGATGATTTGTCTAACATTGTCAGTGCTGTGTAAAAGTTCCCACTATTATTGTGTTGGAATGTAAGTCTCTTTTTAAGGTCTCTAAGAACTTGCTTTATGAATCTATGTGCTCCTGTGTTTGGTGCATATATGTTTAGGGTAGTTAGGTCTTCTTGTCAAATTGAACCCAATTATGTGATTCCCTTCTTTGTCTTTTTGTGATCTTTGTTGGTTTAAAAGATATTTTGTCAGAAACTAAGATTGCAACTCCAGCTTTTTTTCTGCTTTCTATTTGCTTGGTAAATTTTCCTCCATCTCTTTATTTTGAACCTTTGTGTGTCACCGCATGTGAGATGAATCTTTTGAAGACAGCATAACAATGAGTTTTGGTTCTTTATCCAGCTTGCCACTCTGCGTCTTTTAATTGGGCATTTAGTCCATTTACATTTAAAGTTAGTATTGATTTGTGGATTTGATCCTGTCATCATGGTAGCTGGTTATTTTGCAGACTTGTTTATGTGGTTGCTTTATAGTGTCACTGGTCTGTGTGCTTCAGTGTGTTTTTGTAGCGGTTGGCAATGGTGTTTCCTTTCTATATTTAGTGCTTCCTTCAGGAATTCTTGTAAGACAGGTCTGGTGATTAAAAAAAAAAGAAAGAAAAAATCCCTCAGCATTTGCTTGTCTGAGAATGATCCTGTTTCTTCTTCACTTATAAAGTTTAGTTTGGCCAGATATGAAATTCTGGGTTGGAATTTCTTTTCTTTAAGAATGTTGAGCTGGGCATGGTGGCTCACACCTGTAATCTCAGCACTTTGGGAGGCAAAGGCGGGCGGATCACCTGAGGTCAGGAGTTCAAGACCAGCCTGACCAACATGCAGAAACCTCGTCTCTACTAAAACTACAAAATTAACCAGATGGTGGCGCATGCCTGTAATCCCAGCTACTTGGGAGGCTGAGGCAGGAGAATTGCTTGAACCCAGGAGGCAGAGCTTGAGGTGAGCTGAGATTGCACTCCAGCCTAGGCAACAAGAGCAAAACTTTGTCAAGAAAAAAAAAAAAAAAAAAAAAAAAAAGTTGAACATTAGTTGATCCCCAGTTCCTTCTGGTTTGTAGTTTCAGCTGAGAGGTTCACTGTTAGTCTGATGGGCTTTCTTTTGTAGATGACCTGGCCTTTTTCTCTAGCTGCCTTTAACTTTTTTCCCCTGATTTTGACCTTGGAGAGCCTGATGATTATGTGTCTTGTGGATGATTTTCTCATGGAGTATCTTACTGGGTTCTCTAGATTTCCTGAATTTGAATGTTGACCTCTCTAGTTAGGTTGGGGAAGTTCCCATGGATGATATCCTGAAATATATTTTCCAAATTGGTTCCATTCTCTCGATCTCTTTCAGGTACACCAATCAGTCATAGATTTGTTCTCTTTACATAATTACATATTTCTTGGAGGTTTTGTTTTTTCTGTTTCATTCTTTTTTCTCTGTTTTTCTCTTGCTATCGAATTTAAGAAAGGTAGTTTTCAAGCTCTGAGATTCTTCCCTCCACTTGGTCTATTCTGCTATTAATACTTGTGATTGCATTATGAAAAGTTTATACTGTGTTTTTCAGCTCTGTCAAGTCAGTTATGTTCTTCTCTAAGCTGGCTATTTTGTCTGTCAGCTCCTGTTATGGTTTATGATGATTTTTAGCTTCCTCACATTGGGTTACAGCATACTCCTTTAGCTTGGTGAACCTCGTTCCTATGCATATTCTGAATTCTATTCTGTCAGTTCAGCCATCTCAGCCTCACCCTGGTCCTAAACCCTTGCTGGAGAGGTGATGCAGTCACTTGGAGGAAAGGGGACCCTCTGGCTTTTTGAGTTGTCAGGGTTCTTGTGCTGAATCTTTTTCATCGTTGTGGGCTATCTACCTTCAATCTTTGAGGTTGCTGAACTGTGGATTTTTTTTTCTTTTAACAATCTGGCCACTTTTCCATAGGGCTGCTGTGGTATGCTGAGGGTCTGCTCCAGTCTCTAGTCACCTCAGAATTTCTAGTACTTGGAGGTATCTCGTACCTGTAGTACCAGTAAAGGCTGTGAAAGAGAAAAGATGGCAGCCTGCCCCTTCCTCTGGGAGCTCCATCCCAAGGAGGTATGGACCTCTTGCCTGACCAAACACACTTGTAGGTGGTGGCTGGAGACCCTAGATGGGAGGCCTTGCCCAGTCAGGAGGAAAGGATCAGGGATGCACTTTAAAAAGTGGTCTATGTTTTCATAGAGCAGCTGTGCTGTGCTTGGGGTCCACTTCAGCCCCTGGTCACCTCAGACACTCTGAAGCCCAAAGACTGGAATGGTTAAGCTGCCCAAACAGCAAGATGGCAGCTTGCTCCTCCTCCTGGGAGCTCTGTCCTGAGGAGGCCTGAAACCTCCGACAACCAGAGAACACTGGTGGGGGTAGCCAGAGACCCTGGTTGGGAGGCTCCAGATAGTGATGAGCAGTGGGGTCAGGGGCCCAATTAAAAAAGCAGTCTGGCAATGTGTTCATGGGGCTACTTGTGCTATGCTGGAGTACCACTTCAACCCCCAGTCAGTTTGAGCTCTCCAAAGCCCCTGGGAACTGCTAAGTTGTCCAAATAGCAAAAATGGCGGCCCACTCTGCCCTCTGGGAGTTGTCCCAGAAAGTGTTCAAATATCTGGAGGCCAGAGAACACTAATGGGGGTGGCCAGTGGCCCGGGTTGGGAGGGTCCACCCACTGAGAAGGAACGGGATTGAGGACCTGCTTAAGGAAGCAGTGTGGTCATGCTTTTGTAGAGCAGCTGTGCTGTGCGGGGGTACCACTTCCACCCCTGCTTGGCTTGGGGTCTCTAGAGCCTGGAGGCTGGAATGGCTAAGACACCCAAGCTGCAAAGATGGCAGTCCATATCTCTGTCTGGGAGCTCTGTCACCAGGACTTTTCAAATCTCTGTCAGCCAGAGAACACCAGTGGGGGTGACTAGAGGTCCTGTTTGGGAGGTCCCACCCAGTGAGGAGGAATGGATTGGGAACTCACTCTTTAAGTGAGTTCTTTAAACCAGTCTTACCATGTTCGGGGAGAGCAGCCGTGCTGCGCTGGGGGATCCCTTTTGCTGTTTGTTTGTTTGAACTCTACAAAGCCCACATGCTGGAACGGTTAAGTCACTCAAACAGCAAAGATGGTGGTCTGCCCCTCCCCAGAGGAATTCTGTCCCAGGGAGGTGCAACACTGCCACTGGTAGCTGGCTGGAATTCCAAGCCAGTGTGTCTTATCCTGTGAGGCACCATGGAAGTGGGGCCTGCAGAACATCATTCCTTAGCAGCCTGGATTCAGCCTCTTTCCTAGGGGTATGTATGGGGGTCTACACTCCTGCTTTGCTGGAGTTGCAGTTACTTTGGCTGGGAAGCCTGGAGTCAGAGTATCTGAAGCTCCTGAGTCTCTGTGTATGCCTTATTGGCTGCGCTGCTGAGACTCCATGTAGCTCTGTGTGCCAGAGTGAAGGCCCTGGTGGCATGGGTTCACAAGAGGATCTCCTGACCCAAGGGTTGCAAAGATCCATGGGAACAGCATGCTTTCCTGGGGTCATACATTCACTCACCACTTCCCTGGATAGGGGAGGTTCGCTTGGCTCAGTGTCACTCCCAGGTGGGTCACGGTCCTGCCTTGCTTTTCTCTGTTCTCTGTGGGTCAAGTTATTTCCTTGACTAGTCCCATTGAGAGTACCCGGATGTTTCTGTTGAAAGTGCTGTATTTACTCACCGCTTCTGTTTCTCTTTTTGAGAGACAAACACCTAAGTGCTTCTAGGCAGCCATCTTGGCCACTCCCCTTCTGATTATTTTCATAGATGCAGGAAATGTACATGGCAAAGTTTAACATTTATCTATGACAAAAACTTTTTGCAATCTCAGAAGAGACGGAAACTTCTTCAATCTGATTTGGGTTACATATAAAAAGTCAACAGCCTCATACTCAATAGTGAAATATTAAATCTTTTCCGCCTAAAATTGGGACAGGAAAAGATTCTGCATTCTTGGCTGTGCTCGGTGGCTCATGCCTGTAATCCTAGCACTTTGGGAGGCTGAAGCTGATGGATCACAAGGTCAGGAGATCGAAACCATCTTGGCCAACATGGTGAAACCCTGTCTCTACTAAAAATACAAAAAATTAGCTGGGTGTGGTGGCGTGTCTGCAGTCCCAACTACCCAGGAGGCTGAGGCAGGCAAATCACTTGAAGCCAAGAAGCAGAGGCTGCAGTGAGCCAAGATCACACCACTGAACTCCAGCGTGGGTAAGAGAGTGAGACTCCGTCTAAAAAAAAAAAAAAAAAAAAAAGATTCTCCATTCTTGTCCAAGTTCATGAAAAAGAAATAAAAGGCAGAACTATGAGACAAGAAGAAATTAAATTTTATTACTCACTGACAACATGATTATGTATTTAGAAAATGCTACGTAATCTAAAATAGGACTAGAACTAAGTGAATTGTACTTTTATATAGTAACAACAGACAACCGTAAAATACAATTTTTAAATACTATTTACTATAGTGTCAAACCCCTCAAATTTCTAATAAAAAAAAATTATCTCTTATATTAAAGAGATAATAGGTCAATAGAACAGAATAATGACAAAGCTAGACCCACATATTTATGCTCAATTGATTTTCAACCAAGGTAGCAAATAAATTCAACAGGAAAATAAATTTATTTTTAATGAATGGTGGTGGAACAACTGAATATCTATGAAAAAAGAAAGTGAATCTCAACCCCTAACTCATTCCAAACACAACAATAAAAAAATGTATCATAATGGCAGCTGACTTACAATTAGTGCAAACCAGGAAAATCCAACCATTTAATTAAAACAAAACAAGACTTCCACTTCTGGCCAACATGAAATAAGAAGGACAAGATTTATACTCCTAACTAAATCAACGACAACAGAAAAAAAAAAAAAGACAGATAAAATACATGAAACAAGGTTTTGAAGTCACCGAACATTGGCAAAGAAGAAGAGTGATTCCTGAGAGAAGGGAAACAAAACAGTCCCTATGGTTGGCCCAGCTTACTGCCTTGAGAGTTTCCAGGGGCAGCACAGAATGGAGGAACTCCTTCATAAACAGGCATCAGACTCCCTGAGTTGAGAAAACCGAGGAAGTCAGAGTCCAACAGACAGAGTACGGGAATGTAGGAATGGTAGGAATGTATGTTACAAAAGTTATCAAACATCTACCATGACTTGTTTTTTCCCTCTCTGTTTCCTCCATAAGGGTTATTGAACAAATCTTGGGTTACTTATTACTCTTCTTTGAAATCCTAGCAGGATTCAAAATTGGTTGGTTGAAAATGGTTAGGTAATTCAGTATAAATCACTTTTAGGGTAGTAAATGACTTAAATGTGCATTGATTATCACAAAGACATGTAATAGTTAAGCTTCAAGGGATAAGCCTTGTTCGCAATACAGTACAGTCCCTTCTCTATGTCCTGACTTCAACCATAGAGTAAGCAAAGTTACACGGTATTAACAGCTGCTTTGGTTCACCCTCAAACTGACTAAATTTTAGCAATGGATAAAATAATTTTTGCTGATAAGTATGTAGAAGGTTTACACAGCCCTTTACAACTTGGGCTAGAAACTTCAGAAGGAATATGAGAAACGCCCATACAATCTTTCCAGGGTACATGTAGATTAAACAATGTCACATCTGTTTGTAAGTTAAAAAGCTTACTCTATGGCTTTTACATTTTATCTTCATGTTTCCTACTCTTATAAATAATATACATGTGACTACAGCTAACTTGTAACTTAATTGAGATTATTATATTCATACTACTATATATCTTTTATAAAACAAACAACATATTGTTACATATATCCCTCTAGATCATATGTGGAAAACATTCACTGTATGTTATAAGAAATTAGTGCTTTTTATCAAACATGAGGGACGTGTAGAAATCATGACTTCAGCTATACAAAGTGCATTTTGATCCAGAGGGCTTTTTTTTATGATCCCATGTAAAAGAGAGAACATTACATCCATACTTCTCAAACACATTCTATTGTTTTTAAATAAATGATTAAGGGATTTGCAACTAAAGAAATTGGGAAACAGACCAAAACTAGAAGATGAGGTGAAGTGCTAGAGATAAGAGAAAGAATTTAGCAAGAACAGGTCAGAGGGTAGCTACAAGAATACACAGAGCCAGTGGGAAGGGAGGCTTAGGGAGCAGAAATTGGGGCAAAGTGTTAAGAAGAGACCACCATGTTGCACTGGGGTCCAAAAGACAACGTGGAGGCTTCACCCTCAGTGACAAGGTAGTCTAAAGATTTCTCCTGTTTAAACTATAAATATTTCTCTGAAACTTGTACATATCTTCTATGCACAAAATAGAACTTCCAGAAGCCCTTTTGTGCTAAAGCCTAGAATAACTAAGAGGGTTTTGGCTCATGTAATTCATTTGCATCGTCACAAAATGAATGTGTAGTCATTTGAGTCCTTCGAAGTTTTAAAACAGTCATACTCTTATTGTTGTTTATATATTTTCCTTAGGCATTTTTTTTCCACTAGGTTGGAAACTAGACTAGGTTTATCCATATGAAAATTGGCTGATGCAGATAATGCCTCTCTTGATAAAGATCACAGCAAGTCTCTTCCTTAGCATCTAGCATGCACCACCACACAATTTGATGATGTACAGAAGGGAAAACTGGCCAGGAGCCTGTGAGTCACCCTGGTTTTTCAGGAAAAAAAAAAAAATCACCAGTTCTTTCATCTGTACGTTCTTAAAGTCTTATCTTCACTTGAGATAACATTAAGTCAATTGGCATTTCACATTGATCCTGATCTTCTTAGCCATAGTGAATATTTTTAAAATTTCATTTATAACTATTCCCTATCATTGGCTGTATAGATAACATTTGACATTTTGAATAATTTGTCCTTTGTCCTTCTGAATTCTTCCTAAGCCAAATAATTTTTCACTTCTGATGAGCTCATTTTATGTTTTTATCATAATCATAATGCCTCTGCATTAAACTCTCCCAGCTTCTCTATCTGTTGATCATATTGCAATTAATAATGGTCAACATCTCAAAATGAAAGGCAAACATGACAAAATCATAGTAATCTAGGGAATATGTGATGACAAGAACAAAAATGCTCATATCTCACTGCTCATGCCAACTGTTAGGGCAGGCAGTGTTGAGTCACTTTTTCTGGACCATACATTAAAAATTGATGTACACATAAAGCACAAAATTGTAGGTAGTGACTTTCTCTCTATCCCTTCCCCTAGACTGTGAGTCACCCAAAGGCAGCACTCATGTTTAATGTTTTCAGTATGTCCCATCATAACTGTTCCATAATAATAATTCCTAAGATATGTTTATTTAAACTCAACAAAACAAATTGATAAAAAATCTGTTATTTCAAAGAGAAAACAAAATTTCCTTAGAACTATATTCCTACATCTGAAACTGAATAGCAGAATCATCTAGGAAAGTTTGCTTAAACTCACATATCTTACCTTATGAATATGCATTATTTAAGAAAGTTTCCAGGAGATACTCTGGAAACTGTGTCCCCATCTTAGAACCACAGCAATACATAAAATTGAGATTGCTTTGTTATTTTTACTGTGTTTTAAATACAAAGGCAATGAAGAGTTAAACATATTATATATATATATGAACTTACATCCATACTGCACAAAAATGTATATATTTATACATAGATTCACATATAAGTTTGTGTGTATACATACATCTATATAGATGATATAGATATAGGAGACATAAGTTGTGGTGGAACACTTGATCTGGCCTCACATTCAAGATATACGAATGTGAAAAAGCAACTAATTAAGCAATATTAAACTGTTCAGATATGAGCAAAAATGATTTGATTATAGTAGAAAGAACAAAAAGAAGAAGCGGACATTTTTGAAAGCATTACATGAGTTACTGTGCCAATAACAAAGTATTTGTCTGGTGTTCTTATAAATGTAAACACTTCCATGTGTTGCCAAGCAATATTTTTTAAATGAATATAAGAGAGTTAATTCACTACATTTCTCAAGAGAAGTTTTCTGGTATAAAGACATGTTGTTATATCATTAAAACATTTTCATAATCACAGATTATAACTGAGGCTCAATTTCTATTTTCAGCTTAAATTCTGTAGTCTTAAAGATGGCCTTAAGTACAACAAAAACAAATGAAAGAATTAGGGCTCCCCAAAATATTTTTAGAGTATCAAGAAAAATATAAACCATAGCTCTCTGAAAGGCAAATTGAATAAGAGAATAAGTGATTTATACTCTCCCAATATCACTCTTTATAAAAAATACATTAGACAACTATAGTCACATCCGCAACATCAAATAAATGTGGGTATCTGATTAAAATCCCATCCCTTGTATCAACTCTATTAGCAATCTACTGTGGCTTATAACACATTACCCAAAATTTAGCAGCTTAAAAATAATAGATGTTATCTCACAGTTTTAGCAGATCAGTTTCAGGCATAGTATGGCTAGATGGCTCTGCTTACAGTTTCTCATGGGCTGCAGTCACAGCTGAATTTGGTGGACGGGGGATTAGTGAAGACCCACTTTCAAGCTCATTTACAGATTGTTTCGGGCCTGTGGATTTTTTCACAGGACTCCTCTTGATTTGCACCTGGATTCCCCTAAGCTGTAAGTGCTTCCAGAGAGAATGAAAAAACCTAAGCACCTCAAAGAGAAAAGTTGCAATCTTTTATAACCCAATCTAAGAGGTGACATCTCATCACTTCTGCTGCACTCTATTCACTGAAAGGGAGTCACTAAGTCAAGACCACACTAATTGCCTGCGGATTACCCAGAGCATTATAGATGGGGAAATATTAGGTGTCATCTCAGAGTCTGTCTACTACGCCAATCTTAAAAAGAACATTGCAAGTAATTTTTTTATTATCCCTAATGCACAACTCTGATGATTCCAGCAATTAAACTAGATAGGGTTGCAAAGAGAATAATCAAAATCTCCATCAAAGATGCTGCAAATTAGGTCCATAATTTACATAATCTTTCACCATTTGGTAAGTTTCTAATGTTGTCCCTTCACTGCCTCCTCAAAATTCCATTGAGAAAGAGGATGGCTTCTCCACTCAAAATATTACCTGCCCCTATGGAATTATGGGATTGGTCTAGCAGGCTCCAAGGTGTGCTAGAAGAATTGTAGCTCAGTAGTCAGAAGGATTATACTTTGTTTTCAGGCCTGATAATGAATTTTCTGGGTATCAGTTTGCTCCACGTGTGAATCTAATGTTTTAGTATTCCTTATGCCTTGCTAGTAAGTCAATAAACAACAAATGGAAGGAAAATTGAGCAATATTACTTTCATGAATTACATACCATTGTTTTTGCATACACAAAGGTAACTCTAAAAATCTTGTTTGGGCTGCTTAAATTTCTAACACAACTAAAATCTCAAAGGTGCTCTGACATCAAGCCCAGATTTAAACATCAAGAAACTATGTTTTATTTGTCCATGAAAAGAAGTTTCCCATTTCTATAAAGGAGCTTCTTTATCCTTTTTAAAAATTGTAATTAAGCCCTGATTGAGGGTGTGGGGGTGTATAATCATTTTTTAAAATTTTAGGATAATTTTGGATTTGCATAAAGGTTACAAAGACAGTACAGTTTCCATACACATTTTAACTAGTTTTCTCTTAAGTTAACATCTTACATAACCATAGTACGTTTGTCAAAACTAAGAATAACGTAAGTACATTACTATGAACTAAACTACAAATTTTATTCAGCTTCCACTAGTTTTTCCACTAATGTTCTTTTTCTATTCCAGGATGCAGTAGAGGATACCACATTGCATTTAGTCCTCGGCCTCCTATCCTCCTCTAATCTGTGATGGTTCCTCAGTTTTTTTTTTTGTTGTTGTTGTTGTTTTTTAAGACCTTGGCAATTTTGAGGAGTAGTGGTCAGATATTTTGTATAACACCCATCAGTTCAGGCTTGTGTGCTGTTTTTGGAATGATTAGACTGAAGAAATAGATTTAGGGAGAGGTGACCATCACATATCACGTCAAGAGTGATACAATGTAAGCATGAATTATTACTGGGAATGTTACCTTTATCACTTGGTTAAGGTGCTGTCTGCCAGGTTTGTCCATGATAAAGTCCCCCAACCTTCTATACTGTTGGTTAGATGCAAGTCACTATGATCAACACATCCTCAAGGGCATCCAGGACACATTTTATTACGATCCTTTTACCCAGCAGCAAAATTTCATTGTGGCAATTTCAATACGAATATGCTTCTTCTCTAAATTTTCTCTACTACATTTTATAGAAATTAATTTCTCAATAAATATTTCTTTATTCCATACTGCTCTTTCATTATGTCTACCTCGGATAGCATATTAAACATTAGAGAAAGGTAAGAAACACTGAATAATCATTTATAAGCATAAGGGGTGGAAAAGAAGAAAAAAGAGAAAAATAAACTACTGTCAAAATTGTATGAAATGACATGAGTAACTTATCCTCGTCAGTGAGTGATGGTTTTGATTATGCTGTGTGTTAGAAGGCAAACAAAAACTTAAAAAATCGCATTTTTGCACAAATTTTCCTTTATTGAAGGATTGGAAAATGTCCCACATCTACATTTTTGTAGCAAAGAACACATAAAATTATTCTTATTTTTAATGACAGCTGTTTAAAGAGTACAAAGCTAAATGTTACAAAGTATTTCTTTTGGTTCTAATGTGGCCATACCCTGGATTTTAGGTTTTCTAATTAGAATACATGAATCCTAGTCATAATGCTGAAAATGATCTTTTTAAAATGCTAAGAGTTGCAAAGTAGTTGTTTGCTCAACAGAGCATCCTCTTCCCTAAAAGTTTAAAATAACAACATTCCTATACATTCCCTTCATTATTTAAGAAGTTCGGGTGTGTTTCTCTAGGTAATGATTTGTGCTACAGAGTTTTGAGACTGGCGGAAAAATCTCCCTAAAAAGAAGTTATACAGCTGTGAAATGTTCTCCCCCTGACACAGATTCAGTCTGGAGGCATTTAGAGTATGAAGTAAGAGTCTTCACTTTTATTGGCTATGTGTGGGTTGTTTGGTTTCTTGGCAGGCATGTTTTGCATGTTGAATATTTCCCATGAATACTTTCTTTTTGTTTAGTGTTTTGGGGCCTCAAGTTCTAGTAGGTAACCAATAAATGAAGCAAAACAAATTAAGTATCCCTTTTTTCATGCTTTGGTTATATGCCTTTAAGAGGAAAGTGTTTGGGGGCCTAAATTTTCTACTTAATTGACTAAATTTTAGATTTCTTTTTTGCTTGTTAAAAACCCTCAATGAGTTCATAATTTCCTTTGAGGGTAGGGATTATCTTGTGTTTATTTATTTCCACAGGGTTGCATACAGTGTTCAGCATAAAACACGGCTTCAAATTAGAAAGAAGTGTAACTCTTCAGGCTTCAAACTAGAAAGAAGTGTAACTCTTCACAATTTACTTATTCCTAAATATTGTATAAAATGTTTGCTAACAAATTAATACTGTAAAATTAAATCAAGCAATGATTGAAATATATGGTGACCAAAAGATATGCGTATATCTTAGAAATATTATTTTACACAATGCCTATGTTAAGTGCAAATGGTTATTTATTTCTATAGTGGTTTTCTGCGTATCACTTCTCTACTAATCTCCTCACATTAACTTCTAAGAAAAGCCTAATAGATTCTCTACTCTTTCTGCTCCTTCCATTTTCCATTGTGAGTGTTATGCCATGCAACCAGCCTGATAATGTGAATCATTACAGCTCAGGTGAGTTCATATATAACCTTATCTCATGCATGTCATCTCACTGCATCTCCTTTCCTGCCCTGGCTCAGATCTTCAACAACAATGCAGTAACCACCTACTGCAGCTCGTTCCTTCAGTTTCTAGCCTCTGAGTTCTCTGGTCCATTTTTCAAATTGCTACTTCATTCCTGTAAATCACACGCTGGTCTTGTCTCTGACTTATTGAAATAAATTCAATGATCTTCTACTTCCCATAAAGGATTAAAAATATGACAGAGATTCTAACACATATTTCAAGAAAATTACAACATAATGCAAGCCAAGCATTCATGGAAAAGAATGCTAAGATAAAAGTTAAAAAGATTAGTAGGTAGATAGATATGTAAATAAAATAGATGTGAAGGTATTTCTCTACAATTTTAAGAGATGTTATTTCTTGTTTTGTAAGGAGGAGTAGGACATTTAGCAAGAAAGTGATACGATGCAATTTGAATTTTAAGGGCATTGTTCAGGCTACCATGTATATAAAGGGAGGAAAAAAAGGCACTGGAGGAGACGTTGGATAGGAGTGTCATCTCAGTTAAGTTCAGGTAAGAGATGATAAGAGAGTGGAGAGAAGGAGATCGAATCAGGAGCAGAATCGAAGTTACCTAATGACTGATTAGAAAAGTAGAGAGAAGAAGCCAAAAAAAAAAAAAAAAAAAAAAAAAGGGACTCTCAGGTTACTAGTTTAGATGATAAAGGGGATGGTTTTTACCAGTAACAAAAACATGAGCTATTAGTGGAAGAACAGATTTGGTGGAGGTGGAAATACTGGGTGATTAGTGATGGGGCATGGTAGGAAGAGCATACTGAGCTTAGTTTTGTATTTGTTGGGGTTGATGGTCCAGTGAAACACTCAGAGAAGGTATTTAATGTGGAAGTATTTAGGCAAGATCCTGTGTGTACTTTTTAAAAATTGTTTTGTAGAGCCCACTACATTGTTTTTAGTTCTCAGTATATACTTTCTTAAATGAATGAACAACTATGAATGAGGGAATAAATAAGAAGGATTGCATTGAGATTGGCAAAGAACAGAGAGGTGTTTTTATTTAATTATTAATTAATTAATTAATTAATTAATTAATTTTTTACATATATTCCATTCTCTAGATGGCTTAGGAGAACCTCAAGGAGAGCAAGGCCCTATGAGAGCTCCTTAACAGAGCACCCTGTGTTATAAGTGTTATCAAGTAGCCATAAGCCTCACTTCATTTATTTGAGACATGGAAAGGGCTAGCAAAAGTGAGATTTTCACTGATGAACTTCAATTGTCAATATATGTTCAAGATCATGCTAAGAGAGACAAAAAAAGGATTCTTTGTAAGCTGCCTCTGATGTTCCATGAGCTTAGAATTCTACCCTTACTTTGCATCTTCTTTACTTTTCCCCAGTCTTTTAAAATTTTGTTTTCTTTCTTTAGCCATTATTTTTTCCTTCTTTCTCCCTTTGCCTTCCTGTTTATTAACTTTACTTAGTCTTCTTATGATTCTTCTCATAAATATCACTCATCATATTTTAGAGATTAAGAAAACCTGTAGCAAGATTAGCTGGTCTTCATGGAAAGATTCAATAGCAGTTTAATTCCATCAAAATGGAGAAAAAGTAATTTTTAATTTAGCATAGAGTTACAAGACATACAACTTAAATGTGTTGTAACATCACTATCATGGAATCTAAGTGTTTTTTTTAAGTTTTAAAAATTTTCAATAGTGATGGCTTTAATTATCTTGTGGTGGGAACTAGGAATTTTGGTCTTTAAAGAGTGCTTCAAAAAGTTGTATAATATTTCAGATTCACACTCAAGCCTGGAAGAAGAAACAGAATGTATTAAAGACATCTAATGGGCTAAATCTTCCAACAACTGATAATAGATGAAATAATTGTCTTTGATGTTGGCTTGGGAAATGAGTATTTTGTCTTGAAACTGGTGTCTATATTACTAAAATTGATGAATATCTGAAGAACTCAGGAGGAAAATCGCTTGGTACATAACCCTCCCTCAGTAAATATTTCTTGAATTAATACATTTAGCCTCAGAGTACAAGGGTGAATAAATGCTAGCTCTACCTAACTAAATGATCACAAATTCAGTTAAAGCAGATTCTGAATTAGTATGATTCTTTTTTTCTGAGGTAGTACAGTAAGATGGAAAAGAACACAGACTGGAGAAGAAAAGCCTTTGATTCAAATTACACCTCCAGTTCTTATCAGTTCTTATTAGCTGTGTGATGATCAACTGTTTAATCTCCCCAAACCTCAGTGTTTTTTTATTTCAAGAAAAGGAGACTGCAGCACTTATGTCTTTGGGTGAGGGTCAAATATGACAGTGAATTAAATCATTTACACAGCAACGGTCATGTAGTACATTATAACTATTGCTATCATTCTAAGCGAAAATGTAAATGTATCACAATATCTCACTTCTCTTAAACAATAACAATAGAATAAATTCAAATTTTCTCTCGACAAAGAATGGAGGATACTGTATGCTATTGCCTTTTCAATTGCTAGCAAATCAAAAGTGGTTTGCTTTACACATATTGACTTTCAAGGCTTTTTCTAGGGTACTTGGGGTTAGCATCACATGCCTGAATTACTCAGGGGAATTTAAGTCAAATAAGATCCTTACTCAGAGGCAGCACAGGTCTACCGATTTCTAGGACCTAGACTGAAGAAAGTGACACGTAGAATGAATTTTATGGATGCTATTGATGAGCATGGACAGCTAGAAAGTCCTTGAAGAGGGTAGGCAGCATGCGTCATCACTCTCAGAGTGACCTTTTCTGCCAAGGTGGCAACAGGTGTGGGATTCATGCAAATAATAGAAAAGGGTGACTCACTGCTTTTTAATTTAGACTACATCAGCGGTAGGAAGGTTCCAATTCAGAAAAGAGACAAAAGCCTCTATTATTTCTTTGGCAGCTCTTTTTGTTTGTTTTTGAGCCTGCTTATCTCCCAAATTAGATAAAGAAACAGAAATAGAGGAAAGGTTCATAGAGAGGCTTAGATAAGAGAAATGCCTGTGAAAATTCTGCCTGAAGTAGGGCAAAAAGCTTCCCTGACTGAGTAGAATGTGATTCAGCCTGCTGTAAATCGGACAGAGGAAGAAACAGGACATATAATAGCTACTTTCTTTTTATTTCAAAAAGATATAGATACATTATTTTTCTTTTTCAACTTTAGTAATGCTGGAGGATTTTTTTTTAATATTTGGAATTTTTCTATCACCTAGCGAATCTACTAAAACTCAATGTCTTCCTAAGTAAGTAAGACTTAAGACATTATATTTTTCCCTTTCAATTGGTTACCTTAATTTTGGTAAATAATCGTACAGACTACAATAGTTAACATGAGAAGGAATTTAAATGGTAACAGATAATGGCGAGCAATGAAGTGGCACAGTGATGTCTAGAAAGATTGCATTATTGTAGGCCAGGCATGGTGGCTCACGCCTGTAATCCCAGCACTTTCGGAGGCCGAGGCGCGCAGATCACGAGGTCAGGAGATCGAGACCATCCTGGCGAACACGGTGAAACCCCGTCTCTACTAAAAATACAAAAAAATTAGCCAGGCATGGTGGCGGGCGCCTGTAGTCCTAGCTACTCAGGAGGCTGAGGCAGGAGAATGGCATGAACCTGGGAGGTGGAGCTTGCAGTGAGCTGAGATTGAGCCACTGCACTCCAGCCTGGGCGGCAGAGACTCCGTCTCAAAAAAAAAAAAAAAAAAAAAAAAAAAAAAAAAAAAAAAAAAAAAAAAGAAATATTGCATTATTGTGGGAATAACAGAATGAAACTATACAGCACTACTATGTGACAGCTCAAATCCAGCACAGGCTAACAGCAGTAACTAAACATCATAGGAACACTTTATCCTTCACTAAAAGTATTTAGTGTTTTTAATCAGCTCAAATAATCGAGCCTTATCACTCCTTGAAAATATATGACAAGAAGGAGCTCTTTCTCAGTTTATGTAACTGCATATTTTATGAAGAAGATGCAAACACTTCAGAGTTTCCCCCAAGTGTGAAAGTGTTGTCTTTTAAACAGGCAATTAAATAAAAGGAAGCCTGGCTTAGTTAAGACTGTGCAGTTCTCTCTAATTTGTATTTTCTAACAGCAACTTTGTAGTCAGCTGCAATTACAATTTGAAATTGTTTGCTCTTATCGTCATCATTTGACCCTTGTTTCTGAACTCAGTCCAGCATTTTTCTTATTGATGTATGATGTACCATAAATTATTGTTCTAGGAGCCCTTCATTGACTTGTTTGGAGAGGCTGTTTAAGGGGAGTGAGTCTAGTGTGAGTTTCTGGCACCGGCAACTTGGTATGTTATGACTGAGTACACAGAAATCATAGAAGACCTCTTCTCTCCCACTGGTCTTAAAAGGAGCTCAAAGCCCATGTTAGAAATAGTCACGCTTCTGAAAAATAAAGAGATTATCAAAATGCAGCAAAAAACAAACACTTACAAGTAAAAGTTGGTCTCATATTTTTAGAATATGGAATTTTCTTATTGTATGAGTAACTACTACAGTACAGTTTCCCTCAAACTACACACCACATAGATATGTTTCCAGAAGTTTTCTGAGAATAGAATCCAACAGAGAAGTTTATCCCAAAGCAAAGCTATCAGCTCATATATTGTTCCAGTTTCCATGCTATATTCGCTAAATATCCATCTCTAAGGCAATACTCTGCTCCTACCTAGTAGGATACTAGGAGACCTGAACAGATGAGTAGAAACAAGTTGTTTACAATAATATATTACATGTTGAATACAGATATATGCAAATACCTTTAATTTGTAAAAGTCACTATTTGGGAAATAACTGTAGCTTATGGATTCTAAATATGATAAATTCTACTAACAGTCCTGGTAAATTTTTGAGGTAGGCTTTAATTCCCAGATGAAAGAGGATATTGAATGGAGTGAAGCCTACCCTGGTGAATCCAGAAATAAGTCAACCAAATAAAGAAAAAGAAGATTAGAATTAGAATATAAACACCTCCATCTTTTTTATATCTTCCAATCTTTATTGGCTTTAATAGTTCACAGATGAAAGGTTCGTGGTAAAATATACCACCCAAGCCTCAAAGAGATGTTCAGTTAACATCTAAAATTGTCATCCAGTAAGTCAAAATCAATAAAGCCCAAAAAATCAAGGCTCCAAAAAGATGCCAAAACAAATGGTTTGATATAGGTACAACATAAGAACTTCTTCCAGGTGATCTCTGGGGAGAAAAATAAACAGAATTGGCAGCCTAGAGTTGCCAATTGGCAGGTTGGTTATATGAGAAATTGTGTCAGAATGTAAAAATTGCAATGGTTTATCAAAGATCCAGAAACACTCTTCCTCTTAGAATCGTTAATTGTGCAAGTGTTTGTGTATTTGGTATTGTTGAGCAACTATGTTTTATCATTATTTGAAAACTACAGTCTCATCTATAATTAGGAGTTCCCACAGTTCTTTAAACATTTGTTCTGCAGAAATTGCACTCTAATTTTTCTAGTAATGTTTTTAGCGACTCAGTTCTAAAATTTAAAAATTAAAATATACGCTATTATTTTCATCTTTAAGCATGTCTATATTTTACTGCTGTCATTATTATCTAGAAATAGTTTTTATTTGTTTGCTTGCGTTGTTTTTGTTTTTGTTTGAGAAGGAGTCTCACTGTCACCCAGGCTGGAGTTCAGTGGTACGATATCAGCTCACTGAAACCTGTGCTGCCCGGGGATTAAGCGGTTCTCCTGTCTCAGCCTCCCGAGTAGCTAGGATTACAGGCACCTGCCAATCACACCTTGCTAATTTTTGTATTTTCAGTAGAGACAGAGTTTCACTATGTTGACCAGGCTGGTCTTGAACTCCTGACCTCGTGATACCTGCCTCAGTCTCCCGAAGTGCTGGGATTACAGGTGTGAGCCACTGCACCCAGTCTAGAAATAGTTAATACAATATATGTAAGACTGAAATATGGAAGACAATACTCTTTGAAGAGAATTATAGCTATCTCTAAATTTCTAAACCCTGGGTCTTTTTTCTTTTTAATAGGAAATTAAATGCCCTTGATCTAGCATGTTTATTATATTTTTCATTATTTAAACTTATAACTAAAAGAATTGAAACATTTTGCCAAATTCAGAGTGCAAATGACCATGAGCCATTTTCTCAGTTTCCTATCAATATTTGTGGAAATTGATGACAATTAAACCTAATAAAATTTGAATTATTATTGTTGTTATGTAGTTGAACTTTTCATTTTAAGATAATTGTAGATTCACTTGTGGTTGCAAGAAATAAAATAGGGAGGTTCCCTGTAAACTTTACACAATTTTCCCCAATGGAAAAAAAAATCAGAACTGTAGAATATCTCAAGCAGAATATAGATGTCAGTGCAATCGATTGATTTATTCAGATTTCCCCAGTTTAACTTGTACTTGCTTGCGTGTGTGTGTGTGCATTCAGTTCTATGCAATTTGTCACATGTGTAGATTTGTGTATTTAACACCACAGTCAAGATACAGAACAGCTCCATCAGCATAGGGATTCCTCATTGTGCCCTTTTATTACCACATTCACCTTCGAGCCCCTCACCGTGCTACGCCCTCTTTAATTTTGTCATATCAATAATGTAATGCAAATGGAATCATGCCTTATGTATGATAATAGCTCTGTTTACTTGCAATAATTCTCTTGAGACTCATCCAAGTTGAATCTACCAATATAATTTTCAAATGTGGACTCTATTAAGTCATATTGGAAGACAAATGTAATCATAATCTTAATACATTTTTAGGATCACTAACTAATTTTTTCTTCTTTGAATGGTCCAGTTTAGTGTTTCTCGATCACCTAGGAGGCTTGTTAAACTAAAAGCACAGCTTGCTCAGCCCACCCGTAGTGTTTCTGATGAAGTAGTCTGGAGGGCCTGAGAACTGATGCACTTATCTAAAAACATTGCAGTGAGGATGATGCTACTGGCCTCACTTTTAATAGCGTTGCTTAAAATTAATAATTAGGAGTTCATTATCATTCTAATTTGAAATATTGTTCTAAAATAATTCATTCTCACTCGCTTATTACCAGAAGTAGTAGATCTACGGAAAAAGGTGACACATTCCACAGGATTTTCCAGAATAATCCATCATGCCTGGGAAGAAAACAGTCTCTAAATCTGATAGTAAATAAGAAAATAGAAAACAGGCAGTTTACAGAAGAGGAAACATAAATTGTCAATAAATGCCTGAAAAATGTTTCTCAGTAGTAATTAAGGATATGCAAACCAAAGTAATGAGCTTGTAACTTAGCCTATTGGCAGGTACTTCAAACTTTGGTAACATGATATTGGTAAAAGAATAGAGAAGCATGTAGCTGTAATAGTTAATAGGCACAGCTCCTTGAATTGGCAGTTTTTCCTATTAATATTAAATGTGCCTTATGGCTTAACTACTGTAATTTCAGATCTCTACTCTATAAAAAGACACAAATACATGCCCAAGGGCAGATTATAAAGGGATTTGTGGCAGCTTTTTGAAAAATTAAACCTACCAAAATGTCCATCAATAAAAAGAAAACTGATTAATAGCAATTAACATTTTCTAGAAAATAAAATACTTCTCCATGTAATAGAGTGAAATATTTGAAATATGCTGGAAAAAATTCTTGTCAAAACAATACAAATAAATTATTTATTATAGCATTCATATGATACAAATAATAGCAAACAGATATTAAGCACTTACTACTTGTTTGGCACTATATTAAGTGAATTACATACATTAACTAATTTTATTCCTTGCAACAGCTATGTAAGTGGAGTACCATGAATAATAACTAACATTACCGAATATTCATTATGTATGCTACGGATTGTTCAAAGTCATTTAATAATAATAATAGCTAATACTTACTGAATGCTTACTAAGTCCCAAGCAATGTTGTAAACACACCATAAACCCTAGAAAGTAGTATTTGTTATTTATCTCACAAAATCTGAGCAGGCACTTAACAATGGGCCTTAGGAAGCAAAGGAACCAAGGTAAAGCCAAGAGTCCGAGAATGTTAGTAGCAGCAATTTGACAGGCTTTTCTCTAAAGCACTGCCATTAATGGACCCCACTTCTAACATGGAAAATTTGTCTCTCCTCTCAAAGACCAAATGGCCACACCAGAAACTCTGTTTGGCTCAGGCTCAAGTGGGGAAAGGTGTCTCCCATATCAGCTCTGCCCATAATGGCAGAGTCTCAAGATTCAGACATATTCACTGTAGAGCCATCTGCATGTACTGGTTCATCTCAAAGACGGGGGAATTTGGGGAAAGGGACAGGAACATACTTATGAGCCAGGAAGTTCACTCCAACTCTTGTCTTCCTTCCCATGTGAAGCACCTGACAGGCAAATTATGAGTGGGAGCTATTGATTCAACGAACATTTTAAAGCTTTTCTGTGTGTGCCCAGTCTGCGCCTTGTACTTTAATAATTCTCACTTGTATAATGTGTATGTCTTACAAAGGTCTTTTACATAGACCTGTCTCTTTTAATCCTCAAAACAAGCACAAGAATCCACGTGGTGCAGATAATGTTCTCCCTAATTTTTATAGATGAGGAAACAAACTCAAGCAGACTAATGGCTTGCCCAAAAGCAGCACAGAAAGTGAGAGCAGAACTAGAACTCTGACCCAGGACTTTTTAATCCCCAGCCAGTCCTCTTCCAGTTGAGACTTTGATGTGGGTATTCAGCACTAACTTGGGGAAAAGACACTCAGGGTAGCTTATTCCATTGGAAAAGAGGAATTTAATGTCCAAGGAGGTGAGTAATAGGGTCCAGATGAAAGATCTGACTAACTATAAAATGAAAATGATAGCAGAGAGGGGATTTATTCAGAAGGAAACAGCAAATATATTGATGGGATTTATCTAATAAATGACAGGGAAGAACAAAATACACTTTGTTAGTCTAATTTAGGAAAGAATCACTCTATGTGCAACAAACAGATCAATTTTCTGTGATGATTTGAAAGTACTCCATATTTGTAACAATATACGAACATGGCATCAAGAACATTTGCTTAGAGATGAAAATCAGTGGTGAACAAAAAGGCTTATTTTTATTTTATTTTATCTTATCTGTGTAGTTTCATTTAGTTTGAGACGGGTTCTCACTCTGTCACCCAGGCTAGAGCCTTGACCTTCCTGACTCAAGTGATCCTCCCACCTCAGCTTCACAGAGTAGCTGTGACCACAGACACACAATACCATGCCTTAGATATTTTTTTTTTTACTTTTGTAGATATGGAGTCTTACGACATTTCCTATATGGAGTCTTACTACATTTCCCAGGCTGGACTAGAATTTCTGCACTCAAGCAATCCTCCTGCCTCAGCCTCCTAAAGTGCTGGGATTATAGGTGTGAGCCACTGCACCCCGACATGCAGGCTTAATGTTAATGTTCTTGGAGAAAGTTGCCCCGTAGGATTTCTAAAGTATTAGCTTTACTGTAGATACCCTCATTTGCATCATTTGTCATGTAAGGGTTGAATTGGAATTACAGAGCAAATACAGAAATTATCCAGTCAAGGCTGTAGTTTCCTCCTAAGCCGACTTAATTCCTCATTAGAAAATATTCCTAGGCCTTTCCTCCTGTGGGTCAGGCACAGAAATAACAAGAGTAAGAAATCGTCTAAGTATCTTTTGTTAAAAAGAAAATAATTATTTCCTCTTGCTTCTCAGATTTTCCTTTCAGGCAATTGCATTATGTTACATCTAAACATGTCTGATTCATAATGAAGAGATTATTTCGGCAAAATAGGATATTGTCACTGTCTTGTTGCTGTGAGATGAAGGACGGTATTTTGTCTCCACAGCTATCAAATCTAAATATTGAGACTTTAAAATTCAACATGTTTTTCACTGAATTCATCCTGCAGATATCAGCTAGCTGAAATACTCTGTGATAAATGTTGGATTGATTTAATTACATTAGCTCATTCTATCATTATGGAAAAAATCTTTTTTTTTGTTTATGTGGTGCTAAAGATTATTTCATGCCTTCAAGATCTAGAAGGGGGAAAAGCAAGTTGAAGAACAAAGAATGTTTCACATTTTCTGGTGTGAGCTCCATGTCTAGCCTGGGGGACTAGATGGTTGAACATTGAACAGCTGAGAATTGTTGCATCTGCGGAAAGGAGGGAACGGTAGGGGGAGTGGCACATGGGAGAAGGGGGACATTCATGGTTTTTTCTAAATAATTTGTCTGTGTGGTTTGAATCTTTTACAACAATAACATATTCATGCAGAACTCGTGTAATTTTAAAAGGATGATGAAATAAAAGTTTCCTTCAGACAATGAGAAATAGTGCTTTTTACTCACAATGTTGGGTAAAAGTTAATTTTTGTGAAGTCATTTAGTGATCTTAGTTTCTAAGGTAAATTTTTTTTTGCACCTATTACTCAGTAGTTTATTTGTGTAAGAGATTTTCATCACTTTTCAAACATTTGCCTTAAAAAATTAAAAATGTTAACAGCTCTTAAGTGTATTGGAAGTTTTAGCTTTCAACAATATTACATATAATTTGTCCAGAAGATAAGAATATACTACCAAAAATTTAAAGACAGTCATTTACAAATTTTCTTCTAATGCTCTCTTTAGGTGAAGATATTTTTTAAAATGTTTTAAAGATATTGTAACTAAGTTACTTGTGAGATATAACCCCTTTTCCACAGCCACCTACCAAACTCTCCAAGAAGCCTAAATCCTGGCTTTGGGTTCTAAAACCATTTGTTTATTTTCCCCCTTTCTATAGTTTAATAAATGTGATTGGAAGGGTTATATAAATGTGCATTTGTTAAGAGGCACAGAGGAAAAAGAGAAGACTCTCAGACTGTACTTCTTGGTCTTTTTGATGAGCTCAGTGTCCCCCAACATCACCTCTGAATGTTGGGGAGCCTAAGTGCCTGTTCCTGGTTTTTCATTCTTCTTAAACCTTTTGGGTAATCTCGTCTTTACCTAAGTCTCAATTATCACACATAGACCTGGCATTCTCAAATCTATACCTACAGCCCAGATCTTTTCTGTGCTCAGGTTTCTACGTCCAACTGCATAGTGAACATCTCCAAGCACTTGTTTCCCAGGCATCACAAACTCAGAAGTTATAAAAGTGGATTCATTTCCCTCCACCCCAAACCTATTCCACCTCCTGTTGACCCAGTGGTTTCCAACCAGAGGTGATTTTTGCCCCAAGAGACATTTGGCAATCTGTTGAGACATTTGTGATCATCACATTTGGTGTTAGAGGGGCACTACTGGCATATGATGGTAGATCCTAACATGCTGCTACACATTCTACAATTTACAGGACACTCCTTCCCACAAACACAACAAAGAATGTGCTGGTGCAAAATGTCAGTAGGGCTAAGTTTGAGGAGAGGTTAATTTTCAAAATGGTTAACAGATGGTTAACATGATGGTTAACTGATAGTTAATAGGTTAATATCTCAGAAAAGAAGGACACCACCATCCATCCTTGAAATTATCCCTATTTTCTTTCTCTCTCTCACTTCCCTCTTCTAGATGGTCACCAGTCCCATGGATTCAAGACACAATCGACCCCTAAATTGCCATCCACTCTATCGTGACTTTAGTTCATACCATCTCCTAGACTACATCACCCTTCTTATTAAATCTCTCTTTAATATCCTTCCACATCAGGGTTCTTACTGCTGCTTGAAAGATCTTTCCAAAATACAAATCTATCCATGTTACTTTTACATAAAACCCACCAATGGCTTCTGCTGCCTATGGGTAACATTCAGACTGATGACATAGTTCTTGTCCAGCCCCTTTATACCTGTTTAGTTCCTTATCTACAAACTCCCCAATCTCAGCTCCCGATTCCCCAAACCCTCTCTACACACTAAGTTACCTGAAGATCTAGAGGAATCCTTGCTATCCTTCAGCTTGTGTGTCTTTGTATATCAGCCATCTCTTTATTCTTTTTTTTTTTTCTGGTTAGTTTACACTTGTTATTCAAGCCACAGGTCACAGGTAACTTTGTCTTCTTTTCTTAACCAACCCAGATCTGCAAAGAACACCTGTATTCATCAAGATTCAAGGTTGAAAATAGCAGAACAAGATTCTGGATAACTTGAATAGAAAATGAATTTATTTAAAAGTTTTCGGTGGCTATATTGAGTTGAATCATGTCTCCCAAAAATTCATGTCGACCCTGGACCTATGAATGAGACCTTATTTGGAAATAGGGTCACTGCAAGAGTAAATCAAGTTAAGATAAGGTCATACTTGGTTAAGGTAGGCCCTGAGTCACATATGACTAGTGTCCTTATAAGAAGGAAATTTGGATACAGATACACAAATGGACAGGGAAGAATGTCATGCCATGTTCTTGTAAAAATAGGAAGAAATTGGAGTGATGCACCTGCAAGCCAAGAAACTTTAAGGATTGCCAGCAAGTGCCAGAAGCCAAGGACAGAGGCATGAAACTGATTCTTCTTCTGAGCCTCCAGAAGGAACCAACCCTGACAAACCTTGATTTTAGAATTCCAGCTTCCAGAACTGTGAGAAAGTAAATTTCTGTGATTTTAGCCATCCAATATATGGATGTTTGTTATGGTAGCCCTAGGAAACTGCTACAGTAACCCATATAATCAGTACAAAGGATTAAAATATGTGCTGTGGCTAGTGAGTCAAAGCACAGTTAAAATCCTGCCCTGAAAACAATTTGCTTAGAAAGTTGTCTCTTGACACTCGACAGCTCTGTTAGCATCCTATGGAAAGTTTTCATATAACAGGACTCCTCTACTTATCAACATTTACTGCTCACCACTGGATCCTCAGCTTAGCCTCAGACACCATCAGCCCTTTCAACTCCCCACGTGACTTTGTCTCACTCTCTCTAGTTTGATGATAGCAGTGCTCTTAGCAGGCCCAGCTACATAATTTGAGGACCCCAGTGCAAACTGAAAACGTGAGGCTCCTTGTCCCAAAATTATTAAGTTTTAATATTTAACCATTAAATTAGGAGCATTAAACCAACTGTTGAACTCTTCTAAGCCTGGGTCATACACCCATGATGCTAGCCCTGGCTTTTAGTCATGCTCCGTGACATACCAACGCTTGACACTGACAAACTTCAGAGCAGTATTGTCCACTCCTTTCTATCTTTATAATGGACAACAGGGCCCTCCCTCCCACTTATTTTTCATTCCTTTAAAATAAGAAAGTGATCTGATGTTTGGTAACCAAATGACAAATGTTTTAGGGCAGAGCTTATAAATATTTCATAGCACTGCATTGCAATTGACTACTTTCATATCTATCTTCTCTGCTAAACTGTTAGAAGATAAATGCTGAATTGAACAAGTAATGTTCTTTTCTTGTGGCCAACACTTTAAATCAGAGATGACTCACATAAATGATATATGGGATTTTCATTTCCTTGATAATTTTCTCCTTATATGGATAATTTTATTCTAATCATATGAAATATGGATAGGAAATTTGGATGCTTTGTGCTTATTTCATTTCTACTAACTTGACATGGAGAGAACTTTCTTTCTCTCTCTCTCTCTTTTTTTTTTTTTTTAAAGACAGAGTGCATTGGCATGGTATCGGCTCACTGAAACCTCCACCTCCCGGGTTCAAGTGATTTTCCTGCCTCAGCCTCCTGTGTAACTGAGATTACAGGCACACACCACCAACCCAGGCTAATTTTTGTATTTTTAGTAGAGATGGGGTTTCATCATGTTGGCCAGGCTGGTCTCAACCTCGTGACCTCAAGTGATCTGCACCATTGAGCCTCTCAAAGTACTGGAATTACAGGTGTGAGCCACCATGCCCGGCCAAGAGCATTTTCTAATCATCATATGTATTGAAAAGTCAGTACCTTTATTAAGATGAAAACAATTGTCCAGGCTCTAACTTTTAAAATATCAACCTTTTTAAGGCAAATCAACTTCCATGTGTCTCATTTCTTTCCTACCAACTAGTAAAGGACCATCTTTTCTGGAAGCCCCAGAATGGCTTGATATGCTCATCCAGTTTTGTTGCAACTTTACTAGGCAGTCCAGCCTCCGGAAAGATTGGATCTCAAGACAGAATGAACTCTCCACATTCTCTTTTGAAAGATAAACATGCACTCTATAAACTTCATCGGCCTAAACAACAGAAACATCTGTTTAGACTCATGTGCAGCTTTTTGGCTGAGTTCAGCAACAGGGAGGCTTAGTAAGTGTGTTCATTAGCTGTATTCTGCAGCACCCAAACATCATTGCTGGTCACAATGATGCACTGGAGATATTACCAAGCGTGGGAATAACCAAACTAGACAGCTATCCATAAACAATCTCTGGTAATGCTATTATCCTGTCCTTACATCCCATGGTTTTGTCTTCCATGATAAATAACTTTAGGACATAAATAAACATGAAATAGAAGAGATTGCAGAACTGGATATGGTTGTTAGATCATTCAGATGAATATAAATACATCTAGAGAAAAGTCTAGAAGAGCATCCCAAGGCTGTTTACTCACCATTGTCTCTAGTCAATCCTTCTCACCAGATTAAAAGTGCAAAATATTATTCTCTGCCAGTTACAAGTAAGATCTGAACAGCTATCCTTAGGACTCTATTCCCAAGCATTTCCTGACTCAATAGTGAGTGATTGTTCATACTAGACCTACAAGGTAAGTTTTATTATCATTTGATGAAAGAGGGAACTAAAGCTTGGAGAGTTTGTGACTTTCTCAAGCTCAAAAGGTTAACAAATAAAAAGATCCAACTAAAAACTGAGATCTCTTCAATCTATGCCCATTTATTGTTGATACTGTTATTTTTTCACTGTGCCCAATAAACTCCCCTTTTAAATTTCAAGTATGTCAGGCATTCTATATCTGGTCTGTTTAAATGATCTATAATTTAGTAGGAATTAAATTACCAGATATTTTCTAGCATTAAAACTAGAAAACAGCAGGTTTTGAGGAAGTAGAAGGCCTCCTGGAATAGAATGTACTAGGAGTGGGTAAAGAAGACCGATTAACAAGGAGGTCTGAGATAGTTGAAGAAAATCCATCTATTTTATATTTTTTACCAGGTTCAATTGCCTTTATGCTGGAAATGTTAAATGTGACAGAAGTAAATGATAAAGTGGAAGAAAATTTACTTAACTTTATACACATCTTTATGAAGGCATGATTCTGCTTGATTTTCCAAAAGTTTTTATATGAGAGATATATATGTGTGTGTATATGTATCAATACAGTACATTCCACCAATAGCCCTATTGCATCTCTTAGCAAGAATACTTTAAATATTATGTATTTATATGTAAGATTATTGATGTGTGTGTGTCCATTCAATTTCATAAATCCATAAAAAATCTGTTTGGCTTTTATTTCACATTAAATGTTTGAAAACAAAAATGATCATTCAAAAATCTGAATTCATTAGTTTTCTACATGAACCATGGCTGTGTCACTCAGATTCAAATTAAAGTAAAGCTGTTTGAATATATATTTAAAAAATTGAATCATTAGGTTGTTTTGCCTCAAGAAAAAAAATGCATATTGTTTAAGCAAATGTTTTATACACTGTATTTTCCAGAAATGTTACTTTTATATTGAATGACATAGGATGTGCCCCAAGCTTAGCATCAGAGATCTACTCCCTAATTCACCAAAAATAAAAAAAAAATCAAATTCTAAAATTAAGAGTCCTCCTATGTTGCTTTGAGCCAAAGCTTTCATCAAAGTTCATTTATAGAATAGTACAATTGACTTTTAAAGATACTGTTAAGATTTAAAAGTTAATACACATTTATTGAAAAAATTTTAAAAGTATAGAGAAGCACCCATTGCCCATAATCTCAGTATTCATAATCAATTTTTTTTTTTTTTTTTTTGAGACACAGTCTCGCAGTGTTGCCCAGGCTGGAGTGCAGTGACACTCCCTCTGCTCACTGCAACCTCTGCTTCCCAGGTTCAAGCAATTCTCCTGCCTCAGCCTCCTGAGTAGCTGGGACTAGAGGCGCACACCACCACGCCTAAATAATTTTTGTATTTTTAGTAGAGACGGGGTTTCACCACGTTGGCCTGGCTGGTCTCGAACTCCTGACCTCAGGTCATCTGCCCACCTCAGCTTCCCAAAGTTTTGGGATTACAGGCGTGAGCCACCGCGCCTGGCCTTATAATCATTCTTAATGTATATGAACAATCATACAGCCTTTTAGACAGTAATGGAAGGAATAACACTGGCATGATAGAAAATGGTATGGTACCTTTTTAAAACTTTAATGAATTACATATAAAAATAATTTCATTATGGAAAACTTGGTAGATACAGAAAAACAGAAGAAAAACATCACTCAGTCATTCACACTCATGGTTTTTATAAAGGTGTTATTTTATATTGGTGCATTTTATGCCATTTCTCCGTCCATGTTGCTGATGATACTGTAGGCACTGATTTTTAGGAAAATACTCAGAGACAAGAGAGGAGGTAATATAAAGAGAGGCTTGATGACAGTTAATATCTACCATGGATGCTTTATTGATCTTTTCCAATGTAAAATAGAGCCCACAAAAACTCAGATCTTTCAATAAGAGCTTCAAAGGTACAGAAAAACGTGAGAAATTCCTTGGCATTTAAATGACTTTATGTACAGTTTTGCTTTTTAGATAGAAGTAAAAGCTTCTATCCCAACTTCCAAACTTCGTAAGTAGTTTAGTTATTGTTAGCAAGAACAAGTAGAGAATGACAAATATTACGGTTTTAAGTGGTCCTCATCTATACTATGGGACAAAAATGAGAAATATTCTTCCTGATATTATCAAAGGAGCAGATGCGGAAATAGTTGAAGCAAAAATAGTTGAAGGAAACATTAAGGGTCAAATTCTACTCTGGGCTTCAAATTCACCCGAAAATACATGATCTGACTGGATCCCTGGGACTGGGATCCATAAATCCTTAAACAATCCATAAGTCCTTTATACCACAATTTTTCCTTTATTGAGATTTTCATTTCAGTTTATCTTTCATTTGGCCAAATTTAATCTTTAAGTCTTTTTTAATAGAAGCACACATTAGTGTAACATTTTCTGAATCCTTGTACACCCAAGAATATTTTTCCCAAAGGAAAGAAAATTAGCTAAGTATAATTCTTGAGTCACTACCCTCTCCTTTCAAAATTCTGTGATGAAATCTCCACTTTTTACTAGCATTTTGTTTTACAAAAAAAGGTCAAATTTTTATTGTTTTTTAAATAATTTGTTAAGCCTGCTACAACAGACATGGTAAGTTGATATTCAAAACCTACCACAGCTTTCTTTAGTGCAGCTTTTAGTACTGCAAAGACTAGAAAATCTACGAATTATATTTTCCCAACACTTTTGCAGCCAGGGATCTGGATGTGAGTTACAATTCACCAGTTAGATATACTCACATAATATTTACATGGTGGAAGTAAGGAGGAGGTCATTTTACTTCTGTTTTGGCTGTTGCTATGAGCAAACACATTCACAGAAAAATACGCTGAGTTTTTATGAAGCAGAATTCCAGAATTCAGTGGCCAGCTGTGTGAGTGTTTAGCAGCAGTTGTGGGAGCTTTCTAATCCCTGCGTTGCAGTTACAGAAATGTTTACAAGTTTAGAAGCCTTCAAGTGCTGACCAGATGATTCTCCCCTTTCCTGATTATAACACCATTACTAGCTTCTTTTCTGGGCCAGTGAGTGGTGGTGTTTAGGAAGATTTTATTTAGAAGGCTAGCAGAAAGCCTACTCTTCCAGAACTTCCAAAGATAATCCTGAATTCGATCCTTTTCTGTTTAACATAGTTGCAATGTTTTTTGTTTCTTGCAACTGAATCCTGACTGATATGCTTCTCAGATGCTTGTAGAAGTTCGTTTTGTTGTTATTACTAATTTTGTACAATCTGAGAATAGTGGACTTCATTATCTTAAGGTTTTAGATATGGTCTCGTTAATACTAATATCTCAACTGAACCAAGCTCACAATGCATGATCACAAGTGTTATAATTTTTCATAGGTTTCCTGTCTCCCAAGTATTTCCAGAATTCTTCAGTGTGTTTATGTGCTTGAATGAAGCATTCTTTGTCTGGATTAGCAGAGGCAATAATTCTCAGACCTAGGACTCATTTGTATCACAGAGATGTCATTCCGAGCTAGAACTCCATTTATAGTACTCAAGGCATCACAGTTGCCATTGCCTAGGTGCTAAGGAAAATTAACAAAATAAACACATAAACTTCTTTTGCCTTGATGACTTTGACCTAAAATATGTTGACCTTAAAATGCTGCAAATCTACTGCAACACAATGCCATGAATTTGAAATCTCACTATATCGTTTAACAATACAGCTGGGACTCAACCATGCCTTGTTACTAGAAATCCGTGTTCTAATTCTTACAAAGTAGATTATGCTAAAACTGAGAGGGATATGTTTGAGCAGAAGTGTTAGAAAATTCTATGATATGTCTCTTACAACTCATTGCTAGGTGCAACTCCTGGTTGACTAGCTTGGATGATATCTGGTAATGACCTCCAGAGGAATCTGGGAAGTATCCTCCAATGTTATAGAGTGTAGTTAATCATGCAAAATATCCATTAGCCACTGCTATATCTGCTTTTTTCCAACAGTCATCTGAACATGATTACAGAAAGGATTCCTGTATCTCTTTATCTTCACAAAATCTAGAAGTGTTTTAACTTCCATACAAATATACGTTGGGAAAAAAAGACATGAAAACATGCAGCCTATCTTAACCCACTGGTAGATTTTGAGTCTCAGCTTCAGTCTAACTAAAATACATTGTTCCAACTTTAGTTTAAAACATGTTGCTAGTTTTCTTCTAGCACTATTGTTTTCATAATAATTTTATTTGAACCATAGATAAAAAAATTATCTGACTTGCTTCTCTTCTGCTTTTGTTTCTGAGAAAGGAAAGTTATTCAAAATATTGGATATTTTCTATTTTCCATATTCATTATCCTATTATTTTTAAATAATTTCCCTTTCATTTTTCTCCTGAGAACACTTTTAAAATCTGTCTTCTATCTCACTCATTTCTTTTTCCACCCAGTTTTGGTCTTTAGCTTTTCCATTGTGAACTTTAATTCTACCATGACAATTTTAGTTTCCTATAGGATTACTTATGTCAACTGTGTACTTTTCAGTTCATCCAGTTCCCTTTTCAGCTCAGTTTATTTTTTCTTTTTAAAAATTATCATTCCTTTGTATTATAAAAACTAAAACTTTCTTCATGCTACTAAGAAACTTTTTCTTGATACTAAAGGGGGGATGGATTACAATACCAATCCTGGTACTTTGTTCTACCTTAGAATAAATGGAGTTAGATGTTCTAAAATAATTAGATTTTTTAGGAAGTAGTAGAAGTACCAATTTATATTAAACTCTAATCATTCAATGTGGAATAGTATAATATTTAGTATAGCCAACAAAAGAAGAGCAAGGAATACATAAATAACAGGATAATAAGGAACAATATATGGAATGATAAAAGATATTTGATCAATCCAAAAGAGGACAGGAAAAAAAAGATAACATGTATTAGGTGTAACACTGATAAAACAAATAGTAATGTTACAAATGTTAAATATATCGACAATAACATTAAAAAGAAGCCTAATATTCATAAGTAAGAAACTAAAATAATAATTATATGGACCTCATAATAGAGACAACTAAAATATGAGAATACAGAATGACAGAAAGTAAAAGAGTGGAAAAAGAAATATCTAAAGACTAATTGAAAGATAGCTGGTATAGGTATACTAAAGCATACACAGTCGTGTTTAAAATATGAAGCATTATTAGAAAAAGGGAGCCATTTATAATGATAGAAGGCTCCACACAACAGAAAGATATAATGATTCTCAATATGTATGTACCATATATCATAGCCTCAACAGATATTTTAATGGAAGATACATTAGACTACATTACATTGAATAACCACAATTCTTCAAAAGAAAACATTAAGACAGTAAAAAGATAAGCCACTGAGTGGGAGAATATATTTAAAATATATACATCTGTGAGATGTATATATTTTTAGACGTATATATTTTAAGATGTATAAGACTCAGATATACACACACGTAAATACATACACATTTTGTTTTGTAAACAAAGGAAACTTTTCAAATTATCTGAAGCAAAACAAGACTTTATATAATTGTAGTCAAGGGGCTCTCTTTTATCACTTATCTTGCCTTTGCTCCTATTTGTTGGAGACTGATTTTTTTCATGAGCCTAAAAACAGGTATCAGCATGTCCCACATTTCACATCTTTCATCACAAAGTGATCCAAATCTTTTTTTCTAGATGCAGTTTTTCAAATCCTAAGAAAGGGCTCAGATAGATATAGATTAGGTTATATTTCAACCTCTGGACCAACCTATAGCTGAGTACTGAGTACTCAATACCTGTACTGAAGCTGCAGACTCACACATTAGAATTAGATCATTGAAATAAAGGCAGCTTTCCATAAGAAAGTTGTGTTTCCAGACCAAAAGAGAAGTGTACTATTATAGGCTGAGTTGCGCCACCCATCAGAAAAAGGGACGTTGAAGTTCTGACCCACAGTACCTCAGAATGTGACGATATATGAAAATAGGATTGTGTTGAATGTAATTAGTTCAAATGAGGTCATACTGGAGTAGTGTGGGTCCATAATCAATATGACTGATGTCCTTATAACAAGACAACCATGTGAAGACCCAAAAGACACACAAACAGAAAGGCGCAATGAATGCAGAGATTGGAGCTAAGCAGCTGTAAACCAATGAGCACTAAATATTGCTGACAGACACCAAAAGCTAGGAATAGTCAAGGAAGGATCCTCGGTCCAAACGGAGCATGGCTCTGCTGACACCTTGATTTTACACTTCTTTCCTCCAGACTGTGAGACAATAAAGTCCTATTGTTCTAAGCCACACCCAATTTGTGGTACTTTGTTAGAGCAATCTTAGGAAATACAGGTGCTGATACAGAAATTTGTAAATTTCCACTTTACTGATATCTGGAGAGTAGAGTTGGAGAGGAGGAGCACAGAAAGGCAAATGAACCCAGCTCATCATTTCCAGATGATATATTATTTGGTTGTAATATTTTGTATATGTTTAGAATTCTACACAATGGCTAGAAACCATTTGGTGTGTTTTGGACATTTCAAGGAACCAAGAGGAATGATCGATGAATGTCAATATAGACCCTTTTAACTAAAACATAATGGCTAAATTGCACTGAAGGATTCTCAATCATTTTCTGTTTCAAATATTCACTCTAATTTCAGTAACTTCCAGGATCTGCTCTTATAGATGTAATCAAAAATGATTTAAACATTTATATAGCATTTTTATGTGCAGAATTAACTTCTACATTATAAATTTCCCTTTTAGGCTTAGCAAACAATTCTATAAAACATATCCCCCTGTATTTGTCTGTTCTCAAGCTGCTAATAAAGACATACCTGAGACTGGGTAATTTATAAAGGAAAGAGGTTTAATTGACTCACAGTTCCACATGCCTGAAGAGACCTCAAAATCATGGCAGAAGGTGAATTAGGAGAAAAGTCACACCTTACATGGCAGCAGGCAAAGAGCTTGTGCAGGGGAACTCCCATTGATAAAGCCATCAATCTCATGAGACTTTTGTGCTACCACAAGAACCGTATGGGGGAAACCAGCCCCGTGATTTAAATACCTACACCTGGTCCCATCATTGACATGTGGGGAATATTACAATTCAAGGTGAGATTTGGGTGGGACACAGCCAAACCATATCATTCCATCACTGGCCCCTCCCAAACCTCACGTCCTCACATTTCAAAACCAATCACACCTTCCCAACAGCTGCCTAAAGTTTTAACTCATTTCAGCATTAACTCAAAACTCCACAGTTCGAAGCCTCATCCAAGACAAGGCAAGTCCCTTAAGCCTATGAGCCTGTAAAATCAAAAGCAAATTAATTACCTCTTGAATACTTTGCTGTTTAGAAATTTTTTCCAACAGATACCCTAAATCATCTCTCTTAAGATCAAAGTTCCACAAATCTCCACAGCAGGGGCAAAATGCCACCAGTCTTTTTGCTAAAACATAGCAAGGGTCACCTTTACTCCAGTTCCCAACAAGTCCCCCATCTCCATCTGAGACCACCTCAGCCTGGACTTCACTGTCCATATCACGATCAACATATTGGTCAAAACCATTCAACAGTTCTCTTGGAAGCTCCAAACTTTCCCACATCTTCCTGTCTTCTGAGCCCTGCAAACTGTTCCAACCTCTGCCTGATACCCAGTTCCAAAGTTGCTTCCACATTTTTGGGTATCTTTACAGCAGCAGCCCACTCTACCAGTAACAATGTACTGTAATAGTCTGTTCTCACGCTGCTAATAAAGACATATCCAAGACTGGGCAATTTATAAAGGAAAGAGGTTTAATTGACCTACCGTTCCACATGGCTGGGAGGTCTCACCATCGTAGTAGAAGGGGAATATGAAGAAAAGTCACATCTTAATGGCAGCAGGCAAAGAGCTTGTGCATGGAAACTCCCATTTATAAAACCATCAGATCTCACGAGACTTACCCACTACCACAAGAACAGTATGGGGAAAACTGCCTTCATGATTCAATTATCTCCACCTGGCCCTGCCCTTTACATGTGGAGATTATTACAATTCAAGGTGAGATTTGGGTGGAGACACAGCCAAACCATATCACCCCATTACCAGCTTTCTCTAGTTTCAGAAAGGATCATCACTACTTCATTGTTCTACTTCAAGAATAGTGAAAAGAATTTTTGAATGACATGTTGTCTGACTAGTTGCATGTTAGGTCAACTTGGTAATAAAATTATCCTCTAGTGAATAAAACACCATTGTTAATTATTGATTCCCTCGGGTTATGGCATGAGAAATATCAATTTTTTTTTCACTATTTTGTTTGGCCATTCAAATTTATTACACATTTAAAACATATGATAAAATGTCATCTGCTGTTTTTTTTTAATATATATATATACTTTAAGTTCTGAGATACATGTGCTCTCCGTGCAGGTTTGTTACGTAAGTATACATGTGCCATGGTGGTTTGCTGCACCCATCAACCGGTCATCTACATTAGGTATTTCTCTTAATGCTATCCCTTCCCTAGCCCCCACCTCCCAACAGGCCCCAGTGTGTGGGATATTCCCCTCCCTGTGTCCATGTGTTCTCATTGTTCAACTCCCACTTATGAGTGAGAACATGCAGTGTTTGGTTTTCTGTTCCTGTGTTAGTTTGCTGAGAATGATGGTTTCCAGCTTCATCCATGTCCCTGCAAAGGACATGAACTCATCCTTCTTTATGGTTGCATAATATTCTATAGTGTATATGTGCCACATTTTCTTAATCCAGTCCATCACTGATGGGCATTTGGGTTGATTCCAAGCCTTGGTCATTGTGAATAGTGCTGCAATAAACATATGTGTGCATGTGTCTTTGTAGTAGCATGATTTGTAATCCTTTGGTTATATACTCAGTAATGGGATTGCTGGGTCAAATGATATTTCTGGTTCTAGATCCTTGAGAAATCACCACACTGTCTTCCACAATGCCTTAAACTAATTTACACCCCCACCAACAGTGTAAAAGCGTTCCTATTGCTCCACATGAGAAATATCAACTTTTTCAATAGTGATGTTATCTGGAAGAGTCTCATGTCAGCCAAGTTAGTCATTAAAATTTCCAGGCTGAATTGGGAGAAGCAGCTAGTTTACTTGTATGCTTATTTAACTTGTATTTCTCCTTATTCCAGATGAGACTTTAAGTGATTGAGGTGTGTCCAGTTTATCTCCACCACTAATTAACTGCATAAACTTTGGCTAAAACTCAGTTTCCTCATCTTCAAATTGGGGAAAATAAAGTCTCATCAGATAAGTGTTTAAGATTGAATGAAAAAAATTCTGTGGAAGTTAATTGTACAAAGAACAGTACCTGAATTCCTATCTGTGTTATCTGTCATTAGTTTGGATTAGGGTCCTAAAGAAATGAGACTTGCATGTGCTTTTGGAAAGGGAGCTGGGATGAGATACTGGGTACTGTTCAGCTTTTTGGTATTTGGCCAAGAAAGTTTGGCATGTTTTACAAAGCCAAATGTAGTCTTACTATTTGATCCAATAATCATGCTCCTAGGTAAGCAGATGAGTTGAATGCCTATACCTACACACACAAAAAAATCTGCTCATGGATGTTTATAGCAGCTGTATTTATAATTGTCAAAAATTGGAATCACCCAAGATGTTCTTTAATAGGCAAATAAACAAACTGTGTTACATTGTTACATAAAGTATTACTCAGCAATAGACAGAAGTGAGTTATCAAGCCACAAAAAGGCACGAAAGAAACTTAAATGTATATTATTAAGTGAAAGAAGCCAATCTGAAAATGTTATTTCTTTCTGATTCCAGCTATATGACTTTTAGAAAAGGCAAAACTATGGAGACAGTAAAGATCTGTGGTTACCAGGGATTAAGGGGAAAGGAGCAGGATGAATAGGTAGAATATAGGGAATTTTTAGGATGGTGAAACTATTCTGTATGGTATTGCAACGGTGGATACATGAAATAATCAAAACCTGTAGGACTGGGCTGGGCTCAAGCCTGTAATCCCAGCACTTTGGGAGGCTGATGCTGGCGGATCATGAGGTCAGGAGATTGAGACCATCCTGGCTAACACGGTGAAACCCGTCTCTACTAAAAAAATACAAAAAATTAGCTGGGTGTGGTGGCACGCACCTGTAGTCCTAGCCACTCAGGAGGGTGAAGTAGGAGAATCGCTTGAACTCGGGAGGCAGAGGTCGCAGTGAGCCGAAATCACGCCACTGCAACCCAACCTGGGCAACAGAATGAGACTCCATCAAAAAAAAAAAAAAAAAAAAAAAAAAAAAAAACACCCAAAGGACTGTAAAACACAAAGGGTGAACCCTAATGTAAATTATTATTAGTTAATAATAATATGTCCATAGCGGTTTATCAGTTGTAACAAATATACCATAACTATGCAAAATGTTAATAAGAGGGGCAACTGTGATTGGGATAGATGGAGTATATGAGAATTCTCTGTACTTCATGCTCAATTTTTCTGTAAACCTAAAACTGCTCTGAAAAAATAGTCTTAATTTAAAACAAAATAAAACAAAGTTTATGCACTTCACACTTAGATGCTGTTAGACACTGCCATTGAGACTTTCCACAGAACCTCGGGGTAATATGTGCAGATGCACTTTTGTTTATTAAATTTACCTTCTAATCTTGTCCCAAAAGGGATTTAATTTTGCTGAGTAATAAGGCCTGGGTACCAGTCCTACAGTGGCAAGTAAACCGTGTGGAGTCCTAAAGCTGGTGCTGTGCCCATGTTAGGCTCCTCCAGATGGTCTCCAGGGAAATGGCACTTGGGAAAACCATAAGCACCCTTTTGTTTTTTTCCTTGTTTTGCACTCTCTGCCTGAAGGCCTGCATGTACTTAACACACAACTTCTCCAACCTCAGAAATTTGTTAAGGGTTTTATTCCCCTAATTTAAGCCTAGAAAATATCTTTCCGAAGAAGAAATCCTCTTCATTACTTCAGGCACAAAAGGAAATTGTGAACAGCTTTAGACATTTCAGTTCAGATAAGAGCCCTTGTTCTTTCCTATTACAGAATGTTTGCTCTTTCATATGCTCAAGTTTCAATCCTATTTGCTCTAGTTCATTTTATTTATCTTTAATAATAGCTTATCATTTAATCTTTTATTATTTGTAAACTTACCAATCTAAGAAATATGGTTGAATAAATGCAATGTACCACAATAGAACTACGGTTGTTACAGTAGGTAGGTAGTCTGACATGAGCAGGGCAGGAGAGGGCCCCCAGGCACACCAGGAATATCAGGCAACCATCAGGTCACGGTCAGAAAGTTGTTAAACTGCCTCGCTAAAATAATAATTGGTTGCAGCTGGCAACAGGGAAAGGCCGTCTCCCAGTGGATAGAAACACCTGAAACTGGTGATCAGCAGCGTCCCGATAAGATCTCAGGAGTTGGGTGAGTAGGCTCAAGCATGCACACTAACAGACAAAATGGTAGAGTTTGACTGGTATTTGACCTTCCTCTAGGAACACGTGACTGGTAAAGGAAAAACACCTCAAGTCACTAAGAGGCAAAATGGCGGAGTTTCAACACTCAACTAGTATGGGAAAAATGTCTCAAGTGAGCATGCCTAAAACTTCAGTAAATACACTGTGCTTGCGGCCCCTCCCAAGGTCAGACAGGCTGCTGCACATGTGGACGGCCCGACCCCAGGGAAGAATCAGGGAAGAAGGGACACAACCCACAGAAAGCGTGCCAACATTTAAAACCCCAAGTCAAAGGTTAACTGTGCACTCAAATCTCTCAAGTTGCCCCCTTGGCCTTCTTCCAAGGGTACTTTACTTCTGTTCCTCCTCTAAAACTTTTTAATAAATATTCATCTCTCCCTCTGCCTTATGACCCTCTGTAAAGTTATTTCTTCCGGGAAGGCAAGAATTGGGGCTTCTGTGAACCTGTACGGATTTGCAGCTGCTAACATATTTTGATGATGTGTGACTCCAAGGCAGTGTTCTGGGGGTGGCTAAAAGCTCTTGTCGCATTATCCTCCACTTTTATCCTTTCCTTAAGAAAGCAGTGCAATCCCCTAAATAAATTCTGCAAAGCCAAGAGAACAGACTTGCCATGTTAGCTCTCTATCTTCCAGTCTCTCTAAACAACATGTGTTGTCTCTGACCTACATCCATTTTCGCCATCAGCAAACTTTTTCTTTTCTTGTGGAAAATTAACTATATAACAAGCTATACCTGAGGAGACCTAGAGGCCAATCGTTTCATGGGTTTAATTTCCTTAACCAACATTTCCCAAAAGATGGTATTGGTAGATGAGATTTGATGTGATACATAAATAGCAGTGGTACATGACAGTTATGCATTTATTTTATTTGACATTATAAAAATATAATAGCACATCAAATCTGTGATTTGATGGACATTATTCCTTAGGAACAGTACAAGAGTATTTTTAAGGAAAAATTGTGTAGTTATGGCAAACCCATAGAGAAAAAAATCAAATGACAAAGTCTGGGAAACATAGCTTTCAACAAATGAAAGAGGCACATTAAATTTTTCTAATAAGTCACTGTAATAACTGATTCTTTGGCTTTCTTAACAAATAAATGGGAGTTCTATTTTTAGTTTTTTGAGGAACTTCCATACTGTTTTCCATAAAGACTGTACTATTTACATTCCCACCAACAATGTATAAGAGTTCTCCTTTCTCCACATCCTCCCAGCATTTGTCAGTTTTTGTCTTTTTGCTCATTCTAACCTAGGTGAGATGATATCTCATTGTGGTTTTAATTTGCATTTCCCTGATGATTTGTGATGTTGAACACTTTTTCATTTTCCTATTGGTCATTTGTTTGTTTTCTTCTGATAGAGATACATTCTACTAATTTGCCCTTTTTTTTTTCTTTTTTCTTTTTTTTTTTTTTTTTTTTTTTTGAGATGGAGTCTTGCTCTGTTGCCCAGGCTGGAGAGCAGTGGCGTGATCTCCGGCTCACTGCAAGCTCCACCTCCCAGGTTCATGCCATTCTCCTGCTTCAGCCTCCCGAGTAGCTGAGACTGCAGGCGCCTGTCACCAAGCCTGGCTAATTTTTTGTATTTTTAGTAGAGACGGGGTTTCACCGTGTTAGCCATAATGGTCTCGATCTCCTGACCTTGTGATCTGCCCTCCTCGGCCTCCCAAAGTGCTGGGATTACAGGCATAAGCCACCATGCCTGGCCAATTTGCCCTTTTTTAAATCAGAATTGTGTGGGTTTTCTTTGTTTGTTTTTTATTGCTGTTGAGTTATTTGAGTTGCTTGTGTATTCTGGGTATTAATTCCTTGTCAGATGAATAGTTTGCAAATGTTTTCTCCCATTGCTGTGCAGAATCTTTTTAGTTTGATATAACCCCATTTGTTTATTTTTGCTTTTGTTGCCTGTACTTTTGAGGGCTTCTTCATAAAATCTTCATCCAGAATGTCCAAAAGTGTTTTCCCTAGGTTTTCTTCTAGTAATTTAATAGTTCTGGATCTTACATTGAATTCTGTAATAAATTTCAAGTTGATTTTTATATATAGTGAGAGTTAGGGGTCTAGTGTCATTCTTCTGCATATGAATATTCAGTTTTCCCAATACCATTTTTTAAAGATACTGTCTTTTCCCCACTGAATGTTCTTGTGTCTTTGTTGAAAATGAGGTGGCTGTAAATAAATGGATTTCCAGGTTCTCTATTCTGTCCCATTGGTAAATATGTCTGTTTTTATGCCAAGACCATGCTGTTTTGGTTATCATAGCTTTGTAGTATATTTTGAAGTCAGGTGGTAGTTTGCCTCCAACTTTGTTCTTTTTGCTCAGGATTACTTTGGTTATTGAGGGCCTTTTGTGGTTAAATACACATTTTAAGATCTTTTTGTCTATTGCCGTGAAGAATATAATTGTTTGTTTGATAGTCATTGCATTGAATCTGTAGATTGCTTTTGGTATTATGGTCATTTTCACAATATTAATTCTTCCTTTTCATTAACATGGGATGTCTTTTTTTGGTGTCCTCTTCTTATTTTTTCATCAGCATTTTATAATTTTCTTTATAGAAATAATTTATCTTTTTTACCTTCTTGGTTATTTCTTCTATGTATTTCATTTTTGTAGCTATTATAAATATAATTTCTTTCTTGGATTTATTGATATCTTTGTCTGCTATTTTGTTGTTGATATATAGACATGCTGCTGACTTTTGTAGGTTGATTGTGTATCCTGCAACTTTGCTGAATTTGTTTTTCAGTTGTAAATTTTTTGAGTGGAGCTTTTACTTCTATATATGAGACTATGTTGTCTGCAACCTGGGACAGTTTGACTTTCTCCTTTCCTATTTGGATGCACTTTATTTTTTCTATTGCCTAATTGCTCTTCCAGTACTATGGTGAGTATGAACCAGCAATCTCATTGCTGTGTACATATCACCCCCCTTACTGCCAACCTCCAAAATGAAATCAGTATATCAAAGAGATATCTGCACTGCTATGTTCATCACAGCACTATTCACAATAGGCAAGATATGAAATAAACCTATGTGTCTATCATCTGATGAATAAGTTAAAAATTGTGAACCAGCCTGGCCAACGTGGTGAAACCCTATCTCTGTTAAAAATACAAAAAAAAAATCAGCCAGGTGTGGTGCACACCTGTAATCCCAGCTACTCAGGAGGCATGAAAATCGCTTGAACCCAAGGAGTAGAGGTTGCAGTAAGCCAAGATGACACTATTGCACTCCCACCTGGGCAGCAGAATGAGACTTTGTCTCAAAAAAAACAAAAAACAAAAAACAACAACAAAAAAACTGGTACATATACACAATGGAATATTAGTTAGACATAAAAAAGAATGAAATTCTGTCATTTGTAACAACATGGATGAGCGTGGAGACATTATTTTAAGTGAAACAAGCCAGTCACAGAAAGATAAATACTTCATGTTCTCACTCATATGTGGAAACTAAAAAAGTTGATTTCATAGAAGTAGAGAGTATAATACTGGTTACTAGAGGCCAGAAAAAGTAAGGTGAGTGAAGAATAGCCAGAAGGTGATTAATAAACATAAAAGTACAACTGGATAGGAGAGAAAAGTTGTGGTGTTCTACAGCACTAGAGGATAACTATAATTTTAACAACAATGTATTGTATATTTTCTAATAGCTAGAAGCACAGAATTTGAAAGTTCCAGCGCAAAGAAGTGAAAAATATTCACAATTACAGATATGCTAATTATGATGATTTACTTATTACACACTTTATGCATGTATTGAAATATTACCCTAAACCCCATAAATATGTACAATTATTATATGTCAATTTTAAAAATTAAAAATAAATAAATCTAACTTAATAGAGCCATCAAGGGAAATAAAAGTCAAGGAGAAACTGAATAGCCTTAGGATTGTGTCTAGCAAGTTCTTAAGACTAAGTCAATCTTCTTAATCAAACTTTCCTTCAAAGTTAAGTAATGGCTAGAAGTTTAGGGTTCTTTGTAAGAACTCTATTCTTATAACCTAGCCATCCACAAAGAATACAGATCTACCTGGATGTTTCACAGTATTTTCTGTACAATATTGACAACGTAAACAAGTATTTAACTCTCAAATCTACTTTCTGTATTTTTTTTCCAAGTTGATATCTTTGACTGACCAAGACAAAAATCTCTCCTATCCCAACAATCACCATGGCCTTTTACTTCTACCTCTTTAATATCATACAAATGAACTCACTTTTACTCATCATTATTACAGATTTCTAGGACATTATTATTCCTTTCCCATTTTAGGACCTAATTTCTATTTCACTTTCTCCAAGGAACCGTCCCTTACACTCAGGTAGAGGTTATAGTGCCTTCAAATATTTCCCTAAAACACCTATTTCTCATAACATCAATCACAGAGAGTGAGTCCATTACCTCTACCCTCTTAACCCTTTCTTAGAAATCCTACCTTTCTTAGAAAGCCTACCTGTCTGCAGCTAGGAATGAATGGAATGAAGTTCAAGGATTAAGTAATGTTTAAACCTTGACCTTCAGTGGGGCTGAATGTCTGTGCCCCACTAAAATTCGTATGTTGAAACTCTGTCTCCCAGTGTAATAGTATTAGGAGATGGGGCCTTTGGCAGGTAATTAGGATTAGATGAGGTCACGAAGGTGGAAGCCTCAGGAATGAGATTAGTACCCTTATAACAGTCCAGGGAGAGCTTCTTCTCTCTGTTCTCTGCCATGTCAGGATACAAGGAGAAGTCAGTAGTCTGCAGCCCGGAAGAGAGCCCTCAGCAAAACCTGACCATACAGTCACCTTTATTTCGAAATTCTATCAGAACCTGACCATACAGGCACCCTTATTTCAAATTACCCGCAGACAGGTAGGATTTCTAAGAAAGGTAGGATTTCTAAGTAAGAGTTGAGAAGGTAGAGGTGGTAGAGTCACTCTCTGTTATTGATGTTATGAGAAATGTGTTTTAGGGAAATATTTGAAGGCTTTTTTTTTTTTTTTTTTTGAGACAAAGTCTCACTCTGTCACCCAGACTAGAGTGCAGTAGTATGACCCGGGTGTCACCCAGGCTGGAGAGCAACCTCTGCCCCTTGGGTTCAAGTGATTCTTGAGCCTAAGTCTCCCAAGTAGCTGGGGTTGCAGGCGTGTACCACCAAGTCTGGCTAATATATTTACTGTGGTCAGGTTCTGCTGAGGGCCATCTTCCGGGCCGCTGACTGCCGACTTCTCCTTGTATCCTGACATGGATACAAAGAGAAATAAATTTTTGTTTTTTATGAACCACCCAATCTATGGTAATTTTTTATAGTAACCTGAACTGTCTAAGACAATAAATACTCAATTATAATTTTTTGTCAACATGTCTTGTTTCCCTGATTAGATAAAATATCTTCCAAGACTAGTTAGTACCTTTTTAGTCTTAGTCGTTGCTTTATCCCCATCCATGCATATACAATAGATGCTTAATAAACCTTTGTTGCTAACTAGATAAAATACTTAGTCAATGGATTGTTTCCATAGCTTTCTAACTGGTCTTCCTAACTTAATACCCCTTCTATTCACTCTCTGTACTGCAACCAGAGTGCTTGTTTTAAAATACAATTTAATAACATCATGTTGTTATTTTAAACATTTTTGGTTAAAGGTTACATAAAAGGAACTTCAGGTAGCTGAAAATAAATTTAAAAGGGGACTTTACTTGAAGAAGTATTGCTGATATTCCCTGTGCTCTGCCACAACCCCTTGGATCCATACACTATAGTCCAGCACGTGGATCCTGGCATGGCCTGACTCTTAACAGCCAGTACTTAAATTGATGTTCAAGAGCTTCTCTCAGCTATTGGAACAGAGAGGTATGATTCCCTTGGAATTTGGCATCTCTGAGGGGCAGTTCTTAATCAGTGACTGACAGATGCAGGGGGTAGCAATACCCTGACTCCCTGCATCCCTGATTGTAAAAACTTCAAAGGCGTGACCTACACTGCCTCTGGAATTCCTCTGAGGTATTGAACCAGAGTTGCCCTTCGCTGGGCTTGGCTTGATATTGCGCCAGTCTTCCCTTTCTGGCCCTACTTACTCCACTTCTTTATTTTTCTGGGAACATTTCTTAAATAAATCTTTTTCTTATGAATCCATATCTGAAGGTCTACATTTGAGAAAGCCAAACTATGACAAGAATGTTTGTTGTCTATAGGACCCAAGGCTAAGAAATCACTTAGGCCTTGGTAGGAACTAAGACTACAACTATTAGATGAAAATAATAATTTCAGGGAAATAACCTCACTTTGTTTTAGGCCTCTGTTTTTCTCTTGATAACTGCTTCATTTTTCCTTCTCTACTTTCAAACCTATTTGACAGAATATGTAATCCTACAGCTCTCAAGTAAATATTTTAATTTCTATATTTTGGTGGTCTTTAGATCAAATTCAAGAGGAAGCATCTGATTGCCTCAATCAGATAGAACAGCTCATCAGACATGGCCAGAGAGACAGCGTTCTATAATACCAACACACCAGCTGGGTTAAGCAGAGAGGCTCTATAGCAAAAGAGAATAATTGGTAGCTGGCCAGGTCACATATAAAAGTGTTAAGTAACACAGAGATTTCCTACTTAAAACCCCCAATGGTTTCCAATAGATTTTAGAATAAAGGTCTTATCAAGACATACGAGGTCTTTATTATGTAGCCTCAGCTTTTCCTCTGCCTACCTCGAGACCCATGTGAAGTGTCCATAACATATGAGCTCTCTCTTATCTCTAATGCTACAGTAGAATTTGCTGCTCCCTTCTTCTAGAGCAACTTATGCCTTCCCTATACACATCCTTCATCTAACCAACTCATGTTGGTATTTCTGAATTAACTAAAGCATCACACTCTCTGCAAAACCTCTGCTAATATCCTAAGTCTGGGTTAGGGACCTCTCCTCTGTGGGCCTCCATATCACACCACACTACATGTTTCTGTCTGCTCAGGTGCCTAGTTAGAATAGAGGTTTCTAAAGGGCAAACAAGCACGATTATTATTTACTTTAGCCTTCATACCCAACAAAGTGCTTGATCTCATAGAGAAATTCAGCACATGTTTTTTGTTTGTTTGTTTTTCAATGAGGGAGTTAAAAAATGAAATTTTGAAGAATAAAAAAGAAGCTTAAAAGAATCATCAAGTAGATCAGAAATTGTTTGAGGACAATCTCTTGAAACATTATCCATCCATAAGGATAAGCAGTACACTACCATTACCAGGACTGACGTTTGTGAAAACATAACAATAAAAAAAAAATAGCTGTCTAGCTCTCAGACCTTAACTTAGGCTCATCTTAAGAATGTAAACAAGGAATTGTACTTGGTAAGAATTGAGAAGAATGGTAACTAATTTTGTCTTTCGGTTCACTTCTTACTCATGTTCTCAATCTGTTATGGAATTTTTCCTACACCCATAATTTACTTGGACAAGACTTTTTGACCAACAGCAAGAAATGCATTTTTTGTTCTCAATGAGTACTGACAGCAGACCATCATGACTTCTGTTTAAAGAATGTCATTAGCATAAACGAGAGGGCACAGAGGTAGGGCCAGCCAAGCCCACAGCGGGCTTTAAGCAATGTTAAAGACTTGGGTCTTTCTCCTAGAAGAATATAATGGAAGCCATCAAAAATGTGAAGCAGTTGACTGACATGATCAAATTCACATTTTTGAAAGGTTACTCTGATAGCATGGTGGCAAATGAATTGGAGAAACCAATGTATTTTGAAAAACTTTGTTTAGCGCTGGGGGTTTTAGCTTCTGAAGTATTACTCATTCCTTTTGGTCTTAATCTAGTTTTTTGCTAAGACCCACTTGGCATGTGTCTGAGGGGTGACATGACAGAAATCCACCCCTTCTGTATTTTGTATAACGATACTCCAACTTACCATCTACCAGATAACACAACGCCCCTTGTAAAGTATCCATGTAATATATTTCTCCCAAAATTTAGGGGAAAGGAAAGCCCAGGCCATATACTATAGATGTTCACCTATCCCCACAATATGATACTGTATAATATATAATCTGGAATTTTCCTAGTTGTTACTGAAGTATTAACTTTGTCTCAATTAACATATGAACTTTCTACCAGCAGGACCCATGCCTTTTAAATTTCTTGTATCCATAATAATGCTTAACAGAATCTTAAGACACACATAATGCATGATATATGTTTTTAAATTGAAAAGCAAATAATCATAATTCTGATGAAGTAATATGAGATAATATAAAAGCAAAGCTAGAACTATGAAATAAATCAACTTAGCTATTTGAACAGAGATGAAAAACAAACAGTCATGCTAGAAGAGAAAGATCACTTCAAATTCTTCATACTGCTAATCCCATTCTCTGGAGACTGAGAATTCATCTTTTGGCAGCACAAATAAGCTGAAAAAATTGTAAAGAACAGACCCACATATCTCATTAATTAATTACAGTTGCATAAGTTTTTATTGGTCCAACGACCTCCTGTTTAATTTTCCTGCAGGCCCTTGCAGTACAGAAAAGTGATGCTTTACCTAAAAAATAGGTTTCTTTGAGGTTGTTCTCATTTTACAAATAACAGAAATCAAATGTTCTCGTCAAAATCCCCCAGCTACTAGAATAGTATAACAGGGATTTGGCCTTAGGTTTACCTGGCTTCAAAACCTGTCTTCTTCCTACTGTACTTTTTTGTCTTCCTAGAATAAAATTTAAAATAAGTGGTGGGGATTCAGGTAAAACTGACCTATGCTATTGCTATAATTTATTGAGTACAAAAACTTTACCAAATAAATAATGGCTGCATGAAGCTGAAATGAGAAAAAAATAATTCCTCTCTTGCTATATGTTTTTGTAGAATTTAAGGTACTCACATTAAAGTACCTGTAATATGTTATAGTTCTCCAATACCCTTGAGATGAACATGTGAGCAGATTTTTTATCATCCAAGTTTAACCTCTTGTCTAGGAGCCAAGCCAGGCAGAAGATTGCCCAGTGTGAGCTCAAGGCTCTGCAGATGAAGTCCATGAAATAGGTGAAGGGGGTACTTAAAGCAAGGGAAAGTCCAAAGCATCAAGTTCAAGGAAGTAGATGGAGGACAACTATCAGATTAAAGCCAAAGGGACTCTGGACCTCGGTTTCCTTATCTGTGACATGGAGATGATAAGAAATTTAGTGATTAAAAGAAAGACTGTATGTAAAAGACAAAAATAATGACCTGATCAATAACTCTTAGCTATTACATTGACACAGAACAGGCAAGGTTTAGTAAATGGAATTCAGAAGTCAAGGCTAGAAAATCTCAGAAACAAGATTTGTGTAAAGACACCAGACTGAAAAGGCAGTTCAAGATGACAGAGAAAAAGAAAAAGAGCATTACTTTGCAATGTCAATGCAAAGATGAGAGCAGTCTTTATCCCTGTCATTCTGACTCTCCTTCCCATGCATATCCAAGCAACCTTCAGAAGTAGCATCACCCCCTTGATAAGTTGCCTAACCCTAGTCAGTGCTATTAGCAGAAATTACACTAAAACTTTACTAATAATAGCTAACACTGAATGAGTTGTTCCAAACAAAAATTTTAAGAGTCATCTCATAATTCACCAGGTTCTCTTCCTCTCTCTGATGACCATGGATGCACGTGTGGCGGTGGAGCCCCCACAAGCCCGGGCCCTTGAGTGGCCATGATGTGCAGAGTACCCCTGCAGACTGCAATGTTCATGCCGCATACACTAAGAAATAAGCTTCTGTTGTTATAAACCACTAAAATGTGGGATTGCTTATTACTGTAGAATATTCTAGTCCAGGGATTCTCAAAATGTGGTCCTGAAACAGCAGCATCGGCATCACTGGGAAACTTACTAGAAAGACCAGTTCTTGGATTTCACCGTAGAAGTACTGAATCAGAAAGTCTGGGGATGGGGCTCAGACACCTGATTTTTCAAAGTTTTGCTTGGTTTTTAATTGACAAATAATACTTGTGTATATTTATGAGATACAGGGCAATGTTTGAAATACGTATACGTTGTAAAATGATCAAATCAGGAATAATTAGCATATTCATCATTTCAAATATTTGTCATTTAGTTGTCATGAGAACATTTAAAATCCTCTGTTTTAGAAGACTGTAGCTTCTTCCTTATACCATATACAAAAATCAACTCAAGATGGATGAAAGACAAATATAAAACCCAAAACTATAAAATACCTGGAAGACAACCTAGGCAATACCATCCTGGACATAGGAATGGGCAAAAATTTCATGACAAAGACACCAAAAGCAATCACAACAAAACCAAAAATTGACAAGTAGGATTTAATTAAGCTTAAGAGCTTCTAAACAACCCCATAAAATTATGGGCAGAGGACATGAACGCACACTTTTTAAAAGATGACACACATGTGGCCAACAAACATATGAAAAAAATCACTGTTCACTTAATATCACTGTTCATTAGAGAAATGAAAATCAAAACCACAATGAGATGCCATTTCACATGAATCAGAATGGTTACTACTAAAATGTCAAAAAAATAACATGTTGGCGAGGTTGCAGAGAAAAGAGAACACTATACACTCTTGGTGGGAGTGTAAATTCGTTCAACCATTGTGGAAAGCAGTATGGCAATTTCCCGAAAAGCCAAAAGCAGAACTACCATTTGACCCAGCAATCCCATTACTGGGTATATACCCAGAGGAATGTAAATCACTCTACCATAAAGACACATGCATGTGAATGTGAATTACAGCACTACTCACAATAGCAAAGACTTGGAATCAACCTAAATGTCCATTGATGAGAGATTGGATAAAGAAAATGTGGTACATGTACATCTTGGAATACCATACAGCCATAAAAAAGAACAAGATCATTTCTTACGTAGGAACATAGATGGAGCTGGAGGCTATCATCCTCAGCAAACTAATGCAGGAAGAGAGAACCAAATACCATGTGTTCTCACTGATAAGCAGGAGCTAAATGATGATAACTTATGAACACCAAGAAGGGAATGACAGACATTGGGGTCTACTTGAGGGTGGAAGGTGGGAGGAGGGAGGGAAGGAGAAAAGGTAACTAACTATTGGGTATTGGGCTTAATTCCTGGGTGATTAAATAATCTGTACAACAAACACCTGTGACATGACTTTACCTATGTAACAAGTCTTCACATGTACTCCTGAACCTAAAATAAAAGTTAAAAAAGAAAAATAGTAAAACCTATCTCACATGAAAAAAAAATCATAAAATAAGGTCTTCTATTTAGCTATTTTGAAATATACATTTTTATTAACTATAGTCACCATACTTTGCAATAAATCACCAGAACTTATTCTTTGTGACAAGCTAAACCTTTGTATCCTTGATCAATATCTCATTTCCCCATCCACTTCTTCCCCAAGCTCCTGGTAACCACCATTTTACTCTCTACTTCTATGAGTTTGACTTATTAAAAGTTCACATATATGTAAAATCATATAGTATTTGTCTCTTTGTGCCTGGCTTATTTCACTTAGCATAATATCCTCTAGTTTCACCCCTGCCTTCCTGAATGACAGGATTTTCTGCTTTTTAAAGGTTGAATAATATTCTATTGTGTATGTATCCATCACTTTTTTCAATTGATTCATCTGTTAATGGGCACTTTAGTTATTTTCATTTGACTATTGGGAATAGTGTTACAATGAATGTACAAATGTAGTTAACTCTTTAACATATTGGCTTTATTTGCTTTGGATATATTCTCAGAAGGGAGATTGCTGGATTATATGTTAATTCTATTTTTAGTTTTTTGAGGAAGCTCCACATCATTTTCCAAAATGGTGATGTTAATTCACAATAACGCCAATGGTGCACAGTGGTTCCTATTTCTCCACATTCTCACCAATACTTGCTTTTTTTCTTCTTTTTGATAGTAGCTAATCTAACAGGTATGATGTGTTATCTCATTGTGCTTTTAATTTGTATTTATCTGATGATTAGAAATGTTGAGCATCTTTTCATGTATCTGTTGACCATTTGTGTCTTGTTTTGAAAAATGTCTACTGAGGTTTTCTTCTCATTTTTAATTGCATAATTTTTGTTTTGTCATATTTTGTTTTTTGCTAGTGAGTTGAGTTTCTTATACATTTTAAGTATTAGCCACTTTTTCAATGTATGATTTGCAAATATGTTCTCCCAATATGTGAATCACTTCTTCACTCAGTTGTTTCCCCTGATGTGCAAAAGCTTTTGAGTTTAATGCAATCCCATCTGTCAGACACCTGTGTTTTTTCATTTCTTATTTTTATTTTTATCTTACTTTAACTTCAAGGATACATGTGCAGAATGTGCAGATTTGTTGCATAGGTATACATGTGCCATAGTGGTTTGCTGCACCTATTGACCTGTCATCTAGTTTCCCTCCACATATCCCCTACCCACCAACAGGTCCTAGTATGTGTTATTCCCCTCCCTGTCTCCAGGTGTTCTCATTGTTCAACTCCCACTTATGAGTGAGAACATGCAGTGTTTGGTTTTCTATTCTTGTGTTAGTTTGCTAAGAATGATGGCTTCTAGCTTCATCCATGTCCCTGAAAGGGATATGATCTCATTCCTTTTTATGGCTGCATAGTGTTCCATGGTTTATAGGCACCACATTTTCCTTATCCAGGCTATCATTGATGGACATTTGGGTTGGTTTCATGTATTTGTTATAGTGAATAGTGCTGTAAATAAACATACATGTGTATGTGTCTAAATAGTACCATAATTTATATTCCTTTGGGTATATAGCCAGTAGTGGAATTGCTAGATCAAATGTTTTTCTGGTTCTAGATCCTTGAGGAATCACCACACTGTCCCACTGACACCACAGAAGTACAAACTACCATCAGAGAATGCTATAAACACCTCTACACAAATAAACTAGAAAATCTAGAAGAAATGGATAAATTCCCGGACACATACACCCTCTCAAGACTAAACCAGGAAGAAATCGAATCCCTGATTAGACCAATAACAGTTCTGAAATTGAGGCAGAAATTAATAGCCTACCAACCAAACAACGCCCAGGACTAGACGGACTCAGAGCTGAATTCTAACAGAGGCACAAAGAGGAGCTGGTACCATTCCGTCTGAAATGATTCCAAGCAATTGAAAAGGAGGGACTCCTCCCTAACTCATTTTATGAGGCCAGCATCATCCTGATACCAAAACCTGGCAGAGACACAACAAAAAAAGAAAACTTCAGGCCAATATCCCTCATGAACATCTACACAAAAATCTTCAATGAAATACTGGCAAACCAAATCCAGCAGCACATCAAAGAACTTATTCACCACAATCAAGTGGGCTCCATCCCTGGGAAGCAAGGCTGGCTCAACATATGCAAATCAATAAACATAATCCATAACATAAATACAACAAAAGACAAAAAACACATGATTATCTCAATAGATAAATAGAAAAGGCCTTTGATAAAATTCAACATTGTTTCATGTTAAAAACTCAATAAACTGGGTATTTGGACGCAGTGGCTCGCACCTGTAATCCCAGCACTTTGGGAGGCCACGGCGGGTGGATCACGGGGTCAGGAGATTGAGATCATCCTGGTTAACACGGTGAAACCCCATCTCTACTAAAAATACAAAAACAACAAAAAATGAGCCAGGTGTGGTGACGGGTGCCTGTTTATGATAAATCCATAGCCAATATCACATTGAATCTCCAAAAGCTGGAAGCATTCCCTTTGAAAAACAGTACAAGACAAGGATGCCCTTTCTCACCACTCCTATTCAACACAGTATTGGAAGTTCTGAGTTCTGGCCAGGGCAATCAGGCAAGAGAAAGAAATCAAGGGTATCAAATAGAAAGAGAAGAAGTGAAATTGTCTCTGTTTGTAGATGACATGATTCTATATTTAGAAAACCTCATCGTATCAGCCCAAAACTCCTTAAGCTGATAAGCAACTTTGGCAAAGTCTCAGGATACAAAGTCAATGTGCAAAAATCACAAGTATTCCTATACACCAAAAACTGACAAGCAGAGATCCAGATCATAAATGAACTCCCATTCACAATCACTACAAAGAGAATAAAACACCTAGGAATACAGCTAACAAGGGATGTGAAGGATTTCTTCAAGGAGAACTACAAACCACTGTTCAAGGAAATAAGAGAGGACACAAACAAATGGAAAAACATTCCATCCTCATGGATAGGAATAATCAATATCATGAAAATGGCCATACTGCCCAAAATAATTTATAGATTCCATGCTATTCCCATTAAACTACCATTGACATTCTTCACATAATTAGGAAAAACTACTTTAAATTTCATATGAAACCAAAGAAGAGCCCATATAGCCAAAACAGTCCTAAAGATAAAGAACAAAGCTGGAGGCCATGATGCTACCTGACTTCAAACTATACTACAAGGCTACAGTAACCAAACCAGCATGGTACTGATAACAAAAGCAGACATATAGACCAATGGAGCAGAACAGAGACCTCAGAAATAACACCAGACATCTACAACCATCTGATCTTTGACAAATCTGACAAAAACAAGCAATGGGGAAAGCATTTCCTATTCAATAATTGGTGCTGGGAAAACTGACTAGCCATATGCAGAAAACTGAAACTGAACCCTTTTCTTACACCTTATACAAAATTAACTCAAGATGGATTAAAGACTTAAATGTAAAACGCAAACCATAAAAACCCTAGAAGAAAACCTAGGGAATACCATTCAGGACGTAGGCATGGGCAAAGACTTCATGACAAAAAGTCCAAAAGCAATTGCAACAAAAGCCAAAATTGACAAATGGTATCTAATTAAACTAAAGAGCTTCTGCATAGCAAAAGAAACTATCATCAGAGTGAACAGGCAACCTACAAAATAGGAAAAAATTTTTGCAATCTACCCATCTGACACAGGTCTAATATCCAGAATCTTCAAGGATATTTAACACATTTACAAGAAAAAAAAAAAAACATCAAAAAGTGGGCAAAGGATATGAACAGACAATTCTCAAAAGAGGACATTTACATGACCAGTGAACATAAGAAAAAAGTCTCAACATCACTGGTCATTAAAGAAATGTAAATCAAAACCACAATGAAGTACCATCTCACACCAGTTAGAATGGTGATTATTAAAAAGTCAAGAAACAGCAGATGCTGTTGAGGCTGTGGAAAAATAGGAATGCTTTTACACTGTTGGTGGGAATGAAAATGTCAAACACTAATTTTAACACCTCCAGGTGATTCTCACACATGTTATAGTTTTAGAATACTGACCTAGTCTACCTTCACTAATGCAATGTTCCTAGCAGGAAAGGTCAGTTATTATTCATAGTTTTCATGTAAGGACACTGTAGCTCAAAGATAACTTGACTGAAATCATACAATGAGTCAAGCGACAGAACCAAAATTGGGTGTAGCAATCTGGATGTAAATGTCAGTCTCTTTAATTGTTTTGCTATCACCATTGGTTATGCTGTAGTAAACTGATTTCATTGGAAAATCTAAATTGAAATGATTAGATTTCAGTTACAAAAGTTTTATAACTCTGGAATTCATTACTCTCTTCAAATATTTACATTCACTTTATCTAAAAAATAATGAAATCTACATGCTAACAGCATCTACAAAATAACAAAGAGAGGCCCTTGAGGCCACTTTAAGAAATAATCATGGTTTGTAGAATCAGTGAGTTGTGATTTATAGGGAAAAATTATCCAAAGAGATTACAGCTATTTTACTAAGGTTACCTATTGCTCTGGAAGTTTTGCTCACCTCACATTTTTGAAGTAAACATGAAGCTGTCTTCTCTTCAAATTATTGTCTGAGGGTCTTCTATTGACAGGATAAACTTGCAGTCTCAAAGTAAATTCAAACCAGTCCATGGCAAAGAGTCCAGTGGGAGTGCAGATGTGTGAGTGACGACAGAGAGATGTAGTAGATGAATTAGAGATACAACAGAAGTCTGATTGTGTAGGATCTTACAGTTATTTGTAAGAGTTTTAATTTTTGCCGGGCGCGGTGGCTCAAGCCTGTAATCCCAGCACTTTGGGAGGCCGAGACGGGTGGATCACGAGGTCAGGAGATCGAGACCATCCTGGCTAACACGGTGAAACCCCGTCTCTACTAAAACACACACACACAAAAAACTAGCCGGGCGAGGTGGCAGGCGCCTGTAGTCCCAGCTACTCGGGAGGCTGAGGCAGGAGAATGGCGTGAACCCGGGAGGCGGAGCTTGCAGTGAGCTGAGATCCTGCCACTGCACTCCAGCCTGGGCGACAGAGCCAGACTCCGACTCAAAACAAACAAACAAACAACAACAACAAAAAACCGGGATTGGAAAACCATGGATTAAGTGAAGCTAAATAAGTTTCTTCTCTTTAGAATTTTTCATAGTCTTTATCTTGTTAATAAGCACTGTTTGTACAAAAAGGTATAAAAGTAAAGAGCTCATGCTATTAAGTGGATGGTGACACTGTTGACCATAGTTTCAAATATAGAAGGCAAATTAAGTGTGACCAGGCAGGAAGTAACAAATTAAATTGACATGCAAAATTTTAAGTGCCTATGGAGAATACTGGGTAGAGCTACCCAAAAGAGAGCTGAAAAAAACCTTTAAATCTTTAACAAGGCAACACAGAAAAATATTGAAAATTAATATCAAATAATATTTAATTCAAGAACTAATTATAAATAATATATATGAAATTTATACCTATGCTATTCAAATAAAGAAAAGAGAGAAGAATCATTTGCCCATCTCAGAAAGAGGGCTAGGGTCTGAATTTTCTATTTATTCACATTCTGTAGATTCTTTGGAAAATTGCTCCATTCTCTAGTTCACTTTGTCCTATATATATGAAGCTTGAATCCAAGAGTCATTTCTCAACTTATTTTTTATATGTAATATCTTCATATTGGGGTTATTGAAGTTCACCAACAAATGCAAGAAAGAAAGAAAAAAATTATTTAAGTTTTTCCTTTGAAGATTATTATGCTTCTGTTTTATGTCATCATTGGTTTTTTCTGAACTAAATGATGTAAGCAAAAATAATATATCCAAGAGATGACTCAGCTTCCAAAATATTGAGAGATGTTTGACTCACATCTCAAGAATCACCTTCATTTTTTCCTTGCATTTTTTGTCTAGAAACATAAAACTGAATATTTTAGTAATTGAGTAACTGTATCTTTGTTTAGTTTAATGGAAATTTCAGCAAATGTACCAAATTAGCAAAATGAATCACAGTGAACATTCTCTAGCCAGGCTTATTAAATTTTTACTATAGAGTCATCTAAAGTATATTTCATGGGAAATGTATCCACCTTCCAAAGGCAATATGCCATACTCAACAGTGCTGCAGTTCTCGTGGAAATGGTTTTTCCATTGAACTTGATTGTCAGATTAACCATATCTAATTCTAGGGCACTGATTGTAAACGTGAATACTTGAACTTGATTCAGAACTATCAAACATGCTTAGAACTTCAGTCAGTCAATCCTGCTGGAATCTTAGTCTCTAAAGACAAAAGTCACGGCAATATGTTTTGGCTTTAATATGCAGACATTTTTCCATTGCCATAGTTCTTTGTTTTAAAATCATTTCCTTGAGAACTGGTTAAGGATTTGGGGACTTTTTAGTCTGTATCTACTTAACTAATATTTCTATTCAATGACTGATAAAATCGTCAGATAGTTACTTGATGTAAAGAAAAGAGAATACCAGTGTATAGCTTAAGTTATTCAATGCAGTGATAGTCTCACGTTTGAATGATTTATCAAACCTATTCTGAATGATGGCAAATGCTTCTTTAGTGATATCATTATTAATAGCATATTACCACATTCTTCTCTGAGCCAAACAAAGCCTAAAGAGAAACATTTCTTCAGATGCCAAGCAGGTTTCTTTTTAAGCTAGCGAGCTAAATTTATAGAAAGCATTCATTTTATTCTCTCAGTTATAAACAAGTTATGTTACACTATAAAACCTAAGTGAATTGGCCTGCTTGGAAGCTTTATTAAAAGAGAAATAATCATGAGAATTAGTATTTATTGAGCGCTTAACTACGTGTCCAACACTATCTTTCTACAAGCCATGATGCAGATACTTCCTAAATCTCCCTTTTTATCCTAAACTACAAGTTAGAACATTCAGGCACAGCAAGATGAATTAAGTTGTCAATGATCATAAATAGTAGAGATAAAATTTGATCCACAGCAGTCAGAATCTAGCACTGTGCTTTTAATTCCTACACCACACTATCTCCCAAATAGAAAGAAATAAAAAGGAAAACAGAAGAGAGGTTACAATGAGCAAACAAGAGTATGTTTAAAGCAACTGGTAAGGGAGCAAGGAAAATAAAGTCAGACTGTGTGTAAAAGACGAGACACTATACAGTTATAATAAGACACCTAAAATTAGAGCATAAAACACTAGTTTGCTCAGGTGAAATTTAAATAGATTTAGAATGACCAATGACAATGTTTTAGGTTAAAACTTTTCGATGGGGGTAGAGCAGTCCAATTTTAAATAACCAATCTCTAGAGATAGCAAATGAACATAGGATAGCATTGTACCTATTGTCTGGGAGATGCTTTATAACAGGAATGACCAAAAAATTCTGGTTTGCCAAGAATAGTCCTGGTACCCTCCTGTTGTTCCAACTAAATTTTTCTGCTTTCCCCTCTTCCACATTCAATGTGTCCTTGTTGAATGATACCTTTTATGATCACCTAGTTGTACCCATACTCTTAATTCCTCCAAAAAGAATAAAATACATGCTATCAGAGGCAATGTTTATTTTTCAAGTTTTTTTCTCATTGATAACTAATGGCCTCTGAAAGGCCCTCTTGCAATGTAACAACTTTTTTAAAACCATTCAAAGAGAGTCTCACAAAAGGGCTGAGTCTGTCTTTTAAGAGTTTTCATGTGATTATATCAGGCCCACTAACGTTAATCTACCTTATGAGTCATACAATATCAGTTGTACTTAACACGTGCAAAATCCCTTTATGTTTGCCATATGTGTAATCTAGTCAAGGGAGTGAGGTGCCATCCACTTAGCCATATTCTCTTGTTTAGAAGCAAGTCAGTCAGCAATTCTGCTTGTACTGAATAGGAGACATTTATACAAAGATGTAGCTTCTTAGGATATGTCTGCCATAAGTAGTGACAGACCTTTCATTTTCTTTGAAACTCCCTGGAACACTTAGAAAACAAAAGAAGGTTAATAAATATTTGTTGATCTGAAAATTCTGAAAGGAAAGTGGCCATTTTAATGGTTCCAATGACATCTTCAGAACAGAGTGTTGGTCTTGAAGAGATGTGGACTTGACATGTTGTCCAAATTTGAGAATAATTTAGAGATTCAACAACAGCCTCAGTTTTGCCATCAGAAAAAAAAAACAAAAAATCTTCCCTGTCAAATGTAAAATGTTCCCTGTCCCCTACCTATCTGTTTTGAAGAAAAATGCATTGCAGATGGCACAAGCTTTCTAGGAATGGCAGGGGAAGCGGTAATGTAGCATAGATATTCACAGTGACCATCTAGCACAGCATTACTTACTAAGTCCAAGCCAGTCATCAGAAGACATAAAATTACCCACTTATTATAGATGAACATTTAGGTTATTACTTACGCAAGTGAAGTACTTTGTTAAGGCACATGTTTCTCTAACAATTAGTGTTGTTATGGAAAAAAACTAATATTTTAGGTTGTCTAGAAAGATATTAGAAGAATTTGTTTATGCAGCTATATCATTTTGTAATGTTTTTGTAATTTAGATGATTAGTTCTACTTAGTAACATGTAAAATTAATAAATTCATTTTGAAAAATCTTCAAACATAAAACAGATGTTCAAATGCATCATGGAAGGAATAAATTATGGTTGCAAAGAAAGAGACAACCATGTAATCACACTTTCACCTGCTCATGTGCTTCACATGTGGATCTCACTGGCAAAGAATGTATTCATAAGCTTTGGGGCATAAACCAAAACCATGTAAATCTGTTTTCACTGATGTCACCAAAGGACTTGTAATCTGCCAATGCTGTTCCAATGTCATAAATTCAAGTGAGTGAAATCTGCTTGTTATTTAGCAGAAAATAAAATCATATCTCTTCTAGACCTTATTTGCTCTCTCTGAAGTGAAAATTTTGTGAAATAAACACCCCTAACTCAGTATTCTACACCTACGTAATCTCTGAAAAATACAAAATTATGGCTAGATAGGAGAGACAAGTTCCCGTGTTCTATACCACTATAGGATGACTATAGTTAATATTAAAATATAGTTTTAAATAACTAGAAGGAAGATATTGAGTGTTCCCAACGCAAAGAAATGATAAATGTTTGAGATAATGGTTATGCTAATCACTCTAATCTGATCACTATACCTTATATGTATATCCAAACACCACTATGTACCATATGAATATATACAATTGTTATTTGTCAGTTAAAATTTAAATTTGGTCAAGCACCGTGGCTCACACCTGTAACCTCAACATTTTGGGAGGCTGAGGTGGGTGGATTCGTCTAGCCCAGGAATTCGAGACCAGTCTGGGCAACATGATGAAACTCCACTCTACAAAAAATACAAAAACTAGCCAGGCATGGTGGTGCATACCTGTAGTCCCAGCTAGTCAGGAGGCTGAGGCGTGAGGATCACCTGAGTCCAGGAGGTTGAGGCTGCAGTGAGCTGTGATTGCACCACTGCACTCTAGCTTGGACAACAGAGTGAGACCCTGTCTCAGAAATAAATAAATTAATTTAATTAAACTTTAAAAAATTTGCCAAGTTAAGTGAGAAAAATAAGAAGGAAATAAACTCTCTTTTAAAATATTGGGTAATTTTCCTTGTGAATAGCCAGAGTATAGATAACCTATGACAATTAGGTTGCTTACTATGTTTTCTAAATTTTCAGAAATTTCTAAAACACCCCAGAACACTACATCAAATTCATTGCTGCAGTCCTATTTGCATTAGCCACTATATTTGGGGAAAACCTTATATCTGAGCCTAATGTTAAATCTTACCAGACTCCTGGAAAAGTAAACCCAGAGAAGTGGTGATGAGTATAACGCTATGGAATCACAAGAAACTGTGGGCCAGAATATAAGGATTCAAATTGTTGGGGAGTTGCTTTATGAAAAAGTAAAAAATACTGTCTTTAGCAAGTTAAAGGAAGACATCGTGGGCCATATTTACTACTAGTTGGGATCAGTCACATTGAATTTCAATAAAAATTTATTGAGGAGTATATTTCCCATCATACCAAAATGATAAACTTTAAAAGACTCTATAACCTAGAATGTTCTTCTCATGCAAAATTTGAAGGCAAATTCAAAACATTAGCTATTATCATTATTTACAAGCAGTTTCTTTGTAATTTTAGTTGTACTATATACAGTATATACACTAGTAGTATATATAGTGGTATATATTTTATATATAATTTATATAGATTTTATACTACATATGTGTGTATATATACACACACACATGCATAACACAAAGCTGAGTTTATTGCTTACTGCAGCAAAGAATGCAACCTCTACAGAGTCTTCACTGTGTCTCTGAGGAGAAAGAACAATTTGGAAATTTGGAGTCTCGTTTATGTGGCTCTTTCAATAAAGGAGCTTGATTAGAGATATGTAAGTTTTACGTACTCTGCACAATGCATTTGGACATCTATTTTATATTTAACGATTTTAAAAGTGTATTAATTATTTTTACATATTAAGTATAACAAATCATTTAAAAGTACAAATATATTATGAAATTATATGGCTATATAAATCCTTCTAGTATCTTTTTAGACAACACAAAATATTATTTTATTTTTACAACAGAACTGTTGGTCACAGAAAAAAATAATGTCTTAAGAAGGATAGTTTACTTGCCTAATTAAGAACCTAAATGTCCCGATCTATAATAAATGGGGCACTGTATGTCTTCTGATGACTGGTATAGTGTTATTTCTTAGTAAGTAACATCTGCTGGCTGAGCACTATGAGTGTCTACGCCTCTTTCCTCATCCTCATTTCCAGAAAGCTTATGCCACCTGTGCAATGCATTTTTCTTCAAAACAGACAGAGGAAAGGGTTTATTTTAATGAGAATTTTATTTTCCCAATGGACAAAAAACAGTCCTTAGAATTGAAATCCTTACTGAATCTCTAAATTAACCCTGAATTTGGAGAAGGCTTCGCATCAATTCATGCTACACCACTTCTAGAGATCAACGCTGAGAATGCCTTTTAGAATCATCAAACAGGTCACTTGCTCTTTTATGTTTTCAAATCATCAAGTATTTATTAATCATCTCCTATCTGATAGTACTGTAAGGAGACTTGGCAGACTCTAATGATGTGGTCACTGCCTTTGGGCTATTCTCTGGCTATTTCTTTGGCCTTAACTTTGGTTTAAAATAATCTAAATAGAGCAACATGGAACACAAGTAAACAGTAATAAATTAGAAAAAAAAAGAGCACAAGAAAAACACCAAGTTAAATCATCAGACATGTGTTTACCAAGCTCTGCAAAGAAAGGAGTTCAGAGTAAAAAATTATCATGTATAGGAATAAATGATTGATTCTTAAAATGGTGTTTATGAAGAACCTAAAGTGATTTCTACTTTTAAAATAATTTACTGTCACCTTGGGTTTTGATTTTTAAGCTATCTTTCTGCTCTTATAATAACTATCTTGAAAAATATTTTTTAAAGACAAAATCTTAGTGAAGAAAACACTTGCGGCAGAAAATCTCAGCTAGCATTTAAATATATACTTATCGTTAGACAATTCAAATAGAGTTAACAAGTAATTCAAAATACCCCCAACCCAAAATAATCTTTGTTAACTACTTTTGTGTCTCTTTCCAGAAAACAAATCCTAACCACACACAAATATATAGAGAGTAATTTATACCTTTCTTTAAAACATGATTGTTTTTTGAATAGGTAATATAGTCACATGGTTCAAAATGTAAAAGATACAAACAAGTAGAGAGTGAAAATTTCTCATTTGCCATGTCCCTTAGATATATTCTTATTCTTGAGGCAATTTGTATATTGTGCATACTTTCAGAAATATTTAATGAATGTACATCCAAATATGTATATATTTCTGGTTTCATCTCGTAAACACCTGCACCTGAATGTTACACTGAATGCTACATTTTTCTTTTCTTTTTTTTTTTTTTAACAGAAAGGGTTTCTTTAATTCTCCACCTTCTCGGGTCAAACTTAGTTGTTTAACACCTTGTTTCTTCACCTTAAAGACCCCAAAGGTGAAATGTGAAGAAAACCCAAACCTTTGAGTACATTTTTCTTGTCACATATTGATAAAACATAATTTGAGTAATTATGTGAAGTGCAGTATATTGATGGTAAAAACATGACATGAAAGCATTTTCATATAAAAAGGTCTAAACATTTTAGTTAATTCCAGGTTTAAAAGGTTCAAGAAAATTACAGTGTCTGCTTGAAAAGCTAATGTTTCCCTACCTTTGCATTAGTACTAACATATGTCTGGATAACATTAGATTATATTTGAAATTTTGGGTCTAGTTCTGGGCACCATCATTTCAAAGGTATATTGGCAAAGTAATTCATTCAGAAGAGTCTTAACTAAATAACGATCCCCTGGGGACCATAACTATATAAGGATTGCATTGTAGGACTAGAGAGTTTGTTTCTGGTGTAGATGAACAGGAAGAAGAATATATAAATGAGTTTCAAATACGTGAAGGGCTTTCCTGCTGAACAGTCAATGGATGGATTCTGAGTTGCTTCTGAAAGACTGTTTATCAGAATCATCCAACAGTAAGTAGTCTACTCAGGAAGTGACTGTCTCCTCAGAAGCTGAAATTGTTAATCACAATTATGTAAAAGTTTCCCTAGGAAGAAAAAAAAAAAAAAAAAAGAAATACCCAACTCTTCTGGAACCGGGAAGAAGGAAGGGAAGAAGGAAAGCAGAAAGAGAGGGAATCCACAAAAGCATGAAGTCTTGGGAAAACTCTGCGTTCAGGTAATGTAGATGGGAAAGACGTAAAAAGAAGGCTAGGATCAGATCATGAGGACTTCACAGGTTACTACCACCTACCCCACCACCTACCGCACCATCCTGCAAAATACAACCAATTACTTCCTCAAGATCAGGCTTCAGCTTTACGTTTTCTTCACTAAACTTTTCTGCTGTCTTTGAAAATATGCCCAACTTCTCATTCTATTTCCAATATTTTTCTAATTAGAAATTCAGTTAATAGTGAGATAGCTGACAGATGCCAATGTGAGGTTTGATCACCATAATTTCGCACTATGATTTGCTTTTGGAAGGTATCCAGTTTGGTATTTCAAGGCATCTACACTTCCTGATGCTCCAAAATAATTTGATTCCATTGTGGCATAGCAATGGATTTCTCTATCTAGCATATAAGCAAAAAGAAAGTACGATAATGGTCTATAATGAGCTAGGAAGATGTTTATGGCACTTTTAAAACCGGAAAGGCTGCATTTAAAAGGACTCAAGCACAAGAGGAAATGAAAGGATGTGCTAAGATTACATGAAGGCAGGCCTTATCTCTGAGGGAAAGGCTTTATGAGCAAAGCCTGCTCACTGCAGCTGGGGTGGCTTGGAAAGCACAAAGATATGCAAACAGTGGAAAGTCAACAATCAAAGAATGATGTTAGGGATCTCCAGGGTGGAATTAGGAGGTACAATAGGAAGTGTTTATGTACAAAAGGAAGTTTTGAAGATGATTTTGACATTGATCATGGGATCTCAATAATTTTATATTTATTAGAAAATAAAGTGTGTAAAAGTGGAAAAAATTAATAAATGCTCTGTGGCTCTGTAGTCAGGACTGTACTATCTTAAATGTTAAACTTACAAATAATGTTACATAGGTAAAGTCTTCTTCGAAGTTTATTTTTGTTATTTACAGGTTTCAACAATATAAAGCTTATGATTAGTGTATATGTTTTAATTGTACACTAAAAGAGATTGCATGATCTTCTGAAATTTCTGCAATCACTTCATTATTTCACAGATTCTATATTAAATTATTGGATAATAGGCAATGCAGTATAACAGGTTTGAAAATTACCTTGAATCTATTTCACATTGAAGGCATGGTTTAATTTAAAAATAAGAAAATGATATAAGACCATTAGCATCAATATACATTCTGCCAGATGTGTCAGAAAAACGTTTCAGTATAAGTACCTCATTTAAATTTTCAACCATTAACCCAGATATTTGGCATGGCATCAAACATACAATTTGACCAAATAATTGATCCCTTTTGAAAATGATTAGGTTCTTCAAGACAGAAAAATTATGATTATTTATTTAATTTTCGTGTCATATATCTACATGATAAAAATTTCTTAACCATATTTTTCTGCATAGAAATGTATTAGGGGACTTTAAACTATTTGGCTTTTGATGCATACATGACTCTACATTTTACTTTATGCTGTAGATCCAATCTCTATTTCCTTTTACTGTATACAATGGATAAAGTGGTGTTTACTAAGCATTAAAAACATGTGGTGTGCTAATTACTATAACATAAAATTATTTTCACATTAAATATTGGGTAGAAATTAGCATCTCGAATTCTACTTTCATCAGGTCATTTCCTCTGGCTTTGATGACCGCTATTAAATATTTAAGCCATGTGCTTCAAGTTCCCTAATGAACAGCCACTGTCTAAAATTTCCTACAAAAATTCATTAGTGGCCTTTAAAAATAACTATTAATAAAATGTCAATAGGCTTAAACTTTACTGAACCTGAGTTTTGCTCTTTGTCATCATTCCAAATCTAATTTGACTTTCACTTTAATAAGATCCCTTCCTCTCAGGCAAAAAGCCGCATTCATTTCCTTTTTGCAGAACTCTATCAATATGTTACTCTTAGCTATAATGTAACCAGTGCAGTCAGTTTGTAGTTCATCAATGAAAGAAGTCGTTTATTCATTTCATAAAAATGATTTGTGGATGAGAACTTTAAGTCCACAGCAAGGCAAAAATAAGAGAATAACAGTCCAGGCCATGAATGCAGGTGTTGTTTAAAACTCTCCAGTGCTTTGTACGTAAAGAAAACTTTTACATGCCGTAAGAGATTTCACATGTTTTGCTAAGTGGGTTTAGATTATGCCTTGAAGAATACTGTTTCTCAGTTCCAAATTTCCAATAAATATCTATGTAAGAAATTAAAAAAACGAGTTTTTTTCTTTTTATGGCACAAATAGTGCTTAAAGCATCTGTAGTTGTCGAAGTTAAAACAAGAAATCTGTTTGCATATAACAAGCTTAAATCAACTCCAAATTATGTCCAAATTGAACAGAGCCCAGATTTTGTCACCATGGCCCCAACATTTCAGTTTCAATTAACAGCAGACTCGTGTTCTACCCTGTTTCTTCAAAGAGCCACTTCGGTTTTTTCAGCTGCTATGGGAGAAATTATTGGCCGGACACGGTGGCTCACTTCTGTAATCCCAAGGCTTTGGGAAGCTGAGGCCAGAGGATTGCTTGAGGCCAGGGGTTTGAGACCAGTCTGACCAACATAGCAAGACCCTGTCTTTAAACTTAGTTTTTTTAAAAAAAAAATAGCTATACAGCATGGACCTAGCTATTTGGGAGGCTGAGGTGGGAAGATCACTTGAGCCTGGGAGTTGGAGGCTGCAGTGAGCTTTAATTGTGCCACTGCACTCTAGCTTGGGTGACAGAGCAAGACACTGTAGCTAAAATAAAATTATTTTTTTTAAAAGAGAAATAACTCATGACTAATATTAATTACTGTCATACAATTCCAAGACATAGAGCTTTCCTAAGCACAGAAATGAATTTCCTCAATTCTTAAAAAAAGATAAGTACTATAATGTTTTATTTTAAAAATCTATGTTAATATGTACGTTACAAATAATACAATACACTAGACTTTTCACATTAATAAATTGTTTATATAATATCGAATAGGACTTAGATACTTGGGGAAACTTTTATTTAAAAAATGATTTTCTTTTACATATAAACATGCCACACACACACCAAAATAAAGTCAAAAAACAGAAAGTAAATTTGACCATTGTCTAAAGATAAAAGTCTAGATTTAACACATTTTAGGAAACATGGCCACATCTGAAGGCAAAATGACATTCTTTCTATTAACAGAGAAAGAAATAAAATATCCGAGCCCTGAGGCAATAACCTGAAAATGACCCAAAAGTCTTTGCAATCTTTGCTCAGGAATATGAGAACCAAGAGGAATTCACCAACCCACCTATCCTTTAACAAAGGCAGGTGGTACACAGTAACCCGACTTCAGTGTGTTTCCTCCTCTACTTACTCACATATAGAGAAGAAAAATAAGTTGTCATTTGAGATACCCTGGAGTAGTGGAAAGTATAGGTTTTATATGAACCTTTGTATCAATTATTTACTTCATGGATTGTGAGGATTTGCAACATCATGTAAGATTCTAGCAAACACTAACAACTCAAGAAATACTTACCTAAACTCCTCCAAAATGCTACATTCATTCATACATTCATTCATTCATTCACTTATTCCTTAATAATTAGATAATAGGCAATTGAGAATAATAAATTAGTTTTTCTAATTATAATTAATATAATTTGTTATATTAGTTGGGATGTGATGCTGCAATAAAAAAAAAAAATAGACCCCAATATTTCAGTGGCTGAAAACAATAGACTTTTATTTCTTGCTTGTTATAGACCTGTTCATTCAGAAAAGTGAAGCAACTTCTCTACACAGTCTTTCAGAATCCAGGTTGTCAGCAGCTATACCATCTTCAAAATAGCTGTTAAAATCACCCTAACAGCTGCTATTCCAGTTTACTGGAAGAGAAAAGAGAATAGAGAAGCACATGGGAGATTTTTACAGACCAGCTGTGGAACCCAGATTCTATTCATTATAATTGAGTCCACAACTAATGTAAAAGAGACTGGGGAATACACTCAACCATGTGTCCGAAGCAACAGACATCAGATTTGGATCCCTGGTTCATCAAATTTAGAAAGAAAAAAAAAAAGAAAAAAAACTATAAATATCTTTTGAACTAAAATTCTAAATTTTTGGTTACATTGTAGTAAGAAGAAAATAAATACTTTCTGCAATAGTACTAATTGTTATTAGTAATATGACTGGCAAACATAAATGCACAAGCACTAAATGTTTGTCAGGTATGTGCTCAAGCGTCTGTGTAACAGGGAAGTACAATGGTTAGGAATTGTACTTGGTTAGAGTTGCTAACCAAGTTATGGTGAGAGGTTGGGTGAATTATCCAACCTCTTCTAGTGTCAATCATCTTCATCTATAAAACAAAAATGGTAATCCTACCTACTTCCTTAGGATGCAATGTGGATTAATTGGGTTATGCACAAAGCAATTAGAACAAGTCATGGCACATAGTCAGGGTTCCAAAGTTGACACTGTTATTACAGTCAACACAGTGAATGCTTTGCTTATAGAGCCTCTATTTTATATAGTTGCCTGCTACAACTATTTTCACTTTTTTTTTTTTTTCTTTTGAGACAGTCTTCTCACTCTGTCACCAGGCTGGAGTGCAGTGGAACGATCTGGGCTCACTGCAACCTCCACCTCCCGGGTTCAAGCGATTCTCCTGCTTCAGTCTCCTTTGGATTAGGCAATGCACACACCACCATGCCCAGCTAATTTTTGTATTTTTAGTAGAGAGAGGGCTTCACAATGTTGGCCAGGATGGTCTCAATCATTTTCACTTCTTTTAAGCACAATGAATTGTAAATGAAATGCAAAGGGATTTCAATTCCAATTCAATTAGCCAGTGGGTTCAGTGTTTTGTTTTGTTTTTTCAAGTCCCTTTTCATTTCCAAGGCCAAATGAGAACCTCAAAGATGAATGAAAACCACTAGAGGCAGTAAACAGCACATTAAAGCCAGTCACTCCCATATTTCTCACCTTACCTCAATCCTTCTAACTAGGAAGGAATTGTTAAACTGAAAGCAGAGTAGAGGAAGGAAATTGTGTGGGTAAGCAGAGATATTTTGGCACTCCCGGGGGTCTAAAGCAAATAGTTGTACCAAGGCACTGCATGGGATGAGGGAGCTGGGGGATAGTGTAAGATTGAGTCACCATGATGATGATGGGAGAAAATCTATGATCACCCTTGACAGGATGTAAAACATGTCCATGCACAGAAGTTCACAAACAGCAGGCACTAGAATTACACATTCCTTGGCACTGCCACATATGTTAATAGCCAGTTTTATCTGTTGGTCACTGGCAATCAGAAAACCCCAGTCTGAACTCTCCGCTCCTCTCTCTTTTTTGCTGTTGCTCTTTTTAACAGCTTTATTGAGATATAATCCACCTGCCTTTAAATTCACCTTTTAAAAAGTAGACAATTCAGTGTTTTTAATATATTCACAGAATTGTGCAATTGCCACCACTATCTAATTCTAAAAAGTTTCATTACCTGAAGAGAAATCATGTAACCATTAGCAATCACTCCCTACAGCCCCTGGAAACCACTAACCTGTCAATTTCTATGAATTTGCTTATTCTGGATTTTTATACAAATGGATTAATATATATGTGGCCTTTTGCGACTGGCTTATTTTGCTTAGCATAGTTTTGTAAGGTTCATCCATGTCAGAGCATATATCAGCATTTCATTCCTTGTTATGGCTAAATAATATTCCATTGTATGGATACACCATTTTTGTTTATCTGCTCATCATTTGGACATCTGGGTTGTTTCCATTTATTGGATACTGTGAATAATATTGCTATAAACATTCATATATAAATTTTTATGTGGATATTTTTCTTGGGGGCATGCCTAGGACTGGAATAGCTTGGTCCTATGGTAACTTCATGATTAATTTTGGGGCATTGCCAAACTGTTTTCTAAAGCAGCTGCATGAATTTGCATTCACACCAGCAATGTATGAGGGTTCCAGTGTCTCCACATCTTCACCAATGCTTGTTATTGTCTGTCTTTTTTTCATTATAGCCATCCTAGTGTGTTTGATATGGTCTCTCATTGTGGTTTTAATTTTATTTCTCTAATGGCAATGATGTTGAAATATTTTTATGTATATATTGGCCATTTTTTATGTATTCCATGAAGAACTGTCTATTCAAACCTTTTGCCCTTTTTTTCAATGTATTTATTGTCAAGTTGCAAGTTATTTTATAAAGGACTTATATTGATACAAGTCCTTCATCATATATATGATATGTAAATATTTTCTCCCATTCTTTATGTGGTCTTTTCACTTTCTTCATAATGTCTTCTAAATACAAAAGTATTTAATTTTGACTATTTTTAACTTATCTGGTTTTTTCCTTTGACTTTTGCTTTTTGTTTCATATCTAAGAGATCATTGCCTAATCTAAAGTTGTAAAAATTTTTCCTGTGTTTTCCTCTAAGGAGAACAAACTTGGCTTTGTTCTTCCACCTCTCTACCTGCTCTTCGTCATTCTGCTTAACTATCTTATCTTCTTCTCCATGCATCCACACCTCTAAGAGTTTTATAGTTTTAACTCCTACATTTAGAACTCTAATCTATCATAAGTTAATTTTTGTATATGGTGTGAGGGATATGTCTGACTTCATTCTTTTGCTTTTATCTCATATCTTGATGTTCCTGCACCATTTGTTGAAGACTGTTCTCTCCCTATTGAACTGTCTTGGCACTCTTGTCAAAAGCAATTTGCCAGAATTGTAAGGGTTTATTTTTGTACTCTACCCCTCTATCTTGTCTCAAATGTTACTGATAAAGTGAAAGACTGAAGGGAGAAAAAATGAATCCAGGTGGTGGAAATTTTCCATGTGAGTTAGCACAAGTGATCAGCTTTGCTTCCCATTCCCTGTAGTGTTTGGGGAGTTCTCCATCGACAGGCATCAGCTAATGGAAATAGTACTTGAATGTTCCCATTGGCCTCCTACAAGTCAAATTAAGTTGTCCTTTATTTCAGTAATGTCCCCTGACATTCGGCATTGCTCTCCACTTCTAGAAACTTGGCTTTGTTCTCCTTTTACTTCTGTAATTGTTCTTCTTCAGTCTACTTCAACATCTTACTTTTTTCTCTAACTATCCATACCTTAAAAGTTGGTTTTCCACAGAGATTTATCTTCATAGTTCTCTTTATATTTAAAGACTTCTGGTTGTCATACAATATCCATTCTTATGCTTTGTGCACAACAGAAGATCAACTTTTATCTGGACACATTGCTTCAGAACTAGATGACGACATGTCCCAACATCCCTTGCATGTTTTTATTGCCATGTGTCTTAACTATGGATAGTAATATGGAAGCAAAAGTGTTGTATGAATCTGGAAAATGTCTTAATTGGTTACGGAATGCATTCTTGCTTTGCTCTTCCTGTTGCTGGTAATCTGGAACACAGTGGGGATGGCTGGAGCCCCAGTTAAGTCATGATCATTTTGGAATTTTTTTAAAATTCTGTGTAGCAAACTTAATTGAGAAACTGTCAAAGCCTATGCATTCAGGTATCACTGAACCAATATTTATTAAGCATCTACTACCTATCTGTACTGTGACAGGTATCATGGTAATGTGATGCTGTCCTCATTAAGTCCACAGCCTATAGGGAGATACATAAATACATATACACATAAAACCCTTTATGGTAATTTTTATAATAACATTATAGAAAATATGTGGTGTGCCAGGGTAATACAAGGAATAAAGCAATTAATCCTGTCAAGGTTTTAGAAAGTATTGTGAGGAAGCAATATTTGTATTGAGACTTGATAGACTTTGTAAATAAAAGAGGAAAACCATTACAGATAATGTAGGGTTTACAAATGTATGGATTGTACAGATGGGAAAGTTCATGATTAGTTTAAAAATGCATTATTATGACTAGAGAAAAGGCTATTATGTGTGTGTGACGGGGGGAGAGAGAGAGAGAGAGAGAGAGAGAGAGAGAGACAGAGAGACAGAGAGGCAGAGAGACGGAGATGAAAAGAGGAATGGAGGGGAGAAGACAGAGACAGAGAGGAGACAGATTCTGGGAAGCAGCAAGTGATCAGAGAGGAACAACAACAGAGTGTGTTCCAAGGAAATAGGAATTTGGGGTATTGCATGTAGAATTGAGAATGTATGTTTCAGCTTATGAATCAGAGATAGAAAATATGTTTGAATCCTGATGTCAACTCTAATTTTGCCTGCCTAAAGTACTATGTTGAGAAAAATGCTGAATTTACACCTGATCTCAGGAAAGAGTGACATAAAGTATTAGAAATGCTGGCATGATTTCTATGGCCATATCTTCCTGCAGGTGGCTGATTTTATCTGATCTCAGAAACCAAGTAGAGTTGGGCCTGGTTAGTACTTGGATGAAATGTTCGCATGAGTTTGGGACATGTGGTGGTTAATTTTATGTGTCAACTTGGCTGAGCCACAGTGATCAGGAATGTGATCAAACGTTAGTCTAGATCTTTCTCTGAGGGTATTTTTGGATGAGATTAACATTCAAACTTATGGACTTTGAGTAAAACAGATAGTCCATCACAATGTGAGTGACCTCACCAATCAGTTGAAGTCCCAAGTAAGATAAAAGACTGACCTCCCTGAACAAGGCAGAATTCTGAATCTCATGGCCTTTGAACTTGAACTGCAGTATCAATCTGTGTTTCCAACTGATGTCCGTTGAGTTTGAACTCCAGTCTTGGCTTTTCTCCAAGTCTCCAACCTATTGGCCCAACCCACAGATTTTGAACTTACCACCCTTCATAACCACATGACACAATTTCTTAAAATAAATCTTTTTATTGCTCTTTCTGTATATACATCCTATTGGTTCTGTTTCTCTAGAGAACCCCAAGTAACATCAAAGGACTGAATATTCACATGTGAGGAATTAAAAACAGTTTTGAACCTTGGCAAAAATACTTTGAGATAGGTGTGGTTATTAACCTGTTTTACGTGAAGAAAACTAAAACAAAGAGAGATTAAATTATGTGGGCTTGGAACTTTGGCAATGGGGGCCTGGAACTTTGGTTGTGAGGGCCTAGAGATCACGCCCTTAGGCCACTCAGCTTTTCAGCATACTCCTGCTGATGTAGTTTCAGGAGAACAAGTTGTTAAAGGCACTAAGCCACAACCTGCTACAGGATACTCAAGGTTTGCGAGGGAATTTCATGCCCTCAAAGAGTCTAGTCTTTTAATTTCTGATTTCTATGTTCTATTTATTCCTTCTTATTTCACACAAATGGCCATGGCCTCAAGTCTTCTGAAAAAAGTGAACTTCTAAAAAATCCTGTTGACTTTCCCTTCAAAAGACATGCAGGCTCCAACCATGTCTTATCCCTTCACTGATAGATACATTTTGATGCGAGTCACCATCATCTCTCTCCTAGATACTGCAATATTTCCCTAGCTAATCCTTCTCCTTTTATCCTAGTCCCTCTACTAACTACTCTCAAAATAGCTACAAGAGATAACATTGATATCTTAAATCAGATCAATTTACTCTGCTCCATCTCTTCAAAGGATACCAATCTGAGCAAACGGCAACATTGTCACAGAGGTCTATAAGACTATACAGCTTCTGTTCCTACTCCATTAACTCTCTGAAGTTACATACTGCCTTCAGTCACACTGGCCTCTGACTTTCTACAGACTTGTCTGATATATCTAAAGGTCTTTCACACTGGGTGATCCCTCCTCCTGAAATGCTCCCTGCCCAGAGAGCCATAGGGCTTACTCCCTCAACTCTTGCAAGTGTTGGGATAAATGAATCAATGAGTACTATCTCACCCATTCTATTTACAATGGCACTATTTTACTCCCCCTTGCCTTTTTAAAATTTATTTATTTATTTTTTTAATTTCTGTTTCAATAGCACTTGGGAGCATTGTAGGTGTTCCTTAACTATTTGCTGAATATGTGTGATTATACCTTCATTTGACCCTTTTCCAAAGGCATGACTCCATTGCCTGGTCGAAGACATTTAAAAGGCCCATAGTCACACTTTGGGAGGCCGAGGCGGGTGGATCATGAAGTCAAGAGATTGAGATGATCCTGGCCAACATGGTAAAACCCCATCTCTACTAAAAATACAAAAATTAGCTGGGCGTGGTGGTGCATGCCTGTAGTCCCAGTTACTTGGGAGGCTGAGGCAGGAGAATCGTTTGAAGCCAGGAGGTGGAGGTTACAGTGAGCCAAGATTGTTCCACTGAACTCCAGTCTGGGCCACAGAGCAAAACTCCATCTAAAAAAAAAAAAAAAAAAAAAAAATGGCCATAGTCTTACCACCACCTGCTAAAGCTTTAGTTTTGTCACTGGTGTTTCAGTTAGGACACAGGGGTGATTTACTTTTTCACTCTTGTGAGGGTGTAAATTGTGGGACTCCCAGTCAAGGCAGTTTGGAGCCATATATAGATAATTTATGCTTCAGCAAAGAATAAAATATTTTGTCTTTCTATTTCTACTTGAAAACTATCTAAATTTAGCTTCAGTGCCTCTCTTTAAGAGTTCTTTAAAACCATCAAGCAGCAGTCAACACTCTTCCATATTCTGAATGTGTTGTACTTTTCCTGCATGTTATGGCTCAGTCCATAGGTGATATGCATTCTCATACTTGGCCATTTTACTATTACGTAACAATGGTCACCCACTCTCTAGACTAGAGTATTTGCACCACTCATTATCCAACTGCCTCTACTATGGCAATGTCACATTTTCATTTTTATTATTGCAGCATTCCACTTACATTACAAAATTCTACCACATAGTTGAAATGCTTGCCTGCATATGATAGAAAAAAAACAAACAAACAAACAACAAAAAAAAAACACCTTAAATAAAATAGAAGTTTATTCGTCTTTCATGCAACAGAAAACATATGAGGTCCAGGCTTCTTTCAATGCTCAGGTCCAACAAACTGAAAGTATAGCCTTCATTCTCATAGTCCAAGCAATACACAAGAGTTTCAATCATATCCTTCTTGTTTAGATACTAGATAAAAGAACAGGACACACACACACACACACACACACACACAAACCAACAATCTTCTCTTAAAAGAGACTTATAGGAATTCACAGGTAACATTTCTGCTTATATCTCATTGACTAAACATTAGTTACATGGCCCACAACCAGATTCAAGGAAGGCTAGGAGATGAAGTTCTCTATCAAAGAGAACACATATCTAGCTAAAAACCAGGATTCTGGTTTATAACAAAGAAGGAAAGAATGAATATTGGAACAACTATGAACAGTTAGAAGTCAACTCATTAAACTTCCAAGAGAAGGAGATAGAATTTAAAATTATATTGTATTAATTTGAGTCTGAAAGAGTATCCAAGAACTACTGCATATCTGTATTTTCTGAATACTACATATTCTGAATACTGTATATTCTGAAACTTCAGGCACCATCTAATCCTGGGGTATGCACTTAGCCCCATACCATGCTGCTAAAAGGCCAATAACCAAATGAGACATGACACCCAGCTGGACCACTCCCAAACATTAGAAGATGTAATGTTGTTTATGTCCAAAAATGTTCAGATAGATAAGCAAAGCTACAGTTAACTTGAACTAAAATGTGAGGAACATGACATATAGTGTTCCAACACTCCTCTTGACATAGCTCCCCTCTATCCATTCCAACTTAGGAAAATATGCTAAGCATTATGTTCTTTGCCTTTGCTTAAATATCATACCTTCCTAAATTATTGAAAGGAATGAGCATAAGCAAACTTTAAACCAAAGAAATAAAAAGATCTCTAAAGCAGTTACAGTTTCAAAATATGGACTACACACATTATTTGAAAAACTATGCTGTGGAATTAAGGATGTTTGGCAGAAAACTTTTTAATTAGCTCTACTGTTACATTCCATAAAGCTAAACTCAACTTGCATTTAAAAATAAAAGAAATTCCATATGGCAAATAATTTATTTTCAGAGAATCATATCAATCACAATGGATCACCTTTCTGGAAACTAACAAATTCAAGCCTGGGATTCTGGGTCACAGCCTAGGTACCCTTCATTTGGCTTATGAGACTAAGCAGGGTTCTCCCTGAGGCAGAGGCTTCCTTGCCAGTGCTCATGTTCCAGCTGAATACTCACAGCAGTTTCAGGGCAGCCCCTTTAGAGGAAAGGAGATTGATTACACAAATGCAGGTAAGCCATGTAAAGATAAATGAGTCCAAACTCTACAGCTCCTGCTTGCCATTTCAAATCAGAAAGACAAACACACTGACATATTTTTCTGCCCAGGAGCATTTCTACATTTCCAAAGAGAAAACTTAACACTGTTAACATTCAGTGGAGGAGAAGCAGCAATATCCAAAGAAACTTTTTGGATGTGGAAGAGGAAAATGAGGAAGAAGAGAAGAGGGAGGAAGAGATAGAAAATGTGGGTAAGAAAAAACTGTTTGGGTCCAGTTTCAAGATTCAAAGGAGTTGTCACCAAATCTGAAAACTGGAAGAGACTAATTTGACGTAAAAATAATTCAACTCGAATTGTGATAAATGGGAACTTCCAATGTGTATACTATATTGAAATTAGTCTGAATTTTTTCATAATCAAAAGTATACTTTTTAAAGTACTCGTATTTAGTAGCTATAACACATTTTTCTTGAAATTAAATATCATCTTCTCAGATCAATCAATAACCATTTAATAAATGTCTTCATATGGAGGCCACCCAGCTATATGCTCAGATATAATCAGATGAATTTTAACAAGTCATATTTACATATTTCAAGGCCTCTAAAGACAAGGACAAAATTTTTAAAAGATAAAGACAAAATAAAAAGATCTTATTTTACAGCACTAACCTTTACGTTAATGTCACTCTACGTCTACTATAATGTTTCTGTCTTTAAAACTGTTTCACAGGGGTTATTGCCCATTGTATGTTCTTAGTACTTACAACATGAAGGTGACAAGTAGATTGATCTTATAGTTTATCTGGAGACTACATGAAAAATAAAATTAACATGCAGTTTAAAAAATTTTAAACCAAGAAGAAAATGTCTGAAAATTTAAAGAGATTACTCAGGAAATACTTTAAAAGCTACTCCACTATGACTGAAAGCAAGTTAAAAATTTAGAATTACTCTTTCAACTTTTGCTCATGGTTCTATGATTTAAAGTGAAGAAGTCAAAAAAAGCTTTGTTGATATTAAGTCCATGACTATGGTCAGTACATGGTTAATCTTTGTTTAGGTAGATAAGAGCATATTGGGTATGATTTGGCAAGTCCAGTAAAACATCCCCTGCCTGGAAATATCTTGCCCAGCAGTAGGCCAAAGTACGCACTGACCATGAGATCATCTTGACATCAGTCTGTGTTACCATTTTCTTTCTCCTTGGGGTAAAGGATAACTTTTTAAAACAGAAATTCCAGACCAGATGCAGTGGCTCACACCTGTAATCCCAGCACTTTGGGAGGCCGAGGCGGGCGGATCATGAGGTCAGGAGCTCAAGACCAGCCTGGCCAACATGGTGAAACCCTGTCTGTACTAAAAATACAAAAAATTAGCCAGGCGTGGGCTAGTGCCTGTAATCTTAGCTACTAGGGAGGCTGGGGCAGGAGAATCACTTGAACCCGGGACATGGAGGTTGCAGTGAGCCAAGATTGCGCCACTGCACTCCAGCCTGGGAGACAAGAGTGAGACCCCATTTCACACACACACACACATAAAGAAAAACAGAAATTCCAAAACCACAAAGGAGAAAACCTTGACATATTTATATATTTATGATGTGACAAGTGTTTACAAATGGTAGACTGGAAAAATATATGCGACATAACTGACAGAAAAAAATACATTATCCTATAAATTAAGAAACAATAAATCCAAAGGATTACAAATCACACCGCTATAAAGACACATGCACACCTATGTTTATTGTGGCACCATTCACAATAGCAAAGACTTGGAATCAACCCAAATGTCCATCAATGACAGACTGGATTAAGAAAATGTGGCACATATACACCGTGGAATACTATGCAGCCATATAAAAGGATGAGTTCGTGTCCTTTGTAGGGACATGGATGCAGCCGGAAACCATCATTCTCAGCAAACTATCCCAAGAACAGAAAACCAAACACTGCATGTTCTCACTCATAGGTGGTAATTGAACAATGAGATCACTTGGACACAGGAAGGGGAACATCACACACCGGGGCCTATTGTGGGGTGGGGAGAAGGAGGAGGGATACCATGAGGAGATATACCTAATGTAAATGACAAGTTAATGGGTACAGCACACCAACATGGCACATGTATACATATGTAACAAACCTGCATGTTGTGCACATGTACCCTAGAACTTAAAGCATAATTAAAAAAAAAAAAAAGCAAGTCATCAAAGAAAAAAAAAAAGAAAAGAAAAGAAATGATAAATCCATGAGTAAATGGCCAAAAAATATGAACAAACCTATCAGAGAAAAAGAATTGCAAATTACCTGTTTCCACAAAAGTTGATTTTGTTCTTCTTCCCATTCTGGTTAGGTTCAATGTTTTAGAGAAAAGATCAGGGTTAACAGCAGCCTAGCGAGGAAAAGTTATATATGACATGAGGAGAGTTTGTTTCTCTCTTTTTCCAGTCCACGATTCTGTTAAGGTATTGAAAGCTTATATATGCTATAGTATTTATTGTCTTGACGGGAACTACCAGGAAAAGCCACAGAGCTTAATTGAGAAGTCTTCTCTTAAGAATGTATGCCAAATTTAATCCTCTAATACAGAATTCAAATGATATTTTCCCCAATTGTGTGAGGTAAAATCTCCTCACTAGTCTCTCCTGAGCTCTTACCCCAAACAAAGTAGAGCTAAGAAACCACATATGACACCACCTCCACCTTGCACTAGATTTTCTGTGGAAAAGTATGTAGTTCTGTACAAACAAAAAAGTGACACATAATATCCCACAATAGTGTCAGCTATTGATTCCCTTTTATTTAATGATTATAAGATTATTTTGATTTTGTATTTCTTCTTGAGTCAATGTTGATACATTTTATCTTTCTTTTTTAATTTGAATCATTTATTATGTTGTTGCCAGAATAAATATCTGTATAACATGTTCTGTCATAGAAAATTATATTAAAGGAATTGTGACTAGGCTTGTCATTTCCCCAGGGTACATACAAATGTGTTTATTTATAGCTAGATTTTACCATATTCTTAAAATATCACATACATATACACTGCACATTAGCAATAGGAAATCAATGAATAGTTGTAAGACAGAATGACTTTATAACTTTATAATGATTTTTGACCTCACAAATCACCATAAGATTTCAATGTTGGTTTGGGTTCCTTCTTATCAAAGAGAGCCCCTCCCCCCACTCCCTCTCTTTGTTTCTCTCCCTCTCTGTCTTGAGCTACATGGCTCCCTTTTTTTTTTTTTTTTTAATTTCCATAGGTTATTGGGAGACAGGTACTGTTTGGTTACATGAATAAGTTCTTTAGTGGTGATTTCTGTCTTGCCTCACAGAGGTCCTTGGGGAGGGCTGGCACTGGGAAATGACACATTTTATCATTCTAGAAAAGTATTGGTTTTATCTAAGTTTTCAAATTTTCAACATAAGCTATATATTTTATAATACAGCTGGTATTTTTATCTGTTTCCTATTTTTCATTCCAAATATTGTTTAATGCTTTTGCACTAAGCAAACTGGCCAAGGTCATGTTTAATTGGTATTATTACATTTTAAAATAAACTATTTTTTTTTTTTTGCTTTATTGATTCTTTTTCTCCTATCTTTTCTTCTAGTTAATAAATTCTTGCTTCTTATTATTTTCTTCTGTCTACTTTTTTGGGGGTTTATTTCCATTTTATTTTTTCAAATTCTGAGATATATCCTCAGCTTTTCAAAATTTTGATGTTATCATTTTGTAAAATACATTTTCTGTATTTAAGGCTATGAATTTTCCTCTAACTTCAGCTATATCCCACAAGTTTTGATACATAATAATTTTATTACCATTTACATCTTAGTATTCTCTAGTTTTTATTACATACTTTCCTTTATTGTTTAAGTATTTAGACTTTTTGTTTCAAATGCATAAGATTATATGACGTCAAGACTGTATAATAATGATACATTCATATTTGTTCTTTGATATTGAGACATTTATAGCCTAATATGTGGTCAATTTTTATAACTGTTATCTATATATAAGAAGAAATTATATTTTTGATGGGTGCAGAGTTCTATAAGCACTCTTTAAGGAAGCTTATTATTATTCAAATATTCTCCATTCTTTTTGATTTTGGGCCTTTTTTATATATTGCTTATGTAGGGAGATGTATTAAAATTTCCCACTATGACAGTGAGTGTGTCAATATCTTTCTCTAGGTCTGATACTTTTTGCTTTAGGTGAAATCAATATTATTAGATACATACAAGTTTTGTTGTTACATCTTTCTGGTAAATTAAAACTATAAGTATGCTTTTGCTTTAGTGACTATTTTGTTTCATGTTACACCAGCTGTATCAACCTTTTGATTAATATTCCACTTTTTGTAGCCAGTGTTTCTATATTCTATATTTTATTTGTGACACTTATAAGTTATAAATAGCAGAAACCTATTTTTGTCTAATCTGAAAAATCTCTGCATTTAATTGCTAATTTACATTTATTTACATTTATTGAGATTGTTGGTACTCTTAGATTAGATTTATTTTTAGAATTTCTATTCCTTTGGTTGTTAATCTTACTACTTAAGATAAACATAAAACAAATTGTGATGTATACTGTATTTATAACCTCCTCTTAAATAATATAGGGCTTTAGAAAGTCTAAATTTGTATTAATACCCTCCCAACTTATGTTTTCCCATCCAGTCTTTTAACTATATATTTATTTTATTACTCTTATGAGACATTTTATTGTTTTATGCATTTTGTGTAGTCATATATGTATATATATAGACACAATTATTATAATAGTTTATTAATTTAGATTTATATAGTTGTATATATTTGACCATTTGTCCATCATCCTTGCTTGAGTCCCAGACCTTTCTTTGAGATAACTTTCTTTCTTGTTTCATGAAGACAATCCTCTTGAGTTGTGGTTGAGCTTGATATGTAAATAAGATTTGACATTTATTTTCTCTCAACATTTTAATGATAAAATATTGTAAAATTTTGCAAGATGATTTCAATGTCTTCAGTCTGTATTGTTACTGATGAGAAGTTTGATGTGATACTAATTATCTTTTCTTTAAAACTAATTCAACTTTCCTTTCTTTTAAAGTCTTTTCTTTGTCTTCACTGTTTAGAAGTTTCCATGCAATGTTTTCAGTTTCCTGAATCTGAGGATATATGTCTTCCATCAATTCTGAAAAGCTGGGTTTTCCCATGCTCACTCTTCTCTCTTTCTAAAATAACAATTAAACTTATGATATGATTTCTTAGATCATTCTCCATGTCTTTTATCTTCCTTCTTTATTTTTCATCTCGTGGTCTCTCTGGGTTGAAATCTGGGTAATTTCTTTAGCTATATTTTCCAGTTTGCTAATTATCTCTTCACCTGTGTCTAATATTCTGTTAACCCACCCTTTTAGCTTTTAATACCAAAGACATACGTTACTAGATGTTTTATCTGGATTTTTTCTCAGATCTGCCTACCCATTTTTGTAAATCTTATTGTTTATTAATATTTTTAATTCTTTTTAATTTATTTAAGCATTTTAAAACAAATTTGTTTTATATTCTATACCCTATCCTCAACACCTGAGGATCTACTAGGTTAATTTCTGCTATTTGTTTTTCTTTTCCTTTTATTCTCCTGACTCTGGTTTGCATAATTTGTTTACTCAGGCTATTTGTAATTTTGGATAATGGGCTCATGTTTAGCTAGACTCTATCTGTAGGAATCCTGCAATACCTGGTTTGTGTATTCAGCAAGAGAATACTTGTTTTTGCTTATGTCAAGGTATTCAGAATGCTAGAAACCAAGTGGTTAATTTTAGGTTAGTTTTTAGGTCTGAGTGTTCTATACCATGCAGGAAGTACAAATTCAATCACCAAAACTGAGGCTTAAATTCAGTTCATTCTCCATCTCTTTTCCAAAAGGCATTTTTTTTTTCTCCTGCCCTGCTATCCTTTCAGTGAGCATGTGTCTCAGTTCCATAGCCCACGTTTCACACAGGACCAGGTCTGCCCTTTTGTGGCTATTGAAATACAAACTTACAAAGCAGCAAATGACCTAAGGTCAGCTGCAGATTCAGTATCAACTACCACCCTCATACACGACCCTGTATACACCTAGAGGGTACACACTCCACACTGGTAGTTCTTCTATGGGTTATTTTTGACCTAGAAATAAGAATCAGTGTACTCTAGTGATAGTAGCAGTAAATTGTGATGTTTTGGAAATATTGGTGCCCATTTTTCCTTCATGTGGATTAAAACAATCTGTTGAAAGGAAGAATAAGACTAAGGTCGGAAAGAAGCAGAGATAAGAAGTAGTGACAAAGTGTCCTGGCAATTTATTGCTTCTACTTGTTCTTGAATCTTAGATGATCCAGTTGTGTCTCTGTCCATTCCACGATTAATTAACTTTACCTTTCCTTTAATTGCTGAGAAACTCTTTGGCATAAACTAGTTGAGATTATGTCTCTGAGCTTTGCAATAAAAGGAGTCCTGACTAATACACAAGTATTTTGTTTTACACATTTTTCTCTTCTTCATATTCCGCAAAGCCTATGCATTACATGACAACTGAGAGTTGTTGAATTAAATTGACTTAAATAAGATAACCACAGTAGTTCTACTGAGACCTGAAAATTAACTTTTTGTTTGGTCCCAGACTACTTCCAGTCAGTGCTTTTAAAATCTTCCAATAATCAGGACCAAAAGAAATAAAACATCCTGAAAACTGACTCAAATAGTATCACCCACCCCAAGGTGGGCAGAAAATGATCCTTCCTTGCACCACAAAACTCACATGCTTTAAGGACCCTTGAGAATCAACCCTGCACAACAAAATAAATGCTCAAGCACTAATCTGAATTGTCTGAATATTGAAAATTTTCCTGAAGTCCTTAGAAAGGAAAGCTTTTATAGTCATGATTCTAAAACATAGAGAAAAAGATCACAATTCAAAATTAGTGACTAAGTGTACACAAGCAAACAGGAACAGAGGTCTGAAGCAATTCATTGGTAATGCATATCAAGATGTGCTACTATATAAAAATACCTTTGTGCCTCAAGTCAGCCATGTTGCTTGTCATTAATGATCAAATCTTGCTCCTCACATTTTGGATACACAAAATCAATGAAGCAGGCCAATCAAAATGGAGCTTAGGGTATAGAAATTAAATCTTTATGCTGTCTTGGAAGTTGGCTATCAAATAGTCAACAAGTAAAATAAAGGCCTAATTTTCATTACTTCTCTCCATGCTCAAATCATAATATATAAAAGGCATCCTTGTCTAGTAGTCCTATATAATCTTACTGTCATTCCAAATATTAACACCAAGGCTTATGTCCCATGTAAATATATTTATATAAATTTAATAGAATTATATTTTCATGCCACTAAATTTTGAACAGTGTGTTAGTCTATTCTCATGCTGCTAATAAAGACATACCCGAAACTGGGTAATTTATAAAGGAAAGGAGGTTTAATGGACTCACAGTTCCACATGGCTGGGCAGGCCTCAAAATCATGGCTGAAGGCAAAGGAGGAGTAAAGTCACATCTTACATGGCAGCAGGCAAGAGAGTGTGTGCAGGGGAACTCTACTTTATAAAACCATCAGATCTCATGAGACTTATTCACTATCATGAGAACAGCACTGGAAAGACCCACCCCCATGATTCAATTCAACCCACCCTCCCATGACATGTGGGAATTATGGGAGCTACAAATCAAGATGAGATTTGGGTGGGAACATAGCCAAACCATATCAAATAGAAAAGAAAGAAAAGGAAGGAAAAAATTACGAGAGCCAGGATGCAACATTGTGATTTATCTTTTTGTTTTTTACATATTCACATTTTTATTTAAATCATAGATGATGTATTTCAAGAAAAGAGTCCCCATTCCTAGCCCATTAATTTCTCATTTCCTTTCTTAAACTTCAGAATATATCTATTTGTTTCTTTGGAAACTACAAATCATTTGGGAGATCTCCTCACTGGCTGTTTTAGTCCTTTGTCTTTGAGAAATGGGCTTCTTCCCACTGGAAGCCGCTAAAAGGATTTTTCCAAAGGAACTACACCACAATGAAGTGACTGCACAGTCAATTATTCGAGGAAAATGCTCCCTGTGAGTTGGCCAGACAAGATGAAATTGAATAATTTTCTTTTAAACCCTAAAGAGGAGAATAAGAGACTTGGGAATACAAAAAGAATAGATGCCAAAAAAAAATTTCCCCACACAGGGAAAGGAATGGTCAAGTACCAAAGCACAAGTCAAAAAAAAAAAATGATGTCTTGGCCTGTCCTACTTAACGATGCCCTCTGAGGACCAGGAGCTTTCCCTCATTCTCTGCGATTCTGCTTGGAGTTATCGTCTTGTGTGTTAGTGTAAAATAAAAATAACCACAATAAAAAATAAATAAATGCCCTTCCAGAAGATACTGTATCCAGGCATTAAAAGTCCAGCATACGAGATATATTTGATCCACTGAAAATAATATACCATTGGAACTAGTGAAGTCCACTTCTATAATAAACAGAACATCTTGGCTTAGTTCTTTAATATTTTATTAACATGTTCAGAAGTATTTCCTTTAAGTGAAATCCTTACTGTCATGAGCTTTTGCTTTTAAATTTGGGAAATAACTTTAATTTCCATGAAGAATTATAAATGAGAATTATAAATATTATCAGCATTGAACGATACCACAAAATCCCTTCTTATGTTAAAAGTAAGCAAACTGTAACCTAGAAAGGTGTTCAAGTTTAATCAGCTGCTTAGTGACAGGGTCACAGCCAGAAGATATGTGTCCCTGATCCTAGCCCTACTGTTCTGACCACCTGCTCACCACTCAGTATTCTGCTAAGTGGAAAATAAATATAATAATAATTTGTGCAGATATAATTTTTAAACTATTTCTGTAAGGCTAAGTGTAAATTTGTGAATGGCAAATTTTCTCATTCTAACACAGTGGCAAGTGCTGATAAGTTTATCTTACCATAAACTGATTTTTATCAATTCAGTGCCTTCACTGCATTTTAGTTTTCTATTCAAACATTTAAGACAAAACCTCTGACTATAAAAAATACAGAAAAAGATTAATTTTGTTTTTACATTGTCAGCAGAAGTACTACAGCCATTCTACCTGCTATGAAAAGTAAATAGTAAACTAATGCTCAAAATTAATATTAGGCTGGATGCACTAGCTCATACCTGTAATCCCAGCACTTTGGGAGGCCAAGGCAGGCGGATCACCTGAGGTCAGCAGTTTGAGACCAGCCTGGCCAACATGGAGAAACCCCATCTCTACTTAAAACACAACATTAGCTGGACGTGGTGACACATGCCTGTGATCCCAGCTACTCGGGAGGTTGAGGCAGGAGAATCACTTGAACCCGGAGCCGGAGGTTGCGGTGAGCTGAGATGGCGCCATTGCACTCCAGCCTGGGCAACAAGAGTGACAAGTCCATCTCAAAAATAACAATAATAATAATAACAATAATCTGAATAAATTCAGGTTGACAATGACATGGATCACAGAGCATACAATTATGTGCTGTGACCTCATAATATACATTCATAAATGCTTGACTTATGCAGTAGATTTTTATTACTACTGTTTTCTGTAAGTCAGTATTACTTCTAAGAACGTCAAAATGGGAAGAAATTTCAGGTTAGCCTCCATATAAAATGTGTCTAAATTCCAGGACTGAAAAAGGCGAAATAATATTAATGTTAACCTAAATGACATAAAATACCTAGAACATCAGAATTGATTGGAAATGGCATATTTGAGTGTTTTTCACATTTACTAATGAAAAGCATACTGTATTTGTGTAAACAATGTGTCAAAAAAGTGGCCTTATACTTTAGACATGTAGCAAATGAGAAATTTCCCTGGAAATGATAAATATTTGAATAACAACTCAAAAGTTACTGAGAATGGAACTGGAAACGGAAAATAAACCAGGCAATGAAGAAATCTGAGGGCTAGGCACAAGGGACTCCAAAATTGAATCCACAGTCTTTACACTCAAGTTGCCTCATGTCTAGTTGGCAGGCAGAAATGTAAATGTAACCCACATGTTTGCTGGGGTCACTCTGTCCTTTCAGAGTTTCTATAAAGCAGCATTAATTTCAGGGGACTCCTATTCTGAGGCTTTCTCATTCTGATATCTTGTTCTTGCTGAACTATCTCACTGCCATCCTTCCGCCCTGCTCTGACCAGATTTTGAATAGAGTTTCTTGTCCTTGAGTTCAACTGAAACATCACTCATACAAGGCATTTGCATATGACAGACGTCACTGAGGGTCTGTGGCAATGGGAGAAGGACCATTATGTCATAAAATCATACACCACAGAACTTGACCATGGAATTAAAAAGATCCCTGGGCTCATAAGTCCTCTAGTCACTTTATTCTGGCCATTTTGCTCTGGTTTCCCACTTTCCCATCATATTCTGCCCTTCTTCCCTTTCTTCTTTCTCCTGCTTACCACTCAAGCCCAATTCTCCTTAACCTCTTTGAGTAATTATTTATTTCACTGCTTCTTCTAGAGTATGCCTTAACAACCTCATCATCATCTTCCCCAAAAGTAATCAGTTAGCATATTTTTCTAAACAGAGGCAGATGCCTCCGTAAAAGGAGCTCTTGGATCAGATGTTAAAGTAACAAACTTCTCCCTAGCAACATGTGTGATACAGTATGATCATTCTTCCAAAATTAATGCAGTGTCAGCAGCAGCAGCAGCAGTTGTAGAGGAGAAAGCAATGGAGGCCTCACCTTTATTGCCTGTATTAATAAAATTTATCTCTCTTTTCACAGTTACCATGAGGATTAACTGATTGTGCATATGAACTCTGAGTTATTTCCTAATACAACATATGCTATTCAATATTTAGCCATATCTGATTCATAGTGCACTTTCAACTTATTTGACAGGCATTCTTCCACACCTACCATAAGGCAGAGAGAGACTGAGGATGTTTCAGGAACAAAAAGTCATCGAAGATGATCCTTTTAAAATATTTACCTTTGAAACAGGCCACGATGGGACATTTTGGGTTGTTCTAAGACAGAAGAACATGACAAAGATGAGTAAGAAAGAAAATATACAATGAATTCATTCATATAGGAGAGTACTGGTGGATAAATTACAAGTAGATTAGGTAGGGGCTTAAAGGCAGGGTAATGATTTCAGATTTAATTTAATAAATTGAAAACAAAATCACTGCTGTCAGATGTGATGTGAATGACAAATAAATAAGCGATTTGATTGCATAATCATATCAGAGCATTCAGAATGTGAGTTTTAAGACTTTGTGTTTTCTGCTGTGGTCAAGATATACTTTGATTTGTGTTCAGTCAGGACTCCATTATTTGAGAACTTTCGTAAACTGCAGCTAATTCAAAGAGAATGGTAAGGAAGCCTGGTACTATCGCACATGAGGAACGACAAAAAGAACAAGGAGTGTTTGCCCTGTAAAAGAGCTATTACAAGGGGATGACGTAATGGACCGTGACATTCCTAAGAACATGACTTGGTATTTTTGACCTTTGAGTCCTCAGTGCCTACATATGGTTGTTACTCAATAAAGGTCTGTTGAATAAATGAATAAATAATTGAATGGCCAGCTGTCAGACAGAATAGAAATTACATTTGTTCTTTGTGTCCCTAAAGGGCAGAGGGTGATGGGAGTTACAAAGATAGAGATATAGATGGCAACTCAACATAAAGAAGATTTTAACACGTGCAACCTCCCAGCAATGAATGGAACTTCTGCCAGAGATGGTCAAGTTTCAACTCACATGCTAGGGTGAACAAGCTCATGCTTGACAAGGAATGACTGAAGCATCCCTTGAACTCTGTGACTATTCGGCTTCATCAAAATTGTTGAATTTACAGCATGATATAGGTCTCTTACAATGACTTGCGATAACTTTGTTAATATTACTTGTAAATGTAGTAACAAATCGCCCTAAAAAATTCACTTCTTAAACGATGCTCATGTTGAATTTTGAGGTGTTTCATGAGTCACAAATTGGTGCGAGGAGACCACACATAGGTAAATACAAAGGCAACCCCCTACCTCCCACCATGTGTACACATTACATGAAGTTTCCAATTTATTTAGCTGAAGACATGAAGGCTTGTCAGAGTCAGGTGGCTCCACTTGCAAAGGCAGATGTTGCAAATCTCTACACACTTTCCTTTGCCCCTATTGTTTCTGAAGGGGGCAAGAAATTGTTATTTATATTTTCTATCAGAATAGTGTCATATCTTTCCCTGTTATATTTGCATTTACACTACCATCTTGGAAGAACATTTGCATTAACAGTTATATTATTTTGTTTACAACACCAACTCCCACATCCAATTCTTGAACTAAATTCAGCATCAGAAACGTGTAACTTGGGGAGAAAGTAAGATCACTGCACAGTGTGTCTGAATAATACCTTTACCTAGGTTTTTCACAATTCTCAAAAACCTATTATTTCATACAATTATAAAGCTAACTTAACTCACATGATTTTTCCTAAGGAATTAAATCCTCTTTTTTGAATATTATGTTGTCTAGTAATTTCTTAATTCAGCCTTTCTTTGTAGTAGCTCTTGGAAAGTATAGACAAAAGAAATCTTAGTGTTCTATATAATTATGAGACTAGATAAAGAAATCCTATGAAATAAAGAATTTGATAAAAAAGCTTTAAAAAGAAAACATAAAAGAAATAGGAAAGAGTTTTGGCTTTAATGACACAAAATAAAAAAAAACAAAAGGTTATTTTATAATATCTTGAGGTTTTGACAAAGAGTCTCTGCTTGATGAAAATTTACCAACCTTCTGAATCTTCTCCTAAGTTCATCTATGCATTTCCTTATTAAATCCAGTTTTAGCAGAGAGCCTTGCTAAGTCAGTTTAACAAGAAGCTTCACCTTTGATATTTGGCTCCTTATCCTCTGCCTGCCCTCCGGTGATGACTGATCGCCCTGGGCTGTCTTCAGCGAGAATCTTGTTAGGTTGGTCTAGCCAGAATCCCTCTCGCCCCTGATGTTTCCTCTTAGTAATTTTCCATCCACTGACTCCCACCCTGCTCCTTGGCTATAAATTCCCACTTGCTCATTGCTGTATTCAGAGTTGAGCTCAATTACTCTCCCAACTGCAAAACTCTACTGCCAAGGTACCTGTACCTATTGTAATGGTCATGAATAAAGTCAGCCTTATGATGTAACAAGTGTCAGTGAATAACTTTTTCTTTAACAGTTAGTACAAACATAAGAGTAATTAAAATCTGCCTAATGATAGCCATCATTCCAAAAATTTTCAGAAGAGAATTCTGACTTTTTTTTAAAAAAAAAGGCAAAAAGCATAATAAGTTAGATGACTACCTTCGGACACTCTTTTTTTTTTTTTTTTTTTTTTTTTTAACAAGGACAATAGGGCAGTTTTTTTAACTTTGATTAAGTGAAGATGTGGGAGATATTTTTAATATCAAATTCCATAAGTGAAAACTACAATTTACAGTCTGAAGTTTAAAAAAATACACTTGATTAAACATTGCAGAAGAAAAGATTAATGAACTAGAAGGAGTAGTAGTAGAAACTAACACAAATGAAACACACAGAGAAAAATGAATTGAAAACATAAAAAACCCATCAGTGGGAAAACTTTAAGCACCCTACTATAGGGGTAAATGGTATCCCTGAGGGGAATGGAGTGGGTAAGATGGCTAGAAAAATATTTAAAGCATTCTGGATGGAAGCTTTCTTAGCTTCATAAAAACCGTAAGCCACAAATATCCCAGAAACATAACGCATCCTAAGGACAAGAAACATGAAGAAAACTACACCAAGGAACACCACACTCAAATTTATCAAAACCAGTGATGAAGAGAAAATCCTGAGAGGAGTAAAAGGGGAACAAACATGTTAAATCCTGAGGACTAAATGTAAGGATGGCATCCGACTTCTCATCAGAAACATTACAAACAAGAAGTTTGCAATAGCTTTAAAGTACTGAACAAAAGTCAACCTAGAATTTCTGTACCCACTAAAAATATCTTTCAAAAATGAAGGTGAGCAGAAATGGTTTGGAAAGAAAAAACAATTATCTCAATTTGACGATGACATGATCCTATATAGAGAAAATACCAAATAACACACACTCGTGCGCACACACACACACACCCCACTGGAGTTAATAAACTAATTTGGCAAACTTGGAGTATACAAAATAAGCCAACAAAAACCAGTTTCCTCAGCAATGAAAAAATCTTAAAGGAAAATTAATACATTTCATTTACAATAGCACCCATAAGAATAACATACCTAGGAATAAATTTAAGAAGGTAAAATACTTGTACACTGAAAACTACCTAACATTGCTTAAAGAGACTCTTAATGGCAATAAGCGAATCTAAAAGAACTCAAGTCCAGTTCTAACACAGAGAGAAACTAGAGCATTAGATTATTTATTAAGGAGATTAGGCAAGAGATTTGTGTGTCAGCTGTGGTTTTAGAACTTACAATTTTCTTTTTATGGCATAGAAGTTCATTCATTTATTAAGTATTTATTGAATACCTTCTCTGTGCCAGACACTGTTATGACTTTGCTTTATTCGAACAAAAATAGAAAAGTATCCCAGTTCTAAGGAGCTCTTTAAAATGCTATTTTATTATTCCATTCAATTTTAATCCTAGCAATTCCAGCCTTGAGGAATGATTAGACAAATTTGTACCCATTTTGAAAAAATAAATTAAGTTACAAGGAAATATAAGCTTAAAAAATGATATTATATTATTATTTTTATACTTCATTCAATAGCTTAAAATTCTAACAAAAATTAAATCTAACTAATCCAACATGATACTTTAGACTAAAAGCCATCGTGTCTGCCAAAGTATTTACTCCAAATTCTATACAGATGAACACTCCTCTCTCTCTCTTTCCTCTCTCTCTCTCTCTGTGTGTGTGTATACATACATATACACATATATATGATCATATATATATATGTGTGTATATATATACACTGTAGAAATTTTGGCTTTTATAATGAGCAGCAGAATGATCTGTGATGAGGAAGGAAATCCAACCCATCACAGTAGAAATGAAGCAGTAAAGAACATAACGTCTGGAATGCAAAACTTTTACCAAACTTTTATTTGACCTTAAGTAGTGTTCAGTACATAAAGTCAAAATATGTGTCCCAAAGAACATCAGGGCTGCAGAATATAAGCTGATGCTAAGCACAAACATGAAATAAATAAATAAGCTCATCATGGAGAGATGATTTTCATAGTAATATATAAGTTAATGAAACAATGTTTAATATAAGACTTCTCAAGATCTTTTATTTTCTAATTAGATAGTATGACTTTCCAGGCAGAGCATATAATTTTTCGGTATTTATGAAATATGCTTGACTATGGAAACATTTTCCTGAAGAATCACTTTGTCAAAATTTCTAAGAAACAGATTAAGGTGTTGAGAGCCTAAAAGAAATAATGTATACAAAGCACTCATTACGGTGCCTGACACAGAGCAGATGCTCACTGAAAGGTAGTAGCTGTGGGAACAGTCATGGAATTCTTGTGCTGTTATTATTGCACAAGGAAAGCCATAGTTTCATGAAGTTTGGCCCATACTCTAAACACATGTAAAGTGCTTCTGAAAATAGAAGAGGAAAGACAGAAGGGTTCTAGCAGACATTTGTGCCACAACTTGTTAGGCATGCGAATGAATTATCATTGGATTCTTACAATTGTGGTAGAAGGTAGTCTTATTATGTCAATTTTACAGGTGATGAGACTGAGGTTTGCAGTATGCTAACAGTTCCACAGTAAGTAAATGATAGGTCTATCTGAATTCAGAATTAACTAAAGTTACTTTTCTTTGTCAAATCACGTTAATTTTTTCAATAGACTCTTGATTTTATACTAGAGTTTATCATTGTCTGCTTGTTTTATTTGTACTTGCCTTATAGTTTACTAAATAGCGTAGTGCTCTGGAAAATAAAGCAGAGCTGAGGGTAAATTTTGTCTCTGCTATTGTTACCTTGGGCCTTAGCTCTTTATTATAAGATGGGATCCTCCCTCCCTTCCTTCCTCCATCCTTATCTCCCTCCCTTCCTTCCTTCCTACTGTTTTCCTTTCTTCCTTCCATATAAAACCAGTGAAGGAAGGAGTAGAAAAGGTGAGATTGGGAAGCTAATTATGAAGGGCATGCTAGACCATAGGAGAAAAGTGGAATTTTGTGTTAAATAAGGGGAGCCATTGGAGGATCCTAAGCAAGGGAAGTGCATCATCACAGAATCATTGAGAAGATCTCTTGCTGCTATTTGAAGAATGAATAGGGGCAATGGTGTGCAAAGCAAGAGTAAAAGTAGAGAAACCAGTTAGAGGCTGATGTGTCCACTAAGGCAAGAGAAGGCAGAGGCCTGGACTAAGAGGGTGGTCTATGACATGAGGTAAAGAGAAGAAGTTCATATATTATTTTCAAGGTAGTATCAATAAGGCATGCCAATGTATGTGATGTCTAATTTATCAGAAAGGAAGGCTCCCAGAGGGTTAGCTTGAGTAACTTGATAAACCCCTGTGCTTTTTACATAAAAGGAGAAGAACAGGGATTGCAGAAGATGGATATGGAAGGGGAAAAATCCAGAATTTCATTTTGGATCTGTTAAGTTGGAGAACCTGAGCCACATCCAAAGAAGGATGTCAAGCAGACATTTGGACATGAGAGTGAAGAGCTCAGCAGAAAGATGTGGGCTCCAATGGAAATGTGGAAGCCATTAGCAGGACAGAGCTCACAACCATGGCAGCTAATGAGATCACTTAGGGACAAAGGTTAGAGATGGAAAAGATGACAGCCTGAGGCCAAATTCTAAGTTACCTAATGAAGAGGTCAGAGAAGGAGCCAGCAAACAAAACAAACAAACAAATGAAAATACAAAAAAGCGTGAACTGAAGAAGGAAGGAAAGCAGGAGACAGTGATGTTTTAAAATCAAGAGAGTTAAGCCCTACTATGGAACAGGCATAGAGGATTTTAAAAGTGGTGGATGAGTATGTTAAACAGATGATATCTTGAAATATTAACTCTTCCTTCCCCTAGGATGAGATGAAGGTAATGCTGTGGCCCATGGGAGGAGAGGGACACTTCCTCCATGGGAGATGGATGCAAGGATGGGTTGGTTTAGAGATGAAAAGAAGAGGGAATTTACATCTCATTGCAATAATTTTTTTCACAAAATGTGAGGCTCTTAGATAAAATCTCAGATACATGAAACCATATAAAATTAGGACAAAGTTTCACTATGTATGAGTTCCTGTAACAAGTTACTGTGCAATATAAGTACTGTCTATATAAACATATAAATAGTCAGTGGCAACAAAGATTGCAATATCTCAAAATATACTCTAGTATAAGGAAAAATGAACTTTCTGTCAAAGCTGAGCCTAATTAGCCTTGACCAAACAAAAGAATAGACTGCTATCTGCTTTGTAGAGGGTAGTCTTTCTACAGGCGGCCAGCGGCATTCCTCTTTCTTTACACTGTAACTTTTACTTTTTTCAAGGGCCATTGTCACACTCACAGTGAAAGGACAACCTAGGGACTCTGCCCTTCAGAATAATTAATAGAGACAGAGAGGAGCAGATCACTTCATGTTATAGATTGGCCCTGACCTTGGTTTCTTAATCTGATTATACTTGATGACTAAAATGATGTAGTAAGGTCTCAGCTGAGACACCTGTAAAACAATCCACCTCCAAAATGTGAGGCAAGGCATAGCTTGAGAGCCTGGTGAGCAAAAGATCCCTGGTTATACAGCTATAAAGCTGTAGAGAGCTGATGCATACTTTGCAATGCTGGTTCTAAACTCACAACCACAGAGTTTACAAACTAAATAAAGTTGTGCATAACCTTATTCAGCTGAATTAGTATATTTATCAAGTGTCATAGTTTCTCCTACTTGGCCCTTAAATTGGAATTGACCTTTCTTTTAGTCACTTGGTGTTCCAAACTGCATTTTAGGGAAGACTCATCAAGTCCAGGAACATCTTCCAGAAAGAAATTACCCACTTTTTCTCCTCCAACACTGCAGTCAGTTCCTCCTTCTCTAGTCTCAGCTGTGTTCAGTGCTTAGGGCTCATGTGCCTCTCCTAAATTGAGGGGTAAGTCTCAAAATGGATGGGAGAAAACAACAATTAGATACCACTACATATTTGTTATAATGGCTCAAATCTAAAACACTGACATTACCAAATGCCGACAAGGATGTGGAGCAACAGGAACCACCATTCCTTGCTTGTGGGAATGGTACATCCACTTTGGCAAACATTTTGCACATGGAACATCCACTTTGGAAAACATTTTGTCAATTTCTTGCAAAACTGAATATACTCCTACAATACAACCCAGGAATCACACTCTTTGGTATTTACCCAAATGAGTTGCATACTTACATCCATGCCAAAACCTGCACACAGATGTTTATAGAAGCTTCATTCATAATTACCAAAACTTGGAAGCAACCAAGATGTCCTTTAGTATGTGAATGGATAAATAAACTGTGGTACCTCCAGATAATTATATATTATTCAGGGTGAAAAAGAAATGAGCTTATAAAGTCATAAAACACCATGATGGAACTATAAATGCATATTAGCAAGGGAAATAAGCCATTTTATTCATAATTGCCCCAAATTGGAATCAGCCAAGATGTCCTTTAATAGACATACGAATAAACAAATTGTGATTCATCCTTATAATAGAATATTATTTGGCAACATAAAGAAATGAGCTATCAATCCACAAAAAAGGCACGAAAGAAACATAAATGTATATTACTAAGTGAAAGAAGCTAATCTTAAAAGGCTACATACTATTTGATTCCAAATATATGACATTCTAGAAAAGGCAAAATTATTGATATAGTAAAAGAATCAGTAAAAAGATCAGTGGTTACTGGGGAGGGAGGGATAAATAGCAGAGGACAGAGGACTTTTAGGGCAGTGAAGCTGTTCTGTATGATACTGTAATGGCAGATACATCCTATTCATTTATCCAAGCCCATAGAATGTACAACACCAAAAGTGAACCCTAATGTAAACTATAGACTTTGAGTGACACATCCTTGACACATTGTCAAATGATGTGTAGGTTCGTTGACTGCAACAAATGTACTGATGTGTTTTAGATTTTGATCGTGAGAGACGCTGTGCATGTACTAAGACAGGGGGTATTTGGGAACTCTCTGTACTTCCTGCTCAATTTTGCTGTGATTGTAAAACTGGTTTTAAAAACACAGTCTATTAAAAATTTGGACAAAAAGTAATTCTTTCAATAAGTATTAACTGGATTAGCTGAGACCCCCCTAGGTCTCTTTCACATATAGGGCTTATTATGTCTACTCTAAAACATTCTTATTTGACTTTTTCTTTAGCCAAGTAATAGAAAGAACTTTATATTAAGTGATCCTAATTCCCCTGGAGGCTCTATGCTTTTTCTCCCAATATTGCCCGAGTTCAAATTGTTTGTAACACATTCTTAAACATCTTTCTAAGTTAATCCATGTTCTGAAAAGCTTAGCAGTTATAATTCATTAGTTTTTCTATTTTTATTTTTAAATTTAAAAAGTCACAGGTGAAGGGAAAAATGCTATAAAGTCCTAGTTTAGAATGATTTTTGAAAGATTATTATTTAAGGCTGTCTTTTGAGAAAGTGACTTCAACAGGTCATGGTGGGCCTGAATTCAGACAGAACAAACCCAAATTCCATCTTTCACTGCCATGCTAAACAAGAAGGAACACATAAAACTGTCAGGCATTTCACTGAAAGGTCTGTATTGGAGTTTTTTTTTTTTTTTTTAATGAAACATTTCCAGTAGTCGTCTGGAAGATTTTAGTTCATTTGTTTGCCTTATAAAGTCGTGCTTAGTCATCTTATTAAAAAGACAACCTTGCTACAGAAAACACAAGACTGCTCCATGAAATTATGCATCAACAAATATTGATTTGCACCAGATTGGACCCTGGTTGCAGGAAGGCAAAGCTATGGCCCAAATGGTCCCATTGATTCAGGATAGAAGAACTGTGTCTTCTGTCTGTTTTGACTCTCCAGGATTTCCCTAACTTTTCCCTCATCAAAAATATATCAGTCTGTGGACTGAGGTGCTGAATGAATGTGCCAGTAGGTGTGAAACATTGGGCAAGAGTGGCGAATTCTTTGCACCTCCCTGTCAATTCCTGCCTGCCACTGGCAACTGTGCCTGCCTTTCCTCTCAGCCACTGCTCTGGCCTCATGCTAATGACATTTCTTCACTAAGCTTTCATTCAAAGGCCATTTCATCCTCTACCAGTGTAAAAGAGAACCACTTCCTTATCCTCACAAATATGGTAGACTCAAGTAGATGTGGCACAATGTGGGGATGTAGCAAGGGGTTGTGTTGAGTTTATTATTTATATACAATAAAACTTGACAAAACAGTTCACCTCTCAGTCCACTATCCTCAACTCTTTGCCTTAAGGAAAGTGAACAGGTAATTAGCTTGCAATGAGTAAGTACCATGAGAAAGGAATGCCACATAGGTGCTATGGAACACATTCACTCAAAAAATTATTGGATAATAGAGAAAGGTGAGCAGGGAAGCCTTTCCTGAGAAGTAATGAGTAAACTGAGACACAAAGGACAGGAACGATCTAAATCCACAAAAAGGGTAAGGCTGGATGGCATCTAATTGGTCTCATTCACTCTATCAGGAAACTCAGATGGAAAGATGAAGTAACTTTGTCAGAATCACAAAGCAGAACTGGGATTCATGTTGTCCCCAGAAGGGACAGAAAGACCAAAACTCAAATCTTAGTGCAAGTTACTTTATTTCCATAAACCTTCATCCCGTCATTTGTAAAATAATAATGAATGAAATGTTTAGTGCGATGGCTATAAAATAATTATCAGTCAATCAGTGGTATTAATTCAACCATCACTGTCTCGTTTGATTCTGAGGATGCAGGCAATATGTCCATCTTGCTCACTGATACATTCAAGGGCCTTACGCAACACCTGGTATAAGATAGATAATTAATATGTTTGAAGAAATTATTGGGAGAACGAAATGAAAGAACACATATGAAGTTCAGGCAAAATGCCAATATTTTCTCAATAAATGTTAATTCTCATTGCCTACAACCGTGTCAAAAACACAATCCCTTTCAACCATATATAATCGTGCATGCACCACATAACGATGTTTTGGACTGCAAGTACAATTCTGGTCCCATAAGATTATAATATTATATTTTTACTGTATTTTTTCTATGTTTAGATATGTTTAGAAACACAAATACTTACTATTGTATGACAACTGCCTACAGTGTTCAGTACAGTAACATGCTGTACAGGTTTTTCGCCTAGGAACAAGAGACTACCAGATAGACTAGATGTGTAGTAGTAGGCTTCACCATCTAGGTTTGTGTAAGCACACTCTATGGTATTGGCACAATGACAAAATAACATCATGATGCATTTCTCAGAATAATACCCCCATCATTAAGTGATACATGTCTTTAATTCTATTTTGAATATGTGTGAGTTCTCTTAAGTGTCATTTGGTATTGGTATCCAAGTTCAAGGTTACAACTCATGGCTAATAGTTTTCCAATTGGTGTTTTTTGGCAATAGGTCAGGCATGATCTACTGATACAGTCACCAGCATCATCTCAATAGAGATAATAATAATAAAAATTGATGTATCCAAGACAGAATATATAGCCCTGTGCACATGACTTCAGAGCTGTCCTCAGGAAAAAACAGCTAAAAATAAATGATGAAAGTCATTTTGAGATTCTAAAATCTTAAGGGGCTTTTATAGTCCTATAACAAATTTGCATTTCCTAATTTCCTGTTGATATTTTGACTCTTCTATAAGCATAGATTTCATCTTTTCAATGATTATCTATAGCTCTCAGAGCAGCGAAGCCCTGGAAAGTTTTGGCTTTGTTGGACAACAGTGGACAAAATCATCCAAGAGACTCTGTACATGGATACATTTGGTACCAAGAACCTGTTGAGATGGTCATAGTCACAAAGCAATTCTGACCATTTATACAGAGAACTAGTTGAGAGGTTAGGATTTGCTAAATGTTCTCTTTTACACTTGCCATCAACCCCCATGGCAGCAGCTAAAAGATTAGCCTAACCTGATTGATAATAATTCCATTGGCCTCAGAAGACAGCACGAGAAGTGAAATAAAAAGCAAATGAAGTATCGTTTTCATTTACCCTTCTTTGAATAATGAGAAAAATGTGTTAGGGAGCTTAAAAGATACATATAAAGCAAATTAACTTTGTTGATAAAATTTTTGAAATTATTATTATTCTAGAAGACTCACATTATCAGAATTCAACATAGATTACCTGGTTTCAAAATCAGTGCCAACCTACTTTAATTATGAAAACACTATACTATTATTAACTCTATACCTGTCATTTAACTCCTGTAGGCGAAAGCCCACTATAAGCAGGAAATGCTAATATATGTACAAATTCTCTGGTAATTTTCATTTTTTCAGAATATGCTCATTGAAGACCAACAGGTATGTGAAAAATGCTCAATATCACTAACTATCAAAAAAATAATTCATGATAAAAAAAATCAGGCAAATTAAAACCACAATGAGATATCACCTCATACCTGTTAGAATGACTATTATCAAAAAGAAAAAGGATAACAAGTGTTGATGAAGATGTGAAGAAAAGGAATCCCTTGCACATTGTTGGTTAGAATGTAAGTTAGTATAGCCGTTATGGAAAACAGTATGGCGGATTCTCAAAAATTTTAAAACAGCACTACCATATGGTCCAGCAATCCTTCTACAGGGTATATATCAAAGGAAATGAAATCAGTGTGTCGAGGAAGTATCTTTACTCCCATTTTCATTGCAGCACTACTTATAATAGTCAAGACATGGAATCAACCTAAGTATCCATCAATGGATGAATGAATATAGAAAATGTGGTACATGGACACAGTGGAATACTGTTCAACCTTAAAAAATCCAAAATCCTATCATTTGTGACAACATAGATGAACCTGGAGGACATTATCTTAAGTGAACTAGGCCAGGTAGAGAAAGACAAATGCCACCCAATCTCATTTATGTGTGGACTCTAAAATAGTCAAATCCATAGAAGCAGAAAGTAGAACGGTGGTTACCATTCTACTTGAGCCCAGAGACTCAAGAGTGAAGGAATAGGAGAGATGCTAGTCAAAGGACACACAATTTTAGTTGGACAGGAAGAATAGGCTCAAGAGATCCACTGTACATCATGGTGACTATAGTCAATAACAATATGTTGTACAATTGAAAATTGCTAAGAGAGTGGACTTTAAGTGTTCTCACCACAAAAAAATTGATAAGCATGTGAGGTGATGCATATGTTAATTTGTTGGAATTAGCCATTCCACAAGATATGTATGTATGTATGCATTTCAAAAAATCATGTTTTACATCATAAATATATATAATTTTTGTCAGTTAAAAAAGTAAATATAGATAAATATTTGTTATGGAAAAAAAATTGCTCATTAAAAACAGAAACACTATGCTTTCAAATCAGTGCTGCCACTGCTAAAGGACTTCCCTGGTACTTAGTCTCCAGGGATGCATGGCTGATGCCCACAGACGTGAGTAACTCTAAGCCTGGGACTTTCCATGAAATGCTCCTATATGTTGTTTGTGACTTTCCCCTACAGTTCAGTTATATATTCAAGCATAGAACAAGTGTAAAATAAAAATGTGCACTATGTATGTGGAAATTTACACTAAATATTAAATAGATACCTAGAAGGATCAGCTGGACAGGACAAGTTGTATTTAAAAAGTTGGTTGGAAGGATTTTTTTGTTTTGTTTTTACTTTTGCAATTAAGGTACTAGTTGGTGATTCAAAGAATACTTGCAAGTTTGCCAATTAACACGTTACCCTTATTCACAGACTACCTATATATCATCACAGATACCTGAATGAGCAGCAAGAGACAGTATGCTTTACAGAATAAGCTGTATATCAGATCTCTGAATATAGATCACTTGCTTAAATGAAAATCTGATAGACAACCCCTTCTCTTACCTAAAGCCTGACCTTTCTCCTTGTATTAGAGATTTCATTCGTTCTTAAGGATTTGGCTTCTGCAAGTGTTTCCCTGTCTCTCCTGCATTATCAGCTTTTTCCTGTCTTCTGGATCATTCCCATAACTACACAAATGCCCTATATCAGCTATAAAATCTCCTATAAAAATACTCCCCCTAGGCCTTTCACTATTTCCCTTCCATTCTCTCCTGAATCAACTCCCAAGCAGGCTTTCCTTCCCAGGGCACAACCCCAGTGAAAGCAATCTGGTTAAATGGAGCAGTGATAGGCATTATAACACACCCAATATTCAATTAATGGTCTTCAACTTACTGGACCTCCCAACTGCATTTACACAATAGATGAGTCTCTCCTCCTTGCAACATTATCTTCACTCACTTCCTAATGTATCACTCCCTCCTAGCTTTCTTAGCCCCTTCTCTAGCTGGTCTTGATGAGTCTTCTCTCCCTTCGCCTTTTCTCTTCCTTTTCTTTACTATGTCTCAGGCTCTATCTACATACACTCCTCGGAAGCCTTACGAAGTCCTACGGCTTTAAACAACATCATATGCCAATGACATCCAAATTTATATCTCTAGTTCCAATACTTTCTAAGTTGCTGATTGATATAGTAGGTACTTGATATCGCTATGTGGATGGCCATTTAAAATTCTTGACATTCTTCTCAGTGAAGGTGCTACCAACAGACACTCAGTGTGGAGGGAGACAAAAGGGAATATCTTATCTGAATTTAGCTAGTTGTTTCCTCTATCTTTCCTCTTGTTCCCTACAGTCACTTTTCTACCAAGATGCCAAAGGCACTTTTTTTTTTGAAAACACAAATTATATTATGTTAATCTCATACCTGAAACCCTCCAATGGCTTCTTGTCCATCACACTTGGCAAAAAATCAAACTCCTGTTTGTAACACATATAGCCATAAACATCTGGCATCACTTATCCCTCTATCCCTCTCACACTGACCATTCTGTTCCTGTCCCCTCTACTCCAGCCACTTGGGCATTAAGTAATGCCATTGCTTGGGCCTACCATGCTCAGTCCCACTTCAGGGTCCTTGTGTGAAAGTTAATTTCAGGTGTCAACTTGACTGAGCTAAAGGATGCCCAGACAGCTGGTAAAACATTATCTCTAGGTGTTTCTGTGAGAGTGTTTCTGGAAGAGATTAGCATTTAAATAGGTAAACTGAGTAAAGAAGCTGTACCTGCACTAATGTGGGTGGGCATCATCCAATCCATTGAGGGCCTGAATAGAACAAAAAGGCAGAGAAAGGGCAAATTTGCTCTCTGCTCGAGCTGGGACATCCATCTTCTCCTACCTTCAGACACTGGTGCTCCTGATTCTCAGTCCTTCAAACTTTGACTGAATGACACCACCAGCTTGCTGGTTCTCCATCCTGCAGATGGCAAATCATGATATTCTCAGCCTCCATAATTGTGTGAGTCAACTCCCATAATAAATCTCTTTTTATGTATCTATGTATATCCTGTTGTTTCTCTGGAGAACTCTGACTAATACACCTTGCATTTGCCAATCTCTCTGCCTGGAAGATATTTCTTCCAGATTCTCCTATGCCCTTTGCTAGCGACCTGCACTCAGATACTAGTTCTTCAGAGAGAACCTCTCCAGCCATTCTTTATAAAATAACTCTCACCTCACTCACTACTTAGACTACCTAGTCTCCTACTCTAGTTTATTTTTATCCATACCATTTATCACTATCTGAAGTTATAACTTATATTAATTTACATATTTATTTTAATTCTCTCCAATTTGAATGTAATTCTATAAGGTAGAAACACAATTCTTTTATCCGCATTTGTATCCCTAGTAACTAAAACAGTAAATGACAAATTATAGACATTCAATAAATATACTTTGAATAAAATAATAAACAAACATGATTGAGGAAATTATTATGTGTTTCTTACTATACTCTTATTATTAAATCAATTTTAAAATAACAGATGAGAAGAAGAAATATTGTACAGATATCAACATCTAAAATCATTTCAATGATAATATTAACAAGAGTTCAACACAAATCTTAAAAGGATTTTGAATAAAAACAACTTAAAAATTTTTTTAAATACATATATTTGAATGATCAAATAAGAATATCAAAGAAAATTTTTAAAAAGAAGAATCATGAAGGGTCATGTGGAAATGAACAAAGACGGAGAGACTTGCCCAGAAAATGCTAATATATAATTTAAAGCTACAATGATGGTTGAGATGGTACTACTAAAAATGCAACACAGAAATAAATATAATACCTACAAAAGCTACGAGAAGCCCCAGTATACACACAACTTATCATAAAGTAAACATTATAAAACAATCAGTAAAGGATAAATAATGTTTTAAATGATATTGGGAAAACAAAATATTTAGGAAAATTCTGATTAGGTCCTAACTCAGCATGACAAGAATGACAACAAAATTTTAGACCCATCAAAGAAATAAATGTTAGAAGTAAATTATTAAAGATGCATGAAAAAATAGATTAAAAAATTTTTGCTTTAAGTTCTGGGATACATTTGCTGAATGTGCAGGTTTGTTACATAGGGATACATGTGCCGTGGTGGTTTGTTGCACCTATCAACCCATCATCTAGGTTTTAAGCTCTGCATACATTAGGTATTTGTTTTAATGCTCTCTCTTCCCTTTCCTCCCACCCCCCGACAAGCCTGGTGTGTGCTGTTCCCCTCCCTGTGTCCACATGTTCTCATTGCTCAGCTCCCACTTACGAGTGAGAACATGTGGTGTTTACTTTTCTGTTCCTGTGTTAGTTTGCTGAGGATGATGGTTTCCAGCTTCATCCATGTCCCTTCAAAGGACATGAACTCATTCTTTTTTATAGCTACACAGAAATCCATGATGTATATGAACCCATGTATTTGAATAATTCTCCTTTTTCACAGTACATTTTTATAGCAAAGATGATTACAATTTTTTAACTCATAGACCTTATTTTTGAGAGCAGTTTTAGGTTTGCAGAAAAATGAGCAGAAAGTAGCATTCTTATATTCCCTCTACCCCCAACTAGTTCTCTACATTGTTAACATCTTACATTAATGTAGTACATTGATTACAGTTGATGAACCAGTATTTGGCACCTTATTACAGTTTACAATCACTCTCTATGTTGTATATTCTATGAGATTTGACAAATGAAAATGACATGTATCCACCATGAAAGTATCATGCCTCCTCCTACTCATTCTTCCCTCCTTACCCCAATCCCTGGCAACTGCTAATCTCTTTACTCTTTTTATTGTTTTGCATTTTCCAGAATGTCATATAGTTGGAATCAGAGAGCATGTAGCCTTTTTTGGTTGGCTTCTTTCACTTAGCAACGTGCATTTAAGGTCCCCCCATGACTTTCCATAGCTCGATAGTTCATTTATTTTGATAACTGATTAATATTCTATTTTACTTCATAGCTTCTGAAGTTGAGATAGATTTGGAGAAATCTCATAAACAACTTTTTTCATTGTAAAATATACTTTCTAATCTCTACAAGTTTAAATGGTAATGTCTGTTTCATTAGTGAACAGCCGCTTTGTGCATGAAGGCAAATTCACTATAGTCATAAAGGGAAAGTTTTACCACTGCACTAACCTGTCGTTAAATTAGTCTCACCTGATTATTAAATCATTTCTGTCTGTTCCTTGAAAGACCAAGTGGCTCTTCACTCATCCAATAGGGGCTTGTGGAGTGTGAGGAGGGGAGAGGGGGGAAGATGTAAAAGAGTCTTTCTGAGGTACTCTTTGTTAAAGTGCAGGAAAAAAAAAAAAAGGTTTGTTTCTTGATATTTTGGAGACTAATTTCTTTTTCTCATGATGTGTCATTCATTAGAGGTCCACTTCAAGACACTGGCATAGGCTACAATTCCCCATGCTTCCTTATTTTCCCTAGAAGGATTTATCAATACTTTTCACACAGTGACAAATATAGGCTGGGTTTTTTTATATATGACTAATGGTGAAATATACAATTACATTTTATTATCATTGTACTATAAAATTCCCTTGGACTTTGCTTTTAGTGGTATATTTAATTTTTTATTCTATTTTTTTTTCAGTGACGTGGCTCTATATGATGCTATTTCTTCACTTATTATTTACTAATTCTTCTGTCTCCTGTAGTTTCCCATAATATTTCTATGGTGCTGGTTCCTTAAAAGCTAGCAGGTAACTATAACGATTCATGCAACAAAGAATTTATTGGCACTGAGCAAAGACAAACTCAGAACTTGTAATGCAAGCAAGGGTTAGTGAAGCACTCCATACACATCCTCTTTCTGAAGGCATGCCTACCCCACCCCTCACTTCACAATCAAAGCTTTACTTTAGGTATTTCTTTATGAAATATCAGAGCAACAGTTTTGTTTTTAGTTGTTGTTGGTGGTTAAACAACTATGAATTTGTCAAAATTCACAAAATTGTACAATAAAAAGTGAATTTCACTGCTTATAAATTAAAGTATAAAGAAAAAGCTTTAAAAAACTTCTTATCACATAACTGCATTTATTCATGACTGAAATAGAAAAGTTCCAAAAATGCTGCTTCATGAGGAGTCTCAAAAATTGCTGGAGAACACATTTAGAAGAAAGCTGATTTCTAGCAATTAAGCCAACCAGAGCCCGTAATTTGGTCATAATAAATGATTGAACCTTATTAGTAGTCACAGATAGTTGAAGTTTTAGAAATTTTAAACATAAATAGAAACTTTTTTTTTTTTACTTTTAAGTTCAGGGGTACAAGTGCAGGTTTGCTACACAGGTAAACTTGTGTCAGGGGGTTTGTTGTACAGATTATTTTACCACCCGGGTATTAAACCTAGTACCTCTTAGTTGTTTTTCCTGATCCTCTCCCTCCTCCCACCCTCCATCCCCCAAGAGGCTCCAGTGTATGTTGTTCCCCTCTAGGTGTCCATGTGTTCTGATCATTTAGCACCCACTTATAAGTGAGAACATGTGGTATTCGGTTTTCTTTTCCTGTGTTATTTTGCTAAGGATAATGGTCCATCCCTGCAAAGGACATGATCTCATTTTTTGTTATGGCTGTATAGTATTCCATGGTGTATATGTACAACATTTTCTTTATCCCGTCTATCATTGATGGGTATTTAGGTTGATTCCTTGTCTTTGCTATTTTGAATAGTGCTGCAATGAACATATGCATGCATGTGTCTTTAAATTCAAAGTGCTACATTACTCTAGTCTGTGAATATTTGCATTACTAAGATTATGTAACATATGGAAACACATATGAGACAACCTCCAGTATAGTATTATTCTACAACTGTGTGTTTTTCATCAATGGCACTTTGTGAAAGAGTAGAAAATTTGTTTTCTACTACATGTCACCTTGTCAGGAACTGAAGGGTAATAAAAATATAGGTCCTTCAGCAATTATGAAAGATACCAAATCACACTGTAACTCCAATTACTGGGAGTTCCTAATTCACTGGGGTTGCATAAAAGACAGATGGTTTCTTTGGTGACAAAATAAAAAAATGGCTTCAAACATGAAACAGAAGTAGATGATGTGGAGGTGAAATCAAGAGAAAGGCAAGGTTGGAATCAAAGCTAAATCTAGAATATTAAGGACACATAGTCAATGAGGAAAACTAGAGAGAATACAAAAGACAAAACTGAAGCTGCAGGAAAAAAAATGAGCATGGGAAAGAAGAAAAGACCAGCAGATAAATTGTGTTATGTTTGTGTGGAGGAAAGTGGGTAAATGAAGATGTTAACTAATTCATGTGATGAGACATGAATCCACATGGCCATGTACATTCCAAAATATCCAATTTAGTCTATGATATATCTGAAATATTGAAAATCCAAGCTGTCCATATGCTTTCATCTGTGGCAGTTCCAATACTTATCTATAGGAAAGACATTAAGCGAAGCCACCAGGTTAGAAAAGAAGACAAAGAGATTTATCATGAAACTATGTTTTTATATAAGTTACATTGTTTATCCATAAATGTAAGTTATAGAAAAACATAACAAGCTTTTCTAATGAGGCTTTTATTAATATTTTATATAATATGTTAAAATGCTGTAGATAATATTAAAATATTATTTTATTATTATGAACTTATACCTGGGGATGCTTTTGGCTACAAGTAACAGAACAATTGGCTAGATGTTAGACAATAAAGATTTTAGTCACCTTAAAAACTAAGAAATCAAGAGACAAGTGTTTCTACATTTGATAGAGAAATTCAACAGTATCATCTGCTCTATCAGCCTCAAAGTATTGTATTTTGGTCCTTAGGTATGCTACCTCATGGTCTCAAGTCATCTGTCAAGCTCCAAATATCACAATCTAATACAATAGGATTCAGTCAGGAAGGAAAGAACCTTCTTTGAGGCATTATTTTTTTTTTAATTGAGGAGAAAATCTGCCCTTAGAATCCCTGTAATACTTCCTTTTTACATATCATTGACCAGAACTGAGTCATATCCACCTGTAGGCTAATCAGAAGCAAAGTGGGCTAGAATTGCCATGCCTGGCCTAGCTTGATCATGAATTATGCCCTAGAGATGACTGAGGGGCTTACCTTCCCCAAAACAAGAGATTTCTATCTGTTATCTAGACACAGCTGTGCTTCCATCCACAGGGAAAAAGCAAGGGCTGCAACACAGCTCCTGGGGGTTTATGGCAACATGTAAGAACTAAAACTTCCCACTAACACATTCCTGGGTGCTATTATTCTCTGCTTTGTCAGTTACAGATTCTTATTTCAGCCATAGATATGTGCATTTTTAGTCAACCTAGAAAAATTAAATGTATTTCATATACTTTCAAATCAAAGCTTTTTTTTTTTTTTTTTTTTTTTTTTTTTTTTCCAGACAGACTCTTGCTCTGTTGCTCAGGATAGACTGCAGTGGCAGTGGCTTAATTGACCATGGCTTACTGCAACCTCCACCTCCCAGATTCAAGTGATTTTCTTGTCTCAGCCTCCTGAGTAGCTGGCACTACAGGCTCCCTCCACCACACGCGACTGATTTTTGTATTTTTTGTAGAGATAGGGTTTCACTATGTTGGCCAGGCTGGTCTCAAACTCCTGACCTCAGGTGATCTGCCCATCTCAGACTTCCAAAAGTGCTGGAATTAGAGGTGTGAGCCACCACGCCCAGCCGTGCAAATCAAACTTAAGAAAGTAAAGTTAATAAGTAGTTGAAAAAGAGTCACAAGTTACACCTGGCCTCAGACAGAGATCTTTAGTCATGATCAAGCGATGTCTCTTAGATTTTCACTCAGGAAAATTATTATCCCATGGAATAACTTAACAACAGTGAAGTTCTACTGCTTGGAATTCCTAGTATCTGGAATTGCACCTTAGAAGGTTGTTTCTTAGACTAAGACATTCATCATGTTAAAATGTAATTGTCTGGCATATGGATAGTTATTTAAGTTCTACATTATTACATAGCAGTGTAAACTAATATTGAGCTGTCTCCTGAGAAACAAGTTTCCTTTGGGTAAGCAGAAGAGAGAAGTACTATGATGAAAGTTAGGAGATGATAATTTGGAACTGAATTCACCAGGAGTAGCAGAGGCACACTAGAAGCTTCAAAGACCCACTTGAAAAAAAAAATGATTTTACACCGATCCTTGATTCTTTGTGCACTTTTATCAGAAAATGAGGATTATACTACCCACTCACTCCTGGGGGAACAAAATGACTTTTGTACTGGGAATCTCATTGTCTTTCTGAGATTTTCTAATTTTTCTTAATTTTGATAACTATGGAAGTTTTATGAAAGGTATATCTTTTTTTACATGGGTTTTTCTAAAATTTCTCTAAAATTTAGGTATGGCTCAAAATCTTCCAGAAAGCGACTCTAGCTGAAAATCATACATTAATATAATATTATAGACTAATATGCAAAAGTGGCCATTTTCAGGATGCAGACGAATCCAGAAAGAAATCCAATTATAAAATCTGAAAAATTATCTTTTGATTATGTATTGAACCATTCAAAGCTACAATTTTCTCTTTAGGTAATTTTAATAAAAGGTGCGTCTACTATGACTCTCAATGTGAATTGCGAGTTAATTTATATCTACCTTGATAAAAAGGTCCATATAATATAAAGTCTAAGAATTTAATTTGAAAATAAAATGCAGTCACTTCATTTAGGAGCAACTTAATAAAGATATTTATTTTAAATTCTAATAGTTTAAGGAACAGAAGATAAATCTGTAAAACTGATTTTAATACAGATCCCACTTACCTCTGTATGTAGAGTAACTGACTTGCCTCAGTGTGTGAAAGACGTTCCTGATCTTAGCACTGAAAGTCCTAGTTCTCAGGAAACCAGGATGGTTGGTCACACAGCTGTGTGAAACACATCAATACTGAGAAGCCAAACCACTGCTGTAACTTCATTGATTACATATTAATCCATCTATCTAACATTTACGTCAGCATGTAGGATACATGGGGTATATTTCAGATTAACATTAGAACCCAACAACTTCTTATTAAGTCATTGACTCAACATGATCATATTTTTCTATTCTGCTTCATATAAGATAATCATGATGATTCATAGAATAGCATGTGTATAGAACCCAACAACTTCTTATGAAGCCATTGACTCAACATAATCATCTTTTTCTATTCGGCTTAATAAAACTTTGATGATTCACAGAATAGCATGTGCGTGGATTTCTTAGCACCCAGAGCTAAGGTGGATTTCTTAGCACCAGGAGTTTCAGTGCCCAAGACAAGGAACTATTGTTGCTATTTGAATTTTCTAAGAACTTGAAAGAAATCTAAGCTCAAGTTTGTGAAGCCAAAAGGAAATATGTAATTGTGTAATTGTCTGCTGAATCTGGGTAACCAGGGATAGCCATACTGCTAAAGCAAGCACAGCTCACTTTGGGGTAGCTGAATAATTCTTGTTTTTCTTACACACCATTTGGAATTCGAACTGTGATCTTCATAATAATCTTCTGACTCTTCCATTATTATCTGCTACGGCTAAGTGAAGTGAAGCAATTTGACCAAATTCATGTAGTGAATATACAGTACAGCTAGGCTTAATCACAAGTCTGTCTGTTCCTACAGCCTATGGTATTTGCGTTATGCCACCACTTTCTGCCCAGCATAGTTGAAGTGCCTTCTGGGGAAAATTCATCATTTCAAATAAATCTTCGTGTGCGAATATGATGTCAGTAAGCTCTCTCCATTAAAAAACACATTAGTTGAACAGTAATGATATACGGGTGGATCCACATTTTCAGTATGATTATGTTACTGCTGTAATTGTTATTATTGTTTAGGTGTATAGAGCCAGGACGTTTCTTCATGGAACTTTTCAGTGAAGCAAAAAGAGCATTCTTGAACAAGAGTTAACTGCTAGAGCAGCAGCATCTGGCCCACACTCTTGCTCCTGAAGTTGTTCTCTGCACTCTGAGATTACTTCTCACACTTTCCTGGAAAAAGAAGAACATGCTCTTGTACTGGGCATAAAACACATACAAAAATCACCTCAGTCTCAGAAGCAGTGGTGGCCACTTGCCCATTTTGTACAGACATGAATATTTTCTCTTCTTTCCCCAAATGAGGGAAGTGATTGATCTAGTGAGGGATCCCAAGTGTTTCTCAATAGAGCACTGTGATAAAAGGAGTGGTCCCTAGCACCAAATTGCCTGTGTTCAAATCCTGGTTGGACCACATGGTCAAACTACTTCAACTCTGGGTCTTTGTTTCTTTGTCTGTAAGATGGCAATGATCAATTTCCCTTCAAGTTTTAAAATTACCTGATTTAATCTAAGGAAATCACTTAGGATGTAGCATACAGTAAGTCCCCTTATAAGTTTTAAACTATTATTTTTTCACCAGGCAGGGGCACACAACACCCATAAAAAGAGATTTACTGAGTCCCAGAATCTACAATGCTTAGAACTAGAACTAGAGCTACAGGAGGTTTAAGACATGGTCTTGGTATTTAACAGTATTACAAATCAACTAAGAATATAAGAAATGTGGTAGAGTAGATAAACAGCAATACAAAGAGGACCACCTAAGGTGCAGAGTATCTGCCATGCGTTATTAAATTTGATTTCTGGCAGACATTATTAGGCAGAGAGTATTTACCCTTTGTAGATGAAAAAACTAAGGCTCAAAGAAGTCTCCCCTGCTCGTAACCACTATGTATCCTGACTCACTACATGTGAAGAACTGAGACTTCAATTTCTTCAGTCCCAACATCTTGTCAAGTCAAAAGAGAGCCACTGTGAAAATGTTGGACATCTTACTGAAGAAGGGAGGCATTTGAGAAAAAAAGGAACATCCTAGAGAAGCTGACCCACGGAAATGGTATGCCAGAATCATGCAGGCTTTCTATTGTTCGGCTTGACCTGTCTCGAGCTCAGGTTCATTTCCAGTGTTCATTCTTCTGTCTGCCATGGTACAGACTCCAGGAACCCAGTGGGCTCCTCTTAATGCTGCTGTCACTCCCTCAGTTCTTGGAGATTGTCTTCGTATCTCTCATATTGTTGAAGGGTTGGATGGGGTTTCCTCTCTTACCATTCCCTTCCTGATCTCACCAACTTTCACAGCTCCTGAAGGTCAGCTCACAGATTCTGTGTTTAAGCTTTTAAAAGTCACTCCGTTTGGGGTAACAAAAAATAAACAATAATTAAAATGAGAACTGATTGTATAACCAGTTTGAGAATCTTACAAAGTTCTTACAGTCATTTCTGGTTGATAGCTGCTGACTTCCCCTTGAGAACTTAACAAGGCCTTATGTGTTTGATTCTCTACTCCAGATACACAAAACGGAGTTGATGAAAACTCTGCTCCCACTTTTCTTCCTCACATTCCTAGACATAGATATTCTCTTGAATAAAAGAGCCAACCAACCAACAGACTGTATTGTTAGTGGTGTAAAACCGAACAAAGCAACTCCACCTGAGGAAAGTAGATTCATACTGAAGGCTTTGAATATGTCTTAGAAAAGTTACTCTCCATCACAAACAGTTTCACGAACAAATAGAAGTAACAACTGCTCGTGACAGATAAAAATACTATACGAAGAAAAAATCAGGCTATGGAATCCTGAAAGAGCTGAGTTTTTGGAGGTTGCATATATCTGACATGATCTTCGGAAGCATCAGTATTAATTTTGATACTACATAGAGAAATTGAAACCAATGGGGGTGGGGGACGATTCAGCCTGTCTCTACAGGCTGGATTCTGCGAATAGCTCCATTTTCCTATCAGATTTGAAAGTTTTACTTATTTATACTCAGTTGTGTTTCAAATGGGATTGAAGTAGTTCAATTTGCACAGATAAGTTAAATCTGATTATGATTGTTATACGTCAAGTCTAGAAGGCAGAGGGAGAGAAGAATGTCTCCTCAGATCTGAAACGCACATATTTCTGAGAATAATCACTCAAAACACTTAGAAAGATGTGTTTTATGGAAAATAGATTTATAAACAGTTCCATTTTCATTCAAAGTAAAATCTCAAACCTTCTCTAGTGAAAAAATAAAAATTAAATAAAAAAACTATACTTAAAATGACATGCATTTTATTTCACTAAAGTATAGGACATTAAGCAAAGGTGTGGTTGCCTTGGTGACAAATTGTCAAAAGAGATGCACATCTCACAAAAAGAATATGTAAAATGCTTTCAATATACTATATTCATTGTAGAAAAACACAAAAATTAAAAATTAACTGGATCAAACATCAATTTTTTTGCTGTTTAAAGAGTGCTCTGGCTTGAGCAAAGGATATCTTATGTGATTTTATATTTCTTGAGCTGCTAAAAGCCTTCCTAAAGTGTTTTGAAATTTACTGACAACCACGATTTTAAGAAAAGTTTTTAAATTTCAGTGATTTTATGTATGTGTTTTTTAAAAATTTAGTGTCCCTTAGTTGTATTCCTAAGTGCCCAAATGATTCACTAATATAGACCTAGCTAATAATTATCAACCTATTATTACTACTCTAATCTAGACTATGAAATAAATGTTTTTCCTTGTATGTATTTTGTTCTGCAGAGTCCATTTAATCAAAAGAAGGATTAGAAGGCCAATCTTCTAAAACATAGGCTTCTTAATCTACTGACAGATTAAGAAGACTAAAGGAGAAAGGTCAACTTTAGGGAACCTATATGAGAAAATGTATACGAGTGTACACTGGAATTGTTAACATAGACTGGGAGAGGGTCATTTAAATGAAAAAAAACTTCACTGAGTAGGATAGTCCAGGAAAAAAACAAGGGTAAATATGCAGGTGAGGGCCCCGTCTCTTCTCAAAGCTTGTTTTTCTTTATTGTTAATCATTGGGATTATTGAAAATAATGAATATTTATTGGATTTTTAAAACATCACCTGGGAAAAGCTGTCATCAATATTTTGATATTTCCTTCCCAATTTATTTCTATGAATATTTTACATACTTGGTTAAACACTGTGTACAAGTTTGGATCTCATTTTCTTCTATTTAATGTAAAAATAGGTGTTTTCCAATAGTATAGCACACTTATCGTAAACATCTTTAAAGGTTGTAATAATTTTTCAACATTTTGAAAGTATCATAACTTACTTTTTCCATCCTCTACTTTAGAACATTTATATATTGAATGAATGTTGGTACTACTCACATACCTATTGATATCTTTGTGATGTGAAGGAAGGATAAAAGAAAGTTAGGAAGATGGCAACCTTTAAAAGAAAGAAATAGTACACTTTAAAAAATCCCAGCTTGATAATAGGCGTGTTCAGTTCTCATTTATATATACTGAAATATATGTCATACATGCCGACACAAAAATTGGAATAAAATACAGTTTAATTTATATGTGCTGACTTGTAATGTTGTCAGGCTACATATCTGGGTGATTAACATGGGTCCCAGGAGTTGGAAATGATTGGCTTTTATATTGCTTCTCTTGTTAAAATTAGCAATTTTTGCATTTTGCAAATTCAAGTAACAATATTTTATAGCACTAGGTTGGTGCAAAAGTAATGGCTGTTTTTGTCCTTAAAAGTAATAGCACAAACTGCAATGGCTTTTGCACCAACCTAATAACATTTTTAAATGCCTACCTGCAAAGATCAACCAGGAAAAAAAAGAGGATATGAATTTCTGTGCGGTTGACCAAAATTATATTTTAAAAATCTCAATGTGTATTAAAAATCTGAACAGAAAAGTCCAAATAATAACTATCCTTCAATGTTGGAGATATGAGTAAGTTTTTCTCCTTTTTCCATTTTTTATTTTGTCAAAAATGTCATAGTAAATAAGAATTCATTTTATAATAGAAAAAATATAAATTCTACATATTATTAAAATAAAAAGTATACCTGGCATTGATTCCAATCTGCTATTCCTTAGCTGTGAACTTGGACAAACCATTTGATCACCCTAGTCCTCATTTTCATCATGTATAATGATGATTAACAATATCAGCTCTGCCTAACAGATGCATTTTTATAAGAATTAAATTAAAATGCTTGTGAAAGTAGTATACAAATTAAAACATTCCATATAAATATATGTTGTCATTATGACCAGTGATTTAACTATATGGCTAAGTAAAGAGAAGGGAGGAAAGATAACTACAGTTTCTTCCACTCCTTAGCAGACACCCAGGTATTATTTGGTAAGCTACACTTAAAGGATGCTGAGAAGGAGGGAAAAAAGAATAGGGGTGAAGTGGAGAAGGAGCTATAGAAGTAAGAGGGAAAAAAAGTCTGCCTACAGATTTTTCATAATCATCACTAATGCTGAAAGAAAATTAACTTAATGCTGTGTTATGCACCCCTAAAAGCCATTATGATCAGATGCTAAGAGCTCTTCAGATTGCTGGATATTCCTCTTACCTGATTACATGATGAAAGACAACAGTTTTTAAGTAGTGTCCCAATTTAGCCTTATCCTTTTTTCCTACATTTCTTTATTACACTACACCATAATAAATTCTTTGCCAAAATTGATTCCATACTGTTAATGGCATAATCCAATGGTTTCAAAATAAACTAGATTTTAAAAATCAGGTAACTCCCCTGATAAAAGAACTGATCCATAAATTAAAAAAACACTTATAATAATTAACACTACATTAATGTGATATGAAAACGTGTGTCACTTTGTTTTCTCCTAATATAATCTCAACTAGATCATTTAACACATTTAGATTTATTAAACTCTTTTGATATCTCAAAAATCGCATTTTGTACTAGGCACCAAAACCTCATTATTTTTGTCAGTGAGTATAAAATGCTTTTATGATCCAAGATGCTGGATCAAACTCCATTATCAAAAACCATCATTCATTTTAAATTATCATTTTAGAAATCCTTAAAAGTCTCAAATCCCTAAACATTCTCTTTCAAATTGCTTTCAGTATAGCCAGTCTCTTTCAGATTCAACTGTTTTGATTTCATCTTCTGTGATGCATTTGGAGGGTTTTTTTTTAAAGCAAAAACAACAATATTTGATCTTATACAGTATTAGTTCCTGTTACCAAGAGTTTTACAGCCTGCAGAATGAGCCCACTGTAGTCAAACTGCTATCTGTAGACCCAGATTGTCAGTGAACAATGAAAGTCAAGATTGCATGGTCCATGCCCTCACAGTGGGAGCTATTTAGTTTCTCTGGGGTTTTTTAGTTTCATCATTTACAAACAGAGATATTTGAATAAATACATTTTCCAAAGGCATATTTTGGAGCACAGTGGTCCTACCTGACGGTATATGAAAGACAGATTGGGGTGGGGTGGGATGAGGTGATCATTAACATGCTGAATTTAAGAAAGGCTGTATCCTGTATTACTTGTTAGAGAGTCACAATGGGGATAAGCCAAATAGATACTTAGAAGAAAACTTTGTAATTCACCCGAAGTCATTGTTTCCATAGTATATGTAAACATGGGATCATTCTGTAATTATTTTGGAGAGAAGGTAGAGATAGTGAGACTCCAGAACACTGGAACACAATTTGAGAAAGTAGATTTTATAATTAATAGCATTCCTTCTAGCACTAAAACTTTCTGGTATTATGTGGTCAACAAAAGAGTAGTAATATGTATCCTGATTATAAGACAATTGTGTCAGAAAACCTTACTATATGGTAACAAATAAATAAAAAACTAATAAAGTCCCCACTAAAAATGATTAATGCGAAATATCCTTTTTAAAATATATTTCATACCATGAAGAGTTGCCTAACAGCAGCATCAATCTAGGTGAAAATGGAAGAGATATAAGATTATCAGACATTAAATATTACTGTTTCATATTCAAAATAAGTTTCTGTTTACATTTTATTTTACTTTTTTAGAGATGAGGTCTCACTACGTTGTTCAGGCTGGAATGCAGTGGCACACATTGCAGCCTTGAACTCCTGGGCTTAGGTAATCCTCCCACCTCAGCCTCTAGAGTAGCTAGGACTAAAGGCATGCCACCACCACACCAAGCTATTTTTTATATTTATTTTTGCATTTTTTAAGAGATAGGGTCTCATTCTGTTACTGAGGTTGGAATCCAGTAGTACAATCTTAGCTCACTGCAGCCTCAAAGTCCTGGGCTTAAGTAGTCCTACCACTTCAGCCTCCAGAGTAATACAGGCATGCGTTACCATGCCCACTCAAAATAAGCCTTGATAACAAGGAGTTTTTATACAACGGTATATTAGTCCATTTTCACACTGCTATAAAGAAATATCCACGACTGGATAATTTATGAAGGAAAGAGGTTTAATTGACTCACAGTTCCACATGTCTGAGGAGGCCCCAGGAAACTTACAATCATGGCAGAAGGGGAAACAGGCACATCTTACAATGTGGCAAGTGAGAGAGTGAGCATGTAAAGGAAGAACCATCAAACACTTACAAAACCATTAGACCTCATGAAAACTCACTCACGATTATGAGAACAGCATGGGGTAAACCATCTCCATAATCCAGTCACCTCTCGCCAGATCCCTCCCTCAACACGTGGAGATTATGGGGATTACAACGGGAGATGAGATTGGGGTGGGGACACAGAACCAAATCATAACAAATGGTGTCCTTTCTCTTTTGCAAAAGAAACTTTATCATTTATATAATGTAAAATGAAAAGCCATAGGAAATATCATCAATCAACACTTCCAATTCTTAGACATCTGTGTTTGTATGGCTGCTGTATATCTAGTAAATGAATTAATGGTTCAGGGTAAATTGCAGAGAAAATAGAATGGGTTGAAAGGAAACCAAAGCACATTCATTCTCCAGGACTTAGAGAAGCTGGAATAAGAAATGGTATAGAACCACTGTAGAGACTAGAGTCAAGGGAAATCATAATACATTACTTTTCCGTTAGATTACAATTATCCGCCATCTCATCCCTGTGTTCCTGAGAATATACACTTGCTTTGAGTGCTAATAACTTGGTAACAGAGCAGAAGGGGAAAAAAATGCAGTGCCAAGTTCCTGGGTTTCCTTTTCCCCTAAAGTTTTTTGTTCCCAAATCAATCTCAGCATTTGCCTTTAGCTAGATAAATCCGGGTCCAAATCAGGTCCTGTGACTACACTGGTTATATTTTCCTGGGCAAATCCTTGGATGTCTCTGAGCCTGTTTCTCTCATATGTGAAACTGAGATAAGAGTACTGTATATAACATGAAAACTAGAAATAGTGTATGTTAAAGTGCTGGCACACAGCAAATCAGGTCTGACCTTAGGCACATGTGGCAATGGGTGGAGTCTGTGGTAGTGCCACACCAGTTCTATATAACAGTATTCCAAACCATTTCCATATAACAACATTCCCTCTCATGCAGATGTGCAGTATTCTCAATTCTGTCAGATAAAATAACCCCTAAACCCACCCCATGCTCTCCCAGTATGGCGTGTTGTGGTGTCATAGCTAAAAGTCATTTAGAATTTGCTGTGTGCTAGGCACTGTGCTCAGTCTATCACATAGAGGTTTTCAATGACTCTCCACAAGAAACTTTGAGGTTGAAAGTATTACAAATGATAAACCTGAGGAATGAGGACAGTGATGGTATCACCTCTGGTAACCCTGGCTGTAACAGAGCTGTTACTGAACCCAAAACTTTTTGACTCCAAAGCACATGCCCTTCCTCATCTCACAGTACTAATACCTGTATCCAGATATGTCCCAATGGAGTAGTTTTCTGCTCTAAGCAAGCACTTTCCAACCTTTTCCTGAATAGCTTCTTTTCAAAGATAAAAAACTGTATAACCCTCTATTACACCCCTCCGCAGTTACACTTGCACTTTTAATTTTCTCTGGGATTTTGCATAAGGATAAATGTTATCTTTACTGCAGATACGCTGTCATATGAACTCGCACATTATTAAGCATGACAGTAGCTATACACATTAGAAAATTAGATTTACTATTGTGTAGAAGATATGCTGGCAATCTAGACAGTGTTTCATGTACTCTGGATAACGCTTTTTTTTAAAAAAAATTATTTTTATTTATTTATTTATTTATTTTTTTATTATTATACTTTGAGTTCTAGGGTACATGTGCATAAGGTGCAGGTTTGTTACATATGTATACTTGTGCCATGTTGCTGTGCTGCCCCCATCAACTCATCAGCACCCATCAACTCGTCATTTACATCAGGTATAACTCCCAGTGCAATCCCTCCCCCCTTCCCCCTCCCCATGATAGGCCCTGGTGTGTGATGTTCCCCTTCCCGAGTCCAAGTGATCTCATCGTTCAGTTCCCACCTATGAGTGAGAACATGCGGTGTTTGGTTTTCTGTTCTGGTGATAGTTTGCTGAGAATGATGGTTTCCAGCTGCATCCATGTCCCTACAAAGGACACAAACTCATCCTTTTTTATGGCTGCATAGTATTCCATGGTGTATATGTGCCACATTTTCTTAATCCAGTCTGTCACTGATGGACATTTGGGTTGATTCCAAGTCTTTGCTATTGTGAATAGTGCCGCAATAAACATACATGTGCATGTGTCTTTATAGCAGCATGATTTATAATCCTTTGGGTATATACCCAGTAATGGGATGGCTGGGTCATATGGTACATCTAGTTCTAGATCCTTGAGGAATCGCCATACTGTTTTCCATAATGGTTGAACTAGTTTACAATCCCACCAACAGTGTAAAAGTGTTCCTATTTCTCCACATCCTCGCCAGCACCTGTTGTTTCCTGACTTTTTAATGATCGCCATTCTAACTGGTGTGAGATGGTATCTCATGGTGGTTTTGATTTGCGTTTCTCTGATGGCCAGTGATGATGAGCATTTTTTCATGTGTCTGTTGGCTGTATGAATGTCTTCTTTTGAGAAATGTCTGTTCATATCCTTTGCCCACTTTTTGATGGGGTTGTTTGTTTTTTTCTTGTAAATTTGTTTGAGTTCTTTGTAGGTTCTGGATATTAGCCCTTTGTCAGATGAGTAGATTGCAAAAATTGTCTCCCATTCTGTAGGTTAGATAACGCTTTTAATGATTCCACAGCCACCCCTCTCAGAAATCTGCAGCCCATCCATTGGGATTCACTATCCAGCTCTTTCCTGAAATTGCCAAAACTTACCTTTAACTTAGAAAGTTCTATTTTTGGTGAGCAAGTTAATCTATAATTTATATTATTATACATTTTAACAGAAATGTAAAACCTCCATTCTCATAAAAACTTAAATTTTAGAGATCTTTTAATTTAATCGCTATATATTCACATATAAATCCATGATGTGTGTATTTACTATATGCGAGGTACAGAAATACAATAGTGAATACAATTATAATGTCTGCCTTCATAGAGTTTGTAGTCTGCTGGGATGAATTGATGAGGCAACCAAACATCAATTAAAATACATACTACAAAGTACTTTGAAAAGCAGTACAAAGTGCCTATGTGGCTGAAATGAAATACCTAATTCACATCATCAAGAAAGGCCTCCAGCAGGAAATGTCTAACCTATGGTAAGAAGAACGGTAGGAAACAGTCAAAGGAAGGTACCAGTAAGGATCAAGAAAGACAAGAGTTTGGATGAGAGAAAAGATGGTGGATTTAGGGAATCAAAGAATCTTGGTAGATGGTAATGGTAGAGTGTGAAGTATAGAGTGTCTTAAAATAGGCCAGGCACAGTAGCTCACATCTGTAATTCTAGCACTTTGGGAGGTCGAGGTGAGTGGATCATTTGAGGTCAGGAATTCAAGACCAGCCTAGCCAACATGGTGAAATCCTATCTCTACTAAAAATACAAAAAAAAAGAAAAAGAAAAAAAAATTAGCTGGACATGATGGCGCATGCCTGTAACCCTAGCTACTCAGGAGTCTGAAGCAGGAAAATTGCTTGAACCCAGGAGGTGGAGGTTGCAGTGAGTCGAGATCGTGCCGCCACTGCACTCAAGCCAGGGCGACAGAGTGAGAGACTCCATCTCAAAATAAAAAAAGAAGAAGAAGAAGAAAAAGAAAAGACTAGGGTATGGATGAGAGAAAGAATGATAGATGGTAATGGTAGCATGTGAAGTATAGAGTGTCCTAAAATAAAGCTGAATCCCTAAGTGTTAAAGGTCCTTGTTAAGGAGTACAGATATCATGTGGTTTAACTGGCATAAGAAAGAAATATTATGCCTCTTCAAATTGCTTAACATAGATGCCAACCTTATCTGCAGCATGCAGAGCCAGCTCTGAGCTCTCAGCCAGTTTTTCTAAGTCCAAATCCTGCTTCAGCATAACACCGGGTTACCTTTTTTTTTCCAGATGGGTGGATCTGACGTACCCACCCATCCCTTGGCTGCTGCAAGTGTTGGCGGTTAAGAGTTCATAGCTGCCCACTTCTTCCAGAAAACGTCCCTGGGTTGCTGGAAGCCACTCTATCCAGGAAGGATATTCAGCACCCCTATAATGCAGCACAATGACCTTGCAGTGCAGTTTAGACTCAAGAGCCTCCCTGCATCAGACCAAGACTAGACTTGATCTAAGACCACATTTTCAATTGCCTTTCTTCTTCCTTACTCGGCTTCACTCCCTTTCTTTTCTTTTCTTTTCCTTTTTTTTTTTTTTTTTTTTGTCACCCAGGCTGGAGTGCACTGGCATGATCTTGGCACACCACAACCTCTGCCTCCTGAGTTCAAGTGATTCTCCTGTCTCAGTCTCCCGAGTAGCCGAGACTACAGGTGCACACCACCATGCCTGGCTAATTTTTTGTATTTTTAGAAGAGACGGAGTTTTGCCATGTTGACCAGGTTGCTCTTGAACTCCTGACCTCAGGTGATCCGCCTGCCTTGGCCTCCCAAAGTGCTAGGATTACAGGCATAAGCCACGGCACCCGGCCCACTCCCTTTCTTATAACATTTTCCAAAGAGCACTCATTCCATAAATCAAGTGCACCTGAATCCCTGGTTAGTCAGGCTCTGTTTCTAAGGAACCCACCTAAGGCATGCCACAAAATTTAAAGAAAAACTTTATCAGGTGAAATACATACAAAAGACATTAAACTAAAAGACTAAGCAATATTATCTTCAGATAGATGACTCCGCCAACCTGTTATTAATGTAATCCTCTAGCCTCTTGGAATGGTGCTATAATTGAGGGAACTCAGTGAGGAAAACAAATAATTTCAAAATTACTCAAATTTTAAATGTGCAAATCTTCCAAATACCATACAAGGAATGTATAGGTCACAACACTACATAAAGTCCTTCTCTCTGCAATCTACTTTCCTCCCACCAAAGTTGCCTTTCAACTTTCCTTAAAGATTCTCCAGCTCACACTACTCTAGTCTTGCCCCAAGTGGCCCTTTTGTCTTTCCCATTTTTTTCCTTATAGTACATCACTATAGCATAAAATACCCACCTACACACTCTCTCAGAGGTTAAATAGATCAGATGGTTCCAGGTGGTGGATAATGGAGTAAATTACATGCTATTAGTAACATGCATATACCCATAATTATTGCACCATTGTTATCAAAGCACTGCACAAATTTTCTGATTATTCATTTGAGAACTAAATCCATCCGTACTGATTTTCTCAAAAGAATTTTCCATTTTATTTCTTAATATGTTGTGCTCTATCAACAAAGCAGAAAAACAACTAAATCCCTAAAAGGAAAATGGAAAAAAAATAATTGATTAAAATGAAGTGACTGAGGTATTCCTTATTGCTGTCTCTTCATGCATATAAGAGGCAAAATGTATATTATAAATAGAGGGTCCTTCAGTACCAAGAGAGACTTCCTTAAAAAGTATAAACTGAGACAAAGCAAAACATAGGAACATCAAGAATTAACTTCATCAAGGAAAATGATTAACAACATCCATCTTTCAACCAATGCATCAGTTTTGAGATTATAAAAAAACACTTTTGCACACATCCTTGGCAGTCCCACAGTAACATTCAAGTGTCAGTGGATGATCCTTCCAGATGTCCTTCCAGAAGCTATCTGTACTTTCCTAGGGTGAACCACTAAAACTAAGAAAAGTCATTAAAATCTTAGTCCTGGAAAATGTATCTTTGAAATTCTCCCTTCAGTTGATAGTGGCAGCAGTAGCAACAGCAGAGCGCTATTTATTGCAATGTGTCAACACAGCCCAGTTACTCTGAATGTACAGTACTGTGTACAGCAGAGCTTGGCCCCACCACTGCTTTTAGGAAGCCCACTTTCTGTCAAGTGGGTTGCTTTCTATTTTATTAGATGCAAACTAAGAAAAATCCTTGTTTTTATGGCTCCAAGAAGTTTGTGTGCATACTTCAGGTGCCTGATTTATATGTTTTTCTAACCAACTCCAAAAAGAAAATATGATCATAGGTATTTTTTGTAAGTGTTGCAATGCCAGACTTTCTTCCAGCAAGTTGAAGCAATGGATGGCTAAGTCAGCCTTACCTTCTCAGTCTGTTTAGTCAGAATGAGATCAACTGCCCCCATGCAGTTTTGAGCTCCTCAAACAGGCCTTCTGTCTTATTCAATGTTGTATTTCAAGTATCTAACATATAATTAATTAGTGCTTAATCTTTTTGAGCGGAATTTTTTTTATCCACATAGTAACAATGTAAAAGGTTTTCCTGGTACTTTCAGGAGTTATTCTGATAAGCTGGTGCCTAATAATGTATACAACACTTGTGCCTTCCCATTTAATATACCATCAAATGAGATCTTAGAGTCAGTTATACGAGACGAAGAAACAACATACAGAATACCTTGGAGATATTGCAGGTTTGGTTTAGACAACTGCAATAAAGTTAGCAAGTCATGAAAATTTTATGGTTTTCCAGTGCATATAAAAGTTATGTTTATATCATGCTATGGTGAATTCAGTATGTATTTGCATTATATCTAAAAAAAAAAGTACATGCCCTTGGTACTTACACAAAAACAGCCATAGGTCAGTGGAACAGAATAGAGAACCCACAGATAAACCCACACATCTACAGTGAACTCATTTTTCACAGAGATGCCAAGAACATACACTGGGGAAAGAACAGCCTCTTCAATAAGTGTTCCTGGGAAAGTTGGATATCCATATAGAGAAGAATAAAACTAGAGCCCTATCTCTAACCATATACAAAAATCAAATCAAAATGGACTAAAGACTTACATCTAATACCTTAAACTATTAAACTACTAAAAGAAAACATTGGAGAAATTCTCCAGGACATTGGACTAGGCAAAGATTTCTTGAGCAATACCCCACAAGCACAGGCAACCAAAGCAAAAATGGACAAATGAGATGACATCAAGTTAAAAAGGTTCTACACAGCCAAGAAAACAATCAGCAAAGTGAAGAGACAGCTCACAGAATGCCACAAAATATTTGCAAACTATCATCTGACAAGAGATTAATAATGAGAATATGTTAGAAACTCAAAAAACCCTAGAGGAAAAAAATAATAATAATCCTATTAAAAACAGGTAAAAACACTGAATAGATTTTTCTCAAAAGAAGACACACAAATTGGCAAACAGAAATATGAAAAGGTGCACAACATCTGTATTAGTCCATTTTCATGCTGCTGATAAAGACACACCTGAGATTGGGCAATTTACAAAAGGAAGAGGTTTAATTGGACTTACAGTTCTACGTGGCTGGAGAGGCTTCACAGTCATGACAGAAGGTAAGGAGGAGAAAGTCACGTCTTACATGGATGGCATGAGGCAAAGAAAGAGAGCTTCTGCAGGGGAACTCCTCTTTTGAAAACCATCAGATCTTGTGAGACATATTCACTATCACAAGAACAGCAAGGGAAAGACTTGCCACCATGATTCAAGTACCTCCCACCTGGTCCCTCACACAATATGTGAGAATTCAAGATGAGGTTTGGGTGGGGACACAGCCAAACCATATCATTCCACCCTTGGCCCCTCCCAGATATCATGTCCTCACATTTCAAAACCAATCATGCCTTCCCAACAGTCCCCCAAGGTCTGAACTCACTTCAGCATTGACTGAAAAGTCCACAGTTAGAAGCCTCATCTGAGACAAGGCAAGTCCCTTCCACCTTTGAGTCTGTAAAATCAAAAGCAGGTTAGTTACTTCCTAGATACAGTGGGGTCACAGGAATTGGGTAAATACAGCCATTCCAAATGGGAGAAATTGGCCAAAACAGAGGGGCTACAGACCCCATGCAAGTCCAAAATCCAGTAGAGCGGTCAAATCTTAAAGCTCCAACATGATCTCCTTTGACTCCATGTCTCACATCCAGGTCACACTGATGCAAGAGGTGGGTTCCCATGGTCTTAGGGCAAACTTCTGCCTGGGCATCCAGGCATTTCCATAAATCCTCTGAAATCTAGGCAAAGGTTACCAAACCTCAGTTCTTGACTTCTGTGCATTCACAGGCTCAACACCACATGGAAGTTGCCAAGGCTTGAAGCTTGTGTTTTCTGAAGCCATGGCCCGAGCTCTACACTGGCACCTTTTGGCATGACTGGAGTGGCTGTGACACAGGGCACCAAGTCCCTAGGCTGCACACTGTTCAGGGACCCTGGGCCCGGCCCACAAAACTACTTTTTACTCCTATGCCTGTGATGGGTGGGGCTACCACAAAGGTCTCTGATATGCCCTGGAGACATTTTCTCCATTGCCTTGGGGATTAACATTTGGTTCTTCATTACTTATGCAAATTTATGCAGCTGGCTGGCTTGAATTTCTCCTCAGAAAATGTGATTTTTCTTTCTATCACATTGTCAGGCTGCAAATTTTCTGAACTTTTATGTTCTGTTTCCCTTATAGAACTGAATACCTTTAACAGCAACCAAGTCACCTCTTGACTGCTTTGCCATTTCAAAATTTCTTCTGCCAGATACTCAAGTTCAAAGTTTCACAGATCTCTAGGGCAGGGGCAAAATGTCACCATCTTTTTGCTAAAACATAACAAGAGTCACCTTATTTCAGTTCCCAACAAGTTCTTCATTTCCATCTAAGACCATCTCAGCCTGGATTTTTTTTTTTATTATTATTACACTTTAAGTTCTAGGGTACATGTGCACAACATGCAGGTTTGTTACATATGTATACATGTGCCATGTTGGTGTGTTGAACCCATTAACTCGTCATTTACATTAGGTATATCTCCAAATGCTATCCCACCCCCCTCCCCCCTCCCCATAATAGGCCCCAATGTGTGATGTTCCCCTTCCTGTGTCCAAGTGATCTCATTGTTCAATTCGCACCTATGAGTGAGAACGTGCTGTGTTTGGTTTTCTGTTCTTGTGATAGTTTGCTAAGAATGATGGTTTCCAGCTGCATCCATGTCCCTATAAAGGACATGAACTCATCCTTTTTTATGGCTGCATAGTATTCCATGGTGTATATGTGCCACATTTTCTTAATCCAGTCTGTCACTGATGGGCATATGAGTTGATTCCAAGTCTTTGCTATTGTGAATAGTGCCACAATAAACATACGTGTGCATGTGTCTTTATAGCAGCATGATTTATAATCCTTTGGGTATATACCCAATAATGGGATGGCTGGGTCAAATGGTATTTCTAGTTATGGATCCTTGAGGAATCGCAACACTGTTTTCCACAATGGTTGAACTAGTTTACATTCCCACCAACAGTGTAAAAGCGTTCCTATTTCTCCACATCCTCTCCAGCACCTGTTGTTTCTTGACTTTAATGATGGCCATTCTAACTGGCATGAGATGGTATCTCATTGTGGTTTTGATTTGCATTTCTCTGATTGTAATGATGAGCATTTTCTCATGTGTCTGTTGGCTGTATGAATGTCTTCTTTTGAGAAGTGTCTGTTCATATCCTTTACCCACTTTTTGATGGGGTTGCTTTTTTCTTATAAATTTGTTTGAGTTCTTTGTAGGTTCTGGATATTAGCCCTTTGTCAGATGAGTAGATTGCAAAAATTTTCTCTCATTCTGTAGGTTGCCTGTTCACTCTGATGGTAGTTTCTTTTGCTGTGCAGAAGCTCTTTAGTTTAATTAGGTCCCATTTGTCAATTTTGGCTTTAGTTGCCATTGCTTTTGGTGTTTTAGACATGAAGTCCTTGCCTATGCCTATGTCCTGAATGGTATTAAATAGGTTTTCTTCTAGAGTTTTTATGGTTTTAGGTCTAACATTTAAGTCTCTAATCCATCTTGAATTGATTTTCATATAAGGAGTAAGGAAAGGATCCAGTTTCAGCTTTGTACTTATGGCTAGCCAATTTTCCCAGCACCATTTATTAAATAGGGAATCTTTTCCCCATTTCTTGTTTCTCTCAGGTTTGTCAAAGATCAGATGGCTGTAGATGTGTGGTATTATTTCTGAGGACTCTGTTTTGTTCCATTGGTCTATAGCTCTATTTTGCTAGCAGTACCAAGCTGTTTTAGTTACTGTAGCCTTGTGGTATAGTTGAAGTCAGGTAGCGTGATGCCTCCAGCTTTGTTCTTTTGACTTAGGATTGTCTTGGCAATGTGGGCTCTTTTTTGGTTCCATATGAACCTTAAAGCAATTTTTTTCCAATTCTGTGAAGAAAGTCATTGGTAGCTTAATGGGGATGGCATTGAATGTATAAATTACCTTGGGCAGTATGGCCATTTTCACGATATTGATTCTTCCTATCCATGAGCATGGTATGTTCTTCCATTTGTTTGTATCCTCTTTTATTTCACTGAGCAGTGGTTCGTAGTTCTTCTTGAGGAGGTCCTTCACATCCCTTGTAAGTTGGATTCCTAGGTATTTTATCCTCTTTGAAGCAATTGTGAATCAGAGTTCATTCATGATTTGGCTCTCTGTCTCTTATTAGGGTATAAGAATGCTTGTGATTTTTGCACATTGATTTTGTATCCTGAGAGTTTGCTGAAGTTGCTGATCAGTTTGAGGAGATTTTGGGCTGAGACGATGGGGTTTTCTAAATATGCAATCATGTCATCTGCAAACAGGGACAATTTCACTTCTTCTTTTCCTAATTGAACACTCTTTATTTCTTTCGCTTGCCTGATTGCCCTAGCCAGAAATTCCAACACTATGTTGAACAGGAGTGGTGAGAGAGGGCATCCCTGTCTTGTGCCAGATTTCAAAGGGAATGCTTCCAGTTTTTGCCCATTCAGTATGATATTGACTGTGGGTTTGTCATAAATAGCTCTTATTATTTTGAGATACGTTCCATCAATACCAAATTTATTGAGAGTTTTTAGCATGAAGGGCTGTGAATTTGTTGAAGGCCTTTTCTGCATCTATTGAGATAATCATGTGGTTTTTGTCTATGGTTCTGTTTATATGCTGGATTACATTTATTGATTCGCATATGTTGAACCAGCCTTGCATCCCAGAGATGAAGCCCTCTTGATCATGGTGGGTAAGCTTTTTGATGTGCTGCTGGATTCGGTTTGCCAGTATTTTATTGAGGATTTTTGCATCGATGTTCATCAGGGATATTGGTCTAAAATTCTCTTTTTTTGTTGTTGTGTCTCTGTCAGGCTTAGGTATCAGGATGATGTTGGCCTCATAAAATGAGTTAGGGAGGATTCCCTCTTTTTCTATTGATTGGAATAGTTTCAGAAGGAATGGTACCAGCTCCTCCTTGTACTTCTTGTAGAATTCGGCTGTGAATCCGTCTGGTCCTGGACTCTTTTTGGTTGGTAGGCTATTAATCATTGCCTCAATTTCAGATCCTGCTATTGGTCTATTCAGGGATTCAACTTCTTCCTGGTTTAGTCTCGGAAGAGTGTATGTGTCCAGGAACTTATCTATTTCTCTAGGTTTTCTAGTTTATTTGCATAGAGGTGTTTATAGTATTCTCTGATGATAGTTTGTATTTCTGTGGGGTCGGTGGTGATATCCTCTTTATCATTTTTTATTGCATCTATTTGATTCTTCTCTCTTTTCTTCTTTATCAGTCTTCCTAGTGGTCTATCAATTTTGTTGACCTTTTCAAAAAACCAGCTCTTGGATTCATTGATTTTTTGGAGGGTTTTTTGTGTCTCTATCTCCTTCAGTTCTGCTCTGATCTTAGTTATTTCTTGCCTTCTGCTAGCTTTTGAATGTGTTTGCTCTTGCTTCTCTAGTTCTTTTAATTGTGATCTTAGGGTGTGAATGTTAGATCTTTCCAGCTTTCTCTTGTGGGCATTTAGTGCTATAAATTTCCTGCTCACACTGCTTTAAATGTGTCCCAGAGATTCTGGTATGTTGTATCTTTGTTCTCATTGGTTTCAAAGAACATCTTCATTTCTGCCTTCATTTCGTTATGTACCCAGTAGTCATTCAGGAGTGGGTTGTTCAGTTTCCATGTAGTTGAGCGGTTTTGACTGAGTTTTTTAGTCCTGAGTTCTAGTTTGATTGCACTGTGGTCTGAGAGACAATTTGTTATAATTTCTGTTCTTTTACATTTCTCAGCCTGGATGTTATTGTCCGTATTGCTATCAGGCTTTTGGTCAAAGTCACTCAGCAAGTCTCTAAGAAGTTTCAAACATTCCCACATTTTCCTATCTTATTCTGAGCCCTCCAAACTGTTCCAACCTCTGTCTGTTACCTAGTTCAAAAGTTGCTTCCACATTTTTGGGTCTTTTCAGCAGCACCCCACTCTGCTGGTACCAGTTTACTGTATTATTCCATATTCATGCTGCTGATAAAGACATACCTGAGACTGGGCAGTTTACAAAAGAAAGAGGGTTAATTGGACTTACAGTTCCATGTGGCTGGGGAAGCCTCACAATCATGGCAGAAGGCAGGGAAGAGCAAGTCCCATCTTACATGGATGGCAGCAGGCAAAGAGAGAGAAAGAGCTGCTGCAGGGGAACTCCTCTTTTCAAAACCTCTTTTCAAAACTCCTCTTTTCAAAACTCCTCTTTTCAAAAAATAAGTCTTGTGAGACTTATTTACTATCATGAGAACAGCACAGGAAAGATTTGCTCCCATGATTCAATTATCTCCCACCAGGTACCTCCCACAACACATGGGAGTTCAAGATCAGATTTGAATGGGGACACTGCCAAAACATATCAATATCATTGATCATCAGGGAAACAAAAATCAAAGCTATAATGTGGTTATCATCTCACCCCAGTTAAAATGCTTATATCCAAAAGCCAGGCAATAACAAATGCTGGAACCCTTGTGCACCATTGTTGAGATTGTACATTAGTAAAACCACTATGGAGAACAGTTTGGAGGTGCCTCAAAAAACAAAACATAGAGTGACCACATGATCCAGCAGTCCCACTCCTAGCTATATACCCAAAAGAAAGGAAATCAGAGTATTAAAGAGATATCTGAACTCCCATGTTTATTGAACAACTATTCACAATACCCAAGATTTGGAAGCAACCTAAGTATCCAACAACAGATAATGAATGAAGAAAATGTGGTACGTATACACAATAGAGTACTATTCAGTCAGAAAAAAATAATGAGATCCTGTCATTTGCAAAAATATGAATAGAACTGGAGGTCATTATGTTAAGTAAAGTAAGCTAGGCACAGAAAGACAAACTTCAAGTGTTCTCATTTATTTGTGGTAACTACAAATTAAAACGATTGAACTCATGGAGATAGAGAGAAGAAGGATAGCTACCAAAGGCTGGGAAGGGTAGTGGGGGTTGGCAGAAAAGTAGAGATGGTTAATGGGCACAAAAAAAATAGGAAGAATAAGACCTACTATTTGACAACACAACAGGTGACTATAGTAAAAAATAATTTAATTGCACATTTTTAAATAATTGAAAGAGTATAATTGGGTTGTTTGTAACGTAAAAGAAAATGCTTGAGGTGATGGACACCCCATTTACTCGGATGTGATTGCATATTGTATGCCTGTATCAAAATGTCTCATGTACATATGTATATACATACCATACACCTAACTATGTACCCACAAAATTTAAAAATCAAAAAAATGCATGCCTTAATTTAAAAATACTTTATTACTAAAAAAGTATTCAGCAGGTTGTAATCTTTTTGCTGGTAGAGGGACTTGCCTCTAAGGGCATGGATCAAGTCTCCCCCAAGCAATTATAATGCAAACAGCAAAGATTACTGATCACAGATCACTATAACAACATAATAATAATAATAAAATTTGAAATATTGTAAGAATTACCAAAATTTAACAAAGAGACATGAAGTGACCACATGCTGCTGGAAAAAATGGTGTCAATAGACTTACTGTAAGCAGAGTTGCCACAAACCCTCAATTCATTTGAAACACAGTATCTGTGAAGCACAATAAAGCAAACAGCAAGAATACAAGGTGTGCTCGTATTCTATTTCTTCAACATTTTCTTTGGTTACTAATATCTTATACAATAAATGTATTTCTACCAGATAAACTTAAAACTGTTCATAACTACAGTTAGTATTTAGTTCAATATCCATAGTTCAATATTATTTATATTATGTTTTATTCCTCTTGAGATCATAATTTTGAATAATGGAATTGAAGGATGAAGATAAGATTGCTTCAAAGTAGTTCTTGATACTGTTGAAATTTGCTTATTTCTTGTCTATTTTCTGCTCTCTCAACAGCAGGTGACCAGAGTGCCATCTTATCAAAAAACAAACTGGTAGGGGCCTAATAAACTGAAATTAGTGTAATTGCAAGCACAATCTAAACTGGTAAACAACTGATAAGCAGTCTTGCAGTGCTACCGAAAACTTAGGCTGATTCTCTAATTAAAATAAATACCCAGGAGAAAATAAAAAGCTTGCAGTGAGCTAAATCCCCAGAACTCATATGCTAAAAAGATTATTCCATGTTAAACACAATCAAGAGAGTTGGGTGTGGTGGCATGTAATTGTGTCCCAGTTACTTGGGAGGGTGAGGTGGGAAGATTGCTTAAGGCCAGAAATTTGAGGCTGTAGTGAGCTATGATCATGCCCATGAATAGCCGCTGAACTTCAGAATGGCCAAGAGAGCGAGATCCCATCCTCCCCCCACCCAAAAAATCAAGAGGATTCTATTTAGTTTATCTCAAGATATTTCATCATAAGATCCCTCCTAGAATGCACACATTTGATAAATTTGTGACAGTATTAAAAATGAATACTTTACTTGTACCATTTGATATTGCAGAGAATATAATGACTTAAAAGTTTCTCATCTGCACACAGTACATACTCCAAGACTGACCACACTCTCAGCCATGAAGTGAATCTCAATAAACTAAAAACAAAAGAAAATCAAAATTATACTAACCATAGTCTTGAACAGTGGAATAAAAATCAAAATCAATACCAAGAAGATGTCTCAAAACCACACAATTATATGGAATTTAAACAACTTGTTCCTGAATGACTTTTGGATAAACAATAAAATTAAGGCAAAAATCAGAAAATTATGTAAAATAAATGAAAACAAAGACACAACATACCAAAATATCTGGGATGCAGTAAAAGCAGTGCTAAGATAAAAGTTTATAACACTAAATGCTTTCCTCAAAAAGCTGGAAATATCTTGAATTAATAAATTATTATTATACCTAGAGGAACTACAAAAACAAGAATAAACTATACCCCAAGACTAGCAGAAGAAACAACTGAAATCAGAGTGAAACTGAATAAAATTGAGATGCAAAAATACATACAAAATGGCCAGATGTAGTGGCTCACACCTGTAATACCAGCACTTTGGGAGGCTGAGGCAGGCAGACCACGAGGTCAAGAGATCAATACCATCCTGGCCAACATGGTGAAACCCCGTCTCTACTAAAACTACAAAAATTAGGTGGGTATGGTGGCACGCAACTGTAGTCCCAGCTACTTGGGAGGCTGAGACAGGAGAATCACTTGAACCTGGGAGGCAGAGGTTGCAGTGAACTGAGATTGTGCCACAGCACTCCAGCCCGGTGACAGAGAATATAAAAAAAGAAAATAGAAATAAAGCAAAAGGAAACAATGAAAGTAAAAGTTGGCTATTTGAAAGGATAACAAGAAAAAATAACTAGATTAATAAAGAAGAGAGAAGTTCCAAATAAGCACAATCAGAAATGACTAAGGTGACAATATAACCAATCCCACAGAAATACAGAATATCACAAAAGACTATTAAGAACACCTCCATGCACACAAACTAGAAAATTTAGAGGAAATTTAGAGAAAACACATAATCTCCCAAGATTGAATCATTAATACAATTATGACAACACAATCTCCCAAGATTGAATCAGGAAGAAATTGAAACACTGAACAGACCAATATCAAGTCACAAAATTGAATCACTAATAAAAAACCTACCAACCAATAAAAGTTTCATACTAGATAGATTCATAGCTGAATTCTACCAGAAGTACAAAGAAGACCTGGTACCAATTTTAATAAAACTATTCCAAAAAATCAAGAGGGAGAAACTCCTCCCTAACTCATTCTGTGAAACCAGCATCAACCTGATACCAAAACCTGGCAAACACACAACAACAAAAAAAGAAAACTACAGGCCAATATCCCTGAAGAACCTAAACACAAAAATCTCCAACAAAATACTAGCAAACCAAATTCAAAAGCATATCAAAAAGTTACTTCACCATAATCACATAGGCTTCATTCCTGATATGCAGGGTTGGTTCAACATATGCAAATCAATAAATACAATATACCACATGAACAGAATTTAAAAGAAAAAATATATAATCATCTCAATATATGCAGAAAAAGCTTTTGATGAAATCCAACATCCATGTATGATTAAAAAAATTCAAGAAACTAGGCATCAAAGGAACATACCTAAAAATAATAAAAGCCATCTACATCAAACCCACAGCCAGCATCATACTGAATGGGCTAAATTTGGAACAATTCCTCTTGACGTCTGGAACAAGAAATGGATGCCCACTCTCACCATTCCTATCCAGCATAGTACTGGAAGTGCTAGTCAGAGCAATCAGGTAAGAGAAAGAAATAAAGGACATTCAAATAGGAAAAGAAGAAGTCAAACTGTCTCTTATTGCAGACAATATGATCCTGTATCAAGAAAACCCTAAAGACTATCAAAAGGCTCCAGGAACTGTTAACTTTGTAAAATTTCAGGATATAAATTATATGTGAAAGATCAGTAATATTAGTAAAATTTCTATACGTCAGTAATGTTTGAGAGCCAAATCAAAAATGCAATCTCATTTACAATAGCCAAAACAACAAAATAAAATACCTAGTAATACATCTAATCAAGGAAGCAAAATGCCTCTACAAGGAGAACTACAAAACACTGCTAAAAGTAATCACAGACAACATAAACAAATGGAAAACACTCTGTGTGTATGTATTAAAAGAACCAATATCATTAAAATGGCCATGCTGCCCAAAGCAATCTACAGATTCAACAGTATGCATATCAAACTATCAACATCATTTTTTACAGAACTGGAAGAAACATTCTAAAATTCATATGGAACCAAAAAGAACCCAAATAGCCAAAGCAATCCTAAGCAAAAAGAACAAAGCTGGAGGCATCACATTATCTGACTTCAAACTCTACCATCAGGATACAGTAACCAAAACAGCATGGTACTGTACAAAACCTGACACATAGACTAATGGAACAGAATAGAATACCCAGAAATAAAGCCACACACCTCCAGCCATCTGACCTTTGACAAAGTCAACAATAATAAGCAATGGGGAAAGGATTCCCTATTCAATATATCATTCTAGGATAGCTGACTAGTCATATGCAGAAGAATGAAACTGGACTGCTACATTTTACCTCACACAAAAAATAACTCAAGATAGATTAAAGATTTAAAAGTAAAACTTCAACCTATAAGAATCCTAGAAGAAAACCTAGGAGAAATCAGTCTGGACATCAGCTTTGGGAAAGAATTTATGACTAAGTCCTCAAAAGCAATTGCAACAAAAACAAAAACATACAAGTGGGGCCTAATTAAACTAAAGAGCTTCTGCACAGCAAAAGAAACTATCAACAGAGTAAGCAACCTACAGAATGGGAGAAAATATTCACAAACTATGCATCTGACAAAGGTCTAATATCCAGAATCTATAAGGAACTTAATTCAATAGGCAAAAACAACCCCATTAAAAAAATGTACAAAAACATGAACAGACATTTCTCAAAAAATAAGACATACAAGTGGTTAACAAACATATGAATACAATGCTCCATATCACCAATCATCAAAGAAATGCAAACCAAAACCACTACACATTAGATAGAGTATACCGCTCAGGTGATGGGTACACCAAAATCTCAGAAATCACCACTAAAGAACATATTCATGTAACCAAACAACACCTGTTCCCCCCAAAAAACCTATTGAACTTAAAAAAAAACACAATGAGATACCATTTCACACCCATCAGAATAGCTGTTATTAAAATGTCAAAAAACACATGCTGATGAGGCTGTGGATAAAAGAGAATGTTTATACACTGTTGATGGGAGTGTAAATTAGTTCTGCCACTGTGGAAAGCAGTTTGGATAGTTCTCAAAGAACTTAAAACAGAACTACCATGTAACCCAGCAATCCCATTATTGGGTATATATCCAAAAGAAAACAAATCTTTTGCAAGGCACAGTGGCTCATGCCTGTAATCCTGGCATTTTGAGAGGCCAAGGCGGGAGGATTGCTTGAGCCCAGGAGTTTGAGACTAGCCTGGCGAAGACAGACCCAGTCTCTACAAAAAAATAAATAAAAATTAGCCAAGCATCATGGCACATGCCTGTAGTCTCAGCTACTTGGGAGGCTGAGGTAGGAGGATTGCTTGAACCAAGCAAGTCAAGGCTGCAGTGAGCCGTGATTGTACCACTGCATTCCAGCCTGGGGTAATAAAGTGAGACCCTCTCAAAAATGAAAGAAAAGAAAAGTATGCACTTGCATGTTTCTGGCAGCAATATTCACAATAGCAAAGATATGGAATCAACCTAAGTGCCCATCAGTGGTGAATTGGATAAAGAAAATGTTGTGCATATACATCATGGAATACTATGCAGCCATAATAAGGAATGAAATCATGTCCTTTGCAGGGACATGGGTGTACCTGGAGGTCATTATCCAAAGCAAATTAATGCAGGAAACAGGAAACCACATACCATGTGTTCTCACTTATAACTAGGATCTAAACAGTAGGCACTCATAGACATAAAGATGGCAATAATAGAAACTAGTGAATGCTAGAGGAAAGAAGGAAAAGAAAGGTTGAAAAACAAAGTATGGAGTACTATGCTCTGTACCTGGTTGACGGTATTATTTGTTCTCCGAATCTCAGCATCACACAATATATCTGGGCAACAAACACACACATGTACCCCCTGAACCTAAAATAAAAGTATTTTTCAAAAAAAGGAAAAAAGGTCAGTGAAGGCAATGAATATCTTCAACACGGGAAATTTTTGTGATGACATAATGTGAAATTCACCTCTAAGTGAAATTCTCAGGAAAGTCTTTCAAAGGTCTATTGGTTGAAGTCAATTTTAATATTTTTCCACTAAATAGCTCATGAAAGTTACTTAGCTAGTAGGACTGTATTGTTCTTTGAATCACAGGAAGTAAGGAGAAATACCTAACAGAGAGGCCACTGTGATATGCAATGCAAGCTCTTGCCATAGGGTCAAATTCATAGAGGCTATGCAGTCTGAGTTCTGACTAACCATGTCCTGCGCAAGGCCAAGTTACATCAAATCACTGCTTTTCCAGTAGGATAATGGACATAAATTCTAGCGTTTCTAAAGGAAACACTCAAAACTATCTTTTGAAAGAGCAGGTACCATTTAAAATACTTTCTGTTAATGACCAAAAACTGCAGTGGTACTACACAGTAACAGATAACTTTGATTCTAATGATAAAGTTCAGGAACTAAGATATATCAGAAGTGCCAAGATAAATTGCCTTAATAATCTGCAATATCCACATAAATAACCATGAATACTAGAGAAGTCAAAGGCACTGTCACTAAAAATTCTTTAAATAAAAATCAAATAACATCTTCTCCTACTGTTGCTATACCACCAAGGTTGATAAGGCTAAAGTCTGTGGGACGAGTGTACTATAAGGAATCTTTATGAAGAACCTTCTAGATTATATGCTTTAAAAGCCTTTTGAATAAAAGAAGATTTGTACGAGTCTGAATCAAACTCATAACAATAGCTGAAATATGAGACACTTTTATTAGTTTTCCTAAATCATTTCAGCACTTAGCACAGAGCCTAAAATATATGCAGCATTTAATAAACAGTTGATTTGAAATTTATCTGGTAACCAGCATCCAACCAGTTATTCAATTTGTTCACCTGAAAGATTGACATTTATTTTCCCATTGAAGAGAAATAACAGAAAAGTCACCAAAGTATTTAAACACAGATTTGTTGAAGTATTCACACATATAAGATGGACTACGTAAGTCATGCTAGCGTCAAATTCTAGTAGGAAGTAAGAATTTCATGGAGTCTACATGTGGACTGTGAACAAAGCATTTGAGAAACTTTAGTGGCTTACAGGTTATTCTAGTGACCCGAAATTGGTGCAGATGATAAAGATTTCAAAATTGAGGGGCACTTTACATGTGTCATTTTGAGTCTAAACATGAAAATATATGGTGTTGGTCAATATTCCACATTGATGCTCCAAGATCATTCTGGGGGAAGAACTTTATACTAATGTAGACTTTTCTTTTTTCTTTCTTTCTTTTTTTTTTTTTTTTTTGAACCAAACTAGCTTGAAGTGTTTCTAATTTCAGCATTTTTTTCTGAAAACAGGTCTAGGTTTATTCCCTTAAGATTGGAATCTTACCATGTGTCTCATTAATTCCAGGAAAATGCTCATGCTCACACTGAATGAATAGAGTAGAATATTGTGGATGTGTCCAGCCAGAGTTTGCCAGGCTTATCATTTCTTAAAATGGCACTCTGTTTTCATGTCTGGGAGTCATTCCTGCTGATTAACTGGAGAGGCAGTATATCTTTGCTTGTATCTCCAATTGTAATTACCTGGCAAACAAAAATAGATTCTGGTCAGTCTGTCTTACACATTGACTTTTGCCAAAAGGTTTTCCTCTGGTACAACGCTGAAGTCAGTGCTCCCCTGGCACTCTCAACTTCTGTTCGGAGTGGCCCACTTACATGCAGTATTGTTGAGCAGCATTAAATTTGTTAAAGATGTCAACAACAACAACAACAAAAAATGAAAAGAAGAATTTATACGGCACATTTCATGGCAAACAACTCTTAAATCTCCCTTTTCTCCAAAGACTCCACTATTTTAACAGCAATTACACTCAACCTCTCTGTCTGCCCTCTCCTCAACTTTGTCAAAACAATTACACTCTGCCCCTAAACTCATATTTCACTTATTTCCATGTAGAGGGAGGGAGGGAGGGAGGGAGGGAGGGAGGGAGGGAAGGAAGGAAGGAAGGAAGGAAGGAAGGAAGGAAGGAAGGAAGGAAGGAAGGAAGGAAGGAAGGAAGGAAGGAAAGGAGGGAGGGAGGCAGAGGGAGAGAAGAAGGGCAGAAATAAATTTTGTAAAAGGCAACACAATTTATTGAAAGATAGCAGAAGTTACTCTGTTAACACTCAACCATAACAACCCTAGTTTCATTCAGGCATCCCCTTAGTGTGGTACCAGTGAGCATATCAAAATAGTTATTCCCAACATAACAGGACTTTCTCCAAGAGGTACTATTTTGCAGCAGTACAGATGCTTTCCATATTGTTTCTGTAAGAAATAGGCAACCGGGCCAGCATGATTTCTGCATGGTAACAGATCTAGAAGCCTGTGCCTTTAAGTTCCAGAGAGCAGATGGACAGTGAAGTCAAAGTTTGAGGATATTTCCCCATGCAAATAAAGGAGTGGACCTATAGGGCTCAACTTTCCCAAAGTCATCTGGGTCCAAACCTCATTAGAGTCCCAGTGGAGAGGGAGAAATCTTGACTCGCTGGTAAATAGCTATTAATATAATCTCAACTGGTATCAAATAAGCACTTAAGGGTTTTAGTCTAAGGTTGGCTGGTAATGGGGCAATGTGGATTTAGGAGAATTATAATTATAGATGCCAGGAGTGACGTACTTTTATTTATTTTGCATTCTAATAGTGATCTGATCTTTAGATGTCTGAAAGCTGCATTTCTAATGTGATTAACTCAAAATAATGATTGTTTCAGTGAAGAATTTATATTGAAATCCTATTTAATCCCTGCCTGTTTATTGCTAAGCCAACATGGAAAAGCATGACATTCATTGACAATTTGGAAATATATCTCCTGTAAAAAAGCCTTTATATTAGGAAGTTTAGTTGGATTTAATGACCAGAATGTTATCACAAAAAGTGAATATATTTGGCCTCAGGCAAGAGAATAGGCAAAGTTCTGCACATGCAAAAATTATGCAATATAACTATACACAATTTTACACAAATATATTTTAGAAATATTTTCAAATTTCATAAAAATGAACGATAATGTGAAGTATTTTTTTAACTTTAAAAGCTCTAGCCTCTTCTCAGCTCAAACATAAAATTTGAAAGGAAAAAATTCTCTGCATAAGTCTAAGAGATTTGTGACAGTAACAAAAGATCCTGGTGATATTGTTAATTAGTTAAGAATCACTGGAATGACGTATGTACTGTAAATGTAGACGTGCAGCTTAACCTTTTAGCACTATGACTCATTTTGATTATAATTGCTTTTGCAGGACATTCACCCTTTTCCCAACTTTTATTTTATCAGCACAAAGACAACAAAATTCAGCAGAAGGTAGCTTTGTTAACACTGACCTGTTGGCGAGGTTCTGCCTTAGAATATAAGTGGCTCCAGACTGCAATGTATCACAAAATGCAGAATTATGTTCTCTGATGCGCCCTACCCACTACTCTACTGACACCCACAAGCCCAGGATTCTAAATAAATTCTTCATCTCAATTTGAAACAGAAAAGAAAAACCCAAATAACAACAGAAGGCTTGAGTTATTATTTATCATTTTATGATTAATCATAAAGTGGCAAAGCCACCAAAACAGAGATATAGACCAATGGAACAGAACAGAGCCCTCAGAAATAATACCACACATCTACAGCCATCTGATCTTTGACAAACCTGACAAAAACAATAAATGGAGAAAGGATTCCCTATTTAATAAATGGTGCTGGGAAAATTGGCTAGCCATAAGTAGAAAGCTGAAACTGGATAATTCCTTACTCCTTATACGAAAATTAATTCAAGATGGATTAGAGACTTAAATGTTAGACCTAAAACCATAAAAACCCTAGAAGAAAACCTAGGTAATACCATTCAGGACATAGGCATGGGCAAGGACTTCATGTCTCAAACACCAAAAGCAACAGCAACAAAAGCCAAAATTGACAAATGGAATCTAATTAAACTAAAGAGCTTCCGCACAGCAAAAGAAACTACCATCAGAGTGAACAGGCAACCTACAGAATGGGAGAAAATTTTTGCAATCTACTCATCTGACAAAGGGCCAATATCCAGAACCTATAAAGAACTCAATCAAATTTACAAGAAAAAAACAAACAGCCCAATCAAAAAGCGGGCAAAGGTTATGCACAGACACTTCTCAAAAGAAGACATTCATACAGCCAACAGACACATGAAAAAATGTTCATCATCACTAGCCATCAGAGAAATGCAAATCAAAACCACCATGAGATACCATCTCACACCAGTTAGAATGGCAATCATTAAAAAATTCAGGAAACAACAGGTGCTAGAGAGGATGTGGAGAAATAGGAACACTTTTATACTGTTGGTGGGACTGCAAACTAGTTCAACCATTGTGGAAAACAGTGTGGCGATTCCTCAAGGATCTAGAACTAGAAATACCATTCGACCCAGCCATCCCATTACTGGGGATATACCCAAAGGATTATAAGTCATGCTGCTATAAAGACACATGCATGCGTATGTTTATTGCGGCACTATTCACAATAGCAAAGACTTGGAATCAACCCAAATGTCCATCAGTGACAGACTGGATTAAGAAAATGTGGCACATATACACCATGGAATACTATGCAGCCATAAAAAAGGATGAGTTCGTGTCCTTTGTAGGGACACGGATGCAGCTGGAAACCATCATTCTCAGCAAACTATTGCAAGAACAGAAAACCAAACACTGCATGTTCACACTCATAGGTGGGAATTGAACAATGAGATCACTTGGACACAGTAAGGGGAACATCACATACTGGGGCCTGTTGTGTGGTCGGGGGAGGAGGGAGGGATAGCATTAGGAGTCCTTTGTAGGGACATGGATGCAGCTGGAAACCATCATTCTCAGCAAACTATCGCAAGAACAGAAAACCAAATACCACACGTTCTCACTCATAGGTGGGAATTGAACGAGATTACTTGGACACAGGAAGGGGAACATCACACACTGGGTCCTATTGTGGGGAGGAGGGACGGGTGAGGGATACCATTAGGAGATATACCTAATGTAAATGATGAGTTAATGGGTGCAGCACACCATCATGGTTCACGTATACATATGTAACAAACCTGCACATTGTGCACATGTTCCCTATAACTTAAACTATAATAAAAATAAATAAATAAAAAATAAAATAAAATAAAGACGAGCAAATTCCAAAAAAAAAAGTGTCAAAGCCAACTAATCTTAAAAAAAACCAAACTATACAACTAAGGGAATAGTACGTAGACTAGAAAAATTTTATCCTACCCAAATGCATGAGAACTTTCTATAATGTTATTATTGAAAGAAAGCATGAACACATGCTTTTATACCAGTTCTTAGTTATATATGATGTTTGAGGAGAGATATATCAACATGTGGAATAAAAAGTATATCTAAGATAGGTCATATCTTTGGATTTAATCGTCATCTCAGCATAAACCTAATACCTGAAATTGAATTAATAGGTTAATAATGAACTGCTTCATTTGAACATAATTGATGTCTTCCAGCTAAAATTCACTATATTTTGAATTTAGTGATACCTTGTGCATTTCATTTTCTGATTTTTCATAAGAAGTAGAATCTTCCTTTTGTATCACAGTTTTTTCCTTTTTAGTTTCTCCGAGTATTCTTGCTTAGTTATTCTGACCCATGGAAAAGTGAAAAGTAATAGTTTCATTTTTCTGCTTTTCTTTTCTTTTTGTACCAAGCTAATGCAAAGTACATACTAAGTATATATTTTGTCAGGAAACTAGTATCAGAGAATGAGACAATTAGAAAGTGCTTTAATTTGGCATCCACTGGCAGTCTTTACCTTTAGGCTCACAAAGTAACAGGTTATGTTATGCCTGAGTCAAGCTACTTTGCTGAAACACTCTATTCAAAGATAGCAACAACAAAACTCAATAACATACATTCCTTCTTGTTAGAAAACACTTGAGAGCCTTCCTTTAAAAACAGTCACTTACCTAGCTATTTTATGTCATTATAATTTGGTTTTGAACTCTTGACTTGGTAATAATATACCATCATCAACTTAGTAAGATGCCAACAAGATTGCTCTTATATGCCTGCTCCTGCCAGGATCTAACTGGTCCTCAGTCCAGGTCATTATCATATTTCCTGGCTATACCTCCTAAGACATAAGTTTTCATTCCGAGTGAGTTAAAACATAGACTAAATACAAGTGATATTCTTCCTGTAAACGTGTGTATTGTACAGGACCACTTCCGGTAACATTTTCCACGCAGAATTTGATTGCTGGAGAGCTTTTCTCTTCTATCTGCCAAATATTTTTTTTTCTTGTGCTTTTTGGATAATAAGGCACATGAACTTACTAACACATAGAATATAAATAATCCTAAACTGAATTTTTAAAGATAGACTATACGAAACCGAATTCACATGTCTGATTTATTATACATTCCTGACTCTTTACATAACAAATCAACAGACTTACAGAGAAACTGAAGACTTCACAATTTTGCTTGACAATGCGGAGGATAAAGAATGAATGTAAAATATCATCCCTGTATGAAAGGAAACTATATGAAAGATCGCAATCTATATATTCCAGCAACAGGTAAATGTTCAAGATAAATTAAAGCTAAATTGCTCTTCTCGTTAATGTCTAAGATGTTTCTCAAACTTAGTACTGAGCTAAAATCCTGTTTTTACTTCCCAAAACCTCTTTTCTCACAGTTTTCCACCTGTTGATTAATGGCAAGTTAACTTCCATTTGAAATCATTTTTTACTCCTCCCCCTTTTCAGAGACATCCAATCTAAAAGCAAACCTTGCAGAATTCACTGAAAGAATGTGTCTAGGATCTAGCAACTTCTGACCACCCTCATTGTTACCACCTTGGCCCAAGCCACCACCATTTCTCATCCACATCATAGTTATAGTCTCCCAAACAGTATCTCTTTTACCTTGTCCACAATAGTCAAGTCTCACCCAGCAGCTCAAGTGATTGTATTAAAATTAAAATCACATTATGCCTTATGCTAAAAACTTCCCCATGGCTTTTTGTTCCACCAAGTAAAACCCAAAAGCTATACAATGTCTACATGGTTGTTCAGGACCTAGATTTTTAGAAATCATGAACAAAAATTTTTTGTAGGAAGAAAAAATAAAGTCAATAATTCATTACAAGTTGACTATAATATCTTATTCATGGTTCAGATATATCATCTTTGTTTTGAAAAATGTGTATTTGAGAATAGACATCTCAAACACTTGCAAACTGAAGAATAACTCTAAAACATTGTTTCTAAGTCCCACGGTGGGGGGAGGAGGCTTTAAAAAAAATTCTGATACTAGGACTCTACTCCAAATCAATTAAATCAAAATCTCTTTGGATGGAGCCAAAGAACAGTTATGTTTTTACAATCTTTTTGAATAATTCTGCTAGGCTTCCAAAGTTAAGAACTACGGCTCCAAATGGGGCATGAATGAAGATACAAGTCAGTTGCCTGTTATTTATTTTCGTAAAGCATACACTAGAAAGAGAAACATACAAAATTTCTAGCAAGAAAAAGCTGTACTGCCATTATTTCTGGCTAAGTAACTTAGGTAATTGGAAACTTCAAATGCTACAATATGGAAAGCAATGATGTAAAACATTCCAGAAAGAATATGGTAAACAATTAATGTATTTACCATCATGGTTTGTGGAGATGTAACAGGTATTGTTAGAATGTCAGTACTTATAATAAAATCAATTTTAAGTCAATATATTAAAAACTGTCCCTTTTTAATGTCTACAAATGCACAGAGTCAAACATTAAAATAATTTTTTTTTTTTTTTTTTTTTTTTGCCATTGTACCTCTCCTAGCACTACTTGGAACAGTAAAAAACTCTAAAATTTGCTATTATTACAAATGAGATTCCCTTATGCCAGCTGGGTCTACATGCTATTAAAAATATATATTTTTAAATTTTTCAATAAGGTGGACAAATCAATAAAGCCCAAGTCTGGCTCAAGGACCTAGTTACCCTACCACAGAGGATTTTTTATTGACCAAGCTATTTCCTCTATTGATGGTACCATATGGATTCCTGGATGAAGCTGAATGACAAGTATGGCTCTGCCAGCAAGAAAATGGTGATGCACTCCCTGCTATTTTCTGCTCTAGCCACATCTTCAAATAAGAAGGAAGCATCAATAACTCCAACCTACCTTATGTCTCCTCACATCAATTCATTGGGAAAAATCTCTATAGTCTATCAGTTAAAAATTGAAATAACAAATCACCTGTGAAGCAACAAGATCCAGAAGAGATAGAAAAATAGCTTAACATTAATTATGTTTTTCTATTTTAAATATAAGCCAACATTTCTGTTTACAATGATAAAGTAATAATACTACTTGCTCTCTTTTTCATGCCCGGTAATAGAGGCAGTAGAGTTCAATCAACGGTTAAGAGCCTGGGTTTGATTATTGTGTGTACCTTGTGTGAGTTGCTTGACCCCTTTGCACTTCAATTTCATTCGCTATACAATGAAGATGATATAATAATATCTACTTCAGAAATCCAAGAAAATTAATGATGACATATGCATAGCATATAGAAGAGTGCCTGGCACATGGTAGGTGATGTATACATAGGTACACGGCCACGTGTACCAGTACACTAGCCAACCTCCCTCAGAGTGGGTCTCCTCTGCTTTTTCCACAGGGAAAATCTCATATCCCAAAGTCACATCAACAAGCTGATAAACTCTGGCCTAATGGAGAGCTGCCCACCTCTCCTTCTTCATCTATGCTTGTCACCATTGTCTAAGCAACTGTTGTGTGGGAAAGTACATTGGCCCCTCAAAACATTCTAATCAAAACATTCACTATGTTTCTAAAGTTTTGCCATCAAGAAGAGATACAGCCTAAGGGTAAGTAGTTAAGCTAATTACTTTCAGGATCACACAACAGTCAATGAACAGGCTCTGTTCAACATATGAAAAATCCTGTTACTTAGGAACACAATGCACAATTTATGGTACAATGGTTGAGAGTTGTCAACTGGGGAAATGAGAGTAAAGTATACCATGAAAAGTGCCCTTAATTTTCAAGAAAAAATTTACTGTATTCAAATTGCACAGATTACCAAAATTAGAGCTGCTGTATTTGAATCTCAACTTTGTCTACATACTAGTCGTTTAGATTTAAACTTTGTCCTATTTTGCATGCATAGTTTTAAGACATTATTTATATTGTTTTCTTCCACTCACAAGTAATATATATTACAATTTATGAGATATGTAATTTATTTAAGCAATTATTGACTTGGTATGAATGTTTATTTTCCTATTTCTCCTCTAAAGGATGGGAATTAATTTTAGTTGTTGCCCAACCCGTAAGTTTTCATCTAAAAAAGTTACTTTAAATATACCCCATGGAAGTATCCCAGATTGATCAGTTACATAAAATGAATTTTCATTTGAGGTATTTTATTTATATATTTGTCTATATCCTTTAAAATGTTACTTTCCCAGCTTTAGTATACAATTTCTCTACTGTTCCTGTGTCTCTATCTTCAGGCCCTTAATCATTTTTACCTAACAGCTTCCTTAAACCTTCTCAGTTTTCTGTCATTTATTTCTAGAATTCAGTTGCTCAAAGCTGACAATTGAACTGTTGAAAGTGTAAAACCATCTCCACCCTGTCTATGAGGATCCTTCCTTAGCAGGCGAAAGTTACATCAGTCTTAATTTATTGACACCACACATGGCAAAATCATTTGCCCTCTGGTTTCATCTATGTCTCCTTTGGCAATACAGTAGTCTTCTGCTCATAAAATATTTGAGTTTGGGATTATTATTTCTCAAATTATTAATATATTTTGCACTTTTTCTTGTTAAAATTCATTTTCATTGTCAGTTTCCCAGACTGTCAATCTATGCTTTCACTTATTTTTTTCCAAATTCATCTGTAATATTTGTTTCCTAACACTTAAATATTTTCAAAAAATAAAAATATTAATGAATAAAGCCTTATTACTTTCACAGCATATTCCTCTTGAAACCTTATAGGATATAAAGCCACTATTTAAGTACAAGAGAAGGAAAACTGAATTTATGAATAAAATACAAGTAATGAGGTAAAAGAGATGAAAATATTACATACCCTTTTTTAAGAACTGATGATAGAATTAATTTTTTTAAATAATAAAAATGAAGGAGTTGTTAAAATAATACAGTGAATCTTCCAAATAGTGTCCAGAGACTCTAGATCGATCTGCAAATATCTAGAAAAGCTCAGTCATAGAATCTTATATTTAAAGGAATATTAGATGAAATTTCAAATGAAAATCTCAACCTAAAACCTGCTTCGTTGTTAACGTATCTGTACTGATCTTTCTGCCACACAATGAAACTCATAACAAGTCTACACCTGCTTCCTCAAATGCTTATAGATTGCTATTTTAATTTCTATTTCTACTTTTATCTTTTGATGTGATTTTAAAATCCCTTACCATCTTGATGGCCAGCCTTGAATGCACATTATTTTTAACATGTATTTTTAAATGTGATACTTGAAATTAAACACTTGACTCTAGATGATCTGTAATTGGTATTGTGAGTGAAATGGTCAGTTGGCACTGCCAGGCCACCACTTGCATTATGAATGATGCCCCTTGGAATTATATAACATAATGGCCCTGGTTGGCACTCAGCAAGTATGCCCACCTCCTTCAAGTATGTTGTCCAGTACTCCAAGGAGTAGAAATCTTAAAACTTCATTTCTCAGATGTTCTTGCAGATCGGATTTTAGCTGAAAAACAGATCTGTCAATTAAAAGCAATCATGAGATATTTGGAATGCATAAATGAAGTGGAGGCCAACTTCTTACTGCTTCTGACTGTTTTCTGTTGCCAGGAATGTTTACAGAGATTCCAGCATCCAATCACTAACCTCATGAGTACTGAGACGCACTTGCCACTGAGGCAGCTGGGCCCCACATAGAGTGTTCAGGCAGTTGTAATAATTGTTCCTTCTGGATCCTGACTGCAGCTGCAGTAGCATGTTCTTGAACTCACTCTTTTCAATGACAACCTTCTTATTCCCCATCTTTCTCGATTAAAGGAGAGATAATAGTTCCTGTAACAAGTGAGTCCATGGTATCCTACGAGTCATTCCTAGGAGACCAGCCTGGCTTCTGTTTCCCCAGCTCATCTAACAATTACCATTATACTTGACTGTATGTAAATCATTTTCTGCTTAAAATGCGTAATATATCTTCTGTTTTCTTCACTAAACACTGTTTGTCATAAACAGAAATTAGACTATTATGTACCAGGACCCAAACTCTGTACCTCTATTACACAGAAATTATCACAATTTACTTACACGTATTTAAATTAAATAATGATATTTTACTAAACTCTGCAGCCTTTTGGCTGTCTTTGAGGACAAGAAGTCTCCAGTGTTTAAAAGAAAGCCCCTGGAGATGACAGGTACAAGCATTTAGCAGCAATGCACAGAGAAGCTGGGAGACAGACCTGGTGAAAGGGATCCAAGGGGCATTAACCGTGTCTGTTACACAACTTTTGAATCATGTGAAAATTGATGAGTCAAGTCTGTACATCAACCAAAGTCTTGAAAAAATGTTTGTCAGAGGCTGGACATGCATGGCAGCTCACGCCTGTACTTTGGGAGGCCGAGGTGGGAAGAATGCTTGAAGCCAGGAGTTTGAGTCCAGTCTGGGCAAAAACATGAGCCCCCCTGTCTCGACAAATTATGTTTAAAAAAATTTTAAGTAGTTGGGCATGGTGGCATGTGCCTGTAGAATCAGCTACCCGGGAGACCGAGGCAGAAGGATTATGTGAGCCTAGCCGTTTGAAAGCTGCACTCCAGCCTGGGTGACAGAGACAGATGCTGTCTCTTAAAGAAAATAAAGTTTTTCTGGGAAGTTCCATCCTAGAAAATTCTATTTAAAAATTCATTAAGAAGAATATAACATTGTGAAGATAAAACCGTATTATAACTCTTTCACTCTATAGTAGTCACAAAGTCGGTAGCCTAGGTTGGGTAAGTGATCAGAATTAGTATTATTCTAAGAAACAAACTTTGGTCCCAGCCCTAAAGACTTTTCATCTCTAACTAGAGTGAGATGATATTGACCATTCTAATACTAATAGAGTCAATGTCTAGTTTCAAGTTCATGTCTTAAAAAAGAGTTCCACGCCATGTAATATCACCTGAATGCCCAGAAGTGTCGCCCATGAGGCTGAGCTTTTTCAATCTTCCTATTTGATAATCCAGAAAATGAATGAGGAAAATGCTCCCAAATTTACAAATGTCACTAAACTAGGTCAGACTGTTAATTCTTGAACTACAATTCAAAATGGTCTTGATGAGAAAGAGCTTCTTGCATTTACATGTGTTATGGACATGTGTTAGAATTTGAGTAATACACACACACACACACAAGTGTGTGGGCAAACACAAATAACAATTAAAGTATGTGTAATATCAAACATTACTTTTAACAGATGAAAATTTTTAAGAGAGTCCAGAGGGCAGTCAGAGAGAAAGAAAATAGATGTTTTGGATATAAATTAAGTTCAAGATACTAACAAGAAAAGCAGAAGAAATTGTTATCTTCAAATTCATAAAGGGTTATGTTATGAATGAAAATCATAAGAGAATAAGTAGAAATAAGCTGGTTTAATTGAAGCACAAGGGGAAAAGGAAAAAAGTAAGTAGATCCCTGAGGTGAGGATGGGAGGCAGAATCTTTTAGTTTCATCTGATCATTGGCAGCTAGTTGAACTGGTCAGTGCCACTTGTCTTCAGTTAACCCCTCAAGCTTTCCTCTCTACCCTTCTCCACCTGCTCTCTACCCTCTACTTTATTTATTTATTTATTTATTTATTTATTTATTTATTTGGAGACAGACTCTTGCTCTGTTGCCCACGTTGGAGTGCAGTGGTGATCACGGCTCACTGCAGCCTCAACTTCCCCAGGCTCAGGTGATCCTCTCACCTCAGTCTGCCAAGTAGCTGGGACTACAGGCACGTACCACCATGCCCTGCTAATGGACTCCATCAACACTCCCCTTTCTCCCCATCTCATCACCTCCACCCGCTGGCTTCCAGTTAGATTTCAACTCAGCCAGTGTGGAGCCTCAGCAGGAGATCAGAGGGAGAGAGCAAAGCAAGGCCATGGAAGAGAGAAGCCACTGCTTCTCTCAAGTCCTTCTAATCCACATGAGTCTGTCCTTTCAGATTCCAAGAAACCATCCCTCCCCATATCCCTTCCCACCGAGGTGTGATAATAGTGCAGCTAGAATCAGCCCAGGTTACTGCAGTATCCCAGGAATTTTTCCTACAGCCATAGAGGATAAATCATTCATTGGTAAGTAAATACCTGTCTAATTTTCTTACTTTGGATGTTGCCATCTATTTCCTGTTGGAATCTGACTGGTATGGGGTTCCTGTGATACCACATGAGGTAGCATGAGAACCAGATGGGGCCACCACATCCTTTTCTCTGCTCTTTTTTAGAAACTACACTGACTTTATTATTATGCACCACCTAGAGACAAAACAACTGACAGCAAATCTCATTGCTCCAGTCACTTCTATCCCTAACCACCATTCCTTGGAATCCAGAAAGCAAATACCTACCACATTTGAGAGACTACCAACCTCTATTTTAAACATCAACCTGACTGAATGGTTTTAAGAATATATTTTCTTTGAATAAAACTTTTTAAAAAATCTTGTAAATGCTGCCCCTTCCCATTTTGCATAGACTTCAGGAACCATTTATGCAGGAGCCATTTATAGATGCTTTTCTCCAGAAATCTTAAGTTTTCTCTTAGTACAACAGCTTTTTTTATCTTGAACATCTGCATAAAAATGCAAGATATTTATTTTTTAAACTGTTAGTTTAATCTAAACCAGTGTAAAATATTTTATGTCCTAACTTCTTAGTCTTTTAACTTTCTTTCCAAAAGAAATATGTCCTGTGGCCCTTTGGTCTCACTTTTACAATCATCAGCTTTCATAATTGGCTTTTCTCCATGTGGAAAGGAATTGGATTTAATTCCCTACAAAACGAAATTTTGAAAAATGTATTTGCCAGTGGTTCAACCTTAGCCAGAATGGATGATTCTAGATTTGGCTTCATTGTTCTGGTTCTGGGTCAAAATGGATTTGTCCAACATCTATTTGGAAAAGGATTAATATGTGATTGGAACATTTTGAAAGGCAGGCTAGTGACAGTCCTGGCTTTGTTCCTCCCGACATCTTGAATCGTCATTGCCTGAAGAGTCCATCAACTGCCTCAGAAACAAAGAGGGGCCAGGAATGAATGTGTTCATTATATTGAAGGGTTTCAAAAAAACAGGGACAAGGGTGAGAATGAATAGGGGGTTGAAATTAGGATATTCTTTCCATATGTAGGAATTCCATAATGAGCATTATGGCATATTAGGCACTGAAAGGAATAGACCATGAGAGAAATGCATATTATAATCTTATCCTTCTAAGAATATAAAAAATCATTTTACCCAATTAAAGGAAAAACTCAATTTGTCTTTTAAATAGTCATCATCTATATTAATCCAAGATTATTAATATTTCTTGGTACAACAAGTAAATTTTTCTGGTCCCCTAGTTTCAAAGGTTATATATATTTATGGAAGAACAAAAATATAAAAACACTCCTCTTAAAGAAGTAAAATGTTGCAAATGTTAATCACTTTACCTTTTTATAACAAGTAATGAGCATGTCTTTCAGGGAAGGTAACAGCATATTGTATCAGGTGATATTAAGGAATATAAAATAAATCTTGCTCTCTAAGAACCAATAATCTAAACAAATATTTTTTATTACAAAGCATACAAATTACCATGTAATCTCAAAGAAAATATTCTCCATACCTCAAACATACACCAACTAATGAACCTTCCTTTCTAGGGCTGAATGGCTACAGAAAACCAGCCTTTCTATGTTTTATTTAGATAAAGATAGCAGATTGAGTGTCTCCACAAAGCTCTTTGTCAAGGTAGGTGTATGTCACTGATCTCTAGCATGTGACAGCTAAAACAAACCCCTGTCAACACAAGTGTCACATGGTTTTAAATGGTGTCATCACAGCACATACATCAGCTTAAAAGAAATTACGACTGTCAGGTTAAATTTACAGTGTTCACAGAGTAGATTTATGCATATTATATAATAGCAACGATTTCCAGAAAGTTTATATTGATAAGTGAAACCTTTTAAAACAGTTTATGAAATTTATTTTAATAATGTGACTTTTCCATTAATCCTTTATAAGACCTCTTTTCAATTAATAAACTAATTAATACATTTGAAATAGGACTAAATCAAAAAATAACACATCTGAATTTTAAAATAAAACTTATGTATTCCAATTAAATTATTCTGTTGGAATAATACTTTGTTAGTATTATGTCTCTTACCCTTTATAGATTATGCACTGAGAATATATCTATATTTCCCTTACTTAAACATATATAAATTGATAAAAATGACCACAAAGAAGGTGTAAATCATGAGGTTAATCTGGTATGTCCAAAAGTCACTAACCTAACTTAGTCAAATATTTTTTTCAGAAAAAATTTAAACATTAAAGTTTAAAAAATATATATTTCTCTAGAAAAAAATATAGTCATAAATCATGGGTAATTGTTGTTGTCAGATATTATCCAGACAACTCTGCTATCTCAGTATCCTGTCACTCTACATGAAATATTTTTTTCGTTGTGTAACTTTCTTATGTAACTACAAAAATAATATGTTTCCACTAAAGACAATTTGAAAAATACAAAAATTAAAAAGACTTAAAACCTCATCACATAAAAAAAGAAAACTATATATTTTACACATTTTATTCCAGAATTACTATGTCATGAACTAGGCTATCATAAAGTAAAATTTTGAAACAGAAACAGTTTTCTAGGTTTAGTGCTCAATTTTCTTTTGTTCCTTACTCTCTTAGGGCTTTCCTTATTTTTACCATTTCAATTGTTTTTTCTGTCTGTATAACTTCCAATAACCTCCATTTTTAACTCTCGTTTGAGTTCCAAGCAACATTCACATTTGCTTATTTGTTAGTCCTACCTAATTATCTCATTGGCATCTCAAATACCCAATATTGAACTCATTAACTTCCTTCCAAAAAGAAGTCCTTCCTCATGAGATTTCTAACTGTATAAATGAAATATTTTCAATTTCTAAGACATCTCGAAGTCACCTTTGATTTTCTTCTCTTCTTTATTTTCCTTTTTCAGTAACTGTACAAATCTTTGTGGCATTCTATCTCTGCAAATGACCTTATGCTATTCATTCATACTGCAATGATTCAGGTGTCATTATTTTTCTTTTACCCTTTTTTTTTTTTATTAAGTATACATACAGAAAGACATACAAAATATACAGCTTTATTTGCAATGGATATATGCAAGTGAATAAATCCAAATATCCAACACCAAGATCAGGAAGCTGAATTTCACCAGCACTCTAGGACTCCCTTTGTAATCTCTCTCAGTCTCTACTGCCCATAAGGGTAACCATTATCCTAATGGCTAATAACAGAGATTGTCTTTTTGCCTGTATTATTGAGATGACTTCTGAACTGAACATCCTGCCTCTAGAATCTCTCCCAATCAATTACACTTATGGTCAACAGAACTTTCTTTCTAGTGTACACATCTGTCGATGCTATTCTTTCCCAGATATCCACTCGTTCTTCACTGGATCACAGAATGAAATCTAACCTCATAGTATTGCATTCAGTGCCTCCCTACCTCCTCGTTTAATCTGGTATACCCTTTTGATTCTTTCCATTTCCTTTGGAAGATTTGAGCACTAGTTAACCCAAAAGGAGGCTAATTACAATGATTGAATATCAGTTGCTGTCACAGTAATGACTTTAGTCCATGTAACATACATGGTTGATATTTAGGGAAGGGTAAGGGGTATTATGAAAAAAAGAGAAGTGCTTAAATCACATTTCCTCCTTTACATAGTTATGGAATAGGTCTGTATAAACAAAATAAAATGTTAGTAATTAGGTAAAAAGGGTTAAAGATAACTATTCTGTTCATTTGTTCATTCATTCAGCAATCATTTAGACGCTTTATTTATAGGGTAAGGAGAACATGCAGATGCTGCCGCAATTCCACAATATACCTGTCTTCACTTACACAGAGGTCTCCATTCTCCTCTGCCAGCAGTTTGGCACCTATGGAAATGCTAATTTCATTTTAAAATAAGCATCCTCTTGAAAGAGCCATATTCATTTGCAAGGCTGTCTCTTGCCAGATATTCAAAAGCAGGTGCAACAGGGTCAGCTACCTCTGAGATATAAACAAAAGGTTTCGTGTATGAGTCAGTGTGACCTTTACCAGCAGAAAACAGGAGGACCAGAGCTGAAAGCAGCAGCTTATGTATTTAGTTAATCCAGTTGCATGAATAAGCAGAGTGTAAAAGGTACAAGTGTTTCCAGTGAATGTAGATTAAATGTGGGTCTCATGGGGTTCCTTTTCAATATTCATAGATGAAACATATCACTCAAGCTAAAATTTCTTCTTCATGGACCCCTACCTCATGGACAGATGTACTCAAAGAATTATCATATTTCTCTATCTAAAAGTTGAGAACTTTTCACCCAAAAAATTCATCACCTATATAAGTAGATTTTAATGAGTCAAGTCGTTCAAACAACAAAATAATCTTTCTTTTGGCAAAGTAATAAAAAGTACTCTGTTCTTTTAATAATTTGGAATTATTTCAAATACTTTACTCATGCACTTTAGTGATTCTTCTTAAACCCTTCTGCAATTTATTTTTTCAAAATAAAAATTCTTCTTTAAAACATTTTTTTTCTAATGTATTCTAGGAGGAATATTTCCTATTGTAAATGCCCTTCAACTAGTTTCAGAAAAAATTAAGCAGTGTTTGTTTCTGCTTGTGTACATTAACACTTAGAAATATCCTAGAAGCTAATGAGCTTAACTTCTTTTGGCATAAAGTATATAAACTGTGAGGAGTGCAGTCGAGGAGCTCTAGTCTAGTTTTCTGGACTTAATTGACCATACGGTTTTTCACTAGCAGATTTTTAGTACTAAAAAAAAATTGGTAGCATGATTTTATCCCAAGAGAATTCAAAACACATTTAATTGCCAACAGTAGACTTGGGTCCATTTTGCCTTCTCTACAAATGACTTGCACAAAACAGACCCCCCCCCCCTTAATTATTCGTTGAATACATTCACAAACTGCATGTATACATGTGTATACATACGTAAGTACAAAATGCTCAGGCCCATGCAGCTTGGCATGTCATTGGAAAGAGGCCCACAGTGATCAGAGGACATTTTATAACCACCCCTGTGAGTTCTCTGGACTGATGTCCATGTAAGTAACATCATGAGTAAGCATATGCTTCAAGGCTTCCTCTGGCCATCATTCTGACAGCCCTCAAAGGTCACTGAAGTCAGTACGTATTAAAAGAAAACATTCTCAAATCAGGTTTGTCTTTCCCCTCCTGCCTATACTGTTGATTTTAGCGACACCTGAGTGCCTTATCCTTGGAATTCAGATGACCAGAAGACTCTGTGACCCTCTCATAGGACATGGAAAACCCAAGTCCTGCTGAGGAGTACATTAGATTTTCCTTTATGTTTTCTGAGAACCAATTAGATTCTTCTGAAGCCCCAGGAAGATTTTTTTTGTTCATATTTATGTAGGGTTTTATTTTCTGTAGATCCTCTCACAACAGAAAAGTGGACATTAATAATTAGACTTTCTACCTTAATCTTTTTGGATGCACTTAACAACAGGATTTTTGTCAAACACCTTTGCACAGGTGCAAATCTCTGTGACAAAATCATACATTAATGATCATTTTTCATTAATTTTGTAAATAAACATTCTATCATCTTTATTTTAAAAACTACATACCCACAGAAAAGTGTTCATCATAAGTGCACACAAAGTTAACACCCCTGTATCCACTCTCTTTTTAATCACTATTCCTCCAAGAGTACCAGTCGTCCTCGTTAGCTAATACCATAGATTGGCTCGCATGATTTTTGAATTTTATATAAATAGATTCATAAATTATGTACCCTGTGTCTTGTTTCTTTTACCTAATACTATTTTTTATGAGATTCATCCATGCTGCCGAAAACTCTAGAGTTTATTCATTATCACTGCTGTGTAGTATTCCTCTGTAGAAATAGACCAAGATGAATCAATTTTACTCTTGATGAACTTGTGGATTGTGTCCAGTTTGGTGCTCTTGTAAATAATGGTGCTTTGAAGATTCTTGTGCACGCCTTTAGTGCACATTTGCATGCATTTCTCTTGGGTATAAATCTGGGAGTGGAATTGCAGCTGAAAGGGTGCAATTCCCTTTCAATGTATCATTTTATATATATATAGATGGGTACAGATATAGATACAGATATATACATATATATATATCCTTGCAACTTTAATGCCAAATATATTCAACTTTAATGCCACATATATTCAACTTTAATGCCACATATATTCAACTTTAATGTCAAATAGTTTTCCAAAGAGTTTGATCAAATTTATACTCCAATCAGCAAGTACAAGTGTTGGCATTTGCAGTGTTTCTCATCACTGCCATTTTGATGTATGTATTATGAAATCAGTTTTAATTTGCATTTCCCTGGCAATTAATTAGGCTGAACAAATTTTCTTATCTATTAATTACATGTATTAGACATCCTGTTTTTGAGGTTTATGTTTGACTTTTGCACATGGTTCTATTGGGATTTCAGCCTTTTTTATTGACTTGTATATTCTGGACACAAATCCTTTGTGTGTTATATATATTACAAATTTTTTCCATTCTGTCTTGCCTTTTCACTCTCTTCATGGTGTCTTGATAAACAGAAGTTCTTAATTTCAACATAATAACATTTACCATTTTTTCCCTCTGTATTCAGAAATATTTACCCACCCTCAGGGTTATAAAGATAATATTTCATGCTTTCTTCCAAGATCTATTTTATTTTATCTTTTATGTTTATATTGATTTTTGTGTGTGGTGAGGTAATAATAAAGATATATTGTGACCTGCTATTGATAACTAAGTTAAAATTGTATTGACTTTTACTTTTTGATGTATATCAAAATGTAAAAGAAATAATCCAAGTAAAGTCTAGATGTGACATAGTTGTGTAGTATCTGGACTAAGAAAGCATCTTTCTGCAATATAGAAAGTATGATGTAATTACCACTTTGTCACAAAAAAACTGAGTAACGGAAAGCAAAATTTTATCATTATTCAAGTAGAGCACCATATTTTTCCTTTAAATTCTTCAATAACTTTTGAAAAATTGAAGTAGAAAAAAAATACAATTCTAAGATGACAGGAAAAAAAAGTTCACTAGATGAATAATTCAGAGATCACCTTGAAATTGTCCTGCCCCTGTGATTATGTGAGTATTGGCTGCACCTACTCAAATGCTGCCTCTAGGCCCAGCTTGTAAACATCATCAAGTTTCCTTTGAGTATTGCTATACTAATACATGTAAAATCTGTTTTCATCTTAGTGTAAACTCATATAGACCACAATAAAAAGTGAAACTTCATGTTTTTAGAGTAACTCACTCATTTTTATTACACACTATTTTTGTTCACATTTATTTGCTCTTTGTTATTTTAAAAATCAAGCAAGATATAAGGTTGTAATTATAAAAGGGATATTTTGTAAAATATTTAATCTAGCTCCTCACCATCTAATAGTGTCCACAATGACAAAATGTCCTATAACTCTACACCTGCATTGTCTAATACAGTAGCCACATGCCACTTGTGAATATTTGCGCTTAAAATGTGCTGAGTGAGACAAAGAAACTGAATGTTTAATTTTCTTTAATTTTAGTTAATTTAGATAAAAATATAAATAGCCACATGTGGCTAGTGACTACTATACTGGACAGTCCAGCACAGGTCTACCTAATCTCAAAATATGAATTTTTCAAGGAATTATTTCCATGGTAAGATGAAGAATAAACATTTATGGAAAAGACAGCACTTGTCTTCCAAATGATTAATCACTAAGGAATTTTTGCAACTAATTGACTATCTCAAACTTGAAGATGGAATGAATACGAATTGTGTTTTTGGGCCCACATACAAACAACTAAAAATTTAAGTAGCAGATTGTGGGGTCCAAGTCCCTCCTGCCACCAATTGCTGTTCTCTCTCTAAATAGCCTATAACTAAGTTTGCAATATGCTTGGCTGGGCTCCCACCACAAATTCCACAGGCTGAAAATCAAATACAACCTTTATCCAAGTGCCATGAGTGAGACCAAGCTTATTTTTTAAGAACATTAATCAAAAGTCACATGAAAAAACAACTACCTGCTGTTTCAAAGCACACTAAAATATATGCTGTATCAAAAGTTGATGAACTATTGAAACATCCAATCTGAATTTTGTAAATACATTTTAATATAGGATGAGATATCAACATAAATATACTCTATTACTATTTAATAAAATTTACTCTTGAAATTGTAATCTATTTGCATTAATGCATCTAATTTTATATTGCCAGAATTTCAATAAATTTTGAGTATTAATATTCAACTTTATAATTTATTTTCTGATTATAAAACATACTTTATATGTTCAGCTATGACCTAAAATTTGCAACATTGATCTTTCTTGCTACAAAGAAAATAATTGCTATATTCATGATTATAGTCTGTTTAGGGACAGTAATGGGAGGAGAAGGTGGTTTGTTTCATCTTATATTACTCTGTTTAGGAAAATAAGGCACTGCTTTTTTTCTCAAAGAGGAGTCTATATCCAGCAAAAACTTTTAAATCTTCAAAATCAATAGTTTTAACATTGCAACTCCTCTTTGAATGTAGTAAAATAATCAGTTTATTTAGCAGCTAAAAGGAAAAGAAGACAAAAATAATGATAAAACTTTTTTGATTTGTTGCTTTAGATGTATGAGACATAACTTACAATCACTTGAGTCAATTATTTCTGTGCCAGCCGCTCTTGGCTCTTTTGGCATTATGAAACTTTATTCCTCTAGGCTGATATGTTGGTCCCAGAAAGAGGATTTAGTGGGGGTGAGGAAGAGAGGCTTCAACTGGCAAGCAGCAAAGTCAATTTTGCAACTCCTTTTTTCCCTTAGTGAAGAGAATCAGTCATATTTGTACATGATATTCATTTATTCAGTCACATAGCCAGTCAAGCAACATGAGGGTTATGTATCATCCCACCAGAGTTTGGTTATTCAATTAAATAGGAAAATGCCCTTTCATTTATACTTTTATTGACCAAATAAGATTTGGAGTACTTAATCTGGAATAAACCTCAACACATTATGCTTTTTTGGATAGTTGTGGAGAAATCAAGAAGATAAAATGAGCCACAAAACCATTCTTTATCACTAAATATATGTCTATGAAGATTTCTTCAGCTACAAAATGTACACATAAATTTTAGGATTTGAAGAAAAATTGCAGCACAGATAAGCAATGCCTTTGATATAGTGGGATAAAAACAAGAATATATTTGCCTTTTTCAGTTTGACACTATGTGTCATAAAATTTTATAGCAATTGATTTCATCTTTATGCATGTTTCCCAAGGAAATAATCCAAAAAACAAAGTTGTGTTATAAAGTTATATATTACAGAGTTATTTTAAATAGTGAAATTTACTATCACCTCTATATCCAACAACAGAGGAATATGTGAGTACATTTTGGAAGATCTTTTCACATTTATGTAAAGTATTTTTGAATGATGGTTATAAAGATTATGCACTAGGAAACACGTTAATTATTGTGATATCTGGATCAAACTGGATCAGAACCAAAGAAATTAAAATGTTATTAAATAAGAATTAGAAAGTGGACTTCAGGAAAACAAATTTTCAGAGTGCTAGAAAGCTAAGTACAGAGATTATTGGTAGATAACAGAAAATTATTGACAGATTGAGAATTAGATAGATGAAGATGCAAAGAGAGATACAGAAATACATGCAAATACAGATACTATCATAAGTGCTTCACATGAAAGTGAAAAAGGAAGACACTATGATTTATATGGCATATTTACCATTGTACAAAATACAAACATATATGGGAAAATATACAGAAGAATAACAATGGTTATAAAGGGCAGAAAAATAATTTTCATGCCATAAAAGTAATTTTTTACAGAAAGAAAAATCCCTTTCTTCCATTTGCTTTCCTCAATTTGAGCATTTCGAAGGCAGCATTTTCCCCCATTGGCTATGCATTCTCAGAAAATTATGCCAAGGATTGAAAAAATTTCCTTTAGAGACAGGTTAAAATTTTCATTATCTCCACTGGGTGATTAGAATAATGATATCTCCAAGTGAGACAACAGGCCCAGAGAAATCAATGTTTGTCCCCATCTCCTACCATTTTTTCCAAAATGACCCATTTGCAACAAAATAATTAGTGAACAATGAATAAGGTATTAGAGATTTTGTAGGACATACTCAACAAAGTTCAAAATTACTTCAGAAATCACTTTCTGTTCACCCTGTTCTCTCCAGTTTTGCTCTCCCATTGACACGAATCGTGATTCCCCTTACTGCTTCACAAGTGACACCTCAGCCACCCTCTATTTCACAGAGCAATTTTTCTCTGCCCCCAAACTTCCACACACAGTTCATTTTGGTGAACGACAACTGATATGGTTTGGCTCTGTGTCCCACCCGAATCTCCTCTTGAATTGTACTCCCATAATTCCTACACGTTGTGGGAGGGACCCATTGAGAGATCATTTGAATCATGGGGGCAGTTTCCCCCATACTGTTCTTGTGGTAGTGAATAAGTCTCACGAGATCTGATGGTTTTATCAGGGGTTTCTGCTTTTGCATCTTCCTCATTTTCTCTTGCCACTGCCATGTAAGAAGTGCCTTTCACCTTCTGCCATGATTCTGAGGCCTCCCCAGCCATGTAGAACTATTAAGTCCAATTAAATCTCTTTTTCTTCCCAGTCTAGGGTATGTCTTTATCAGCAGTGTGAAAAGGGACTAATACAACAACCAACACTTTTTGAAGGTACTTTAGTGACCAGGTAGTGTACATAAGCATGCTCCCTTCAGGCAGTGGCTTAATCAAAGTTCTTCTTTAATATACAATATTCTTTTGGAGCAGAATGATGATATCGCTCTTCTCATTTAAACAAGGCTTCAGTGACAGCCACCCCCTCACCACTCCCACTCCCAAGCCAGGACATAATTAAACCGACACAAGACTTCCCCCCAGATTCTGATTCACTCTAAACTTCCTACCCCTGCCTTACCCTGCTGAGAATCCCCACCATAACAGGCCCCTTCATTATGAAGAACGTACTGCAGGTGAATTGAGGCTGTGAAAAAGAGTTGAGGGCCTTGACTTCATGTCAGTCACTCTGTGATTATTAGAAGTTTATCATGGGATTCCTTGGTAGGCACTCTGGATGGCTTCTTCTTCACCCTCCCAAATGTGGATGACCCTCCAAAAATGCCACATTCAATAAGCCACTACCTTCTCACTGCAGTTGCTTTGGTGATAAGCTCTTCTGCAGCTTCGCCAAAGAATCTCCTTCTCAGCAGGACATTCCTAATCTAGTAGCCCCATGCCCCAGCTTCACCTGCACTGCCATACTTCTAACTGGAGTCATTCCTCTCTAAAGTCTTCCCACAAATCGAATTATAATGACAATTTGAATATATGATCCTAACAACACTGTTGGAACAACTTGATGTAGGAATGTGAGATATGACATAAAAATCAGTTAAATGTAAAGCTCATTTCCCCTTCATATCAGAAGAGAGTATCGTCTCTAAAGAACATTTTTCTCAAACCAATGGGCTTTCTTTTCCCAAGAAGGTATATTTCTCTCTAAAGATCCACATGAGATGTGGTCTAAAGTGCATTACAGCTAAAAACTTATTTTAAACAGGCAATAAAACTGTGGTTTGTCGTTTAGTTGGGGAATAACAAGAGAACCATTATAAATTTTCATTTAAAAATGTTATGTATGGAAACATACTGCTATTTTGTAAATATCTGTGATGATCAAAGAATCACATGTGTTCTGGAACCTACAGGCCCTAAAGTTTTCATTATAATAAAGTTGCTTTTCCTGGGACAACATTGAAGGTGTTGCCTAGTTAAACAGGCCCTGTCAGAAGCTACTAACCCCAAGACTTTGCACGAAGATTATATTTTTTTATGTTTAAGTTTTCCATATTATCATTTTTTTCTTTCTCTTCAAATATTTTCTTTAAAAAAATAAGAAAAATCGAAGGAAAAAAATATAGGAAGGGAGAGAGGGAAGGAGGGAGAGAGGGAGGGAGGGAGGAAGAGAGGGAGCAAGGGAGTGAGGGAAGGAGGGAGGGAGGCAGGCAGGGAGGAAGGGAGGAAAGAGTAGGGAGGAAATGAGAAAAAAGGGAGGAAGGAAGAGCAAGAGGGAGGGAGGAAGGAAGTAAAAAAGAAAATTAATTGAATGTTATGTTTATCTGAATTCTGGTTTAATTAAGGATTTCATTACATTAAAGAAAGGCTAGTTTTTCTGTTCTATTTGCATGCAGATAACATCAGATGAATAATTTAAATAAATACATACTCAAGTAATGGGATTTGTTCCCTTGAGCTTCTTTTGGAAGTAGAGAAAATTCCCAAAATACTGTTATATCTTCTTTACCCCAATAATTTAGGTATAACTCATAAGTTCGTAGGAACTAAAGCAAACATTAAATTTTACATCCTATTTGTATATCTAATCATTGTTAAATTCCCCCTTCCCTGTGAGAAAAGACTAACATCAGCCTTGGTCACTACAAACTATAGCAAGGAGGCAATTGGATATGTCAACTACAGGTTTCCTAAGATTTATCTAACCTTCGAGAATATTGAAAAACCTGATGAAAACTGTGGTCCAACTCAAGCGTCAGCATGAATCACTGTATGTAATTGCATGACAAACACTCTTATGAGGTAGCAGAGTCAGATGTTCAGAGAAAACCTTCATTGTGATTTCACATTTTTAGAATGGTTTTCATCAAATTAGTATTCAGAAATGTATGTTTCTGAAGATAAAGTGGCTTAGCTGGAGATAGGAGAGAAGCTAATTTCTAAAGCTAGTTCTTAGCAATATTTTTCAGTGGCAGAAATATTTTCAATATTATTTTAGAAACTTGCTCAAATGAGGAATGCCTTACATATTCCAAAAGGTAAACTCTAAATAATCTTAGAGACTGTGTTTCAGATTCCATATTTATCTTATGAGAGCTAGGTGATAACAGTGAAAAAATGTGTCATGGAGCAGATTTACACATTTTTTAAGAAAATAGATCCAGTATTTCAGAGACACTCAGGAAGAAGTTCTAGTAACTTAGCTCCACACCCCTATCATACTGTTGAAAATCTAACTTAGTCTCCTGTCTACGCTAGTGAATGACTCTCTCAATTAGTGAATTCACTATAGCAATTTGAATTTTTGGTGCTGCTTTGCTTATGCCTGTTCCTTACTTCAATCCAGAACAACCTGTTTGTTTCTAGAAGATAGTAGTATCCCAAGCGAAAACAGATCCAGCTAAGTAATTTTGTATACTGCTTTGCAACAGTTTATTGGAGGTGGGGCCAGGGTAATGGTGGTTGGTAAAAAGTAGATCAGGTGTTTAGATTATCTGCATCTTGTTCCTGACTATTGTTGGTTGTACTTTTAGACATGAATGCTACTGTGAACAAATAAATAAAACAAGGTACATTGCATTCCCATTCTGCAAATTTGATGGTTTTGTTAGTATCACGAAGGCGGTGTGGCAGAGTGGAAAGACTCTGCCATTAATAGCCTGCTGTATGAAATAGGGAGTTAACCTCTGTAAAATTCCAGCTCTGTCCTTCATAGCATTGAAGACACCTTTCTCTACTAACACTATATTTTTTACTGCTTTTCCTTGCAAAATATGATTTTAGAAGTTAGAACTTAAGAATAATTTTCTTTTAAAAGACAGATTCTAACTTAATATTAAAAATGGAAAAAATAGAATTCTAGTAATAAAAAGTTGTTTTGCAATCAACTTTATAGAAATTATTCCCTCCTTTAAAGTGAAATATGCTCAAAATGGAAGCATTAAAGTTTTTTCAAGTATTAAAAATCGCTCCATTAAAATTTCATAAAATTTAAAAATTAGATTTAACTAACTTTATGGCAGAAACTAAATAAGTATGTTCAACATTTTTATTACATAACCAGCAGGTGTTCATTACAGAAAATTAAACAATACAAGTAGTACATGTATTCACATTGTTTCATTTTTTCATGTGTAAACTCAGGATAATAATGTATATATATATATTTAATCTAGTGGGGATTAAATAAGATTGATAGATGCACAGATAGTTAGACAGACAGATGGTAGATGGACAGATAGATAGAAAGACTATAATTCCACCACTGCTAACCTAATGAGAGTAAAGAACAGAGTTAGTCAATAACAACTTTTAGAACTTTTCTTCTAATCCATCTATATATTCAACTTTATTTAAAAAGAAGATCTATCTCGACAGATTAACTCTTGGGAAAATTTTTGAAAAGGAATTATTAAAATAGTCTTTCTGGCAAGCTGAGAATATAGCCTACTTATAAGGCTGGTAAGGAATATTTTTAAAAATAATTTCGGCCTTCATTTTAGACTCAGGGGTCCATGTGCAGGTTTGTTACATGGGTATATTGCATGATGCTAAGGTTTGGAGTGTGATGGATCCCATCACCCAGGTAGTGAGCACAGTGCCCAATAGGGAGTTTCTCAGCCCTTTCCCTCAACCTTGTATTCCCCGGTTTCTATTGTTTCCATTTTTATGTCTGTGAGTGCCCTGTGTTTAGCTTTCACTTATGAGTGGGAACATGTGGTATTTGGTTTTCTGTTTCTACGTTTATTTGCTTGGGATGATGGCCTCTGGCTGCATCCATGTTGCTGCACAGAACATGATTTAATTCTGTGTTATGGCTGCCCAGCATTGCATGGTGTACATGGACCACATTTTTTTGTTATCCAGTTTACCACTGATATGTGCTTGGGTTGATTGCATGCCTTTGCTATTGTGAATAGTGCTGTGATGAACACATGAGTATGTGTTTTTTTGGTACAAAAGTCTCTTTTCTTTTGAATATATGCCCAGCAATGGGATTGCTGGTTTGAATGGCCATTCTAAGTTCTTTGAGATATCACTGAGGAGTAATTTCAATGTTCCTGTGAAGCTCACTCTAACCCATGTTATTGTTACTACCTTTAATTTGCATTTATTTAATGATGAGTCATGTTGATAGTATTTTCTATGTTCATTGGCCATTGGTTTATTTTCTATAGCACTGTAAATTTTTTTCTTATATAATTTAGTACTTTTAAAATCATTTGATTAAAAGTGTTTAATTGCTAATCTATGATTAGAAAAACAAAACCTTGAAAACTAAGTGAAAATTGAGAATCTGGAGTGAAAAATAAAGTCTTTATTCCATTTAAAAAAAAAAAAAAAGAAGAAGAAGATCTATCAGGAGGCACCAAATAAACAGTTGGTTAAATAAAAATTAGACAGTCTCCAACTCCCAGTGTGTGCGACACAGAAGACCGGTGATTTCTGCATTTTCAACTGAGGTACTGGGTTCATCTCACTAGGGAGTGCGGGACAATCGGTGCTGGTCAGCTGCTGCAGCCCGACCAGCGAGAGCTGAAGCAGGGTGAGGCATCGCTTCACCTGGGAAGCGCAAGGGGGAAGGGAATCCCTTTTCCTAGCCAGGGGAACTGAGACACACAACACCTGGAAAATCGGGTAACTCCCACCCCAATACAGCGCTCTAAGCAAATGGGCACATCAGGAGATTGTATCCCACATCTACGGAGCCTCCCTCATTGCTAGCACAGCAGTCTGCGATATAACCGCAAGGCAGCAGCAAGGCTGGGGGAGGGGTGCCCACCATTGCTGAGGCTTAAGTAGGTAAACAAAGCTGCTGGGAAGCTCGAACTGGGTGGAGCTCACAGTAGCTCAAGGAAACTTGCCTGTCTCTGTAGACTCCACCTCTGGGGACAGGGCACAACTAAACAACAACAAAAGCGGCAGAAATCTCTGCAGACGCAAACGACTCTGTCTGACAGCTTTGAAGAGAGCAGTGGATCTCCCAACACAGAGGTTGAGATCTGAGAAGGGACAGACTGCCTGTTCAAGTGGGTCCCTGACCCCTGAGTAGCCTAACTGGGAGACATCCCCCACTAGGGGCAGTCTGACACCCCACACCTCACAGAGTGGAGTACACCCCTGAGAGGAAGCTTCCAAAGCAAGAATCAGACAGGTTCACTTGCTGTTCAGCAATATTCTATCTTCTGCAACCTCTGCTGCTGATACCCAGGCAAACAGGGTCTGGAGTGGACCTCAAGCAATCTCCAACAGACCTACAGCTGAGGGTCCTGACTGTTAGAAGAAAAACTATCAAACAGGAAGGACACCTACACCAAAACCCCATCAGTACGTCACCATCATCAAAGACCAGAGGCAGATAAAACCAAAAGATGGGGAAAAAGCAGGGCAGAAAAGCTGGAAATTCAAAAAATAAGAGTACATCTACCCCTGCAAAGGAGCGCAGCTCATCGCCAGCAACGGATCAAAGCTGGACGGAGAATGACTTTGACGAGATGAGAGAAGAAGGCTTCAGTCCATCAAACTTCTCAGAGCTAAAGGAGGAATTACGTACCCAGCGCAAAGAAACTAAAAATCTTGGAAAAAAAGTGGAAGAATTGATAGCTAGAGTAATTAATGCAGAGAAAGTCATAAATGAAATGAAAGAGATGAAAACCATGACACGAGAAATACATGACAAATGCACAAGCTTCAGTAACCGACTCAATCAACTGGAAGAAAGAGTTTCAGCGATTGAGGATCAAATGAATGAAATGAAGCGAGAAGAGAAACCAAAAGAAAAAAGAAGAAAAAGAAATGAACAAAGCCTGCAAGAAGTATGGGATTATGTAAAAAGACCAAATCTACGGCTGATTGGTGTGCATGAGAGTGAGGGGGAAAATGGAACCAAGTTGGAAAACACTCTTCAGGATATCATCCAGGAGAACTTCCCCAACCTAGTAGGGCAGGCCAACATTCAAACCCAGGAAATACAGAGAATGCCACAAAGATACTCCTTGAGAAGAGCAACTCCAAGACACATAATTGCCAGATTCACCAAAGTTGAAATGAAGGAAAAAATCTTAAGGGCAGCCAGAGAGAAAGGTCGGGTTACCCACAAAGGGAAGCCCATCAGACTAACAGCAGATCTCTCAGCAGAAACTCTACAAGCCAGAAGAGAGTGGGGGCCAATATTCAAATTCTTAAAGAAAAGAATTTTAAACCCAGAATTTCATATCCAGCCAAACTAAGTTTCATAAGTGAAGGAGAAATAAAATCCTTCACAGATAAGCAAATGCTTAGAGATTTTGTCACCACTAGGCCTGCCTTACACGAGACCCTGAAGGAAGCACTAAACATGGAAAAGAACAACTGGTACCAGCCATTGTAAAAACATGCCAAAATGTAAAGACCATCGAGGCTAGGAAGAAACTGCATCAACTAACGAGTAAAATAACCAGTTAATATCATAATGACAGGATCAAGTTCACACATAACAATCTTAACCTTAAATGTAAATGGACTAAATGCTCCAATTAAAAGCCACAGATTGGCAAACTGGATAAAGAGTCAAGACCCATCAGTCTGCTGTATTCAGGAGACCCATCTCACATGCAGAGACATACATAGGCTCAAAATAAAGGGATGGAGGAAGATTTACCAAGCAAATGGAGAACAAAAAAAAAGCAGGGGTTGCAATACTAGTCTCTGATAAAATAGACTTTAAACCATCAAAGATCACAAGAGACAAAGAAGGCCATTACATAATGGTAAAGGGATCAATTCAACAGGAAGAGCTAACTATCCTAAATATATATGCACCCAATACAGGAGCACCCAGATTCATAAAGCAAGTCCTTAGAGACTTACAAAGAGACTTAGACTCCCACACAATAATAATGGGAGACTTCAACACTCCACTGTCAACATTAGACAGGTCAACGAGACAGAAAGTTAACAAGGATATCCAGGAATTGAACTCATCTCTGCAGCAAGCAGACCTAATAGACATCTATAGAACCCTCCACCCCAAATCAAGAGAATATACATTCTTCTCAGCACCACATCGCACTTATTCCAAAATTGACCACATAATTGGAAGTAAAGCACTCCTCAGCAAATGTACAAGAACAGAAATTATAACAAACTGTCTCTCAGACCACAGTGCAATCAAACTAGAACTCAGGACTAAGAAACTCAATGAAAACCGCTCAACTACATAGAAACTGAACAACCTGCTCCTGAATGACTACTGGGTACATAACGAAATGAAGGCAGAAATAAAGATGTTCTTTGAAACCAATGAGAACAAAGATACAACATACCAGAATCTCTGGGACACATTTAAAGCAGTGTGTAGAGGGAAATTTATAGCACTAAATGCCCACAAGAGAAAGCAGGAAAGATCTAAAATTGACACTCTAACATCACAATTAAAAGAACTAGAGAAGCAAGAGCAAACGCATTCAAAAGCTAGCAGAAGGCAAGAAATAACTAAGATCAGAGCAGAACTGAAGGAGATAGAGACACAAAAAACCCTCCAAAAAATCAATGAATCCAGGAGTTGGTTTTTTGAAAAGATCAACAAAATTGACAGACCGCTAGCAAGACTAATAAAGAAGAAAAGAGAGAAGAACCAAATAGACGCAATAAAAAATGATAAAGGGGATATCACCACCGACCCCACAGAAATACAAACTACCATCAGAGAATACTATAAACACCTCTACACAAATAAACTAGAAAATCTAGAAGAAATGGATAATTTCCTGGACACTTACACTCTTCTAAGACTAAACCAGGAAGAAGTTGAATTCCTGAATAGACCAATAGCAGGCTCTGAAATTGAGGCAATAATTAATAGCCTACCAACCAAAAAAAGTCCAGGACCAGATGGATTCACAGCTGAATTCTACCAGAGGTACAAGGAGGAGCTGGTACCATTCCTTCTGAAACTATTCCAATCAATAGAAAAAGAGGGAATCCTCCCTAACTCATTTTATGAGGCCAACATCATCCTGATACCAAAGCCTGGCAGAGACACAACAAAAAAAGAGAATTTTAGACCAATATCCCTGATGAACATCGATGCAAAAATCCTCAATAAAATACTGGCAAACCGGATTCAGCAGCACATCAAAAAGCTTATCCACCATGATCAAGTGGGCTTCATCCCTGGGATGCAAGGCTGGTTCAACATTCGCAAATCAATAAACATAATCCAGCATATAAACAGAACCAAAGACAAGAACCACATCATTATCTCAATAGATGCAGAAAAGGCTTTGGACAAAATTCAACAGCCCTTCATGCTAAAAACGCTCAATAAATTAGGTATTGATGGAACGTACCTCAAAATCATAAGAGCTATTTATGACAAACCCACAGCCAATATCATACTGAATGGGCAAACACTGGAAAAATTCCCTCTGAAAACTGACACAAGACAGGGATGCCCTCTCTCACCACTCCTATTCAACATAGTGTTGGAAGTTCTGGCTAGGGCAATCAGGCAAGAGAAAGAAATCAAGGGTATTCAGTTAGGAAAAGAAGAAGTCAAATTGTCCCTGTTTGCAGATGACATGATTGTATATTTAGAAAACCCCATTGTCTCAGCCCAAAATCTCCTTAAGCTGATAAGCAACTTCAGCAAAGTCTCAGGATACAAAATTAATGTGCAAAAATCACAAGCATTCTTATACACCAGTAACAGACAAACAGAGAGCCAAATCATGAATGAACTTCCATTCGCAATCGCTTCAAAGAGAATAAAATATCTAGGAATCCAACTTACAAGAGATGTAAAGGACCTCTTCAAGGAGAACTACAAACCACTGCTCAGTGAAAGAAAAGAGGACACAAACAAATGGAAGAACATACCATGCTCATGGATAGGAAGAATCAATATCGTGAAAATGGCCATACTGCCCAAGGTTATTTATAGATTCAATGCCATCCCCATCAAGCTACCAATGAGTTTCTTCACAGAATTGGAAAAAACTGCTTTAAAGTTCATATGGAACCAAAAAAGAGCCCGCATCTCCAAGACAATCCTACGTCAAAAGAACAAAGCTGGAGGCATCACACTACTTGACTTCAAACCACACTACAAGGCTACAGTAACCAAAACAGCATGGTACTGGTACCAAAACAGAGATATAGACCTATGGAACAGAACAGAGTCCTCAGAAATAATACCACACATCTATAGCCATCTGATCTTTGACAAACCTGAGAGAAACAAGAAATGGGGAAAGGATTCCCTATTTAATAAATGGTGCTGGGAAAATTGGCTAGCCGTAAGTAGAAAGCTGAAACTGGATCCTTTCCTTACTCCTTATACGAAAATTAATTCAAGATGGATTAGAGACTTAAATGTTAGACCTAATACCATAAAAATTCTAGAAGAAAACCTAGGTAGTACCATTCAGGACATAGGCATGGGCAAAGACTTCATGTCTAAAACACCAAAAGCAACGGCAGCAAAAGCCAAAATTGACAAATGGGATCTCATTAAACTAAAGAGCTTCTGCACAGCAAAAGAAACTACCATCAGAGTGAACAGGCAACCTACAGAATGGGAGAAAATTTTTGCAATCTACTCATCTGACAAAGGGCCAATATCCAGAACCTACAAAGAACTCAAACAAATTTACAAGAAAAAAACAAACAACCCCATCAAAAAGTGGGCAAAGGATATGAACAGACATTTCTCAAAAGAAGACATGCATACAGCCAACAGACATATGAAAAAATTCTCATCATCACTGGCCATCAGAGAAATGCAAATCAAAACCACAATGAGATACCATCTCACACCAGTTAGAATGGCGATCATTCAAAAGTCAGGAAACAACAGGTGCTGGAGAGGATGTGGAGAAACAGGAACACTTTTACACTGTTGGTGGGATTGTAAACTAGTTCAACCATTATGGAAAACAGTATGGCGAATCCTCAAAGATCTAGAACTAGATGTACCATATGGCCCAGTCATCCCATTACTGGGTATATACCCAAAGGATTATAAATCATGCTGCTATAAAGACACATGCACACGTATGTTTATTGCAGCACTATTCACAATAGCAAAGACTTGGAATCAACCCAAATGTCCATCAGTGACAGACTGGATTAAGAAAATGTGGCACATATACACCATGGAATACTATGCAGCCATAAAAAAGGATGAGTTTGTGTCCTTTGTAGGGACATGGATGCAGCTGGAAACCATCATTCTTAGCAAACTATCACAAGAACAGAAAACCAAACACCGCATGTTCTCACTCATAGGTGGGAACTGAACAATGAGATCACTTGGACTCAGAAAGGGGAACATCACACACCGGGGCCTATCATGGGGAGGGGGGAGGGGGAAGGGATGTCATTGGGAGTTATACCTGATGTAAATGACGAGTTGATGGGTGCTGACTAGTTAATGGGTGCAGTACACCAACATGGCACTGGTATACTTATGTAACAAACCTGCACGTTATGCACATGTACCCTAGAACTTAAAGTATAATAATAATAAATAAATTAAATAAATAAATAAATAAACAAAAATTAGAGAATTAATGTTACTTTCTCTTCAACCATAAAGGTATTTCCAAAATTATTATTCTCTGTACATCTTCCTAAGTAAAAGTTACTTGAGATTTTAATTAAGTTAAGTCCCTAGGACAAATAACGTTATTAGTGTTTTCTTAAATCATAACACCCTAATTTAAGGAGGGACCTCAAAGGTCCTTCTTTTGGGTGTCTTCCTATTATGTTGCTACCTCACCTACATGTTCTTTCTTACCCCTCTTCTTAGTCTGCTTTATCTAAAATTAGAGGCAGAATGTTCAGGCCTTCAAAAGCCATAGATTTCTCTCGAGGAGGAGAGGGGATGACTTTTAAAATTAGTTCATACTGACATTACAGCAGTGGGAAGAACAAAAATGGATGTTTCAAATCTTAATAACTGTGGAAGACTGGGCAATTTATTTGTCCTTAGCAAGAATGTGTTTATTAATAAAACAAGAAAAATAAAACATACAATTATGGTTTAGTATGGGGATTCAGTGAAAGCACATTATAAAGTTTTAAGATTCCAAATAGTTTCTACTTTTCATTAATCCTTAAGAATTAGCCTGCAGGTTAAAGTTTAGTCAAATGCTCATATGATTTTGCTTTTTGGTTTTTCTCTGGTAATTAACTTTATTGAGGTTAATTTACATATAATAAAAAACTTCATTTCAGATGGATAATTGGATAGACAAACTGATGAGTTTTGATGAACGGATACATTTGTGTAACCAATACTGCGGTATAATCAAGATACAAAACATTGCCATCACTCCTCAAAAATTTCTGATGCCCGCTTGCACACAGCCTCACCAACTGAAGTCTCAGGCCACCATGGAGCTGCTTCTTTCCAGATGAGGTTTGTTCCTTCTAGAGTTTTACATAACTAAGCATGTATTCTTTGGCTTCTGCTCAACACATTGCCTTTGAGATTCATCCATGATACTGTGAGAATCAGTAGTTTCTCCCTTTTTATTGAAGAACAGTCTTCTATCATAGGATATACTGTTCCTGGAAAGCGGTCCTGATCCAGACCCAAGAAAGGCTTCTTGGACCTCACACAAAAAAGAATTCGTGGTGAATCCATAAAGAAAAAGCAAGTTTATTAAGAAAGTAAAAAATAAAAGAATGGCTACTCATAGGCAAAGCAGCAGTATGAGCTGCTAGATTGAGTATACTTATACTTATTTCTTGATGATATGCTAAACAAGGGGTGGATTCTTCATGGTTTCCTAGAAAAGAGGAAGGGATTTCTTGGAACTGAGGGTTCCCTACCCTTTTTAGACTATATAGGGTAACTTCCAGACGTTGCCATGGCATTTGTTAAACTGTCATGGCACTGGCAGGAATGTCTTTTAGCATGCTAATGGATTATAATTGGCGTATAACGAGCAGTGAGGGCAGTCAGGGGTCACCTTCATAGCTATCTTTTGTTTGGTGGATTTGGGCTGGCTTCTTTTTTATCCTGTTTTATCAGGAGAATCATTGTGACCAGTATCTTGTGCAGACCTCCTGTGACTAAGAATGCCTAACCTCCTGAGAATGCAGTCCTGTAGGTCTCAGTCTTATTTTACCCAGACCCTACTCAAGATGGAGTCTCTGTGGTTCAAACATCTCTGCCAGAATTTTTAAAAATCCTTTCACCAGTTGATGAAACATACATATTGTTCCAAGTTTGGACTACTATGAATAAAGCTTGCTATAATGATGTACTTAAAGTTCTGTGTGGCTATATAATTTTTATTCCCTAAGGATAAATATTGAGGATAATTGCTGATTTTTATGCTAAAGTATAATGTTTAATTTTATAAGAAACTACCAAACTGTTTTCCAAAATGGTTATTCCATTTTGTATTCCCTCCAGCAATGAGTTCCACTTTCTCTACCTTTTACCGGCACTTGGTATGGTATTGTCAGTCTTTTTAATTTTAGTCATTCTAGTAGATGTGTAGTGGTATCTTATAATTTGAATTTGAATTTTTCTAATAGCTTTTAATGAGCTAATGGACCACTCAAATATCTTCTTTTCTGAAGCGTCTGCTCATATCTTTTGCCCCTTTTGATTGGACTATTTGTCTTATTACTGAGTTGTAACAGTTCTTTATACATCCTGGATACAAGTTTTGTCAAACATATGTGTTGTAAATATTTTCATCTATTTTATAACTTGACTTTTATTTTCTTAATACATATATAACAGCAAAAGTTTATAATTTTTATGAAGTTTAATTTACCAATTATTTTCTGGTTCATCTTTTTTGGATAATCATTAGTGTCACAGTTTGGTGAGGATTTCCCCCTATAATTTCTTCTACAAGTTTTACATCTTTAGATCTATGAGCTAATTTATGTATATGATAAGTGCATATTGTAATCATATAAGGCTTATACGTTTTTATATGGATATTCAATTATTTTGACATTCTCTATTCAATTACTTTGGATTCTTTATTAAAAATCAACTGATTTTATGTGTATAGGTCTATTTCTAGACTCTATTCAGTTCTGTGGCTCTGTCTATCCTTTTACCAGTACAGTCATGCACTGCCTAATTTTGGTCAAAAGCAGACCACATATATGACTGTGGTCCTGTAAGATTACAATACTATACACTTACTGTAACTTTTCAATGTTTAGATTTTTAAAATAAATTTAAGGAGTTCAAGTGCAATTTTGTTACACAGATATATTGCATAATGGTGAAATCTGAGATTTTATTGTATCCATCACCCAAAAAGTATACATTGTGCCCATTAAGTAATTTCTCAAATTTGACCTCTCTCACCCTTCTACTTTTCCAAGTCTCCAATATCTTATTCCACCTTCTATGTCAATGTGTACACATTATTTAACTCCCACTTATAAGGAAGAACATGTGCTGCTTGTCTTTCAGTTTCTGAGTTCTTTCACTTAATAATGGCCTCCAGTTCCATTCATGTTGCTGCAAAAGGCATGACTTCATTCACTTTTATGGCTGAGTAGTATTCTGTGAGATACATATATATATAAAATATCACATTTTTCTTTATCCAATCATCTGTTAATAGACACTTCGGTTGATTCCCTGTCTTTGCTATTGTAAGTGTTGTGATAAACATACAAGTGCAGATCTTTTTCTGATACAATTTCTTTTCATTTGGGTAGATATCCAGTAGTAGGATTCCTGGGACGAATGGTAGTGCTATTTTTAGTTCTCTGAGAAATTCCCATGCTGTTTTCCATAGAGGTTGTACTAATTAAACTCCCACCATCAATGTATAAGCATTCCTTTTTCTCAGCATCCTCAGCAGCATCTGTTGTTCCTTAAATTTTTCATACTAGCCCTTCTGACTGGTATAAGATGATACCTCATTGTGGTTTTAATTTGCATTTCTTTGGTACTTAATGATGTTGAGCATTTTCTTTCATATGCTTTCTGGCCATTCGTATGTCTTCTTTTGAAAAATATCTATTATGTCATTTGCCCACTTTTTAATGGGGCAACATGAATGAAACTGGAGACCATTATCTTAAGTGAAACAACTCAGGACCAGAAAGTCAAATACTGCATGTTCTCATTACAAGTAGGAGCTAAATAATGTCTACATTTGTACATATACAGTGAAATAATGAACATAGAAGGGGAATAATACACATTGGAGACTCAGAAAGGTGGGAGGACAGGAGGGAGAGAAGCATGAAAAATTACTTAATGTGTACAAAGTACATTATTCAAGTGATGGATACACTAAAAGCCCAGACTTCACTTATACAGTATATCCATTTTAAAAAACTGTTCTTGTACCCCTTAAAATAACTGCCCTAAGCAATGTATAGATTCAATGCTATTCCCATTAAACTATCATTGACATTCTTCACAGAACTAGAAAAAACTATTTTAAAGTCCATATGGAACCAAAAAAGAGCACAAATAGCCAAGGCAATTATAAGCAAAAAGAACAAAGTTGGAGTCGTTACACTATCTAACTTCAAACTATACTACAGGGCTACAGTAACCAAAACAGCATGGAACAGGTACAAAAACAGATACATAGAACAGGATAAACAACCCAGAAATAAGGCCACACATCTACAACTATCTAGTACTTGACAAACCTGACAATAACAAGCAATGGGGAAAAGATTCCCTGTTCACCAAATGGTGCTGGGAAAACTGTCTAGCCATATGAAGAAGATTGAATTCATTATAGCATATAAAAAATTAACTCCAGATGGATTAAAGACAAATTTAAAACCCAAAACTATAAAAATGATGGAAGACAACCTAGGCAGTACCATTTAGGACATAGGAAAGGTCAAAAATATCATGACAAAGACATCAAAAGCAATTGCAACAAAAGCAAAAATTGACACATTAAACTAAAGAGCTTCTGCGTAGCAAAGGAAACTATCAACAGAGTGAACAGACCACCTACAGAATGGGAGAAAATTTTTGTAAAATATGCATCCAAAAAAGATCTAATATCCAGTATCTAACCATCATTCACAGCAAACTATCACAAGAACAGAAAACCAAACACCGCATGTTCTCACTCATAAGTGGGAGTTGAACAATGAGAACACACGGACACAGGGAGGGGGACATCACACACGGCAGCTTGTCCGGGGGGTGGGGAGCTAGGGGAGAGATAGCATGAGGAGAAATACCTAATGTAGATAATGGGTTGATGAGTGCAGCAAACCATTAAGGGACTTGTATACCTATTTAACAAACCTGCACATTCTGTGCATGTACCCCAGAAATTAAAGTATAATAAAAAAATAAAATTTTAAAAAAAGAAAATTCAAATCAAAACCACAATGAGATATCATCTTACACCAGTCAGAATGGCTATTATTAAAAAGTCAAAAAATAACAGATGCCAGAGAGGTTGTAGAGATAAAGGAGTGATTATTCACTGTTGGTAGGAGTGTAAATTAGGTCAACCATTGGGGAAGACAGTGTGGGAATATCTCAAAGACCTAAAAACAGAAATACCACTCAACCTAGCAATCCAGTTACTGGATATATACCCAAAGGAATCTAAATTGTTCTATTATCAAGACACATGCATGCATATGTTCACTATAGCACCATTCACAATAGCAAAGACGTGGAATCAATCTAGATGTCCATCAATGATAGACTGGATAAAGGAAATGTGCTACATGTACATCATGGAATAACATGCAGCCAAAAAAAACTGAGATCATGTCCTTTGCAGGAAGATGAATGGAGCTAGAGGCCATTATTCTTAGCAAACTAACACAGAAACAGAAAACCAAACACCACATATTCTCACTTATAAGTAGGAGCAAAATGATCCAAACACATGGACACATAGAGGGGAACAAGCAGCACTGGAGCCTATCTGAGAGTGAAGGTAGGAGGAGGGAGAGGATTAGGAAAAAATAACTAATGGGTACTTGGCTTAATACCTAGGTGATAAAATAATCTGTACAACAAACCCCCAAGACACAAGTTTATCTATATAACAAACTTGCATGAACAAACCCTGAACTTAAAATAAAAGTTAAATTTTAAAAAATTAAGTAAAATAAAAATTTTTTAAATGCAAAGATGTGCTTTTATTTTTTGTAACAGTAATATTTATTCTATTTATTCTAGGTGTAGTTTAACCCTACTACTAAGGCATAACCATTCTGAATTTGTCCATGATTTCTCAGTGATCAAAAGGACTCTCCATTCTGGCTGCACACAGCTCAAACATCTCCATGCTATCTTCAGCTTATAGCTCCCTGATGGGTTGTTGTTTTTTTTTTATCCCAACCTTGTGACGTATATGTGTACTTAGGATGCAGCAAAGACTCAAGTGAACTCCTATGCAGATTTCCAAAGCTTTTTTTTTTTTTCCTTAGCTCTCCTCTGTTCAGAACTCTGCTTTGCAATGGCCAACTAATATAGCCTCCTTGATTTCTGATATCAGTCTCCACAACTCAGTTAAGACCAACCTGCCTCGCTTGGGAACCCCTTCCTAAACCTCATTCCAGAATGTACTCCAGGCAGAAACCCTAAACCTCATTCCAGGAATATGCTTTCAGGTTATTGTTGGGTAGCATTTATTTTATCTGTTTCCTTCTCAGGAATTGCAGTCTTACACTGCCTGTGGCCCAACACTTAACAATAGTCATTTCAAGCATATTACCTAGTTTCCAGTTGCTTATGGAATGAGGGTAAGCCTGTTTTCCTAAGTGCATAATGGCCAGAAACAAAAGTCTAACAATCTATTTTGACTGATTTTTTTTTTTCACTGACTGGCATAATAGAATAAGAACAAGTAATAACAATAATATACATTTAGAATGTGTCAAGTACTATGATAAGTGCCTTTTAAAAATATGTCATTTGGTCATGACAGAAACACTACAAAGCACAACTTTGGAGGGCCAAATTCCATTACACTGGCAACACCAAATGTGGAGCAACAGGAACTCTTGTTTATTTCTGGTAGGAATGCAAAATGGTATGGGCACTTTGGAAGACAGTTTGGCATCTTGTTACAAAACAAAGAAAACTCTTATACTATCCAGCAATCATGTTCCTTGGTACTTATTCAAATGAAATTAAAACAGTTTTATTAATAATTGCCAAAACTTGGAGGCAACCAAGGTGTTCTTCAGAAGGAGAATGGATAGGTAAGCTGTGGCACATTCAGACAATGGACTTCGACACCAAAAAAAAAAAAAAAAAAAAAAAAAAAAAAAAAAAAAAAATGAGTTATCAAGCCATGAAAAGCCACGAGAGACATTTAAAATGCATGTTAGTAAATGAAATAAGCAAATCTGAAAAGGCTACATATTGCATAATTCCATGTACATGACTTTCTGGAAGAGGAAAAACTACGCAGATAGTAAAAAGATCAGTGATAGAAAGGAGTTGGAGTGAGGGAGGCATGAACAGGCAGAACAGAGAGGATTTTTAGGGTAGTGAAAATATTCTGTATGATACTGTAATGATGGATGTATATCATTATATATTTGTCCAAAGCCATAGAATGTACAATATCAAGAGCAAACCCTATCATAAAGTATAGACTTTGAGTAACAATGTATCAATGAAGGTTCATCAGTTGTAACAAATGTACCACTGTGGTGGGGGATGTAGATAGTAGAGGAGGCTGTGCATGTGTGGAGTATATATGGGTATATATGGGAAATCTCTGTATCTTCCTTTCAATTTTGCTGTGACCCTAAAATTGCTCTAAAAAACTTAAGTCTCCATAAACACAAATTCCACTGATGAGGTATTATTATCAACACCATTTTAAAGGTGTGGTAAATGGACTTGAAGGAATGAAATACTTAATCAAGATCCACAACTAAAAAGTGACAAATTTGCAACTTGGTCCAACCCACATTTGTCTTACTCTGCAGCTTCACCTCTTACACACTTTATTACCTTGTCCCTTGATTGACTTAATACTGTGTTTGATAGGCTTTTTATACTCCTTCATATCAGCATGGAGATCACATAGATTGATACAATTTATGATGAACACATTTCATGATTAACTCTCTGAAATAAAAACTATTTTGAGGTGGCAGAGAAGTGGGCTGGAGACAGAAACAAGAATAGATAATTCTTAAATAAAAGTCCTTATATTTGGTCTTAAATTTGGACTAGGAGAATTTATGCTCTCAATCATAAGCAGCCTAAATGGCACTTATAAAAGTAACAGTAAGTGTCTATGAAAAAACCTATGAAGGTCTAAAAAGACTGTTTAAACATCTGCAATAAAGCTCCATTTCTCTATCTCAATACAACATTTCAGTCAAAAATTTACGGGGACTTTGAGCATCGAAAGAGAATGGCATATCAGCAATTCTAGGTCCAATTTTTGAATGAACTGTCTGCTATGTGAAGATGTTTAGTCATAGGAGGTCAGCTGATGCTGAGGCAATCAATGCAATTGTCATTATCTATGGGTGACTAGAGTCTGAAGACAGTAACATAACAGCCTAGGAGCATAAAAACCCATTCATTACGGAAGTTAGAATCTATGCATATACACAAAATGTGCTGTTTTTTAGATTATTACACTAATCTCCCAATTCTATAAACATAATCACCTGCGATTTCAGACTCTAAACCTGTTTTTTTGATAATAATGTTTGAAACAGAAATGACACGAGCAGATTTTCAGAAGATGCTTTAGCAGGGAGATGTAAAGCCAAGGACAGCATAAGGGAAGGCTCAAAATCTCCAAATAACAAGGAGTGATACATGCTTCTAAAACTGAACTGGGTTTTTAGAATATTATTTTCATTTTGGACTGGATATTCCTCAAGACATTTTTAAACCTCCACATTAATACATGATAAGCTTAAAACCATACACCATCCTTAGTTAAAGTTGGAAAGTAAAGCATTTTTTGCAGTAAATTCTATTATGAGCTTACATAACTTATTCTTTTTCTATCCAATATTTCAGCTTCATCTGAGGGAGGAGATGTGGTTATATAAATAAATAAAAATCAGAGACAAAGTGAAAACAGTAGGAGAGTAAATTCCCTCTTTTAGTTTTCTTCACAACTTTTGAAACACTAATACATTCCTGATAAAATACTCCTGAAATTAATTCTATAGTATAATTAGAATAGTACTTCTAAATAGAAACTTAATGCCTTTCTTCTAATAATCGTAATGGAAAAACCAGTTCTTTAATTCCTACAGTATCTCAGACATGTAACCAGAGGCACAAAATTATCAATCTTTTGTAGCTATATAAGTTACAAAACCATGTAACTTTTCCTTATAACTACCCTTAATGAGTTCATATTACTTCATGCTTACATTTTTGTAAATTTTTGAATTGAAGCCTGTATTTCTCAGATTTAAATGTTTATTATGTTTCTCTCTCACATCCTTAGATATCTCCATTTAAAAAGTAGCATGTTGTAGGTATGGTACAATAAGCAAAATCTCTCATCATTAAAGTGACCCACGTACTAAGAAAGATGGATTAAGAAAAGTTCACTGTTTTATGACATATAAAGAAAGAAGGGCATCTGATGTTTCTGTAGAATAAATGAAAACTTTTTCATAAGAGACAGTGACATCTTTATGACCTAACACTGATATCTGGGAGCCTCTTCTATCTGAGCCACTGATTCACTGTGTCCCTTCAGGAAGTCATCATGGCTCTTCACATCTTAGAGTTAAATGAAAGCACAGTTAATAGTGGCCTATTCTATGTGTGATACTATCGACACTTCTCTTTGTTAAATGGAAAATGGATGACCTAGACAACACGATTGAAAACTGCCTACAGAACAGTCTACCCACCTTATTTTGATGCTTGAAATAAGAAGACATGGCAGGGAAAACAAACTATATTAAACTAAAGTGATGAGACAGTAAAATTCCATTTCAGTCAGCTTCATATCATTGTGTACAGATGCTAAATGCAACTTCCTTTGGGGTGCAATTAAATTGCTATTGCTAAACATTTGTAAAGGCTATTCCTTTCCAGTGTGGAAGATTAGAATGTCTATCATAAACTCCTGCAACCTGGCTTACAATCTAATAGTTGTCCCTGGACCTTTTTTGATCAGTTCCTTCAAAGAAGAGGATGCTCAGAATAGGGAGAATTTCAAAATTTGTTTCTCTGGAGTGGCAGTTATCTAAACTTCCTAATTTCCAGCAAGCTTCTCTAATAGACTTTATCAACCACAAAGTCAGCGAAAAAAACATATAAATGAATAACTGTACACAAAGGTAGAGAAAAGAAGGTTATTTCCCAGCCCACTAAAAACTTTAGAATTCATTCATCCTGCCTCATACTCTACAGACAAAAAACTAGAGCTCAGGGATTAGGCGGTGTGACCCTCTTAACTCATTAGTGGCAGGGCTGACCCATATCAGTATTCTGACCCTTACTTAAGCATGCCCCACCCCACTAAAAAACACTGTCTCCTCTTTCGGAAACAAAAAGAAATGCCTTGACAAAAACTACAATAACGTGTTGTTTCAGAAAAAGCCATGCATATTTTTTGCTTATTGTTCCATGATACCTGTAACGTGCTGCTTTTCAAATGGAGATATCTAAGGACGTGAGAGAGAAATGTAACAAATGCTTAAATCTGAGAAATGCAGGCTCCGATTCAAAAATTTATAAAAATGTAAGCGTGAAGTCATATAAACTCACGTGACCCCAGAAATCCGTGTGAGCATCACAGCCTTTCATTTCGTCCTGCATGTCAGTTTGAGCTAGTCTGTCAAATGCATAACAGGGAAATAACTTTACTGAGATGAAGCTAAGATAAAGACTTGCTGCTATAATGAATTACCAGTGAGTATTTTCTGGACACATAAACATTTTGAATCAAGGAATCTCACTTGCAATCTAAGACAGGTATCAAATTAAATGGCTTCATTTTAATATTAGCCAAGAGTTTTCATTTGTCTTATTTATCTACTTAAGGTCATATAACAAAAAAAAGGTAATTATACTTACAAAAAGGTAGTTCGTATGAGAAAAAAAATAAATAAATAACCTAATGTTTCCTTGCCCCTGAAGTGTCCATGTAAATAACTGAAAAGAATATTTAAAAATTCTAAGTTATACATGAAAAAAATCATACTACTTGAGTAGTTGAAATCAGCTTTAACTGCTACGGCTTGGTATTCAACAATTTTTCATAAGAAAAGTGATATCTTAACTTGTAATTTCCAATTGCAAATAAAATACTACAGCTGGAAAAATATACATATTGGAATTCATAAAATTCCCATGAAAACAAGAGAGGAAGTCTTCTCCTTGCTTAATGTCAATGTGGAAAACACATTAGGAACTTTCATAATCTAAACTGAAGCCTGATATCTTTACCCTATTATTAATGTGGAAATAGTGACTTAACAGGTAAAAACAATTGCATAAGAGCCATCTTCAGCTTATAAAATACTAAAGGCTAAGCATCCAAAAGAAGCACTAAAATACAATATTAGTACTACTAAATAGATGGCATTTGGATAATCATTCTTTACAAATGTGAAGGAGGAAGTCATGGTTTAAAACAATTATCACAAGAAAGTAAATGTCTATTTGAATAAGAAAAATTTGTCAATACTTAAGATACATTGATAAGGACCATGATCGTCTAACCATAAAATATGTGAAATATATTCCTGGGTAATATAGGATGGAAGCTTTGATGAAAAAGTAATTAATTATTTTACTAATAACTCCTATTTTTGACAATATTTATTTCAGGAGTCTAGGAAAAAAAAAATGGTTTTTTAACCTTTATAAAAATATCATGAATCCTCTGAAGGAAGAGGATACCACAAAGGAAAGATTAGTATGTTATGAATAAGTGAGTATTGCCCAATAAACCTAGTTGTGAACATCTCCAAATGAGGGAAGAAATAAGAAAAGAAAACCACATGTCTTGGATGACCTTTTTACCAAACCTCAGACAGACAATGAAAGGAAAAAACTGATTGAGAGGGGGAAAAAAACCTACAAAAATTGAGTCATGGATCTGATTTTCAATGGTAAGAATTTTTTCCCCTCTCTGATAAGAACAATTTATTTCTATTTTACACAAATGTCCTATAAATAAGTCTACTTAATTCAACTTCTGCATACTCTTTCCATGTTCCTTACTCTACTGCTGTCCTCTCAGTTACCAAATTTATGGATTAACTATAACTTTCAATTTCATGTTTAGTTTTACTGAACTCTTTCAAGCTGATTTCCATTTTGGTAAAAGAAAGTATAAGTATGATTTTGTCTTCCCTTTCCTTCTTCAAAGCATATCTCATGTTGATAATGACACTATTAAACAGGAGCGTCTCTGACTTTAGGGGTGAGATTGGTGGAGATAATCACTTTGTAAGATCGCATGGGAGGAATTATGACTTTTATGTTATCACCCAGTTTATTTCCTCCACTAGGCTGGGAATTCTATGAGGAAACTCATCTAACTTATTATTATTTGGTTGGTGTAGACTCAAGAAATATTTGTTGAGTATATTTTTTAGTTGAGTGTTTCTTTATTTTCCAAAGACAACATGTCTAACATGGCTCTGATTATTTGACTATGAAGAACCATGTGTGTTCCAGAGCATTTATCTTTTGTTAGCTCAGCCGCCTAACCTTTTGCAGCCATTTTTTCTTTTCCACCACACACCATTTTTAAAGAACTGGTAGCTAACATATGTGTTTGATTGTTAAGATATACCTGTATTCCCCTAATCTATTCAATCAAACAATGTTGTTTCAAGTCATTTTTATTTCAAGGAGAACTCTAAAAATCTTTCTTTATCCAGGAAGAAGTTGGTGGAAATACTGCTGGGAAAATTATTCTTCCTGAGAAAGCAGAATCAGTATTTCTCTAGAAGCTTTGAGATTCAAGGAATCAAATATGGCAGAGGAATTCACTTTTTGAACACTGTGCCATTTAGTATGAATAAACAAGATATCCCAAATGGAAGGAGTCAAGAAACCCAAAGCTGAGCTAAGAGAAGATCTAAGCATTTACAAATATAAACGCAGGTTATGTTTGTCCCAGGAGCCCTTTGTCAGCTGCAACCTGTTGCAGTTTTTGACCCACGTATATTAAAAATGTTTGTGCAGACTGAAGCCCTTCTATTAACCTCATCTTAAGGGCAAAATTACATGACTCCTTCTGGGTCTCAGAAAATGGCTTATTTCTATCTATTGATATATCCAGTAAATTTAACACAACTTTAGATAGCATTCTACATAAGATTATTCATTTCTTCTTGAATAACTATCATGGTCAATTTTACAGCAAAATACATTTCACTCTGAAATTCTACATAAATATGAGAAATGGATGTTTACTACAAAGGGAACACAGAGTACTTAATAATCACATATGATTGAAATGAATTGTCAAATAGGTGATGAGATCTTCCAGGCAAATGAGAAAGGGCCTGAAGCTATGTTTCCAAGACTGAGTCAAACTATGGGCTTATCAAGAACTTCCTATTTCAGATAAATCTGTAAAATTGGCATTTTGAGGTCTGATAGACCTCAGTTTGAAGTGATTCAGTCTCTTACGAGCTCTGAGATCTTGAACAGACTATTCAATCTCTCTAATTTCAGTTTCCCCATCTGGAAAGAAGAAATAATACCCATTTCAATGGATTGATATACACATTAAATGAGATTAAGGGAGGAAGTGAAAAAAAATTGCCAAAAATATATATAGTTATTATTTCTCTTTTTCCTTCCTTCCTATCTTCCTTCCTTCCTTCCTTCCCTCCTTCCTTTTCTCCTTCTTCCTCCCTCCTTTCTTCCTTCCTTTCTAACATGAAAAATGAAAGCAAAAAAAAAAATCTTATCTATAACTAGATGCATTAAGAACCATGGGGCTTTGGGGATCTCTCAGTAGTCTGGTTTGTCTAAAGTCTTGGGCCTTTGCTTCATTGACTGGGGTATAGAAACTGAGATTGCAGAAGAGTATGAATGTTTGGGTGTGTGTTAGAGAAGTTCTCAAAAGTATGATCCCCCTGCCTCCTGCAACACACATTCATTTTCTCTCTCATTTCACCACTCTCATTCTCTCCTGAATCTACATTAATCCTGCTATTTACAGCACTAGTCCACTTAAATTGCTCTCATGATTTTCACCAGTGATTGTTACTTTGCTAAATCCAGTGGTGAATAAAATACACAACTTATTCTCAGTACCATTTGACACAGTTGATCGCTCTCTTCTTGACACAATGTCTTCCCTTGACTTGCAGGACACACACTGTTCTGGTTTTCCTCCAGCTCACTGGCTGTTCCTCTCAGTCTTCTGAGATGATTTCTTCTCATCTCTTTACCCTCTTATATATAGGTCCCAAGTCCCAGAACTCTTTCCTTGGTCCAGTCTCCTATACATTTTATTGGTGATCCCATTTGGTCTTGGCATGAAATTTATGTCTCTGGCTCAAATCCCTCCCCTGAATTTCAGACTTTCACATATACAACTGCCTACTTCTCATTCTCAACATCTCCACATTGATGGCTAAGAGGTCTGACTTGGGCCTAAAATCTAACTCCTACTTTACCCATTAAAAACTTGCCTCTCTATACTTTATTCCATCTCAGGGGATGGCAATTCCTAACTTTCAGTTGCTTAGATTGAGTTATTCTTGATTTTTATCTTTCTGTCAATCCCCAAATCCAATCTATCTAACAAGTTATGTTTTCTCTACCCATAAAGTATATTCAGAATCTGATCACTCTTCATCTTCTCTACTGCTACTACCCTAGCCCAGGCTGGCATTAGCTCTCTCTTAGTTTATTATAACTGTCTCCTACCTGATCCCTTTACCTCCCCAGAATTCATTGTCCAGAAGCCAGAGAGATTCTCTGAAAATGTCATCGGTTCGAAACGTTTTACAAAATTCCTATATAACTTGAAGTCAAAGTTAAAGTCTTTACTAGAGCCCTACATAATCCTGGCTTCATTTTGTCCCATCTCTGTCCTTCCCTCCACCACACACACACAACATATACTTCCACTCCTCCTGCCTTGCTTGCTTTTCTCATTATTATTACATAATTTACTTCTATATGTATTTACATACACACAAGAACAAAAACTCTGTGAGGGCAGGAGCATTTCCCTCTCCTATTCTTGTACTCACTGATATATCCTTAATGCTTAAAACAGTGCCTACCACAGAGTTAGTGCTCAATAAATAGTAAATGAATAAATTAGATGTTATGAGAACTACAAATATTTGCCTTTCTGATGGCCCCATTCATGCAAAGCAATAATATCTTCTTTAGCAACACATCCAAAATGAAAATTGTATAAAATGAAAATAGTATTATTGACCAGTTAAACTGTATCATGTCTTAGTTCCTACAAAAACATTTCTTATCAAGGCAAATGAGCCAAGTCCCTAAATCCCATAAGGGGAGTAAGGGGGAAGGCAAAACAAAAACTTGGAGCATGTATGTGAACAGAATTGATTGTTCTGTTGCCTAGGATCTATCTAGGTCCTCTCTCTACACAGGATCAATCTAGTCCATCTCCCTAACCTAGACCGTCTCAGCCCTTTCCCAACCTGTCAGAGCTTCCTTTCCTTTATCTTACTTTCCTTGAAACTTCTCTATATCATTTATATTTATTATTTCCTCCAATTAGGAGGACCCAGAGCACCAGAGTTCACTAGGTAAAATGACACCAACAGTGGCAGGTGCAGAAGTAGCTGATGCAAATCCAGCATTCCCACCAAGCACCACGATAACTGTTTTGCACACATTTTGTCATTTAATGTTCACAACAGTACCCAGAAGGAGATACTATCATCGCCTTGCTTTTACAGAAAAGTAAGCATGTTTAGACATGGTGAAATAACATGTCATCTCAACACAGAAAATGGCAAAGTTGAATTGTAAATCCTCAAAACCATCAGCTAACACAATTACCTTCAACCGTACTAAAAATATGAATATCCACAGTACTTCCCTGGAGGCGCTCATTCACCAGGATCTGGATGGAGCTGGGAATTTGTATGTTTAATGAAGCCTCCAGGCAATTCTTCTTAAAAGTCTGGGAAAGATGATACTAGTTATCCTGCCTCTCAGTCAGGCAGTTTGATAATTACAAATTGAAAAATGATAGAGAACTGCCGATCTATTGAGTGCTCCATATTCCACTCTCTCCTGCTAATCAAGATAAAAACCCTTATCAGCCATAGACTACAACAGACTGTCACAGACGTGTGTGTTGCTGTTGTATTTAAATTTCATTTCTTTTATATATGAGCAGCAGTCAACTGTTCTTCAGACGTACTTCACTCCCTTCTATGAGGCCTTTACTAATGTGATACACAAAATTATAGTTTAGAAAATGAAAATGATTCTAAGTTAAGTTTTTAGCAGAAGTTGCTTCCACCACGTGTGCCTTTTCTCAACTTTCTATGAGTACACCTTGCACTTTCCCATCCAAGGACCTGCTTGGCAGTGACATGCATCTGGGGCATGTCTACTTCACCCCACTCCTGAGCTACAGACCAGAGAAGGGATGGATGGACCAGAGTCAGGATGATGAAAGGTCTGAGGCCCTCACTATAAAGCAGCTTCCTTTCTTACTGGGAAGACAAAAGAAAAGGGGCAAAATACGTAAGCAACTGTATGAATACATAGTATTAACTATATGAAGATATAATTATATAAAGATCATCAAAATAATGGTCAGAGAAGAAGGCAATTTCATGTGTTATAAAGACCACAGACTTTTAAGCTGGTTACTCAGGAGTAAATCCTACTTCTCAATGGATAAAACCTCAGAATTTTCATTGACAAAGATTATCATTGTAATAAAATATATTCATGGAAAACATCGTGAGACCAATTGCTGTATGTGGACAGATTGTGGGGTCAAAATGAGGTTTATCACAAAGGAAGAACTCATATTTAGGCAGCGTTCTAACTTGGGGCTCTACTCGTGCATTCTGATGACTTGTGTTCTAATCGCTGGAGGAAGAAATCAATGTAAGTTTATTTTGCTCTTTGTCTTCTAGGCATAGGATCTGTCTCCTGATAGCAATTATACATGCTGACGAGATTAATCATGAAATATTTCTCCTATTAATAATCATGTGAATCCACTGTCAATTCTACAAACTAACCACATACCAACCCTTTAGTATGTTCTAATCAAAAAACTTCATACAAACACACGCAATTCATGATTAAGAGAGGTGGTATTTGTTCTCCATATTATGCTTTCCTCACAAACTGCATTTCTTAGGCTCTTAAACAGAGAGCTATAAAATGAGATTCCTTCAGTTCTTATCTAGGCTACCTAATCCTTTGGCCTTGATTTTGAATTTGACAAGCTGCTTACCCAGTCTGTGTCTCAATTCCCACTGGTAAAGTGAAAAAAGCACTGCAAACAACCCACCAGGTAACTGAGGAGAGTTTCCAAAAAGGAACGTCAAGGACTTTTCAACACTCATAATACAGAGTACTTAGTTGAGCCCAAGGATTAGATTTCAAAAGAGCAACAGAGCAATGGAAGGGGTGGACTGAGAGCTTCAACTTTCTCAAGACCCCACAAGGGCTGAAAGTTTCCATAGTCTCAAAAGCTTTAGTACAAGCACTAGAAACACTACCATGTTTTCAGGTTGACAGAGAGTCATAGTAAGAAATTATAGAGGAAATGTATTCAACCTTTACCAAAAAAAAGTCTTTAAAATCTGGATATATTATTATAGTACCACACACAAACATTCATACATATACATAAAATATAAAGACATAATGAGAAAAAGTGGCACTGAATAAACAAAAACATAGAAAGTTATTTTGAAAACTAAAGAATATAATGTTAATATAACCTACTTGATAAAAATCAATGATTAAATATATTTACTACTAATAATTGAAATTGTGGCTTCCTTCATTCCTCCATTTAATCCATACTTACGGAATACTTCCCATTTACTACCTGTTGGGGAAACAACTATAGCCTGGAGTTTAGGTCCCTACCTTAATGGAATTTACCTGCTAGTAGAAGAAAGAGCTTGTTTGGGACTTTTGAAAAGTGTTTTACAACTTGCTAAAAATCAAAAACATTAAATAAAATATAGTTCCTATTCTCAGCTATTTGAATTCTAAAGACAAAAACACATTCATATACCACTTTTTAAAACTTTATGGTTTTTTTAGGCAACCGTAAAGACTAGGAGAAAATACTAAAGTGGAAAGAAGTGTTATTTATTGCAAACATTTGGTCCAGGGGATGGGATAGAATGGATGGTACCAAGGGAATGAAAGGTCTTACACAAGAAAGGATTCAAGGATCATGATTGTCTTTCTCAACATGTGTAGCAGTGACATCTAGGAAATATATACACAAAATAAATACTTAGCATATTGATAAACAACATGGAGTCTGGAGTCTATCTCTCCATGGGTGTCTGAATTCTGATTTGGATATTTAGAATCTATATAACCTGTGTCATTTAAACTCTGTATCTCAGTTCCCTCATCTTCAAAATGAAAATAATTGTGCCCACTTGTGTAGATTCTAAAAATGGACACAGTCCTTTACTCCTCCCTATATTCACATCCATTGTAGTTCCTCCCATCTATTTCCCCTCCCTTGACTAGAGACTGGCCTTGTGACTATTTTGATCAACAATACCCATTGGAAGTGACAATGCTTTATCTGTAAGCCCAGGTTTCAAGAGACATTGTTCTCTTCCACTCTCTCCCAGGACTCTGCCTTCCCCACAGGAAAATGTTTCCATCATAGGAACATGTTGCTGGGTGATGAGCAATCACATGGGTCAGAACCAGTGAGTTGGTCCATTGGTCCCAGCCAAGGTCTCCCAAATTATAAAAGAGCTCGGCCAAGATTAGCAGACAGAAAATACACTAGCTGGATAAGCAGAACTGTCCAACTGATCCACAGACTAGTGAATAATATGCAGTGCTATGGTTTGTAGCTACTAAATTTTAAGGCCTTTTTTCTATGCAGCACAAAGCTAACTGATACACATGAGATAGGACTGATGTGAGGATTATATAAATTCAAATGCCTGGCATATAATAGCACTATGTGAGTACTTCCTATTAAGAAGAGATAATTTCAAAATTGAGACCATTTGCCTAAGGACCTCGAAATTAAAGCCTGTGGGGCTTCTTGCTGGTTTTGTATGCTTTCGATGGACAGTGGTGCAGTGGCTGTGTGCCTGACATCCAGCAGTAAGGTTTGGATTTCTGAGGTCTCTTAACTTTCTATACAAATAATTTGTATTAGAGCAGAATGGTTGCCTAAGCAGCTCCAAATTCACTAGTTGGCTGGTTGGAAGAAAATTTAAAATGTAGAAAGTAAAGGATCAGATAAGTTAACTCTTTGATCATCATTTTGATACTCATGATTCTTCCAGATAATCTGGTTATTATCTTGACTTTTAATAATCATACATAAGTAACCTCTCAAAGTGAGTGATTCAGAAGTAAATCTAGAAGAAGAATGGTTACTAGAGGCTGGGAAATGTTTTGCAGGGTTGGTGGGAAGGCAGAGATGGTTAATGGGTACCAAAAATTAGTTAGAAAGAATGAATAAGACCTAGTATTTAATAGCATAACAGGGCGACTATAGTCAATAATAATTTAATTGCACATTTTAAAATAACTGAAATCGTATAGTTGGATTGTTTATAACACAAAGGATAAATGCTTGAGGAGATGGATACCTCATTTTCCATGATGTAATTATTACCCATTGCATGTTATTATTATGCATATGTAACTTTTTAAAAAAAAAACTTTTAGAGAGAAGTAAAGTTGGGAACTAATCTGGTGAATAAATTTCTTAATACTCAGTAGTCTCATTGAAGTATTCTCCTGATCTCCTTAAGCCAGCAGCACAGGCAGTCACTGTGTTTGGACAGTAGGCCATGATACTCCTTATTAAACCATATCACTTTTAATAGTGCCTTTAACTATATAACAATTAGTTTGTGTTTTGTCTCAATGTAATCCTTAATACCAACCCACATGTCCTTTTTAATACATTGTGATGCAGAGGAGATTGTCTTATATACACGCATAAAATGAATTGTGATTATTCTGCCAAGTTAATTGTATATATTTCAATATGATCTTCTCATCTTTTCCTTATTAAATTTAGTGCTTGGGAATTTCAAAGTCTTTTAGAGAGGATCCAAATGCCCTTTGGTAACTGCCACCCACATATTTTTTTATGATGTTGGTTCTTTCAGTTAATGTTTTATTTTGTAAGTATAAAATTCATTGCAGAGAACACGGATATTCTCTCTCTCTATCTCTCTCTCTTCCGGAATATAAATAAATTTGAGGTTTCTATTGCTCTACCCAACTCAGTATATTTGCTAAATACAGAAAGGTTACATACAAATAAAGAAGGTTTGGCTCAATTATAACGCCATAAATAAAAGCAAAATTATCTTATTCTTTTTTAAAATAATCAACAGCATCAGCCATCATTTGAATGTACAGAACAGCAGCTGTTCTGCTTCACACTAGAGATTACTCTTCTAAAATCTGACATACTGCAGGTCATCACACAAATAAAGTAACTACTGCCCAAATAACAATGGACTGGGGGATTTAGAAAGGCAGCATGTAAAAATAAATTTATAAAGCTGGCATTGCAAATAATTTTAACACTTGAAGATAATTTATTATTTTAACATTCTTGAAGAACTTAAAAGTCTTTTGGAATTTACTAGCATGTTCCTCACTCTGGAATCTCATGGGATTATATTACATTGAGACAAATCTTTCACCTATTGGTAAGGGAATAGACTTTTGTTAAAATTTAGAGAATGACCTTTCACAGGTTTGTGAAGAAGGACAGGAAAGAGGGTCTTCCTATATGTCCACAAGACAAGTTGATTTGCACTGGGCTGCTCACTTGTGCTGAAGTCAAAAGTGTATGGTCTTTATATACACACCATGAACCCTCATATATACTATCAATATTTCTTTAGTACTTTTGAAACACGGCGATCTTCTTTTAAATTTTTTTTTTAAAGCCACTGGAAAGTGAAGGTTCAATTGGCCTTATTGACTCCACTTTCATGGAGAATTAATTCCTGTAGTGTGTCAAATAGCTGGTCCCAGGAGTTGACCAAGAAGAAACTGAAGAGGATTTTCTTCTGCCTGGAATAATAGAAGGGAAACTGGTAGAGAAACTATCAAACAATGTAGAATCTTGAACCTAGAGCTAGAAAAGATTTTAAAGGATAAACGTGATACCTGTATTTTATATTCTCCAGCCAAAGGACTCCATTAAAATCTAAATCACACAAAATCTTCAAATGTCTCATTTTCTTACTCAGGGTAAAAAGCGAAGTCCCTAAATGGTCTGCATAGTCCTATTCTGCCTGCTACTCACCACCTTTGGCCTCAGCTTCTGTGATTTTCTCGCATTGACTTACCTCCAGCACACTGGCCTCCTTGCCAAGACATATGCTTACTGCATGAGATTTCTGTTTGCTGTTCTCTCTACCTGGAATTGTTCCTCTCTCATTTCAACATGACTTATGCCTGTATCACTCTCAGGTCTTCTCTCAAAAGTTACCTTCTCGAGAGGTCTTTCCCTGGCAACCTTAATTAACTTAAAAAAATAAATTCCCCTCATTTTCTATCCCCTTTAAGTTTTACTTTTTGCACACTACTTATCACCTTCTAACATACCTAGTATTTCCTTTGTTTGATTCTTGCATCTCACCATCAGAATGCCAGCTCCATGAACTGCATTTCTGTCTTGCACTGCTATATCCCCAGAGCCAATAGCATCCTGGTATATTGTAGGCACTTGTTACCTTCTTACTGAATGAATACGTGAATGAAAAACTGGTGTTCAAAGTACTTAAGGATTTATACAAAGTCATACATTATAAATCAGTAACACAGCAGGACTAGATACCAACTTATATCCCCTTTACACAAATTAAATGAAGACTTACTAAGATAATACAGGTGTCAGTCTGAAACATAAGCCAACTGACATTTATGTAGGCCTTTATTACTCAAAAACTAATTCTCATTTAATTCTCTTGACCACTCTATCAAGTATAAACTAGTATCTATTTTACAGTTTATAAATTTGATGCTCAAAGTGACTACAGGAAAAAACAGATTCATTGGAAAGAGATCTGTTAAAGATGCTCTTCTGCCCTCTAAAAGAATGTTTCATTTTGCAAAAAGAAGCACTGCAGAATTTCATTCAATGACAGTTCTTCTAGTAAAAAAAATTTTAAAGTTAAATTCAATATGCCCACAACTTTTCAGATAAATTCTTAGGGCATACAGCAAGTGTTCCAGTTCATCTGGATTTCATCCCTCATTTTGCCTTAAGCTTTTATGAATATCATTCTGAGGTCCAAGAATAGTAGTATAACAGAAAAGTTTACTTTCTTTCTGCATATTTTGTTTTTATGTGGGTGTGCATGTGTATGTGCATGTCTGTATGTGTTTGTAATTTTGTTTTGTTTCAATTTGAGAGGATTTACCAGTCTTAAAGAGTCTGGGTCTACTTTGAACAAATTTAATCACTGCAAATTGTCTGCAGATTAAAATAAAATAAAACAAAAAAACTCATGGAAAACAAACAAAAAGTAGAAAGAAAGAGAAATTAAAAATAATTAGCTTGGGAAGGAGCAAAAGTTACCCCATGAAATTCTAACAATTTTCCGAAATATTCTGCCTGCAGCTGAGATTGATATCACAAGCAAATGCAGACATCCACCTTTTTTTTTTTTCTGAGTATAGCCCCTACATCTACTTGTAGGGCATTCATAAGACATGTAAAATGTGAAATTTATCAGATTTGATGATTCTCAAGAATTAGAAAATCTGGGACTACAAGATATATTCAAGATACCTGCTATGGTGTCATAACTTGTACTCCCCAAAATTTATATATTGAAATCCTAATCCCCAAGATGATGGCATTAGGAGTTAGGGCCTTTGGGGCGATTATGTCAGTGGGTAGGGCCCTCATGAAGGGATTAGTGTCCATCAGACAGAATCTGCTAAATGCCTTGATTTGGACTTCCTAGTCTCTAGAACTCTGAGAAATGTTTATTGTCTATAAGCTGCCCAGTTTATGGTATTTTTGTTGTAGCAACCTGAATGGACTAAGACAATACCTTAAACGAATGTCTTTCTACCACAACTGCATAGAATATTCCTTTGAAATCCAACTAAAAATTTTTTTCCATTGCTGAATCAATTGTAATAACATCACAACTAGGAACTCATAAAAGTGAAACATAAGAAAACTGATTTACAAGAAGAAAAAGCAGAGTGTAGGGTCTTTTTTATGTAATACATTTACCACAGAGACTTTTGGTTTTCAGGTCAAGAAAATTTGTCTGGGGCAAGAATGATTACACTATGGAGGTTAAGCACTAATGCAATAGCCATCTTTATCAAAATAAAAAGTTCATCAATCATAGGAAAAGCACCCGAGAGACTGTTTACTAACATAGTAATTAAGAAATATAAGTGTGCAACAAACTACCTGCAGATACAGCAATACTAAGATTTCCTTTATGGACTTAAAAGGTAAATGCATTAGTTGCAGAATATTTATAGGCAATCCAAAATCTTGCAAATCTGAGAGGTATTTTTACAAGAACACTGAAAAGCCTCTGACAAAAAAAAAATTAAAACTTAGTAAAAGAGAAGAAAATTCATAAGATCTTAGGCTCCAAGTAGATCAGCTCTATTTTCAATGTCTTAGGGTAGCATTATATTTAAGTCATTCTAGAGAGATAATAATCAATTAGCAACCACTACAGAAAATGACTTTAACAGCCAGCCCTGAAAATCTGCTGCAATTATTAATTTTTTAAAAAATTGATTTTTAAACACTGTTATTTTTTTCCAGGAAACTAAAATTAAGACCTGATTCATCTGGACGAACATGAACACCAAGGTATTTTCCGGTTTCAGAGTTTAGAATGTGGAAACTATTTCTGGATGTGGTGTGAAAATAAGAATCCTATGTATTATCCATTTTCGAAGTAGGAGAATGCACTAACCTTACATTTAATGAAATTTAAAGTCGGTTGCAGGGAAAAGGAATGAAATCAAAATCATTATAAAAATTTTCATTACTAAATTTTCATTGTCCCAACTATGAACATTACTTGACATAGCAATATAGTTTACGGCAGAGCACAGAGTTCAAGTTCTAGTCAACAGAACATGAATTGAGTCATCACCTCAAACCTCAAAACTCGATTCTGCCCTGTCAAAATAGAATCATCTCAATAAATTATACTTTTCTTGGGTCTCGTTTCTCATCCCTTTAATCATCTTTGAGGCTGTCCTCTGAACAACTTCCAAGTGCTCTGCATTCTTCTCTAGCTTCTGAATTTTAATAACGTACTTGATCAAATGACAAAGGAAATTGTTATTAGTCTTTCAGAATAATTTCAAGAATAGATACACTCTTAGAAATCATAACTTAAATGAGACCTGTGTAAATCTAAACAATTGAGTTCTACTACTCTCAGTGGAATAGGTAACCAACAGTACGTTATTTTACTTGTGTTTCATTATTTATAGAAAATGCTTTTACTCAAAATATACATTGTAAATTTACTTCATTTACCTGAACTGTAAATAAGAGGCGCAATTAAGAGGCGCAAATAAGAAATTGATTTTGAACGTTCTGTAGCTATACTCTTGTTTTAGTGGCACCAATTAGCTTAAGTAGGACGGTGCTTATAGCAAAAGTAAATATTTTCATTAGAACACACATCTATTATTGATATGACATTTTGATGGGAGATATACACATTTTTTACTAGCACACATATCTATTGGTGGCATGACATTTTGAAGGAAGGTTTACACATTTTTTTATTAACACACATACCCATTATGACATTTTGGCATACATGATATTTTGGTGAGACGATCCATAACCCCTTGCTCTCAGACCTACCTGAGTAGTTTGAGGAATCCAGCTACCTTCCCCACTTTAGCAGGGCACCACCTAGTCTACTTTCAATGCTTTCTTTCTTTCCCCACCTCCAAATGGAGTGGGGAGGCTGAAATGGAAAGGACACAGTGGTTTTAATCCACTCAGCCTGGAGACCCTCCTCATCAGCTCGGTTTCTCAGATTCACAACCACCTCATAACTTAAAGCCCAAATTTACTTAGATAGCTCCCAACCATATCATTGGCCTTTCACTAGCCCAACCAGTGACACTTGAACAAAGTGTACAGGGTGTTAATGTATGTTAGCAAATTCTTTTACACTCCTTCGATCAAAAAGTCTTATTCACCAAGTGACTGACTTCTAAAGAATAGGATATGGCAGAAATCAGCAAGTACAAGTTCCAAGGCTAGATTAGAAAAGGTCATTGGGATTCTGACTGATTCTCTCCCTGGGACATGCACCTCAAGAGCCCCCAGCTGCTGTGTAATACGTCTCACTACTCTGAAACTGCCATACTGGAGAGACCGCATGGAGAGACCACAAGAGAAAGAAAGAAATGCTGAGGAGCTCCAGACATTTTTGTCTCAAAGCATTTGTATCTTCCCGGACAACAGCCAACATCACCACTACACCTGTGAGTGAGCAGCCTTCAGATGGCTCCAGCCCAGCTTTCAAGCCACCGTGATAGAGCAAAGGCAAGCTGACCCTGCTGAGTCCTGCCCAAATTGCACCTATGTGAGAAAATGAAATATTGATATTGTTTTAAGCTACCAGTTTGGGGGATGGTTTGATACATAGCAATAGACAAGCGGAATACAGACCTTATCCCTATCAACAGAGAAAATCAAGTTTCACATAGAAAAGTGACTAAATCTATATTTGGAGGTCTCTATAATTTTTTGATCACACAATCACAAATGTTTGTTTACTTATGTATTGATTTAATACATGTATGACTACACTAATGTACTATGCACAAACAAACTTTCAAAAAGAGGAGATAAAAACAGAAATTCTGATATTCCTCCGGTCCCAAAAGGTTTATTTTGCTCACCCAACTTTGAAAACTTCTGAAGTCAGCACGCAAATTGTTTAGATAATAGTTCTGAAATTCCAGGTGATTTGACAAACTACTAGTTAGGAACAGAATAAAAGTGCCAAATTTGAAGGAAACGTGTTTTATGTAGTCTTTTTTTTTTTTTTTTTTAATCACTTTAGCAAACAACAGAGACATTTAGAATGGAAGGAGGACTTGGAAGTTTTAGCTAACAACTCAATCTGATATCAGCTATGCCAGTAATTTGTTACAGAAGTTAAGAGACAGCAATTCATGAAGTGTTACTCTTTTGATTTAGTTTGATTGGGTTCCAGGAAAACTCTGTTATAAGATCTACTGCAGTCACTCATGTTCAATGGTGTTTCCTGAAAGTAGACAATCTGGCATAGCGGCCAAGATCACCACTTTGCCAGGAGTGTGGCTTGGTGGTTAAATCTGAAGTAAGCCCACTGCTCTCCCACTGTGCCAAACAGGCTGGGTATCCATGGGCAACTAGTTAACTCTTTAAGCATCAATCTCTACTTCTGCAAATGGTGATGACAAAGGCATCGAACTCAAAGGCATCTAACTCTTAAGGTTAATCAAGTATCTAAAGCTCTAAGCACCATTCCTAAATTGGAATGAGTGCTCAATACATGTTGGCTGTTCGTTTTTGTTATTATTGTTATTATCCAAAGAGAAATAATTAAATTTATAATTTAAGGAATTAGTAAATTACGTGTGTGTGTGTGTCTGTCTGTCTGTCCTGAAAGAAAATGGCATTCTTTCAGTCAGGATTAAGGCAGAAAACGAGCCCAATCCCAATCTTTTGCTCCTAGTCCTAGTCCTAGTCCCCCACTCCTCCACCCTAGCCCACCCTCAAACTATTTATAAGTGGGGCAGCTGAAGTGTGGAAAAGGGAAATAACCCGTCACAAGTAACAAAGCTTATTTATGGCAAAAGTTGTACCAAAACTACTGAACCAGACGCATAACAGAAACATCAGTGTACTTTGGAATAAGATGTAGCTCCAATATGTGGTTCAGTAGCATTATAATTCCAGGTAACATCTGTTTCCTCTTCTGTAAAATTGGGAGTCATAATATACATATTGGCTCTTGTGTAGTGAAAATAAAAATAGGTATAAAATGATTTTTGTTACACAAATGTAAGGTAGTAACATTATTAGAGGCCATATTTCTTAAGCTTGGTCTAATATGTTTTACACCAATACTTTTCAAACTATAGATGGTAACACATGGGATTTGTGGAATCAGTTTGGTAAGTCACAACCAGCATTTTACAAAAATATAAATAGACTTGAATAGTACATATTAGAAAATATCCTTTATTTTAGGTGGTAAGGTTTAGAATGATTTTGTGAAAGTTTCACACAAGATAATACATGCACAATCATGTAAAAATATTTTCTCAATAGACAAGTTTGAAAGTCACCATACCACTGGCTTCGAAACTTCTGTATGCCTCAGAATCACTCACAGGGCTTTTTAGAATATGTTAAAAACCAGCTGGTACATTTTGTGCCAGCTTCTGTACAATGTTCCAGAGAGATGCTAATACGTGGAAAATCGAAACTGCACAGCACCACCTCATGAGATAGATGAATGCAAAATGGAGGTAGACATTCATATGTTTGCCACAGGTTGCTAACAGTCTTATTTCTATTTTGTTGATAAGATTTGGCCAGAAAACTTTACATAGTGAGGAGTTCTTCAAATATTTACTGGAAAAAAAAATGCACTGACAACTCGCAAATACTTGACTAAATCACCAACCAAAAGGGGGCAGGAGTTGATCAAAAAGTCCGTCAATGATAGACTGGATTAAGAAAATGTGACACATATATACCATGGAATACTATGCAGCCATAAAAAGGATGAGTTCATGTCCTTTACAGGTGCATGGATGACGCTGGAAACCATCATTCTCAGCAAACTATCGCAAGGACAAAAATAAACAAACACCACACGTTCTCACTCATAGGTGGGAAGTGAGCAATGAGAACACTTGTACATAGCAAGGGGAGCATCACACAATGGGGACTGTCGTGGGGTGTGGAGAGGGGGGAAGGATAGCATTAGGAGATATACCTAATGTAAATGACAAGTTAATGGGTGCAGCACACCAACATGGCACATGTATAGATATGTAACAAACCTGCATGTTGTGCACATGTACCTAAGAACTTAAAGTATAATAATAATAATAAAATCCTGAAAAAAAAAAAAAAAAAGTCCCTTAAAAGCTTTCTACTCACTCCGTAGGGAGCAGCCTTGGCTAGTCATGAATGAAAACAAGCACAGGAATACTCTAATTTTCCCATCTGTAACTTGTAGTCTGGAAATAAGCTGTCAGGTATCTGTCATTAATTCATTCACTCAGTGAATATTTATCAAGCACCATGTCAAGCCCTGTATTACAAACTGGGAACACAATGGTGAACACGTTGCTCATGCCTCTGGAATTGTTTGGCCCAGTTCATTTCCAGGCCAGGTGACACCACACAACATTCATTACTCAAAGTATTGATGATTTATGATTTTAAGATTTTGGACACTTTATAGCTGTTAAAAGAACTTTTATATCCATTATCTCATTAAATCTGAATAGCCATAATCTAAGTTGTTTAGAGCAGGTATTAGTTCATTTTATAGGCTGAGGAAACAAAAGTCCAAGGTTCACTAAGCAGTAAGTGTTGAGACTAGAATTCAAACCTGAAAGCCTGAGCCCAAACACTGTCTCTCCCACCATGTAGGCTTGCTGTTTCTACCCTTTCCACTCCTGGGCTGACGATGAATGCAGATGAGGAGCTGAGCATGAGGGTCTGCGTATCAAGATCCCACAAGCTCTACTTCTTCTTTGGTGCTTCTGTTGTCTTATTGCATTTACAGGAAACCCAAACTGCTCCAGAGATTTGACTCATAAAGGGTTTTAATGCAGAAAGAGCGTGCTTACAAAATGGTTGTAAGAGCTAAAGGAGGAAAAGTCAGAGGGCCCTATTGGACTCTTGGTTTTATTTATTATTATTTTTTTAAGAGACAAGGTCTCACTCTGTCACTCAGGCCGTAGTGCAGCGGAACAATCATGGCTCTCCTCATCCTTAACCTTCCAGGTTCAAGTGATCCTCCTGCCTCAGCCTCCTGAGTAGCTGGGACTCCAGGCATGTGTCACCACGCCCAGCTGATTTTTTAAATTTTTTTATAGATAGGGTCTCACTATGTTGCCCAAGCTGGTCTCAAACTCCTGGGCTCAAAGTATTTTCCCCCTTGGCCTCCCAAAGTGCTGGGATTACAGGCATGAGCCACCACACTTGGCCAAGTCTTGCTTTTAAAGTCACTCCACTATAGCTGCAATCCAAAGGTGAAGAAATTACTGTTGTCACCAGTACACACATCTACAGAAACTTGTTGATGGTACCACAGCTACATAAAAAGGGCCTCTCTACCACATATTATGCTCAAGTGCTACCTATTGGCAAAATCTGAATTGCAGCCAGAAACCTAGCAGCAAGAGAGTCTTGTAAATGTAGCTCTTTGTCTTCCAACTCCTGGGATGCAAGTTAGAATATAGAAAGGTGGAAAGAGATGTCAAGTGCCAATCAACAATATTCAACACTAGTTTTTATTTTCCCAATGTATTCTGTGTGGCTCCTGTCTTTCCCCAATCTTACATACCCTCTTTAAATCCAACTTTATCTTTTTGACATGCTGAAATAACCCCTCAATAATCTCTCCTTCACCTTCAGTGACAATTTGCATTGAAGGATATAAACTTTAGCTACTTTCTTCCTCTCTTTCTTAGTCAGAACCCCACCTGTTGCCAGAACCCTACCTTTGGAATTAAATGAAGCATCACCCTACAGGACATAAAATTTGCATTCCTGCATAATCACTCAAGGAACAGAGGAAGCAACTAGAAATGTGAAAGAGGTAGTTCTCCCCAGAGTGAATTTTGACCAGTGGGAAAAGGGAGACAGACAGAAAGCAAGCAGGCAATTATTTCTCCTTTCTCTCCCCTGTGTACTACTCCCAGGTACAATGCTTCCTTGCAAGCCTCCTAGATAATTCCTTCCTGCTGATTGAACAACCCTGCTGAATTATCTGATATGTTGCTTAATGACTGTGATGCAGTAGCCAGCATGGTAGCACACTGTGTTGCAAGAGATTACATCTGTTCCTTACCTTAACATCCTGTGATGTGATTGTATCTGGAAAATAAACTATTAGAATCATAATCATTCCTTCAGGCTCGGCTTTCCAGAGGACTGAGGCTAAGTGACATAGATCTGACACTATTAGAACCTGTAAAGCAAGGGTTCTGAGCAGAGCTGTGCTTCAGAAACACTTTGTGAAAATCACAGGTATTCTTGCTTCACTCAAGTCTGACTAAATAAAAATGGCTAAGGGTGGGCCTGGGCATGCTTGTGTTTCCTTAAGTACAGTTTTAGAAATGCATCAACTAGTACAAGTTCAGAACTAAAATCCAGGCCCACAAACCTGATTCTCTCTGCTCCCATCCCTATGAACTATGCACCAAGTGACAAAAGAATTTTGGTGCCACGATGTACTGAGAAAGGTTTATGACATAATTAACTCGAAATCACAAACTAAAAGAATTATTCCAGGGAACATGTTTGTGATGGCATAACTAGACAGGTGTGATAAGCATACAGCACAAGAGGACTAATTAACATTTTTGGAGTCTCAGGAGTTTATTCAGAATTTTGTAAGAGGCTAGCATGTTTCATTTTACTCTTTACCTTTCCTTTCAGACATTTTCTTTAATTTTTTTTTAAAGATTCAAAAGCAGCCACCTGGTAGCATGCATCATCAATAAGAAGTGATGTAGGCTAGACTAATTGATCACTTTTTAAAGATTAAGTGGCCCATTTTCTGTAATACGAATACAGAAAACAGCTTTGACAACACTGAAGTAGTTTATTGAATTTTGATGGCCAAGTGAAAATTTAAATCATGCTTATTTTTCACAAGGTAATCCACTCACAATAGGCAATTGATGTGATCTCTTTCTGTAAGAAAAGCTCTCATGCTCTTCCTGAACCTTCTACTAACTGTGCTGTTACGATGCACCTGCCTTTTGGATAGATGGTTGTTAGGAGATGGGTTGTTAAAGACACAATTTACCTTGTGTGTTTCAGGCAGAAATAGACTCTCTCTGTGTAATCACTGAATGAGTTCCAAAAGCCTTCATGTCTTACCTACAAGCTCAGACACTCCAGAACTCATTTTTCTTAACTTAAAAATGGGATAATTATAATACCTTTTGTACCTATCAGGATTATTGTGATTATTAAGTGGAAAATGTAATTGTTTTATCAAATTGCTATGAATGTGTACCACTACTGTTATATATTATATGGAAAAGCCTGCCATTGGGAAGTATTAGTCACATTGTATAATTATTCTTTTTCTTGGGGCGTGTACTACTTCATTTGGGCTACCACTGTGTATCTTTCCTCCTGTTCTTGATATCCTCCCCTTTACAGATTTCTTCAAGTGGTTCTTGAAACCTTAAGTTTATTTAGAAGGCCTAAATCTACCTTCTAATTGGAACTTTATATAAAATTCTCATTACTTATTGTGAAATACGTCCTCCTATTTCATTTTTCTTGATCCATCTCCCTCCTAGCCTCCCTTCTGATGTGAATCACGTGGGTTAAATAGGTTGAAATTTTGGACAAGATTCAGATAATTCACATTGGTTTTAATATATACAAGTAGCAATAATTAGAGACTAATTTTTTAAAATTTTCGTAGACTTTGTTTTATCTATGAAGTCCAGCATCCTTTGTCACATACCTAACTTATTTAATAATTATAAAACAGCACCTAAAAAAGAAACCTTACTGTGACAATATGCCACAGCATGGCAGGCACAAGTTCTGATAACACGGCAACATTCTGAAATTGGGAGACTCATGAAAAACCCATAACAAATGGGCACAACAGGTATAACGCCCCAGGGCAAGACTGTTCTGTGAGGTTTGGCCAGCTAAGGATGCCACTGGAAATACTGATTGCTTTTTAGAAAAGGCTAATGGGCAGACTGCCCTTTCTACATTGCCCTTCCTCAAATAACAAAGTGCATTTCCTGAATAATAGCCTCTATTCTTACTCAAAATATAACAAACAAACCTTAGTCTTTGTGCTCTATGTCTTGAAAATTTCTTTTAGGGATTCCCTAGTTCTGAGAAATGTAGCAGATGATTAAAAAAAAAAAAAAAGAAAGAAAGTGTAGTTACTACCCAGGACAATTGTAATCCTTACCTTACCAGGCTGCCAGATTTCGTTTGGAACGGATAACAGACCCATGGGTGCTCAGGGACCTATGTCCCTGAGTACCATGCCACAGCAAACACTGTTGGCCCATTGTTCTCAACTCCTCAAGCTTGGGAATCAAAAAGAGGCAGCAGGTTCTTTCATTCAAATACCCCCGCCCTAACAACTCAGCTGATTCCTACTGCTCAGTGCTCCTAATTTGATTCAAAATTCGAATTTCTCCACCTGAGTTTTCCTCCATCCTTTTTCAACAAGCAGGTAATCTCTGAGATCCTTCTCTATTTTAACAGTGTTCTTGATGAGTCTTCCATCACCATTTTAACATCTTCTTCCATATGTTCCCAATTAAATATTTCACCTCACCTTTCATTTTGAACCAAATGAGATTTATTCATTCATTGACTCACGAAAACTTAACAAGCACCTCCTGGGTAGCAGGCACCATTTCAAACACTAAAAATACAGTAATAAATAAGACAAATTTGTGGTCTTTATGTAATTTCATTCTATGGTGACAAACCATAAACAAAGAAATCAATCTATAATACAGTTTCAGGTGGTGACAAGTGTGATGGTAACATATATATATAAATCAAGTTAAGAACTTAGAGAGTAATTTTGTAAAACTGTTGGAGAAAACTATTTTAAAAAAGAGGATCAGAAAAAAATCTCTCTGAGAAAGTAACATTTCAACAGCAACAAAAATTAATAATAAAGTGAGAGAGCAAGAGATACAAAGATCTGGAGGAAGAGAATTACAAGGAGATGGAACAACCAACATACGTTATGAAGTGGAAACGAGCTTGGGCACACTTACACTGATCTGGCCAAATAAATGCACTTTTGCTTTATGTTGTATTTGTCCATATACCTGTGTCAACTTTTCAATTTCAGCTTCTAGTGAAAAGAAGCCAGTTTTATGTAACTCTTTGTAAATCTTCACATAGTATCAACCAAAGACATGAAAAATTAAGTATTTACTGAATGTTTTGATGACAGTGGACTGTGCATTTCTCCCATCGTGCAGTACAGGTGAGTGCATAAATAATTAGTATGAGAGTTATAAATCCTCTTTAAATAAGGTGTCTGACTTAACTAAAATAAATAGACTGGCAGCACAATTCGTTTTACATAAACTGGGAGTGGAATAAGATTTGGAGTGCATGGTGAATTTGAAATAATTGAAGAATCTGAGAAAGGGACTTTCACAGTGATGAAAAAGGCAGCAAAGACTAAATTGTACTAACTTCAAGATGAGAGTTAACCAGAAGTGGTTACATAAGAAACATTCAAGGGGATTTTCATGTGCTGACACAGACAGGATTATAGGGAAATATAATTTCAATGTACACTCTAAGTTAAGTCCTAAAGATTTTTGTAGTAGTTTTGAAAAGAGAATGTAAGTGTCCAGTGACTCAGGACAAGTTTTTGCTTCCCTCACAGCAAAAACTGCAAAACATCTACCCTTATCCTTTACTGCAAAACAAGCAAATAGCCAGTGCCTGTCTCTCTAGTGGCTACATGTAGGGAGCTCCACTTCTGTAAGCTCCCAAGAAGGTACATTTCAAGGGCTATTACCCTCATCCTGATTCTCCATTAGTCCACAGGGCTCTTTATGGTGCCCCACGCAGAGCTAAGCCTCATGAGTAATTAACCCCAGGGTAGCTGAAAAATTAATTTTTCAGCAGTGAGTCCAGTGTGTAAGTAGAATCTATTCTTCTAAGGGGCATCGGACTAGGCCTTTCGCTTATTTTTTTTTTCTAGTTTTATTGAGGTCTAAATAAAAATTATATGTATTCAAGGTAGAGAATGTAATATTTTGATATGTGCATACATTGTGAAATGATCACCAAAATCAAACTAATTTATTTGTCCACCACTTCACATAGTTACCTTTCTGTATGCATGTGTAGTTAGAATACTTAAGATCTATTCTCTTAGCAAATTTCAAGTATACGAGACATTATAGTTACCAGGCTGTACGTTAGCTTTCTCGAACTTATTCATCTTATGTGAAAAGCAAGTGGGTCAAAGGATACAGACTTGCTTTTCACTTTTTTGGAGTCCCCCTTAGACCTAGTATAAGTCTAAACACATAAAGGCATTCAGCAAACATTTAATAAATGAACCATGTTTCAAAAGGGTTTGCTGCTGTGGATACTCTATGTCAATGTAGTACTTAATGATACCTGAAGGTTAGCTATTAACAAATTATAAAATGTTTGTTACTTAAGCTGTAGGAAACTTTTTGAGCTTTATTGTGTAAGCCTAGCTAGGTTTTAGGATTGCCTGAAAAAATACAGGACTCTCAGTTGAATTTGAATTTCAGAAAACAAAAACATAAGTTATTAGTGTGTGTGTGTGTATATATATGTGTATATATATGTGTATATATGAAAAAATTACATGACATATTTTTTATTTAAAAAATTTAAAATATATATTTGTATAGAAATCAGTTTATCTGAAATAAAATTTAGATTAAATACAGTATATACTGTGTTTTTATTTACTGAATCTAGCAACTCTAATTCAGCCTTTTGGCCTTGAACCTGATTGAATTTGTTTCCCTTCTTTTCCCAAAATACGATTAAACTATTTTAATAGTGTTTATGCCCTATTAAAATGAAGACTCTATAATCATGATCCTCTTGACCTTCTTTGAAGACACACAGAAAAAGAAATTCCAGAGCATATGTAATTCTGGATCAGTGTGTAGAATGGCAGTATCCACAGGGTCTAGTAAAGCCCAGTATGTTGAATTTTGCTAAAAAAGAAGAAAAAAAAAAAAAATAAAGGAATAGGGTTTCAGCATTTTCTAATGACATGGCCAGATGATGCCACAAAATCTTGGCATTACTGATAAGTACACGCTGTGCTGGAAAATCAATAGTTTCTGAAGGGGATCCTGAAGGGAACTTTCCATTATTGAAGTTAGAAATAACTTAGCCCCACACTCATACATTCCTGGAGTTCAGGGTGCTCAGTGTCCCTAAGCAAGGAAGCAAGGGACTCGTCCTAACTTCATAACCTGCTGAGCTGGAATTATTGCTTTTACAAATTACAAAGAGTACCTACTTTTTAAAACTGCATTTTTAACTACTTCAAGTGCCAGACAGTAATTGAGATGGGAAAGTAAATTTCAATACAAGTGTCCCTCCACTTTAAGGCAGTCTAAATAGGCCGGGCGCGGTGGCTCCCAGAACTTTGGGAGGCCGAGGCAGGGAGATCACGAGGTCGGGAGATCAAGACCATCCTGGCTAACACAGTGAAACGTGAAACCCTGTCTCTACTAAAAAAAATACAAAAAATTAGCCAGGAGCGGTGGCGGGCACCTGTAGTCACAGCTAATCGGGAGGCTGAGACAGGAGAATGGCGTGAACCCGGGAGGCGGAGCTTGCAGTGAGATTGTGCCACTGCACTCCAGCCCGGGCCACAGACTAAGACTCCATTTCAAAAAAAAAAAAAAAAAGAAAAGAAAAAGAAAGCCTGGATATGCTACAACATAAGCTTAGGTAAGCAGATAGGTTGTGGAAGTGGTTATTTACATTAAACAATATTACATTGCAACATTCCATTAAATATACTGCCTTGCTATTTTTTAAAAATTACATCATTTGCTCCCTTGCAATGAATTCTCAATGTTTCAGATTTTGTGTTATGTTTGGGCGGTGAAAGTTTAGCCCCTTGATCATTTTAGCATTCCATGTTACAAATATCTACATAATGGTTTATAGTTATAGTTAGTATTCTCCTTCCTTAAAACTCTAAGGTAATAGTACTCTAAGGTATTATTCTACATGAAAGCATTGGCTACAGAGTTCAGCTCTCATCAACTCCCTTCCTTTTTTCTAAAACCTGTAAGTAAAGCTTCTCTGAAAGTTTTGAGTAAAGCACAACTTTTTATTTTCACTCCTTCATATGATCTCCTGACACTGTAAGTACTGAGACTTTAAGAAATTAAATTCAGTATTATTTTTGCAAATGGAATCATCCCTCAGAAATAGCAGAGAAGAGTTATTCAAAGTTTTTTTTTTTTTTTTTTTTTTTTTTTTTGAGACAGAGTTTCGCTCTGTTGCCAGGCTGGAGTGCAGTGGTGTAATCTTGGCTCACTGCAACCTCCGCCTCCCAGGTTCAAGCGATTCTCCTGCCTCAGCCTCCCAAGTAGCTGGGACTACAGGCACGCACCATCACATCCAGCTAATTTTTGCATTTTCGTAGAGACAAGGTTTCACCATGTTGGCCAGGATGGTCTCGATCTCTTGACCTCGTGATCCTCCCGCCTTCACCTCCCAAAGTGCTGGGATTACAGGCATGAGCCACCATGCCTGGCCAGTCTTCACTTTTAAGTGAACTTTTAATATGAGAATACTTCTATTTTAAAAAAGTGATGATACAGAAAGTTCCTATATACCCCATACCCAGTTTCTCCTTTTGTTGACATCATACATTAGGATAGTACATTTGCTACAACTAATGAGCTGATATTGAAACATTATTATTTCAATAATGCTTGCTTCAGATTTCCTTAGATTTTACCAAGTGCTCTTTTCTGTTGCTGGACCCCACCAGGATCCCATATTACACTTAGTCATCATGTCTCCTTCGGCTCCTCTTGGCAATGGCAGTTTTCACACTTTCTTTGTTTTAATAATTTAAGGAATACTGGTCCAGTATTTTACAGAATGCCCCACAATTTAGTTTTGGATGATGCCGTTCTGAAGATTTAGCAGGTTTTATGAGTGTTGAGGAGAAAACCACAGAGGCGAAGTGCCATTCTTATCCCATCACAACAAGGGCACATACTATCATCATGACTTGTCACTATTGATGTTGACCTTGATCAGCTGGCTGAGGTAGTGTTTGTTTGGTTTTTGCAATGGTACAGTACTCTTCTTTTTCCCTTTTCCAGACTGTAATCTTTGGACATAAGTCACTATGCACAGCCCACACTTAAGAGGTGGGTACTTAACCTCCACCTCATTGAAAGGCCAATATCTACATTGATTATTTGGAATCCTGCCCAGTAAATTTGTTTCTTTCACTGCATTCATTCATTCAATCATTTGTTTCTATCAGTGTGAATGCATGGATGCTTTACATGTTGTGTTATAATCCATTACTACTTATTTATTTTGTTGCTTAAATTGTTCCAGCTTTGGCTATTGGAGCTCTTTCAGTTAGCTCCTATGTCCCTTTGACATACCCCTGCCACCCCCATCACCATGATTTTTATCTTTTTTTTATGCTTTCTTTAGGTACCACAAGATGATTCAGGCTTCTCTTACATATTTCCTGCTCCAGACATAGATTCAACTTCTAGTTCCTTTTATTGGAGAATGGCATTAGAAACCAAGATCTGAGCCATGCTAGGTAAAAAGCCGCTGTCATTTTAAAATCATCCCATTACTGGGGATATACCCAAAGGATTATAAGTCATGCTGCTATAAAGACACATGCACACGTATGTTTATTGTGGCACTATTCACAATAGCAAAGACTTGGAATCAACCCAAATGTCCATCAGTGACAGATTGGATTAAGAAAATGTGGCACATATACACCATGGAATACTACGCAGCCATAAAAAACGATGAGTTCGTGTCCTTTGTAGGGACATGGATGCAGCTGGAAACCATCATTCTCAGCAAACTATCACAAGAACAGAAAACCAAATACTGCATGTTCACACTCATAGGTGGGAATTGAAGAATGAGATCACTTGGACACAGGAATGGGAACATCACACACCGGGTCCTATTGTGGGGAGCGGGGAGGGGGTAGGGATAGCATTAGGAGATATACCTAATGTAAATGACGAGTTAATGGGTACAGCACACCAACATGGCACATGTATACATATGTAACAAACCTGCACGTTGTGCACATGTGCCCTAGAACTTAAAGTATAATAATAAAAAAAAAATTTTAAAAACAATAGCAAAAGAAAAACAAATCATTTCTCCTCACTCTGTCCTACATGATGTATTTGCTATTAGATTGAAGGATACTGTATTCATATTGTTGATCTCAAACTTGGTTCTTTAAAGAAAATTACAGTTTAATTTTGGAATTACTTGATTTTAATACTCTTTATTCTACTTTATTTAAAGACTATGATATTTATTTTTCCTTTTTGGCATATTTGGTTCTTTCTTTTTCTTGCTAAAGGTATTAGAAGTTTAGAGAATGAGGTTCCTAAGGAAAGGAAGGGTGGATTACTTCTCTCCAGGCTCAGCTAGGAGGGGCAGCCTAGTAATTCAACTAGAAATGGCAGGGTATATCTAAGCCTAGGAGGAGTTTAATATCTACCGTTCTTATTCAACCTTTGTTTAAAAATAATTATGCGATGACCACAGACATATGAGGAACTGGCTGTAGAATGAAGAGGCTGCAACAAAGGAAGAAGAAAATGACACATGAATACCATTATCAAACCAAATAACCACCTTGTATTTTTATGATGTACTGTATACATGAAGGAAGCTGGTTTTCAATGCCAGGAGTCGCTCTTTCATAGACTCAGTGTCAAGCATGCATTCTATCCAAGATCAAGACTTTAAGTGGTTTTTACAACCACATGTATATCCTATAGTAGCCTACAGTTACCAAATTCTCATGCTGCTAGCATTGAGACGATCTCCAAAATTACATAAAGAAAAATTCTAATTAATACATAAATGCATGCCCCCTAGCAATTTGAATAGGTGAGGTTACAATAAATGCTAAAGGGTGATTTCCTTGCACCCAACACACACACACACACACACACACACACGCACACACACAGAGAGAACAATAAAATACTACATCTTTTGATTGCTCTTCCTTCTCTATACTTCCCCTTTTAATTCCTGGACACCAATTCCTCTCACCCCAACTTAAAATCTCTGAATAACGCTACAGAGCCTCTAACAGAATCTATATAACCACGGAGGAATCACAGCCCTAAGGTGACTCAGGAAGACCAAGGCTCACGTAGGGCTACTAGAGTCCTACGGTCTACTAGAGCCATGAGTTTCTACTGATATTGGAAAACAGTTCTGACTTCTGGCCACTTAACACTGCTAAACTGATACCCAGACAAAAAAAAAAAAAAATTGTTGGCATCTATTAGCTAGATGCTTTTGGAGCTAACTGAGACAGTCAGAGATGGGCTGGCTTCTGATTGTGCTTCAATCAGAAAGTAGCTGAAGGTTACTCTATGTACCGCTTTGCCTTTTCTAAAGGATGTGGGTTGGGATTCAAAGGACATGGTCTTCAGTCAATACAGACATTGTAGACAGCAAACACAAATCAATAGAAAAAAATAACTTTTTTATTTACAAAAAAATCCAAATATTGGATGCTGTAAACAAAATTCACAATCTGTTCCCTCTAGCACTGATTCAAACACGTCAGTTTTTAGTCCATTTTCCATCAACTCCTTTTCTGCCTGTGACGCAGCCTATAGTCAAAATATTCCAAAAGAGTGACCCAAGGTGTAGCTTGCTGCAACAGAACGCCTCAGAGCAGGCAATGATTGTAGAGAGGTTGGAGGGAGAGACAGCCAGCGGGCAGAGCCTCCTCCGTTCTGCAAGGCTTTGCAGCAAGTCTCGTTAACTTGACATCTTCCAACTTTGTACTTTACCATCTGCTTTGTTAGAAAGCCATTATTTTAACAAAATATAGCAGAGATTCTTTCTTAGCACTGAAAATGCTATGCTAAAAGAAATTTTAAAGAAAGATTATATTCAAATAGATGCTATATATGAAATTACTTTTTTTGGCTTTTTGGTTTCATCTAACACACTTCATCTTGAACAACAAAAAAAGCTTATGTTTGGACTGACAGCTTTCAACATAATACATTTCATTTACAAAATAGTTCACAATATTTATTTAACAAGTATTGCATTGAAAACAACATTATGCACAGTGAAGCAACCAACAATAAGCAAACAGAAAGGGGTGGTAAAAACAGTATGTTCACTTTTCATTTCCTTCTTTGGCTTGGATTACAGATATTCTTCCATCCTTGCATTTTTGGAGCTATATTATTAGTCCATCCAATACCAAAGTGAGTAGATACTCGATCCCATTACTGGAAGGGAAATGTCCATCTTGCTCTAGGAGTTCTTGAGGCAGCTGGATTTACTGCAAATTAAGTAAACTTTTTAAAAACGGCATTGTCACAGGCTAAGTGTTCTCTGACATGCCAGGCTGGACAGGTGAGAAGAGCCTCCAAAAGATAAAACTTCTTCGTGGTTTAAAGAAACAGCACACTAGGCCAGATAAACACAAAAGCAAACAAATCACAGGTGCTAATAGGGAGTCGGGCGCTGTTCTTTCCTCTGACCTATACGCACGGCTCTCTCTCACCAGACATTCAAATTTTTAGGCCACACATCCACAAAGAGAGACATATATTTCACTGCGTGTTCAACTACATATGCACAAGACTATAGTACACATAAAATAGAAATAAATTATGTAAGTCTTAACATAAATGCTGGAAGTTGTCTTGAGTACAGCCTGTTCTATATGAATAGGTGCCAGGTGCTGGCACTTTCAACTAAGCTACCAACCCTGAAGTAAGCAAGAAAAGAACATAAATATTTGAGAAAAGAAATCAAAGTGTATTTCAAATAAGGCTCTTCCATACAAAAATCTGTGTTATAAATTAACAGCAGGTTATTGTTATGGCAGAGCCAGAGACCTCCAGACTCTCTAAAATAGTAAACGACTCATTTGTCAAGAGTTAGGGTGAGAAAGCAGATTACCAGCTGCTCCTGTGTTCACAAGTGCTCCCCTAGCTTTCTTTTAGAAAACTCTGAAACAACTAAGCAGGCGGAGCTCTGGTTTCTGATAGGTGAGTGCCAGGCTTAATCTGCAAACTGAACAATATTTCCTGGGAAGTTGCAATTAATTTTTCAAACCCAGGGCTCGAGTGAGGGAGACTGAGCCAAGATGGTAGTAGGAGGAGTTCCTTAGAAAACTGAGTGGCAGTGCAGGGGCTGTTGCAGCTCTGACAGAATTCACAGGAAAGCTGCTACAGTAAACCCATCAGGTTCCCATTAAGGCTTCAAAAAAGATGCACAAAAGGCAGTCCAGATGGATTAACCTGGATTAACCTAGCACTAAGCATCTGAGGATCCCTAGATAAACAAACAAACAAATTATACTGCCAACAGGAGGATACTTTTTTCTCCCGTGGTCTCTCTTTAACTGATGATAAAAATCTTCTGATTGGGTCTTCGAGGAATTATCACAGCAAGCAGTCATCCACTAAGGTTGTGGAGATTATATGGTTGTTTCACTACACAAAGGGAAGGTTCTTATGTGTTAGTTTTGTTTTGTTTTTAACAAATGCATTTTCAGAGACCAGTGTCTAGAGGATCTACTGGCTAGCAGAAAGGGTGGTTTTAGGATTAACTGTCATTGAACTGAAATAGTAATGCCAGTTCATTTCACAAAGGTATAACTGGTATTTTTGTAAGAAAGAAAATAAAGTTGGATTTGATTCAATGGAAAGTGATTTAAAGTACAGTACTAAATATTTAAATGCAGTGTGAAAACCAGATCAAAGATGTTTCATACTGACATGATTTATAAAATGTTATATATAATATATATCTCATATATAAATCTTAAGCAATTGTGCAAATATTCTTTAAAAAGGGACATTTCACATTACTAAATTCTAGTGGTCCAGAAATGCAGAATGCATTCATTAAAATTCATTTAAACATTAGCAAGTAGTGTTCAGATCACCAGAAATTCTTTTTAGCAGTCAGGGATTTAAGTAGCCTATTACTGATCCATGATCCACTAGATTAAACATCATGGAGGAATGCAATTATATTTTTTAAATAAATGGGTTCAAACTGTCAAAATGGCAGTTCAATATAAAAAAGAGTGCTCTACCCAATATTCTCCCATTTGTGGAATTCTATGGCTCACCAAAGGAAAAAAAGAAAAAACATCCCACTAAAACTCTATAATTTCTGCTCTTCCTACGAAATATATTACTTGGTTCCCTCTTCCATTTAATTTTTTTTAGATGTGGATGTAATTCATCATTGCAATATGCCCACGTCTCATGTTATCCTGTTGAAAACATAAAAAAACACAGTATTTAAACATTTCCTATTTGAGACATTCTAGATCATAGTCAATCTACTGTATATATATACATATAAAATGTATATATATACACACACATACAATTTATACACACATATACATGTACCTATGATAATATCAGATCAACAAATGTTAACTTTATACAAGTATTTGCAAGAAAAAATAGGGCATTTTCTCCACCATTCACAAGCTTATATGTTATTTTCTTCTTGAGGCAGTCCCTGATAAAATAAAATAATCATTAAACCATAAAATAATTTTGCCACTTCAAATTTTCGGAAGGCAACAGGCACTTTGATGTATACTGGTGTGTAACAAATATAATATCTCTTCATATATTCTACTATATCTCTTCTAATTGGGTATTTTTATCTGTTAAATCTTTGGTCCTTGAGCACTTTCTTTGCTACAGCTGTTTTTGCTTGCATTTTTACATTTTAAAAATGCAAACTATGCACGCAGCTGGAATTAATGGATTGTGTCATCATAAGTTCTGCTGATTGTTATGAGAACTGCACCAACCTACTACTGTTCATTCGGAGCAAGCCGTTTGTTAGCAAAACAAGATCATTCCACAGAAAGCACTTGCTACAAGCCTCAGACAGTAATCCCAACGTTGGAGTTCCCCTTTTTCCTGTATTGTTATTATGAATATCTGAACTCCTGAACTGATTCACAAGTTGGAGTGAGACCTTTTTTCCTCTGTATTTTCCCTTTTATGAATTCCATCTTAAAAGAAACTTTCCACCTTTTTTTTTTTTCCTATGGCAAAGCTATGGGAGCAGATACAGCAAACCCATATTGTCATCAAACATTTTTCTTCTCTTGTTATATGAGGAGAACCTGGTTGGTTTTACTGACAGGTCTCTCTTTTTTTGCAAGATAGAATCCAATTGGGTAGGAGAATAAGGGGAGGGCTAGGGAAAAGGATCCTTTCAAGATCATGCTCCCACATCTATTAAAAGATACATAAGCTTTGCCAGACTTAAAACCAGGAGCATATCATCATTGCACAAAACACATCCCTAATAAGGGCTGGATCACTCTTTTTTTTTTTTCTTTTTTTTTTTTTTTTTTTTTTCTCTACTGTCTTGTCTGAAATGGCTTCCCCATAGGACATTTTTAAATGATTCTTAATTGCAGGGTAGCCAAGTGGAGTAGGTCTGTTGCTGGCACGTGAATACTGGCTGAACCTGTGCGATGTAGTAATTGCTAAAGTTGGCATCTGCTACATAGGGGGCTGGCTGGTAATAGCAAGTGACATTAGCCACATTAGGAATGACATTTTGGTCAGCTAACACCCGGATAGCCAGCATGGTGATAAGGTTTAAAGTCTGTCTTCTTTCATGTCCCATCAGGCACACCGTGCTCTCATTCACCACTCCATGAAGGGTCATGAGATATTCATACTTGCGGTCTTCCAATCCCACAAAGTGGTTCTGCAAATAGGACTCCAGTTTTCTCTGCTGCTCTCCAATGTCTGAGAAGTCGATGAAAAACCTGGAACACATATACCTCTGAAGGGTCTTGATCTCATCAGAGGCGGGCCTAAAGCCCCTCACCAAGAGGTTGCAGTACTTAAGTAGGCCTCCCCCTCGGATTTCCTCTGGGTTCCTGGTGGCAATTATCTTGTTACAAAGGTGATCAAAGGCTTCCTGGAAATCGCCATAGACGCTCTCCCCAATTATTGTGGGGTGAAATGTCTCAGTCATTGGGTTCTCTGAACATTCGTAAAAGAGTAGAAGAGAGTCTAATTTGATTTGAAAAGAATCTACACTGAATTCAAACTGCCTCCGGAGGGAATCCACAAATTTCAGTTCCACATTTTTGCCACTGTTGTTTGACAGGGATATAAGACTCCATCGGTCAGAGTCATTGCACACTTTAACCATTTTCTGCACATAAGCTTCCTACAATTTAAAAGATAAAACAAAATGAGCAAACCTAGAAAATAATAAATAAATAAATAAATAAATAAATAAATAATAAATAAATACATTCTCTTCACAGCTGAGAATTATTTTGCTCTTTCCCTTTTGTTTTGTCAAGTTTCAGCCAAACACTACCTACAGGCTTAAACGGTCTTCTGAAAATAGAAAAAAAAAATACTTTTAACGAGTAGTTTTACTGTCTGGGAAAGGGACTAGAGGTAATAGTTTGAGGCTTTTGGCAGACGTAACACAGTAGTAAGAGGTTCTGTTGTCATGTCTGACTTTTTAAGTGTTACTTTTTGAAAATGGTCTAATAGGCACAATATTCACACAGATCCAAACAACATTCAAAAGACTCGGAAGGGCATTCAGCCGTAGGTTAGTCAGCCTCACCCTTGTTCCAAGCCACCCAATTCCTCTCCTCTCCGCCTGCGGCAATCAATGTTATCAGTATCTTGTGTCCCTCCAGGGGCACTCTGCAGTTACAATCAAATATAAACTAAATTATGACATTCTGGGACCCTGCCTCCTCAGACAATTTTAACTAATCATATAAAACCCATCTTGAACTAAAGTGGAGGGTGGGGAGAGGGTGCCACTATACCCTTAACATCTGAACCAGCACGGAGAACCACCAGATAGACCTTTAACACGGAGTCAACTGAATGCCTCTGTGAAATCTATTCACCTTTTCCAGTACAAGAAAAAACTCATTGACTCACTTCTGCTTCAGGCTGTCATTTTCCCAAAGACTAGATCATACAATGTCTCAAAAAATTATTTACATTATTTCATTCTGCCAAGTATCAGAATCTACTCTGGACAAGACTCCAACAGGGAAAGCCAAGAGTTAAAATATAAGGAGAAAGAAGAGAAGGGAGGGCAGGGGAGACCTGGGAGAAGAGTTGTAGCGCCAAAGCATCAAGTAAACGGAAACACACAACACCGTCCACGCACGTCAGTTTACTCATTTAAAAAATCAAAAATCAAAGAAATACGCGCACCCAAACTCGTGATGGCCACAGATTCATGGCAGGTAACCGACGCCCCTCTGCCCGCTCCCCATAACACCCGGTCCAGTCTGGGTCAGGGCCCAAGTGCATCTCGGGTGGTGTTACCTTGAGCGTGAGTGGTGTGATCTTCTCTTTGTTCACCCCCTCGGGTAAGAAGTCCAACAGGCAGTCCAGCACGACGTCCTTCACAGTCTGAAACTCCCCTTCCCCGCGCAGGTCGGCGCAGAAGATGAGGTCCAGGTCCTTGTAGCCCAGGCCGCTGTCCTGGTGCAGGACGTGGCTGGCGGCCGAGCCGTTGAGGCGCACGTCGCGGACGCCGATGCGCTTCTCGGCCAGGCGCCGCCGCACCACCTTCACGATCAGGCTCGGCTGCAGCTCGAGCGTGGGGAAGTTGCCGCGCCCGTGGATCGGAATGGTCTCGCTCAGGATGCCGTCCAGCCGCTGCACTTGCTCCCAGTTCAGCACATTGCAGTGCGCCGTGGGGCTTTCGCAATAGTCCAAGCAGTGCCCACCGAAGCTGCCGCCGCCGCCGAAGTCGCTGCCGCCGAAGTCGCTGCCGCCAAAGTCGCCGCTGCCGAAGTCGCCGCCTAGGGGGATGTAGGGGCCGCAGGCCAGCTCGTCCTCGGCCATGGCAAAGTACCCTTCGCCCTCTGCCATGTAGTGCCCGCCGAGCGCCACTTGGCCCTGGTCAGTCCTAAAAGGAAAGGGAAAGGAGCGCGGTGAGGACGCGCGGCGGCGGAGGGCAGAGGCCAACCAGGAAAAGAGCGCCCCCTCCCCCGATAGTTCCCTGGCCCCGGGCCTCCTCGGAGACTCTACCTCCCTCGGCCCTTACAGTCCCCAGCCGCGCACCGCCCCCCGCAGAGCAGCCCCGCACCAAAAGTATCTCTGATGCATCTGGAAAGCGCAAGCGAGAGTCCCGTCTGTGTCACCTGGAGACGGCCGCCCCTTCTAGGAGCGAAGCGAGCGAGAGAGAAACCGCGAGGCGGCAACACTTCAGGAGCTGCGAGTGCGCTCCGACAGCGACTAGCGACTTCGTCTTTCCCAGACCCCTGCCGCCTGCGCTCACCACTCCCTCCCCGCGCCCCCTCCCGCGCCGCTGCCACCCCAGCTGCGGTGGTCCTGAAGGTGGCGGCTCTTGCTGCCACACACGCTCGTGTCTCTGGAGCTTTAGCAGTTGTGCGGGGAAAATGTCTTCAGTACTTTTTTTATACTGGGCTTCTCTGCGCTTCCGGGGCCCGGAGCGGCACGCTCGCCACACCCTCCTCATCTGCATAGGCCGCCGCCCCCTTCCCGCCCCCTCCCGCAGGGCACGCAGCGGACTAGCCCAGCAGCTGGTGCTGGACGACGGCCGTTGAGCGCGAGGCGCTCTGGGCTGTATGTGCCCATACTGTGCGCGCCGGTAGATTCGTATATTTATACATACATTTATGTACGCCCCCTCCCACAAATCTCTTTTCATTTTCCCCAGGAGGAGACACTTAAAATGCCCCAGGAATCATAACTGATCATCAAAACCAGATCGCGACTAAAATCCTGCAACTGCAGAAACTTCCCAAAATTCTCGCGGATACAGCCCTTCATGAGATTCCCACTGTTGGCCTCCGGAGGTTCCTCACTACTGCTCTTTTAAACCTCGGTGTCCAGACCATTTACTCCATTGATAAACCTGGTCCAAGCGTGGACTCATGAGTTCACTCGTGCACGCAAATCAGTCACGGCGCGTGAGTGGGAAGGGCTTGTTGATAACTGGGTTTCGATTCTCCAAACCTCGGGAAGCACGCCGGGGAGCTCCGGGCCAGCCGGAGAAGGCGCGGGGGCGGCACCACGGGCCTCGGGCGTGTGCGGCTCTTGCGCACGAGTGGCTCCAACGGGCCGGTGTGTCGCGGGGGCCAGGGCGCGTCACGGAGCAGACGCGGGCGAGCAACCAATCGCCGAGGACTGGGCGGGCCCAGTGCCCCGCGGACAGCGCGCCCCGGGAGTGAGTGCTGCCTCCGAGTCCAGGGAAAGGGCCGCTAGGTGTCGGGTGCCTTTGCTGCGCGTTCTCAGTTCTCGCACAGAAAATTGGCGGCCAAGCGCGTTCCTCGCGTCCCACTAAGGTTTGGCCATTTTAAGTGCATCATAGTGTAGTGGAATACGATTTGGTTTCCCACGAGATGTAAAATAGGAGTTTCAAGAATAAAATGAATTCTCCCATCTAGTTTCGGTGAATTCGGCAGAGCTAATTCTCCCCACGCTCACTCGCGCCGCCCACCACTGTCTTTGCTAGAAACTGTGGCCCTCTCTTCGGCAGCTCTCTGCCTCTATCAACTATGCCAGAGCAGCTTTCCCAGCGCCTAGACACTGCTGGGGACTGAGGTGGGGCAGAGGGGAGAATGACCGGGTCACAGAATACTCCCCAAACCCTGCTCAGCCCTGGCCGCCCAGACTGGGAGGACAAACAGCCCGCACCTCCTAACGGGGGCAGCCCCGGCCTAGTCGCCCAAGCTGCGCCGCTCGGGGGTGAGGGGTAGGGTGCGGGGGTGTCACCCGTGGAGCATCCAGCTGCGTGACAACGCCGCCCCCTGCCGGTACCCTGCCGAGCTGCGTCCCAAAATGGAGAAACCCGACTGGCTCCGTGGCAGAGGCCGTCCCCTCAGCGCTGCGCCCATGCACTGAGGTGCGCCTGGGGACTCTAGGACAACTACCCTGTCCGGATAGGGCCATCGCTGCCTTCAGAGCACACCCATGTGTTCCTCGGACCAGCCATCGGCGCATGAATCTATCTTAACCAGGCGTTTTATACATATATATGTATATGCATATTCTTGTGTGTGCATGTGTATAGAGAGAGCATTTAGTGACCTGTTAGTGCCAGTCAACAGGCTAAGTGCTGAAGATTTAAGAATGACTACATTTCACATAATCCAGAGGGCATAGCACCCAGGTGCATAATTATGGTTCAGTTGCATATGTATTATGAGAGAAGTATATTCTGACGAAATCGCGTGGCGGGCTAACGACATAGGAAACGGAGAGACACCCGAGAAGGTGTCATTTGGACTGGATCTTGAAAGAATGGATGTTCCTTCAGTAGTCGGGGAAAGAGGAGAAGAGCGTTATCTACAAAGGGAAGCGTATAGAGTTGGGGAATGTTTGAGAAAAGATGTGCACTCCCCGTGGTTCGTAAATGAGATTGGTAGTGCCTTGAGATAAGGTTTGAGTACCAGGAACTTATTGAACACGTCTGGGCTATAACCTGTTTAGCTCCTTAACATAATACCTAATTTAATCTTCAAGAAGAAGGTATTTCCATCTCCTAGGGATCTAAAAACAGAGGAATCCAAGAAATTAAGAAACATTCCCAAGTTCCACAACTAATAAGTGGTGGGGTCAGGCCTTTAACCCAACCCATTTGGCTGTGAATGCTGTTTAGTGGTCATTACAGGGTAGTGAGTGGTCTGTAGCTTACCAGTACCTTCTATTGGAAGACAAGACAAGCACAAATAGCAAGGATTTAAGGAAGAAAGAATGAAGGGGAGGGCAGGGGGAAAAGAAGAAAAGAAAATGGAGGAAGGGAGGGGAAGGGATGGGAGAAAGAAAAGAGAAATGAAAAAAGAGAGAGAAAAGAGAAGAGAAAAGAAGAGAAAAGAAAAAAAAAAAAAAAAAAAAACCACCTGTTAAAAATGTTTCCTTCAAAGGCCGGTATGAATTCTGCCCCTTTTTAAAACAAAGCCAATGTTAGATACACTGCACTTGAAAAATCAAGGCTGTTTGTGTGTGTGTAGCTCTACTACAATTATTTTTTACTTTATTTTTAACCTTGCTCCAAAAACTAAAAATAAAGAAGGCTCTTAGAGCTGATGGACATCTGCCTATGCATACCCAGGATTTCGTTCTATAGCACTAAAGGAATCTGCATTTTGGCAAGCTGTCAGGGTGATCCTGACACAAGGACCCAGCCACACTTTGCACTGCACTGACAACAGCTACCATACTACAGTTCTCTAAGTGGGAACCCTCCCCCAAGCAAAGGCTGATCCCATAGTCATTCCCAGAAATGGAGGGCACAACTGAGAGGTGGAAGTACAGCATGAAGCTGGACTTGCAGGGCCTGCTTATGTGCTGTATGCTGGGGAGAAGATAATCCCAGCAGCAGTGTGCCAAGACCGTCTCTCCCCCAAGCATCCAATGCTTTGTGGCTGACACTTCCTTAAACCTTTAACAAAACATTCCCCCTTTCCCAACCATAATCCAGACCCTACTGCCTCCTGCACTGGGACATCTGGGATATCTTACTTTTGGCAATGCTTTCATGGGCAATTTAATCTTTGACTGGATTAATATGTGCCTGATACATAGTGGCCAATCATTACATATTGTTGAATGAAAGCATATGTTGTTCATTGTCCCACTTCTTCCTGTCTTCAAACTGAAATAATATTTATATTCTAGGAAAAAATATCCATCCTTACATAAAATTGCAGATTCTGCAATTGAAACCATTAATTAATTTTTTTCTAGATAGCCAAAATAATTATCAAATGAGAACGTCTATACTTTCCAAATACATTCACAACTAAGATATTTCTCAACACAGTTACTCAGATTAAATTTAGATGCAAAGTTGCTAAATCTTTCCCCCAGGCTTTAGCTTCTAAACCTGTTTGGTAAATTATTTACTTTTTCCTACTTAAAAGAAAAAAAACAAAAACCTATGGCAATATGAAGCTCTTAGTTGATAAAGTTAAGACCACCACAAAACTGAAATACGGAGAGCCTAAATTTAAACTGCTTTCTAAGTGAGCAGATAAAAAGTCCTTATTCTGAAGGTTTTAAAGGAAAGCTTTACATACAATTTTGAGAAAGAAACACTTATAATTAGTTCATCTTATTTTTAAAGTTACAGTAACAATCAATCTGGACTTAGCAAAATAAGATGTTCAGCTTTGGCCTTAATCATAGTTATTGAGTTTGTTATTATATCCCAGAAACTCTGCTAAATATTTTATATACATTATTTTTTCTAAACTTTCTCTAAAAACCAGAACTGTACACATTATATCTCCATAAGAAAGATAGGGCACAAGAAAGTTAAGTATCTTAGAGAAATCACAGAGCCTTGGTTCAGACCCATGCACGTCAGTTCCTTACATTCTGTGAGTTGGCTTGTTCCCAGTCTTCTCATATTCCTCCTAGACTTAAACTTGAGCTGGAACTGCACTCTGATTCTTCTTTCTTTCCAAGTTCTGGCCATTCAGTTTGGGCATAACTTTGGAGACCAAGTGATTTTATCTTGAAACAACTGCTGAGGGCCAGAATGCACAATGACCTGAAGAAGCAGATGGGCACTTCTTCCCCAGCAGCCACGAATGACCTCCGTGGCAGCGAAGAGCTAGCAAGCTAGCACCTTATGGAGAATTTGCAAGAAACGTGACACACTGAAACACAGTGGGGTGTTTGAAGACTGCCCCGAGTTCACTTAGCAGTGGTACTTTCCCCTTCTTGCCCTGCTTCCTACCTTCTCAAAAATGGTTTCAGAAGATGGGAAGCCTCCAAATACAAAATTACTCCTTCAAGTTCATACCCAGAAGGAGAGACAGGAGAAAAAAGCACCCCACCACCCCCACCCCCGACCCACATACACACACACACACAACCTGCCATTAAGCCTGCTACTTCCCTCTCTCACAGCATTCTAGCCAGTCTCCCCCCATATTCCTGTCCTGCTCTTGGTCTTTCCACACCAGCCCTCTCCACTTTCTCTCTTGATTTTCCACCTTCTACCACTTCTGCTCTTGGAACCTTTCCACAAAAAGTGGCCTGTACTTCTAGAAGCACCCTGCAATGCAGGCAGAGCAGTGGTAGTGTGAGGAATTTGAGTACTCCCTGACCTGCCTCTGTCCCCCAACCATTTGCTGCCTTTGTGGCCCAAATCCTAGTAATTCCAGAGACCACTGGGGTATTGCATGCTTTTCCAAGCATGCACACACATATGCCTTCTTTGCAGAGTGAACTGGACATCTCTCTGCTGTCCAGTTAGTGTTTGTAGAACAGCAACTGATCAAAGTGCCTCATGCAAAAATTAAAACTCACTTGGGAAAATACATTACCTGTTTTCACAGGGAAATGGTGCTTGTGAAATGATGTTTCCTACGTTTCTTCAGGAAAATAAAAAATGTTTATTCATTATTCAGGGCCTGTGAAAGACTGGCAACATCCTATGACATACAGCTTAGTTTGGGAATAATCATTCAACGTATTACTTGTATATTCTTTGTAATCAACAGATTCGATTTTATAGTTTTAAACTTTTCAACCCTTTTTCTTCTATATTATCTTATTTTATCTTCAAAACTGTTCTGATTAGCATGAAGTTCTAAGTTTAGAGATGAAGAAAGGCTAGATGATCTTCCCTATATTTACACAGCTAGTTATGGGAAAGTTAAAGTTAGACTCAGTTGCCCTCATCATGGGCCAAAAACCCTTCTAACCACACAGTTTAATCTTACATCAGTGTGAGTGCATTTAAATGATCAGCATCAAACAGCTAAGTTTAAAGAGATCCTGTAGCTACACAGAGGATTTTTTTATGTGGGCTACATTCTCACCTGTGGACATAGTATAAAGCATCACTACTCTACTGTTGAGCATCTTATAAGTGTAATGTCCTAAGATTTTATTTTAAGTGTGTTTATTTGAAGTATATGACCACATAAAAATAACTCCATTCACAGTTACAGATTAGTGAGTTTAGGAAATTCAATATGCAAGCAGTCAATATGATCAGTCAGCCCTACATCATCGCTCTTATAATCAAACTTGATTTGGATTGTCCTTTAGCAGAATTCTTCATCAGAAAGATTAGCTAGTATTTTCTTATGCTATTATCAGTGCTGATTATGCCAGAACTTCTTCCTGTTGTGACATCTCTGTGAAATTTTGCCGTTTCAATCAGTGTTGCAAGCCCATGGACCAGACTGTTTTCCTTACTCCAGACAAAAGAGACATTCAAAAGTTACATTCACCTGGCAAAATGTAAACTAGAAATACACTATATTTTCAAAAAACATCAAATATGAATAAGTAAACTTTAATATTTGTATTACAATTTTTTTGTAAATTTGTGCTGGAATATGTTTAACTGCCCTGAAGAAAGTATTGATTTTACTTGTGGAAACTGTAAGGTTTTGTGAAGAGTACAAGGGAAGAATATAATAAATTATTTCTTTTTTCTAGAAGGAATTTAGCTAAAAATGTTTGGGTACCTTGTAAAAAATAAGGCTGTATTCTATGGGTATGTTATATCCAGCTCATCTTGATATATTTTCAGCTACTTCTTACCTGTACAACATATATTGATACATTTGTTAGCTACTGATTATTGATTTTTTATATGAGATTTAAACTTATGGCAGCTGAAGAAGGCCTATTTACTCATATGTATACATAAACCATACATTGATTCAATAATGCATATATGTTTTAAAGAACCTTCTTAGTATTATTTCTACCATCACTTGTTTTTATCTTTTCCTATTAACTTCCTTTCCTGACCTCAAAATTATCTGTTGCCAAACAAATTACAAATTAAATAGTACAACTAATGTTATCTTGATGTTTGGGAGAAATTACTATGGAATGTGATAAGCAACCAAAAAACACATAGTCTTAGAAAGTCTGAAAAACTGAACAAAACATAATAACTAAAGTTTCTCTTGAAGCTACTCGGATAATGGACATTTTTAAAATACTTAAAAAAGAACTGTTCAAACCAGACTCTAGGAAGAAAAATATGACTACCTGAAAAACCCTGGGATTGTTAAGTGTAAATGTGGAAACTAGTTGTATACTTTCTGTAGGAAATTACACTAAAATGCCAGAATTTATTCTGGTAATATGGAATAAAAGAAATTCAAGTTTTCTTTCCTAACAAAAGAAAAGGTTTAAAGATGCTAGTAAATTAGGCATTAGCCAAGAAGGTGTAGAGGAGAACAAAAGCTATAAAGGTTATTGATATTTGAACCATGAAAGTGTCCAACTGGAAGATAACAGTTTCCAATAAACTACAACTCCTGCAGGGGAGCTGGGAAATAAAAGAGAATTTGGATTGACACATGATTAAGAAGGCTGAATATTGATAGTTTAGATAAGTAAGATATCCCTAAAGGGTAATAGAACTGCCCTCTAGGTTTTGAAATTCATAATTACTTATGGAAGTGAATAATTGATTAGCATAAAAGTGATATTCTTAACATAAACTCTTGTTTAAATAATAGAAAGGGAAAAAATATATGGCACTCAAGATTCTTTGCCCAACAATTTCTCCCCAATTTCCATTGAAATTCCAAAGACTTTTTTTTATTTTGTAATTCACTGGAATTAACTTAGCAACCAGATTCCACTCTGTTTACTTATTGTGAGATCTTTGTGAGCAGTAGTTCGTCAGCCTCACACTGACTAGATATGGATTGTGTTGCTGTGTTTTCAAAAAGAAATGTTTCTTGCAAACACTTATGACTTGTCTATGTCTTCTACAAGTCTGGACTTGTCTTGGAACATTATCTGTGTTCTGTGGGTTACAGGGCTTGTCGAGGTCAAAGTGCTCAGACATGAGACAGGCACCTTGTATACTCTAGAGAGCTAGAAATACTTGGAGATTAAGTCTAGTCCATGCTCAGAGTAATGCAGAATAGTGTATTTTTAATTCACTATCTTAAAAGTAAATGATAATGTTAAGAATAGTATATTTCACTTTAGTTATTATGCATACTATTATGATTTTTATATGAGAGTTTAACATTTCAAAGAGATGTTTAAAAATGGTAGGTACCCATTTTTCTAGCATCATTTTTATATACTAAATTTAGAAGCTCTGTAATTGCCATCTAAATTTGTGGAATCATGGAAATCATTTGAATAAATATACTACCATAATATTTGAATTATGTTTTTGTAGTACATTGTATTGTATTTCTATATATATATGTGTGTGTATACACACACACACACACACACACACACACATAACTCTAGACCAAGTGCCGGAATGACATAAGACTATTTCCGACATAAAAGTAATTACCCTTTACAGATTGGATCGGTCATTATTTTGAGTCACACATTCTTCATAAATCAAAGAAATTGAATTGTCATGACTAATTCTTAATCCACTTTGAGTCTAAAGATAGCAGACATTTGAATTCAAAAATTGAAAAACAAACTAATTATTTAGATGTTTTATATACATCATATTTAACAGCCAGATATCTAGCTAAACTTCTTGTTTTTACTCAACTAAAATGGAAATTTTAGTTTTCTTCTAAATTTAATTAAAGATCAAGTTGATCGAAACATTTACTCTGGAACTCGCATTATAGATTTTGAATGCCTGCATTGATCAAATTACCCAGAGGCTTTACAGACGGCACTTTATACTGCACTAAAACATGAGTAACCCTGGCCTTTGACTCCCCTCAACTCCTAATATAGGGCATGGCCCCCTCTCTCTACCTGTGGGCTGCAGATTTGAAGGTGGGTGGGGGAGAGCACTGTACAACATAGCCTCCTTGGGAAGTTAGAGTATGTGTACGCACATGTGCTCATTAACTCCCCTAGATTATTTGTTATTTCACAAATCTTCTTTCTCATTTCCTATTCATTAATACAAATAAATGACTGTTGAATCAATCTAGTGCCATCACCACTGCAACAGACACCTACTATAAATCCTTTAGGTCTAGTAAATATGGTTATTTAAAAATCACCTAGCAAATAATATAGATTAAATAACCTAGATATGTTCTGTGTGTCGGATAAAAGTTCTCTTTTAACTTAGGGGGATAACATTTTCAGTTGGAATATAGTCAGCTTTAAAATTTTAGTAAATATCCTCAAAGTTTTCAGAGATTATTTGATGACTCACTTCTAAAGCCTCAGCTACATATGATTAATGGAATTTTATTGCAGATTTCACTTGTCCATCTATTGTTTATCTTTTAATGCTTCTGGGAATACTCCAGAAGCTTCCACCACTATTCTGTTTTTTAATCAAGTGATATATGAAAATTAACCAATTTTAGATTGCAAATTGTGCTCTCATACATGGGACACTGAATTAAAAACATACCATTTCCTTTTCTGAGGATGTTATGTTACTACTTACTCAAATTCTACAACAATAAGCATATATACATTTTGACTAAGACTTTTGTTCTTATTACACTTTTAGGACATTTAAGTATAGTCAATATGTATCCTAAATCAAAAATCACAGTATGTGGTCTAACAACTAATATGCTTATAAGGACAAAGGGACACTCTATTTGAAATCTCTTTACATCTTCAGAAATCTGAGATGTATGGTGCTCTTCCATCCATTGTATAGAATTATGCTTCTTTCTCCAGTTCATTCCCATAAAAGCCTCTTTGACAGCAACATTTCTTATTGTCTATTGGCTATTAAGTTATAGCATAAATTAAATATAAGAAATTCATTCAATACTCACACACCCACAGACATTCTTCCACTTAAAATTGAAGACCTTTGCATACCTAGTTGAAAGCCGACCATAATGTTAATTTTGTAAAATTGAAATGTAAAGCATTGTGGCCTTCTCAAACACAGAACCCTCCTGACGCCACTGTGTGGTTTTTAAAAATCAGTTTAGGCTAATAAATGCCCATAAAATATTTTAATATATTTAATTGATCTAGGAAATTGAACTTTAATTACAATTAAGTAGAAGATATCAAATATAATGTCATTAGAGCATAAGTTGGTTCAGCATCTGTGTTTGATTACATTACCCAAACACATGAAACAGTCAAGTTTCTGAGCTGGTCAACCTCTGCAGGCAGTGACCTGCTGTTTCTTGCCAGTTGAAGTCTGTTTCTGTGTTACTGCTCTTACTGTCAGTAGATGATCCTCACAATTCCATAAATGCTATTTAACTCTCTATGGTTTCCTGTATTTCTTATCTGCTTCATTGTTCCAGAAAAAGATATTCTTAAAACAAAAAAAATAAAAAAAATAAAAAAAGAAGAAGAGAGAGGAAGAGAAAGAAAAAGAATGAAAGAGACAGAGGCAGGCATTTGTTGCAGCACCTCACAAACTATGATTAGTCAGGATTTAGGTAATAGTTCAGACCCAAGTCCCAAACTAGCCAGTTCATTTTGTTTATAATAAATTGCAAATCAAAGCAAACTGGTCTGAGGAAGAAATTGGCTTTGTTCCAATGATCTAAAGGCACTAGAAATCAGCTGTCCATGATCCTTTAACCTATGGCAAGGCTATCTTAGTTAAGGCCACATCTTCCTTATTATTTGTTTCTTGGGGAAAGTCAGTGGCTGATGTGGAAACAGCTGAGTGCATTATTCTAAAATGAAGTGATTAAATCATGAGGCCGAGGGTAGGATGTAGGAACCCTGAGGATGGATTTTTTTTCTCATTCTTGAAATTGATTCTTCCTATGAGAACTTATAACAATTAGTCCCATTAAAAACAGCCCATACTTAATTTCAAGTGGCCACAGTAAACTCTTCAAGGTTGAGACTCAGGGGAAAAAAAGTAAAAATAGTTAGCACAAATCATTACTGAGGAATTATAAGGAATCAGAAAGATGGGAACCATTGGGAGCAGCACCTACAGTACATGTTAGAGCTTTGAAGAAACACTCCTTTAGTGCTGAGCTGAGAAGGGATAAACCCAACATTGTGAAGGAAGACCAGACTGGAAAAACAGAATGGCCAGTATTAGATGAATGTAAATATGTAAATATGCCTTAGAGTATGCCTTAGAGAATGCTAAATATGCCTTGCAACATGTAAAATATGCCTTAGAGAATGCCTGGTCCTTTGCAGGCACTCAGGCCAGCTAACTCATCTGCAGGAGCTGGATAGAATGTGATGCTTAGGCATAGAGACCAGCAAAGGCAGAAGAAGGGGCAAAAACCAGGTTGCTCTCCTTCTAGGCATCAGGCCTATGGGAGTTCAAATGATGTTCTCAATCTTAAGACTGTGGGAGTTATCTCTCAGGGCATACAGTTTGAGCCTAAGGCAAATTTGGCTGATTCCAAGTTCTACCTGAACTCAGAAACAACTATTATATCCTGCATCTCCATCCTCCAACTGGCAACTGGTGAGGAGTGATACCATGTGAAAATATCTGTTTATAGATTTGGAACTGCTGGGGCAAAAATAGGGACTTTTAGTCCCTAGGACAAAGAAGCTTGCAGGTCCCTTTCAACAGTACTGCCCTTGTACAAAGCCAGCAAATTATCTGTGATCTTTATAGCACAGGAAGGACCTCCAAGCTAGAGAAGGGATGGTTCAAGGATGGAAACATCTTTCTTATTAAATCACCACATAAAACTCTGTGAGTTCTGAATCAAGAAAAGAACCTCCAGCTAGTGGGAGCTGACCCCACCAGCAACCTCTGACTCTTTTCTATGAATACTGCCTTTCTCTAGAGTTCTGTCACTCTGATTACCACTGTCACCCCAAATTCTGGGACTCAGCAGACTTTTAAAATTATTCATCTTCTGCAGTCAATTAAGCCAGCTGCACTCCTTTCCTCACAGGGGCTCGGTGTGATGGCTACAAACAACAGCCCCCTTTGTCATATACATAGCTTGTTTCTTGTATGGGTTGCTCTAAAGAACATAGGAGACAGCCGTTTCCAATCTATGTTTATGTCTCCGACCTTTGACCTTACACTGTTCCCAGTGTAGGCTCCAAACAGGTGTGAAGGGTATCTCTGGAAAGCCCCAGGGTACCATGGCCACAATTTACATTGGCCAAGTCATCATGTCCATCCATACCAAGGTGCAGAACAAGGAGCATGTGATTGAGTTCCTACACAGGACCAAGTTCAAGTTGCCTGGCCACATCTCAAAGAAATGGGGCTCTATCAAGTTTCATGTGGATGAATCTGAAGACATGGTAGTTGAGAAGTGGCTTATCTCAGATGGCTGTGGGGTCAAAAGCATCCCCAGTCATGGCTCCTGAACAAGTGGCAGGCCCTGCACTCAGGAAGGCTTCCACTGTTCTGTCGCCTCTTAGGCTCAACAGTACTTCCTGTCAAAAAAAAAAAAAAAAAAAAAATTGTGAGCATATGTGTAACCAAACCCTTTCTTTCCTTCATCCTTCTTAGCAAAGTAGAGGCATGTAGAATTTTCTAAATTAATACAATTTGATATTACACAAAAATGAAAAGGCAGGCATTATAGGCAAGATACATTGTGCAAAGTCATAGTTCCAAAGTTTTAAGTCCTTAATCCTAAGATGAACACATCCAGCCCTAAAAGACTCCACTATCTCTTGCTGTGAGCCCTCTACCCACCCCCATCCTGCCTGTTATTTGGTCAGTTTTCTAGCTGTGATATTTTCTTTCCATCTTTCCAAGTGTAAGTGTTCAAACAATGGGTTGACATAAAAAATAGGAAGGAATGATCCACTGTAACTGGGATGGTTAAAAAAGGTGTCTTTGTAGAGAAAATAAGACCAGACTAAAGAGTAAACACCAGCCAGTCATGAGAAATTGGGGAAAGAGTGTTCCTGGCAGAGGGAGCAATTTGTACCCAGGCAGGCAAGAATCTCTTGTACCGGAGGAACTGAAATGTGTTCCGTGGAACCAGAGCACGCAGAGGAAGGGAGAGATGGCATGAGATTAGGCTGAACAGAATGTCAAAGGTCAGATCATGTAGGTGTGGTGAGGAGTTTGAAAGAGTTTAGATTTTTTTGTGTAAGTGTAAGAAGCTATTGAAGGCTTTGAGCAGGAGAGTTGCATGATTGGATTGATCTTTTGAGATCCTTTTTGCTGCCGTATGGGGAATTCATGAGGGAAAAATAGAAGAGAAACGGGTTAATAGACTGCTGCAGATATCTGGGCAAATGGTGATGCTATTTTATATTACTGCTATCTAAACTATAGGTCACAACCCATCAGTGTTATACAGTCATTTTAGTGGTCTTAACACACAATATCATTGAAAGAGAATAATGTACAATAGAAAAAATCAGCCAGGCACAGTGGCTCACACCTGTAATCTTAGCACTTTGGGAGGCCAAGGCAGGTGGATCACTTGAGGCCAGGAGTTTGAGACTAACCTGGTCAACATGGCAAAACCCCACCTCTACTAAAAACACAAAAGTTGGCTAGGCATGATGGCAGGCACCTGTAATCCCAGCTACTTGGGAGGCTGAGACACGAGAATCACTTGAACACGGGAGGTGGAGGTTGTAGTCAGCCAAGATCCCACCACTACACGCCAGCCTGGGCAATAGTGCGAGACTCTGTCAAAAAAAAAAAAAAAGAAAGAAAGAAAATATCAGAGACCACCACATCATTTCATAACAGTTCCTCTCAAATTTTTGTGCATATAGGCATGCATTTGCAAGTACTGGATTATATTGTGAAGTGATTTTGTTATTCTTCATAGTGATCAAAAAGGCACTGGCCTAGACTAAAGTGGTGATGGTAAAAGAAAGAAGGTAAAGATGTCTTCAGATACATGGAAATGGAAGAGGTCACCTAAAAGGAGACATAAAAAAAAAAGAGGAAACAGAGTCCTGTGATGTATTTTAAGTTTCACATTCTTATGTTTATGTTCCACCTATTCTTTAAAAAAAATTATAATAACTTGAGCATAGTAAAAATCTAGTAAAATTGAACCATTAACATTGGAAAATGACATGTAACCGGCCATTTTTTCTCTGAAGGATACATATTTTAAAAATTGAAACATAACCTGATGGTCACCAGTAGGTCATTCTCTCACCTCTCTGTTGAGCATGACTTTTCTGAGTCATTGACATATGTCTAGCAAAGTTTAGAAACAAATCCAGAATATTTCCAAACCATGCAGGAAATATTAAATCCTACATCTACTCAGTCTTCATTCCTTCTGAAGAATGTTTCTTGGGCTTCTGAGTTTTCAATTCTAGCTTTGCTAAACTTCACAATGCAATCTGGTCTCTGCTCAGTTTAATGTATAAAGTCACCACCATAAACGTGTCCAAAAATTCACATCATTGCCACAGTGAGAAATGAAAATGCACAGTGCACTGGACTATATGTCATGTTTATGTTTTGTTTTGTATAATGTAAGATACAATCACCTTTCTTAGAAAAGATCATCTTAATAAGTCTCTTTATATGTACTGGAGCACATTGGATTTAAACTATTTGGGATATGCTTTTAACATGATGAGAAAACAGGTTAGTAATAAATCATCATTGAAAATCAGAAATGTGACTTGGAAAGAAAAGGTACATGTCATGGGCAATTAGCAGATGCAGAAATCCTTTAATTACAAAGCATGCCCTTACCTGAGGAACTTTATACTATGCTGACAAAAGGCTACATCTAATAATAAGCCTTTTCATTTTACACACACAAACACACACCCACAATCTATGAACATGTTAAGACCCATATGTTCAAACAACCCATTTACAAATTGCTAGATGGGACCAGCATGAGCTCCTTACTCCCTTCACCAAATGAAGAAAGCAATTTTGTTATTTCATCACCTTTCTTCTTCCTGGAGTCCTGACAGCATCAGTTATAACAGCATGCCTCTTTTCCCTCCTTTTATCAAACACCAGTCTTGCATTTGAGTAGGTGACAACCAAAGGCTGCAGCTGTATTTTCCTAGTAGAATCTTAGAGCTCTTCAGAGTCAAAAGAATGAGCCTCTAATGGCACAAAATTAAACCCTAGTGGAAACAACTCTAGTGGCTACTTGAGATATCTTCCCCCATTGCTTCTTAGAGCAATCCAGACCACTCAGGTAACTGCGTATGTTGTTGTCGTCCATGCATCTTGATAGTCATCCAGAGAACCACTCCTGATCTGAGCAGTTGTGCTGCTGACTCTACTGTAAAGCCATTCCTGTGCCAGATGAACCACAGAATTTCAGCAAGTAAGGAGCTGAAGACAGGGCAGCATCGTAATCTTCAATCTGTTTCTTCATTCTCAAACCTCACAATGTTGGCCCTTTCTGCAGAATTTCAGTTTGTGTTTTATTCACTGAGGAAGTCTGGTGCATAGAAAAGCTTCCTCTTAGCATAGATAAGGCTAACAGGCTAACAGTTATTTGGGCAAGTAGGATTAATTATCAGGAAGCTGTTGATAGTTCATGGCTGACCGGTAAAAACCTGGTTAGAATGAGGTCAGCTAAAATAATAGGGTCTATTTAAAGTTTGGGTCATATAAGACGTCATTAAGGATCACATTATTTCAGCAAAGAAAATGTTGCAGAGAGTTATCCTCTTAAAATAAAATAGCTTTTCTGCTGGAAAGCTTCCAAACCACACCATTGCAAAACCCAAACACTTCAAACCATTGAATGCTAATGTTTAACTGCCTAGCTCTAGCTGTCTTGCAAACCTTTTCCCCCTTGGTAATTGATTTTTTTTCTGCAATCCAGGTGTCGTTTGGTGTTTAATACCAATTTTGTTTCTTATGCTGAAGAAAACATATTTTCATTGCATAGGGGTTAATTTTTTAAACCCCACATATATATTCTACTCTGTTCCTTGTGATTAAGAGAAGTAGTGATCAGCATTTTACTAGAGTTGAGGAAAACAGCAAAGGGAAGGACCAGCCCAAGGCATAATTGGGAAATACCTGAAATTTTAAAGCCTTTGCCTCATAATTTGTCATTTAACTATTTTTGTGCCTTAATCTCTTGTTAGTCACTTAGAGCTGCATGACACCCTACAAACTTCAGTTTCCTCCTGTTGCAGGATTGACTGAGATGCCACACATTACACTGTGCAGCACATTGCCTGAGGCATAGTAAATGTTCAAAATTGGTAGGTTATCATAATCGTCCTCATCAACATTCCTAAACCTCGGGACTGAGGGATATTTAATATTGACTTACGATGAAATTGTTTGTAAAATATTTGCTTTTAATTTTATTCTCAAACACTAAAAAACTTACCAAACCCAAAGGAATGTGCCTCTAGTTCTAATACTTTAGGCCACCACAGGAGGTGGAGAAGAGATGTGGTAGCCTGTGGGGTAGTCTTCCCTCCTTTGTAGTGCTGACAGCTACCTGTTCATTAGACTGGCCTTTTGAAAAAAGACGACAATATGAGTCAGGCATGGGGACCAAGACAACACGTGGGACCGGCCCTGCTTACACCAGAGCAAGAGAGCCCATGTCCTGGTCCAGTTTCGAAGCCACTCCCCTGGCAGTCCACCTGTCTGGATTCTTCCTCCTCCCTCCTGTCACCAAGATTCAGTGAAGAGTCTAATTAGTTAGTGCACATTTAAATCCTGCATTGGCAGGGGCAGATTACATAAGATTATATAATTATGGGGGCCCTCTTTAATAGAATAAAACATTATAAGTAATAGATATAGGTGAATATTTAGTTAAGATGAGAAATCACCACAAAGTATACATATAAACAGCTAACAAATACCACAAACATCAAAAAAAAATACAGAAAAATATTTATTAACTTCCTCATTCATCGTACATTTTTTTCTACTTTTTCTTCCTAATTGCATACTCGTTGATTGCACCCCTATGTGTGGTAGGAGAGGATTTCTGACTTTTCTGACTTAACACGGCATCGATGAGATTCAAAACTTTTGCTTACAATTTTTTGTTATGATGACTTGAAAAATGTTCAAGTCTCCTTTCTCCTCTACTGCCCACATACTTCTGGCACAGCACAACATGTTCATATAGTATTACAACCACTGTGTCTTCATTCTGTGATCCCAGATGAGTGGGAAGTGGATTTCTGAAAGTATTCCTGCACGTGGACAGGTAGCAATAATTATTACTATACCTGAAAATGACTGCAGACCACGTAAATCCATCTCACCAAACCCAAATAGAGAGACTCCCAATTTAATTTCCCATTAGCCAAATCTCGAAAATGTCCACAGCCAGTCTGGGACTATCCAACATGAAAAGGCAAGGAAAAGAATTCATATGAAAAGAGACTGCAGGTTTTTTTTGTTTTTTTGTTTTGTTTTGTTTTGTTTTTAGAAGGTGTCATTGTCACCAGGCTGGAGTACAGTGGTGTGATCATAGCTCATTGTAACCTTGAACTCCTGGGCTGAAGCAATTACACTCCTGCTTTAGCCTCCCAAGTAGCTGGGATGACAAGTGTCAGTCACCACACTCAGCCTTAACTGCAGTCTTAATTGTGGCTAAAATGTTTTACACTTTCAAATATTAGAAAAGCATATGCTCAAGCAAGTGAGAGTCCCTGAAGATGTAAACTTCTTTAGCTTCACAGAAAATCTACCTCTGCACAAAGGAATTAGCCCCATAGGATTCTGAGGATGAAGGTGAGTCCCTGCCCTCCCAGGCTTACAGAAAGAGCTCTTTTAGACAGAAGCACTGCATGCTATAAAGACTTACATAACAAAAATAATATCAGCACTATTACTAAAGTCCATTGTGTCCAAGCATGAAGCAATCTCAGGCAGAAATCACAATATTTGGCTCTTTGGAGAATGCAGAAGAAACTGGAACTGGCGTCTTCCTGAACTATGAAGAACCTGGTTCTTTCCTGCCCCCTACCTCAGCCCTGCCCAAAGTGACCTGAGGAAACAATTGTCTTTAATCTTATTCAGTTCAATAATTTTAATTGCTTCTCTGAATCCAAACTCTACTCTGTCACTAACTAGCTGTGTGAGCTGGGACAAATTAGCCTCTCTAAGCGTTTGTTATTCTCATACATAAAATGGCAAAAATATTTTATTTGTATAACTGTGAAAAAGATTAAATGGATAGTGTATGTATATCACTTGGCACCTAGTAGATAACTAAGATATTGTGGCTATTTTATTATTGTTCACATTTCAAGTGATAACTATAAAGGAGGAACTAGAAAGGGAATATTGAACAGCCAAGACTCCAGATTACCAAACACAGCATGGAAGATCTGTCATGCGCGTCCATGTGAAGAGACCACCAAACAGGCTTTGTGTGAGCAACATGGCTGTTTATTTCACCTGGGTGCAGGCAGGCTGAGTCTGAAAAGAGAGTCAGTGAAGGGAGATAAAGGTGGGGCTGTTTTATAGGATTTGGGTAGGTAAATGAAAATTACAGTCAAAGGGGGGTTGTTCTCTGGCGGGCAGGAGTGGGGGTCACAAGGTGCTCAGTGTGGGAGCTTTTTGAGCCATGCTGAACCAGGAAAAGGAATTTCACAAGATAATATCATCGCTTAAGGCAAGGACCGGCCATTTTCACTTCTTTTGTGGTGGAATGCCATCGGTTAAGGCAGGGCAGGGCATTTGCACTTCTTTTGTGATTCTTCAGTTACTTCAGGCCATCTGGGCATATATGTGCAAGTCACAGGGGATGTGATGGCTTGGCTTGGGCTCAGAGGCCTGACAGGATCAAACTCCATAAATGCTTAAAGAGATTATTTCAATTTCAACTTTTTTACTTTGCTCCCAGAGCCCAATGGTAACACACTGAAAGTGACCATGGCAACATGACAGCCACAGCACTCTATGAACAGAGTTTATCAATAAACATGAGACTTTTAGGAGGCCACAATAATTCCTGTCTGGCTCAGGTGTTCCTCCTGGTATAGGATCCGTCTCTGAAGTTGCATGAGATTTGGGAAACTTTCTTGTCTCAGATTTTAATAGTTTAATATTTGAACAGAAAACAGCAAGTTGCCCCTGGTAATGGTTGCAAGTGACTGGCACTAAGCACCTGGCAGGTAGTAACGACTCTGAATTCATCTAAAGCGATCTGTCCTCAGAGGTCCTGTACACTGCTGCCTGGGCAAGGCACAGACTCTGAGTAACCTGAGACATCACGCAATTTGAGGCATCATTGTCATTAGTGTTGGCTCTGAAGCCAGATCAGGCCTGGACCCAAATTCCAGCTCTAGCATTTACCATATTTACAACCTTGAGCAAGCTGCTTAAATTATCTGTGACTCAGTTCCTTCATTATAAAGCAAGGATAATAAAGTATCTACCTAATAAGGTTTTAGTGAGTATTAAATGAGGTAACATTTCTGAAGGGCTTTAGAACAGTGCCTAAAGCTCTTCATTGCAAGTGCTCAGTAATGGCTAGCTCCATTATTAAAGGGAAAAGCTGGTAGGGATGTCCAGCAGGTGTTTGGTTATGTGGATCTGACACTCAGAAAAAAGATAGTAATTAAAGCCACCCGTTTTATATTTTTTAGTTGTATTCCTTTCTTGTGGTGCCTGTAACAAGTTACTACAAACTTGGGTTGAAAATAACAGATTATTTTCTTACAGTTCTGGAGGCCAAAAGCCTAAAATCAGTATCACAGGGTCAAAATCATGGTATTGGCAAGCACCCTCCCTCTGGAGATGCTAGGGGAGACTCCATTTCTCGCCTCTTCCAGTTTCAGATGGCTGATGGCATTTCTTGAATCATGACAGCATTGTTGCAATCACTGCCTCTGTGGTTACGTTGCCTTCTCCCCTCCTGTCTATATCAAATCTCCCTCACTCTTCTTCTTATAAGGACACTGAATCATGGCATTCAGGGCCTACCTGGATAACCCAGGATAATGCAGAGTAATCCCTCCATCTGAAGAGCATTAACTTAATTACAAAGATGCCCACCCCAGCGAATAAAGTAGCATCTATAGATTCCAAGGATTGGGACCTGATATCATTGGAATCCATTTAATCAGTCTACTACACTAATTAATACACAATACTGCAAGACTTAGGTGAAGATGAAATTATGTGAAGAGAAGACTAAATACAGAACCCCAAACCATAAACACATAATAGGGAAGCAAAGAGGAGATGCCACAGGGAAATGAGAAGGAAAGGGTGGCTAGAGGAGAAGATGAGGTGAAAGGGGATTGTCTGAGACTTCAAGGACATAGTTTCACAAAGGATAACATGCTGGAAACACTTCAAAGAATCAAGATGGGGGGCTGAGGAGGGACTATGGGGTTTGACTATTAAGAAGAACATCAGTGAATTTAGCCACGGTGAATTTATTGGCATGGGAGAAAGAGAGCAAACTGTGAGAGATTAAGGATGGAGTCACTTACCTCTGTGATATACTTTGTGCGTAGGCATAGTTGTAAGAGGAAAATGGTGCAGACATTCATCTTGACAAGCCACCCTCAGAGACCTCACTCTCAACTGTGTTTTCTTTGGATTCTCAACAATAAAATCCCATGAAAGGCCCTGAACTTGCCAAGGTGGACATGATCTATGATTAGAAGAGGAAGGCACTGCCTCCTTCCCACAGAAATATGTTTGCTCTCCAGCTCCTGAGAGAAGTCAATGAAAAAGTTATATTTATCTTCATGATTTACTCAGCCCACCCTCTCTCTCAAAGGTATTATTAATGCCTAGACTAGTCAAGTGGTGATATTTTTAACCATTATACTCTTTTACTCCTTTTCAATATCTTAAAAAAGGACTCTAAATATTGAAGTAGTTTACATTTTTTCTAATAGAGAAACATTATTAGTCACTCAAAAATTATTACAGAAAATAAACCATGTGCTGGAAAATGGATAATGAGATTAAAATATTAATAGTTAATATTTGAGTACCTTGTATGGGACAGCCACTGATCTAAGTGCTTTATATATCAACTTATTTCAAAAATGTGGTGACAGAGGAGGTACTAATATTACACTGTTATTATCATCCCAACTTTAAAGAAGAGTGAACAGAGGTGCAAAGATAAGGAAAAAACACACAGCTAGGAAACAGGAAGCAAGGATTAACTCAGCAGTTAGTCTCTGGGCCTATTCTAACCACTGTGGCATTCATTTTTACAGCATTTGCAAGAAGAAATCTCTAACATACTCTTTTTAGGCAGAAGCATACAAATAAGCGTTATTTTAAAGTGACTTGACAAAAACCAGGTTCTGCATTTAAAAAAATCTCATAATACTGGAAATACTTATTTGTTACTCAGAACATATTGACTGAGTACCCAGTAATTTATTTACTAAGCACTCTTCTAGAAACTGAACTTTCAAAAATGAACAAAATGGACACAAACTCCTGCCCTCATGTTCAAGTAAGCCATCTCCATCTTTAAATGTCATGCAATAATAACACCACCACCATACTTCCAGAGCCAAGAAGAAGCCAACTCTCCCCCTCACTGTCTAAGAGAGCAGCATTGAATCATTACAAGCAAAATTACAGCAGAAACTACTGTTACCAACTATCGACATCATGCTTCTGGGGGAAATTTTGCTATACTGAACCATGGGTGAGAAATTACACAGAAAATAGCTAATGTATGCTGGGCTTAATACCTAGGTGGTGAGTTGACAGGTATAGTAAACCACCGTGGCACATGTTTACCTATGTGACAAACCTGCACATCCTACATGTGTATCCTAGAATTTAAAGTAAAATAAAATAATAAAAAAATGTAAAAAGAAATTACAGAAAAAAATGGAACATCCTATATGGAGGATCTTTTTCTTGAAGCTCACTGACCTTTCGAGCATCTAAATCAATAATCGTGGTTCAAAGAAGCACTATTTTCTTGATATTAAACAAAGTGTGTGACATTTCTGGGTCTGTTTCCTGAAAATGGTATTGCCTGAAAAAAATACTAAAATTAAATAAATAAGTAATAAATAAATAAAATAGATTTGGTTTTAGGGGGAAAATGGTATTGCCTGTACCTGACATCCAAGAACATTTTCCGTCTGTCTTTATGTGACCCTAAGCAACAAATGTCAGGGGTTAAAAGGAAGTCTTAGAGCTCCAACATGTTCTACCTTCCACTCACCCACAGTTAAGAATCTAAGAGAAATCCCCAAACCTCAATGACTCAGAATAAGAGAGCCCTGACCAGGCCTCTGCAGCAGAGCAAATGGAGCCCCAGGGCTCTGCAATGTTCTTCATTCCACAACCTATGACACCCTCTTCCCATCAAAATTTATCACTGAAACACATTTGCCCTTTATCTCAGAGGAAGATTCAAGACTCCCAGTGCATTCCTCATTACCAAGTATAGTTGCCAGATAAAATATAGGATGACTGATCAACTTTAACTGGACATCCTGTATTTTTATTTGCTAATTCTGGGAACTCTAGCCCAGGCCTCTCAACCCTTTAAAGGAAAATGCTACCATATCCAGGAAGACTTCCCAGATCACCCAGCCTGTTTTTTTTTAACTTGCAACCTTTCCTCCCTCAACATTTCCTATCATACTCCTGGGTTAATTCTCCTCATAGTATTTATTGTCACCTGACATAGGATACATTTTATTTTATTGTATTTTTTTAAATTCTCTGCTTTTTCCTCCTCCCACCAAGATTAAAGGCCCTCAAGACGATGAGTATTTACCTACTTTGTTCATGCTATGTCTCCAGTGCCTACAGTACTGCCTGGCACAGAGTAAGTGTTAGATAAATAGTTGTGAATCAGTTTGTTAAATTAAGTATCTATTTCTTTGATGTCAAAAATGACATTAGAATTGTGATAAATATCATAGGTTAATTGGATAATAATAATGAATACAAATAGATTATATTTATGGTGTACATATATGCCTGGCAATATGCTAAACAGTTTACCTAGATTAACTCATTTAATACAAAACAAAACCAAAAAAAGCCATTTAATACTCACAAAAAAACTGTCATCTTCATTTTACAGCTGAAGCAACTGATACAGAGAAAAATAAGAAACTTGCTCAAGGTCACATACGGTAGCTTCAAGATTCAAACCCAGCTGCCTGACTCTAGAGAATGAGTTCTTCCCTGAAAAAGAATGTTTTTACTTGGGAGATTAAAAATATGAAAAGGGGGATTAAATACACAAATGATTGAAGGCTTTTGAATCAATAAATTACTTTGCCTTGGAAAAAAAAAATATATATATATATGTTTAATGGATCCCCATATGTAAAATAGAACCTGGATGTGGACAAGTTAAGATATTGCTATAGAACAGATTTGAGTCATGTTAATATACCTTGGAAAGGAGTCTGAGAAGGTGGGTTCGTGGCTGCTAATGTTTTTGCTCACTTTGAAGCTCAGAACCTTGACTCCAGTAGGTACCAACATATAACTGGCTCTATATACTGTGTACACAGGTATTTTCTTCACTTAAGACTTTATAAAGATGGCAAAGGGATTGATAAGTAACAACTGAAGCCACCATATATTCTGAAATAATAGTGATAATTTCTTTTACTAACAATTAACGTGAACACAAACATACACAATTCTAGGTAGGATCCGATTTAAATTTCTAGTTCCTCCTCATTGAGAAACAGGCTATATTGCTCTTTGCCACTGACATGACAGGAATTCCTCTTCTTTTGCCCATTCAGAAAGCCTCTTCTTTCCCCTTCTGTGTTGGATGTTCTCAGCTCACACTGGTCTGTGCTAGGTTCTTTTTCTTATATGAGGATGCTTACTGTCATTTTCACATTACTCCCAATACCTGCTAAAACAATGATTCCAAATTTACGTGAAGGACTCTCTGTTATTTAAAACTAGTGCAGAGTGCCGCTATCAAGACCCAGGATCCCAGCAACAGCCCATACGTAGGAAGCAGTAGCCAGCAGCTGTTACTGATTAACTATTGCTTGCTCTTTCGTGGACAATGCTTTTGCTGGTCTTCTCTTGGGTATCTAGCCCAAGATCAACAAACGATAGCCAACAGGCAAAATCTAGCCAATAGCCTGTTTCTGTATAGTCTAGGAGCTATGAAAGGTTTATAGAGAAAAATATTTACAATCCATTAGAGGATATGGAACACCAATGTTAAACATCTGTTAGTAAAATGTTCTTTTAAAAAAATCAATTCCTCTTCTTAGCAAAATTGTATTACAGAAAATTGTACTCCATTATATTTTTAATTTCATCAATTAAAATTGTGGAAACATGTGTTCTCTTTTGCTATATAAGTAGGCACCTTATACTCAATTTAGCTTCTTGGCCAATAAATGCTAAAATATTTACCCACCTTTTACAGAAAAAAAAAAATGCTGATCTTTGTTCTAGTCTTTGATATTAAGGCAGTATGATGTCAAAAGGCTAATTGATAATTATTTTTTAAAAGAGAGTAAGTATATTTTCACCAGCTTTAATTTTCTTATTTAGATGTGATTTAAGTGTGCTATTTAGTGATTTTTTTATAACTTCATATTTATTTTCTGGCACAGACAGGGTTATTAAAATTTTTTATTGTTATTTCCATTTTTGAAAGACACTAGTTTTTTAGCATAAGTTTGTATTGTTTCAATTTACTAATTGTTACTAAAACATTCCACTTTGGCAGTTCATTTTTATGGGAGTCAAATTATATGCAGTACATTGTAAACAGATAATGCAGTTCATTTAAAAATATGCTGCAATAAACACAATCTGGAAAGGCTTTTTCTTAAGGATCATCTCTTCCCTATCTACATCAGCAAAGATGTTAATAATTTTTTTTTAAATTCCAGTTGAAAGTATCTCATTCCAGATGGAAAAAGATAAAACTTTTTTAAACAAAAAGTACCTTCTGAAGAAAGTTTGCATGGATGTCCACTCAAATACACACACACACACAAATCCCTTTAGCTAACCCCAAGGAAAGTGTGGCACATTCTTGATGGAACTATAAAAACACAGTTATGACTTGTCTTATACTATATTAAACTTTTTTAAGCTCTCTCTCTCTCCCCGCCCCCACCTTTTTGTGGTAGACCTTGAATCAGACAGGGGAAGAAGAACACACGTTGGCGTTGCTGAGTCCCTGGAAGTCTCTAAAGGCCATCATTGGATTTAACCAAGCCAGGTTTATGGAGCAAATAAATTCAACCTGGACCTGGGGCTGTTTGTTTATCATTCCCTAATCCACTCAACACCCTTTTACTGGGAGCTCACTGGGAGGAATTCAGAGTTAATTTCATCCTGTTTGGCCAAGGTTGGCCCTTGGAGAAACTACAGTTCAAGTAAATATAGCTTGCTGTCTCTCACTTTGTTTACCTATATTGCCTTTACCTTTTAAAGGAGTATAACTGCTCCTGTGATACCAAAGATCTGTAGCCCACTGATGCTATTCCTGTCTTAGTTTCTGGAAGTCAGAACCTACTCCCTAGAGCCTCCATTTGAGCCTTCCCTATGACTCAGATCTTCAGTCATCTCCAGGGCACCCAAAAGCAAGATTCCTCTTTCATTGCTCTATGTTATTTCCCATCTCATTCCTCCAGGATCAGATCGATTCTAAAGAGTCAACTGGAACTTTGGGAAGTAGACTGTCAAGTCCACTAGCATTCTAGGAAGTGAACTAACTTCTCAGACTTCTAGATGAGAATAATAGGTAACATTTATCAGTTCCAATGCTGACTTAGACCAGGTGCTGTTCTATAGACTTTTCATGAGTTCACTTAGAATTCTTTCATAGTAACCTCATGAAGTAAGGGCTTCTATCCCTCTGCATTTTGAAGATGATGAAATGGGCACAAGAAGCTTTAGTAACTTGCCCAAGGATGCTCTGCTGAGATGTGGAAGGGCCAGATACAAAGCAAACTTGTCTGACCTGTAACCTCTGCTCTCTCAAGTGAAGTGCCTTTAACAAGATTTAAAAGATTTATATAGATTTTAGGAGTTGATCTGAGAGGCAGTCTTCCAAATTTGACCTGACTCAAGCAGAGACTAGAGTACCCCCCGATCCAAGGGGGCTATGTTCCAAGATCCCCAGTGGATGCCTGAAACCACACATAGTACCAACCCCTATATATACTATGATTTTTCCTATATGTACATACCTATGATAATGTTTAATTAGACATAGTAACAACAGATAACTAAAAATAAAATAGAACAATTGTTAGAAAATCCTATAATAAAAGTTATGAGAAAATGATGTCTCTCTCAAAATATCTTATTGTACTGTACTCACTCTTCTTCATGTGACGATGTGAGGTGATAAAGTGCCTGTGTGAGGAGATGAAGTGAGGTGAATGATGTAAGTGGAAAATTCCAGAAATAAACAATTCATAAGTTACCAGTTTTGTATTATCCTAAGTAGCATGATGAAATCTCCAGCCATTGTGCCTGCATTGCCTTTAGTAGCCTTCCATGTTATCAGATGGGCTGTCAGTGTCACAGCGCTTGTGTTCAAGTCACTCTTATTTTACTTAGTAGTGGCCCCTAAATGCAAGAGAAGTGATGTAGTATTTTCAGACCAAGGATGACTGTATGTAAGAGAAGCCAAGAATATGGGAGGACTACTGTACTTTGAGGAGAGGAATTTTGAGCTGAGACTGAGGGATAGGTAGACTTCCTTGGGAGAAAGACACTTTTAGTAAAAGAAATAGTCTACAATGATCACTGTTGAATTGAGGGCATTGAAGAAATTATTTCATAAGAGAAGTCCGTTTCTTGGAAAGTCAGAAATAAGCAGCCTTTTAGGCTTCCATGTCCTGACCTGATCACCTTGTTCCTGTGGATGAACCTCCCAACGGGGCCCACAGTGGGGGGCTCCATACTGGGGGACTTTTTCACAGCAGTAACCTGGTGACTCCAAGGCCAGGTTGTGGCCAGGATGAAAAGTCAACCAGGACTTGGGATGTGTGTGCTCCAGTCAGAGGCCAAGTCCTTCAGAGAAATCTGGTTCCCTTGTCACATCAGGAGAAAGAGGCTAGAGCCAGGTGGTCAATTATCAAAGATTTTCTGAGGGGCAACATTCTTCAAATGTGAAACATATCATGTCAGCCTAGGCCCCTGATCATGACTATGTGAATACATTAAAACTGCCAGGTCTGGCATGGTGGCTTACTCCTATAATCCCAGCACGTTGGGAGACTGAGGCGGGTGGATCACTTGAGGCCAGGAGCTCGAGACCAGCCTGGTCAACATGGTGAAACACCATCTCTACTAAAAATACAAAGATTAGCTGGGTGTGGTGACATCTACCTGTAATCCCAGCTACTTGAGAGGCTGCAGCATGAGAATTGCTTGACCCTGGGAGGCAGAGGTTGCAATAAACTGAGATTGAACAACTGCACTCCAGCCTGGGTGACAAAGTGAGGCTCTGTCAAAAAAAAAAAAAAAAGACGAAAGAAAGAAAGAAGAGAGAGAGAGAAAGAAAGAAGGAAGGAAGGAAAGGAAGGAAGGAAGGAAGGAAGGAAGGAAGGAAGGAAGGAAGGAAGGAAGGAAGGAAGGAGGGAGGGAGGGAGGGAGGGAGGGAGGGAGGGAGGGAGGGAGGGAGGGAGGAAGGAAGGAAGGAGAGAGAGAAAGAGAGAAAGAAAGAGAAAGGAAGGAAGGAAAGAAAGAAAACATCAGAGGCCATCACATCATTTCATAACATTTCCTCTCAGATTTTTGTGTGTATAGGCATGCATATATGCACAAAAGTACTGGATTGTACTGTGAAGTGAATTTGTTACTCTGAATAGTGATCAAAAAGGCACTGGCCTAGACAAAAGTGGTGATGGTGGAAGCAGAAAAAAGGTAAAGATGCCTTCAGATACATGGAAATGTAAGAGGTCTCCTAAGAAAAGATATAAAGAGAGGAAAAAGTACTGGCATGGTGGCGGGTACCTGTAATCCCAGCTACTTGGCAAGTTGAGACAGGAGAATTGCTTGAACCCTGGAGACGGAGGTTGCAGTGAGCCACACCACTGCACTCCAGCCTGGGCGACAGAGTGAGACTCCTTCTCAAAATACATACATACATACATACAACAGCCAGAGTGAGATTTTGGTTTTGACTTGTGTATGTGTGTGTGCCCGTGTGTCACTACTTCATTTTGTGTTGCTATAAAGGAATATCTGTGTATTAGTCCGTTTCCACACTGTTGATAAAGACATACCTGAGACAGGGCAATTTACAAAAGAAAGAGGTTTAGTTGGACTTACAGTTCCATGTGGCTGGGGAAGCCTCACAATCACGGTGGAAGGCAAGGAGGAGCAAGTCATGTCTTGCAATGATGGCAGCAAGCAAAGAGAGAATGAGTACCAAGTGAAACGAGTTTCCCCTTATCAAACCATCAGATCTCTGAAGACTTGTTCACTACTGCCAGAACAGTACGGGAAAGACTCGCCCCGATAATTCAATCATCTCCCACTGGGTCCCTGCCATAACACATGGGAATTATGGGAGCTACAAGATGAGATTTGGGTGGGAACAGAGAGTAAAACCATATCAATATGACTCTGGGTAATTTAAAAAGAAAGGAGGTTTATTTGGCCCATGGTTCTGCAGACCGTACAAGAAGCATGGTGCTAGCGTCTGTCTCTGGTGAGGGCCTCAGGAAGCTTTCAATCACAGAGGAAGGTGAAGGGGTGCAGGTGTGTCACATGGCAAGAACAGGAGCAAGAAAGTGTGGGAGAGGGAAGTCCCAGACTCTTTTTAACAACCAAACCTCCCATGAACTAACAGAGTGAGAACTCACTCCTTACAGTGGGGGAGGACACCAAGCCATTCATGAGAGATCCACCACCATGACTGAAACACATGCCACCAGGCCCCTTCAACACTGATCACATTTCACTGTGAGATTTAAAGAGAATAAATATACACACCATATCAACCGGTCCTCCAGAAGCTGCATAGAATGTGTCAAAAGAAGTTGGCATTTGTGAGGGCACTGACACTATACAGACCCAGCGGGCAGACTTCAGCAGGCACAACTTCCCCTGCATGCCCAGACTTTCTGGCATCCCCTTCCCACTCTTTCCAGTGGGCTCTGGGACTGGTTGGGTTAGATTCTGGTAGAACAGAGATGATTTGGCCTGCCTGTAAATCAGAGAGAATAGCTTTGGGTACCTGGAATGGCAAAAATTTATATGTCACAGCAATGTGGTAAGGACAAAGACAATGTGAGCTCCATTCCCGTCACCAGATGCCAATCACCCTTCCCTACTTGGAGAGTTTTAACTGCAGGACTGGCTTTTCAGATTTTTCCTTTTCATTTCACATATAATTCGTTACAACTCACCTTGCTTTTAACTGATACTTAGTATATAACTGAATTAAGCCACACATCCGGATCCTAAAGTGTTTCTCAGAGAGTTTTGTTTGTTTGTTTGTTTTGTTTTCTATTTGCAAACATCAGTCTTTATTGCCCCCAAATAAAACAATTTAGGAGACTATTTAAAATAGATTTTCCAGGACATCATATGTGGCAAGAACTTTGAGAATTCCTAGATGTTATGTGAAAATGTGCTTTATGCCCCAATGCACAGGATAAAAAGTCCACTAGGCTGCCCAAAGCCACATCTTCTACACTCCCCTTTAGGTTGGAGCCTGATCCTCTAAAGACTGGACTAAGAGCAGAGATGAAGACTATAGAGAAAAATGAATGCTAAGGGTTTGGGGGACTTACAGGAATGTAAAGATAGTAAAGGGACCATGACTCAGAGAGCCCTGGAAGTTACTTATTTCCATCCTTTCTTTCACCCTTTCTCCTTCCCCTCTATTCACATTATTTGTTGTGGAAAGAGTAAAAGATTTGAAATTTGGGTTAAAAATCCTGGCTTCACCATTTTCTACTTGCTAGAGTCTTTCTTGCTTATAAAATGGGAATGATATTCACTTAACAGGTTGTGAGGATTATGTGAGTGAACATTTGCAAAATGGAGAATAACAGCCTGACACGTAGTAAACACTCAACAACTAGAGCCACTTCTACTCCACTTGTTCAGCTGATGCTAGAAACTCCTTTAATTACAAAGAAAATGCATTTCAATTAGAGATTAAAAAGTGAGTAAAATTCAATTTGATATATCAATAGAGTCTATGCCAGATTTTGATGAAACTTGGAGCTAAGGCCAACTGGTTTTGGAGATTTCTAACAAAAAATGCTTCAGGTAGTGAAACTAGATGCCACACTTCATGACTTAAATTTCACCACAGTTCTTCTGGTAACAGCTGAGGCAGTAGGAAGAGAATTCAGAGAAGTCAGTTAGGTTAATTCTACCTAAAGAAATAAGCAAGCCAGGGTTTCTTTTTTTATTTTTGCTATGTATATTTTTAAGAGATTGTAATGATAACATATTAATGTAGTATTTTAAAATGTATTATTACTTTTAAAGACTTGTTATCTCATTAATAAATGATAAATAAATGGTAAGTTATCTCATTTCTAAATGGTAAATTATCAAAAGGAAAATAGGAGAGAGAATAAAACCTTGAGGCAGATGAATTATTGCCAATGTTTATTGAGTTCTTATCCTTGTCAGGCATTGTTTTAAGGGTTTTTTTCATGTGAATCCATTCCATCTAATAACACTCTGATGTAAGATACTCATTGTCTTAATCATACAGGCAAGGAAACTAACTTCCCCAAGATCACAAAACTATAAATAATAGGTCTAGATTCAAGTTCAGGCATTCTGGATCCAGAGCACACATTCAGCCTCTTCACCACTTGCCTACTAAGTCCTTAGTTTCTAGATATTGACTAACCAGCAAAATGAAATCACTATCCCAGGATTATTTTATTCAATTTAAAAGTCTTCTTTTGGTAACCAGCAGCCCTTAGTTTAGGTATATATAGTATAGCACACACACCAGTTGGCAATTGTCTTGTTTATTCATAATCATATTATTTTTAAGGTACACATTATAGGAACCAAGCAGTAAATCCCCGAATTTTACTGACAGAAATTAGGAGACATGACTAAAGTACTAAAGTCATCCAGTTAATTAGTAAGAAAATCATTATTAAAAGTTGGGTTTCCTTATTTTCCAGTTCAGAGCTCTTTGCTCTGTTTTACTGTCTTATAGTAATGACAACATTGAGGACTCACTGTGTGCTCTGTTAAGCCATAACGTTATCCTATATAATCTTTCCAAAAATCCTATTCGATGTTTTCATACTCATTTTACTGATGAGCAAACTTATATGGCCTATGTATAAGTCAGTCCACGTTATTAAATTTCATATTAATAGCATTGCATGTACCAGATTTATTAGTTAATTTAAATAAATAGTCAACCCAAGGGCTTTATTTTTGGGTTATTTCATTTAGCACTCAGTTCTCTGAGTAGTACCCATCTCCATAAGACTACATTGAGAACATTAGTATTCTATGCTATCTATTGGTCTTATTTACATAAAAACAAGGAATAAAAGCAAAAAGTCCCACAGGCTAAAGAACCTCTCTTTGAAGTAAAAATCCTTTGGTAGGCCAGGCGTGGTGGCTCATGCCTGTAATACCAGCACTTTGGGAGGCCAAGGCGGGTGGATCACGAAGTCAGGAGAGCGAGACCATACTGGTTAACATGGTGAAACCCCATCTCTACTAAAAATACAAAAAATTAGCCAGGCGTGGTGGTGGGTACTTGTAGTCCCAGCTAATCGGGAGGCTGAGGCAGGAGAATGGCTTGAACCCAGGAGGCGGAGCTTACAGTGAGCCGAGATCGTGCCACTGAGCTCCAGCCTCGGTGACAGTGCAAGACTCTATCTCAAAAAAAAAAAAAAAAAAACCTTTGGTAAAAGCATTAAAACTTATTTTCTGTTTTATGATTTCTTTCAAGAGCCTTCGTTATTTAGGAAGAAAAGCTGAACTTCTTCTGTGTGTGCCATAAAATCCAGTCCCCATCTGTGTGCTTGTCAAGCGTGTGAATCTAGCCATCATTCTGAAGGAATAGGGAAACCGTTCAATAGTTGCTGTATGAAGAGGAATAAAATGCCAGCTGGAATTAGAAGGCAGTGCAGAATTCTGTTAATATTTGCAAATAATGCTGGCTTGTTTGTTTCTACTTTTGGTTTTGTATGTTGTTTTCGTTGTTTTGTGATCTCTCCTCTTTTATTGCTCAGTTTAATTAACTGCTCATCAAATCATCTTTTGATGAGGCATATCAAAAGGTGCTGCAGGACAGCGCTTTCCACTTATAACCTAGGAGAATGTAATAGACTCAAGCACTGACACTCTGAGGATTATTTAATATTAAATGCAAATTAGAATTAAATTGTGGTTATTCGATGATTGATAAATAACTAATTAAATTCATTATAAATGAATTAATAATTATTACTAAATTAATATCAAAGTGCAAATCATCTGAGAAATCAAAACTCTAAAGAGGAAGCTTAAAGACAAGAATGCAAACTGATTTTCTGAAGTAACCCTACATGAACAATTCCCTATTAATATTTAAGGAAGAAAACACACAAAAACCAACAGTCACTCATTTCCGGAATTCCATCTTTACTAGGCCCTCTGGGCCAATTACATTTGTTTGATTAAAGTCAAATGATGATTTAACCTTCAAGATATTTTGTGCTCTGGGGCAGCTTCACACATCCTTCCCACCCATTACTCATTCTAAAAAAGCAAATACAGGGTGATTATGCTAAATAAATAACCTCATAAAAAATGTTATGTTTGTGACAAAAATCACTTATTCCCAAATGGACATACATCATACATCTTCACATCATATTGTATATAAATTGTTAATTGATGTTAAATGAAGAAAAGAAATTAAAACATTTGGAAAAAGGAAAGATTTCCGCCAGTCAGTTTTGAACATGTACCTCTCAGAAATTAGGAATACACTTTCTATTGGTTAACTATAAATAAACCAAAAGAAAAAAAAACTGGGAGTATTCTGTGTTGTGTGATTCATCTGTGACCAGGAAACTGGATTCATGATTGTTTCATTAGCATGTAGGCAGTTTTTAAAACACTTAGAGGACAGTTTGCACTTTCAATTGCATCCCCACTTAAAAATGACTATCAATTACATTCCTAAAGTTTATCCTTGCTTAATTGTAAGACTTGAAGGTGTCTTTAGAAGAACTGCAATCTCACAATCCAGGACTTACTTAGACTTCAGGAATGGACCTTTTAATCTTAAGGAGGAGATTCCATAACTCTGTTGGCCTATGTTGGTAATAAGTTGTGGAATGTTATATTTTCCAAGATGTCTACAAAAACAGCTCGTGTTCCACATGCTCTACTACAATGTGTCTCTCACTCTTGAATCTGTGCCGTGTTATGATTTGCTGATAACAGATGGAACCCAGCAAACTGATGCAACATGACTTCATGACTTCCAAGCCTAAGTCAAAAAAGTCAATGCAGTTTTCACCTTGCTCACTGGAAAGGTTGTTTTTGGAGCCTTCTGCTGTCACATAAAAATTTCAACTATATTGAACTAAATACCACCATAAATTTCAACTAAATGCCACCATACTAGCAGGAAGCTTAAGCCACATGAAAAGACCACATGTTAGTGTTCCCATAAATTGCCCAGCTGTATTAGTGTGTTCTCATGCTGCTAAAAAAGACACATCTGAGACTGGGTAATTTATAAAGGAAAGATGTTTAATTGACTCACAGTTCAGTACATGCTGGAGAGGCCTCAGGAAACTTACAATCATGGTGGAAGGGGAAACAAATATGTCCTTCTTCACATGGCGGTAGGACAGAGAAGAATCACTTCCCAGTCAAGGGGGAAGTCCTTTATAAAACCATCAGATCTCAAAAGAACTAACTCACTATCATGAGAACAGGATGAGGGAAACTGCCCCCATGATTCAATTACCTTCATCTGGTCCCTCCCATGACACATGGGGATTATGGAAACTACAATTCAAGATGAGATTTGGGTGTGGACACAGCCAAACCATATCACCAGCTGAAGAGCCAGTCCATAGTCAGCATCAACCACAGTATACATCAATGAAGAATTCCATGAGATCAACCATGTTCAATAAGAATACATTAATCACATATGAAGTTTTAAATTTTCTATTAGCCACATTTAAAAAATTAAATGAGTGAAATTGATGTTGTTAATATATTTTACTTTACCCATTATATCTAAAAGTATTATTTCAACATGTAATCAATATATGAATTATTAACAAGATAGCTAAAATTATTTTATTTTTCATACAAAGTCTTTGAAATAGTGGATGTGTGTATATGTGTGTATATGTGTGTGTGTGTGTGTGTTTTGAACTTAGAGCACAACTCAATTCAGACTAGACACATTTCAAGCACTCAATAGCAATGTGTGATTATTGCTTTCTCTACTGGACAGCACAGCTCTGGAAAATTCCAGCCTTCAGCCATCAAATTCTCTTCCACCCCCACAGCAGCTGTGGAATCTTCCCAGTTAAGCACTAAACAATGTACAGGTCTCCCCATAATCTTGACACACAAGATATAGGTTTTAAGCTGCTAAATTTTGGGATAATCATTGGCTCTGATAGTAGAATCTAGGTACTACTAGAAATGTGGATTATGAGAACAGATGTGTTTTTTGTCCTCTGTTCAAGCTTAATTATTTTTGAGAAAGATTAAATCATAGAATCTTAGATTCCCTTAGAAAAGGTCTTAAAGAGTGTTTGTTTCAACCTCCTAACTAGTGCTAAACCCATGACTATATCATCCTCAGAAAACGGTCTACTCATCTTTGCTTGATCATTTACAAGTTATACCTCACAAGAAAATGTATTGAATTTTTTAGTGATTTTTATTTTTTGAAATTTTCCTTTATATTGAATTTTTAAATGGCCTTTTTATAACTTTTGTTCACCAGTGCTATTTTTGACCTCTAGAGCTACAGGTCTCATCCCTCTGATTTAATAGCCTTCAGACAAGACAATAAATATATTATCTCTGCCCATATTACCCCACCTCAACCTCCATATTCCTTTTTCTAGGCTGAACACCCACATTTCTTCAATTGCTCCTTGTAAGACATAGTTTTAAAAACTTTAACCACTAGAATAAATTCCCTCAGCTCTCCACTTTATGACTCTTCATAAATCTCAAATCTTTCAATGTAATACTCAAAATAGAATATATGCTCCAGATATGGCCTGGCCAAAACACAGTTGAGTAGGATGGTTAGTCTTGCTCTAGATGATGTATTTTCATGAAGGTAAGAAAGACTGCTGCTCTCCAAAGGTATTTTAATTAAGCCAGGGTTCCCTCTATCTAAACACAAATGATTGGTACTGATAGTGGACTAAGAGATAGTAGAGACTAAACAAATAGTTCCTTAGCTGCATGCAGCACCTTAGAGCCTGGGACTTAAAATTGGAAGACTGACCTTGATTTCAATCAGCAATTTACTAGATATGTGACTTTAGGAAATTTGTTTATACTGTCTGTGTCACACTTGGTTAAAAAAATCTTTAAAGGAATATCATAAGAATATCCTAATATAGAAATGTGGCATTTTGGGGAGTCATTAAATGAACTAAGTATGTATAAATGATTTGCAATCTGTAATTATACAAACATAAAATCTTTTTTTAATTACCGTCAACCTAAGAATAGAACTTGATGCTTATTTCCATGTAATTTTAACTTCCTGATTTTGACTTATCATCACAGCTTGTGGAAAATCTTCTTTAAAATGTTATTTAGTCTGGTTTAGTAATTCAATAAATACTAAGCATTTATTCAGTATCACACATAGCATATTGGTTCTCCTCAATGCCTTAGAAAGTCGACCAAAGTTTCAAAGTTCTCAGGTCATCCATCAACTGCCTACAGATCCATTGGAGTATTTTAATCAAAGGGAGTAAATTGATTTCAGACTCAGGATGCTGTTCTTTGCACCTGATGATCCGGAACCCTGGGTCAGGTTGCCCAGGGTAGCAGCAGCAGTAGTCAGTAGACCTAACTCCACTTTAGGGCTGCTACAAGGAGCTACCTGTACAGCTTCCTACTCCATTCCAAAGCTCTAGCACAGTATGAGTGAACCAAACAATCACCACAGAATAAAAGAGCCTTTTAATTAGTGTAGATATTGGATCTGGAGACTCTGGGACTCAGACTGGTAAAGGGCAGTTCGCCGTTAGGTATCTGGAACTTAATCATGGAGGGGACGGCACTCCTCTGCAAGGCTTCCAGTGGCACTAGACTCAGGAACAAGCTGTAACATTTGGACTTACTATGTCAGTCCACAATATACTCCCACTGAAACAGCCTAGAAGAGAGAAGCATATTTTCCATGCTCCTTCCCTTTACTTCATTTTCTTTTCTGTCTCATATAATAACATTCATATAAAGTATAGCAACTTTAAACTCACTGTGAATGGCGTGGTGGAGAATGGCAAGGTATTTTTCTGATATGACCTAGCATAGATATATTACAGATTTCTCCCTCTCTACAAGTCATATATGCTTGGAGGGACCTTCTGGATCAGCTAGTGTGACATACTCAATTTACAGGAGAGATTGAGCTTTGGAAGGTTAAGACCCATGGCAAATTAATGGCAGCACAGACTACAATTTCCTATCTAATGAATTTTCTCTATGTTGTACTGATTAAGCAATAGAGGAATTAAGCTGCTGAGGTCACAAATACACAAACATACACATATACACTCAGGCATACACATATTAAGTTGGAGTGTGAAAGAAACTGAGAACAACATCGCTTATAATCTGATTAATGGCAGTTTCTCTTCATAAATGGAAACTGGATGGACCAGTTTTGTATTTCTGTTTTTTTAAAGTTGCAATGAAATGACTGAATTGATCCATCCTCATTAGGCACACCCAGTCTTAGTTGCATACACTATCCTAAAATTCCATTAACATCTACTGAAATATGGGGTCTTGCACAACTCTCTATTAAGTGGCATTGAAATTAGAATTAACAAAGCAGAATGGGATCAACCATGCAAGGTTTCCAGAAAGGTAGATCTTTAAGATCTTTAAGATAGTAAGAGTAATACATCGATGTAGAAAAATGAGGATAAACAGCTTCTAAAAACATAGAAGTGGAAACAATCAAATGGTATGAGAAAGGTAGAAAGCAAGTAGTCTTGGCTGGGCCAGGGGCAGATACATGGAAATCTGGTAGAAAGTGTTGTGAAAGGGTGGCCACTGTCTTGTCACCATCTAGATAATGGCATTCTGCCACTTCTACTGCTTATTGCACAGGGCAGTAATCCCAGCAGTGAAAACAATGTGGAGGCACTTAATATTTGTAATATCATATGGGGCAGTTTCCAAAGTTAAATGCATTTCCCCAACATGGAGTTGGTTAGAACTAATTAACATGAAATCCATTGTACAAAAAGAGAGAGCAGAAGTGCTCACACTTCACTGAGTTTTTCATCTAAGTAATTCTGTGAAATCAATGCAAGTACTGTACTTGAACTACTCTGTCAGGAACTATATATGCCATGCATTTATTAGCATTTCATGGTTTACCAAGCACACTCACAGATACATTTTGTTTCATCTGACTTTCACATCAATCCTATGAGTTAGGCTATTATTATTCACAACTCACAGATGAACAAAGCCCAGCCTTGAGAAATTCGGTGAGTTGCCTGAGGTCATTCCGCTTGTGGTGTCAGTGCTGGAGCTCAGACCCAGGTTCTGAATCTGAATCAAGTTATCTTTCCACTGAACCATTTCAGGGAATAATGAGGACATCTCCTTGGGCCCACCACCTTGGGTAGCCTTCTGAAAAAAGGGACTTCTGTTAAGGTGTTCTAGCTACCATAAAGAGTTGAATGTTAGACCAGAGCCACCTTCTCTGCAGGACACTTTATAATCTGTCTGTCTGATGGCTCGCATGGGCAAGTCTGCAATATACAACAGGACAATGAGTCCTATGATAGAGTTTATGTATATAGTCTATGACCCTCTGTGTAGCAAAATGGCAACTTGAAGAACTGTTTTAATAGGATTTATTAAAATTTTGACCTTTATGCTTTCTGGGGAAGATGAGTTACGTAGACAGCAAAATGGATTTACTTTTTAATTGGCTTTTCTAAAATAATTTGTCTCATTTTGCATTTAGTCTTCAACTATTGCTCTGATGCCTAAAATTTTACGATTTTACATTTTCTGAGGCAGGCATTATTAAAACATTCACTGCTGCTTTATATTTCTCTGCTTTAGTTTCAGTTTCATTTTTAGGAAATTGATAATATTTTCAAATTACATACCAGAGCAATTGTGTCAGTGCAATTTCCTTTTTGTTTTTACTGTATTTACTTTATTCAAGATGCTTTTTGCTTTCTTTACTCAGACACACATCCTTGTGTGATTTTTTGTATGTGTGCTTTCTAATATTTTTTTCTTGCCCAGTGGCTATTACTATTTTGCCTTGTTCAAAATTCATTCATGTCAATTTCAATGAGATTTTTAAAAGAACTTCAAATATTTGTTCATATTTTACTGCATGAGGCAAGTCCTGTCATTTATCTAACGATGAGACACATTGCTTCTTTATATGTCTCCCCAAAATAAGTTCTCCCAAGTTCTTCATTTTACCTCAAAGAATCTGAATGACAAGGAGAACTTTAGCAGAAAATAAAATGGTCATCCTATAACTTTTTAAAAAACAGCAATAAATTGTATTATTGGCAGCATAAGAAAAGGTCTGTGGCTGATGACGTTAACAAAGTTGACATAGTGCCATTTGAATTGAATCTACTCCTAGACAAGCATAAGTAGTGTTTACTCAGTCCCAGAAACTGATTCTCAGGTTGATTCTGAAAATAAAAACCCAACAGGTCTGTCACTTTTTATTTTCTTAAATCTCAGGCTGATATATAAAACCATTGAAAGACAAAATCGGCTGTTTGATAGTAGCAGCATAGCGTTATAGCTCACACACTTCTACTCAGAGAAATATGATGCCCTAAGGACAAAACTTTGACACAGAGCTTAGCTATTTAAAGTTCATAATACCCTGAATTTGTAGAGTATATTTTGGTTTACAAATATTGCTTTGAAACTGGCAGCAACCTTAAGAGGTTTGCAGAGAGCATACATTGTTAATCCCAGTTTAGAGCAAAGAGGAGTGGAGGTCAGTCAGAAGGTCTAAATGACTCACAAAAGGGCAAACAGCTAATTAGAGGAAGATCCAGGTTTCCTAATACCTAGTCCACATTATTTGTACTATTTCGGTTGAGCCATTTTTAAATTTATATGCTATTAGGATATTTTTAGACCAATAAGAAGGACAATTTAATATGGTCTCTCAAATGTGCTTCTTGCAATGAATATTGTCGTCGTTGGTAGCTTTTATGTGGGAGTATGGAGTGTGGAGTAGGAGGAAATAGGTTTGAATTTTATATAATTACTAACTAGTTTGAAAATATTTCATGACAATGTGACTTTATTTAATATTCTTTTCCTTCTACACAGCAGGAGTTCAATTAATTAATTGTGATACTTATTAAAACTGTGAAGTAAATATTTCCACAGAAACTTCCAAAACTTATAAACATATAGGGTTTAAAAATTGGGGATAAGGAAGATACATCATTAGCCTATGTTATCAAATAAAATATCTAAATACTCACTTTGCACTCTAATCTTCCTCAAGACAGTTTATTTCTTTTTATATCTGAGATTCTATATTCTACTGGACTCTACCTCTGATTTCTTTTAAAAGAAATTTTAATAGTAATCAGAATGGAAAGTGAATAACTCAAACTTATCAGAATTGAGAAAGGTTCTAGCTTAGGAAACTTGTCCCTATTCGCTCAGGAAATAGAGAGCACTTAATCTAAAGGAAGATGTTTGCTCCCATTCAGGAGGGAGAAGTGCTGTTCTCTGTTGCTTGAGTCTCTCCCCAGCCCAGCGCCTATCCCCTAACCCAACTGCCATCTCCAACTTAGAGAGCAGCTTTAGTAAAACACTCTGGCCTGCATGGAAGAGCAGCAAAGCCATTCCTTTTTAATCAGTTATTCAATATGTCATGCTACCAGACCAGTGGTATCCACACACTCTGTTAAGGCCAGAAAGACATCTTTATTTGTGAACAACATGTTCCAGGAAGCTCCATACACCTACCATCAATAAAGCACCACTCAGGACCTTGGGAGCTGGTGACTCAATGGTGTTTGTTCTTTTTTTTTTTTTTTCTTTGTTTTTTCTCATTGCTGTTTATGGAGGACCATTGTACAAGGAAAATTAAAGCTTAAAAAAGATAGTTCTGCCAATGTTACATTGGTGGAAACTGCACTATTGATTCTCATTTGCCTCATGAGTCACCCAGGATTTTTCCCTATTTCCTGTTAATGGAAATTGTCTGATAGCATTTTAAAGGATAAACTGTGTCTCATGGTCAGAGCAGGCAGAACAGCATTAATGGTGAAAAGCGGGTAGTGTTTAGATAGACTGCCTGGGTTTGGAGCTTGGCTCCACAACTTACTGGTTATGTGACCTTGTGCAAGTTTCCTAATATTTTTGCCTCAAATTCCACATCTATAGATGGAGATGACAATAATACCTACTTAGTAGAGATGTTATGAGGATTATATGGAATAATGCATGTTAAGCTCTTAAAATAGTGTGTAGCGTATGGAAAGTGCTCAACATGTATTTGTCACTATAATCAGCTCAGGTGCCCAACAAGCCCAGTGATAAATATATTCATCTTCAGAAAAACACCTGTATGTGACTCTATTATCTCTAATGTATGATGACCACAGAAGTCATAAATCAAAGGTCACCTCAGCACCATGTTAAAAGTATGATCAGGACAATGTACTGAAAGAGCTCTATTCTGTAAGTGAAAAAGACACAGATTTTAATCCATGTTTGCTATTAACTTGCTATGGTCTTGGGCAGTTATGCGTCTTTTTTTCCCAGTTTTCTGAATTATAAAACTAAGCAAATCTTCCAAAGGCTTATCCAGACTTACTACCCTACAATTACTTGGCATTTAAGGGATAAAAGAAAAACCTAAATGGTTCAGTAAACTGAAAATAATTCATTCAGTGAATATTTGTGTGCCACATACAGTTGTGGGTCCTAGTTGGGGATAAAGATTGGAACAAGACAGACAAGAATTCTGCCCTCCTGGAGTTTGTTGTCTAGAGAAGAGAATCCATCAATTGATATAGACTAACAAATACAGAAAAATATTCCAGGTAGTGAAAAGTGCTATGAGGGAACTAACACATGATGAAGGGATATGAAAGAACGGGTTACTTTAGTTTGGGTAGTCAGAAAAGTTCTTTTCGAGATGTTATTTAAGTTGAGAACTGCAGGGCAAGAAGAAGCCAGCTATGTGAAGACTAAGGGGGGAGAATTCCAAGCAGAGGGACCAGTGGTTCAAGCCCAAGGTAGAAACTGGTTTGGAGTATCTGGGTACAAAAGGAAGACAATGAATGTGGGCGAGAGTGGAAGAGTCTCAAGATGGGAGGTGGACTCCTGTAAGCCTCACAGCTATGGGGAGGAGTTCAGGTTTTACTCTGAATGTGATGGGAGCCATTGCGTTTTAAATAATGGGGGTTGGGTGGCTTATTCTGATTTGTGGTTTATAGTGTATTTTTAAAAATAAGGACTGATGCCAGAAACCTCACTAGTGGTCCAGTCACAATTTTCTGAAGAGAGGGATGAATTACCTACTTTATCAATTCAACAGCCCTGATCCTTTGTCTCAATTTAGCTTTCAACTGAGAGATCATTTGGCAAGTCATATAATTCATAATTGCCTCCTTTTATTATCAGAAAAATAAAAATCAAACTATTTTCTCACCTTATATTTGGAGGCACGACAACAACTGAGATTATGCTGTAAAAGCCCTTTGAGTTGCTTTAAGGATAATGTATCTTACACATTTTCTATTTCGTGTTTTAAAATGTTCCATATTCCTATGGAAAATGGAGAGCAGAAAGGTAACAGGGGATGTAGAGTGGATGTCTGCAATAGCCAGTCATTGAAATTACAGGCTCAGAACCAAACTACTAAATTGGTATGTGCAATCCTGACAAAGTTACGTAACTCCGTCTGTAAAATGGGAATAATAATACGGGTAATAGTATCTCATTCATAGAGTTATTGTGAATGTTAAATGAAATAATGTCCCCATAAAGTGCTTAGTTCCGTCATTGGTAAGTAAGTACCCTGTTGATAAAACCAATACTTCTTTCGGCTCTCCATCATCTACCCTGACCACTCTACTCTCATTTTGGGGGACTCCCACAGTGCTGTGTTTACTGATGCTCTGCCTTCCACTATGAAAAATGAGTGCACTGTGACCTAGTCTGGGCCAATCAGGGTAACTATGATGCAAAGATAATGGAGTTACTATGCTTTATTCACAGACAGGCTGTCTCTGCTATACAAGAGATTTGGGTCTGTCCTCCACCAACACCATTCCCACTGCCTCAAGGTGCTTTGGCACCCAACCTATATTATCCAAATGTAATACTCCAGCATCTTTTTGATACTGTGAACCCTTCATCTCCCACCAATTATTTCCCGTAGCTTTAGATAGCCAGAGTGAGTTTATTTAGTTACAAACAAATGATTCCTAGGGAATACAAGCTAGAACCTTCCCTCTGGCTCTCCCTCTAGGGCCTTGCTCTCCTCCTCTTATTAAATCTTCTAAGATGATTGAATTGCTAGAAGGAAGCTAGTGATAACATCACAGCTGCCTAGCCTTGCTTAATGTGTAGACCAGAATCCTGTACAATAGAAAGTCTTCCTTTCACTATGGAGATTTACAATAAATCTCTCCTCGTCCAAGAAGCAGAAATACAGACTCTTCTCCTTCATGTTGCCATCATACATGGTTATCAAGGCTAGTACTGGCCACACTATGTGTTTTACATCAGAATTATATAAGTATGTACCTGTTTCTCCTCTGCACTGTTAGCACCAAGAATGCAGGAATTACATATTACTCATTTTAAAATTAATAGTTGATACACATTTAATTCATTAGTATAATCTCCTTTGCAAATTATATCATTGTAGCTAATAGTTAAAACTCCCTTTGGCAACTATTTTTAATCCTTGTCCCCTTCACAGCCCCAAGTTAACAAGAATCATTATATTAGTGTGGGGCTATCAGCCGTGGCTGCCAAACTGTCACTAAACAACCCATCACCCGTGTGAATAACACTTCCTGCCACTGTGCAGTGGGAGGACCTACGTCAGAGGGTATTGTTCCAGGGTCATTGCTATGCATCACAGTGATTATGGAGAAAATAAATAATAGAAAAAGAGAGAGAGAGAGTCTGCGTGGGTGTGTATTTGTGTGACTGTGTGTTTGTGTGTGTTGTGCATTTACATAGAGTATCATACTGGATGCATCACTTTATATCGTTATTTTTTCTCTAACATCATGTCTTGGAGACCTTTCCACTTGTGGATCTACTCCCTCTTTACAAATGATGGATGGTTTTCCACTGTATGAATATCTCAGAATTGGTTTTGCCAGTCTCTTAATGATGGGCATGTGGGTCATTTCTGAATGTTCACTACTTTTAACAATATATCAGTGAACACTTTGGTACATGTCCCCGTGGGTTCAAGTACACTTTCTAAGATAGATAAGTGAGAATCACTGGCTTTCTCATGAATTTTGTATCCCTCGCACACTGTCCAGCACAATATCTGGCTTTCAATAAGCTTTCAGGAGATACTTTTTAGATGAATTTGAATAATTAAAGCTCACCTTGTCCATTCTAGTTCTTGTTTCTCAAACAGAATTCCCATCCAGACACAATGTGAGCTGAGATTAATATTGCCTATGCTGAGAACAGAGGCACCTCCTAAGTTCTAAAGAAGGTTGGGAAGTCTTTCCACAGACACAATCAGATCCAATAGTAATCATAAGTTTTAAAACGTCTCACTGAAACAAGCAGAAAACAAAATTCGAATTAGACCCAAATAGGTATAGCTTCTATAGAAGAAATTACAGCCGTTTTTTTACAGCAATCAAATCTATCAGCATCTTTTTCTGCAGCCCAAATCCCTCCCATTTAAAGATGAGAAAATTATTGTCCCCATCATAAACGTTAAAGGATATTTATGCAGTGTTAATCTGCTCCTCAGTTTCCATACACTTTATATGTCTTCATTTACTTGCAGCAGAGGCACATTAATAGCAAATGCTGAATGATAAATTATTTCTCATGGGAAAGATAGTTAATTTCACTGACCCCCATGTGTCACAATTCAATGCATCACCCTGGTTGAGGAAGCAGACCTGTGGAGAGAAAACCACAAAAAGACAAATCAATGCAAAGCTCTGTGATCCAAGGCTAAGGTCATTTTTAATGGAATAAAAGGCACTCCAGGGCTTCAGTTATTATACCACAATCACATGCCACTGTACCCTCAACTATAATTAGAGCACAATAATACAAATCCTGGGATGTTTTCTTTAATTGGCACTGAAAGCTGAGGGAGGGAAGAAAAAGAACTATTTGTCAGCTACTAAGATTTAAAAAGAATAAAGTGCAACATAGATTAAATAAAACTATTCATTTTGTGCTTTTTATTACAATTTCTAATTTTGCTTTGCTTGTCCCTCCCTAAGCTAATCACCAGATACAAAGCATCCTTCCCCTAAACAATGTTGAAATTAGTGACCCCATTACTGTGGGGTTGCAGACAGCAACGATGAGGCCATCCCTATTTTAGAGGTTATGTAGTTTGACTGCGAGCTTCTTGTTGTTAGGGATCAATCACATCATGCATTGCTTGGGTGGAGAAGCAGCAGAGGCAATCTTGGAGGGAATTGGGTGGCTTACTAAGGCGTGACCTTTATAGGGAGCACGTGAAAAAAGTGTATGCAAAAAGTTATCCTCCTATTTCAGCCCTGGTGGTTTTCTAGTTCTGCTACCAGCTACCTCCTTCAATAAACATTTTTTCTTAACATGACTTGAGCTAAATTTATTTTCCTGGTACCCTAAAGTCCCCAATTTGAAAAGCAGTCGAGTGTCAAGATTTATGAATAATTTATCGTAAGAAATAACCAAGTACTTTCGTGGAGTGTAAGGCTCTCTTCATGAGTACAACTTGTGTACATTAGCATGGAACCATATTTTCATCTTTTAATTCAAGTTATTTGTTTCTGTCCATGTTTCTTTAGCTAAGTGTAATTGAAGTTATAAGACAGAATTTCATCCACAGAAATATATTTCTCATGAGTAATCTTACCCCACTTGGCTTCTGTTTGGTAAGCAAGGCTACTCCTGATACATGTGGCAGTCTGAAAAGTTCTTATTGAGCCAGGCTGTAGAGTTCTTGGAAATCGCATACCATCTTCGTGGGAATTATGATTCTACTCAGGCTGGGAGGAGTACATTAACTGAAGCATTTGGGAATATGTTAAATGTAATCCTTTCCGAGTCATAATTGTTTTTTGAAGAAGGAGAGAAGGAAAAAAGGCTAAACTTAATTCAGATTAAAGGGAAGTAGAGAAAAGAGGATGTGAAAGAAATTATTATTAAGAAAAAAAAAAGTGTGTGGAAATGGATGTGAGTTAAATGTTCCCTCTTTGGAGGAAAATGTGGAAAAGGGAGAAAAAAGAAAATTTTCACTAAATTTAAGGAAAGAGCATTTTCTTTTTCTTTTTATTTGCATAACACTCAAATAAGAAAAACATTAATTCGTGGTTCTAATTGTTCTCATGAATAATGTAAATCACTAAATCATAAGTAGTGCTTTGTGCAGTTCTATGAGTTCTATGGCAATAACTTTGACAATCTTAAGGAAAATGGATTATTTTCTAAGGAAATGTGTAGAGCCAAAACAGCAAAATGGGCTAAAGAAGAGATTGGAAGTTCTAAGAAACAATCATACTATAAGAAATGAAGAGAGATACCAAAGAAGTACTCTCTCTTTGTCCTAGGTACCCTACCCAGTTGGATGTATGAGTAGAATTTTCCCCCCAAATATTTCCTGAATAAGTAACTCTAATGTTACTTAAATTATTTCAGAGAATAGAGAAATAAGGGATGCTTCATAGCTGATTTACATATAATTAGCAGAAATTATATGTCATTAGTACTTACATATATTAAGGGGGAAAAAAAGATGTTAGATTTGCCTGTAGGATAATTGAAATATATTTATGGCAAAAAGCACTTTTTACAAAGGTTAAAAGGCAAAGCATAAATTTTAAAAATATTTGCAGCATACATGGTACTATATTATTTTCCTTTACACACACTCACACACACATGCACACACACAAACACACATAAACAAATCAGTAAGAAAAATTTTTAAATCTGCATACAAACGTGGGCAAAAGGCATACATAGAAAATTTATGAAGAAATGCAAATACTCCATAGAAATGCTCTACTTATAAGAAATCAAAATGCAAGTTAAAACAAGACACCAATTTTGGATTTTCAGATTAGCAACAATTAAAAAGGTATTCATCACTATTGAGCAATTAGAGAATAGACTTGCTCGTATAATTATGGTGGGAAAGAGTAGACATTAGCATGACTTCTTGAGAACAAAATAGGTATTAGGACATTTAAAATATGCCTATAGCCTTGTCATAGCAACTCTAATTCTTATTATTAAAAAAAAAATTGTGAAAACTCACAAATAATGGATATATAAGGATGTTTACATTGGTTAAGAACTGCAAATTTATTAAAATATCACCTGTAAATATGCACTTCCCCTATGCCCCAGGAATTACACTCTTGGGTGTGTTTGTCCTAGAGAAATAAAAACACATTTATATACAAAAACCTGTATACATTCATCGCAGCTTTTTCTGTAATCACCAAGTACTGGAAATATGCCAGATTCCTTTCAACAGGTGAACAGATGAACAAACTATGATTTACCCATACAATGGAATACCATTCGGCAGTTTAAAACAATAAACTGTTAGTAGGTACAACTACTTAGATGGGTCATCATGGTGTTATCCTAAATGAAAAAGCCAATCACAAAAGCTTGCATATTATTTGATTCTATTTATATGACATTCTTGAAATGACAAAAGTATAAAGGTGGAGAAGAGATCAGGGGTTAGAATTGGGTAGAAGAGTGTTACTGTTAAGGGGTAACACAAAGGAGTTTCTTTGTGGTGACAGAACTGTTCTATGTGCTGATTGTGGTGATGTTTACATGAATCTATGCATGTGACAAAATTTTGTACAACTACACACACACACGCACACAAATGAATGCACATAAAAACTGGTAAAATCCTAATGAAGTCTGCAGCTCAGTTAACAGTATTGTACCAATGTTAATTTCCTGGGCTGATTAAAATGCACTGTGATTATGTAAGATGTTACCACTGGGGAAGCTGGGTGAAGGGTATATGAGAACTCTGTACTCATTTGCAACTTCTCATGAGTATAGAACTATTTTAAAATAACATTTTTTAAAAATATGACTGTTACCTTCCAAATTTTTATGAAATGGTCTCACTTACTTGAAGCTTTTCCTATGATTTGGCCCATTTTCCTATTCCAATTTTCATTTGATATCTCTCTCTTGTTTCTCTGTCTCTCTCTTTTAAAGTACCTCATGCCTCTTGCAAGAGACTTATAAAATTCAGCTTTTATCTTATCACTCTACTAGATTTTAAGGTTATTGAAGACAAGGACTATATAATTTATATCTTAGTATATCTGAATATTTGCCATTTACATTGAATGTAAAAAACACTATTTCAGCATAGTTTATAGTCAATGATGTTTGTTCAGTTAATTTCATTGAACTCAAATTCATAAATCCTCCCTAGCTGCAAAAGAGTGAAAGGGTATAAAACACTTCCTCCACCACTTCCACTTTGGTGAATGCAGTCCTTAACTTCCCTGAGCATATAAAATGAAGGTAAAAATATTAAAAATACATAAAACATTTAACACGTTATAAAGTTCTCAATAACAATATTTACTGAATTAAACTAAAGCTAAGATTCACTTTTGGTATAGAACGAAAAAAGAAGTGAGATTTTTCCATATAAAGTCAATCTCTCTGATTCTTTAACTGTGGATATTATGAAAGGTTTGTTATGTAAATTGAATATTGGTGGTGAATATTGTTGTGGGTTTTCTTTGTCATGGCAGCGCCTAATATCAAAAGAAGAGAATCAAATTACCAGGTTTCTATGCTGTGCTATGATTGTATGGATTTTTTTGAGGCACAAGATACAAAATGATCCTGCTGGAAACATTCCTTTCTATATACCCTATTTAAAACAAAAACACACTTTATTGAAGTATGATTGAATACAAATAGCTGTGCATATTTAATGTATTAAATGTTATGACTTAACGAGTTTGAAAACCATCACTACAATCAATGCTATAAACATATCCATCACCTCTAAAAGTTTCTTCTTGCTCTATTTATTAGTCTTATGTGCAAGAAGAACACTTAAAATAAGGTCAGCATTTCTAGCATAATTTTAATTATACAATACAGTTATGGTTACAGGCACCATGCTGTATAGTACATATCTAAGACTTATTCATCTTGCATAACTTAAACTTCGTTGCCTTTGACCAACACTTTCACATTTCCCCCTGTCCCCGGCCTAGGCAGCTACCATTCTACTTTCTGCTTCTACAAGTTTGATAGATTGCACATGTAGGTGAGATTGTGTGGTATCTGTCTTTCTGTTCCTCTCTTGTTTCACTCAGCATCATTTCCTCCAGTTTCATCTATGTCACTTATGGCAGAATTTCCTTTTAATAAAGGATGAATACTATTGCATTGTATACACATGTTATATTTTCTTTATCAATTCATTCATGTATGGACTCAGGTTGATTCCATAACTGGGCTATTGTGAATAATAATGCAGTGAACATGGAAGTGCAGATATCTCTTTGACATAGTGATTTCATATCCTTTGGATATATACCGAAAAGTTGGATTGTTTAGTCATATGGTGGTTCTATTTTTAATTTTTTGAGGAACTCCTTACTGTTTTTCACAGTTGCTGCACAATTAACATTCCTACCAACTGTGTATATGGCTTTCCTTTTCTCCACATCCCCACCAACACTTGTAATCTTCTGTTTTTTGGATAATAGCCATCCTAACACATGGGAAATGACACCTCATTGTGGTTCTAACTTGCATTTCCCTAGTGATTAGTGATGCTAAGCACTTTTTAAATACTTTTTGGCCATTGTATGTGTTCTTTGGAAAAATGTCTATTCAGGATTATTTGTGAGTTTCTTGCTACTGAGTTGTAGAATTAATACTGTTAACATGTCCATACTACTTAAAGTGACCTACAGATTCAATGTAATCCCTATCAAATCCCAAGGAAATTTTTACAAAAATAGAAAAAACAACCCTAAAAATGCACATAGAACCAGAAAAGATGCTGAATAGCCAAAGCAATTTTGAGCAAGAACAACAAAGCTGGATGCATCACACACCCTGATTTCCAATTATATTACAAAGCTGCAGTAATATGGTACTGGCATAAAAACAGACATATAAACTAATGACACAGAATAAAAATCAAGAAATAAATTTACACATATTTAGTCAACTGAGATTTATTTTTCCAAAAAGGGTTTATGCTGTACTTAATGCTGCCATGCAACTGGTCTTTGATAAGTATGCTAAGAATATGCAATAAGAAAAAGACAGTCTCTTCAACAAATGGTGTTCTGAAAACTAGATAGCCACAGGCAAAAGAATGAGATTGAACTTATTCTATATACAAAATCAACACAACATGGATTAAAGACTCAAACAGAAGACCTCAACCCATAAAACTCATAGAAGAAAAGAGGGGAAAAGCTTCTTGAGTTAGGCTTTGGCAATAATTATTTTTTGATATAACACCAAGAATACATGAAACAAAAGCAAAAATAGATAAGTGGAATTCTATCAGACTAAAATGCTCTGCAGAACAAAGGAAACGATCAACAAAATGAAAAGGCTACCTATAGAGTGAGATAAAATATTTGCAATCCATATATCTAAAAAATGTTTAACATCCAATAGTAAGGAACTCCTATAGCTCAATAGCAGACACACACTCACACACACAGAAAACAACAACAACAACCAGAGACCCACCCCAGCCTAATTAAGAGTTTCTTTGGAGTAAGTCAAAGAAGTAAGAGATAAAAGTTTCCCAATGTTTCCCAAACCCTAGCCCTGTATTGGGATGGATGTAAAACTTTCATGCTGCCATGTTCTCACATCCTTAGTTAGGAAATTCTCCATCATACCCTGATAATTTGATGGATTAAAAGGAGAAAAAACATTCTCTTATTTACACTTAAAAATAACTTTTGCTCTCATAAAGAAAAATAGGTAATTTAATATATCTTTGTCAAAAGACTTTACGGCAGAGGTCACATAAATTCATGTAAGTAGCACCTCACATAACAGCACGGGATTTGTTGAATAGTCAACCTTCTATGACAAGTGAATGACAGAGGCATAATTTTATCTTGCTCATTTCTAAGAGTGTATTGAGTTACTGTTTGTAAGCTATTGTCAGGGCCAAATCCAACCATGCTTTAAAGACCTATGCTATAAAGATTAAACGGTTTTACAATTGAGTTTCCTTTCATACTGAGTTCTTTTCAAGAAAAATAACAGAATGAAGTATGAACATAAAAACCTGGGTTCTTTCTTTTGCCCTCCTAGAAGTCTTGACTTGTATTTTTAACTCTGATTTTCTTTGGGCAGCAGAAATAGCTTGAGGTCAGTAGTCTGTGACTTTGTCTCATTTTGCTAACTGATATAAAATGCCATTTGGGTGTGGCTGTATGGAATGGCTTCCTAGATAGGAAATCAAAATTCCTACCCTGTGGGCCTTATTAATGTCAGCTATGGAGCAAAACAAGGACTATTGATTCTTCATTAGATGACATGATTTTAATCATTCATGGGATGCTTGAAGCAGGTTTATTTTTCCATTGTATCTCATGATCAACAGAGCAGGCTGATTGTTCATTCAAGATACTTACCTAATATTGTAATTAAACTTACTATCTAATGAGAATTAGATAGTAAGTTTTTTGTGCAATAGCATTTCTCACAATCTTATTTATACAATAGTGAAAATGTAGAGGGGAAATACCTTTTAAAAAGTGTGATGGCTATTTCCTAGTCCAGATATACTCCACACCCTCTTCATTTAACTGTCTTCCAAGGATGGCTGACCTCTGTGGGCTCTATGTCAAAGATTTCTTTGCACTCTGACTGAATTTGACAAACTGAATTTGACCAAGGAGAAGCAGCATCAGGAGATTGGAAGGCAGAAGCAGAGAGAAATTGGGGTGTTTATTTCCCTTGTTCCCTCCCTGCCAAGCTTGTACCAGAGATCTACTCTGACAGCTATACCTCTCTGAGGATTCTGATAACCATTCTACCCCACTCCCTCTCAAGCTTGGATGATAATGACTCCCAGTGCTTTATCATTGCCTTTTGGTATCCCTGACCATGCCCATACATCTGTGAATTATCCTTTTATAAAGTCCTGTTGGTTGTACCATTTGGGTGGGTCACCTATTTTCTAATAGGACCCTGACTAATACAATATGGGAATAAATTATATTTTAATATAGCCATATGATGAGATATTATATAATCATTAAACATATTTTACAAATACTTAACTTTATAAGAAAATGCTCAGAATAAGGAAAAAAGGATATATAATGATGGCAAGAGTATGCCTTCAATTTTGAAAAGAAAAAGTGTGTGTGATGTGTGCGTGCATGTGTAAGCAAAAACATTTAAAGACTAAAAAGAGATACACTGAACTATTAGTTAAGAGCTTATATAATTGATAAATTTGAGAAATGTTTTCTTATTTATGCTAATATTTTCCAAGTTACCTATTATATGCTTATATTGTTTATAGTCAAATTTATAAATAAGCTCTTTCTTAAATATTGACATCTATCTATATGAGTATGTCTCAGTCCATTGTGTTGCTATATAGGATTACTCGAGGGTGGGTAATTTATAAAAAATCAATATTTATTTGGCTCATGATTTTGCAAGCTGTACAAGAATCAGAGTGCCGGCATCTGCTTCTAACAAGGGATTCAGGCTGCTTCCACCCTGGATGGAAGCAAAGGGGAGCTGGTGATTGCAGATCACATGGTGAAGGGAGGAACAACAAGAGGAGAAAGTGTCAGGTTTTTTCCAACAATCAGTTCTAAGAACTAAGAACTAAGAATAAGAACTCACTCTCTCTCCGGAGAATGATACCAAGCCATTCGTGAGAAATGCACTCCACCACCCCCCAACAAGATCCAAACACCTCCCACCAGGCCCTGTCTCCACCACTGGGGATCAGATTTCAACATGAAACTTCAAAGGACCAAACAAACCATTTCCAAACCATAGAAATATGTATATATGGTTTCTTCATCTAACACTGGAATTGTTGGTAAAGGATAGGCCATACCATTTTGTTTAAAGTATGCTTTAGCTAAGGACATGGATTCTATTGTCTTATAATGCCATATGGTTTCTAAGCACAAAGCTATTAGAGAAAACTAAATGAAAAAGATATTTAGTAAAAATTTTGCAGAAGAAAAAGGTTGTATATGCTTCTATAAAATTAAAATGTTTCAAGACTTTAAATAGAACATAACACTTATAGAGGACAGTAATTATTAAAGCAATAGTAACAAAGCCATCTATTTTTCATAGCCCTTTTCATTTTAAAATCTTTTGTATATATAATAGTCTATTTTCTTTTTCTAATAACCCAGGGAGGCTTTTGTGTACCCCCACAATAAAATTTTGAGTACCATGCAACACTTCGCATTCTTGTAATTTGAAACTGTAGAACCCACTTGCACATGTCAGTTTTCAGGGCTGACTAAAAGTGACTAGCAAAACTATAGACTACTTTGACCTGAATGTTTGTGTCCCCACAAATGCCATATGTTGAAGTCTAATCCCCAGTGTAATGGTGTTAGGAGCTTAGGCTTTTGGGGTGATTAGGGCATGAGGGCAGGGCCTCCTGAATGGGATTAGTGTCATTATCAGAGTTGCCTTGTTCCTTTGGCTATATGAGCCTACAGCAAAAAGATTAGCCATCTAGCAAACAACCTTCATTAGACACTGATCTGTTGGTACCTTAATCTTAGGCTTCCCAGCCACTAGAACTGTGAGAAATAAATTTCTGTTGTTTGTAAACCACTCAGTCTATGTTGTTTGTTATAGCAGCCTGAACAGACTAAGACACAGAATACGGGTAACTGAATATGGCTCAGAAAAACTTGAGTTTTTGTAGCTCAATCAGTCTCAGTCACTGCTCTATCTCTGGCTCATGTCTTTAAATTTTATTTCACTAAAATAGATACTCTTTGTACAAAGTAAAATAAAAGAGTTAGATTAAGTAAAAACTTTCTCATTCCCCAATACCAATCTCATTTCTCTGGTCCTGTGGTTTAACAGCTATTAAAAAATGGTTTAATGTGTGTTATTTCACATGTTTTCATGAGGCATCTGTATGTGTCTGTGTGTGTGTGTGTGTGTGTGTGTGTGTGTGTGTGTGTTTGGTGTCTGGGTGGGTAGGTGGTTGTGTGGGTATTTCTTTTAATGCAAATTAAAGACTTTTCTATTCACCTTGTTCTGTAATCTGTTTTTTTTTTTTTTTTTTTAATAATACTTTAAGTTCTAGGGTACATGTGCACAACGTGCAGGTTTGTTACATATGTATACATGTGCCATGTTGGTGTGCTGCACCCCTTAACTTGTCATTTACATTAGGTATATCTCCTAATGCTATCCCTCCCCACTCCCCCCCCCCCAATAGGACCTGGTGTGTGATGTTCCCCTTCCTGTGTCCAAGTGATCTCATTGTTCAATTCCCACCTATGAGTGAGAACATGCGGTATTTGGTTTTCTGCTCTTGCGACAGTTTGCTGAGAATGATGGTTTCCAGCTGCATCCATGTCCCTACAAAGGACACAAACTCATCCTTTTTTATGGCTGCATAGTATTCCATGGTGTATATGTGTCACATTTTCTTAATCCAGGCTGTCATTGATGGACATTTGGGTTGATTCCAAGTCTTTGCTATTGTGAATAGTGCTGCAATAAACAAACGTGTGCATGTATCTTTATAGCAGCATGACTTATAATCCTTTGGGTATATACTCAGTAATGGGATGGCTGGGTCAAATGGCATTTCTAGTTCTAGATCATTGATGAATCGCCACACTGTTTTCCACAATGGTTGAACTAGTTTACAGTCCCACCCACCGTGTAAAAGTGTTCCTATTTCTCCACATCCTCTCCAGCACCTGTTGTTTCCTGATTTTTTAATGATTGCCATTCTAACTGGTGTGAGATGGTATCTCATTGTGGTTTTGATTTTGATTTAAAAAAAATTAAAAATAGAAAAGATAAAAATTTAAAAGGCAGACACATTTTTGTATGTGAACATACAAATTCACATCATTTTCTCCCTCTGCCAAAGTTATATATCATTTTAAATTGCATAAATATGCATAAATACATTCTTGTTGCAAAATATGCTTCAATTTTCACCCTAGAACATACATGAAGGAAGATTGCATCATCAAAGACTCCCCAAAAATTATGCCTCAATTTTTCCCTCCTTCCTGTACGCCCCTGCCTATGCTTCCTACCTACAGTGTGTATCATCACACTCCAGCACAACTGGCAAGTACATATGCATGACATGAGTAACCCTATACAGTGCAGCATGGATTTCCAGGCATAAACAATGCACTGTTCAGGTTAAATCTCAGAACCCCACATTATCCTGCTTAATTGACACAGACATAAGGTATTATGTGAAGTAGTCTGGTGGGGGGCTGTACTTTCTGCCATTTGCTCCTCAATCATTTTTCTCTTCACAACTGGGTCTCAGAAAATCATATTCAGGGCTACAGCAAACTCTTTAGTTACAACTTCTAACCATCACAGGGATATGAGACTCTGCACCTTTCCCCCATTATGCAACTAAAAATAAATAACTAAATTAAAATTATATTTTCTGGGATTTTGTAAAATTTCTAGTAACTCTTTTTTTTAAGGTTTGTAATTTATTTTCCAACTCTAGAGAAATATACAGTCTTATAACCCATTTTGTATTCATGATTTTATCTTCTTTTCTTTAAAGAAGGTCTTGTCAATTAAGTAAACTGTAGACTTCATAAAATCTGGATAGTTGCTGTTCTTATACCTTATGCATATTTTGTAAATATTTTCAGATATATGGAACATTTAACAAAACTAATACAATTTTTAAAAGGGAAAAGAGAAGCCTTTACTTTACAATGGCTGGTCTTGCTCTGTGTTCTATTCCAGTTCCAGGTCTTGCTCTGTGTTCTATTCCAGTTCCAACTCTAGATTCATGCTTTCTCCCAGTGAGTCGGTTCCTATTTCAACGCTTAATTCTAGCATCTGTTTTTCTATCTTATTTCTCTTTCTCACTCCTTACTCATCATTCCATCACATCTTCCAATGCGCAATCTTCCTTTACCTTATTCCCTTGAGTTCCAATTTTCTAGTTCCCCTGGAAAAGCATCTTTCATTAAAACTTTACTTCTACCTGTCCGTGAAGGCTCGGCTACTGCTTGGCATCCATAACACTTTGTTTGCAGCCTAAATCATTCTGTTGCCTTTGTACTGGCACCACACCCCTCACTTTCCAGGACTGACCAGGATGCCTATGAGGGGATCTCCTTCACCCCAGCTCTCTGACATATTGCCACTGCTGAGTACTCCCCACACCACTTGTTTCATCCCAATGTAGTCTTCAAGATTTATATGTGACCTTGCCTGTGTCTGACCTGATTTAGGGGACAACACAAGGCCCTTCCAAGAGACAATGAACACACTAGAAAAATCACTTGCCTCTCTCTTGCTTGACATAGTTCCCATGAACCTTAGTGGTATCATATGCTTTCTCAGGCTCTAAAGAGAGTCCACTGTTCTACCACCTTCTCTTTAGCTTCCTGCATCTGGACTCATCTTGTCCATTCTTCATTTTTCCTCCCATTCAGTTTTATTACCATTCCCATCATGTGATCCAAACATTTACTGCCAACCATGATGATCATTATTTTTATTATAACTCTCTGGTCCAGACACTGTGCTCAGCGTTTTGCCTATATATTTCACTTAATTGTCACAAGGCTATGATGAGAAAAATGTTATCATTATCTACTTTTTGTTGGAGTGAGAAACTGAGGTATAGAAACGTGAGTAACTTGACAAAGGTTATTCAACTAATAAATGGGAGAAGCCAAACATCAAATCCAGAATATTCTGCAAGAGTATCTTCATGGCAACACTGTCAGTCACTCTACTGCTGGCCTTATCTGCATTAGCTATGATGTCCATATTTCTAGACATTAACTTTTCAATGGCTGCCCATTGCCTACAGGATAAAGTTCAAACTTTCTTACATTCACCCTGGTGCCGAATTCTCTTTGTGTACTTTAGGTACACATAACCCATACCCTGCTCCTTTATCTAATCTTATGAAATTCTCATTCATTCTTCAAAGCATTTCTCAGCTCTCGCCTTCTCAGTGATATCATTCCCAAGCCCCAATCCATAGCCATCTCTTCAATTCCTCAACAATAATTATTCTGTGCTACTTACTATTTTTTCATTTTTATTATTTCTGATTTTTCACATAATCACATATTTTCTCCCTAGTTAATCTGCAGCATTTCTAAAAGCAGGTATAATGGTGTTACATAGCTTTTTATTCATCATAACACTTACCTAAATGTCCTTCCTGTGGTAGGAGCTCAAAAATTGTATGTTGATTAATCTTTCAAATTTCCTACAACCCACCGTTGAGTCCTATTTTAGTCACACATAACAGTGATACATAAATTAATCTGAAGAGTTTTTAAATGTAATATGCTAACACATTTCCCCACACTAGGCAACACTCATTGGTACCTCTCACTTGTGGCTAATCATTCCCCCTGAGGCCACTCAAAAAAAAAAAAAAAAAAAAAAACAGTTTACAACTTGGGAATGAATCATAGTGTCAGGTGTTCTGGAGTTTCCTGAGCATCTTTGTCATCATTTTGGTTTTCCAACACCAGCTGAAAGTATTATTGAGAAAGAAAATGAGACTAAAAGAAGATGAGAGGGACAATGAACCTGAAAACAATTCAAGAGGCCAATTTTATGGATGCTAACGCATGCCCGTTGTACTGCCTTGGGTAACTTGTGGCTTCACAAAAGACTTTGGGAAGATTCAATCACAGGAAACCAAGACTATGAAAAGGGAAAGGAGACACCTCAAGTGGTCATCAGTTTATGTCACTGGCACTGTTTTCTTAGTCTTATCACACACCTACATTGATGAAGGCAATCATACTTTCATTCCAGTAACAGCAAGTGGTTGATGGAGATGGGTGGTTGGCCCCTGGAATTTCTATCAGTGATCCTATAGCTACACTAATGTAATAGTATAATAATCTCTATAAAGTTGATCCTTTCTCAAACTCAAGCAGCATGAACATAAACTACATTACAAACTCACTATTTTTATTGACCCAAAACATGTATGAAGTAAAAACATTACTTGTGATGCAAACTCAGCTTCCAGATGAGTCCGTAATTTATCTTCCAGCCATATTGTTGCCATTAAATCCATCTATGTAGAATTCTGAAACTGCTTCCAATGAAAGGTCAAATTTGTTGCCATTGATATTATTTCCTTTGGGAACTCTTTTGGGAGGAGGTTACAGATTCTGTTCCACACTCAGTTTCTAAACATTGAAATCTTGGTATCACCAAGGTGTTTCCACACCACTGTTCCACCATCAACATTGAATATCGCTTTTGTATGTAAGCTCATGTCATCTCAATTTCCATCTTCCCTGTCAACTCCTCCAGATCACCTCACTAAAGTACTTAGAACAATATCTGGGATTTAGTGAGAGTTCGACGCATGGGAGTTATCATTATAGTTAGAACCATTGGGTGTTTCCAATGTCCTTCAGCAGGGGTATGCTAAGGCCAGCTCATTTCACTGTTAATTTTTTTGTTTTAATCACCCATCCCAGATTGTCATTTTAACACTTTTAGAAATTTAACAAGTCAGTTGTTGAACATGCCTATCATTAAAAATTATATGAACTTACAATTCAATAAATTATATTCAAAATAAGGGTTATAAGCACCCAAAACTCTTCACTGTTTAATTATTTTACTATATTTTATAATACTTATGCTTTTGAGGCTATTCAACTCTATTGTATCAGCATGGCAGAAATACTGTATGATGGTGTACTACTGTGCTTCTCTTCCCCACTCTGTGTTCAGTGACATCAACCTAGTAGCTTGAAAATGGTCATGATGGCAATGCTTCACAAAAGAAAGGAGCCAACACTACAGATCAGGACTTGTTTTAGTGTTCTGTTGATTGTTTAGACTAAAGAAAATGATGGAGAAAACGTTAATAATGCCAATTAAATTTAACAGTGTGTTGTGCCTAATATTAAAGCCGAAAGAGATTTCAATTTAATGAATATAACTTTGCACAAGGGTTAGCAATAGTTCAACAATAAATCATGTATAGGATTTAATGGCAACAAATTTATTGGGAAAAGAGGTAGCAGATTGGGATCTAATCATATGTGAAATCATGGTAGCATTGCAACCATAAGTTGGTTATGCATACAGGAGTTCTAAAAAAAATGACAAAAGTGTACTGTTAGAATCAATTGATATGTGGAATTTACAAAAGGATATTATATATTTTACTATTTATAAATTTGTGTTATACTTTACTATATTACATTTATAAACTTTATATGTAAAATGTATAATAAACACATATGTGTATATATATATATGCATACATACGTATACAGATATGGACACACACACAAGCTTTTTTCCTAGAAGTTTTATTATGAAACATTCACTGCACACTTCTGCCTTCAGATTTTCTTACCAACCAAAGGATAAAATAATTTTGTTAAGGGTGGAATTCATACAAAAATGAGATGATGAAAACGAAAAATAGACATCACCTTAGGAAACCATGGAATTGTTCAAGTAGCAAATATTTATAATCAATTATTGCTGCAAAACAAATCACCTCAAAATCAGAAGTTTAAAACTGAGAATTTTTTTAATTGCTCTGAATTTACGGTTCAGCTATGTAGTCCTGCTCATCTGACCCAGGTTTGACTGGGTTTACTCATGCATTCACAATCAACTAGCTGGTCTAGGATGGCTTTGCTCATATGTCTGGCAACAGTCAGGTTGTTGTCTGGGGTGATAGAGGTAGCTGAGCCACATGTATCCATCTACCAACAGGATACCTTAGCTCATTTTCATAGCTATGGGCAAGATTAACACAAGGCCTCTTGAAGCCTGGGCTTAGAAGTGGTGTAAAACTCACTTCCTCCTAATTGTTGACTAAAAACAAGTCACAAATACAGCTCAGATTCAGAGGTAGTAAAATAACTTCCACCTCCTAATGGGAGTCTGGGAAGTCAAAGGGTATGGATATAGAGAGGCATTGACAATTTGAGTCATCATCTAACACAATGTTTTCTCCCATCTACATATGTTCACTTCAGGATCCAGCTGAAATCCTATTTACCTTGGTTAAACAAACTGCCTGCTAATGGGGCCAGCTCAGCTATAAACTGACAAACAAAATCTTCTTTGTCCCTGGATTATGGTTCTGCTCTCCCATTTTCTGAACATGAACAATTTAGTAGACCTATTGTAGACAAGGATAAAGTAGCTAGAATTTAGTCTCAGTTTCTCTTTTCCTATAAAAAAAATCTCATATAATGCAAATTTGCACTTAGAATCAGGTTATAGAAGAAAAATTAAAAAGAGATTTAGTAGAATTAAGGAATCTGAAGCTGAATGAAATTTAATCCCAAACACTAAGAAAAATATGCCTTAAAAGCTGTGTTTTTACAAAGTATGAGAGATATATGAACCCAAACTAAACTTGTGTAAAGAGAAAAAGGGGGCAAAAAAGGACTGCTTTTTTCCAGATAGGAAGACTAATGTTATAGGCAGGAACTACATTGTGATAATATCCTTCTTCTTCTTTGGTACCTTACCAACATTTGCAATTATATTTATTTATTAACTGTCTTTTTTGTTGACTCACGTATCCTTAACACCTAACTCAGTACTCTGGCACAATAAGTAGTTAAATGTTAAACTTACGCCTCAATATATGAGACAACAATGACTTTTATAGAAAAGTTATATTCATGTATGCATTTCAGTAAAGTTTTCCTTTTAAAAATACTTTCTGCATAGTCTTCAAAAGTGAAACAGTATAAAGGAAGGGTCCCGCCTAAACATTGGAAAACATTTGAGGATTTCTATGGTTTTTTCTTTCCTTTTGGAGACTGCAGAATAATTGTAGAACCATACCAATCTTAACATTTATTCAAATTAATCAGCCCTATTCCCTCAGCACAGCAGTGTAACCCACACAAACAATACTCATGCATCTGTATATAACATTTCTGTGTGCAGATCACATTTACCAATTTGGCTTTCAATCACAGCAATGACTCTCTCTCAGTGGTTATTTAGCTAGTCATATTAAAATAATCCTGCCCACTGATTCAGAATAGGAAGAAAGGAAGATAATGAATATTAGTTGAGTGATTAAATATCAATTTCTATTCCAGGGTCTCCAATACATTGCTTATTTTCATTCTCTAAAACAATTCTTCAAAATAAGGATCACAATCTCCATTTCACAGATGAGAAATCTGATGTTCAAAGAGGTCAAGAACTTGATCCAGTTTACAGTTTGTAAAGTGACAGATACGGGATGCCAACTCCAGTAAGTCTGATTCTAAAGCTTTTGTTCTTTCCACTCTATAACTGTATTATTTCATCTCTTTTGTGTTAATCAGGATGGGTTTATATCCTTTATTTGAATTTTAATGGGGAAGAAGCTTTACAATGTATCTTTGGAAACGTAGTAGAAAAGAAAAAGAAATTTCTAAGCCTCTCTTTCCATTTATGGTTCTTCCGGAAAGCACTAACAACAAAGAGAATGCCATATTTCAGCCCTCAAAGCAGATTAAAACAAACATTCTCATCAGCTATGGTTTATACCGCAGCAAAATTTTGTGACACCCATAACTAAAATATGCCCCTCATTTTGATAATGAAGATTCCAGGTCTCACTGTACCCCTCGTATCATTCATCCAATTCTGGCTGGCGCTGCTCCATGGCTGCACTCCCAGAATCAGTACCTTCCCAGCCAAACCATTCTTCTATTTTGTATTATGTCTGCTTTAATGGGGGAAGGAGTCTCAGAGAAAAGGAAACAGATAGAGGCTGTGTAAACACAGCATATCCTAGGCTTCAGAGTGAAGTAATATTAGAGGAAGTTTGAAATTTTGCAAAGTGATAGCAATTATACAGTTTAAGCATAATTACATGTAAACATCATATATAATATAAAAGAGAAAGATATTATAAGCAAGTGGCAAAGAAAGATGGAAATGGATATCAGTGCATACACAGGAGAAAAAGAAACAGACCTTCAGAGGATTCATACAATTTCTCCTTTTAGTGGCAAGCACAAGGCAGTTTAATTTCACTTACTTCTCTATTTGACAAGGTTGTTTTTATGATCTCTTCTATTTCTAGCCAAATGTTCTCTAGTGCAGTACTCCTCAAACTTGACTGTGCGTGAAAACCACTAGGAGAGTTGTGAAAATGTGGGTTCTGATCCAGTAGCTCTGGAGTAAGGTCTGAGAGTCTGTGTTTCTAACAAGCTCGTAGTTAATATCCATGCTGCTGGACAATTTTAGAACCCCATTTGAGAAGCAAGGCTCTTGTTTGTAAGACACTATATTGTGGAGTATGAGTGGGGAGAGGAGTAAAAAGATCTACTGCCTTAGAAAATGGAGTTAAAAAGAATATTTACTTACTTTGCATTTCTAAAAATTCTCCAATTTGGGGATATCAGTATTGACATCTTTTATCAGACTGATTTCAGAAACTCGTTATGCTTTCCTTTTTAACATAAACAACATTTTTCTTGTATCGCTGACTTCTAACATTTGAGACTAGTTAGTTCCTCAAATGTTAAGTCTGTGTTTATGTAACAAAAAATGAATCTAGATTTCTGTTTTCAAGGGTTCAATAGGATTCTTTTCTTCTCTTATAGATGAATCTGTGAAGCCACAAAAATCAAAACCAACTAAGGCATGGTGGCTCATGCCTATAATCCCAGCACTTTGGGAGGCTGAGGTGGGAGGATCACTTGAGGCCAGGAGTTGGAAAGCAGCCTCGGCAATATAGTGAGACCCTGTCTCAAAAAAAAAAAAAAAAAAAAAGGCTGGACATGGTGCTGTGTACCTGGAGTCAAAGCTACTCAGGAAGCTGAAATGGGAATATCAGTTGAGCCCAGGAGTTTGAAGCTGCAGTAAGCTATGATCGCAACACTGCACTCCAAACTGGGCAATAGAGTGAGACCCTATCTCTAAAAATAAAATAAAAATAAAATAATGTCATTATTTGTATAGGTGTATACAAATGTCATCTGAATCAAAATGGATTTTAAGGCAAAAATACATACAACACAATTTTGAAGTTTCTTTTTGACAAGCAGTAGTAGGTTTCAGTCTAGCCAGGGGTGACCTAGTCTAAGAAAATGCTCCATAAATAATTGATGGATACAGATTTGCTCCTTCTCTTTCAGAAGCTTCTGGCTAGAAAAAAAAAAAAATACTGAAATAAGATTTCCAGTTATAAAGTAAAACAGTATCTCTGTTAGTGGTATAGTGAAATAAAGCTTGATTCTTCTCATTTCCCAGATCAGAAAATCAAGGCACGGAGAGGTTAGACCACTCGTTCAAGATTGCTGCAGTCATTAGTTACAGAGGATAAGGCATGAGAATAAAAGCCAGCTCACTGATGCTGAGGCCGGTTCCTTCCTCTCCCTATGCTGCCTGCCTGCTTAGGTTTCCACCCAACTTGGCTTTCCTGTCCCCTGGACTTCTCACCTTCAGAAATGTCATTGACCCCTTAAAATTTCTGGGCTCAAGTGATCCTCCCACCTCAACTTCTTGAATAGCTGAGACATAGTGCACACTGCCATGCTCTGCTAATTTTCTTTTAGAGGCAGGGTCTCGCTATGTTGCCTAGGCTGCTCTCCAACTCCTGGCCTCAAGTGATCCTCGTGCCTCAGCTTTCCAAAGTTACGGAATTACAGACATAAGCCACCATGTCTGACCTGATTTTTATCATTGATATGCTGGAATTTGAGGCAGTTACTAACTCAGTTTGTCAGTGAGATGTTAAGATTGGTTCTCAGCACAAATGAATGTCCTGTTTCAATATTTTTGCCCAGATCCACTGGTATATTATTAACGGTAAACTTCACTTGCTCTCTTATAACTCCTGTCATGTATTATGAGATTTGAGTAATCTAGTCTTAGGACTCTAATCATCTCCTGCTACCCCAATTTCCTTTCCTTTGGCCATTCCCAAACCCAACTCTCTGTAGCCCATGATCCTGCCTCACACAGCTCAGTTACTCAGAGAGTGATGAAGGAAAGGAAAAGTGAACTGTCTTTTTTTAGAGAATCCTGGCCTATTCACAATACAAGCATTTGTTCTATCCTTCACAGCTAGGATAATCAAATGAGTCATAGTCTACATCAGGACACTTTTGAAAATGACAGGAGCAAGGTTAAAACTAGGCCAGGGTTACAGGCATAAATTAGGACTGTGCTAGGCATATTGTAACATGGCCAACCTAAAAATGGCTACACAGGGCTCTCCACGAACTCCTCTAAGATTTCACTGGAAAAGTCACTGAATGCAGGGAAGTTTAGTGGACCCTGAGCAGTAATCTATGCGTGAAATGTGGTGTACAGCCTCTAGAAGTTTCACTGCATTGTAACTTTCAGGTGTCAATTGATTTAACAACTTTTAAGATCTCAAATTATAATGAACATATGCAGAGATATGCACAAAGCAACAGAGTAAAGAAAAAGATGAGACATATTAATCTTAACTTTTTTTATTTTTACTTCCAGCTGACTTAAAACCTCTAACTGTTTATTGGATATAAAACATTTTCTGTGTTTGCAAAAAAAAAAAAAAAAAAAAGAACACTTACATCAGAAACTAGTGTTGATCTGATCAAAGGGAGAAACCCAGTTTATATTTAATTATCGTTGGCTCCCTACTCCCATTCTTTGCTTAAGAGCCAAGTTTATGTTTAAGTTTAAAAGGAAAGCAAGGCTGAGAAGTGATAAATTGTACTAAGAAGATATTAAAATATTCTTATTTCATAACACATTTTAAAATCTGGAAGTCCCCTGTACAGTGACATCTAATTCCCTCATGGAATGCAACAACACAGAGAATGGGGTATTGTATCATCTTAAGCTGCCTTATAGATGCTATCTCTAAAATATTTTCCCATTTGTTTCTTAACAACTCCAATCTTTGTCTCCAATAGTCTCCTAATTCTTAGTCTCCTTGAATTTATTTGCAGCCCTTGTGATCTTTCGCAAATGCTTCTCTGAACCTGTATCTCCCCAGTATAGAACGTTTCAAGGGCCCCCAATAAGGAAACTACAAAGTATTTAACCCAATTTACAAATCCCTACAACATCTATGCCTCCAGACTTATCGCTGAGAAAGTAATGGGCTTGCATTTGTTGAATGATTGTAACCAAAGATTAAAGAGACATGCCAAGCCTTTCTCTCAAGTGACTTACTTTCTTCGAAAAGGTAGTTAAAATACTAGTGTTGGGATGGACTGAGATATCCCAAGAGCTGGTTGGAGAATAGTTTTTATTTCCGTTTTGCAGAGCTCGTGGTAATTGGGGAAGTGAATAGGAGGAAGTAAGAGGGAACTGAAATTGTTTTAGTCTAGGAAGCAGCTGGAGGAACTGAGTTCCAAGCTGTGGAGAAGAGCCGAAACCTGGAGGAGTGGAAATGAAACAAAAATGAAAACGGAGCCGAGAGACCAAGATTGGAAGAGAACTTTCCAAACTATTTTTAAATCTCTTTCAGGTTGCAAGAGCTCATTTCATCAAAAGAAGACTTAGGTTTGATGTTTGGTGCCATAGATGTGGACCCTTTGACTCAGTGATTCTCAATCTTGGCTGCACATTGAAATCACAAAGACATTTATAAGATGATAATTTACAGCACTCAACTCTGGATGTTCTGATTTAACGGTTTTAGGTGGGGCTCAAAAGTGTAGTGTTTAAAAGCTCCCCACCCACCCCGCCGCCACCACCAGGTGACGCTTATGAAGATGAAATGAGATTACCCAAATGACTTCACTTTACACAGGGCTCTCTAAAGGTTGATCTTATTGATAGGATCCTATCTTATTGATAGGATTACTAAATCAATAGCCACTGAATTTCAAAGCAAATGGGAGAAAGAGCACAGTTATGGACTCTGCTAGGGCCTAAGCTCTGTTTATAACAACTTTTTCACCTAAATCTTGAAGTCCAAGTTAGGTAAAGAATAGGGTCAAGCAGCCCAGGAGAAGGAAGAGCACACACAAAGGCACAAAGGTGAGAAATAGCATATTCTGTGCAGAATGCATTTAATTTTCTGATTTATTCAACAACCATTTATTGCGTACTTAATCCATGCTTCACACTGTCCTATTCAGTGGGGGCATAAAAGTGACCAACAAGAAATTTGCAAACTAAAGTGGATTGGACACAGCAAGGCTGTCTTCTCCTCTGGAGTGCCTGCAATGGTGGGTTGGTCAAGTTGAACTTTAAAGGAACCTTTAGGAGCAAATAAGGGGCAGGACCTTCCTGCGGTGAAGTTCTCATGCCTCAACTAATTCAGAGTCAAAGACTGGAAGTCAGGAAGAACGGGCTTAAAAGTCCAGTGTGATTAGCTCCACAAGAGAAAAGTACATGAGTAAGGGTCTCATATACATCCTCTTATTGGCACACTGCAAAGTCTCTGCAATATGAAACAGCATTATTATTATTATTGGCTCTTCAAAGCAAATATTAATAAATAGAGAAAAAAATTTAATACCTAGTAAGTATTAATCCCACAGAAACTATAAAATGCATTTAATATTAATATATTAAGATTTAAACACTTATTCAGATCTTCAGATGTGCAGTGACCCAGTTCATCCAAATTTTAGTAGTTGCCAGAAACCAGAAACTCTTTATGGAAAGATACATAAATTCACAAACACATATACAGGATTATTGTGATCGTAACTCTTCCCAGATATGTTTTTTTCACTAAAAATTTTCCATGTTTCTAAGGAAGTATTTGTATGAATCAAGAGTAGCTTACCAATCCAGCCCAGGGAGAACCAGGACCAAGGATATAGAGACCCCTGGGCACTGAGGGTGTTCCATAAAGTGACTGGGAGTTGAGAGGGGAAGCTGGAGACTCAAAAACCAACTACAACACATAAGTTAGTGCAGTGATTTGCAAATCACTAGAACCAGCTATGTCATCATGACTGGGAACGTGATAGAAATGCAAATTGTCAGGCCAGGATGCACATTGAGCCAGACCCCTTGAGGGTAGGATCCAATAATGTGAGCTTTAACAAACCCTCCAAGTGACTTGATGGTTGAGAACCACTAGATTAGTGGTCTCCACTCCTGGCTCTTATTGAATCTATTTAAGGACTATATTAGTTTTCTAGGGTGGCCATGACAAATACCACAGACTGGGAAGCTTAAATGAAAATTATTTTCTCACAGTTCTTAAGAATAGGAGTCTGAGATTAAAGTGTTCACAGGGTGGGTATCTTCTGAAGCCTCTCTGCTTGGTTTATAGATAGCAGTCTTCTCACTGTCTTCACATGACATTTCTTCTATGTGTCTATCTCTGTGTCCTAATTTCCTCTTCTTAGAAGGACATCAGTCAGATTAGGGTCTACCCTAATAATATCATTCTAACTTAATTACTTCTTTAAATATGCTATCTCCAAATACAGTCACATTCTGAGGCACTGGGGGTTAGGGCTTCAATATACGAATTTTAGGGGTGTTACGAGATAACACCCTAAATAGCTCAGATCATAGCAAGAACGTTTCATTTAAAAATATCGGTATCACATGAGACCAACCGATTCTGAATTCTTAGGGGTGGGGCCCCGGCATTAGTATTTCTTAAAAGCTCTCTTGTGAGTCATATGTGTAGCAGGGCTGAGAATCAGGCTATAATGGGTAAAAGGCCAAACAGTTGGGCACATGGCAAAACATGTAGCCATCAGTGGCCACATGCTGCCCGGTAAGGCAGGTAGACCCTACCAGGAATAGAGGGTGCTATGAGGTAGCAGGAACTCAACCATAAGAAGTCTGGCTTAGGGAAGCATATGCAGTCAAGCCCTAAAGCAAGAGTGAACAGACTGAGAATTCAGGTAATAGCATAGAGGTGTGTGAGATAGCCAGTTTATAAGACACCAACATCAGAACGAGTGTGAAAGATTAGAACTCGGCTGTAATCCACAGAGCTCATTTGACTCTGGTGGCACAGGTTTGTGACCAGGGTCTCTTGGCCAGGAAGTTGTTGCCAGGGCCAGAGGATATAGCTGCAGAAACCCAAGAGATGTCAGTGAAGGAATTCAGATGGCATCTGAGGCTTTTACAAGACATCCTACCTTCTAATATCTCAAATACACATATCTCTTTATAGTGTTTTATAAAGAAAGAAAACAAGACAAACAGCAATAACAAAACCACTGCCCTGAAGATAAAATGTATTTATGGTGTTAGGAGGCTGTGTGAAGAGCTATCCAATTCCTAGTGAGTTCCTGGACTTTATATTCTGTGGGTGATGGGGAGTCTCAAAGAGTGACTGATTAAACATCTAACCACTTTTGTCTTGTCAAAGCCAACAATCTCTGCTTTGTTATACTTCAGAGAGAGGAAGCCAGTTGTGTTCAAATTGTCATTATTAGCTCCATTTCCAACACCACAAAAATTAAAGGACTGTTGCAAAGAAACAAATGGAATCCAGGAAGAACACGCAATCTCTTTGAAACCTCTTCACCCCCATCCACCCACCTGGCCCAGAGATGGAGGAATTACAGGGAACCCAGCTGAGTAATAATGTTGTTGATTCTCTGCTAATCGGATTTTTCTTGAGTCCAGCAACAGTCAAGTGTTTACAAGACTTCTCTTTTCAAAACAACTCAAAAGACATTCCCAGCAGAGAAGCTAGGAACCAGCAAATCAATAATGTAGGAACTTCTACTAAGGATTTTCATCTGCCCAGCAAGGAGAGTATTTATTTATAGAAAAACTGGCCACTCCAGTTTAGTGTGGTAATAACATGGTGCAGCTAGTTCAAAGAGTGGCATGGTTGAACACAGCCTTGTATTATGCCCACAGTAAATGGTCTCCATGAGGAAAGGCCTATAATTTAGAGAGATTTGCCATGGATGGTAAAGCCCGGGTCATTGTAACAGATACTTTTTACCAACTCTATTTGTGGAGAGGGCATGCAAAAAGGAAGGAAAAAGGTTAGCTTCAGGAAACCTGGAAGCAGAAAGTAAGCCTCATTTGTTTTTACCTACATGAGAGCTATCTTACTCCCAACCTGAAGCCTTCCTTGATGGTTGGAGACAAATTTATTACAAAGGCACAGAATTTTTTACTTGCAATATATATGTTTTGTTCCCTAAAGAATCATTTCTCCACTGTCCTGCTTATACATTATCTCTCTATACCTGCTCCTTGAATGCTGAGGAAAAACGACGTACTCTTCAATTGCATTTTTATATTAGCGGGTGTATCATTGGGTGGAAGTCAGAAAACACTGACTCAAAATGTCAAGCTCTTCTCCAGGGAATTCCCTGGGGCATGGCTCTTTTGGCCTTCTGTTGTTTATCCCATCAATCTTTGTCATCGCCACTGGAAAAGCAGGAGGTGCAGATTGTAGATGTGGCTGTTTCAAAGCCAGTCTCTGAAGATGCATGTAACAATTTCTTAGACCTATTTTTTTAATTATCAGGTTAATATTCTGTCAGGAATTAGGAATTGTACATCTGAAGTTATCTCTCTGTGTCTGTCTACCACTGTCATTTCTAGTTTTTATCAGCCAGCTGTGATGCAGTCCCAAAGATGATATTTGTACAGTGGTATGCTGGTAAAGATTTAAAACTGGCTCTCTGGGGAAAGTATGACTGATTCGTATTGTTTGACAATTTCCTTGGTGTAAATACTTCCACGTGGCTCATTTCAAGCTATCAACACAAAGTTCTTGGAAGCAAAGTTGGGAAGAGATACACCATTATGTAGTATTTCCAGAACACAAATACAGTTGAAGGAAAAAAAACCCAGGAGTATATATAATAATAAAATGTAGTAAAATAAGTAGTAAGTGATAAGTTTTGAGTATTTTTGAGCTTGTTTTTAATAAAATTTGCATAACTGTAAGTTTATATAATTTAGTTTATTAAATGTTTGTGTTTATTATCCATCTTTACAAAATTCCCGAAAATCCAAGATTGGCTTACGTGAGCCAATAGTAGCCAGTTTCAGCTCACCGCTGGTCCTCTGGAAGGTGAAGCCCAGATTTATGAATGAAAGGAGAACCCAGGCCCACAACATCAAGCATTACATACTGTGAAAACCTTGAGCCTGTGAGCAGAGAAGAGGCTGATCAATTGGCACTATAGACTTGAGGAATAAACACAAAACCACATTTTCAGATTCCAGCCTGTAGGGCAGAGGTCACCAATTAGTGGGCTGAAAAATATCTTTTGTTGAGGAGTTCTGATCCCACTGGGCCAGCTTGTGCATTTAGCACTGCAGAAATCAGCTGGATCTGAGAGGTAGCTGCCACCTTTGGGTAAGATTTGTGAACTCTATTTTACAGCTATCCAAACCTCTCATTCCATGGCTTGTTGCATTCATTTACATTGCCTCTGAAGGCAGGAGTGCTTCCAAGTAAGCACTTAGCCAAGTACACCCATTCAAGAGGCCTCATGGCTTTAAGTGACATCTACATGCTGATGCATTCCTCCCCTGAACTGGAGACTCCCTTATCTAGCCACTGCCTACTCAGCATCTCTCCTTGAACATTTAACAGGCAGTTCAAACCTAACATGTTCAAAAGTGAACTGCCCCTGTCACTGTGTTCACCAACTCAGAAAACAGCTACTCCATCCTTCTAGTTTCCCAGCCAAGAGTCATGGCCTCATCTTTGACACCTCTTTCTCTGTCCCACATTCTATCTGGTGGCAAATTTTGTCATCTCTGCCTTCAAAATACATCCAGAAGCTGATCTTTTTACCACATCCAGCACAACTTTCATAATCTCTCCCCTTCATTATTGCAATAGCATCTTAGTCTCTGTTTCTGGCCTTGCCCACCTACTGCCCATTCTCACAACAGCTACAACTGAGCCTTTTACAACTTAATTCTAGTCATGTATTTTCTCTAGGGAAAGAACTCAAAGTCTCCCTATTTCACTTAGAGTAAAAGCCAGAGTCCTTATGCCTTTGCTTCTGCTGTTCCCTAAGAAATGTTCTTTCCCCAGATATTCTCATGGTCCCCTTTCCCATCTACTAGCCCTTTTCTGATTGTCATCTCTTCACCTGTCTTCAGAATTGTAACCTCCAGCAAAATCCCCTTTGGCTTTCTTCTCCATTGCACTTATCACTAGCTGAAAGGCTGTACATTTTACTTTTTTTTCTTCCTGGAAGAAGTTAAGCTTCCTGAGGGTAGAGATTTCTATTTTGCTCACTGCTGTATCCCCAGCACCTAGAAACAATGCCTAGCATGGTGGGTCTCAGCTATCAGTTGGAGCAATGGATACCCACCCACAGGAAATGAAGTTATTTCAAATACAATTAGGGAGGTGTGGTAGGATGGGAGAGGAGGTAGGGAGAAGGGAGTTAGAGGAGTCATAGGAAAATGGAACATTCCAATTGGACAACTCAGAATCTAGCCTCTTCAGGTTTCTTGCTGAGAGTCAGTGAAGGGTGTGGAATTTTAGAAAATTCTAGCACTTCTGATGTGGAGTAGGGGCATATATAAAGGCAGGCTGTGTGCTTTCCGAAAAAGAACAATACTTTGAAGTGAGACAAACGTTGTTGCTGCTCTTGTCGTTATTTTCTTGGGTATATAATTTAATCCCTCTAAGCCTCTCCTGGTTCTCCTTTCACTGAATTCTTCCCATTTTAGGCAGCTGGCTTCTGTGGCATCTTTTACTCCCTTGATCTCTTAAAGGATGTGCCTAGCAGCCTTTCTACCACCCTCTTCTCTTCTGACTCTAGCCTGATAGAACCACACCTTTCACCTTCCTGATTTCACTGATGCTACTCCCTTAGCCTGAAGAAAACAGACAAATTCAGACAGAGACAACAGTGCAAATTCAAGTCTACCCTCTGTTCAGCTCAAACTGTCTTTGTGTTCCCATGATCCCATCTCACCCACCTCCCTCATAACTGCAAGATGTCATGGGACAAGTGTAAGCCTTAGAGGAAAAACCGAATTTATCACAGGACCATCATTTCACAGCCATGTTAACTTGAATCAGTCCCTTAAACTGTACAAGCTTCTGTTTCTCTAAGTGAAAAATGGGCAGGCAGCCAGGCATCCTGGCTCTAGCAATAGACTCCTTGGGTCATATCACAGCTCTGCTACTTTTAGCTGGGCGAAAGGGCAAATTAATGTCTCCAAGCCTTGAAATCTTCCTGGATGAAAGTATGAATAATGAGACCCACTTCACAGGGTTGCTGTACAGGTTTAATGAGATGTAAAACCCCGATACACTGCCCTCAATTCAGGTCAGTTATTACAATTATTATTATGGGGCCACTGTAAATACCCATGAGCTAATGTCCATGTCCTGGACAGCTCTGTTTGCCCCTCTCTATCCACGCTGCCCCAGCCTTCTTCCCCGAACTCGGGTCCTATGAAGCTCAGTTGGATGGCCTCCATCAAAGCTCCTTCATCCTTGGGCTTCTGTTTGGGCAAATGGAGGCACTAGCAGGAGGTGTGCTCCCTCCCTGGGAAGCTCCATGGCTCCTGTCAAATGACTGTCTCCACAGGATGCTCTACGCACTGTACACACTGTCTGGGGACGAGTAACCACTCCTTCCTCTTGGCAGTGACGTCCAGATCTGACTAGCTCTGGGATATTATATTATCTTGGTTTTGCTTCACTGTGGTGACTCCCCTATAAATAGTTTCTTTATTGAACTCTATGTGAGCATGCTAACTGCTTCCTGACTAACACCCAGTTGATAGAGTGTACATTACTTTGTGAAGTTACAACACACATCTTGCACCTATGTGCTTATGTGTCCCTACATCCCTAGCAACAGGCAGTGTGTCAAGCACTTGAGAAAAAAAAAAAAAAAAAAAAACCACTGGGTTGGGCGGGTGGCTCACAGGCTCACACCTGTAATCTCAACATTTTGGAAAGGTAGATCCCTTGAGTCCAGGGGCTTGAGACCAGCCTGGGCAACATGGTGAAACCTCGTCTACACAAAAAAAGAAAAAAAAAAAAAAACAAAACGAAAATTAGTGGGCATGGTGGTGCACGTCTGTAGTCTCAGCTACTCAAGAAGCTGAGGTGGGAGGATATCTAGAGCCTAGGAAGCAGAGGTTGTAATGAGTTGAGATCATACCTTTACACTCCAGCCTGGGTTACCATGCAAAACACTGTCTCAAAAAAAAAAAAAAAAAAAAAAAAAAATCACTGTTCAAGTTTTTAAAAAATATACTGCCGGCCGGGCATGGTGGCTTACACCTGTAATCCCAGCACTTTGGGAGGCCGAGGCGGGCGGATCACAAGGTCAGGAGATCGAGACCACGGTGAAACCCCGTCTCTACTAAAAATACAAAAAATCAGCCGGGCGAGGTGGCGGGCGCCTGTAGTCCCAGCTACTTGGGAGGCTGAGGCAGGAGAATGGCATAAACCCGGAGGCGGAGCTTGCAGTGAGCCGAGATTGCGTCACTGCACTCCAGCCTGGGCTAAGGAGCCAGACTCCATCTCGGGGTGGGGGAGGGCGGAGGGGGGGGGAACAAAAACCACTGCCTTGAATGTGTCCTCCAAAACTCATGCTGAAATTTATTTGCCATTGTGACAGGATTAAGAGGTAGGATCTTTAAAAGGTCATACAGTCATAAAGACTCTGCCCTCATGAATGGATTAATCACAGGAATGGGTTTGTTATTATGAGGGTTCAGCCCCTATTCTCCGTGAGTCTGGCTTGCTGGCTGTTCTTCCTTTCACTTTGCACCATGGGATAGCCCTTGCCAGATGTCAGGCACCGTTATTATGGACTTTCCAGCCTCCATAACAATTAATCAAATAATATATTTTCTTTATAAACTGCCCAGTCTGTGGTATTCTGTTATAGCAGCAGAAATAGTCTAAAACAAAAAGAGACTTTTAATAGAATGACACTTTTCCCTTTTATGAGGCATTCTTTGCTAAGCCTTCTATAAAATGTATTAGCATTTCTTATCAGCATCAATGGACAAAATTGATTACCAGGTGCCAAGCACTTCTATCAGGTGTACATCTTAGACCCCATGGAGAACTGGAACTGCTTCCATTGCTCCATAAGACTTTTCGTCTGCAACCTCCCTTCATCACTCTTTCTGTAAGCTCCCAGGTTAAAGTCTCTTTGCTATTTTTATTTGTTTGCTTGAAGCATAGTTTGTTTCCAGCTGTTAGCTATAGTGCAGTAACCCTTTTAAAGTCCTATCATACTTCCTTCTAGAGATAATTGATGCTAATGAGGCATAAAATAATCCATTTGAATAACTGGTAGAGAAGTTTCAGTTTCAGTTCAGTTTCTTTTCATGGAAAATAAAACTTCACAACTTGATCATGTGTGAAAGCAAAGTCAACCATTTCAAAGAAAGAAACTGATTAAAAAGAAAACACACACACACACACACACACACACACACCCCATAACTTGTTGACACTAAGGTATCTGAACACAGAAGGCATTTGGGCCAAGGCAGAGTAATTGAGATTTGTGCTTACTTTTCCCTTGGTCTTGCCCTAATGGGTTCATGAGGATTGTCTATAATGAACAAATAATAAATCTGTTAAATGAGTTTATTGGTTAATTCACAAAACATATGGCAAGCTTCCTCTGCCACAGCATTTGGGTAAAGGAAAAGCAAATGAAAATCAAGAATAAACAAATGATGTGACACAAAAACAAGGTTTTGAAGTAGACCAGAAAAGTCAACTAATTAGGGTTTTATTGATCTAGAAAAGAGGAAATCCCAGTTCTATTCTAGGCACATTTGCACACACATAAGTATCAAAATGGAGATGAAAACCGTGTTTACATTAAAACTCAATGGATATGGGCCCTAATTCTCACATTCTTCTGTGGGTTTTCACAAGCTTGCTCTGTAGACTTTATGTTGCAAAATAATGAATACTATACAAAAGGAGTAGTTACCTTCCTCATACTAGTCTGGATAAGAATGACAGTGCTGTAATATTAAATAACCCCAAAAATCCCAGTTTTAACTTAGTAAAATCTTATTTCTGCCTCTCATTGTGTATACTGCTAGTCCAGGTGAATGTCCAGGATAGGCTTTTTGATCTTGTTTTACTTCCATTTCAACATGTATTTTCAAGATGGCTGATCACTTCACCAGAGAAGACAGTGTACTGGAGGAGGTCTTCTACCAACAATTAAATACGCCAGCCAGGAAGTACCACATGGTACCTAATGTCCAAAAAGGAATGTGGAGCCGTTACTGTAACACGGACGCACTATACAGCTTTAGTCATTTCCGTCACAATTCCCTCATCTCCAAAATCCAGGTCATAGCCAAGCCTCTTCTTGGCTTGTGTCTTTCTCTACCCTGGAAGATGCTAAATTTTTAACAGCAGAATATCATAGTAGGAGGAATAGTGGTTTGACTTCTGTTTGCACCAATTCCCAAGTGACCTTGGACATGTTATTTAACTTCCCCAAGCCTAATTTTCCTCATTTGACAGATGAGGATAATAGCAGTTCCTATCTTACAGGCTTGTGGAATTCAAAGGAATAATACATGAAAAGTAGTTGGCATTGAAGAAGTATGCAGTAAATGCTTGGCCATCCCAAAAAATGCAGTCATGGACAAAGTTTCATGTGCTGTCCATCTCATATATTCTCTACCCACTGAGAAATGCCTGTGAGAGAGGGAGATTAAGCAGCAAAGCCTATGAGAGAGGGAGAACTCAACTTGAGGACAAGCAAGTGTCTGGATCTGAGGTCTGTACGTGGAGGTTATGAAGCATCTGGGTCACTACAATTAGAATGGCTTCTGATCCCTGTAAACACTGCCCTGGAAAATGAACTTAGGTGAGTACTTTGCAACTCCCATGGAAATGAAGGTGATAGACAACAGGCAGCCTACTTCTCTGGAACCATTTCAAATCTGGTTTAAGTTTACTTTGAAAAGTAAACAATGGTTTACAGCAGTCCTGTGAATAAAACCTACGTAATACTTTACCCAAAAGCACACTTGACCTTTTAAACTTGCTTTCAGAAAGAGGTGAAGATGTCATTCTATTTCAATAGAACTACGGTATGAAATGTTTGATTTTACGTAAAATCATAATAAGTATGATTTATCACTTTGCAATAGGATTCAGTATAGGATTTAAATAGCACACCTTTGAACTTTATCTTTATTAGTATATATATTTATTATATATTATTACATAATAACTATTATTTATTTGTCTGAACTTTATTATTTTTACTGTTTATATTTATGCATTTTTTTATTTTCCCCACTCCCCTCCACCTTTCCTGGCCTCTGGTAACCACAAATCTACTCCCTATCTGCATGAGATCCATTCTGTTTTGCTCCCACATATGAGTGAGAATATGTGTGTTATGTCTTTCTGTCTTACTTCATTTAATGCAATGTCCTCCAGTTCCTTCCATGTTGCTACAACGACAGGATTTTATTCTTTTTAATGGATGAATAATATTCTATTGTGTATATATGCTACAGTTTCTTTATCCATTCATTCATTAATAGGCACTTAGTCTGATTCCATATTTTGTCTACTGTAAATAGTCTTGCAATAAATGTGAGAGTGCAGATATCTTTTCAGCATATTGATATCTTTTGGGTATATACCCACTGGTGGAACTGCTGGACCACATGGTACTTCTATTTTTAGTATTTTGAGAAACCTCCATATAGCTTTCCATAGTAGTTCTCCTAATTTACATGCCCACCAACAGTGTATGAGAATTCCCCTTTCTCCATGTCCTCACCAGCATCCATTATTCTATGTTTTTTTGATAACTGCCATTTTAACTGGAGTGAGGTATCTCATATGGTTTTGATTTGCATTTCTCTGATGATTAGTGATGTCAAACTATTTTTCATATACACATTGGCCATTTGTATGTCTTATTTTGAGAAATACGTGTTCAGATCTTTTGCCCAGTTTTTAATTGAATTTTTTTTTTTTTTTTGGTTATGGAGTTGCTTGAGTTCCTTATATATTTCAGTTATTAATTTCTTGTCAGATAGAGAGTTTGTGAATATTTTCTGCCATTCTTTAGGTTGTCTCTTAACTTTGTTGATAGGTTCATTTGCTGTGCAGAAGCTTTTTAGTTTAATAATGGTCCCATTTGTTCATTTTTGCTTTGATGGTCTGTCCTTTTACCTAAGTCTTACACAAGAAAAATATGTGCCCAGTTCAAGTTCTGGACCATTTCCCCATTGTTCTCTTCTAGTAGTTTTATAATTTCAGGTCTTAGATTTAAGTCTTTAATCCATTTTGAGTTGACTTTTGTATATGGTGACAGATAGAATTCTAATTTCATACTTCTGCATATTGTTATCTTGTTTTCCCAGCACCATTTCTCAGAGACTGTCTTTTTTCTATTGTATGTTCTTGGTACCTTTGTCAAAAATGAATTTGGCTTTAAATGTGTGGATTTATATCTGGGTTCTCTATTGCATGTGTCTGCTTTTATTCCAGTACCATTCTGATTTGATTATTATAGCTTTGTAGTATATTTTGAAGTTAGGTAGTGTGATGCCTCCAGTGGCTATTTAGGGTTTGTGTAGTTCCATATAAATTTTAAAATTTCTTTTCAGTTTTGTGAAGAATGCCATTTGTATATTGATAGGGATTGCATTGAATCTGTACATTGTTTTGGGAACAATTGTCATTTTAACAATATTAATATTCTATCCATGAGCATGAAATATATTTCCTTTTTTTTTTTTTTTTTGGTGTCCTCTTCAATTTCTTTCATCAGTGTTTTATTGCCTTCCTTCAATATAATTTTCACTTTGGTTAGATGGATTTCTAAGCATTTTATATTATTTGTAACTACTATAAATGAGATTGCTTTCTTGATTTCTTTTTCGGGTTGTTCAGATAGTTGACATATATAAATGCTACTGATTTTTGTACGTCAATTTTGTACCTGCAACTTTACTGAATTTGTTTACCAGTTTTAACAGTTTTTTGGTGGATTTTCTAGGCTTTTCTAAGTGTGAGACCGTGTCATTTGGAAACAAGGCTAATTTGACTTTTTCCTTTCTGATTTGACCTTTATTTCTCTCTTGCCTCATTACTCTGACCAGGAATTCCATATTATATTGAATAAAAGTGGTATAAGCGGGCATTCTTGTCTTGTTCCAGATCTTAGAAGAAAAACTTTCAATATTTCTCCCATTCAATATGATGTTAGCTATGGGTTTGTCAAATACAGTCTTTATTATTTTGAAGTATGTTGCTTCTATACCCCATTTGTTGAAGGTTTGTATCATAAAGGAATGTTGAATTTTATTAAGTGTTTTTCAGCATCTATTGGAATGATCATACAATTTTTGTTCTTGGTTCTATTAATGTGATGCATTATTTTCACTGATTTGCATATGTTAAACCACTCTTGCATCCCTGAGATAAATCTCACTTGATCCTGATAAATGATCCCTTTAATTTATTGTAGAATTCAAATTGCTAGTATTTTGTTGAGGTTTTTTAATATATACATATTGATGAGTTACATTGTCTTGTAGCCTTTTTGCTGTTGTGTGCTTGTGTGATTTTGGTAACAGGGGAATGCTGCTCTCATAGAATAAGTTTGGAATTATTCCCTCCTCTTCAATTTTTTGGAAGACTTTGAGTAGAACTTGTGCTAGTTTTTCTTTAAATGTTTGGTGGAGCTTCAATCTCATTACTCATTATTGCTTTGTTGAGGTTTTCTATTTTCATGGTTCAGTCTTGGAAGGTTGTATGTGTCCAGGAATTTATCCACTTCTTCTAGGTTTTCCAATTTGTTCACATATAGTTGTTCATCATAGTCTCTAATGATTCTTTGTATTTCTGTGGTCTTCATTGTTATGTCTCCTTTTTTGTTTCTGATTTTATATATGAGTTTTTTTTTCCAATTTTCTTAGTCTAACTGAAAGATTGTCAATTTTGTTTATCTTTTCAAAAAGTCAACTTTTCATTTTGTTGATCTTCTGTATTATTTTTAGTCTCAATTTTATTCATTTCTGCTCTAATATTCATTATTTATTTCCTTCTACTAAATTTGCGTTTGGTTTATTCTTGCTTTTCTGTCTGCCTGTAAAGTTGTCTAACATGCCAACAAGTTTTCAAGAATGCAATATAAACTAAAAAGGGTTTCTTGAAGGCCAAATATGCTCAACAGAGGACTTCACTTCTCTACTTTCTTTTGCAGCTTTCCAAAAGAATCATGGCAATATCCAAGTAAGCATATACACAGAGATTTATATTACCATGATTTTCTCTTTCAGAGAAAGGGAAGGTTCTTATTTCTAGAGTTGAAATATTATTTTCAAAGTGTCCAGCTTTCAACAAAAAATTGTGAGACAAAGAAACAAGAACATACAGCCCACATGCAAGGATGAAAGTAATCAATGAAAACTGTCTTTGAGGAAGCCCTAAATGTTGAATTTACTAGGCAGATACTTTAAATCAATTATTTTAAATATGTTCAAAGAACTCAAGTAAATAGTATCTGAAGAACTAAAGTGTAAAAACAACATCTCACCAAACAGACTATCAATAAAGAGATATAAATTATAAAAAAGAGACAAACAGAAAGTCTGATGTTGAAAAGTATAATAACTGAAATGAAAAATTTAGTAGAGACATTCAACAGCAGATTTGAACTGGCAAAAGAGAATCTGTGAACTTGAAAACAGATCAATCAAATGTATCCACTCTGAAGAGCAGAAAGAAAAAAGAATAGAAAAAAAAAAAAAAGAAATCAGAGCCTTAGAAAATTGCAAGATACCAAGTCCAACATAAGTGTAACAAGAGTTTCAAAAGAAAAAGAAAGCAGAAGGGAAAAAAAGGAATATTTGAATAAATAATGACCAAAATTTTCCAAAATGTGTTTAAAAAACATTGATCTACACATTCAAGAAGCTGAATGAATCCAAGTAGACAAACAAGAAGATTCACGCCAAAACTCATAATAAAACTGTTGAAAAAGACAAAGAGAAAATCTTGAAAGCCACAAGAGAAAAGCAGCTCATCACGTATATAAAAGGGATCCTCAATTAAATTAACAGTCAATTTTTGTTAGAAACCATGGTGCCAATCACATAGTCAGAGTGACAAAAGAAAAAACAAAAACAAAAACCTGTCAACTAAGCAAAACCATTTCTTAAAGAGGAAAGAGAAATTAAGACATTCTCCGTATATAGAACCAGAGAATTTGTTGCTAGTTGGGCCCCAAAAGAATACTACCATGAACAAATATGTGGTAACAGATTAAATAATCAAAACAAAATGAACACATTCTTAGAAAGACATAAACTACCAAAAGTGACTCAAGAAGAAATAAAATATCTGAATAGACATATAGAAAGAAAAGAGATTGAATTAGCAATTTAAAAATTCCCATAAAGAAAATTCCAGGACCAACTGGCTTCATTGGTGAATCCACCAAATGTTTCAAGAATTAACATCAGATCTTCACAAACTTATATAAAAAATAGAAAACATTTCAGACCTCATTTTATGAGGTTAGGATAATTCTGATACCAAAACTAGACAATAGTATATCTAACAAAAAAGTACAAATGAATATCCCTTATGAATATGGACACAAAAATCCTCAAAAACAAAACAAAACTAGCAAACTAAATCTGGCAACATATGTCAAGAATTATACATCATGACCATTAAATGAGATTTATTTCAGTAATGAAATACTGGTTCAGCATACAAAAATCAATGTAATACATGAGTAGTCTGACTCCCAAAATATTATGTACAATTTTTCAGGTCTGACCACAGGATCAATTTCAAAAGCTTTACCTGGCAGGCCTCTTGGGGGAAAGCCACCTTCTCTACACAAGACATGGAGTACAGCTAGTGCACTGCAGGCTCCAACGAAAGTTGCAGTCAAAGACTCAGTTTCCCCTGACTAGTCATGCATTTATGCATGTTTGCATTCTTAGCTCAGGATCCTCCCTTCAAAGGCGTCATTAGCAGGAGGCCCTTGACCACGGTCTTTTCAGGTGCACCTACTAAGCCTGGGGGACCTTGAAGACACTTTTCTTCACTCTGACTTAGTATTAAGTACTTTCTCACTCCTTTTTGTCTCTTCCCCTTCCATCCCCTGGGTCAGGAAACAGCAGGAGCCTTTTTGGGAGGAATCCCTTAGCAATGAGATAATCCCCATGTCTGCAATGATACATCTGACTCCTCTCAACACCATTCCATGGGGGAAAAATGGAACATCGAGAGAGCCAGCACTTTTTCCTATTTAGCCTCTTGCTTATATTATCACCATAAGTGATTAAAAGTTTGACTGTTACTTTCACTTTGGCTTGTTATTTTAATTGGCTACCTAGACCCTGGCAGCTCAGCTCTCTTAAGTTCAGTTCTTCTTTTTTATTATTATACTTTGAGTTCTAGGGTACATGTGCACAATGTGCAGGTTTGTTACATATGTATACATGTGCCATGTTGGTGTGCTGCTTGACACAGTAACGTATTATACAACCATTGTAATATAATAAAGGACAAAATCCACATGATCATCTCAATGGGCAATGGGCACAGAAAAGACATTTGATAAACACCTAACAGCATTTTATTTTTATGATAAAACACACAATAACCTAAGAATCCTTTTTTTTTTTTTTTTTGAGACAGAGTTTCTTGCTCTGTTGCCCAGGCTGAAGTGCAGTGGCGCGATCTCGGCTCACTGCAAGCTCTGTCTCCCAGGTTCCTAAGAGTACTTCCTTAACTTGATAAAGGGCATCTGCAAAAACCCACTATTAACATTATTCTTAATGGTAAAAGACTGAAAGCTTTCCCCTTAAGATCAGAAACGGGACAGGTATATCCCCTCTCATAATGTCTATTCAACATTGAATTTAACATTCTAGCCAGAGCAGTTAAGCAAGAAGAAGTAATGAAAGGAATACAGACTGGAAAGAAACAAGTAAAAATACCTCTATTTCCCGATGACATAATCTTGCATATAGAAAATTCTTTTTAAAAAATCCACAAAAAAACTATTAGAACTAATAAATTAGTTCAGCAAGATTGCAGGATATAAGATCAGTATACAAAAATCAACTGTTTTTCCACACACTACCAATGAATAATCTGAAAAACATTAAGAAAGCTATTATTGCATCTGTAATAGTATCAAAAATAATAAAATACTTAGTAATAAATTTAACAAAAAAGTTTGGTATTCTACATTGAAAAAATAAAAAAAAAAACTTGAAGGAAATTTAAAAAGACATAAATAGATGGAAAGGCATGCCATGTTCATAATTTGGAAGATTTAATATGGTAAAAATGGCAATATTCTCCAAATTAATCTACAGATTTAATTTCAATCAGTCTCACAATTCCAGCTTCCTTTTTTAGAGAAATTAACAAACTGATACTAAAACTCAGAAATTTAAGGGGCCCAAAAGGCCAAAATAACCTTGAAAAAGAAGAAAAAATTTGGATAATTCTGTTTCTATTTCCAATTGAGACTGTGTGGTACTCGTCCAGGATAGACATATAGGTCAATGGAATAGAATTGAGAATTAAAAAAGAGAGAGAAAGAAAAAGAAGAAAGAATCTTGCTACATTTACAGCTTTTTTTCTTTTTTTAAGACGGAGTTTCGCTCTTGTTGCCCAGGCTGAAGTGCAATGGTGCGATCTCAGCACACTGCAACCTCCACCTCCTGGGTTCAGGTGATTCTTCTGCCTCAGCCTCCTGAGTAGTTGGGATTACAGGCATGTGCCACCACGCCCAGCTGATTTGTATTTTTAGTAGAGACAGGGTTTCACAGCGTTGGTCAGGCCGGTCTCAAACTCCTGACCTCAGGTAATCTGCCCGCCTCGGCCTCTCAAAGTGCTGGGATTACAGGCATGAGCCATCACGCCCAGTTCATTTACAGCTAATTTTTTAACAAGGGTGCCAAGACAATTGATTTAGAAAATAATATTTTTTTTTAATAAATTGTGCTGAGATAATTAGATATCCATGTGTAAAAATAATGAATTTGGATTCCTACTTCACACCACATCTATTCAAAATCTATTCAAAACTCTATATGAAAGTGACAAAACTGTAAATGTCTTCAAATGAACCACAGGCATTAAGTCTTTATGACCTGAGATTAGACAATGATTTCTAGTTATTACTCCAAAAGCACAAGGAATAATAATAATAATAAAATAGGTAAATTGCATTTTTCAAAACAAAAACTTTTGAGCTTCAAAGGACACCTTTGAGAAAGTGAAAACACTTGCAAATCATAGAGCTAATAGGTACACATATTTAGAATATATACAGAACACTTATAACTCCATAACAAGATGATAAATAATCCAATTTTAAAATGGGCAAAGGATCTGAATAGACATTTCTCCACATAAGGTATACAGATGGCCAATAAGCACATGAAAATATGCCAAATATCATTATCTCTAGGGGAAATGCAAAGCAAACCACAATGTCATACAACTTCACACCCACTAGGATGTCTAGAGTCAAGAAAAATGAACAAATGTAAGTGCTGTGGAAGATGTGAAAAAATTGGAACCATCGTAAATTGCTGGTGGGTATGTAAAAATGGCACAGCCACCGTGGAAAACTATTTGGCAGGTCCTCAAAACTAAAGATAGAGTTAATAGTAAGATTCAGCAATTCTACCCCTAAACACATACCCAAGAGAACTGAAAGCTTATGTCCACACAAAAACTTATGCATGCATGTTCACAGCAGAATTATTCATAATAGTCAATAAGTGAAAACAACCCAAATATTCATCAATTCATGAGTGGATAAACAAAATATGTTATATCCAAATGGAACATTATTCAGCCATAAACAGTAATAAAGTACTGATACATGATACAACATAGAAAAACCTTGGAAACATTATGCTAAGTGAGAGAGAACAGACCCAAAAGACTACATGTTGTGTCCATTTATAGAAAATATCTAGACCAGGAAACCCCACAGAGACAGAATGTAACTTAGTAGTTTCCAGGGGCTTGGGGGTAAGGAGGAATAGGGAATGACTGCTGAATGGTACTGAGTTTCTTTTTGGTGTGATGAAAGTGTTTTGGCATTAGACAGAGGTGATGGTTGGATACCCTTGTGGGTATACTAAAAACCACTGAATTTTACACTTTAAAAAATGTGAATTTTATGATATGTGAATTATAGCTCAATTTTTAAAAACCCATGGAGAGGTTTAAAATGAAAATTAATGCCATCAATAACTCTATGTTTTGGAGACAAGCACCACTAACATTTTGAATATTCCATTCCAATCTTTTTCTTATGGATATATACATATTTTAAGTCAAGCTCATATCCTACATATGTAGACATATATTTTTCTCTATTGGCATTATATTTTTTGTTGTAAGAACAAAAATTTTAAGAAATATTCTAAAGACCTCTTTTTTTGGAAGAGTTTATTAATCTTGTGCCAATAGAGCAGTTCCAGCTCATCCACTGATTAGACAAATGTAAGAAGTTGCTTTCTAGGAGCAAGCCTTCACATTGAAAATGATTTTGAATAATGACATTGTAGAGGTACCAAGATGCTGTAGAAAAATGGTTCGACAGGATATTTTGCAAAACATTTTTCTTTCTCTTTCAACATTCCTTTCCTTTCTTTCATAAATATATTTGTTTTTCAACACAGGTCTATAGTCAAAGCCTGCATACTGGCTAATGATTAACTGGCTGCTCTGATTATTTGCCAAGCTAATGTTGTACGGGAATATTGCACATTGAATGATAAAAAACTTGGATACCACACATTAACTCTGGTACAACATGTATTCTAAATGTCCCCCATTTGACTGGGAAAGTCTAGTACATTTCAAGTGTGGTTTATTTTTGTTTGCATTTCATTCAAAGGCTGAAACAGCACACCATCTTTCCTAAGTGCACAAATGGCTCCAGCATCTTACCTATGAAAATTAGGATTTTTTTTAAGACAGTGTCTCGCTTTGTCACCCAGGCTGAAGGGCAGTGGCACCATCATAGGTCCCTTCAGTCTCAACCTCCCAGGCTCAAGCAATCCTCCTATCTTAGCCTCTTGAGTAGCCGGGACCAGAGGAGTGAGCCACCATTTGATTAAGACACCAAATTTTAATTCCAAAGTACTGTGATCCTTCCTGGGCACTCAAATTATAAAAAAACATTTTTGAGGTAAAGCAATGGCTCTTTATGAAATAGGTCCTATCTATAGCATTATAAAAGTATTTCAGAAGATGGTTTAAGTCAAATATACAGCATAGATGATACTCATTAAAAAGCATTCATATAAGACTATGTTTTGTAGGCCCTTGGAAAAATTTCATTGGTTATCAGTTACAATATAATAAGTCAATTTTTTTTTAGAAAAGGCAATTGAGATGCCATGGTTAGATTTGCTCAGACCCACCCAGCAACACAATGGCAGATAGAAAGTCCTGGTTCTTTAATTCCCAGGCCTGGTTCTAATGCTGCTGGATCACAAGGTCTTTATAATAGAGCTTACAAAAGCACATTTTATGTGAGGTGACTGGTTAGAGAAAATATGACCTTTCAAATTATATCACCGTTTTCCACATAAAAGCCTCAGCCAACCTCCTAATTTATGCGACCTTTGGAAGCCATAAAATCACTTCCCAGGGAGAGTTGATGTTGATTTGATTAGGGCCTGCTCTTTTTGACCCAGAGTGGGTAGGAGCCAGCCACCCAGGGAACAGCCCACGGAACATCAAAATTCACTCAGCCCAGGGAGAAATCTGCAGCCTAAGCAAGTCATTTGAGCCCAGTAATGCGCTTGCTAGAGACAGCTAGTTACTCTAGCTAAAGGTTTAATCTTTATCTCCTAATTGAAAACCTAAGAAAACCTTTAGATTTGCCAATTGCTTGAAGAGGAATATTTCAGAGATGTTAAGGAATACAGGACTCTACACATAAAAATGCTAAGAGTATGTATGCATAGACATTCAAGTCATCAGAAAGGAGATGCTGCCTGATTGAAAACTCGTACATTTAATAGAATTTCTGTTTATTAATAAAGCAGTTTTACTTTAGAACTTGATGAATGACTAAGTGAAACAGGGGAAAGAGCAAAGGACTTGACAAAGTGCTGTTTAATAACTTTAAAATATATTCTGTTTTTTAATATAAAGTCACTTTTATAGTATACCTGCCTTATGGGAAATCCCAAAGAATTGGATAATAAAAGATACAACTAAGATTTGTTGGATTTTATACTCAATACTTTTTGTAATGTACAGATTTAGGTACCTGGGGTGAAATTCTATATTTATATACAGGATAAAAGTAGGATATATATATATGTGTGGTGTGTACATATATATATCCTTTTAGGATATATAGATATGTGTTGTATATACTGTATACTACACACATCTATATATCCTACTTCTATTCACAAAACATCATAGTAGCATTTTCCTCATGTGATTACAAATACTGTGAGAACATCATCATAAACTGCTGAATAATATTCCAACATATAAAAGTGCTACAACTTATTGAAATATTCCATTACTGATGAACATTTAGAGTTTTCAATTGTTTTGTAGCATAACAACCCATTAAACATTTTTGTGGATAAAAGGTTTTTGTGTATTTCAGCTTGTTGTGTGGAATACATTAATTTATAATGTATTAAATCACATTTCCTTTTAGAAGATGAGTATCACCAACAGCCTTTCTATTTTTCTGTTTTTCTCCAGGTACATTACAGCCTTATTTTTGCAATTATAATAATTGAATTTGGACTATGAATCAAAGAACCAGGTTCAATACTGTGTTTTTACTTGCATGCCTCTGACATTCCATAGATTTCTTGGATAATAATTACTCTCCCTTTAACAACCATGAGTCCATTTAATCTATGAATTTGAACCTTGAACAAGAGATAACTGAAGAATTATGTAAGAAATAAACAGAAGAAGTGACGTTCTCAAGCTCTGGAAATCTTCAGGCAGCTTTGAAAATCTTTTTTATCTTATGTTTTATTCCCATAAAACTTAAATCCTACTGGGGCATTAAGGTGGTATCGGAGGGGTAGTTTTTTAAGATGTTCTTGTACAGCTTCCTTCTAGAAATATCTAGAGTTTTGTAAACTACATTTGAAAGCTCACTAATTTAAGACTTGTAACTTTGCAGATGGACTTTCCTACCTGGGAGAACAAATTGTTCTTTTCTGCTTCAAGGACATTTTAAAATGCTAAAGTAAGGCTTGCTATCCTCAGAGGCAATATTGGCATCCTGAGACAATTTTGGCCATCTGATTCCTTAGGGTTTGGCCAACAGCTGTGCCCAAAATGGATAATTGTGCCTGGTTAAGTTTAGTCCTCTCTGACACCACACATCACAGAGGAAAGCAGTCCCACACATTTTTCTTCAAGGAGAGAAGAAAATTCATACAGATGATTCAGAATCAAGGAATGGAAATGACAACAGGCATGCAAATATCACACTGAAAACAAAAATCCCTCCTAGTTCATTGGCTAAAGAGACAGTAGAAACATCCTGGGTGGAACTGAGAGCTGTGACTCTTGCGCTTGGTGGCCTGGAGCCATTCACAGCACCATCAGGAAGTGAAGGCAGGGAGCAGCGCGAGGCCCGGTTGTGTCTGTTTACTGAGTTCTGTAGGCCTCACCACCTATCATGTAGCAGTCTTTTTATGGAAACTAGATAAACAATATGCGTCACCATGGCTATTTCACTTTATCAGAAAAGTGGAATAAAGGCTTCTACAAACTGCAGATATCACGCATGTGTGTGGGCCTTTCCAAGCTATTATTGCACAAAATCAGAAAGAAATTGAAATGTTTTCTGCCAATGACTGATTATTTTTATCCATGTCAGACAGAAAAATATTTCTAAACATATAGATGTTTACCAGCTGTTCCTAGAGGCATTCATGTGACTGCGACACCCTTTCTATCAGCCCTTTAGGTTTGGAGTTTTCCATGCCAAAGAGACTAACCATCTTCTGCATTTTAACCCCAGCTCAGAGACACTTCCAGGAATTCCAATCCTCCAAGATTTCAAATGTCTTCATTCCTGTTCTATACTTCAGTTTTGTGCTGAAAGCATATAAAGGAGAAAGAATGAGGGAGGAGGAATTCTGCCCCCTTTTTTTTGTTTTCAAAATTTGTGTCATTCACTTTTTTTCTTTCTTATTTATTATACTTTAAGTTCTGGGGTACATGTGCAGAATGTGCGGTTTTGTTACATAGGTATACATATGCCATGGTGGTTTGTGCACCCATTAATTCGTCACCTACATTAGGTATTTCTCCTGTTATCCCTCCCCTAGCCCCCCGGCCCCCAATAGGCCCCTGTGTGTGATGGTCTCTGCCCTGTGTCCATGTATTCTTATTGTTGAACTCCCACTTACGAGTGAGAACATGCGGTGTTTGGTTTTCTGTTCTTGTGATAGTTCACTGAGAATGATGGTTTCCAACTTCATCCATGTCCCTGCAAAGGACATGAACTCATCCTTTTTAATGGCTGCATAGTATTCCATGGTGTATATGTGCCACATTTTCTTTATCCAGTCTATTGCCCTCTCTTTAATCCATGGTTTGCTTACCAATATTTGTTGAATGATGAGTTGATGTCTCAGTTTTACCTTCATCTTGCACTCACTGTGTTTCAGTGGATCCTTACCTTCTTTCTAATCTCTTCTTTGTGATCTTATTTATCAGGATCTTTCCTTGAGGGACTTGGGATATGTAGCACATAATGCGGAATCAGCCAGGGCCCATTTGTCTGTTCAGTTATACTTATCTGACTATTATATTTAATTTATGAGGCATCGTCTGGCTCATAAAGTTTCTAAAAGTCCAACCTTCCCTCTCTCTTTCTCTTCCTGTTCCACCCTGCTCACTTCCTACATGGATACATTTGTTTGTTTGTGCTCCCAAAGAAGACCCCTATGATTTCTCCCCACTTCTTCAATTGCTCCAGACTCTGACAAGGTTAAATTGTTGGCCTGATAACATGTTCTCAAGAGGCACCCATGATTGTTGTCCTAGTGCCTAATTAAGAAGGTTGGAGAAAATTCAACAGCAGGACCACAGTGTCATCATGGGAAGGGAGGAAATCAGATCAGTTTGCTTAAAGGATACCTGCACTCACATGTTCATTGCAACACTATTCACAACACCCAAAATATGAAACCAACCTAAGTGCCCATCAACAGATGAACGGATATGTGGCATGTACACACAACGAAATACTATTCAGCTGTCAAAAAGAAGGAAGTCCTGTCATGTGCCACATGGATGAACCTGAAGGACATGATGCTGAGTGAAATAAGAAGTGCAGAAAGGCATACAACTGTACACTTTCATTTATATGTGCAATATAAGAAAGTCAAACCCACAGAAGCAAAGAGTGGAACGGTGGTTACCAGCAGCAAGTTGAAGTAGGGTACAGAGGTGGGGTTGGTTTGGGGAGATGATGTTCGAGGATATAAGATTTTAGTTATGTACAAGGAACAAATTCAGAAGATTTGTTGTATATCATGACGGTTATAGTTAATAATAATGTATTGTACACTTGAAAATCGCTAAGGGAATAGATTGTATATGTTCCCATCACAAAAAAATGATAAGTATGTGCAATAATAAATATGTTAATTAGCTTGACTTAGTCATTTCACAATGTTTATATATATATATGTCAAAATATCATGCTGCATACCATACTACAAACTACCATCAGAGAATACTATAAACACCTCTATGCAAATAAACTAGAAAACCTAAAAGAAATGATAAATTCCTGGACACATACACTCTCCCAAGACTAAACCAGGAAGAAGTTGAATCCCTGAACAGAACAATAGCAGGCTCTGAAATTGAGGCAATAATTAATAGCCTACCAACCAAAAAAAATGCAGAACCAGATGGATTCACAACCGAATTCTACCAGAAGTACAAGGAGGAGCTGGTACCATTCCTTCTGAAACTATTCCAATCAATAGAAAAAGAGGGAATCCTCCCTAACTCATTTTATGAGGCCAACATCATCCTGATACCAAAGCCTGGCAGAGACACAACAAGAAAAGAGAATTTTAGACCAATATCCCTGATGAACATCGATGCAAAAGTCCTCAATAAAATACTGGCAAACAGAATCCAGCAGCACATCAAAAAGCTTATCCACCATGATCAAGTGGGCTTCATGATGCAAGGCCGGTTCAACATATGCAAATCAATAAACATAATCCACCATATAAACAGAACCAAAGATAAAAACAACATGATTATCTCAATAGATGCAGAAAAGGCCTTCAACAAAATTCAACAGCCCTTCATGCTAAAAACTCTCAATAAATTCGTATTGATGGAACGTATCTCAAAATAATAAGAGCTATTTATGACAAACCCACAGCTAATATCATACTGAATGGGCAAAAACTGGAAGCATTCTCTTTGAAAACTGGCACGGGACAGGGATGCCCTCTCTCACCACTCCTATTCAACATATTGTTGGAAGTTCTGCCTAGGGCAATCAGGCAAGAGAAAGAAATAAAGGGTATTCAAATAGGAAGAGAGGAAGTCAAATTGTCCCTGTTTGCAGATGACATGATTGTATATTTAGAAAACCCTATTGTCTCAGCCCAGAATATCCTTAAGCTGATAAGCAACTTCAGCAAACTCTCAGGATACAAAATCAATGTGCAAAAATCACAAGCATTCTTATACACCAATAACAGACAAACAGCCAAATCATGAATGAACTCCCATTCACAATTGCTTCAAAGAGAATAAAATACCTAGGAATCCAACTTACAAGGGATGTGAAGGACCTCTTCAAGGAGAACTACGAACCACTGCTCAGGGTAATAAAAGAGGACACAAACAAATGGAAGAACATACCATTTGGATAGGAAGAATCAATATCGTGAAATGGCCATACTGCCCAAGGTAATTTATAGATTCAATGCCATCCCCATTGAGCTACCAATGAGTTTCTTCACAGAATTGGAAAAAACTGCTTTAAAGTTCATATGGAATCAAAAAAGAGCTTGCATTGCCAAGACAATCCTAAGCCAAAAGAACAAAGCTGGAGGCATCACGCTACCTGACTTCAAACTATACTACAAGGCTACAGTAACTAAAACAGCATGGTACTGGTACCAAAACAGAGATATAGACCAATGGAACAGAACAGAGCCCTCAGAAATAATACCATACATCTACAGCCATCTGATCTTCGATAAACATGACAAAAACAAGAAATGGGGAAAGGATTCCCTATTTAATAAATGCTGCTGGGAAAATTGGCTAGCCATAAGTACAAAGCTGAAACTGGATCCTTTCCTTACTCCTTATACAAAAATTAATTCAAGATGGATTACAAACTTAAATGGTAGACTTAAAACCATAAAAACCCTAGAAGAAAACCTAGGTAATACCATACAGGACATAGGCATGGGCAACGTCTTCATGTCTAACACACCAAAAGCAATGGCAACAAAAGCCTCAATTGACAAATGGGATCTAATTAAACTGAAGAGCTTCTGCACAGCAAAAGAAACTACCATCAGAGTGAACAGGCAACCTACAGAATGGGAGAAAATTTTTGCCATCTACTCATCTGACAAAGGGCTAATATCCAGAACCTACAAAGAACTCAAACAAATTTACAAGAAAAAAAAAAAACCACCCCATCAAAAAGTGGGCAAAGGATATGAACTGACACTTCTCAAAAGACGACATTTATGCAGCCAACAGACACATGAAAAAATGCTCATCATCACTCGCCATCAGAGAAATGCAAATCAAAATCACAATGAGATACCATCTCATACCAGTTAGAATGGCCATCAATAAAAAGTCAGGAAACAACAGGTGCTGGAGAGGATGTGGAGAAATAGAAACACTTTTACACTGTTGATGGGACTGCAAACTAGTTCAACCATTGTGGAAGACAGTGTGGTGATTCCTCAAGGATCTAGAACTAGAAATACCATTTGACCCAGCCATCCCATTATTGGGTATATGCCCAAAGGATTATAAATCATGCTGCTATAAAGACACATGCACACGTATGTTTATTGCGGCACTATTCACGATAGCAAAGACTTGGAATCAACCCAAATGTCCATCAGTGACAGACTGGATTAAGAAAATGTGGCACATATACACCATGGAACACTATGCAGCCATAAAAAAGGATGAGTTTGTGTCCTTTGTAGGGACATGGATGCAGCTGGAAACCATCATTCTCAGCAAACTATCGCAAGAACAGAAAACCAAATACCGCATGTTCTCACTCATAGGTGGGAATTGAAGAATGAGATCACTTGGACACAGGAAGGGGAACATCACACACTAGGGCCTATTGTGGGGTGGGGGAAGTGGGGAGGGATAGCATTAGGAAATATACCTAATGTAAATGATGAGTTAATGGGTGCAGCACACCAACATGGCACATGTATACATATGTAACAAACCTGCATGTTGTGCACATGTACCCTAGAACTTAAAGTATAATAAAATATATATATATATATATATATATATATACACACACACACACACACACACACACAATTTTTATTTGTTAGTTTAAAACACTTAAATTTAAATTTCAACAAATGGAAACGGAAATGGGTTTGGAGTCACTCAGAACTGGATCAGATTCCTGGCTGCACAATTTACATGGACAAATCCTTTAATCTTGATGAAAGTCCACTTTCTCATCTTTAAAATTTACCTAATAATATTCACCACAAGAAATTCCTGGAAATATGAAATAAACTAATGTACATGAAATGATTGGCAGGTTATAGATGATCAGTATCAGGGTCAGTTTCCATCTCTCTGCCCCTCAGTTCTGCCCTCTCTTCTGCCCAGGGCTCTTTCATTCTATATCTGATACACAGACAAAATACAATAAATAGTTATTGACTGGGTGAACTTGTGTAAAGATGCTGGTAAGCAGACCATGTTTGCAAATGTGTAGAGTAATATCACCCTTTTTGCCAACCCAAATTCTTGCTTTGCATTGGGACTTCCTTAGGTCTCCAGAATTCCCAGATAGATAACAAGAGGGATACAGGTGAGATGGATATTATTGTGTTTTTTTTTATGTGCATCAATATGTATAACTCTGCATATAGATATTTACACTGGGTGGATTTATATAAATTTTCTGTTTCTAGGCAAGAGTTTCCTACATTCCACCTTTCTGGATTATGAGGAAATCCTTGAATGGTGTGGGCTCTGCCAACCTCTCCGTCTAATTTCCTGACATCTCTTTTCCCTTCCAGCATTCCCATGCTGTCTAAATAATTCAAAAGTGCTGCTATCTCCTCAATGCCTTTGCACAAATCATTTCTTCCATTAGACACATCCTTCCCTTAATCTACCATGTATTAACTTGTCCTTTAGCTCAACCATTACTTCTGAGAAGACTCTCCTAACACCACCTCCTCTTTTCTGAGAGTTGTCTAGGCTTTTCTACTCACCATATTTGCCATTTTATTATTGGTTTAGTTTCTGTCTATTTCTTCCCCTAGATTCTCATCCTCATGAGAGCTGAGTCAGCAATTTTTCTTGCTTTCTTCTGTGTTTCTATAGTACTCCATAGTTCCTGGCACATAGTAGGTGCTTTAAAAGTGTTTAAGGAATGAATGAAGAGGTGAAAGCACTTCACAAATTCACATTTGCCTCTCTTCAAGTAATGCTCCTGTAAGTAGAAAATGGTTGGGTATCTTTCCAACAAGGTCATGTTCTATAATTTGGCAAACCTGAAAATGATTTTATGTCCATCTGAGTCCTCAGCACTTAACTCAATATTGTTTTAAAAAAGTTTCTCATAATAAAATACAACTAAACTTTCAGTGGGTTTATACAGGAAATACAGGAAAGAAATATCCCTTTTAAACAGGCAAGCTTCATGGGCCATTCACATCTAATGTGCAGCAGAAGCAATTATATGTATTTTTTCCAATTCCATTATTATACCCATGATTTTTCAATGACGATGCAACCACATACCTCTGATTTCCTTCTTAGAATCTTTGTGATGTTGTCGATACAGGTGCACGCCTTCAGTATGTACAACATGATTCATAGAGTGTATGACATCACAGGAGGTTTAACAAACATAAGAAGTAACTAGAGTACGGTTGCTTGACTGGTGTTGCTAGGTTACTATCTAGTAATCCTCTTGCTTATCTTGGGTTTCTGGTATTTTCAATTCCATTTAGTGAGGGTTGGAGCTACCCTGATGTGTCTAGTTCTGCAATATATTCAAAGTGTAGCCAAAAAGAGGTGGCTATTCATTATTGGTGGGAGCTAAATGTTTAAAAAAAACGCATGCAATGAGAGAAACAGACCAAATCATCAGGAAGGACAGTGTCAGGAAGCTTTGTCTGACTTATTTTAATTCCTTTTTTTAACTATCTGACTGCATGTAAGTATTCATAAAGCTTATCTTGCCAATATAAAATGTGCTAATCATGATATTAACATTTTTACCTGTTGATACATATATTCTACCTCCTAAATGTCTTTTAGCACAGGTGGGAGAAAATTGGGTAGGTAACATGGTTTTCAGTAGTTCAAGTTTGCCACTCACGGATATTTAAAAATAGAATAATGGCAACACGGCTTTCCTAGAAATGCAAGAAGAATCATCCACTGACTGTCATAAAGCACGAACCATGAGTAACATACATGGGACATAAGAAATAGTTATGAACTTTTTTCTCCACTTAGGCCTAGAGAGCTGAAGAAGAGAAAGAAAAAATGAAAAGACAAGAAAAAAGAAAAGAAGAGAGAGAGAGTGAGAAAGAAGAGAGAACAAAAGAAAGAAAAAGAAAGAGAAAGAAAAAGAGAGAAAGAGAAAAAGAGAGAGAAAGAAAGAGAAAGAAAGAAAAGAGAGAGAGAGGGAGGGAGGGAAGGAAGGAAAGAAGGAAGGAAGGAAGGACGGAAGGAAGGAAGGAAGGAAGGAAGGAGGCAGGAGAGAGAAGAAAGAGAAGAGAAAAGAAAAGAAAAGGAAGAAAAAGAAAAGAAACTCAATAAATGAGAAGAGTCATTCATCCATTGAGGCAGGCAGGAAATCACTATGTATATTTTACACAGGTAATAAATGGCAGGGATATTGCTGAGGGCAGGAGGAAAGAGGAATTAAACCCACAGAAAATTAGACAAAGTGTAATACTCTAGGAGTTAGACTTCCAAATTAAATCCTTACAATACTGTTGAGCAAGTGTTTTGATATGTGTATAAGCAGAGTTCTGCAAGAACACAGAAGTTTTAATGCCTCCTGGAGGACAGCAGGGAGGCCTCAGAGAGAAGACAGCCCTTGAGCGGACTTTCACAGCACTTGCATATTTCCTCCACCAAAATCTCCATAAGGCACTGAAGTAATTCACTGCATTGTTGAACAGAAAGTTTATGAAGCGGAATAAAATACATCTGAGATTGGACAGCCACTTGAATTACCTCTAAAGTTCACACAACTCCAAGGTAACATTAACAAACACAACAATTACTACTATTAACTAACATTTATTCACAATATTTTATTTTAAATTACCATTTGTTAAATACTAAGAATGTACAGGACTTAATGCTACAGAACAGAAACCATAAGTGGAAGGAGGCAGTATCTCTCACTGATTAAAAATGAATGAGGACATGCATTGAACAATGAGATAGTTTAATAATGTGTCTCGTGTGAACCTGCATAAGACAGAAAAAATCTTGCTCTTTAAATCCGTTAAACAATAACAAAGAAATTGGTGTCAGAAAACTTAGATATGTGTATGCAGCTATATTAAATAAAACAAAGACCAAAAGAACTGGAATAATCTTAATTAGATATTTATTCTAGTCAATATCTGTATCTAGTGTGTACCATTTTGGACCGTTGTCTTTCTTTCAAAACCCTTCAGCTAGTATGCCTACCCCACCGTTACCTCCACTGCAGCCTTCAAGACCAAAGTCTCACGTTATTATGTTGATCAAGGAGCCAAGTTCAAACAAACATAATCAACAGAGTTGTGGTAAAAATTGTAGTTTGCTAAATAGTTTACTGGCTCAACTTAAGCATAAAAAAAGTCTAATTTTGCCAGAATATTGCAGTAGAATCTTCGTGAAAGATATTGGGGCTGAGTCTACAAAAATTTAGCCTAACTAGATTGGAAAGGAAACAAAAATTTAAAACAAAGAAACCAAAAAAATGTGTGTGTGATTAGTCATAGCTTGCCAATAGCTCCTCCAGCCAATAGAACCCCAGAAGCAGTTTCCTCTGCTGATCCCATACCATCTTCTCAGATCATTCTTTTTAAGAGGCCCCAGTGATAGTCAGTTCCACTAGATGTGTGCTGACTCAGTCTGGCCAGCCAAGCGTGATTGAGAGCTCACCTGAATGCAGGAGCCATGAACCAGTCAGTTCATCTCTGAAGTGAGAGAAAGAACAGTTCACATCTTCGCTAATTAGATACTAGCAAACTAAATGAGCAGATTCATAGGCGTAGGCTATTATTTTACCACCTGAATGAGAAAAGGAGAGGTGGCACAGATATGATTCTTCAGCAATAGCTACAGCTGCCAAATTGCACTTTCAGACAGCCCAAGACAGTAACTATTTAACAGAATATCTGTGCTGGGCCTAAAATTTTCCTAAGACATGTTTTTATATATCTTATCATCAGTTGGGCTGAGGTATAGGCTAAGAAGTTAGATGAGACATTGGTTTATCTTTCTAACTGAATTAAGTTTGTGAAAGTGCACAGAAAAGATGGATTCATTTAACACTCATAACTTTGATTTATTTTGCCTTGGTGCATTTATCTACAAAATGAGACAGACAAATATCTGTTTAAAGGCACTTCCTGGTATTGAGCTGAAAGTAACATAAATAAGAAATGCATTTTAAAAGCTAAAAATGCAAGTGTAATTTTTATAGTGGATGATTTTTCTCTTTAAGCTACTGATTTTTTTTAAAGTCTTATTTTCTTTGTATTTTGTTTCTACCTTTGCAGCATGAGAATACTTTTTTTTTTTGGTGAGACAAAGTTTGCTCTTGTCGCCCAGGCTGGAGTGCAATGGCACAGTCTTGGCTCCTGGGTTCAAGCGATTCTTGTGCCTCAGCCTCCCAGGTAGCTGGGATTACAGGGGCCCACCACCACACTCGGCTACTTTTTGTATTTTTAGTAGAGATGAGGTTTCACCGTGTTGACCAGATTCATCTTAAACTCCTGAGTTCAGGTGGTCCTCCTGCCTCAGCCTACCAAAGTGCTGGGATTACAGGTGTGAGCCACCGTGCCCGGCTGAGAATACTTAATACTTACAAATACAAAGGACAATTGTTCAAATCTAATAGTAAAACCATAATTAGATATTAATCTGTCAAAGTGCTTAACTCTACTAGATCAACAAGATTCTAAATAACAACCTGAAACAGAACATGTCATTAATGAACAAATTTTCAAAAAGTAAATTACATTTAAAAATTCCCTGAGAGCAGATCTCATGTTAAACATTTTACCACAATAAACTAAAAGAAAAAATGTTTAAGTAAATAATTTGTAATTTTATTGGGTTTTCCTATTTGAAAATGTCTTTGTGGACTTCAGGGAAAGGACGCTGTATAAGAAATTATTATTTTACAAATCTCATGTTGATTTTAGGCTCCACCGAAGAATATGATTAGAGTTTGGCCCACAAACTGTGGACAGAAACATTTTATTCAAATTTTGTCTGGTGACTTTCAATGAGTGAAAAGTTTATGAAGATGTTTGTCTTTTATATTATATTCCTTCCTATTCTGTCCTCATTGGTGTGTACTGGGGGATGATAGGGAGATGATGACAGGAGAGATTTATTAAAGGAGGACTAATTATTTTCTGACCAATTCCTAATCTAAATCTAAATTCCTAAGAAAAAAAGACAAGTCTTTCATGGAACTGCTACTTAGCAGACACCAATTTCTGCTGTCATTTCCAGAAAAGCACAATGATTTAGTGTGGGACTCTAACATCAGACTTTTGGGTTGGGATCTCTGCTCTGTCACGCACTAGCTGTGTGACAGAGGGCAAATTATTTGACTGTTTTATCTCTATGTTCTCATGTGTAGAGTGGGAATAATATACAGTTGTTAAGATTCAGTAAGTTAATACATGTAAAATGCCCAGAACATAGTTAATGCTCAGTAAGTTTTACTTATTATATCAATTTTTCAAAAATTTGTGGGGGTTTTTTGGAAAAAATTAATCTTCTCTGCTGTTAGAAAACAAGAGTTGCTTAAGGTGAAATGAAAGAAAGAAAAGTAAAGAAAGAAAATTATATTAGTCTACTAGTTGTGGAAAAATCATATTTTATATCTGACTTAGAACTGAAATGGAAGACCTCAAGAAGAGAAGACTCAGTCACACCAGAAGAAAAAATTGCCCATGACACTTGAACTATTGATAGCAGAGGTCACCATGCAAAAGCAGGAGCCTGCAAGCATTGTTGAACACAGTCTCTAGAGGACAGCCCAGGGACACAGGTCAAAACTATGCAACTTCCATTCTCTACTACTCAGCTCTTCTTAGGAATATAAGTGCTAAAAAATCAGTCAAGAAGGGAATAAACTCTACCATGTTTATAAAAATAGCTATTTCAATATTATGTATAATCACGAAAAACTACGAAATGACCTAGCTCATAGGGAAATGTCTAGTTGATGAAACATTATATTATTAAAATCATACATATAAAAATTAGCAACATGGAAAACGATGTTTAATACTAAGAAAAAAAAGGACTTGAAAGTGTATATAGCTTATTACTGCACCTTTATGGAAATACATTCATAAATATTTAATGCAATTATATAATAAAAGGCAATAAGTGAGCTGAGAAAAATAGTTGGGTTTGTGATAATAATTTCTTTGTACTGTTTTTGTCAGGATAATTTCTTTGTACTGTTCTACGTTGATACTAAATACAAAATTAAAACAAACACTATATATGAAGCATAATGCTAAGATCAATCAAGTAACTCATGTTGTAACAAACCAATAGCTTATATAACTGTTCAATTTCATGAATTAGTAGAGGATTTGTTTTACTTTTCTGCTGGTATTGATACTGTTACTAAAGCAGTGTTCATTTCACATGTGTAATAGGAAACCTATGTGTCACAACTTAGCAAGTTTGAAGTGAAAAAACATCTTATGGATTTTTTCCATCTAAAAAATAAATGTCAAATAGTTCATCATTCATGATGAAAAATAGGTGCCACAAAAAAAATAGGTGGCACAGTGAAAAACCAACATTTACTGAAAACATATTATGTGATAGGTAGGGTTTTTAGAAATATATGATTTCTCCTTTCAAATGCTTCAAGAAAATTATGATTGATAATACCAGAGTAAGTAATGAATCAAATGCCATTGTGGTCAGGCACCATGTTTGCCTCTAGGAGTTCCATGAACCACAAATACAGACTGAAAAGAATGTGTGTCAAAGAAGTAGACCATGAGTTCCCTTGCTGCTGACTTCGGCTCAGAAACACGACCCCACAAAGCACACTGGAGCCGACCAAGTTGCACCCAAGGATTGGACCAGCCACCTATGGTGGAAACCAGTGAAAGACCACAGGAGACTAGGTGACTCCTCCTCCTCCCAGCATCAAGAGGATCACAAGGACAGACACCACCTTGGGAAGAAGTAAGAATTGAAAGGAAGAAGTCACTATAATAAGGACTTGAATTTGGAATTCCTGGAATATTTACCTTAAAGAGAAATCTGAAATCAAAATAGACTGTTTAAATCAGAGGAGGCAAAGAAACCATTGAATGACATTATTTTTATTCTTCCTTGCTACCCAGAGGGGTAAGGTAGAGATGGGGAGAAGAGAGCTTGAGTTTAAGGAACATTATATAGAATGTAGAAAAAGAAGATAATCTTCTTTGTTTATCTAAGCGGTATATGAATAGCTTTTTATATTTTGGAATCTCTGAAAGAAGAAATCACATTTTATTCTTGTACTTATCCCCCTTTAGAAATTAGATAGTTATACAATAAATGGCACTGAATGAATAAATCACAAGACTTGAAGGGATGAGAGAGGTTTTCTAATTCATCATCCCAATTTCAGGTAGACTTCCATAATTCAGCACAGAAACCTTTTTCTTGAGGACCTGGAGTATTTATCGTGGGTTTGTTCTTACCCTGTGCAGTAAGCAGGCACAACAGTCACTCTCCACCAGCCCTACCTTTCCTTTCCTCCTTTCATTACAACTTGCAGGCTGTTTTTCTTTACTTGCTGATTGTTGATAAATTTCTGCCCTTCCTCTCCCCACCCCTCATATCAGCTTACTTTACCAACTAAGAAAACACCAGTCTTGTTGAACCATCTATTACAAACACTAGAGCAGAATAGCAAAGGGATTTTTTAATCAAGGAAAAACTTGAGATTAAATTATTACTATCTTGATTTTGTGGGTTGTTCAAAAGAACTTTAATTGTTTTCTCCAATGAGAAATTCCTCCAGATAACCTATTGAGTATTTGAGTCCTCTGAGTCCTCCTGAGACACTAGCACACTCAATTTTTTATAATGATCAAATTATAAAACACATCGTACATGCAATTTGTTAACTTGACTAAGTTTTGTTTTGCTTTTGTTCTTTTTGGTGTTATTTGTTGTTCTGTCTACTTTAGGGACATTTATTTGGAATGAAATAAAAGTGACTTGTAATTATAGTTTAATGCCTCAAAATAGAAAAATGTGCCAAATTGCTTATCCAAATACATATTTGGTTGGGATTTCAGAGTTACTCCTGAGTCAAGGCCCTGGAAAGTCTGAACCATTGCTTATCTTTAATTTATGGTTCTCTGCTAAGGGCAGCACAGAACTGATTGTTCATAAAGTTAAAATTTTGGCTTATGAAAGCTGTGCATCACAGAACAGGCATTAAGACAAACTTCTATTGCATTCTTTTTCTTAGTTGTGGCATCTGTTTCCCTCCGTTTAAGACTCCCTCATGGAGGTATATCCAATCCTGGTTAACAGGGCTGTGGATAACATGGTCTGAGATAAAGGCAAAGTGTTCGATGAGCTCTTCCTGAGATTCCTGAGCTCTTTCATTTCCTTCTTTCTTATTTTGGCCTCATAAAATAATGTTTGTGGTGTCTCACCAGAAGTGATCTTGTACACCTCAGCATTCTAACATGCAAAATTTAAAAAATGCATATATCTCCAAGTTTGGAGTAAGAGTAAGATGGAGAACTGTGCTTTTCTCAAGTGTTTGCCAACTTTCAAACCTTCGGCATTTTAAGTAGAGATCCTTACAAAATGGAGTTTTCCCTGACATGTCTGGATGTGTATGTACCTGAACCAACTGAATTTAGTCTTTCAGGGAAGCAGAAGATGGCCAAGTTGACTATGGGGGCAGTGAGGGCCCTGTGGCTTCATTCGTAAAGTTCAGCACAGTGTTCTTCCATCTATGCAGCTTGGTTGATGTACCAACCAGGATCCTGACAAGAAACAGATGGCACACTCAAATTGGGTACTTTGAAGAGACATAGTAGGGGGACTATTTATTAAGGTGAAGGTAAGTTGAAGAAGCTACAAGTACTCTGAGGCTACTGACAGTTGGATTGGGAGGAAGGATTGCTGGTACCCTAGGTCAGAAGGGGAAAGGGTAGGAAGTAGTTACCAGAACCTAGAGACAGATAACAAACATAGAAAGAGGTATGTGGTGACAGCTGTTGGCAAGAGCCTGGCTTCCAGTAGGGATATAGGTGGACTAAAGAAATTGGACACAGCCAGCCCAAAATGGACTTGTCCTTGAGCTCCACAACTTGAATCCCAGAATAAGGGAGGCTGTTGATACAGGTCAGACTTTTGCAGAAACAGCAGGGTGAATTCTGGATCTGAACGTGAAAACAGAAGACATACAAAAACCAAAGAGATTGATTTCCGAACTCCAAGATCATGGCTGCTACTAATTCATAGGTACCTCTTTGTAAACGAGAAAAATAAAATGCCCTTTTTGAGTGACACAGACCTATCAGTGCACAGGGTTTTGTTCTACTGGACTTTGAGCAATCTGAGCCAACTGAAGTAATTCTATTCCCTTTGCCAGAGTTATTGGTTTGGTGATGGGTGCAGAACCTAGTCCAAAGCAGTCAGCATCCTGACTACCCCCTGGTAAAAGTCAGGTTTCAAGGGCAGGCATGTGTCTGGCAATAGCCTGATGGGAGTGAAGTTCAGAACATTTGACCTATAGCTGTTCAAGAAATTCTTTCTTCCTTCCCCAAATGAATGAGGGAGCTTGTGGTCCTGAGAGATTCTAGCATTTACCATAGGGGAAACCAGACTAAGAATAGGCCTGGTGTCTAAAGGGCAACAAAATGAAGAAATTATCCACAGCTCTTCTTTATTATTATTATACTTTTTATATCCTGAGACTTTGCTGAAGTTGCTTATCAACTTAAGGAGATTTTGGGCTAAGACGATGGGGTTTTCTAAATATCCAATCATGTCATCTGCAAACAGAGACAATTTGACTTCCTCTCTTCCTATTTGAATTCCATTTATTCTTTTCTCTTGCCTGATTGCCCTGGCCAGATCTTCCAATACTATATTGAATAGGAGTGATGAGAGAGGACATTCTTGTCTTGTGGCGGTTTTCAAAGGAAATGTTTCCAATTTTTGTCCATTCAGTATGATATGGGCTGTGGGCTTGTCATAAATAGCTATTATTTTGAGATACATTCGATCAATACCTAGTTGATTGAGAGTTTTTAGCATGAAAGGGTGTTGAATTTTATTGAAGACCTTTTCTTCATCTACTGAGATAATCATGTGGTTTTTGTCACTGGTTCCTGTTTATATGCTGGATTACGTTTATTGATTTGTATATGTTGAACCAGCCTTGCATCCCAGAAATGAAGCCGACTTGATTGTGGTGAATAAGCTTTTTGATGTGTTGTTGGATTCGGTTTGCCAGTATTTCATTGAGGATTTTTGCATCGATGTTCATCAGGGATATTGGCCTGAAATTTTCTTTTTTTGTTGTGTCTCTGCCAGGTTTTGGTATCAGGATGATGCTGGCCTCATAAAATGAGTTAGGGAGAAGTCCCTCTTTTTCTATTGTTTGGAATAGTTTCAGAAGGAATGGTACCAGCTCCTCTTTGTACCTCCCACAGCTCTTACATCATGAGTATCCAAGTTAAATTACGCCTGAAGTCTACCCTGTCTCTATATTTTTCAATCACATTAGTCAATGTATTTCCTTTAGTTTGTAAGTTAGCCAGCGTTGAATTTTCCTTTGCTTGCAAACAGGGATTCATAGTTCTTATTGACCTTTCCATTGTGGACAACTTAAAGCTTTTCAGCTTCCTCATTATTTGAACCATACAGGACAATGAAGACTTTTTAAAAATTGATTCAACCCAAACTACATTTTCAACTCAAACCAAATTGTTTTCAATCACTCCTGTAAGTCTATCCTTACTGATGTTCACTTAGAAATGAAAGTACCTGCAAAATTATTTAACACATTTCAGGTCATGTTTTCTTTCTGACATCTTCTTTAGCACAATTGCAATGAAAGTATCTTTTATCATCTCCTCAAACAATTGTATTTGCATTTGTCAAAAAATGCTCCCTCTGAGTGGACATCTGCCCAAGACCATCCTTTTCAGACCCACAGTTGAATTTTCTTTTGGTAATTTGAATATTTTGCATTTAACTTCCTTGCTCACAAATATGAAGGTATAATTTAACATTAGAGACATTTCTATAAGAAGAAATCAAAAAATGCAAACTAAAGTTTAGCAACTCAGGAATTTCGTTAGGTTTAACTATCAGGAGCTAGACTCCAAAAGTAGACTAAAGTGTGGTTGCCCTAATCTCTGTAGTGATCAGAGCTTGTCTGAACTCTTTTGTGTATATTTGGTTTATTTCTAGCTGACAAATTGAGATTTTTTTACATATTTAAGGTATGCAACATAAAACAGCCTTTAAACCAGCTTCCCCATAGGTAACCTTGACCTCTTGAAAATCTGCCTTTGCACTGCCCACAAGAAGTTGATGGTCACTCTCCCGATTGGGAAGGGAATGCCACATAATAAGGCCTCAATAGACTTTTTATGGTTTTTTGCTTCAAAGAATTTTGTTCAGGCCCCTCAACAAGAAAGATAAAGTCCTCAGTGTCTTGCTTGGCTTCCAATCTGGTTTCCTCCCTTTCTCTTCCATGCCCTGAACTTTAACTTAACGAGCATCTCCACTACACAATTCTGTTTTCTAGCTGTGTCTTTGCTCCATCTCTCCACCTGGAATGTCTTCTCAGGCTCCCCTCCACAACCTTCTCAGGCTTACCTGGCCAACTCCTACTCATGTTTGGCTTAGTTGGCACCCTCTCCAAGAACACTCCTCTTTTCACACTCTGGCAGCTTCGCTTCCTTCACGCTCTCATGTTAGTTCTGTCCTTGCAGTTCTACTCTCAGCATATCTCAATGTGTGGACTCATCCACTAGACTGAGCTCCACAAGCAAGAACAATGTCTTACTTCTCTTGTTATGCCCACTGACCATGGAGAGGGAGTCCTATACTTAAAGAATTCCATGTACAAAAGAATATTTTTATCTCCTTATCCAGGTATGAATGCCCCAAAACATTACATTTCATATCACAAAACATAGTTGAGTCAACTGAGAAAACAATTAGTTTGCATTCACATTAGACATTGAATTGAAATTCCTTTTGAGCTGTGAGTGGAGAAGATAAATTTAAATTCAAACAAAATTTTAAGTTAACAATACTGTAAGTGATATTTCGTTTTTCTAGATATCACCGTATTTTTCCAATAGCTTGCTAATCAGATTCCAAATACTTTCAGTGACTGATGTGATGGTACCTTCAAAAAGCAGCAACAAAAACAAAAACAACAATTGCAAAGCATTCTTTCAAAAAATCTGTCATCCACATTGTGTAATAAGCATAGAGTTCTACAATATAAAAGCAGCTCTGGAGATGGATGACAATGATGCCTGTACAACATCATGAATGTATATAATCCCACTGAACTGTACACTTCCAAGTGATTAACATGGTACATTTTATGATATATGTAGTTACCACAAAAACACTGGGGGAAAATCTGTCAAAAATTCCTGGTGAAAAAAAAATATTAATTCTAAATTTCTGACGGGCTTTCTTCCACCTGCTTGGCCCTCATTTCTAATAGCCAGATATTTCAAGGGAAGTTCTTAAGTAGAATTAAAAGGTAGTCTGGTTCTTCTTAGGACCCTTCTAGTTGAGGTCTTCTAGGAAACTCTGTCTTCCCATTTGAAATCATTCAATGATTTCAAAATCTACCTTACTCATCCAAGGGTTGTGAACCAGCAAGGAGGGTCTGAGACCTCCTATCACCACAGATGGGGGAGCAGCCTGGCATGGAACAAGTGTCCACTCAGCAGCCAGGAAAGCCTGTGACCATGGTGAGGGGAGGAGGCAGTGCAGCTGACAGCGAAAGTTGATCAGCTAGTCCAGAGAGATATGGCCAGGCAGGCTACGGGACCTTGTAAGCAGGGGTGGGCTCCCTTCCAGGACCATGAAGGGGACCTTTATCTGACCATAGAGGGCAGGTAACTCTATGAGTACATTAAGAGCTCAGTACTTGACTGAGAGGAAGTAGTGTAATAGTATTCATAGCTGTGACAGGAAACATTTTAGGAGTAAAGAAAGTCAACTCTTTTTTGTTGTTGTTGTTCTTTTTTTTTTTTTAGAGGGAGTCTCACTCTGTCGCCCAGGCTGGAGTGCAGTAGTGCAAATCTCGGCTCATTGCAAACTCCACCTCCCAGGTTCATGCCATTCTCCTGCCTCAGCCTCCCAAGTAGCTGGGACTGCAAGCGTCCGCCACCATGCCTGGCTAATATTTTGTATTTTTAGTAGAGACGAGGTTTCACCGTGTTAGCCAGGATAGTCTCGATCTCCTGACCTCGTGATTCGCCCGCCTCAGTCTCCTAAAGTGCTGGGATTACAGGCGTGAGTCAACTCTATTTTTGTAAATAACTGGACACTAGGGCAAAGAAAGGCAGCCCAACAAACCCCATAACCAGTTGGCAGAGACCAGCTTGAGAGTCAAGAGGAGAACACTGAAGGTTGGACTAGGGATGCAAAAGAATACAGGGACTAGGAACGAGGACCGCCTGTACTCACCACCAGTCACAGGATTTAGGGCAGAGATATTGAAAAGTAACCACCATCACATTATTCTCTGCCCACATTCTTACCATATGGGTACTCAGGATCACTAAGGAAAGCATGCATATATTTTGCCTAGAATGCCACTTTGATCCTTTCGGTTAATTATCCTTTTATTTCAAAAATCTCATATTAAGAGTATTAGAAACTTCTGTGCTATCTCTGCCATCTCTCAGGTTTCCCTATATGTGTGGATACAATTCTAGGTCCTCTATTATATTTCATTTTGTTGTATTTATCTATCTCTCACCACCATTATTGTATGGCTGCAGCTCTAGAATAAGTCTTTTCTCTGGTAGGACAAGCGCTCCCCGTCTTGTTCTCCCACATCAACTTCCCAGATCATCTGAAATGGCTTTCTCTATGTACCTGAATTCTTACAAGTCTTGATATCACCGGTAGTTTTCTGCCTTCAAAGCAGCTTCAGGCACGATCAACAGCAGCCCTGGAAGCTGCTTAAAAATGAACAGGAAGGGGCCAGGCGCTGTAGCTCACATCTGTAATCCCAGCACTTTGGGAGGCTGAGGAGGGTGGATCATGAGGTCAGGAGACGGAGACCATCCTGGCGAACACGGTGAAACTCCGTATTTACTAAAAATACAAAAATTAGCTGGGTGTGGTGATGCGTGCCTTTGACCCCAGCTACTGGGAAGGCTGAGGCAGGAGAATCACTTGAACTCAGGAGGCGGAGATTGCAGTGAGCCGAGATTGCGCCACTGCACTCCAGCCTGGGCGACAGAGCGAGACTCTGCCTCAAAAAAAAAAAAAAAAAAAAAAAACAAAAAAAAAAAAACAGGAAGGAACGTGCACCTTCCGGAAAAACAAGAAGAGATGAAGAGTGAGAGAGTGAGAGAGAGAATCAGAAATGGAAGGAGAATTGGTATGGTTTGGATCTGTGTCCCCACCCAAATCTCATGTCAAATTGTAATCCCCAATATTGTATTTGGGGCCTGGTGAGAGTGATTGGATCATGGGAATGGAATCTTCATGAATGGTTTAGCACTGTCTTCTTGGTGCTGTTCTTGTGATATGGAGTGAGTTATGAGATCTCGTTGTTTAAAAGTATGTAGAACCTCCTCCATCTCTTTCTTCCTCCTGCTCCCACCATAAAAGACAACTGCTCCAGCTTTGCCTTCTGCCATAAGTAAGAGCTCCCTGAGGCCTCTCCAGAAGCAGATGCTGCCATGCATCCTGTACAGCCTGTGGAATCACGGGCCAATTAAACCTCTTTTCTTTATAAATTACCCAATCCCTGGCATTTCTTTCAGCAATACAAGAGTGGACTAATGCAAAAAAACAAAACAAAACAAAACAAAAAAAAACAAAAAAAACAAAAACCAAACAACTATATAAAATACTAACAAAGATGTAAATCCAGTCAGAGCAGACAAATGAGAAGTAACTGCAAAAAATAAAAAGGTATAAGAAGATATATGAATTGGGTTGTTGTTCCCCAAAAAGATATGTCAAAGTCCTAATTCCCAGTATCTCACTCAGAAGGGTCTTATTTGGAAATAGTCATGCAGCTATAATCAGCTGTCATACTGTAGTAGGTGGGTCTTTAATCCAATATAACTGGTGTCCTGATAAGGAGAGGAGAAGACAGACACCTGAGGGAGAAGGCCACGTGGTGATGGAGACAGAGATTGAAGTGCTGCAGCTTCAAGTCAAGGAGTGCCAAGGACTGCTGCAAACCACCAAAAGCAAGAAAGACACAAAGGAGGATTCTATCCTACAGATTAGAGAGGAGAGGATCGACCTGTTGACACCTTGATTTTGAACTTTTAGACTCCAGAACTGTGAGATAATAAATTTCCATTGTTTTAAGCCACCCACTTTGTGGTATTTTGTTACGCACGCCTAGGAAACTAATACAGAAAAAAAGTCATACCGTATCTTATCAAATCTGATACACCATTGATTGCAAGATGCCCTGTTATTTTATGCACCTTAAAGAGATTTTAAAAAGCTGCCAATTTGCTGGGAGTGGTGGCTCATGCCTGTAATCCCAGCACTTTGGGAGGCTGAGGCGGGCGGATCATGAGGTCAGGAGTTCGAGACCAGCCTGACCAATATGGTGAAACCCTGTCTCTACCAAAAATACAAAAATTGGCCAGGCGTGGTAGTGCGCGCCTGTAGTCCCAGCTACTTGGGGGGCTATGGCAGAAGAATCACTTGAACCCAGGAGGCGGAGGTTGCAGTGAGCTGAGATCATGCTACTGCACTCTAGCCTGGGCAACAGAGCGAGACTCTGTTTCAAAAAACAAAACTAAACTAAACTAAAAACCACCAATTCAATTATGGCACATCATCAGTTGTAAGATGCAAACTAATTTAAAGATGTTAAGAAAAACAGTATCTTAGAATCTATAAAATATGGTACCTCGATTCTATCAGCTCAGTTAAATAGTAATGTTTGGGTGAGTGTTAACTTGTGTGTCATCTAAGATGCCAGGTACCTTGAAAGTACTTCCCACTTGGTGTCTAAACAGACATCAACCCATACTGGACACTGTCAGATAAGTAAGGTATGTAAAATGATACCAAACAGGTATAATCCATTTTAAGGTAAACATGGGTTGTATCACGTGGTGTTAATCTTTACTTCTGGGGAATATCAAGCCTGGGGAAAAAAAAAATTGACTGAAGTGTTTCTTCCTTCTTCCTTTTAAGTTACTTCGGTGTTGCTTGTTGCCATAATCATGGCTTTCGTTTTGTATCCTCTTAGAATCCCTGAATGTCTAGGCTAGTGGTTCTCGACCTGACTGTACATCAGAATTAGCTTGAAAACATTTTTTGAGAATCTATTCCTAAAATTCAGAAGCTTGGTAACACACTCTGTTGAAAAATTATGGAAAAAGATTTTCTCATACATTGCTGGTAGCAATACAAAAAAAAATCTGACAATACTCATGGAGAACAATTTGATAATATCTATCAAAATGCCTTTCCACCCAGAAATCCCACTTTTAGGAATTTGCTCCCAAGCATTACAGTGCTATAAATACAAAAAGAAAACAATTCTAGGTAAAAAGGTTACTCACTGTGGCACTGTCATTAAAAAAAAAAAAAAAAAAAATGGAAATTATCCATGTCTATCTACAGAAGACTAATTGAACAAGTTCTACTATAGCCACACAATGGAGTACCATTTTACATTAGAGCTATACAAAAAAAAAAAAAAAAAAGACTTCTGAGAGTGAATATGGAGAGAAAAAAAAGCAAGATACAAAAGAGTATGTTGCCACTTGTATATATCTATCTTACATAAATATATAATTGTTTATTTTGTCAAAAATATAGGAAGGATATACCAGAAATAAACATAAACGGTTCACTCTTTGGGGTAAGAGGAGAGGAAATCGGTAGCAACACAAGCTGGGAGGCATATAAAGCTTCTCAAAGTACAAATTTTTAATAGTTTTGAGGGTTTGGGAGATGTATAAATATTTTACGTATTCAAAAATAGAATTCTATCAGCAAGGTTGGAAAACAAATGCTAAAATGTAACTCAAACAGAAATAAATTGACCCAACTGTATATTAAAGTAACACAACCTCATAGGAAAGAAAAGAATGTTTCAAATAACTCATGAACACATTTTTCTTAGTGTACACCTTTAGTGAGATATTTTCTCAGGCTAGAAAGAGGAACATGACTTAGTAAGTTTGTTGATTATTAAAACTATTTTGTGTATTATAATATAAAGCAAATGAGTAAATACATTGGTGGTGTCAGGATTCAGGATTCATACTGTGGGAGAAGCAGTGTGTAAACATGGAACGGGGAAGGTAAGGAGATACCCAGAGGTATTGGTTCTGAAATGGAATCATCAGCATGAGCTCAAGATTTCAAAAATGTATATATTCTCTGCCCCCGAAAGGACCCAGAAACAATGTCACCCTGAGGCATTGAACATATTAATATCAAGATCTTGGTTTTGAAATACTTACTCACTACTCACTACTGAAAGCAAACAGTGTTTCCTGGAGAAATGGCTAATTCCAGATTACAGACAGATAGTGTACAAGGTGAACCCTGAACACTCTGTGTCAGAAAGCTAAGGAAGTGCCCAGAGAATGATAAATACAATCAAAAGAGCAAAGCGGCAAGCATGAAAGGCCAAATATGAGATAATTTGGGAATTTAAAAAATGAACATAATGGACCGTAACACAATGAAATTTTAAAACCCATGAGCCTGTAGTGATACCGGAGTAGGAGTCTTTTATTTACACAAGAATGCCAGAAAATAAATGTAAAAGGGATAATAAAATTAGGAAATGACTATTTTGCAATCTCTAATGTGGTTAAGACAAAGGTCATCAGTGCATACTAAAACTACCGGGTGAAAGTGTATTGGAGAACATGATATTCACATAGTACCAAAATGTCATCCCATCAATTACTTATTAATTATAAAGGAAAAAGCATAACTTCCAAATGAAAAAAAAAAAAAAAAAAAAAAAACTTGACAGACACCATCTTAACCAGGTAACCAAACATCACACAAAACACACAGAGACCCCTGATGTGATGTAATCGAATGTACACAACAGCTTCTGTGCAGTTTTCTGCCAAAGATATTTAACCTAAATCTAGTCATGGGACACAATCAGACAGATTCAGAGAAATTCTCTAAGACAAGCCTTAACTCTTCAAAAATGACAGGTTAATCAAAGGCAAAACATAGGTGGGAAACTGCTTGGAACTTAAGACAGACAGTACAACTAATGCAAGGTGTGGGATCCTTGATTAGAGTCTGGATTTTTAAAATCAGCTAAAAGATACATTACTAAACAAACAAATCATTTTAGGACAACTGAGATAGTTTAAATGTTGACTTGTTATATTGTTCACTGTAGTGCGTAACTTTTTTAAACCCTATTTCAATCAGATGATATTATTCATATGCAATAAGTATCAAAGTTTTAATGGCCAAGCATTATTAATACAACAAATAGGTCTTCTAAGCATTTCATGTAATATTTTTTGTTTTTTAGAGTTTATGTCATAATAAGAATACTGTTTCAAATGTAGAGATTATTTTACATTTGATAAAGATGAAGCCTGTGGTTTTTATAAATTCCCCTTTTCTCTCTCTGCCAATCAACTGAAAATAATTGTTTGACAGCTAGTCAACTCCACAAAAACCTACCACAGAAAGTGAACTGAAAAGTTACAACAAAAATAAACCAAAGAAAAAATTAAATTAAAATAATTCATGCATATGAACGGATACCTTAGTTTTTTTCATCTCTTCTTCTCTTGTAATAATTAGCACATGGCCTTTTATATGATAGATGATTGTCACTTCTCAAGACCCAGCCAACTAACAGTTACTAAGATTGACTCAGAAACAGGGCACAACATGAAAAATAAAGTTCCTAGAACTTGAACTATGACAGAAAATAGGTGATCACTGGGCTACAGGATCAGTGCCTCCAATGATAGACGCCACATCCCAAAGTGTGGTTAAACAGTGGGGATGGTAAACACATGGTGGTCATGCTGTCCTTCCTTTTTCTACACCCACAACAGACACTGTATTCTTTTTCCTCGGCTTGCACCTTTGCCTCATCATTTTCTTCCACCCAGTACTCAAAGTCACCACCAACAGTCAGTTGACAGGAAGGGGAGCATCACACAGCGGGTCCTATTGTGGGGAGGGGGTGGGGGGGGTTGGCATTAGGAGATACACCTAATGTAAATGATGAGTTAATGGGTGCAGCATACCAACATGGCACATGTATATATATGTAATAAACCTGCACGTTGTGCACATGTACCTTAGAACTTAAAGTATAATTTAAAAAAATGCATTTCCTATGAAATAAGAACTACAAGTTTGAAATTCTTCTTGTTTGAGATTAGGCTAGAGTAGCAAGAAGAGGAGGGGCTATATCACCACAGCTTGGAGAGGAAGTTTGCCAGGCTAGCAACCATGCAGAGATAAATAACGCTCAATAGCTGTTAAATTAGAAAGTGAACTAAAATAGAGATGAACAGCAAAAATAATTTTCTTCTACATCGCAGCTTGTATCATGACCTCAATATGGCAAGTGCTTACCTGGTTGCAAACTGCGCAAAAGCAAAAAGCTGCCCCACTTCACAAAGATAAGTTGCTGATTGAGATATCAGAAAACAAGTCTGAACCAGACAGCTACAAAGGTGTTATTTCAAAGTTTTCACAGGGCTACTGGTATTTGCTAACCTGGGGTGTTTGGAATAAATTCAAAGCAATTCTTCATTGTGCGTTCTCTATCTGAGTCGTTTACAAGTAACACCTATGCTTCCTCACTCTTTGACATTCTACCATTATTAATTTTTTAATACTAGGCTTTTGGGTACTAAATAGGGTACACCATGAAGCAGTTTGAAATTTTATTGAACATGACATATTTTTGAAAAATGGTTGTGCAGAATTTTTTATTTGCAAAATATTTTTGTTACAAACATCTTAGCTAATTATCCATCCTAGTTATTCAGGGACTAGATTACCCTTACATTACACATATGAAACATGAGAGAGGTAAGTTGAGCTTAGTGAACTCTGCATGCCTCCTAGCCAGTGAAAATCAAAATAATTTGCCCTACATTGTATAGTAATAATCACCTAGCCATGATTAAAACCCTCAGTCTCAGAAACTCCTGCTCAGTTCCCTGAATAAATTCAGCCCTTTTTATAAAGATTTCGTTGTTTCATAATATATTTATTTTTCTTGAAAAATTAGTCTCCTATAGTAAACACATAGTAATCAAAACTGTAATTGTTGACTATTTAGGAAATAAGGATGCCATTTATTTATTTTATATCTTCCATTTCTCATATGCCCAGCATTACAATTTCTTTCTCCATAGCTTATAAAAATGCCCAAGAATCTCTAATGTTATGAAATCTCTTGACCTTATGTCCCCATTAATAAACTAGTTTGCTGCTTCCTCTTTTTAAACTTTTTGACAAAATAACCTATATTCACCATCTTCATTCTGGCGCTACCCAATCACCCCTTAGCTCACAGAAATTTACTTTCTGTTCCAATCAATTAATTTACATGTTCTATCAAAGCGCATTGACTGAGTCAATTATTCTCAAGTCCAAAGGGCACTTTGAGATTTTATTTATTGTTCTTGATCTGATTGATGTATTTAGCTTTGTTGAGGTCTCTTTCTTAACTCTTTATATTTACCTCTGTCCAGTCCTTCTCTATCTCTTTCATGAGCTACTCCTGGTTTGTCTCTCTCTTAAACGTTGAGTTTCCTAGTTCCATTCTTTTTCCATTGCCTTTTTCATGGTGAAGGTTCTCTTTGGACTGTCATCCACTTTCAGGATTTTAACTACTTTCCATGTCCTATTAATTTTTGAAACTAAATCTTCATCCATGACCTTCCTTCCAGATTTCAACTCACATATACAAATATCTGTTAGGCACTTCCGATAATATGAGATCCATAGGCTACATATAAAATTTATTTTACCCTCAGTCCTGCCCTTCCCATATTCCCTACATCATTTTAATAAATAAACATCTACAAACCTTAATTCTGCGAGCTTTGCTAGTTTTCTCTGTGCTCATTCTCCATATTCAATTAAATAACATATTCTGTCCATGATATCTCCTAAATATTTATTAATCTTCTCTGCTCTGCTTCTACTATATCTCCCATGTAGTTTTAGTCTCATAAGTTTAATTATGTTCTAATTGAGTTTCTTGTTTGTAGTCTCGACTTCTCCAAACTCATTCACTGCACCAAAGCCACCTGGGGTAAAACCAAATCTGATGATCATTCACCTTCTTAGAGTCCTCAAAGCTTCCCTATAGCTTACAGAATAAAGTCCAAGTTTGTAAGAGTGGGTACAAGGGCCTTTATAACCTGACTTTAGTGTACCATCGCCAAAGATGCCTGATACTCCCTGACTCACTATTTAGTAGTACCAAAATATTTATGGCTTCCCAGGCACATGGAACTTTATCAGGCCTCAGCTGTTGACTGTGTCTGGAACACTCTTCAAATATCACCCCTGTGGGACTTATTAATAGTGTTTTCACTATTTCCAGATACTCTTCTGGGTACATGGTAGGATAGCACTCCCCACCCCCTTGAAGATGGGCATGACCATATGACTTGCTTTGGCCAATGATAAGTGAGGAAAAGTGATGTGAATTGCATCCAAGCAGAAGAATTTAGGAGTGATGTATAATTTTTTGTCTTCCTTCCTCCTGTCATGGCAAAGCAACATTCCAGAGGCAGTTTAATTTTTTAAAAGCTAATTGCTGTATTTTATTTAACCATTTGTCTTGAAACCAACATCTGGAATTAATTCAAAAGAATGGTATCCTCTAGATCTGTCACCACATTAGTTGGGTGACTTTGGGCAATTTAGCATCTCAGAGTCCCAGTTTCCTCAACTGTAATATGTAGATAATAACACTATCCACCTAATAGGGCTGTTGTGGGATTTTTAAAAGTCAGTTCACATAAGAATGCTTAAAAAGGTAAATATCTAGATATTTGCTTTACAAAATGTACCTGTTACTGTGGTGGTTATTATTATGATATAATGATGTCATTTGCCTGATGACTATCTCTTTCCCATAGGCTTTGATTGTGCCTAACTTTCTGTCCTTCAGCAAAAATCAAGCTAGATAAGCCTTGCTCCAGATAGCTCTCTTTATGAAAATGCCAGTACCAGAATTGCCAGTTTGGAGACTGGAAATATCCAGAATAGAAAAGGAAAGAGTGCAGACATGTGGTCAGGTTTCAGCTACACCACGTGGTCAGGATATGTTTGCATGATTAACTTCTCTATGAGCTTCGGTTTATTCAATTTTAATATATAAATAGTAATATGTAGAGGGCTTGGGGGGATTAAAGGAAATAATATGCATAAGGAGTCAAGCATCATATCTAGCACATAGCAATTTCACAATACATGATTTTCATTCCTAGTTACTGTTATCATGTTTATCATCGTGAATCCTGATGAAAGGCTGTCATTCTGGGACCATAAATAGGTTTTAACTTTGCTTTGCCTCCACTACAATTCACAAAACTAAGGGCAGACATGCCATCACATTTTATTTATCCAAAATGCCAAATACAGTGCTCAGTAAATACTTATTGGGTTCAACTGAATTTTTAATCAGGTGTTTTGGATAGCTCAAATCCATGTGGTGAATCTCTGGGTTGAAGATAGAGTTAAGGTTACATTTGGAGATGGCACAAACTCCCGGCCTCTCCCAGCTGGGAGACAACTGCCATTGGCATGTCATGCCACTGGTCTTAGGAACTGCCTGTGTATCTGAACTGTTCGAATTGCCACCTATAATGTTGGTGACTGTTCACAAACACTACACACATATCTGTAGCAGCTTCAGCACTGTGCAGGTGCAGTAACACACACAGACTGCCTGAAAATATTTGTTAAGCTCTACAAAAGGGCAACCACTGACAAGAGATAATACAATAAACTGAGGAATTCTATCACTCACTGTAGAAAATCTCATAGAAACAATTAGCATCAAAGTTTGAGAATTTGGGACCCTGGCTATAAAAGTATGTTACATTTTGTTTTGTTTTGTTTTGTTTTTTCTGTATCTCATACTTTGACCAGCTTTCAGCAAAGAATGAAAAGTATGGAAGCTTTAAAGCAATCTATAGATATGTGATAACCTGCTGAATAGCCACAACTAGAAGGAGGAAGAAAAGAAGAAGAAAAGAAAACTTCTACACATGATTTTGGATGAAGTTCAATATGCCACACAGAAATCCATCAATAGATTCTGACAAACCAGTATTAAGCGAAGAAAATTCATGATTCTTTTTACCAGTAACTTGGTTCAGATAAAGAAACCCTAGGACAAAGGTCACCTATATAGCATGACTGTCAATTGGGAACCAATCTACTTATCCTTGACCTGACATATGTATGACATTTAGTTTCCCCTTTGTATGCTGAAATACTTGCATGTACATCAAATGACTGTAAGAAGCGAAAACCAAAACAAGCCTTCATCCTGCACAGGGAATATGAGCCATTTGTCAAGACACCAGCCTCCCAGGCCACGCCAGCATTTGAGACCTATGACTACCAATGATGATGCCATCAGCAACAAGTGGCCAGGAATCGCCCAATCCAGACAAGTCCATGTGATCTTCATGTTTCTGCTTTCTTGTGCAAAGGCATTCATCTTTCACCTACCCGATCAAACACTGAGGTTCTAATAAAAGTAGCTTCTATGGAGACTTTGGATCTTAGGGAAATATCTTCATCAGCCAAAATAAATACATTCATACAGTATTTTTGAAGGTACATTATTCTTCGTCTAGTTTGCATTTTGCTTATTTTGTCAGGCACGAGAAAAATGTCTTCTGGCCAAAAAGGAGAAGTATTCAAAAAGAAAACATAGAAGAAAAAGAAACAGTTGCTAGAACATTTTATTCAGACCTCTTCCTGAAACATTATCTGGCAAGCCATTTCAGAAAACATAACACATAATCTGCTAAAAATTTTAAAAGTGACTGGGAATTTTTATTATCAGTCCCAATGTTCTGACCAAAACTTTCTCTTCTAGCTCTAAGAGCCAAATCTGCATCGACATATGCTTTTCTTCCCACAGCCTCTCTGGATTTCATGGTGGATAAAGTTATTCCAAGATTTTAGAAATTGGATGACTTCTTGGTTCATAATGATTTTGTGAGAAATTATATTACCCTGTGAAGAGAGAAGTGAACTCAGGTCTAATTTTTCCAGTGACTTTTTTCTGGCCCAGACAATTCATTAAATTGTCTTGGCACCATAGAAACATTTGTTTATTACCTATATTGCTTAGTGTGGCAGAATGGAAGAGAAAACATGTTTGGCTTGAAATTTGAAGTTAAACTGGGAATTAAGAATTGACTTCTAACTCTACCTCCTACTAGCTGCATGAATGTTATATAACAATTCTGAAATGTAGTTTTTATTCGTTTCTTTCTCTCCTTCCTTCCTCTCTCCCTCTTTCCCTCCCTTCTTTCCTTCTCTTTATCTCGCTGTTTCTCATTTATTTATATGATTATTTGATTATCCAGTAATCAAAGGATTGTTGGGAGGATTAAGCATATGAACAGCAGACATTGCCTTGAATGTAATAACTCCTCCATAAGCATTAAATTCTGTTTATTTCACTGGTTTTCCATGTGAGCAATGCCTATTTTGTTCATGTGCCAAACGTCTAAGTAGGCATGCATCAAAATCACCTAGAAGGCTTGATAAATGCAGACCCCTGGGCCCCACACCCTAAAATTCTGATTCAGTAGGTCTGTGGGTAGGCTGAGAACTTATACCTCGAACAAATTCCCAGATCATGTTGATGCTGCTGGTCCAACAACACACTTGGAGTGTCACTGCACACCTTAACAGACAGTAAACAAATTTCCTCACTTGGGCCAACTCCAGTTATTGGTGTGCTCTGTTGGGAAAGATTCTGAGGCTCTGTCAGGCTTGGGGTGAGACCATGTTTTTGGCGTGCTGAGTATTTAACATTTCTATCATCCATGCAAAAACTTTTTTCCTTTTTCTCATCACTTGCCCCTTTCCCAATCAAAATGCTAAATCAACCTCAAATTTCAGCAGCTTCAAATCATATGGCCAGTCCTCACACAGGAGCAGGAAGATGCAGAATTGTTCCATCCACTTCCTGGTACTAGACTTCCTTTCAACCCCAGACACCTATAGAACAGTCAGGAACAGATGCTCATATATGTCCATCAACTACAGAAAACCCATGACATCCAGAAAAATAAATAATAACAATAATGGTGTCAGACCTTAGCAAGCACATATGTATTTTTATATATTTTTATTTAATTTTATTTTGTATCTTGTTATTCCAACAATTCAATGATATATGATTGTCCCTGGTTTAGAAATGAAGAAGTGATGTTTGGAGAGTTTTCTCAATTAGTTTTCCCGAAGTTATTCAGAAAGTATGCAAACTATTTCTAATCCCAAAGACTGTATTCTTAATCTCTACAGAAGTAAGAGGTAGAAATACTCAAACACTTTCTCCATTGTTGGAAAGCAAAACACTATTGTCCTTTGGGGGCTAAGATTTGTTTTAGTTTTATTAAATAGATGCAATCCATCATTCTCATATATCACATTTGAGTGAAGGATCTGACACATACAGTAGCCCCCTCCATCTGCAACTCTTCTTTCTGAAGTTTCAGTTACTTGCAGTCAACCATGGTCCAAAAATATTAAATAAAAAATTTCAGAAAGAAACAATTTGTAAGTTTTTAATTGTGAGCTGTTCTGAGTAGCATGATGAAATCTTGCTATCTTGCATGGGATGCTAATCATCCCTTGGTCCAGCATATCCACACTGTACATGCTATCTGCCTGTTACTCACTTCATCACCATCTCAATTATCAGATTTTAAAAATAGTATTGTATGTGTATGGTTTAGTATTATCCATGGTTTCAGGCATCCACTGCAGTTCTTGGAACATAGCGTCTGCAGATATGGGAGGGTTGCTGTATGTAAATGGAGTTCTATGCAATTTCAGAGTCATCTCTTCTAAATATAGACTACGTATACATGCTCTGCCTTAGTATTCTTCAATATTTTGTAATCAACTATTCTTATTACAGAAGTACCTCATGTAAAAAGCAACATATCTTAACTCAAGTCTTATGATTCTTATTTATCCCAGGTTTTAAATTTAATGCATATTCAATGCTTTGCTAAGCTCCAATATTAGATGTCTTTACTTTTTACTTGGAAGGCACTAGGGTCAAATTTTATTACTTATTTCTTGCTTCCTAATGTTCACTATCGAATTAATTTAATTTATGTGTACCCATGCATGATTCATTTCTTATTTCTAAGAAAAAGCATATTTCAAAGCAGGTCAGATATTGGTAAATTACATGCATGCTGCAATAATTTAATATGACTGCTTAATAAAGAAAGGACTGCTATAAAAATCATTCCCTCAAAGCTCTGGAGAATTTAGGTTAGTGGTAGAAGCAGAAATTTTTCCTCCCAGGTTGCTGGTATATTCATGAAAATGGATAATCAAAGCCATTTTGAAATGTCATTTATTCTATTCCTTTTATGTTTCAGATTTTTTTTTTTAAGTAACATGTTTGTATCGACAGAAATTAATTTGGCACTTGTGAAAGGTGCTTCAAGGATAGTACTATGAGTTGTTTTTAAGTTTTCTTATTTTCTTGGACAACTCATATTGTCATGAGCAACATAGAGGGAAATAGCCTGGTATTTGTTTTTCTCTGCACCTTACAGAGCTGTTGTTGAGATCAAAGAGATTCCTATGTGAGAATGAGGCTCATGTAGTACACGATGAACAGGCAGCTGATGCCAAACAGGCAGGGGAGTCTGATTGTGAAGACCAACTTCCAAGTAACCAAAAATATCAGCAGCTGACATAGGGAAACAAGCATTACAGGATTATAGAGTTTTGAAGTCCAATGTCAGTTAGAGAAAACCTAGCCTGACATTTGTATTTCACAACTGATTACACTGAAAAGAAGAGAGTATCCAAGATCTCAAAGTCAATTGCAGCAAAAGAAAAGTTTATTAAAATAATGACAAATAATGCCACCAGAAACCCTCTGAGTTGTGATCCAAGCCAGAACAAAAATCAGGTGACGTATTCACCAGTAAGCAGCCAACTATAGGTGGGAAAGGGCTTCAAGATGCTAAGTAGAGGGAAACAGCTTTTGTTTCTTAAAAAAAAGGAAATAAGATTCATCATCATACTATTTTTATTTACAGCTACAAGAATATTAAGAATGAATTAGAGAAACAGTCACTGAAAACGTATAAAAACTTTTCTACTAGGACCTATTTTATTCTATTTAGGAACAATTTTGACCAAAGTGTGTCTGGTCTCCCTGGTGACTTCCAGGGAGTTGGATTCAGCAAGAAATCTATGAAAAGATGACTCCAGAGGAAAGAGTCATTAAAATAGGATCCTTTATGAAAGGGACACAAAATGTATTTGCTGACTTTACACTTTAGGTTCACAGTATGATACCCGGTATTAACTCTGGTACCATTTCTAGCTTAACCACAACACTTATGAAGTTGAGACTATGATTCTAAAACAGACCTCATCCAAGCAAATATATTATAAATTTGAATCTACAAATTAGGATAAATACAATATTATAGTGTAAAACTACAAGTTACACACACACAAACAAAAAATGTCCCCAGAATTAGCTCAAAATTTTATAGAAGGAAACTTAAATTGCCATATTTACCAGAATGTAGGTAAATATTTGCCTCCATTGACAATTGGTGCAAATATTTAAACAGCATAGGTACCTGTTTACTTATAAGGTTGGTGATGATTCCCTTGTTACTATAGGAGACAGTTAAAGTTGACTTCATGCTCTAACCAAAAGCTTTCATAGCTCTAATCTTGGGAGGAGTGGATGAATTCCACTACTGAAAGCTAGGGAGCTCCCTATGTGATCAGGCATTGTCAATATTTGTTTGAATCATTTCTAACAATGTTAGTAGTTACTCTAGGTAACCAGGAATTGTTTTATTTTTTAGATATTGTACACATTTACACTGGCACATGCACCAGAAATCGAGGGAGAAAACAATATAAAATTAGCAACTAGGTGCTTTGGTATGTATCCTAAGCAGACTAGTCACTATTTCCTGGAAATTCATACTAGTTTACTCTTATGTTAACTGCACACTCTGTTCTGGATGCTTAGAACAACTCTTTCTTTTCCCAACAATGCATTTCTGTTTACCTCCTGAAGACTCAATTTCCTTTATCTTTCCATCAGTATTAGAGAAAACTATACGTAGACTATATATACGTTAAATGGCAAACTGCTTTGTCATTTAACAACATGTGATTATTTCATATTCTATTATATTATATTAGCATATATAGATGTATTTTTAATGTACTACAAAGTTTTCCATTAGATTACATAAAACAATCTATTCAACCAGGCCCTTATTGGCACTACTATGAGTAGTGTCCAGTTTGTGCAATAACAAAAAAAGGCTTCAAAAGGTTGTAAATTGTTGTATCTCTGTTTGTGTGTCTTTGAACATATGAAATTATAGCTAGAAATTGCTGTGGTTAAAGAGCATATTTATTTTAAATTTTGGTACCAATTTCCAAATTGCTCTATCAAGGGCTTACAACAACAGAAATAGGATTTACGGATGTTTCTTTGCCCACCCCAGAGCCAACACCCTGTCAAACTTTGTTTATCTTTGTACATCTGACTAGTGAAAAGTAGCATAGTATTCTTAGTTTTTTTGACTATGAGTCATTTAGATACATTTTTTAGACTTTCTAAGGTTTTGTGTTCTATGTTGAACTACTTCAACCCATTTTTAAAAGTTCACATACACTTTGAGAATATGAATATGTTTTAATAATCTAACCTACAATCTGAATTTTTATTTTATTTTATTATTTTCTCTCACACACACTGTCTGCATCTTTTGTATTTATCTTTGTTAAACCTTCTCTTGTTTGTTTCAGCCATTCTGTCAACCTATGTAGTGATCCCATCACCCACTGCATTAATCCCCCTCCCAGTTTTGTGCTCGCATCCTTCCATAAGAGTAACTGTCATTTTCTTCATTCAGATTTCTGGCCTTATGTGCAGTGCCCAGAGCCCATCCAGTTGAGATGCTGTGGCGCTCAACTGAGGCCTTGCCCATCCTGACAGAATATCCCACGTGGCCTCTTATACCCATCACTAAGCTCTGAAACATGCTTGGGAGAAATCTCCTGCATGGGAACCATAAACGGAGATGTTTCTGCTGTATTTAAATGACAGTTGTTTACCCCCACCTCTCACCACTCATCGTGCCTTCTCCTGGTTGTTTTATTCAGCTGTATAATCAATCCTGATGAGTCATATCTTCACTACTGAGGGAAAGGGAATGGTAGAAAAGCTGAGGGAAACAGCTTCCTGATTTAGTTTATAAATCCACTGACTAAATGAACAGACGTTCTTGGTTTGTTTTTCTACTAACTCACACTTGAATGTTTTGGAGTCATCTGATTTATCAAATACATTCACAATTTTTCTTTCCTTTAAAGTGGTAGCTTTACTTAATAAAAAATGAAAACTGATCATCAATTGAATAAACCTAATTCAACCCTCCTTGCCCTTTTCTTCATGACTTGTTATGGTCATCTTATTTTCATCTGCAGATGATTCAAACTTATTGTAATTCCTTCATATCCTTCCAAATCTTTTCCCCAAATATTTTTAATTTGGGAGTTCTATCTAGACACACCCAGAGAGCTGGGTCTCAGGGCTCAGGAGATGTCCAAATCCCCTCTCCAGAGGGCAAAAGTATAGGGTAGGCAGGAAATGATCTACTTCTTTAAAATCACAGCATGTCTAGACTTATGCCCAAATACATCGGTTCATGATAAAGTAGTAAGTAGGACTTTTGTGGAAAAATATATGGTAGAGAAAACAACACAGAAGCTTACATCCTTTGAAAATTGGACATTGCATAGGGTTCAGGAATTGTCTAGCCACAGGTTGTTTACATGTGGTCTGAGCATTTTCTTAATGTGATCCTGTACTTAAGTGTATATAGGTTCAGCCAGAAAAGAGAAAGATGAACATCAAATTGTTGCAATGCCAGAAGAAAATTATAGGGTGTTTCCATGTTTGAAAGATCACTAGTTTTCACCATTGGTTTGGAGCAATGTATTATCCATAAATAAAAACCTTAGAGATCTTTGACCAAAAACATATACTTTGTTTACAAAAAGTATAAGTTCAATGAGTAGCCACTCCTATCAAAAAGATTGTGTACTCGATTTGAAAAAAAAAGATAAAGAAACTAAAAGCATTGAAGTAATTGTCTACGAACATATTCTAGGAGTTTCCTTTCCAATACTGACTTATTTTATAACAAAAAAAAAATAGAAGAACTTTTGTTTCTGTTTTTGCTTTGTTTCATTTTGAGACAGGGTCTTGCTCTGTTGCCAAGGCTGAAGTGCAGTGATGTGATCACTGTCATCTCAGATTCCTGAGACAAAGTGATCCTTCCACCTCAGTCTCCCAAATAGCAAGGACTACAAGTATATGCCACCACTCTGAGCTAATACTTTTTCTTATTTGTAGAAACGAGGATCTCATTATGTTGCCTAGGCTGCTCCAACTCCCAGCCTCAAGAGATCCTCCCACCTCAGCCTCCCAAAGAGCTTGGCTTATAGGCATGTGCTACCTTGCCTGGACAGAAAAAGCTTTTAATAACTAATTCTATTTAGGAAAGTCTGTAAATAATGATGGCTTTCATTTATTGTTTACTCTGTGCAAGACACTATACTAAGAAGTTTACATGCATCATCTCATATGATCTTCAAAATAACCCTGTACATTGGTCAACACTGGCTCCACAAATCTATGACAAATAGAAATTCAACACAACTGACAACATAGAAGTTTATTTCTGACACACAAAAGTTTATTCCAACCCAGTGTGGGTCAGGTAAATTTCCAGGGTAGTCATCCTCAGATTTCACATCACTGCAGTACAAAACAGCTAAACATTGCACTGCAGCTTTCAAATTCTTCAGACTAGAAGTGGCACACATTACTTTTATTAACAGCCCACTGGCCAGAATTACTTGTATGTCTAAAGTACTGCAAAGGAGGTGGGGAATGTGAGGAAGCACATGGATATTTACTGAGTGTATTTTCTATATTCTATAGAGTAGACATTATCTCCATTTATAGATAAAAGAAACTGAAGCGTATCTATAAATTTATAGCTACGGAGAAGTAGCTCTCTCATTCAAACAATAAACTGCATCAGCTGTTCAAGTATTGGAACCATCTTTGTTTTGCTGATGGTAGTAAGGCTGCCTTACTTATATTTGCATCTTATATAATAAACTGCATAACTAGATAGAGATCAGCAAATTAATGCAGATATGACTTTTTATGAATTGAGTAATGTGATTATTTCTTAAACCCTCAATTATAAATAGAAGAGTCTTCTACTTGTTATCTCTATAATCCCAAACACATATCTCATACTAAGTGCTCAATTAGTAAGTATGTGTTGGTTGGTTGAAACAATTTTCAGCTTCCCATTAATACTTTCCATTTGGACTAGTTATTTGTACTTTCACCTTCTGATAGCAGAAGTAAAATATCCTAAAGAAAGGCAAAGACTTTTCTGGAAAAAGAAGATAGTTATTTATTTTAATTTTTCTAGATTTACCTGATGATTTTCAGCTTGGATAAAGAAAAAAAGCATTTTAAAGTTATTGAAGGCTGACATATACCACAGAGTAGCAGAAAAGAAAAAATTGCTACCAGCCAGTCATTATGATTTTATACGATTTGGTTGTCTTCTTTTTAACACATTATTATTTTCAGTTTCTAGGACAGTCATAATTTTGCATGAGTTTGTACCAGATTTCTTTCTCTGCCTTTACATATTTTTTTAAACTTTCTATTCTTTTTAATATTCTTCTATCCTCTTGTTTTTGAAAGCTTCTTCATCTGTCTTCTGGTATGTTATTTATCTTTCAAAATAATGTCCAATTTAGTATTTATATGCTATTTTGTCAGAGGTTTTTGTTGTTAACTGTTTCTTTCTTCTCGATTGTCCAGATGTTTTCACTTTACAGCTTTCACTGGACCTCCTTTTACCTCTAATATCCCTGACACTGTTCTTAGCATGACTACATACTCAACTGATGCTTAAGTGGACTTGTAGGATGGTAGCATCAAGTCTTTTTACAATCTCAGTGCTAATTTATGTTTCTTTTTTTTTCAGTTTTCCATTACAATGGGTTTTTTGTCCTTTATTCTGTTCTTCCAGAGACCACACATTTTCTATAACTTCCCATTCTTAATTATGTAATGCATTTAACACCCGGTTTGTAATATATCTTTACTCCTCTGTTTCTGTATAACTTCTATATAATTGTGTGCTGATGAAAAATATGTTCTTCATTTCTTTTTCAATTATGTATCTTTATATAAATTCATCTATTGATAATTAAGAATTTTGAATAAAATGAGCAGATAATCAAATCTGTTAATCATAAGCTGTTTTGTTATTATTGTTTTTATATTCAAGAGTAATTAAAACTAAAGATATTAGTTATATCATGATGAGTTTCTTTTTATCCAACAGATTACTTTCTTAAAAATGGTCAAGCTAATTACCAGGTAATTCAGCATTGACAAAATCATTGCTATAAACATAAGTTTAGGTGGCTGGCAAGATAGCCGAATAGGAACAGCTCTGGTATGCGGCTCCCAGCAAGATCAATGCAGAAGGCAGGTGATTTCTGCATTTCCAACTGAGGTACCCACCTCATCTCATTGGGACTGGTCAAACAATGGGTACAGCCCACGGAGGGCAAGCCAAAGCAGGGTGGGGCGTCCCTCACCTGGCAAGAGCAAGGGGTCAGGGAACTCCCTCCCCTAGCCAAGGGAAGCCATGAGGAACTGTGTCTTGAGGAACTGTGCATTCTGGCCCAGATACTATGCTTTTCCCATGGTCTTTGCAACCCACAGACCAGGAGATTCCCTCAATATACCTACACTACCAGGGCCCTGGGTTTCAAGCACAAAACTGGGTAGCCATTTGGGCAGACACCAAGCTAGCTGCAGGAGATTTTTTTCATACCCCAGCGAGACAGAACCATTCCCTCCCCTGGAAAGGTGGCTGAAGCCAGGGAACTAGCTCAGCAGATTCCACCCCTAGGGAGCCCCGTAAGCTAAGATCCACTGGCTTGAAACTCTCACTGCCAGCATAGCAGTCTGAAGCAGACCCGGGATGCTCGAGCTTGGCGGAGGAAGGAACAACGGCCATTACTGAGGCTTGAGTAGGTGGTTTCCCTCTCATAGTGTAAACAAAACCACCAGGAAGTTCATACTGGCCAGGGCCCACTGCAGCACAACTAAGCCACTGTAGCCAGACTGCCTCTCTAGATTCCTCCTCCCTGGGCAGGGTATCTCTGAAAGAAAGGCAGCAGCCCCAGTCAGGGGCTTATAGATAAAACTCCCATCTCCCAGGGACAGAGCACCTCGGAGAAGGGGTGGCTGCGGGTGCAGCTTCAGCAGACTTAAACATTCCTGCCTGCCGGCTCTGAAGAGAGCAGTGGATCTCCCAGCACAGAACGGGAACTCTGCTAAGGGACAGACTGCCTCCTCAAGTGGGTCCTTGACCCCCATGCCACCTGACCAGAAAACACCTCCCAGCAGGGGTCAACAGACACCTCATATAGGAGAGTTCAGGCTAGCATCCGGCAGGTGCCCTCTGAAACAAAGCTTCCAGAGGAAGGAACAGGCAGCAATCTTTGGTGTTCTGCAGCCTCCACTAGTGATACCCAGGCAAACAGGGTCTGGAGTGGAACTCAAGCTAACTCCAGCAGACCTGCTGCAGAGGAGCCTGTTAGAAGGAAAACTAACTAACAGAAAGGAATAGCATCAACATCAACAAAAAGGATATCCACACAAAAACCCCATCCAAAGGTCACTGCCATCAAAGACCAAAGGTAGATAAATCCACAAAGATGAAGATAAACCAGCGCAAAAGGGCTGAAAATTCCAAAAACCAGAATGCCTCTTTTCCTGCAAAGGATCCCAACTCCTTGCCAGCAAGGAAACAAAACTGGATGGAGAATGAGTTTCACAAATTGACAGAGGTAGGCTTTAGAAGTGGGTAATAACAAATTCCTTCAAGCTAAAGGAATATGTTCTAACCCAATGCAAGGAACCTAATAAACTTGAAAAAAGGTTAGACAAATTGCTAACTAGAATAACCAGTTTAGAGAAGAACATAAATGACCTGATGGATCTGAAAAACACAGCACAAGAACTTCATGAAGCATACACAAGTATCAATAACCAAATCGATCAAGTGGAAGAAAGGATATCAGAGATTGAAGATCAACTTAGTGAAATAAAGCATGAAGACAAGATTAAAGAAAAAAAGAATGAAAAGGAATAAACAAAACCTCCAAGAAATATGGGACTATGTGACAAGACAAACCTATATTTGACTGGTGTACCTGAAAGTGATGAGGAGAAGGGAACCAAGTTGGAAAACACTCTTCAGGATATTATCCAGGAGAACTTCCCCCAACTTAGCAAGATAGGCCAACATTCAAATTCAAGAAATACAGAGAACACCACAAAGAAACTCCTCAAGAAGAGCAATCTCAAGACACATAATCATCAGATTGACCAAGGTTGAAATAAAGGAAAAAATGTTAAGGACATTCTTATACACCAATAACAGACAAACAGATAGCCAAATCATTAATGAACTCCCATTCACAATTGCTACAAAGAGAATAAAACACCTAGAAATCCAACTTACAAGGGATGCGAAGGACCTCTTCAAGGAGAATTACAAACCACTGCTCAGTGAAATAAAAGAGAACACAAACAAATGAAAAACAGTCCATGCTCATGGATAGGAAAAACCAACATCATGAAAATGGCCATACTACCCAAGGTAATTTACAGACTCAGTGCCATCCCCATTAAGCTACCAATGACTTTCTTCACAGAATTGGAAAAAAAAAAAAAAAAAAAAAAAACTGCTTTAAAGTTCATATGGAACCAAAAAAGAGCCCGCATTGTCAAGACAATCCTAAGTCAAAAGAATAAAGCTGGAAGCATCATGCTACCTGACTTCAAACTATAATACAAGGTGACAGTAACCAAACCAGCATGGTACTGGCACCAAAACAGAGATATAGACCAATGGAACAGAACAGAGCCCTCAGAAATAATACTTTACATCTACAACCATTTGATCTTTGACAAACCTGCCAAAAACAAGAAATGGGGAAAGGATTCCCTATTTAATAAATGCTGCTGGGAAAATTGGCTAGCCATAAGTACAAAGCTGAAACTGGATCCTTTCCTTACTCCTTATACAAAAATTAATTCAAGATGGATTAGAGACTTAAATGTTAGACCTAAAACCATAAAAACCCTACAAGAAAACCTAGGCAATACCATTCAGGACATAGGCATGGGCAAGGACTTCATGTCTAAAACACCAAAAGCAATGGCAACAAAAGCCTCAATTGACAAATGGGATCTAATTAAACTGAAGAGCTTCTGCACAGCAAAAGAAACTACCATCAGAGTGAACAGGCAACCTACAGAATAGGAGAACATTTTTGCAATCTACTCATCTGACAAAGGGCTAATATCCAGAACCTACAAAGAACACAAACAAATTTACAAGAAAAAATCAAACGACCTCATCAGAAAGTGGGCAAAGGATATGAACAGACACTTCTCAGACGACATTTATGCAGCCAACAGACACATGAAAAAATGCTCATCACTCGCCATCAGAGAAATGCAAATCAAAACCACAATGAGATACCATCTCACACCAGTTAGAATAGCCATCAATAAAAAGTCAGGAAACAACAGGTGCTGGAGAGGATGTGGAGAAATAGGAACACTTTTACACTGTTGGTGGGACTGCAAACTAGTTCAACCATTGTGGAAGACAGTGTGGTGATTCCTCAAGGATCTAGAACTAGAAATACCATTTGACCCAGCCATCCCATTATTGGGTATATACCCAAAGGATTATAAATCATGCTGCTATAAAGACACATGCACACACATGTTTATTGCAGCACTATTCACAATAGCAAAGACTTGGAACCAACCCAAATGTCCATCAGTGACAGCCTGGATTAAGAAAATGTGGCACATATACACCATGGAATACTATGCAGTCATAAAAAAGAATGAGTTCATGTCCTTTGTAGGGATATGGATGCAGCTGGAAACTATCATTCTCAGCAAACTATCACAAGAACAGAAAACCAAACACCACATGTTCTAACTCATAGGTGGGAACTGAACAATGAGATCACTTGGACTTGGGAAGGGGGACATCACATACTGGGGCCTGTTGTGTGGTCGGGGGAGGAGGGAGGGATAGCATTAGGAGATATACCTAATGTAAATGATGAGTTAATGGGTGCAGCACACCAACATGGCACATTTATACATATGTAACAAACCTGCATGTTGTGCACATGTACTGTAGAACATAAAGTATAATAAGGAAAAAAAAAAAAAATGTTAAGGGCAGCCAGAGAGAAAGATCGCATTACCCACAAAGGGAAGCCCATCAGACTAACAGCGGATCTCTCTGCAGAAACCCTACAAGCCAGAAGAGAGTTGGAGCCAATATTCAACATTCTTAAAGAAAACAATTTTGAACCCAGAATTTCATATCCACACAAATTAAGCTTCATAAGTGAAAGAGAAATAAAATCCTTTACAGACTAGCAAATGCTAAGGGATTCCATTACCATCAGGCTTGCCTCACAAGAGCTCCTGAAGGAACCACTACACATGGAAAGGAAAAACTGGTATCAGGTACCAGCCACCACAAAATCTTACCAAATTGTAAAAGCCATCAACACTATGAAGAAACTGCATCAACTAATGGGCAAAATAACCAGTTAACATCATAATGACAGGATCAAATTCACACATAACAATATTAACCTTAAATGTAAACGGGCTAAATGCCCCAATTAAAAGACACAGACTGACAAATTGTATAAAGAGTCAAGACCCATGGATGTGCTGTATTCAGGATACCCATCTCATATGCAAAGACACACATAGGCTCAAAATAAAAGGATGGAAGAATATTTACCAAGCAAATGGAAAGCAAAAAAACAAACAAACAAAACAGAGGTTGCAATCCTAGTCTCCGATAAAACAGACTTTAAACCAACAAAGATCAAAAAAAAGATGAAGGGTAATACATAATGGTAAAAGGATCAACGCAACAAGAAGAGCTAATTGTCCTAAATATATATGCACCCCACACAGGAACACCCAGATTCATAAAGCAAGTCCTTAGAGACCTACAAAGAGAATTAAACTCCCACATAACAATTGTGGGAGACTTTAACACCTCACTGTCAATATCAGACTGATCAATGAGACAGAAAATTAACAAGGATATTCAGGACTTGAACTCAGCTCTGGACCAAGCAGACCTAATAGACATCTACAGAACTCTTGACCCCAAATCAACAGAATATACATTCTTCTCAACACCACATCGCAATTATTCTAAAATTGACCACATAATTGGAAGTAAAACACTCCTCAGCAAATGGAAAATAATGGAAATCATAACATTCTCTCAGACCACAGTGCAATCAAATTAGAACTCAAGAAACTCACTCAAAACTGCACAACTACATGGAAACTGAACAACCTGCTCCTGAATGACTACTGGGTAAACAATGAAATTAAGGAAGAAATAAAGAAGTTATTTGAAACCAATCAGAGCAAAGACACAATGTACTAGAATCTCTGGGACATAGCTAAAGCAGTATTTAGAGGGAAATTTATAGCACTAAATGCCCACAGGAGAAAGTGGGAAAGATCTAAAATCAACACCCTAACATCGCAATCAAAAAAAAATACAGAAGAGCAAACAAAAAGCTAGCAAAAGACAAGAATTAACTAAGATCAGAGCAGAACTGAAGGAGATAGAGACAAAAAACCCTTTCAATCAATCAATGAATCCAAGAGCTGGGTTTTTGAAAAGATTAACAAAATAGACAGACCACTAGCCAGACTAATAAAAAAGAAGAGAGAGAAGAATCAAATGGACACAATAAAAAATGATAAAGGGGAGATCACCACTGATCCCACAGAAATACAAACTACCATCAGAGAATACTATAAATACCTCTATGCGAATAAACTAGAAAATCTAGAAGAAATGGATAAATTCCTGGACACATACACCCTTCCAAGGCTAAACCAGGAAGTTGAATCACTGAAAGTTCTCAAATTGAGGCAGTAATTAATAGCCTACCAGCCAAAAAAGTCCAGGACCAGATGGATTCGCAGCTGAATTCTACCACAGGTACAAAGAGGAGCTGGTACCATTCCTTCTAAAACTATTCCAAACAATAGAAAAGGAGGGACTTCTCCCTAACTCATTTTATGAGGCCAGCATCATCCTGATACCAAAACCTGGCTGAGACACAACAAAAAAAGAAAATTTCAGGCCAATATCCCTGATGAACATCGATGCAAAAATCCTCAATAAAATACTGGCAAACCGAATCCAGAAGCACATCAAAAAGCTTATCCATCACAATCAAGTCAGCTTCATCCCTGGGATGCAAGGCTGGTTCAACATACACAAATAAATAAACGTAATCCATCACATAAACAGAACCAATGACAAAAACCACATGATTACCTCAACAGATGAAGAAAAGGCCTTCGATAAAATTCAACACCCCTTCATGCTGAAAACTCTCAATAAACTAGGTATTGATGGAATGTATCTCAAAATAATAAGAGCTATTTATGACAAACACACAACCAATATCATACTGAATGGGCAAGAGCTGGAAGCATTCTGTTTGAAAACCGGCACAAGACAAGAATGTCCTCTCTCACCACTCCTATTCAACATAGTATTGGAAGTTCTTGCCAGGTCAATCAGGCAAGAGAAAGACATAAAGAGTATTCAAATCAAAAGAGAGGAAGTTGAATTGTCTCTGTTTGCAGATGACACGATTATATATTTCAAAAACCCCATCATCTCAGCCCAAAATCTCCTTAAGCTGATAAGTAACTTCAGCAAAGTCTCAGGATACAAATCAATGTGCAAAAATCACAAGCGTTCCTATACACCAATAATAGAGAGTCAAATCATAAGTGAACTCACATTCACAATTGCTACAAAGAGAATAAAATACCTAGGAATACAATTTACAAGGGAAATGAAGGACCTCTTCAAGGAGAACTACAAATCACTGCTCAAAGAAATAAGAGAGGACACAAACAAATGGAAAAACATTCCATGCTCATGGATAGGAAGAATCAATATCGTGAAAATGGCCATATTGCCCAAGGTAATTTATAGATTCAATGCGATCCCCATCAAGCTACCATTGACTTTCTTCACAGAATCAGAAGAAAACTACCTTTAAATTTCATATGGAACCAGAAAAAAACCCTGTATAGCCAATCCTAAGCAAAGGGGACAAAGCTGGAGGGATCACACTACCTGCCTTCAAACTATACTACAAGGCTACAGTAATCAAAACAGCATATTAATGGTGCCAAAACAGATATATAGACCAATGGAACAGAACAGAGGCCTTAGAAATAATGCCACACATCTACAACCATCTGATCTTTGACAAACCTGACAAAAACAAGAAATGGGTAAAGCATTCCATATTTAATAAATGGTGTTGAGAAAACTGGCTACCCACCAGCAGAAAACTGATACTGGACCCCTTCCTTAAACCGTATACAAAAAATAACTCAAGATGGATTAAATACTTACACATAAGTCTTAGAACCATAAAAACCATAAAACCATTAAAAAAAGACTGAAACACATAAGTCTTAGAACCATAAAAACCATTAAAACCATAAAAACCCTAGAAGAAAACCTAGGCAATAGCATTCAGGACATAGGCGTGGGCAAAGACTTCATGACTAAAACAACAAAAGCAATGACAACAAAAGCCAAAATTGACACATGGGATACAATTAAACTAAACAGCTTCTGCACAGCAAAATAAACTATCATCAGAATGAACAGGCAACCTACAGAATAGAATAAATTTTTCAATCTATCCATCTGAAAAAGGGCTAATATCTGGAATCTACAAGGAACTTAAATAAATTTACAAGAAAAAAAAATAAAACATCAAAAAGTGGACGAAGGATATGAACAGATACTTCTCAAAAGAAGACATTTATGTGGCCAACGAACATATGAAAAAAAGCTCATCATCACTGGTCATTAGAGAAATGCAAGTAAAAACCACAATGAGATACCACCTCACATCAGTTAAAATGGCAAACATTAAAAAGTCAGGAAACAACAGATGCTGGAGAGGATGTGGAGAAATACGAATGCTTTTACACTGTCGGTGGGAATGTAAATTGGTTCAACCTTGTAAAAGAGAGTGTGGTGATTCCTCAAGGATCTAGAACCAGAAATAGCATTTCACCCAGCAATCCTGTTACTGGGTGTATACTCAATGGATTATAAATCATTCTACTATAAAGACACATACACATGTATGTTTATTGCAGCACTATTCACAATAGCAAAGACTTGGAACCAACCCAAATGCCCATCAATGATAGACTGGATTAAGAAAATGTGGCACATACACACCATGGAATACTATGCAGCCATAAAAAATGATGAGTTCATGTCCTTTGTGGTGACATGGATGAAGCTGGAAACTACTGTTCTCAGCAAACTAACACAGGAATAGGAAACCAAACACTGCATGTTCTCACTCATAAGTGGGAGTTGAACAATGAGAACACATGGACATGGGGAGGGGAACATTACACACCAGGACCTGTTGGGGGAGGGGGTGGGGAGCTAGGGGAAGGATAGCATTAGCAGAAATACCTAATGTAGATGACAGTGTGTCCACTCACCACTTAGCGATAGTTGATGTCCCACTGCTTGGTGATAGGCGAAAGTCTCACTGCTTGGCGATAGGTGAAGGTCCCTTCATGGTTGCCAAATGTGTCCAGAATTGGTGGGTTCTTGGTCTCACTGACTTCAAGAATGAAGCTGCGGACCCTCGTCGTGAGTGTTACAGTTCTTAAAGATGGTGTGTCCGGAGTTTGTTCCTCCAGCCATTCAGATGTGTCTGGAACGTCTTCCTTCTGGTGGGTTCGTGGTCTCTCTGCCAGGAGTGAAGGTGCAGACCTTTGCGGTGTTACACCTCTTAAAGGTGGCGTGTCTGGAGTTGTTCCTTCTTCCCTGTGGGTTTGCGGTCTCACTGGGTTTAGGAGTGAAGCTGCAGACATACGTAGCGAATGTCACAGCTCTTAAAGCCTGCATTGACCCAAAGAGTGACCAGCACCAAGATTTACTGCAAAGAGCGAAAGAACAAAGCCTCCACAGTGCAGAAGGGGACCCCAGTGGGTTACCACTGGCTGGCTCCAGCAGCCCACTTTTATTCCCTTATCTGACCCCACCCACATCCTGCTGATTGGTCCATTTTACAGAGAGCTGATTGGACTGTTTTGACAGGGTGCTGATTGGTGCATTTACAATCCCTGAGCTAGACACAGAGTGCTAGACAGAAATGTTCTCCAAGTCCCCACTAGGTTAGCTAGATACAGAGTACTGATTGGTGTATTTACAAACCTTGAGCTAGCCACAGTACTGATTGGTGTATTTACAAACGCTGAGCTAGACACAGAGCACTGATTGGTGGGTTTACAATCCTTTAGCTGGACACAGAGTACTAGACAGAGAAGTTCTCCAAGTCCCCACTAGACAGAGTGCTGACTGGTGCGTTTATAATCCTTTAGCCAGACATGAAAGTTCTCCAAGTCCCCACTAGACTCAGGAGCCCAGCTGACTTCACCCAGTGGATCCTGCACTGGGGCTGCAGGTGGAGCTGCCCGCCAGTCCCATGCAGTGCGCCGGCACTCCTCAGCCCTTGGGCGGTCGATGGGACTGGGTGCTGTGGCGGAAGGGCAGCGCCCATCGGGGAGGCTCCAGCCTTGCAAGAGCCCACGGCGGGGGGGGGGAAGGTGGGGAGTCGTGGCAGGGGAGGCTTAGGCATGGCAACTACAGGTCCCAAGCCCTGCCTGGCGGGGAGGTAGCTGAGGCCCGGTGAGAATTCCAGCACAGTGCAGGTGGGCTGGCACTGTTGGGGGACCCAGCGCACCCTCTGCAGCTGCTGGCCTAGGTGCTAAACCCCTCACTGCCTGGGCCCGGCCAGCAGCTGCGAGTGCAAGGGCTGCCGAGCCCATGCCCACCTGGAACTCAAGCTGGCCCGTGAGCCCTGTACTCAGCCCCGGTTCCCGCCTGTGCCTCTCCCCCGACACCTCCCTGAAAGCAGAGGGAGTAGGCTGTGGCCTGGGCCAGCCCAGAGAGGGGCTCCCACAGTGCCGTGGCGGGCTGAAGGGCTCCTCAAGTGCTGCCAGAGTGGACACAGAGGCGGAGGAGGCTCTGAGAGTGAGGGCTGCTAGCATGTTGTCACCTCTCAACAGGTTGATGGTGCAGCAAACCACCATGGTATGTATATACCTATGCAACAAACCTGCATATTCTGCACATGTATCCCAGAACTTAAGTAATTAGAAAAATTATATATGAAATTAGAAATATTTATTACAAAAGTGTAATTTTTGAAATGAACACAATTCTGTTTAGTGAAAAATTAACTTTATCCAAAGAGAGGACTGATTGACCTTTGGGAAGTATGCTGTAAATGCTTAGAATTAGTCAAATGATGGAAATCTCTCCCCTGTCAATACAACTGAAAGTTTATGCTAATGAGATGACTCAAGATGGGGTCTTGGCTGTGCCAGAAAGACCAACCCAGTGGTTAAAGATTTGGAATTTGAGCCACATGAAATAGCCTCTAAGGAGGGAGAGGCTCTAAGAAGGGACAGGGTGGAGATTGAGCTCAACCACATGTGCAATAATTCAATCAATACTGCCTACATAATGAAGCCTCAGTCAATACTCTAGACACTGATGCTTGGTCAAGCTTCTAGAGTTGGCAATACTCTGTATTTTTCTACATATGAATACCAGAAGGATAACACATCCCTAAGAACACACCTGTGCATTTGGGAACCTGCAAGACCCACATTCAACTTTCTGCATCTCTTTTTTTCCCCGGTTCTGAATTTTTATCCTTTTCCTATAATAAAAAATAATTATAAGTACAGCAAAATTAAAAAGCTTAAAAAAAAATTTTTAACAAATATTTCTTGGGTACCTACTAAACCTCAGGCATTATGTTGGGCACCAAAGTCACATTAGAGAAAACAGACAAAATGCAGACTGTCATAGAGCTTACATTTTGGTCTGGAAGAAAGAAAATAAAAAGCAAAGTAAACCGCATTATAAAAGATTATAAGTTGCAAAATCATGAGATTGTTAAAAACACAACTTGAGACACAGGTACTTACCATAGCACAGTCAGGAACTATTTCTATAAGGCAGTCCTATTTACACTGCTGTCTAGTGTACGAGAAGGTTCTCAAAGTGGGGAAGAGCAGGGGACATACAAAGGCCTTGAGGGGGAAAAATTCAGTATGTTTGTACAGTAGAGAGATGGCTGCTGTGATATGGGGCCAAAGTAGGGGATCAGGGATTAATCAGGGAGGGGGTAGAATTACATCAAGTGTGAAATGCAGGCAGATGCCAGGTAAAATACAACCTTGTGGTTTAAATTGTACTATGTTAGATATCAGACGTCTTTAAAAGGTTTTAAGTAGGGAAGTAGCATGAGTCTACTTACGTTTCCATCAAAATATATTTATTAAGTGCCTACTGTATGCCAGGCATGGGTTTGGACACTGGGGACATAGCAGTGAACAAAATAGACACAAATATCTGGTGGCATAGAAATTTCGTTATAGTGTTTTAAGAACATCCTAGTGATTGCTGAGTGGAGAAGGGATCAGGGCAGCCAAGACTATGAAATGACCAATACGAAATTTCTCACCAGATTCTAATAGACAGACGATGAATACAGGCCTCCAGTTGAATGACTCACCTAGGCTGGTATGATTTTATGAATAAGATGATTTAAATACACATCCCCTGTCTTTTAAAATCAAACCAGTATAAAGTGATATACAACAAAGAATGCACAATAATCATTAAATCAAGATATATTACATACAAATATAAATTCCAAATGGATTAAAAATCTTAACATAGACAGATACAACTATAAAATACAGAGGCATACTTTTTCAACACTGAGGTGCAGAAAACCTTTCTAAGCATAGCCTGAAACCCAGAAACAATAAAGGAAAGAAATGAAAAGTTTGACTACATAAAAATAAAAAGTCTGGTCAGGCACAGTGACTCACATCTTTAACACAGCACTTTAGGAGATTAAGGCAAGAGGATTGCTTGAGGTCAGGAGTTTGAGACCAGCCTGGGCCACATAGTGAGACCCTGTCTCTGCAGAAAATTTTTTAAAGATGAACCAGGTGTAGTGGTGTGTGCCTGTGGTCCTAGCTACTCAGGAGGCTGAGGCAGCAGGATCACTTGAGTCAAGTGGTTCGACGTTACATGAGCTGTAATTGTGCCCCTGCACTTCAGCCTGAGCAACAGAGCAACACTCCATCTCTTAATATATATATAAATAAATATATATTTATATATATACTCTGAAAGGCAAAAATCCCATAAATGTAGTTTAAAACACAGCAAAAAAAAAAAAAAAAAAAAAAAAAAAAAAAAAAAAAAAAAAAAAAAAAAAACCTGGGGGGATGGGGAAAAGCTGGCAAAAGACATATAAGGCATTAATAGATAATACCGAAAGACCTCCAAGAAATCAATACAAAACATTTTTAGAAGTCCATTTTAATTTCTGTCAACATTAGCAGGACATCTAATTTGAATGCCCGCTACTGTGCTCATTTGAGAAAGTTCAATAAATATCTTTTTCATGTCTAACATGTGCTAAGGGCTAGGGAGATCAATATAAACACAACAGATGTGTACCAATCTCTCAGGTAACTTACAGTTTAGATTTGATTCTTATATGATAAAAGCATTCCATTATAATCATAGATATTAGGATCTATAGATTCTAATATCTATAGGATCATTTCTCTGTGCCCCCAATACTAATAAATAATTCTAATGCTTTTGTTTATTTATTTCTCCATAATTCTATAATGTTTTCCATTGTTCTTTGGAAATATTATAATTCTCATGCTACAGGGTCCCAAAATGGGGTAATGTATATTTTTAAGGAATATTTTCTATTTCTTAATTCATCATACTTTTAACCAATTTAATGGGCCCACATTCTGTACCAGGCTGTAATATATGCTAGGACTATAAAGGTGAGTAAAGGTGATTCTTGTTCTCAGGGAATTTACAGCCTAGGGGGAACAAAGACTAATTTATCAAGAAGCGTGAATGGCGGATGCATGCTGTCATAGAGGAACATATGAGACTGGATAGGAACAGAGAGTGACCATCCAAATCAGACTTAGAGTAAGGAAAGGTCATGGAGGCTTCTGGGTTGATGGTGGTAAAATTTCATCAAATCTCTGGGTTTCAGCCAAGTGAAGAAGGGGAGGGGCCTCCTCAGCAGAGGGACTAGAAAGTGCCAAGGAAGGAGCGAAGCAACACGATGTGCCTGGAAAATCACTAGAAAGTGAAGTGTTTATGACAATGAGGGGCAGTAGAGAAGATTAGAAGGCAGACAAAGAAGCTCCGCTGAGGATTTAAAAATTATTCTGAAAGCTATGGGAGAGCCATTGAAGAAATTTAAGCAGGGGCTTAAATTACTTTGAATTTAATAATAACTACCCTGGAAACAGTATAAAAAAGATAATTAGGTGATAATTGCATAAATCCATCTTAAAAGTGATGAGAACTGAATGAAAGCAGTCTGGATCTCCTGTTATGCATCCGGCAGAAAATTTTAAAACATAGTTGATGACCTATTGGATGGGAGGGATAGAAGGATAAATGAAAGAGATGGGTTCAAGATGACTCCAAGTTTCCTAACCTGGATGCTGCAGTGAATAATGGTTCTACTCATGAAGATAAGACATATAAGAAGAGCAAGTTTGGAGATAAATAAGATAAATTCCAGCTGGTCATGTTGGATTTGAGGTGACTTCACTATCTAACTGAATATATCCAGGAAGCTATTGAGCATTTGGGTCTGGAGCTCAGGGAAGATGACTGCACCGGACATTAAAATTTGTTACCGTCTGGGTGCGGTAACTCATGCCTGTAATCCCAGCACTTTGGGAGGCCAAGGCAGGCAGATAACGAGGTTAAGAGATCAAGACCATCCTGACCAACATGGTGAACCCTGTCTCTACTAAAAATACAAAAATTAGCTGGGTGTGGTGGTACACGCCTGTAGTCCCAGCTACTCAGGAGGCTGAGGCAGGAGAATTGCTTGAACCTGGGAGGTGGAGGCTGCAGTGAGCCAAGATCACGCTACTGCACTCTGGCCTAGTGACAGAGAGAGACTCTGTCTCAAAAAATAAAAATAAAAAAAATTTTTTAACCAAATAAGTTGTAACAGAAACCATGGGTTAATATGAGATCGCTCAGGGAGAAGATGTGGAATGCAAAGAAGAGGTATATTAAAAGGTAGCCCTGAGAAGCCAATTGAGAGGGATTGGAGGAGAAGAAAATGAAAAAGAGGAGTCAGAGGGAAATGAGAATAATCAGAAACCTGTAATGACACAAATCCAATGAAAGTTTTAGAATGCGTCACTGATATATTGCAAGGTAAAGCTAAAATATAAATTTGTCTCTGAGCAACATCCTTTAGTTCCACAGATTTAAGTGGATAAGTAACCAGATAATTAGAATAGGATGTATTTTAGGTGGGTTTACAATGGGGTAGGGTACATACCCATGTGAGCCCATAGAAAGGCTGGAAAGTTGTTAATGTTGTGTGCTGCTATTGTTGTTTTCTAAAGAAAGTGATACCCAAAACAGACTTGGAGGAAAAGATGGAGTTATTTTAGTGAGGTGTTGATGGAAGAGAGAGAAAGGTAATCCAGGAAGAGAAAATATATTCAAAGATCCCAAGGCATGAAAGGATGTGATTAGAACAGAGTGGTGAGAAGGGCATTAGCAGAGGTCAGATTGTGCAGGGTCTTGTGAACTTAGGTAACATATTACTTGTATGTAGATGATTCCCAAGTGTTTATGTATACACAGTCTCTAACTCTTTTCTAAACCTCTATTTTGTCTTCCAGTTACCTTCTAAAATTGTTCATCTGTTAGTCTCAAAATATATAAAAGCTAATTATGCTTTAGTAATAATCCTGTAGACTCATGAACCAGGCTGCCTTTATTTGATCTCTGTTCTTTCACTTAACACTGTACTGAACTGAGCCCAGTTACTTAGCCTTTCTGTGTACTGGTACCTCATCTATTTAGTGGGGATAATGATAAGAACTACTTCATAGGATTTTAATGAACATTAAATGAGTTAATACATGCAAAGTGATTAAAACAGTGTCTGGCAGATAGTGAGCCATAATAATTATGTATAAAACTAAATATATCAACATTCTGAAACCTTCTATTTCTATATTTACTCTCTATATCAATGGCTCGCTATCTTTCAGTCATACAGGTTGGAATCTTGATGTCACCCACTAGAATGTAAGCTCCATGAGGGTTGTTGTTGGCACCATCTAGAGTGTGCCTCACACTGGCAGCTCAGTGAAAATTTGTAGAATAAATAAATGACTCACGATGATTCTCTGTCAGTTACTCTTAAAATCTCAGCTGTCAAAACCTATTAATCCTACTTCTATAAGATCATTCACTTGTATATCTTCTTCTTTGTCCACTGTCTCCACTTTCATTTTTTGGTTGAGTACTGTAAGGCCACTATAAACTACTCTAACTGGCCTCTGTGTATCCATTTTCCTTTTCTACCCAGGCTCCCTGTCCTTCACTCACATACACGCATCTCCATGGACTCATTGCCACTAGATTCAGATTTTTAAAACAGTTTTGATCCAGATATAAACATGTTATCCTAGAATTCGAGGGTTTTTATATTTTTATTTATATTTATTTATTTATTTTTTTTTTTGAGATGGAGTCTCACTCTGTCACCCAGGCTGGAGTGCAGTGGCACGATCTTGGCTCACTGCAACCTCCGCCTCCTGGGTTCATGCCATTCTCCTGCCTCAGCTTCCCGAGTAGCTGGGAATGCAGGCGCCTGCCACCATGCCAAGCTAATTTTTTTTTTTTTGGTATTTTTATTAGAGATGGGTTTCACCATGTTAGCCAGGATGGTCTCGATCTCCTGACCTCATGATCCTCCCACCTCGGCCTCCCAAAGTCCTGGGATCACAGGCATGAACCACCATGCCTGGCCGAGGCCTTTTGTAATATCACTCTAATCTACTTTCCCAGTATTGAGTTCTGAATTGGATCATAGAACTAAAAGGGAAACAAATACATAATATATATTCATTGCAATGTATGCTAAATTACAAACAATATAGTAAAGATGATATGTACTATCTTTTGAGAGACATTCCTATAACTCTGTCTTAAGATTGGTGTAACTTAGAAATGTTTATAGTAAAAGATAGTATTAGATGAACCTTTAGAGAAATGTAGAACTCAGATGAGCAGAACAGTAAGCAAAGGGTATTCTAGGAAGGCAGAATAAAGATGTAAATATAGAAATGCATAGGGCATGTACATGTGCCAGTAGGTAGATTTGAGGTATTCAAGGAAGGCAGATAAGGAAGCATGAGGTCTGAGCTATGATGGTAAAGTTCAGACAGGAGATAATTGAGGATATGGGTCCATGTTGACAGAAAGCTGTTTGGAGGTGAGAAAAGATAAGCACAGATTAAGATCTATTAAGTTCCAGGAGAAAAAGGTCCCAATAGAAATATTCAGTGAGAAAGGGCTTGAACTTAAGTTACTATTATGGGTTGAACAAGAAATTTGGGAGTCATCTAAACATAGAAGGTTGGTGTAATCATAACAAAGGGTGTGCCCATATTGAGGACGTAAAAGATGAAAAGAACTCATTGTAGAAGACAGATTGGTTATAAAGAGAAAACCAATAAAGAGCAGTTTCATCTACATCAATGGAGAAAAAGATTTTAAAGGAAAAATCAACCATGTTAAAATTATTGGGTAGAGGTGGAAGAAGATAAGTATTGGATATGTCATTGATTTAAAGCCTATTGTCAATCTTGAAAAAAAGAGGGTACTCAGAAACTAAATTGCATCCATTCATTTCATAAACAACTATTGAGTATCTACTAAGTGCCAGCCACCAAAGTGGATCCTAAAAATATAATAGGGAACAAAATAGATGGGATCTTTAACTTCAGAAATCTTAAGATTGTGAAACAGACAACCAGATAGTTAGAATAGAATGTATTCTAGGTTAGCATTAAGATAGGAGGGGGTTCCCTATGAAAGCCCACAGAAAGACGGGAAAGTTGTTAATGTTGTGTGCTGCTATTGCTTTTTTCTGAAGAAATTGATGCCCAAGGCCGACTTGGAGGATAAATTAGAGTGATTTGAGTGAGGTGTTGATGGAAGAGAGAACAAAAGTAATCCAGGAACAGGACAATATGTTCAAAGACCTAAGGCATGAAAGGAGGTGACCAGAAGACAGAGTAGAGAGACAGGATATTAGTAGAGGTCAGATTCTGGGAGGCCTTGTGAACTGAGTGTATTAGTCAGGGTTCTCTAAAAGGACAGAACTAATAGGTTAGATGCACAGATGAAAGGAACTTTATTAAAGAGAATTGATTCACACGATCACAAGGTAAAGTCCCACGATAGGCAGTTTGCAAGTTGAGGGGCAAGGAAGCCAGTAGTGGATCAGTCTGGAGTCCCAAAACCTCAAAAGTAGGGAAGCTAACACAGACTTCAGTCTGTGACGGAAGGACTGAGAGTCCCTGGAAAAAAACACTAGTGTAAGTTCAATAGTCCAAAAGCCAAAGAACTTGGAGTCTGATATTCAAGGCCAGGAAGCATCTAACACAGGAGAAAGCTGAAGGCCAGAAGACTCAGCACATCTGCTAATTCTACCTTCTACCTGTTTTTTACTAGCTGCACCGGCAGCCGAGGAAATGGTGCCCACCCAGATGAAGGGTGGGTCTTCCTCTCCCAGTCCACTGACTCAAATGTCATCTCCTCTAGCAACACCCTGGCAGACACACCCAAAAACAATACTTCAATTCAATCAATCCTTCAATCCAATCAAGTTGACATTTAATACTAACTATCACAAGTCCACCCCTTGTCAACTTGAACCCATATAGATCTCCAAATAAAGACAATAATAAGGTCATAATTATGTCTAACATAATACAACTCTCTTTCATACAACCAGAAGTGCACTAATCCTTAACCTAAATGTTATTACATAAAGTTAACAACACTTATATGCTGATATGGAGTCAATAAATCTTATGTCGCATGATAAAGGAAAAAGAAAGGAAATAAAATTAAGATATTTTCTTAGTACAAGTGTATATATACACAAACATTTTTTTAACAAAATAAGGAGGAAATATTCATGACAATTACAGTCCTCATTTCGGCAACTGGTCACGTGGTCATAGCTGGTATTGATGACTACCTTCTTCTACTACCCATCCTGTATTCCCTTTACCTTCAGCTGGCACCTCAGCATGCATGGTTTTTCACCTGGTGGAGTGACCCAAACCCTCATTCCTGAAGAGTCTGGGCCATTTGTAGTCCCTGCATGGATTGGGTTGTTGTAGTTTCCCATTGACTTAATCACAGGACATGGTAATCCTAAGAGATGCCCTAAAGGATCTCCTGCATTCCACACATACTCTTCCTTACCTCCATTGTGGAGTAGTCGACTTTCATCTTGATAGTCTAAGGTCAATCACCCCAACCAACACTCTAACTCCCTTCTTAGCCTGTTAACTTACAAGTAGGAGGAACCCAACATGGCCAGGTGACAATCTTAACTTGCAGTTTAGTGGAATCCTTGTTGTGTCTCCTGATGGCAGCCTTCCTCCCTCTGGAGTTAAGATCTCTAGGCCAGCAGAATGTGCGGTAACAGAAAGCAAGAATTTTGCTAGTAAGTCACCGGGGCTGATGGTGAGTGACGCCACTTCCACTTCCACCCCTTCATTCCTGAACCCATGAATCCTGGCTATGGGAAAAACAGTACCATATATTGGATCCTAATTTAGGGAATACGTAGCCTTCTGGAGAACTTTTCCTCAGCCCTGAAAAGCACTGTCACCTACTTAGTGTTGTAATTGTGACTTCAAAAGGCCATTCCACCCTTCTATCAATCCAGCTGCTTCAGGATGATGGGAAACATGGTAAGACCAGTTAATTCCATGAGCATGAGCCCACTGCCATACTTTTTTAGCTGTAAAGTGAATGCCTTTGTCAGAGGCAATGCTGTGTGGAAACCATAATGGTGGATAAGGCATTTTGTGAGTCCACAGATGGTAGTCTTGGCAGAAGCACTGAGTGCGTGATAGGCAAACTCATATGGGGAGTAAATGTTTATTCCTGTGAGGACAGACTGCTGCCCTTTCCATGATGGAAGAGGTCCAATATAATCAACCTGCCACCAAGTAGCTAGCTGATCACCCCGAACAAAGGTGCCATATCAAGGGCTCAATATTGGTCTCTGCTGCTGGCAAATTAAACACTCAGCAATGGCCGTAGCCAGGTCAGCCTTGGTGAGTGGAAGCCCATGTTGCTGAGCACCTGTGTAACCTCCACCCCCGCCACCATGGCCACTTTATTCATGGGCCCATTAGGCGATGACACCGGTGGCTGGGGAAGGAGGCTGAGCAGTGCTCACAGAATGAATCATCCTATTCACTTGATTATTAAAATCCTCCTCTGCTGAGGTCATCCTTTGGTTAGAATTCACGTGGGATACAAATATCTTCAGTTTTTGACCATTCAGAGTGGTCCATCCACATTCCTCTTCCCCAGATTTCTTTGTCACCAATTTTGCAGTCATGTTTCTTCCGAGTCCCTGACCATCCTGCCAAACCGTTGGCTACAGCCCATGAATCAGTATATAATCACACATCTGGCCATTTCTCTTTCCAAGCAAAGTCCACTGCTCGAAATTCTGCCCCCTGGGAAGATTTCCCTTGGCCACTGTTCTTCAGGAATGTCCTAGAAAGGAGCTGTAGTGTTGTAGCTGTCCACTTTCAGGTGGTGCCTGTATATCATGCATGGCCATCTGTAAACCAGGCCCTAGTCTTCTCTTCTTCTGTCAATTGATTATAGGAAACTCCTAATGAGGCCATCAGTGCAGGCTGGGGGAGAGAGGGCAGGGTGGCAGGAGTGGACACCATGGGCATTTGAGCCACTTCCCCATGTAACTTACTTGTGTCTTCAGGAGCTACTCAAGCCCAGTCAAGCATATATAACTTTCATTTGATGATGGAAGGCTGCTGAAGTGTGCATGCCCCACTTTATGGCTAGATGGGTCAGAAAGCACCCAGTTCATGATAGGCGGTTCAGGTCACATGGTGACTTGACAACTCATAGTCAAACGTTCAGTTTCCAGTAAACCCAGTAACAGGCCAAGAGCTGTCTCTCAAAAGGAGAGTAGTTATCTGTAGAAGACAGAAGAGCCTTGCTCCAAAATCCAAGGGACCTTCACTGTGACCTATGGGGGCCTGCCAAAGGCTCCAAACAGCATCCCTATCTGCCACTGACATCTCAAGTCGCATTGAATCTGCTGGGTAATATGGTCCAAGTGGCAGAGCAGCTTGCATAGCAGGCAGGACCTGCGGCAGAGCCTTCTCTTCTTCTGGACCCCACTCAAAACTGACAGCCTTTCAGGTTACTCAATCAATGGTCTAGAGTTACATACCTAAATGAGGAATGTATTGCCTCCAAAATCCAAATAGGCCCACTAGGCATTGTGTGTAGGAGGAGCCAAATGCAACAACTTATCCTTCACCTCAGAAGGAATATCTCAACCAGCCCCACAACTGCTAGACCCCTAGAAACTGTACTGAGGTAGAAGGTCTATGAATTTTAGTTAGATTAATTTTCCATGCCGTGGCACTCAAAAGTCTTATCAATAAGTCGTGTGTTTGCTACTTCTTGCTTACTGGATCCAATCAGCATAATGTTATCAATGTAATGGACAAATGTGATATACTGTGGAAGGGAAAAACAATCAGGATCTCTGTGAAAGAGATTATGATACAAAGCTAGAGAGTTGATATACCCCTGAGGTAGGACAGTGAAGGTATATTGCTGGCCTTGCCAGCTGAAGGCAGATTGCTTCTGGGGGGCGTTATGAACAGGAGTGGAGAAAAAGCTATTTGCCAAATCAGTGGCAAATGGCTACATACCAGGTGCCAGGAGATGTGTTAATACATTCCAGCAATGAAACCACATCTGGTACAGCAGTCTCAATTGGAGTCACCATTTGGTTAAGCTTAAGATAATCCACTGTCATTCTCCCAGATCCATCTGTCTTCTGCATAGGCCAGATAGGAGATTTGAACAGGGATTCACTGAGAATCACCACCCCTGCATCTTTCACGTCCTCGATGGTTGCACTAATCTCCACAGTCCCTCCAGGGATATGATATTGGTTTTGATTTACTATTTTTCTAGGTAGAGGCAGCTCTGATGGCTCCATTTGGCCTTTCCCACCATAGTAGCCCTCACCCTACCAGTCAGGGATCCAGTGGGGAAATTGCTAAGAATTTCTATGCCAATTATGCATTCTGGTACTAGGAAAATGACCACAGGATGAGCTCAGGGACATACAGGACTCACTGTAAGTCAGATCTGAGCTAAAACTCCATTAACTACCTGACCTCCATAAGGCCCTACTTTAACTGGATGTATTAGTCTATTTTCACACTGCTGATATGACATACTGAGACTGGGTAATTGATAAAGAAAAAGAGGTGTAATAGGTTCACAGTACCACATAGCTGGGGAGGCCTCAAAATCATGGTGGAAAGCAGAAGTCATACTTTACATGGTGGCAGGCAAGAGAAAATGAGAACCAAGCAAAAGGGGTTTCCCTTTATAAAGCCATCAGTTCTCATGGGACTTATTCACTATCAATAAATTCAGCCTAATCCAACTTTCTGTTCCTTCCACCATTATCCCACACCCTTAATATCAATTTCCATGTCTGTTCTCCAGATTTCCGATTATATAAATTAGAAAACTAAAACAGTTCTCTTGAAGTGTAGCACATCTCCTTATGGGTCATACTCGGAACCTTACCTCTAAGGGCTTGCTGGGACTTGAGTCTAGTTATAGTTCTAGAAGCAAACAGGGGTATTGGGGGTGGGTCCTGAGGAGAATCAGCATTGTCTTGCCTGGCAACTGCCTCATGGGAAGTCCATCACTGTTGCCTCAGGCAGTGCATGGTTAATCTCTTCAGACAAAGGTAGAAATGCTAAGGGCAACCTAGGCAGGGTAGGGGATGTCACACCACTGGGGTGGGGAGGCTGTATCCTCTGGCAAAAAAAGGACATCAGAGTTAATAAGTTCAGTATCCCTAGCTTCATCAGGGTCCTTCCACACATCCCCATTCCAAATTGCAGGGTTCCATTCTTTTCCAATCAATGCCCTCACTTTAACAGTAGACACCTGGTGAGACTAAGTGCATACCTTTCATTGCAGGTCAGCCACTCATATGATAAGAGCTTGTATCTGATTTTCTGAAATTTCAGCCCTTTGTCTACAGGAGATTAGATTCTCACTCAAGGCAATCTTTGAAGACTTGAGGCTTAGTATGTGTGCCTGGAGCAGGGAGTTAGGATCCCTGGGCTCATCTTTTCCTTTCATCACTTTATCCAGCAAACTCAGGCACAAGCAACCAACTTCATTATATTCCTTGGTTCTCCACATATGATCAAATGTATTATGTAGAGACACTAAACTCCTTGCCCATCATGAGCAGTAAATCAGGGGTATCAAATGCATTTATTTTGCATAACTTTCTAAACAGTTCGTACCAAGGACTCTCTGTATTCTCCATACTATTAGAGAGAGTCCTTAGCATTTTGGGGTCTAATCATATTAAGTGACCAGTTCCAAAAATCCCAAAACCAACTAAAGAAATTCATCCTTAAAATTCTGTTCCTCTAGAACCACTCCTAGTACCAAAATCCGTATTAGGGTTCTCTAGAGGGACAGAAGTAATGGGAAGGGTATATATATGAAAGGGAGTTTATTAAGAAGAATTGACTCACATGATCACAAGGTAAAGTCCCACGACAGGCTGTCTGCAAGTCAAGGGGCAAGGAAGTCGGTAGTGGATGAGGCTGAGTCCCAGAACTTCAAAAGTAGAGAAGCCAACAGTGCAGCCTTCAGTCTGTGACTGAAGACCAGAGAGGCCCTGGCAAAACCACTAGTGTAAATTCAAGAGTCCAAAAGCCAAATAACTTGGAGTCTAATGTTCAAGGGCAGGAAGCATCCAGCATGGGAAAAAGGCGAAAGCTGGAAGACTCAGCAAGTCTGCTAATTCCACCTTCTGCCTCTTTTTTCTAGCCACACTGGCAGCCGAGGGGATGGTGCCCACTCAGATTAAGGGTGGGTCTGCCTCTCCCAGTCCACTGACTCAAATGTTAATCTCCTCTAGCAACACCCTTGAAGACATACCCAAAAACAATGCTTTGCATTCTTCAGTCTGATCAAGTTGACACTTAATATTAACCATCACAGTGAGGTAAGGATTTTCAACTCTTTATTATAAGACAGAGCTTGCCACAACAGGACTTCGGGTTCAGAAACATTCCTCTGGATTCCGTGTGGCAAATGGTTTGCAAAACAGTCAGATGGGAAGCCGGGAGTGAGAAGTGGTTGAAAGAGAGCTCACTAACTGAGGACAAATATCAGGGTTGGATTGATAGTAGAAGTGCACATCCTAAGGACTGAAAGTTTCAAGTAGTGATGGTTGGAGAGACCAGTAGGTTGTCAACAAAGAGGAACATGGATTTTGCTCTACTCAGTACGGACCCAACTAATTTTAGGAACCTGAATGTGCAATTGACTAAGTTAACAAATGCTATAAAACTATCCAGCAATGCAAAGTGACCTGGGAAGATTAAGGCCTTGAGTATGTCCTGGGGCTGGAGATTAGTTAGACAGAATGAACATTTACGAATCCTCATAAATAAATAATTACATTGGAGCTGCCCATCTTAAACTTCCTTCATCCAAAGGTGAATTATATAACAGCTTGACCTGGAATAAAGGTCAAAAGCTGATTTTAAGGGAAGAAGAAGAGTGGCAGAGTAGAGCTAGACAGATCAGATATATAGAAAGAAACAAAAGTAAGCAAACATTTCAGAATACTGACCATCAGAGGTTGGTCACTGTTAGTCTCAAATGCATAGAAGATCCTATAACATAAATTGAGATTCCTAGAATTATCATAAAAATGTGAAATATGATAATGCTGGAAGATTGTCTGGTCTGTTTTGTTCACAGATCTATCCCTAGGGCAGTGGTGGTGCCCAGCAGGTTTAAATAAATATTTGTTAAATTAATTATTGAATTTATTTGTAATATTTGGCAGATACATCTAGATGAAGGAGCAAAATTTCTATGAAAAAAAATCCAGAAGAAAAAGTTATTTCTTGAGCTTTAATTTTCAAAGGTAATATAAGGAACTTGCTTAGAAATGAAGGTCTAGTACAGGGAATGGGTCCAAAAGGAAAAGACTTTTTGAAATAGTAATACACAGAAGGTGAATAACACATCGCACAGCCCACAGTTTATTGACACATCTTCCCTGGTCTGTTACGTCAGTGCATAGAATGGAGTATATTTAATTTGAAAGGCACAGAACAAACCAGAATATCTTCCTCTACAGCATAATGTGTGCCATACAGACTTTGGTTTTAATCCTTAGCTTTGTATTTGAGCACATGAGGCCTGTTAGCAGACATTTGACCACACACAGTCAAACAATAGCTTAACTGTTTCAATACTATGCAAATATTAGTATCAACATAATAGTAATCTGCATTTCTTTAACCCATTACATTTACAAATATTCTTCATTTCGTTAACTCATTTGCTGGTTGGAACAACTCACTCTATATAGGCAAGACAGAGATACTTCACAGATGAGTAACTGAACGTCAGGGAGCTGACAGGATTTACTGTGACCACCTGATTAGAGGCAGAGCTGGAACCAAAATGTAGTGTGCCCAACCCAAACCAGCATTCTTTCCAGCACCCCATACAGACACATCTCAAACCACAGTTGAGTCACATTTGAGAACATGGCTACAGCCCATGGTGCATAAGCTTTCAGTCTGGTGGTTTAAACGCCACTTGGCTTCACTACAGAGCTTCAGCCTAGTGACCTAGTGCCGAGTTTCAGAATGCATTGTGGAAATCTGGGTAAGAATACTAGGACAAATGTTGCCCTCTTCCAGAACAGTAGGCACTGGCATCCCTCAGTGTGCATTTTGTTCAGGGAAAGTAATTGCTCTGAGGTCAAGACAGAGCATCTTAGCCGTAGATTTCTACCAGCTTACTTCCGTGGCGCTGATTCTGGGTGAGATCATTGGGAGATACCAAGACACCAAGCAATTCAGCCTTTAGATGAGCAACATAAAAAAAATGCAAGTAGCCACTCCAGAATCACTTTATAAAGGACTTTAAAAAATACTATGAAACAAAAATAAATCCATTGTTCCATCTTTTTGTTATATATTTCAGAAAATGAATTTGATATGATTTTATGAAGGAAAGCACACTTTACCTGACACCAGAAAGTTTGCCTTTTTGTCGCTCTATGCCAGCTGTGAGACTTTGATCAAGCCGCTTGCTTTTCTCCTGAGCTTCACTTTTCTTATAAATTAAAAAAAAAAAATCTTTTTCAATTCTATAGTATCATCATTTGGGTATTTTAGATAGTACTGAGTTTTGATTGAGATATACTTTAAAACTTAAACCCTGAAAATATCTAAAACACAAAAATAAATTATAGAAACACTGAATCATGTTAATATCTGTCAAAACTGAGGGATAGTAGAAATATGTTTGGAGTTAACGAATTTTCCTATATTTTTTTGTTTCCACTCTGAAGTTTCTTGAGTCCTTATTCATTTGCCCAAGAAAGCTTAATTTAGAATTGGCCTGACTCCGAGTCTTTAGGATTGGTTAGGATAGTCCTAAGTGCTACTTAAATGCCACCTTCTATTTCCTGGGCAAGAGTGCCTGGGCTGGCACAACCCCACAGCCCAGCAGGACAGCAGTGGTTGTGGTAGGAACTGCAGAGGGGTTGCTGTTTCAGCCCCTGAAATTAGTGCCTAGAGAGCTGGAAATTCCAGTAGTCTCTGATCAGAAGGTCCGGAACTGGAAATAACAGGAGTGAGAAGTTCATAAAAGAGAAGGCTACAATCCCAAGGGAAATTTGCACAAGAGCCCACCACTGCACACCACTTTCAGTAGAGAAGAATTCAATGCCATTCCTCCCTGGCTTTCTACCTTCAGACCTGTCTTCTCCCGGCTGATATTAGTATTAAATAACGTGGCACCTGTGTCTAGATCTACTCAGTGAGAACAACAGGGTCTTCGCCCCACCCTGCCCGCTTCTCTTGAATCCTCCTGTTTCCTCTTCCTTAACCTTACTTCTGTTTTCTGTCACCTATTCTTCTTTCTGACTGTAATTCCTCTACCCTAGCAACTTCTCACATGGTTTTTGAAATTTCAGGCAGGGCATAAACAACAACATGACCATGCTGAATCTTTAGTGTCCACATTGCCAGAGTAGGGAATATGAATTTTTACAGCAGTTGTTAGTGCCCCACTCCCAAATAAGACTCCGGACACACCCTACACCTAAGCAGGTAGAGGAGCCAGGTAGAGAGGTTCAACCTCTTAAAAGCCCCATGAGACTTCTCTCTAGGCTCCAGCATCTCATTGAATGACAATTAAATGACTTTTAATAGTATAATTTTCAAATTAAAAAAAAAAGAATATATGACGCATGATACCTAATGCGTGTCAGCACCAATATTCAGTTTTCCAAGTACCGTTTCTTTTTGGAAGTCAGATAAATATAAATCTCTAAACTGATATTAAAAACAGACATACCACCAACTGTGTCTGGAAACTAGCAGCTAGTGATTCCTGATAATGAGGCCAGAAGCTGATATCGATATGGCAATGTGGGAGACACTGCAAGTCTGATTACTCAGTCATTTAACTGACGAATAAGAGGAAGACCTCAAGTTATCTACACCAGGATAAAGACTTGGGGAGAAGATTAACCAGAGTCAGTGCATGAGAAAGGAACATCAGTGAACTGAGCTTCTTAACTGTTTTGAGAGTGTTGCTACTAAGCAAAAAACAGTGACAGGCACAGTAGATATATCTATTCTTACCAGTCTTCAAACAGTGGCTCTACCTTCATAAAGTAGGATAATCTATAATGATTTAAATGGCAATAAGAAACTAGGTAAATATTTTAGAGTCCCCAGTTATACATCTTATACTCTAGCCACATCAAATGTCTTACTTTCTTTAAACCAGCCTGGCCTATTGATGGCCACTAAGGGTTTGAATGCTCTGTTACCTTCCCTATCTGAAATGTCTTCTCCTCTCCAGGGTATGGAGCACTGTTACCCAGTCTTCAAAACCAGTTCAATTTTTTTTTTTTTTTTCCCCAGCAGATATCCCTTAGCCGAGTTAGGAAGCTTTTCGTGGAGGAGGAAGTGTCTCACAAAATTGATTTCTTTCCTCTTAGAGAATTCATCACATTATATCATATCTAAGCATGCACGTGTCATCTCTCCCCATTCCCCACACCTTACCTCCCCCCAGAATTTAAGTTTAACTGGGGCAGGAGCCATGTCTTAGTTCTCTCTTTGTCCCTAGAATAGGTCTGAAAGGTAGTAAGCTCTCAATAGGTATTGAAGAATGAGTTGAGAATGCAGCTGAAGGCAGGTTAGAGATGGGGTTGGAGACAGCAGGGGTCCTGTTGGTAAATGCACCCAAATTCATACAGCAGGAAAGCCTTGGGAAAGCTCTAATCTCTTCGTAATATATTAAGTGATACCTAAGACATAAGTAAGCTGCATGTTTGTGCTGTGAAATTTTGAAGACTTTTGTATTCAGCATAATGGAAAGAACTTTCTATAATTTTTTAGAAAAACAAAGGCAAGGAAACAATTCCTGCACAAACTAAAAAAAAGAAACAAGGTTGCTGTGTGAAGTCTCAGATAAGAACGAATCTCCATTAGTGGATTCTGGGTGAATTTAAACTTCCAAGTTTCCAACATTCAGGAATGTTGGAATATTTAGAAGACAAAAACTGTTATAACTGTAAAATGGAGTAGTGATAAGTACCTCACAAACATAAAAGAATTATGATCTCTATTTTCTGTCTTTTTAGAGAAAGTGTGCATATGTCTCTATCTTGTATAATTAATGTAATGATATGAAAAGCTACAACTTCTCATTTCTTGTAGTTGACAAGATGAGGAGGCATCCAGAGAGCTGGGAAAAGCTCATGGTTACCTCACAGATTCTGGGAACAGATCTCCCTAATCTGTATGACTTCACATACATTGGACTTGAGTCTGAAGAGAAGCCCAAGATAATTTCACAAGAGAATAAATTTCTAATTTTTTTCAGACGGGAAAGTAAAACATCATCCATGTCTGGGCAAGAATGCTGAGGGAGATTCAGCATGTGTTTATGAACTTGGGAATGATGACTTACGCATGTTTGGAGAAAGAAGAAATATATTTATTTCTCTTTGCAATCATCTCTATGTATTTTTGAGGTACAGGAACACACAATTGAGAGCCCTGACACAGAAGGGCAAAAAAAGAGAAAAAAAAAAGAAGAAGAAAAAAGAAAGATAAGAGAAGACATCAAAAGGAAAGCAAAACTACACCATGTTGTCCTTGGAGGTGTAAGATGTGAGAATCTGAAGGTGAAGACACCAGTGGGCTGAGTTACCCACTGGGAGACATGGGCTTTGCACTCCATCTGGTTTAGTCATTCTAACTAGTACTGAGTCAGACACAACTGGAGAGGAAAGACGCAGGCCTTATATTCATAAACCCACTCTGGGAAGACAGCCGCAAAGCCTGATGGTTCATCAGAGGACACAGTAGGAGCAGGTTTGGCAGAAGTGGCATTTGTGCTGCTGACAGTTCTGTTGTGCTCTGTGCTTTGCAAGGCTCTGAGGGACGCAGGACAAAAGGGCATTGATGATCTCTTGGCATGGTCTGAATGACAGAAAATTGCGTGTGGGGCCAACAGGCAGATAGAATGAATGGCATCATTTAGAGCCAGAAGTCAAGCAGAAGGGATAGGGCGGGAACATTTTCATTTCTGTGTTCCATCCACACAGTCCCTAGAATTGTTCCCAACACACTTGGGAACTCAGTCAATATTAATTAGGAAGAAGGGAGAAACATACTTAAAAGCATGAAGTATCATTGAAAAAGACTGAACGTGGGCAGAAAGAGATGGAAAAAACCTGACAAGGTATACTTATTTTGAAAGTTAGGGTCAAATCTGGAAGCTTTCAACTCATTTGCAAAGAAGAAGCTGAGAATCTTGAATAAATTCTCTGTTTTAGGATCTTAGACAGGATTGAATTAGTGGCTTCAGCAAGTGACATATTTTCTTTGCTTGTTTGTTTTCTAATGGAAGAAAAGATAAGGTCCTGAACTTCAAACATTGCTGAAATTCTGTTATTAGTGAATCAGGGGTTTGAAAGGCAAGAAGCTCATTAGTGGCTTCTGCGGAGAAGTCTGGGGCACTCCATGCTAGAAGGAAATGGAAAAGCTGCCAGTTAACAGCAGGAACATCTAAATCATCACACTTAGGAGGAGAACTGGAAAAACAAGACAGTATTTTACCCTCCACAGAAAAATAATAATGAAAGAAAGCCTTCATTGAGCATATATACAAAATGTCTTAAGTCAGGCTGCTAAATAAACAGCTGCTGTTGATGAAGGCAAGAAGACAAACAGGCATTCTTAATGGTCAGAAGGTTAGAAGTAGAGAGCATCAGCTGTGGGCTAGAGGGCACTTGCCATTCCTGATCACCAAGTCAAACATACCCCAGGCAATACTGACTCAGAAACCAGCATCTGGTTGCCCCTCATTCTGTGGCAAATACTAGGTTTAGTCTATTATTACAATATCTCATAGCTTGGTGGCCTGGGTCATATCAACCAACCAACTAATATTTTTAAACATCGACCATGTGCAAAACACTAGGCTCATCATTGCCGGGAGTGTCACGGGTTGGGGGGCGGGGTGGGGGTGGGGCTTTTTTTTTTTTTTTTTTTTTGAGATGGAGTCTCACTCTCTCATCTAGGCTGGAGTGCAGTGGCGTGATCTCGGCCTCACTGCAACTTCTGCTTCCTGGGTTCAAGCAATTATCTGCCTCAGCCTCCCAAGTAGCTGAAATTACAGGAGCCCACCATCATGCGAGGCTAATTTTTGTATTTTTAGTAGAGACGGGGTTTCACCACCTTGGCCAGACTGGTCTTGAACTCCAAACCTCATGATCCACCTGCCTCAGCCTCCCAAAGTGCTGGGACCACAGGCATGAGCCACTGCACTTGGCCGCTTCCTCCTTTTAAAGCATGTCCCTTGTACTCACTGAAACAGGATCTAAACACAAAAAAGGCTAGCAAGCATTGCGGTTCCCAGAATAGCACTGAATGGCCAAATGATAATAAATATTCCAGGGGTTGAAAGGAGGGCAAGATTGCCAGGATATGAGGTGTTCAGAGACTAAAGTACATTTAGGCTGAAAGATAGTCAAGAAAGCAATGCAGTCCAAAGCTTTTCAAAAATGAGAAAACTGAAGGTACCTGAGAAATGTCCATGGTATTACAGTGACTAATAGTTCCTCGGAGGAACTTAGTATTTGAATCACAGGTGCACCATGTATTTCTGGAAAGTTATTTAACCTCTCTGCACTCAGTTAGCTCATGAATAAAAGAGGAATAATGATAATAATCCACACAAACTATCGTGAGAACTGAATCCAATCATTAGCCAACCATGACGTTCTCTCCCTCAGATCCAGACAGAGCCTCAGACCCTTCTCAACACAGAGCCTCAGGCAACCTCAGCCATTCCTAATTGAATAGAATTTCCAGTGGGATTCAACATATAAACAATATTTAAACATATTTGAACAACAATAAACATTGATTTTTCAATAAATCAAGGGGATTTTTACTGCTATTGATGACAAATTCTGTAAACAAATTAAAAACCACTATTTTTTTTAAGTTGTAATCTAACTCCTTTCAGAAAGCTAAATTATTTCTTGGTTTGATTCGCAACTCCCAAGTCTCACTAGATCATCGCCATTAGTTGAAACCAATTACATGGGGGGTCTCCACAGTTCCTGATTGTTCTCAGAGCGTCTGCTTCAAAATAAAATGTGTTTTCATTTTTAGGTATGACAGGCAGCAGTCTGGTTTAATATTACGATATGGCATGCCATGAGGTGGAAGCTGAGCTTGTCCCACTTCAGTCTTTCTTTCAGACAAGGAGGCTGAGATCAATTACAGTCACACACACACACCCCACTGCTGCAGATGCTCCCCCCAACCGTGTGGCTGTTTTTCATTTAATGGGCAGAGTAAATCTAAGAGCCACCAAATGTTAAATGTAAGAAGAGATCTTAGAAGTGATTTAGCTCACTCTCCCACCTAACATACAGTTATTTCCCTGTCACTGAAGACCACAGGCTGAGGCAAGTCAGAAGTTCCCCAGCACCTTCATTTGCAAGATCAAATTAAAGGCATAGTAGTCACATGAAGAAAGGCTGAAGCAGCTGGAGCAGTGGCACCTGGGAAGGAAAGAGAATCCACCTACCTATTCTGTAATCTTCCCTAGTGAGTCCATCAACTGCTTGCTTAAGTCAGTGCAGTATTACGTTTGTGTCCAATATTGTAGAACTTGGAGAGGCAGGGCTAAAGAAACCCTAATTCTGATAGATCAACAATGTCCTATGTAAAAGGAAAGAGAAATGTAAAAGCAGTTGAGACTAAACATCCCTGCCTTACATAGTTCAAAGGGCATGTTTGTGGTTCAGGAACACCCGACTGCCGAAATGGGAAGATGTTGGGATGAAAGCCAGCGTGGAGATGGCTCCCTCCAGACTAGTTAATGGGAAGATTATGTGTTGTGTCCAGCTTCATAATGGAGGGAATCTAAAGGGTTTATCGATGATGGAAGTACTCACCTACACACTATTATTTATCTCCTTTGATTTGCTAAAGTATAAATAATCAAAATGATACATAAATTTAATTGCTGGTGTCTTGTAGTTATTTTTGAGGAACAGTCACAAATCTAAGATCTGGTATTTAACAAACAACTCAGGCTACCTACTCAGACTAAACACATAGTGTGTTTTCCAGGCTGTAATTTTATAAAAACAAAATGTCTTTAGAGAGAGAACAAGCTAGTACTATTACTTTAAAAATCACTTTAGGAAAAGTTTCCTTACTAAACTAAAATAAAACATAGACAATGTAATCCATTTTGCTGGCTGGCCCTGATCCGCCCTGTTATGCCATGTTATTACCTTCATTTCATTGACATCCCACACAAATGTCTTCTCTCTGACAGGCTCAGGGAGCAGATAAACTCCTCTCTCTTATGGTGGGGCTTTGTTTCCCTAAGAGCAGAAATGTGTAGACATTTCAGTTCTGGACCTTTTTATACCCTTAAAAATTATTCAGATTCTACAGACCTTTTGTTATGTGTATTTTGTCTGTTGATGTTTACTGTGGCGAAAAGTAAACATTTTTTATAAAAATAATGTCAGCAAAACAAAATTTAGTAAAAAGGGTGATAATACGTCACATGTTTGCACATCTCTTTATTGTCTGGATTAACAGAAGAGAACTGGGTTCTCATATCTACATCTGCATTTCATCTGTTAGGATGTGTTGTCCTAGTTGACGTACAGTATGTAAAGAACATCTAGCCTCACACAGATATGTATGAAGAAAAGGGTAAACTATTCTGATAGTCTTTTCAGAGAATTATATTCATTCTACCCAAACTCAACAAGTAGCAATTTCTTAAAGATTAATTGCAATGAGGCATCTGAAACATTACCAACAAATTTTTTGTACTATATTACACTAAAATCCATTGGTCTATCTTGTAATTTTTTTTTTTTTTTTTTGAGACGGAGTCTCGCTCTGTCGCCCAGGCTGGAGTGCAGTGGCCGGATCTCAGCTCACTGCAAGCTCCGCCTCCCGGGTTTACGCCATTCTCCTGCCTCAGCCTCCCGAGTAGCTGGGACTACAGGCGCCCGCCACCTGGCCCGGCTAGTTTTTTTTTATTTTTTAGTAGAGACTGGCTTTCACCGTGTTAGCCAGGATGGTCTCGATCTCCTGACCTCGTGATCCACCCGTCTCGGCCTCCCAAAGTGCTGGGACTACAGGCTTGAGCCACGATCTTGTATTTTTAAATGAATCTTTGATCTATGTATGATTTTTATAAGATCATTTTATAAGGTCATTGACACTTGTAATTATACAATATCCAAAAATCACATAGATCTGTGAGATGACAGTCTCATAGAAAAGTCTTAAAACATTAGGAAGCTTTCAAGCTTATGATGGTGGACACAAGTGTATTTTTCCTGTGAGTACTTGGTGGCAAAGACTACAACTGACTACTTGTGTAATTTGGAGCCACTGCCTTGATTTGTGCCAAGGCAATGGGAGTTTTATTCACCATAGCTTTTGCCCTATTAGTGCAAATGTAACAAAGGGGAAAATGCAAATAATGTCTTAATATGGTTATGAAAATAGTTTTAATCTCAAAGACAGACTGAAAATGTCTCAGGGACCCATAGGGGTCGAGGAAGCATAGTTAGAGAATTACTGTGTTGGAGTTTTTCAACAAATTTTGCAAGCCAAAATAATTAAGTACAAAAAGGAAGAATATCCAAATGGGTAACAGCCATTAATTTTTTTATAAGTACTTTATTATAAAGTCAATAAAAATATCAAAATACAGGAATGCTGTGTTCTCAAAATAGAGAGCTGCTCCCTTTGACCCATAATTTTTGTCCGTAATTCTTGATTACTTGCATTTCTCTGAGCCTCAGATCTTCCAACTGTAAAATGGAAATGATAAAACACCTTCACACATTTCTCTTTTTTTTCCCACAATTATAAACTCTTTATTGAGGACATCTATGACTCATGAGTGTGAAGTTATTTATGATAGTTTTCTGTGATAAAAATATAACTGCACTTTTCCTTCTTATATATTCTGACATCAAAATGCTCTTTAATAGTTTCTTCCTGAAAGATTTTTAAAATAAACTTAATACTGACAAGGCAAAATTTGAAATGAAATGTGAAGATCCCTAAAATTAACACCTGCTACATTTTTATCTATAGAAAAAAGGACAAGGATAGTACTTGTCCCTTGTACAATATGATTGACTAAATCAGAATGATGAAAGTTATGGTGAAAAAGGTTGTGAGTTTATTATCCAGCTTAAGATTTTAATGACTAAATGACATAAAATATTACTTTTGATGTGCCTTGACATTTTCCTTTATTAGAAAATATTTTCAAATGGCTAAGTAACAGCATCATTAGCAAAAATATTGAATTTTGCAGAATATAACTCTCAGTGTCGCCTGGCATGGGATGAGACATACTACTCAATGTGAATTCCTAAGACTGAATGAGGGCTTTGAATCTGAATAAAGGTTCACAAACTTCACAAAAATCTTTCCTTCCTTCTGGCATGAACTTTGAGAAATACCTCTGCCAGTGTTGACACAGTTTTAGGAGGGCTTCACGGTTTATGATCAGATTAGTCTATTTTCCCCCAGTGCATGGCTCCCAATTCCACATGTGGAAGTGTTTCTCCGAGAGCAGTAATGAGTGAAGCCTGTGCTTCAAGAGTTCCTGCAGTCAGGAGTAATCAAAATCTAATAAAGGCAGTCAGTTTGAGAGATACTAGATTTCAAATGTGGTCTTATTTTAGCTAGCTAAACAATAGGGAGAAGGACTTGGGTTCTTATACTATAAAAATGTTCGAAAATAAACCCTCCCCACCTCACTCACCTGAAAGCCAATAACACAGCTACATGAGTTTCAGGCTGTAACTGCCATGTGAAAATGAAAGCCAGATATAGGATGAAAATGAGAGTGTGCAAAAAGTGACCACATCACCTTCTATGTTTCTGCTTCATACTTCTGAGCTGCCATTGGCCTTGAAATGGAGCAAAACCGAGCAATGGAAAGAACCCCAGGGGCTGAAAAGTTGTATCCACGTGGCCAAAAACTGGTCATCATGAGCATGGATGATGATGTGTTATCTAAGCAGTTTATAGATGTTCAGCCAATAAAAGGACATGGGGTATAACTTGGGCAGAACAATGTAATGAAGAACTGTGCATCATGGATATCAAAGGTTAGAAAATGATTGTGGGAATGCATCTGCCTAAACACAGCCAATCAACCCAAAAAGTCTTAGTACACACTTACTATGTACCTACTGCTGTGTTGTACTCTGATCATTGAATGACAGTGTTCATTTCAACAATGTCCTATGCAGACCATGAGGCTAAGGAGAAGTCGCCACAAGAGGCAACATTTCCTAAAAAGAAAGGGAGACCAGTGGGCAGGATGTCCTTCACCATAGGAAAGCTTCATATTCTTCACCAAGAATATGAAGCTCTGCCATCTACCTTAGCAGTAACAATAGCACATCTTCAGATATATACAGAAAGACAAGTGAGAAGGCGAAGGAGTAAATCGAAGAGTAGACAAATAGATCAAAAGTAATCTCTCTGTAGAAAACCCAGGCATCTTCTGCAACTCAGATCAGTACTTTAATAGATAATTCCCTTTCTTATTTAGTTTCTGCAGCCCCTTGAGCTCAACTTAATCCTTGTATAAAGTGACAGCTGGAAGTAGTATTTCACTTTAAAACTTTCAGAACATTTCTTGCAGTCAAATATTTGGTTTTGTGCCCATGTTTGTTTTTGCACCTCCTTGTGCTACACAGCAACCCTGCCTTCTGCAAGCCAAGGCCAGACAGAGCCTAGGAGGCAAGTTCCAAATGGCTGACAGTGCCAGATTCCAGATATAAGAAGGCATCTTTCCTCTCCTGTGTCTCTCTTTCTTTTCCTGATGACAAGGAGAGTGATTTCTCTGCAATGTGACATTTGAAATTATGCCTAGCTTTCACTAAAGATAAGCAAGCTGCCAGCCCTGGAAGAATTGTGATGACCCAGGATACAAGAGCACGGAAAGTATTGGGAGGCTTATTGCTCACCCTCTTGTATAGTACTAGTAGAGCCAACTCCTCACAAATCACCTTTTCTTCATTTCCAGAACCTCTGCACATTACAGGGAGGCAAAAAAAAAAAAAAAAAAAAAAAAAAAAGGAAAAGTTAGAAGCAAAAGACAACAGTTCAGGTTAGTTGACAGAAAGAGAGAAGTGATTAGACTTCTCCATAAAGAGAGTGAGGAAAAAAAAGGGGGCTTTTTAGATATAGACTAAGTATATTAGATCTTTTCATAAATGTCAAAATTAAGGTGACATTAATATTTTTAAAAACAATTGTGGAAGACTTTGGTAAGACTAAAATGTGAGGTTTAAATGATTAACTCTTCAAATATGTTGGCTTCTCTCTTGTTGAATTTACAAACTATTTAATAACTCTGCCTCTAACACTTTGTACTAACTTTAAACATAGCAAGTTACAGTGAGAATTGTTAAAAATAGAATTCTGGGAAATCAAATGCTCTAATTCTTTAGCTCCTTATTTTCTCCTCATTCTTACCATCTCTGAGAAATTTAAGATGCCTTCTCTCTTTTGTTCTAATCACCCTCTGCAATTATCATTTGGGTATCATCACCTTCTTAAATGTCTATAATGGTTCCCCAAATTCTTCAATTAAAAGTAAAAATCATGATCATGACTTTCTAAACCCAGCAGCTGTGAATTCATTCATCAAACATTTATTGCATACCTAATGCATGTCAGATATTTGCTAGGTGTGGAAAATATAGAGATGAAAGATGGGCTTAGTGTTGAGTAACACACAGTTTTGGAGGAGAAATTGATCCATAAGTGACTTCTACCAATTAGTGTTATAAGTGCTATGGGACCACGGAGACAAGACCCTTAAAACTCAGTATTAAAGAGTTTGGAAGGCTCTCTGGAAGAGGTGATGATTAGGTTGATTTTTAAACAAAAAGTGGACATTAGCCAGGTGAAGGAAGTTTATGTCCAGGGGACAGCATGTACAAAGGTGTGGAGGTGAAGCAATTTACAAATAAAATGCTATTTCTATCAAATTACCAAGATCATTTTTCATATAACTGGAAAAAAACTATTATAAATGCACATGGAACCCAAAAAGAGCCCAAATAGCCAAAGCAATCCTAAGCACAAAGAACAAAGTTGGAGATATTACATTACCTGACTTCAAACTATACTACATGACTACAGTAACCAAAACAGCATGGTATTTGTGCAAAAACAAGTACAAAGACACATAGAACAATGAAACAAAATAGAGCCCAGAAGTAATGCTGCACACCTACAACCATCTGATATTTGACAAAGTCAACAAAAACAAGCAATAGGGAAAGGCCTCCCTATTCAATAAATTGTGCTAAGAGAAATGGCTAGCCACATGCAGAAGATTGAAACTGGGCCCTTTCCTTAAACCATATACAAAAATCAACTGAAGGTGGATTAAAGACTTAAGTTAAAACCTAAAACTATAAAAACCCTGGAGGATAACCTAGAAAATACCATTCTGGACATAGGACCTGGCAAAGATTTTATGAAGAACATGCCAAAACCAATTTCAACAGAAACAAAAATTGGCAAATAGAACCTAATTAAACTAAAGAGCTTCTGCACAGCCAAAGAAACTATCAACAGAGTAAACAGACAGCCTACAGAATGGGAGAAAATGTTTGCAACTATGCATCTGACAAAGGTCTAAAATTTAGAATCTATAAGGAACTTAAATTATCAAGTGAAAAACAACCCCATTAAAAAGTGAACAAAGGACACTTTTCAAAAGAAGGCATACATGTGGCTAAAAACCATATGAAAAAAAAAAGTTCCGCATCATTAATCATTAGGAAAATGCAAATCAAAATCACGATGAAATACCATCACACACCAGTCAGAATGGCTATTTTTAAGAAGTTAAAAAATAACAGATGCTGGTGAGGTTGTGGAGAAAAGGGAACCCTTATGTGCTGCTGATGAGAATGTAAATTAGTGCAGTCATTGTGGAAAGCAGTCTGGTGATTTCTCAAAGGCCAAGGTGGGCAGATCACGAAGTCAGGAGATCGAGACCATCCTGGCTAACACAGTCAAACCCCATCTCTAATAAAAATACAAAAAATTAGCCGGACGTGGTGGTGCATGCCTGCAGTCCCAGCTACTCAGGAGGCTGAGGCAGGAGAATGACTTGAACCCGGGAGGCAGAGGTTGCAGTGAGTCGAGATTGCGCCACTGTACTCCAGTCTGGGTGACAGAGTGAGACTCTATCTAAAAAGAACAAAAAAAAAAAAAAAAAAAAAAAAAAAAAAGAAGAGAGAAAAAGAAAGAAAGAAAGAAAAAAAGAAGAAAGAAAGATATGGACATATGGGCAGATAAGATTTATAAACAGCATTGTAGTTTCTGATCACACACTGCTTTGGGGAGCTATCACTGAGGGAAAGGAGAAATCAAATAAGATTCCCAGTTAATTCCCAGTTACTTTAAAGAATAATCAGGCCTGAGAACAGAGATAATCTTAATTGTGGACATGTTGCTTTTGAATGACCTTTTGCTTTAGGATTCTATATTATATATACAGCCTGTACTGGATTAGGAAGTACACACTTACTCATCAGCATGTTAGTCACATACGTATTAGTTAAAAAACCGGGAGAGTAAATGAGGTTATTTGGATTTTTATACCTAAAACACATGATCAATTATCTGGAAGGTGAAACCAAAGAATGATGTCATGGAAGCCAAGGGAAAAAGGAGTCTCAAGAACAAAATGGTCAACAGTGTGAAATGCAGCAAAGACACCATGGAAGGTAAAGCCAGAAACCATCATTGTGTATGGCAACTGTGACCTTTCCACAATAGTTTAATTAGAGTGTTAGGGATAGAAATTGGAGTGTAGGGAGTTGAGGAGTGAATGAAAGATACGTAGAAAAATGTGACAACAACATTTGTATCATCCAGGATAGACTAAGTTAGGCTGAAAGAACAACTCTCAGATTGTAGTGGCTGACCACAACAGAGGCTTATTTTTCATTGTGCTACATGTCCAATTCAGGTCATCAGGAGAACTCTGCTGATGGTAGTCACACAGAGGCCCAGGCCAGTGAAGGCTCCACCTCAACACATGCATCTGCAATTGCTGTAACAAGAAGAGAGTACTGCTGTACCTCGCCTTGGCAATTAAGGGCTTTCACCTGGAAGCAAGACCTGCCATTTCACTCTTATTTCACTGGTCAAGACAAGTCACTTGGCCAAACAAGGCAGAGAAGTAGGATGCTATCACGCATCCAGAAGGAAGAGAACTGGGATATTTGCATACAGTCCTCAGGAGTAGGTTAGAGCATTAGCTACAACAGGGATATAGGTTGGAGGAGAGACTTTTTGTTTGTCTGGTTTTTAAGATCAGATAGACAATGACACTAGTAGAATACATTTCTCATCATGTTTCACAGCTTGCCCTTTGTGCTGCTGTTGTGCAATCCACCAGGTAAACATATTTGATCCTCTCTTTTGGAATATCCTTCCTCCTGTCCTGTATTGGGTACATCTTGCTCTACCTCCAAACTCTGTTTATGAATCACTTCACACATGAAGCTGTCCCTTGCTACTTGGCTACTTGTGTCCAATTATATTTAGATAAGTATATTTTCTTATGTTTCCATTGTTCACTTGTATCTTTTTCATACATTTTGAAGCCCTTTTCCCTAACCTCCTAAAAGGCAAGAATGTCCCCATTTGTTTATTTTCTTTCCATGTGGTAACTGGCCATAGGTATGTGCTCAGTCCACGATGTTGGCTAAACAATTGGTTTCTCCAAGACCAGAGAAGATCCTTCAGCAAAGTTTATGGGGTGTTACCACCCCTGAGCACACAGAGTCATTTATACAATGGTTTATGAACAAAACTTCAGATTCTGTTTTTTTTTTTTTTTCTTTTTTCCATGGCTGAAGAGGCAGGAAATTGAGCAGCAGTGGCAGCCTAACTCTTATGAAAACTCCACCCCATGAATTGGCACCATGGTAATTTTGCGTAGTCTGCTTTCTGGGACTAGCCCAAACCTGTCAAGTTCTCACTTTGAAAATTTGCAGATGCATCCACCACATATTTATGCACTTGCTTTCATATGCAAAGAAGTGGCTACCGAGAAGAGACACCTCATCAAGAAAGCTTACCACTGAGTTGTTTTGATGATGACAGATTTATTCAGATTCACCTTCATTTCTCCATCTGGCCCTCCAGTACCATGGCGATGCATGTACAGAGTACCTCTGGGTTCAGAGTTCAGCTTGGTCTGCAGGACATGTGTACTAACTGGCACCTAAGCATCAAAACCATAACCAGGCCTCATTGGCACCATCTGATCTTCTGAGCTGAACAACCACAGACATGCAAATTCAGGAAGCCTTTGGAAATGAAACAGGTGCACGTGCATTTTAGTAAGGATTTCCATTTCACTCAGAGTTAAAAATTTAGACTCAGCCATTAAATTGTGGGGCCAGGAGGAGTCACAAAAACCACCCACACACAAAATAAATAGGTCAATACATAACCCAGACAGGCCAGAAGAGGCCTTTTGAAGAAAAGGGAAAATTTGTCAAGAAGTGTGCTTAATGAGAGGATAGATTATGCAGCAAAGACAGTTTGTGATTAGAGAAAAGCTCAGCCACAGCTATGTGGATGTGTCCTGAGGACAAGTATCTATTGTGATCCATTGAAGCTACTAAATAATCTTTTTACACAGGTGAGAAAATGCCATTTTTGGTGTTACTAATTTTAAGTCTTGATGCAGGATAGCAGCAATACCGAAGAAGCCTTACAGCCAAATTGCAATCATAAATAATTTTCCTCTCAAGTGAGTTGGTTCCAATTGGCACTTATCAACTTACAGGTCAGCACAAATGTTTTTATAATAAACCATAAAAGGGGAAAATATAGTCTGCACTGGCAATCAGAAATTCTGCTTTCTCGTGGCAATGCGACTGAGTCTGACTGTAATATCAGCTCCTTGACAGGTTAGGTGGGGGCAGTTTCTTACCTTTGAAATGATGTGTAAAATGTTTTAACAATGGAGAACACATACTTCAGGGGTAGGTTGGCTGGACCACTGAGTGGCTCCTAACACAATCACTGGTGTCTTCTTCCCATCCCCACCTCTACTCACTAAGCACATATTTTTTGTATCTACTTCTCCCTGCTTCTATTATTCTCATTCTCTCAGTTGTTTTTTTTTTTTTTCTCATTCTGTATGTTTTAGTCCTGCTATTGGCACCTAGAGCTCCCATACCCACTGCTAAGCTTTGTGGAAGGACTGAGGATGCAACTGTCCTACAGCTACAATGAAGATGCTGCTGAAATGGAAGCTTCATGAGGGCAGAATCATGGCTTCCTTGCACATAGTAAGCATTCAGTAAATATAGACATGCAGGGTTTAACGTATTTTCAGTAGCTGAAACACATTTCTCCTAAGCTTTCACATGAAAATATTTATTAACATTGTCAAGGTACCATATCGCATTTATATTCCTCAAACATCCTAACACAAGGAACAGAAATTTGCTTCTGGACTATCAAGCTTCTAAATACTTCCAGTCAGTCTCTCAATCAGTGGCTCTATTTCAGTAAAATCAAGAGAATGGAAATGGAAATAGAACCAGGAAATAGTTTTGTATATCCCAAACTAATTTAGAACCAGACTCCACAGCATTTTGAAATTCATGTTGTCACTGTTGTATTTCTAACATTTTCCACAGCAGTTAAAAATCTCATGCCATAAAAAAAGCAGAGGGGATGACTACAATACAAAATCTGTAGGAAACTCTCAAGAATGTAAGTCTTTTATCAGAGAGTTACAGCTCAGCAGACTTGTTGAAAGAGGGTTGTAACAGGAGAAAGCGGGAGATATTCAGCACTTCTGGCCTATAAAAAAGAGATGTTTTTCAATTTTGCTCTTCCACTGCCTGATGTCCTGACATCTTACTCCAAATTCCATTGACTGGCCACCAGCACAGACCGGTTAACAACTATTTACTAAACACTATTGTGGCTAACAAAGCCCTCCAAACCATTATTCAATCTGTTTGTTCCATGACATAGTTTGACTTTACAGAATAAAATATTAAAATCATCTGCCATAAACTCAGACTGTTATTTTAAATTTGAGACAATTTTTGCCAAAGCCAACAAGAATTTTAGAGTAAATTATCCTTAAGGCAACCAGGATGACACATTCCAAGTTATCGTGAGGATAACCATCAGTCGACAACCTTGCTGTTCTTTGAAAACAGAAGCACAAACTACTTTTATCCAGTAGGGTCTTTGCAAATATGCACTGTGTCAACAATTTAAATCTAAGTAGAAGGAAATTACTTAGGAAGTAGAAAGAACTGTAATATAGTCTCATCAGATGTAACAGTCTCATTCCATTTACAAATAGAATGACAAAATATTTAAGCTTAATAGTACAACTTGATTTTGTGCCAATACTTTTCTGACTACTGCATGTTAACACAAGTAGTCAAAAGGTACTTTTCTTACTTCCCATGTTAATCCAAGAATGCCCTGTCCTTAGAAAGGGAAGTTAATATTTTCCAAAGAAAGAGAACCCAATAAATGGTGTTGTGATTACTTCGCCCAATTCCAATATGTCCCGTTTATCTTCGACGTTAGATAAACCTCTAAAATCTAGATGTGCAATGCTCATCCCATACCTTAGCATATTTAGCAATCCCTAAATCCCAAGAACCAAAATTACAAAGCAAAAAGTAATCATTAGTACAATGATTAAGAAAAATATATTTTCCTCCTTTCAGTCACCATAATTTGAAAAAAAAAAAAAACTTTGAAAAATAATGAAATACTCAAATCCACAGATAAAACATCACCTGAATCATTATAATTTTCATAAATAAACATAAAATATGTCCTAAACAATATAACTAAAAAATATATTTTTAGAAAACAAATAAATTGATGATTCTTTTTTGGCATTCACTCTGACAAATAATATGGAATAGCTACTTTCTATTTTTTAAAAAGTGGAGCTCTCTGGTTTTGGCAACTTGGAAACTCCCACCTTTTTCTCTCATGTCTTTGGTTATTCTTTTTGAAGATTAAAAATTTAACATTTTCATTATTCAAAACACTTTGTTATCATTTAATAAATTAAGTTAAATTGGCTTGAGAATTTTTGAAAAAAAATTAAATTGTATCTAAGTGGTATTATTATTATTTTTTATTTTTTTTTATTATTATACTTTAAGTTCTAGGGTACATGTGCATAACGTGCAGGTTTGTTACATATGTATACTTGTGCCATGTTGGTGTGCTGCACCCATCAACTCGTCAGCACCCCTCAACTCGTCATTTACATCAGGTATAACTCCCAATGCCATCCCTCCCCCCTCCCCTCTCCCCATGATAGGCCCCGGTGTGTGATGTTCCCCTTCCCGAGTCCAAGTGATCTCATTGTTCAGTTCCTACCTATGAGTGAGAACATGCAGTGTCTGGTTTTCTGTTCTTGTGATAGTTTGCTAAGAATGATGGTTTCCAGCTGCATCCGTGTCCCTACAAAGGACACAAACTCATCCTTCTTTATGGCTGCATAGTATTCCATGGTGTATATGTGCCACATTTTCTTAATCCAGTCTGTCACTGATGGACATTTGGGTTGATTCCAAGTCTTTGCTATTGTGAATAGTGCCGCAATAAACATATGTGTGCATGTGTCTTTATAGCAGCATGATTTATAATCCTTTGGGTATATACTCAGTAATGGGATGGCTGGGTCATATGGTACATCTAGTTCTAGATCCTTGAGGAATCGCCATACTGTTTTCCATAATGGTTGAACTAGTTTACAATCCCACCAACGTGTAAAAGTGTTCCTATTTCTCCACATCCTCTCCAGCACCTGTTGTTTCCTGACTTTTTAATGATTGCCATTCTAACTGGTGTGAGATGGTATCTCATTGTGGTTTTGATTTGCATTTCTCTGATGGCCAGTGATGATGAGCATTTTTTCATGTGTCTGTTGGCTGTATGAATGTCTTCTTTTGAGAAATATCTGTTCATATCCTTTGCCCACTTTTTGATGGGGTTGTTTGTTTTTTTCTTGTAAATTTGTTTGAGTTCTTTGTAGGTTCTGGATATTAGCCCTTTGTCAGATGAGTAGATTGCAAAAATTTTCTCCCATTCTGTAGGTTGCCTGTTCACTGTGATGGTAGTTTCTTTTGCTGTGCAGAAGCTCTTTAGTTTAGTGAGATCCCATTTGTCAATTTTGGCTTTTGCTGCCGTTGCTTTTGGTGTTTTAGACATGAAGTGTTTGCCCATGCCTATGTCCTGAATGGTACTACCTAGGTTTTCTTCTAGGGTTTTTATGGTATTAGGTCTAACATTTAAGTCTCTAATCCATCTAAGTGGTGTTATTTTTAATGAAAGGGAGAAAAATTTAAAACAACCTAAACCCTATTTGCTTGTTAAAAATAACTCTTTTGAATTTTTTAAATTCTAAAAATTCATGACACCAATTACTAATCAAAGTTTATCAAGTGCCCAAATGTGGTACATGGAAACATGCTGGTCTACCCTACACAGTCTTGCGGTTGCAAAATAATAAACAGCAGGAAATGAAAGAGACTAGAATTGCCATTGACCACGTTGAACACCAAGAAACTTTCACTCAAGTGAAGAGAAGGCACAGGTGAGGTTGGTGAAAACATAGGAAGGAAATTAACAATAGTAGTTTTAATATGAGCCAGGAACAAACTGAAAAAGTATGTCATTTAATCCCCACAACAAACTTTAAAATATGTATTATCCCCATGAAAGCAAAGAGGCAAGCAAATCATAAAGAAATAAAATAATTTGCTCAAGATCTATAAGCGAGGGATCTGTGGGGCCTGCAGGTATGTGCACTGTGAACTCTACTATGCAGCTTCACCATTGTGGTTCTACTTTTGTGTTTCAAGATCACACTGTATATTTTAGTCCACCCAGCAGACACTGTTAGCTCTGTTAGCAGTAGTGGCATGCTGCAGAAGAGCTGAGTGAGTTTACATCCAGATCCTGAGGCTCAGATTTGCATATGTGAGTAACAAAGCCGGTGAGAGGCAAAATTGCGGAGTTCGCAGACATGATCTTTACTGCCTCCACCCTACTTTCCCCTGAGGCACCCTGATGTCTTGCAGATGCCTGGCACCTTCATCTGGCCCAAGCCCTGAAATAGAGTAGCACTTCTAGCTCATCTCCTCCTGCAGCACCTCAGATTGCCTTGAATTTTAATTACCTATGTGGCCTCCTCATCATGATTTTCTAGAGACCGACTTCCACTCTTGTCACCTAGGCTGGAGTGCAATAGCACTATCTTGGCTCACTGCAATCTCTGCCTCCTGGGTTCAAGCAATTCTCCTCCCTCAGCCTCCCAAGTAGCTGGGATTACAGGCATGTGCCACCATGCCCAGTGAATTTTATATTTTAGTACAGACAGGGTTTCACCATGTTGGCCAGGCTGGTCTTGAACTCCTAACCTCAGGTGATCCACCCACCTTGGCCTCCCAAAGTGCTGGGATTACAGGCATGAGCCACCGCGCCCGGCCGCATTTCCCTATTGTGCTTACCTTAAAGTGGTTTCTCAGTGAATATCTGTAGAATAAATTCATGAATGTGTGACTGGAACTCCCTCTCATCCCTAATCAAAATATTCATATCCTGTATTTTAACTCTCCAGTTCTCTGATCTTTGCTCCTTAAGGTGGTGAACAACTAATACATGCTGTTAACATATCAAGATGTCATTGACTGCTTGACTCTCTCAGGTCTTATGTATCAGTATCACTGTATGTATTTGTTTTGAAGACTAAATACTCAATATTTGCAATAGATCCACTGACTACTTGTATGTTGAGAATTTGGACACAGGCCATTAGAGAGGGGAGTATCTCAGTAAGACTGAATGTGGAGCGATAAAAGTGCCTAGGGGGCAGGGCCAGTATGACAATCCCTAGAGTGGTCTGGCTCACAATAGCAAACAACAGCAGGCAGAAAGCAGAGCGCATGCTAATACCTCACACTTGACAGATGGCATCTCATTTCATCCTCACAACAACCTTTGAAGCAGGTTCCAATTTTATTGAAGGAAAAAAAAAGGCCCAGAAACATTATGTATTATGCCAAGATCAGACAGGGAGTAAGGCTAGAGAAAGGCTTCAGTTTGGGCCTGCCAATAACTCTTTTACTATGCCTGAGTCCCTCAGTCCCTCAAAGTTATTGTCCAAGCAGCAGCTAGAGGACTGGAGACTTAATCTACTATAAGGAGGGTTTATCAGGAAAACTAAGACTGTTAACCCTCTTAATGTGACTGGAGAAAGAAATCTTGGATAGAAAAGAAGCATAACTCATTTGGGACACAGTTTCCTAGCCTTGGCTAGGACAGGCTGATAGCACCGCCTGATATGGCACCAAAAGTGCCACTTCTCTTGCCACAGACGCCCTTGCCCATGGTAACCATAAGGCTGTTTCCGAACCGGCATCAGCCACATCAATAAAGGCCTGGATGGTTTCTGCGGCACAACCTGGGTAAAGATCTCATTTGATAAGAAATGAATTTCATATCCCCACAAGATATTTTGATTTTTTCTAAGAGGAGTAACATAAACATTCAAAACAATCTTATAGTTGATTACATGGATATAGTAAAAAGAGTGCAAGACCAAAAGACAGGAGACGGTTGTGAGAATTATATGCAATAATGCATATAAAGCACATAGTAGAGGTTCAAATGAATTACAGCTACTATTATTATGTTAGGGACTCCATATATTAAAAGAGATTGTTATGTAAAAAGAAATTTATGAATACCAACAACCAGTCCTATGCTAAAATGGCCTCAGTTGGTTCCTAGTAACCAAAATGAAGTTGATTCTGAGAGGAATTCCACAAACTCTCTCCTGATTATCCTGCGAGCATGATTTGTGCAGTCAGGGTGGCTCATGGCTGTTTAAGCACCACACTGAAGGTTGTTGTGTATCAGTCTAATAGTCAGTTTCTGGTGCTTTCCCACGGCCCTGCTCAATTTTTAGAAATATATTCTTTCTTTTATGACTACAAAGAATATATATTCTTTCTTGAGAATATGAAAAATCTTAAAAATTATAAGAGAAAAATGAAAATCACCCCACATTCCAGTGATAACAATGGGTTTATATCCTTCCAGCCTGTCTCATTTTTTTTTCAATTTCAAAGTGTATGTGTATATATGTAGATACAAATATAGGCACTACCACAAAATTGGTTTTGTATTATACACAAACTTTTAAAACATGTCATTCAAACAAAATATTTTATGACTATTCAATATTCCTCTGAAACTTGGTTGCATCTTATGAATTTATTATAATTTAACCAAATTTTACTTTTGTCATTAATATTTTATCATTTTAAATATCAATGATTAGCATCATTGTACACGTCTGTGTATATTTCTAAAATAATTTTGTTTTTTATGATAAATTTGTGAATTTTCTAGAGAAAACAGAATGTGCGTATATCGTGGGTTTTGATACATTATCCTTCAATGTATTTATTTTGCTTAGGGAACTATTCATTTAACTCAAATCCACAAACTCCAGATATTATGAAGAAGAAGGTTACCACTGTGATAAGTTCAAAATGCTAACAATTCATTACTTTGATTTCTGCTTCCTTTCTGACCTGTGAGTTTGAGTATTTTCCTTCTTAAAGGATTGTCTGTTTGTAAACTTTTCCCGTAATTCAATTGGCCTTTATCTATAATTTCAAATTATTTGAAAGAGCTCCTAAAAGATTAAGAGTATAAATCTTTTGCCAGTACATATATTGTAAATATTTTTCCCAGGTAATCACGTTTTTTTTTTTTTAATGTTTTAACTTTTGAAATATATAAAGACATTTTTCATTTAGGCAAACTTATCCACCTTTTCAAAAGAAAAGAAATAGCAAGACCTATATAAAACATAACCTAACATGGTGGCAGAAATAAAACAAATGCACTTTAATTATGACAGAAAATGTAAATTGTTTAAACATTTGTATTAGAAATAATAACTTCAAGTTGAGTCAAAAAAATTAAATCCAACTTTATGGAAGACAGCCATCAAAATACAATCAATTTAAGGTGAGAGGATAGTTAAAAAATAAAGCATCAGCTAAGGGCAAATAACATGTGGAATATTGGAGTAAGAAATATCAGAATTCAAGACAACAATAATAATAGAAGCAGTAAGAAGATCAAGAAGCACATTGTATATCAATTATTGAGAAAACAATCTACAGGAAATATATAATAGTCGCAAAACTATGAGTTGAATAGTCAAGATCAAAACATATAAATCAAAAACTTTAGAAATTCAAGGAGAAATCACAGAAATATAATGTTATTGGAATAACAGAATTTACCACTCAGTCTTTGACAGTTCAAATAAGAAAACAAGGAACTAAAGACACAGATCAGAATAAGATCATTAATAAGTGTAAGTAGATAAATATAGCAAACTCTGTACATCTTTTTTTTCAAGGACTCATGTACAACTTACAAAAATATCATCCTACACACAAAGAAAACAAAACATCTAAAAATTAAGTTACACTGTATACAACGTGATCACAAAGCAATAACATTAGAAACTGTTAACAAAGTATAAACAAATAGAAGAAAATGGGTTGGAGTTTTTTAAGTACAGTTATTCCTCAAAATCCACAGGATTTTGGTTTCAAGACCTCTCTCCCAATACCAAAATCCCTAACGCTCGAGGCTCTGATATAAAAAGGTATCATATTTACATATAACCTATGTACATTCTTCTGTTTAATTCATGTCTAGATTATGAAAAAAAAAAACCTAATACAGTGTAAATGCTATGTAAATAGTTACACTATATTGTTTAGGGAATGATGACAAGGAAAAAAGTCTGTACATTTTCATTACAGACACAATATTTTTAAAATATTTTAGATCTATGGTTGATTGACTTCATGGATGCAGAACCCACAGATATAGAAGGCTGACTGTACACACATTTCATCAACTCATATTAAATACAAAATTAAAACTTTGTTTACAAATTAGATCCATATTATTGCCAGAGATAAATCCAAGACTTTTTAATTATTAACAAGGTACGTTAGGCAAAAAGATAAAATTTTAACCTGAATTTGTGCCTTAAATGGCAATTTGCACAAGCATAGAAAGGAGGTTTTTCATGGCCACAGCTCAATAAGAGCCTACATTGTCAAAAGGTAGGCCAAGAAACCAACATAATCTTGGACTATGTTAATAGGCATTAAATGCTCAGATGAATGCCAGGCATGATCTCTAGACTACTATGTATGGTGCCTGCTTCCACTCCTCTTGCAAATCTCATCTTGGGAATAGAAGACATCACATGGCTCAAGGTGGGGAGGAATTAGGAAATGCTAAGAAGATTGGGCAGAGTAAAGTAATCTCATGTGATTTTTTTGTTTGGTTTTTTTTTTTTTTTTTTTTTTTTTGACCCCACTGTCAGGGTCAGGACAGCATGAGACCACAGTGGGATGGGACAAGGATGATAAGCATCTTGTCCAAAAGCATAAAAAGATGACCAATGCTTTCTTCATCTCTTATTTTCATTTATCGAAGGGATGGTACTATTATGAGCTATGCATTTGGGGGTAGATTATTTTTTTAGGAAGCATCATTGACTTTAGGCAGAGAGGACCAACAGGATGGAGCCCTGAGAGAGAATGCAAGGAGGAATTGGTGACCTGCTGAAACCTTTTGAACCTGTCTTTCATAGGTGAAATGGTGTGCTTGAGTTTTCTTCTAACTAGTTTCTCATGGTAGAAAAGTTAGGAAGGGATTCTGAGTAGAAGCACAATCAAAGAAGGAAGGAAGTTCATTTGGCTAAGACGAGTTCCTTGACAGTGCAGTAGGTAGCAGGATGGCAGACAGATGTAGACAATACGAATACCCAGGTCACTGGTCAGGCCATGTCTAAGAACTGTATTCAGGGTCTGGTACTACATTTTAAGTAGAGAATGTGATACATCAGAAAAGTGAGACAAGGAATGATAAAGGGTCTGAAAATCACATCCTATGAGGAAAGGTTGATGTTTAGCCTGCAAAAAAGGTAAACTGTATCAGGAGCTTCATGTCTATAAGCATATAAGAAGCGTCCATGTCTCTATTCTATCAAAGGGGTAAACAAGGAGGAAAATGGTGCCAGTTATGGAGTATCCATATTTGCCTCCAAATAAGGAGCATTATAACAATTCTAAAATGAAAGAGTTGACTTATGGAGCTATTGAGAACCCTTATCTGGATGTGTCTAAGCAGAGATTGGTAAAGATTGTCTTGTTATTTATTCTTTACAAATTCATGTAATTTCTTCTCTCATTCATGTATTCATTCCTTTTACTGGATACCTACTTGGATCAAGCCTATACTAGGTGCTGAGGAGACCATGAAGAACAAAACACAACCTGACAAACAAGGTACTCCCATCTTCTGAAGAAGATTGGCACAATATAAAAAAGGTGATAGGAAGGGGAACTGACCCAAACTGACAAGACTTGACTTCAGAAGTAATTCTAGGAGGATGGGTATAGAAAAAATGCACCAGGCCTCAGAACCAGAATCAGTCCACCTACCCTCCCTCCGTAATATGGCAATGGCACGGGCAGTCCCTGAGGGGCTAAATTCCTGCTAGAGGGAGAGTCACCAGGTCCAGGAGAGTATTTTTGAAAGTTTTCAGGCCTGGAATCTTAATTGAGGTCTTCTCTTGAGTCCTGGTAGTGTCATCATGTAAATAACCAACTTAGGCAATTAAATGCTTATAGCCTTATAAGAAGTTGAAACTGAAACATACTGCTATAAATGTAACCTACATTTACTACACTAGATACTACACTAGATACTCATACAGTGTATACTCACCCAAGTGCGCTGACTACCATCCTAACAAGAGCATCGACATGGGTGCAAATGGGAAAAACAAAGCCCAAATTGATGTGTTACTTTGGAGTAGGATAAGGGGAGTACTCTGACAGACTGTGTCAGCATCAGCCTCATAAAAATAACCGGGAATGTAGAAAAGAAAAGGAAAAAAGTGGACCGAGTGATAAAGAAAGATAATGTTAAGTACAAATAACCAGCATGTACTTTGATTCAGTATACTACACCACAGGTTTTTTCCATAACATTTTCTTGTCACATAGTATTCTCAGGGCAAGATGGTAAGATCAACAATGTGGGTAGTCAGAGTTAAGCCTCATACAGTGAGGACACTCCAGTCCTCTAAGTTCTCACTCTTCCTCTTCTATCTCTACTCCCTCTATCTCTCTCTGTCTCCCTCCCTTTCCTCAGTAGGTAAGGAGAGAGACAGAGAGAGAGGTAGGTAAGGAGAGAGACAGAGAGAGAAAAAGAGAGAGAGACAGAGAGAGAGAGAGAGAGAAAAATACAGAAATATTGCTCAGTTAGAGTTTGTGGCCTCAAACCTTTATATCACCCTTTGCTCACTATCAAAATGGAAGTTCTTTGGAAAAATAACATTACTCTATCAGACGTTGATACTCTCTTGGGCTGGGGGTGCTAACGGGGTACCTCTGCACTTCAGAGCTTGGCTTGAAGGGTGCTGACAAAATATGACGTGAATCTATGTAAACTATTGAGCAGGGTCCTGGCCACACAGCAGGTACTCAATGAAGGCCAGTTTCCTCCTTCCACAACCCTCCCTCTTGCTTCTCTCTTCAATAGGTTTAAAGAATCACATTGCTAGAGTCATGGTAATTGTCCAAGGAAGTGGCCCAGGCTTGGGGTGATGACAAGTACAAACTCCTTATGTGATACTATTCTTTGCCATAACACATCCATTGTGCCAACTGTGTACTACACCCTTCTTCTTGTCACATGGTAGGTCTTCAAAAAATGGGAATGCCCCCCCCACTTTCTCCTTCCTTCAGAAGGAAATGACATTAGTTTCTCTTCCACTTAACTTCATTAAATCCAACTTTACATACATTTAGTGTCTTCTAAATACTACTTATTATTTAGTCCTGTGATGAGCTCAGCTAACTGAGGTTGCAAAATGCTTAACTGTGGAGTTGCTGGACAACTAATAATTCGGAGAGACTCAAGCCAGGCTAAGTGGGGTTGGCAGGGGGTATGGGGAGGGTCCTCATAGATTGGTCTTGCTGTACTCCTCACTGTCACCTCACTCTGTCCAGGAAGGACACTGTGAACCATCCCTCACTCATAGGCATTGTAGGGACCTGCACATGCTCAGAATTTTTTTTTGTTTTATTACAATTCTAGATGTGAATGAAACACAATATTACTGACTTTGTAGCCCAGATTAACCCAGTTTGCTGAGGCCATGACTAAGTTTATCTGATATCAAGGATTTGGCAATGGGGACATTAGGAATTTAAGTACATCTTTTCCTGTAAGCACAGGGTGTGGCTAAAGCAATAATCCTGCTTTATTTTCAAATAACTTAAACATGATTTGCATTTTGACAAATTAGCCTATCATTGCAAAATTACCAGCTCAAGAAAAATTATTGCAATTCAGGCACCCCTTCCACTGCTATAAACTACTCTCTGAGATAGATTTTGATTTGTGCATCACCACACATCTCTCATTTTGTAATGATTTAAAACAATGATGGTGTGATTACAAGAGAGAGAAGCAAGACATATTTTATGATAGCCCAAGATTTTCAAAAATATAAAGATGTGTGTGCTCTAATTCAACCTTTGCAGAAGTTAAGAGGCGATAGGTACACAAGCAGATGGACTTGGTCCACAAGCAAGATCACAAGCTTCTCTCATGTCATTCAAGGTTTCCAGCCATTTATCCGTATAGAGCGTTTTTCCAGGAAGGCAATACAACATGGATGCCCCATCCACAGAGCAACATATCTGTCCCTGTGAGGGGAACATCATCTTAGTAATTCAAAGACTAACTCTAAATACCTAACATTTATTAAGTCTGTGCCATGTGTGTATTAATATGCTGAGTGATTTACCTGAATTATCATACATGAGAGAGAGAATATTATAATGTCTAATTAACAGATGAAGAAATTGAGGTTTAGAAAGTTACTGAAGCAATATTACCAGTAAAAGGCAGAGCAGGAATTTGACCCAGGCTTCACTGAACCTAGAGCCACACTCTTATTTGCTGTGCTGGGCTTCCATGAACAGAAGAAACTCTTTCAAGTTGGAAACAGCCAGGATCACTATGATCCCCTGAACAACGAATTTCTCTTCTTGTGCTCTAGGCTGAATTGTCTGAATCAAGTAGAATGCAATATGCTCATACTCTCACACACACACATTTTTCACATAGAAAATCTTCATGAATATACACAGAAAGTAAAGATATTTACTAACAGTAACATCTTTGAAAAAAAATTCTATACCACTACATACGGCTTGACTTAAATGTGAATTATAAGGTAACTGTGATTTCTAATAATTTTTAAAATTCTGGTAAATATGTTCTTCCTTCTCAGAAAATATCCCATACTGATGATGGAAAACATATTGTATGAGGTCCGTTCTTTGAACATTGCTCTTTTTGTGGTACGCCTCATTTAAAATGCAAATATCACTGGAAGTGTAACTTAGTAAGTCATAAACAACTTTATGTAAGTAGTTTTATTATAACCCTCAGTTCTCATGAGCCAAGAGGGCATTCAGGGTGCTTAAACACACAAAGGACCTCAGCTAAAAACCAAACCAAAACAAAACAAAAAATCTGGTAGTCATCTAGGGTTTGTCTCAAAACTAGTGAGCAGGTTCACAGAATGAACAACATGCAAGAGAAGATGGTATGTCTTCTATTGTAGGGGAGAGCTAGAGATCTCTGTTTTATAACATAGCAGCAGCTTTCCTAACAAGATTTTAATATCTGAGTTATGTCCAAATGTTATTTGGGCCTCTGGGCATTTTTGAAAACAACATTCTCAGATTCTATGCATAATGATTACTTTGCTTATAATAAAATACCACAGGATATTTTCTAAAATGTCCTATTGAATAAAAAGATGGACCTGGACTGCTGTTCCTGGGAAGATGGAGTAGATACACTTTTCCCTCTTACTTTCACTAAGTACAACTAAAAATCGTTGGTAGTCGATAGAAAACAAACATAATAAGACTCTGAATAGTGGAGAGAAGGAGGAAGACTGGCTATGGAAATGAAGACCCAAAAAAATAGCACAGTGGTGAGATCACTGGATTTCCTTTTAGTTTCACATATATCCCAGACTAGAAGCTGAAAATATCAACCACCAAGAAATGCCAATCAATGGGTGCAGGAGGAAAAAAAAAAAAATGTTTGCTTTCTCTAGCCAGAGGACCAAAAAAGGCAACTTAGAAAGAAAGCAAACTTTTTTACACAGTCTGTTCTACTCCAGCCACTCATCAGAAAAAAAAAAAAAAAAAAAAAATCATAGCACCACTCTACCTGTGCCAGAGAGGCCAAGTGAGAGCCTAGACTTCTACTCTCCTGAGGCCATACCAAGGCACCCCAATATCTCCACCAAGATGGAGTCAGAGAGGGTTAAATATGGAGCTGCGCTTTCATCCCCACCAGCATGTAATGAGCTCCCAAACCCACACAGCATCCATGGAGACCAAGTGTAAAGCCTGGACTGCCACTCCCACCTAGTAGTAATGAATTGGTCCTTTCTCCATTGGGATGGTGTCAGAGGAGGCGTAAGTGGAGAGTCAGTCCTTTCACCATTGTCCAGTGCTAACAAGGCCACCAACACCATGGGGAGTGGCAACTTCCATCCCCTCCCGGCAATAATGAGGACTCCAGTGTCAATAGAGGATGAAAGGAAAGCCCGAACTTCTGCCTCCACCTGACAATAATGAAGCATGATCTCTCTGTTGGAACAGAGTCTGATAAAAATAGAAAAAACAGCTAAAACAGAAGATTTATGCTGTAAGATTGAGAGTCTTATAACTGAATTCTGAAAATGTCCAGACTTCAATAAAAAAATCACTCACTCTACAAATAACCAAGAAGTTCTCAAATTAAAAGAGACAATCGGTAGAACCCATCACCAAGAAGACAGAGATGTTAGAATCTCCTGACAAAGATTTTAAAGTGGCTTTTATGAAAATACTACAGTAATCAATTACAAATGTGTTTCAAACAAATGATAAATTAGAAAGCCTGGGCAAAGAAATAGAAGAGATAAAGAAAAATCAAATGTAAAAGAACTAAAAAAATAAAATAACAACTGAAATAAAAAGCTAAGTAGATGGGCTTTAAAATCAGAATGGAGAGGACAGAGAAAATAAACAGAGAACCAGTGGCTAGGAAGATAAAGCAATAGAAATTACCCACTATAAAATATCAAAGAAAAAATACACTGATAAAATAAACAGAGTCTCAGGAGCTTGTGGGACTACAACATAATATCTACACTTGTGTCACTGGAATTATGGAGGGAGAGGAGAAGGAAAGTGGTGCTGAATAGAACTTGAAGTAATAATGGCTGAAAAGTTCTCAAATTTGACAAGAGGCATAAACTTACAAATTCACAAAGCTTAGCAAGCCATAAACAGAATAAAGCCAAAAAATTTACTCTAAGACACACAATAATTACACTTTTGAAAACCAAAGATAAAGAAAAAATCTTGAAAACAGTCTGAGAAAAACAATACTTTATCAATGGAGAAAATAATTAAAATGACAATGAACTTTTCATCAGAAACCACAGAGGCCAGCAAAGGAGGCACAACATATAAAAAGTGCTGAAAGAAAATCATCATCAATCTAGCATCCCATAACCAGCAAAAATATCTTTCAGGAATGAAGGGGAACTCAAGACATTTTCAGATTCAAAAAGACTGAGAGTTTGTTATCATCAGATCTACCCTAAAATTATAGTTAAATGTTTGCCTAAACAGAAAGGAAACACTAAAAGAAAGAACCTTGGAACATAAATGAATGTAGAGAAAATATTAATATTTAAGGCAATTATATTACAAATGGGGGAGGATAAAAGGATTTAAAAGGAGGTAAGATTTCTGTACTTCACCCAAACTGGTAAAATGACAATATCAGTAGATTGTGATGTTATGAATATATATATATAATGAAATAGCTAGAGTTATAAAAAGAGTTTTTTAAGTTATACCAAGAGATACATTCAAAAACACTATTAAAAAAAATTGTACAAAGTGCTCAAGTAACCCACAGAAAGGCAAGAAAAAGAAAACATAAATGAAAAACAAACAAAAAATAACACCAAAATGACATAGTTAAGTTATAACATATCAATAATTATTTTAAATATGAATGTACCAGTTAAAAGATAAAAGAAACTGAATTCACAATTTAAAAATTTCCCCCCAAAATCTCTAGGCCCAGGTGTTTTTACTGGAGAACTCTACCAAACTTATGTACAAGAATTAAAACCAATTTTACACAACTTCTTCTAGAAAATAGAAAATAAAGGAACACTTTCCAGTTCATGTTATGAGGTTAGTGTTATCCTGATACCAAAAACCATACAAAGACAATACACAATTAAAGAAAAAAACAAAGAGCAATATTACTTATGAATATATATGCGAAAATACTTTACAAATTATTAGCAGAGAAATCAACAACATATAAAAAGAATTACATACTTTAACCAAGTGGCATTTATTCCAGGGATGAAAGACTAGCTCAATATTTAAAAATCAATCACTGTAATCCATCATAACAGGATGCATAAGAAACATTGCATAATTGTACCAACTTGACAAAATTCCACACTCATTTATAATAAAAAAATCTCAGAAAAATAAGAATAGAGGGGAAGTTTCATCAGCTTAAGAGCATCTACAAAAAATCGATAGCTAATACTATACTTAATAGTAAAAGACTGAATGCTTTCCCCCTATTATCAAGAAAAGAATGTATACTCTACACTTATTTCAACATAATACTGGAAGTTCTAGTCAATGCAATAAGATAAGAAAAAGAAATAAAAGTCATACATGTGAAGAAGGAAGAAATAACACTGTCTTTATTTGAACATAATATCTTGATCTATATTGAAAATCTTAAGGAATTCACAAAAAGACTACAAGAACTAATAAGTGAGTCTAGTAAGGTCACAGGATCCAAGGTAAACATATAAAAATCAATTGTATTTCTATATACTGGCAAAGGACATACAGACACCTAAATTAAAAATACAATACCATTTACAATTGCTCAAAAAAAAAGAAATAGGTATAAATCCAACAATACACGTATAGTATCAATATGCTGAAAACTACACAACAATAATAAAAGAAATTAAAGAAGATTTCAATAAATAGAGAAATATACCATACTCATAGATCAGAAGACGGAACATAGTCAAGATGTCAATTCTCTCCAAAACTGATACATGGTTAATGTCATTCCTTTCAAAATTCCAGTTGTATTTTTATAGATATGGACAAAAGAATTCTAGACTTTGTGTGGAAAGGTATTGGCACTAGCACAGCTAAAATAACTTTGAAAAATAAGAAAAAAGTGGGAAGAACCAGTCTACCTGATTTCAAGACTTACAGCCACAGTAGTCAATCCTATTGTATTTGTGTAGGGCTAGACATTCAGATCATTAAAACAGAACCTAGAAATAGACCTATACAAATATTTCCAGCTGATATTTAATGAAGTTACAAAAACACTTCAAAAGAGGAAATGTAGCCTTATAAATAAATGGTATCAGGCAATTGGGCATCCATAGACAAGAAGACGACAAGGAGTCAGGGAAGTGGAGAAAGAGGAGGCAGAAGGGGAAGAGGGAATAGGAGGAGATCAACTTAGACTTAAGTCTGATACCTTATATAAAAATTAAATAAAATTGAATTACAGTCTTCACTGTAAAGCATAAAACTATAAAATGTTTAGAAAAAAATTTGGAGAACATTTTCAGGATCTAGTATTGGGCAAATAATTCTTAGACTTGAAACCAAAAGCACATAAAACAAAATTGTTAAATTGAACTTCATCAAAATTACACATTTTTGCTTCATGTAAGACTCTGTTAAGAGACTGAAAAGACATGCTACAGACTGGGAAAAAAATAATTGCACATCATATATCTGACAAGGGACTAACATCTAAAAGATACATTAACTTAAAAAAACTCTGAAAATCCAGCAACAAAAAATATTGTTATAAAATGGACAAAAGACATGAAAAGACATTTCATTGAGGAGGATATATAGATGGCAGATAAGCACATGAAGAAAATGTTCAATATCAATAACCAGTAGAGAAATACAAATAAAAACCACAGTGAGGTATCACTGCACACCTATCAGAATGGCTTAAATAAAAAATAGTGACACCACCAAATGCTGGCAAGGACACAGAGAAACTGGACAGATCAACTGCTTGGGATTTAAACTGCTATCGCTGCTCTACAAAGCATTTTGGCAGTTTCTTTAAAAATGAAACAAGCAATTACCATGTGGCCTAGAGATTGTACTCCTGGGCACATTTTTTCCCCCAGAGAAACAAAGAGTTATGTTCACACCAAAATCCTGTACCCAAATTTTTATAGTGGCTTTATTCATAATAGCCTAAACCTGGAAAAATCCCAGTTACCCTTCAACAGGTGAAAGATGAAACAAACTCCAGTGCATCTATACCATAGAATACTACTCAGCAATAAAAAACAAACAAGTATATTTTCCAGGCAGAAAAATATGGATGAATCTCCAGTGAATTAATGCTGAGTGAAAAAAATCCAGTCAGAGAAAATTACATATTGCATGATTCCATTTTTGTAACATTCTTGAAATGACAAAATTATAGAAATGGAGAACAGATTAGTCTTTGCCAGGGGTTAAGGAGAAGATGCGGCCAGGTAGGAAATGGCTGTAGCTGTAATAGGCAACATAAGAGATCCTCGAAGTGATGGAAATGTTTTATTTTTTGACTCTATCGATGTCAATAGCTTATTTGTAAAACGTGCTCTAGTGCTGCAAAATATTAACATCGTGGGACACTGGGAAATGAATACATGGGATATTTCTGTACTCTTGATTACTTCTTCCTTTTTTTTTTTTTTTTTTTTTTTTTTCAGTAGAGATGGTGGAGGTGGAGGGTCCCAGGCTGATCTTGAACTCCTGGCTTCAAGGGATCCTCCCACCATGGCCTCCCAAAGCCCTGAGGCACCACGCCTGGCCTATTTCTTACCATTGCATGTGTATTTACAATTTTCTCAAAAGAAAAAGTTGAATTAGGAGACAATACTCAGAAGCCATCCAAAACAAAATAAATACAGGTTATTAACAACATATACATGTTGAGTTGTATCTATACGCTATTTGACATCCTCACCAGATGTTTGGAAACTGAGAAATTTGATCATGGAGATTAAATAATTTATATTATTTTTCTTTTTGAAAAAGACCTGGAACAGGGATGGCAAATGGATCAAATTTGATACACTCTTTGGTGGGAAAGGGTGCTATGAAGGAAGAGGAATGTCTGTTATGGGCCCTGTATTGGGGGATGTTGTGGCCTGTGTACCACATAATTGCCATTTCTGCCTTGGAGTTTTAACCTAAAGGCTTGTCAGCAGGATCTCTGATAACTTGGGAATTCCTGAGACTAGGACTTTCCAAAATAGCACCCATTTTAGTTTTACTCAAATGCATTTAAAAACTGCTAAATCCCCTGGGTCGTCACTCTAGCTGGGCCATGTGAAATGGCTGGGCTACAAATTTGGCTATTTAGCTGATGTTCCACAATTATCATTTGCTGCCCCACAAGCACATCATGCAGTTCATTCCTTAGGAAAATTTTCTCTTTGTTTGAGTTACAGGGATTAAACGCATTACAGCTTAATCCTTTTGATGCATCCAGGCCATTTTAAAATTAAATGTTTTTCTATTAACTCTCCTACTGGGAACCAATTCACCGACACTGTAGCAACAGAGCCAGGCAATCCTGATTAATTATAGAATTTTTGCCCTTCTGCCTCTGTGAGTTTCTGCAAAATATCTAATAACAAAAGCACCAAAATAAATCTCTGGGGTTAATCAATGTTTCATGTAATTTGTAATAAGAAACTTCAAAGCCTTTCAAATAAATAGTGAGAGAGAGATGAGAACTAGCAGATTAAAGAAACCAGTGTTTAAGAATTCATATCTATTAAAGCCCCAAGCCATGTCAATTTTCAAACTAACCAAAAAACTAATTCATGTTAGAAAATTAGCACACACTTGGTTTGTTACAATTCTTGAAATGGAGAACATGAGTTTATAAATTAAATTATACATTCAATTCAGAGGCTGTAATGCTGCTGTCAGATTTATGGCCTCCAATTTATAGAGATCAAGGCATAATAAACTATCAGGGAGGGAGGCTGTCTGGTCTTCAGATCTGCTTTAAGTAGTTCGGTTGGACTGAACATTCTCCATATGGCAACCACAGGGATGAATGAGGGCTTCTACTTTTGTTAGTGGTGCCTGTGAAGAAAGCAATATCAGAAAGACCTGTCTGATGCAGACAAATGCATATTATACTTCACTTTATGTGCTACAGAAAATGGAAGAGATCAGTGCAGGGAAAGATTTAATCATCTTAATTGTAGATTAGCACATATTGAGAAATTAATCTGCCCACAGAATAATACAAGAAAAAATTGTGATCTCAGAAGAATTAGCATCACAGGAAGATCACAGAATGAAATACACGTTTATGCTGAAAAAGCAAAACTTGTGCAAACTTAAAATTCACAACCTACTTCAAGATATTCTCATCAGCAACCTTGTATACTATTTAGCATAAAATTTATTGTATACATCAACAAGGATCAGTTTCACTCATGATTACTTTTTATTATGTTAACTGATTTTCTTACACTCTAAGATTGTATTTATTTCCTGAGGCCTATTATGTAAACTTATTCCAAAGAACATCAGCGGTGCTGAGGAATTGTTAATAGTTGCTTAAGGACAAAGCACTATGCTAAATAATGTGGAATTATTTTATGGTGCCTCCACACACCGAATCCTTGGAAATTAATTTGGACGGGCAAGAATTGGTTTGATTTTCATGTGTACAACGAGACAAGCCTTTTTGAAATTTGAAAGATAAAATTCCTTTCAAAGATGCTATTTGTCAGCCTAATAAGAAAATCATCTGTACTTTTTCCTACATATTTTCCTAAGTATTAAACTTTTTAATCAAGGCCATGTGAGCACTGAAGTATTACAAAGCTCATTTCTTTTACTTAGGAAAGTCTATTCATCTGGGATATCATACACTATTCACAGTTTTTCCATTTTTATTTTCTAATTAATATTTTTTTCTTCCTCTTTTCTTTCTATATTTGCTGTTTATTTTTGTAATTTGAAGCTAATCATTGCACCAGTATCGTGGGCTCCTATGTCTGCATACAGCATCATGCTGGAAGCTGGAAGAGGTGCACAGTTGTGAGTCCCAGTTTCAGCCTTCAAGGTGGCATGCATTCCAGTGAAAGAAAAAGACCCACACATTGGACACAAAAGGGAGCATGACCAGGGCCTTGCTGCTCAAAAGGTGTTTCTCAGACTGGCATGCTCACTTGGAGTTTGTGAGAAATGCAGTCTAAGCCCCTCCACAGTCCTATTGAATCAGAAGCTGCATGTTAACAAAATCCCCACACAGCTCATATTCCCAGTAAAACATAAGGATTGGGCAACGGGCTTGGTGTGGAAGGGGAACTGAGTATGGAAATAAGAAGCCTCAAAGTTCCACCCAGTACCACTGGCAGAAACAATTTGGAGGACATGGTTCACAGTCATTTCCTAGGTGTAGTTATATTTGGATTTTGAACCTTACCTGGTATGAGGACAGTTGCGCAAAGGTACATGGATGGGGATCCATCTAAAATAAATAATTTAAAGTCTTGACGACATCTCTCAAATTAAAGGATGCTCATTTCTGTTCACGATGGAGCTGTTGGGGGCAATATGCCCTATTTTACTTCATTTTTGCTGAAGTGCAGATTGACTGCCAAAACCAAGACACTTTAATCCAAGTTCTACTCACTCGTTTGTTGAAACCTTACCAAGACATCAGATTTTTGTAATACAGAATTCTCCTGACATCACTAACTTCTAAGTAAAAATAAGATCAGATTTGCTTTAATATTCAAGTTACATACATTTCTAGCTCCCATAAGATCAGAGTAGCAATAAATGCAGTTATCCACCAATCCAACCTCTAACACCTTACTTCTTTACAATTTTTTTGTGGTGAAATATAGATTTTATCTATATTCAATGGCATTAAGTACATTCATATTGTTTCCAACCATCATCACAAACAGAATCTGTTACCCATTAACCAATAATTCCCTATTCCCTTCTGCCCCCAGCTCCAGGTAACCACCACTCTACTTTCTGTCCCTATGAATTTGACTACTCTAGGTACCTTACATAAGTGAAATAATACAGTATTTGTTCTTTTGTGATAGTTCACTTGGCATAACGTCCTTTTTGTTTGTTCATGCTATAGCATGTATCAGAATTTTGTTCCTTTTTGAGGCCGAATAGTATTCCATTGTATGTACATATGAAATTTTTTTAAACGTTTATTTTAGGTTCAGGGTACATGCAAAGGTTTGTTATAGGTTAACTCGTGTCACAGGGGTTTGTTGTACAAATAATTTCATCGACAAGGTATTAAGCCCAGAACCACATAGTTATCTTTTCTGCTACTCTCCTTCCTCCCACCCTCCACCCTAAAGAAAACCCCAGTGTTTGCTGTTCCCTTCTTTGTGTTCATAAGTTCTCATCATTTACATACCACATTTTTATCCATTAATCTGCTGATGGACATTTGGGTTGTCTTTAGCTTTTGGCTATTATGAATAGTGCTGCGTAAAACCTTACCTTTTCATGTTACTGAGTGTAAAGCTATTGCGAGCTACCTCTGCCTTGTACTGAAGCTGAGTAATCTTGGCACCTTTCACAGAAGCTGTCATCATGTGCATGATGGAGCAGTTGGGGGCAATATGCCCTATTTTACTTCATTTTTGCTGAAGTGCAGATTGACTGCCAAAACCAAGACACTTTAATCCAAGTTCTACTCACTCGTTTGTTGAAACCTTACCAAGACACAGAATTCCTGTGGGAAGGAGGACATACTCTCCCCCAGCAGTAAGCTTACACTCAAAATTGGCCCAGCTGCCAAGTGTACAGTGCTGAGAGTTAGCCATTGCCTGTCACTCAGAAGCAGCTGCTTCCTCCAAAGCATGTGATGGTACCCTAGAGGTGGGTTAGAAGAGATCCCAGTACCATTCTGAACATCCCAGAGTCAGTTGCCACATCCTGGGTGCAACCTACAAAGCCAGTATGGATCCATTTCCTTCCAGCTTCCCTGGACTATTGTTTGGTGACTAATTTCAGAGGAGTTATTTAGTCTTTTCTTCCCATCTCACCTCAATAGAGGTTACTGCCAGTCCCATGGATACGTTTTTAAAACTGAATAACAAAGTGGAAGAACTGGGACCTGAAGGGTTTCCACCCCACAAGCCCCTGTGCAGCAAGTACTTTTCCAGAATATGTACCTTGTAATCTCCAGTCTCTTAAGGGCACTGAGTTTCACACAGGGGTATGGGACTCTATCCATCTATAGAGCTGGATCCAGGTCTGGCTCAATTAAGTCCCATTATATGCTGTCCTTGAACTGGAGTATTAGCTTTGCATGCAATACATCCAGGTGGTTCTTCTCAGACTAAGGGAATCTACCCAAAGATTTTCCAGCCTATAAGAGGATTTAAATTTGATTTCTTCTGAGTATTCTGTTACACATATGTGCACTTATGTTTCTGAATATTCTGTTGTACATGTGGGCACTAGGATCCTGGTGGGACAGGACCAGTAGAACTCTAATTAAATCAAAGAGTAGCCTCTGAAGGAAAAACTCATCCTACAGGAAAGGAGAATCAGGCAAATAAACTTGACCCAGCTAAACTTCAGGTATCCGAGGATCACTCAGTTCTGAGTGCTGCATGGTGTCTATCTCTTGGATCTGACATCACACACAAACAGCTAGGTGTTAGAGAGCAGAGGTGTTTTGAGAAAACCTAGAAGGGTTCCCTTCACTCTGTAAAGCACTGGAGCTTAGAAAATGCTCTGGTGATGCCTACGTGCCAGCCAGTGACACAAAAGTGGCTGTGGGAGGTGGTGATTACTCCATATCTGTGAGGAAGATAGCACACAGTTTTGGTACCTGGATGACTTGAGCACATTCATGCCCAAACACACAGGCTGCAGTATTCAGAGGAAATGTGGGTGCAGAGGTAATGTGCCTGGCAGGGAAGTGGCACTGGTGTATGTTGGAGTGGTTTCAGCATCTGCATAGGTATTGATGTCTCAAAGAGATGCTGATGTCAGCTGACAGAGGCACCGCATTTGGAAAAGGAAGCTTATGGTGCTTGCTTTGGCAGCACATATACTAGAAGAGGAAGCTTATGGAGGGACCAGAAGGAGGCTATTTCATGCAGCTTTGTTTGACATGACCTTTGCTTAAGGGCACTGGGGCAGAAAGTAGAAAGTGACACATGCTATCGTGTGTCATATAGGATCTATGTCTAAGCACTTGTGAGACACTCTGGGGGACTCCTAGGAAAACCTAAAGGGAGACCCTCAATGGGAGTGAGGTTAAATTCTAACTCACACTATCCAAAGGCTCCCATTACTTTTACTATGGATTTCCTTGGACTTGGAACACACACAATCCCTTAAAATAATACACATAAGAAAGCCGAAACTGGATCCCTTCCTTATACCTTATACAAAAATCAACTCAAGATGGATTAAAGACTTAAATCTAAAACCTAAAACCCTAAAAACCCTATAAGAAAACCTAGGCAATACCATTTAGAACATAGGCCTGGGCAAAGACTTCATGACTAAAACACCAAAAGCAACGGCAACAAAAGCCAAAATTGACAAATGGGATCTAATTAAACTGAGGAACTTCTGTACAGCAAAAGAAACTATCATCACAGTGAACAGGCAACCCACAGATTGGGAGAAAAATTTTGCAATTTATCCATCTGACAAAGAGCTAATATCCAGAATCTACACAGAACTTACACAAATTTACAAGAAAAAAACAAACAACCCCATCAAAAAATGGGCAAAGGATATGAACAGACACTTCTCAAAAGAAGACATTTATGCAGCTAACAAACATATGAAAAAAAGCTCATCATTACTAGTCATTAGAGAAATGCAAATCAAAATCACAATGAGGTACCATCTCATGCCAGTTAGAATGGCACTCATTAAAAAGTGAGGTAACAACAGATGCTGGAGAGGATGTGGAGAAATAGGAACACTTTTACACTGTTCGTGGGAGTGTAAATTGGTTCAATCACTGTGGAATACAGTGTGGTGATTCTTCAAGGATCTAGAACTAAAAATACCATTTAACCCAGCAACTCCATTACTGCATATATACCCGAAGGATTATAAATCATTCTACTATAAAGACACATGCACACATATGTTTATTGCAGCACTGTTCACAATAGCAAAGCCTTGGAACGAACCCAAATGTCCATTAATGATAGACTGGATAAAGAAAATGTGGCACATATACACCATGGAATACTATGCAGCCATAAAAAAGGATGAGTTCATGTCCTTTGCAGGGACATACATGAAATTGGAAAGCATCATTCTCATCAAAGTAACACAAGAAGAGAAAACCAAACACAGCATGTTCTCACTCATAAGTGGAAGTTGAACAATGAGAACATATGGACACAGGGAAGGGAACATCACACACTGGGGCCTGTCAGGGGACGGGGGGCTAGGGGAGGGATAGCATTAGGAGAAATACCTACTGCAAATGACGAGTTGATGGGTGCAACACACCAACATGGCACATGTATACCTATGTAACAAATCTGCACGTTGTGCACATGTACCCCAGAACTTAAAGTATAATTTTAAAAAATAAGAAAAAAAGAATACACATATATGCAAATTTGAGAATGCTTAAGATGAGCAAATGATTAGGTTTTCACTTCTTACCTCATTTCCTAAATAGGACTTATTTTTTAACTATGCTGTTTGTTATGTTTTTAAGAGTGAGGAACATTGAACCATTCACTGCTTTGAAACCTTTACTATATCTCCTTATGATGTATAGTAGGGGGTCACAGTTTCAAGGACAATGAGGTAGATGGACAGGTAAATATGTGTGAATGTGTGATGTGATGGTTACAAGGCAATAGAGAGTGGCTGGCGAGAGCACTGGCCCTGTCTAAAGGCATGCTGCTTTATTGAAAACAAAACAAAAACCAAAAACCCTTCGCCACACAAAACATGTCCATGGGCCACATTAAGCCAAGAGGCTACCTGGATTATCATTATATCATTGTTGTAACCCTCACCACATGGATAGTTGACCTCTACCTCAATGTGGCTGAGATCAACCCTGTGTTTCATGGTTGACATGGAAGAAAACGAACAGAAGCTTATCATAATATCACTCCAATTATCCCTGGAGCTGGCCAGAAGCAGGGACCCTACTGCTTCATCTTTGTATTCTGTGTACCAGTTCAGTTTGCAAATAATCAGCATTGTGATCTCATGGGGGAAACTATGTCAGATAAAAGAGAATGATAATACCAAATAACTATTGGGAGCTCATTTCTTGCCAGGCCCTGTACTAAGGATTTTCCTTATCCCGTTTCATTTACACTTCCTAACTAACCTGTTGCATAAGAACTGTCATTATCACAATTTTATGGATGAGAGAACTGAACACAAAAGGTGAAGCAGAAATTTGGTGACTTCAAAGTCTATGATTTTAACCAAAATATATATACTTATGTAAAGCAAGTATGAGTCAGTGGTTCAAGGATTGTGCAATAAGCTAGAAGTAAAGATATTGAATGTAGGTAATATTTAATAGGGAATTACTGTTTCCAACAACAGACTTAGCAGCATTAGCAAGAGGAAGAGCAGTGGATCCAGGAGAGCTTGGAGAGAGGCTCAGTGGTGGGAGAATGAGATTAGGGTTAAGGTTGAAGTGCAATCTGACAGGAGGGTAGGTGGAGACAGTGTTGAGTCTGAGCTTCTCCTCCCCCACAATTTCTCTCTCTCCACCCCCACCCCCCACCCTTCATCTGTCCACTTACACAAGTTCCAACTAAGAAGAGATAACTGAAACTTAGAAAAACACTGTATTTCATATATTTGAAGCATATGTGATTTCTCTCTACATCTCCCAACCTCCCCTTGGGTGTCTGGCCTCTATTAAGTTAGGAAAACAGAAAAATATAAACTTTAGTGATGTGGAGAAAAGGACAGAGACTTTTCCCCTTTATACCACACCACAGCAGTGCTCTAAGGTCTGGGTTTGGTGTGTTACAGATGTTTCTCTCTGAGGGAAGGGCCTGAAGAGATCAGAGACAATGAACTCCAACCCCTACAGAAGCCTTGGGAGACAGAGCAAAGTGCTCGCTGTTCTGTCCAATCTGGTCTCTGGACTCTATTTCAGAGTGACTTCTAGTACTAATATTTCTGACAGCAAAGAGACTCTCCCCATACTTCCTGATGTCACCCTGTGGTGGCTAATTGTTTTTTGTTTGTTTGTTTGTTTTAAGATGGAGTCTCGCTCTGTCTCCAGGCTGGAGTGCAGTGACATGATCTCGGCTCACTGCAACCTCTGCCTCCCGGGTTCAAGCGATTCTCCTGCCTCAGTCTCACAAGTAGCTGGAACTACAGGTGCACACTACCATGCACAGCTAATTTTTGTATTTTTAGTAGAGATGGGGTTTTGTCATGTTGGCCAGGGTGGTCTAGATATTTTGATTTTGTGATCTGCCTGCCTTGGCTTCCCAAAGTGTTGGAATTACAGGCATGAGCCACCATGCCCGCCATGATGGTTAATTTTATGTCCACTTGGCTAGACACTATACCCAGATATTTGTTCAAACATTATTCTAGATGTTTCTATAAAGATATTCGTATATGAGATTAACTTTTAAGTCAGTTGACTTTGAGTGAAACAGATTACCCCTCATGATGTGAGTGGGCCGCATCCAATCAGTTGAAGGCCTTAAAAGAAAAAGCCTGGCCTCCTCAGAGGAAGAGGGAATTCTGACAGGAGACTGCCTTTGGACTCAAATTGCAGCTCTTTCCTGGGTCTCCAGCCTGCCAAACTACCCTGCAGATTTTGGATTTGCCAACCTCAACAGTCACATGGGCTATTTCCTTAAAATAAATCTTTCTTTCTATATATATACACATCCTATCGTTCTATTTTGTTGGAGAACTTCATTGAATCTACACCCTACTTCACCATTTCTAAGTTGTATATCTTTTCACATTTCTCTAAAATCATAAGATATTTTAAATTGACATTGTTTCCTGTGAAATATGATTGTTCCTGGTATTTGACAGAGTATTCACCATTCCCTCAACTACATATTACTTTGGAAATGCAAACTAGTAGTTTGCTATATTGAGCTGAGTGACTGTAGTGTAACCACCATCCATGATTTGTATAGCCATGCAGTGACTTTTCTCCAAGGATTTCAAAGTTCTATGCAGTTTTAAATAATTATTTTCCATAACCCTGTCATCTAATTACCATCTGTAAACTCTGAAAAAAAATATTTTTCCAGGGGATGCAAAATATGAACACTATGAGGGAGACAGAGCTTCAAAGCAATGCTTTGAAAGGGAAGAATAGGAAAATGGAATGGAATATATTTGTCCTCAGTTAAGCCTCATTGTACTACCTAAGCCCCACTTTCCTTTCCATACAGGCTTACGGCATTTTAACCACCAACTGTACCTTCTTTATTCCGTTGAAAGTGGCAGTTAGTTTTTCTACCTGGTATATTTTCAAAAGAATTGGATAATTGGCCAATACTATAGCAGTTTTTTTATATATCACTGTCTTGCATAAAACTAAGACTCAAAGGTAACAGTACGTCTAGGTATGTATGTATGCCAGCATCTCAGTACTTAGCAAGTGCACAAAGTAGATGTGGATAGTTGTGAATACATGCATGTCATTGAACAACCAGACAACCAGACAACAATGTGAAATGCTGGCAAATGTCCAGGTTTTTTTTTTTTTTTTTTTTGAGACAGGGTCTTGTTCTGTAGCCCAGGCTAGAGTGCTCTGTGCAGCTCAATCTCCCAGGCTCAAACAATACTCCTACCTTAGCTTCTCGAGTAGCTGAGATTACAAGCATGTACTACCATGCCTGGCTCATTTTTAACTTTTTTGTAGAGACAGGGTCTCACTATGCTACCCAGGCTGGTCTCAAACTCCTGAGCTCAAGTGAGCCTCCTGCCTTGGCCTCCCAAAGTACTGGGATTATAAGCATGAGCTACTGTACTCAGTCAGATGTCCAGACATTTAAGGAAGCCCTTCAAATCTACATACTCAAAATCATCAAATAAGTGAGTATTTGCCCCCCTTTATTTATGTATTACATCTTCCCTTATATTCTAGGTGCGCGTGCGTGTGTGTGTGTGATTGAGTCAGAGACAGAGAGAGGCTGAGCGAATGAGAGAGAGATTGTCTCTTCCGGGCTGTGAATAATTTGAAGGTGGCTTGGTCAGAATACCATAGATGTAGCGCCACTGTTTTGAATACTGCTTCTGCCACATATAGGCTACGTGGCTTTGGGATAATTACTTAACTTTTCTCATCTTCAGTTTTTGTACTTAGAAAATAAACATAATACCTGCGTTGAAGAGTTTAGTGAGGCTTAAAAATAATTTTTGAAAGAAACAGGCACATAGAAATTGTAGCTTTCATCATCCTATCTCCCTCTCCTGCTGTAGCCCTAGGCACAGCGCCTTGTACTTGGAAGGTACTGTCATGTTTGTTGAATGAATCACAAAGAAGTGTCTTGACAAAAAACACACACTATTTTTGGCTTTCTATAAAACATGCAATAAATTTTATGGCCTGACTCTTTTGAGTACAAAGTAAAGAACCATTCATGATGTGATCCCTTTTTATCCCAAATGTTTAATATTTTCAACCAGAGTCATCAGATCCAATATATTACTTATGTTCTAGCATCACTGTCCTGTATAAATATCATCTTCATTTAGATGAAAACAACAACCATAAAACAAACAATACTGCAGATATTTCAGTTAAACCATGGAACTTACTTCAAGTTTATGGTATTACTAGCTTGAATTTTTCACAGAAAAAACCAAGATGGTCATTTCTAGTTTTTAAGAGATTTTAAAAAATCACAAAATAGACATCTTCATGTCAACATTATTTCCCCTTTTGTTTCTTTCTTTCCTTTCTTTTTCCACTGTCTTCTCCCCTATCCACCATCTGTTTGTTTGGAAGATCAATGAATGAATCATGCAACAGGCGAACAAACTCTGGATGACACATTACTTTTAGCCACATCTGAAATGAATTGAAAGTTTAAAAGGCCACATAATAACATCGATCGGTATGCATGCTTTTCTTGTTGAAAGATAATCAGACGCCAAAAGAGCCCTTTGTAACACACTGTCCCAGGGACTATCAATTCCAACATCCACACGTAAGTTCCCCCTATGATGCACTGGCAGCCATTTTGTACTTATTGATTGCGCCTCTATAATTCTTCTTCAGGTAAATGATTCACCAGATTATAGTAGCACTTAGTCAGAGAATCACAACTAATAGCTAAAAGCAAGTGTCAAAACCAAGCAAATGAGAGAGAGATAGTCTCTTCCCACTGTTCCTGGTGGCAATGGAAAGAGTAAATCCTACATAGATAGGAAGCTGAGAACAGACAGATGGAAGGAAGGCAGGATGATAAGAGGGAAGAAAGAAAGTGTTGGTGGATGCATTTAGGGCCAGATTAGTTCAAAAGCCTGAGTCAAATTTCAGCTCTAAGTTGTCGAAACTGAGTGGAAGTTGGAATCCAAACAAGTACTTCATTTATTCAGTGGAACTATTTAACCAATACTCTATGTCAGGACATGTTCTAAATACTGGGGATATGTTATTAATCAAAACAGAAATGTGTAAATTCCCAGAAATTATATTCCAGTGGGGGACGATAACAACAAACATTTAATGTAATCAATCAATAAATTAATTATAAAGTATATTGAAAGAGAAAGAGAAGTGCTGTAGAAAAATTAAAAATCAGGGTAAGGAGAATTGCAAATGCCAGAGTGGAAGCTTCCATTTAAATGCTGTGGTCTTAGCAGGAGAATTACTTAAATACCAATAATTCACCAGAAAATGGCAGAATCACAAAACTAAAAGGAAACCATTGTGTAACATAACACAAAGAGAGCAGTTTTATAACAGTATGTAAAAGTATTACTCACATTTTTCATCTAATTTAAAGAAATATTTACTATGCATGTAACACCAGAGAAGCTCTGAAAACATTTCAGATAGTTGCTTATCCAGATGCTTCTTTAATAAAACACCTTTCTGCTAAAGAACACAGTTAGGTGGATTTCACTTACTGACAAGGTCAAAGTCCCCTAAAAGCAGTTTCATCTCATCACTCTCCATGTGACTGATACTATTATCTTTGTTTTACAGGTGGGGACATTAGAATGTTGATGACTAAGCACCATGAGTCAGTGGTAGGGTTTATGGAAAACGCATGTCCTAGGCAGCATGCAAATGACTTCATCTTATGTGGGTTTGGCCATGTAAGAAGTTAAATTATCTCAGCAATTTTGTGAACTTGGCTTTCTTCATAATTATCCTTCTTCCTGTCTGCTGTCCCCAAAGACCTGGTTACTGAAGAAAGCTCTGTAAGAGCTAAGGATGAGTGTAAATGCCATGAAAACACCATAAAAGTATTCAGTAGGTGCCATGCCACAGAGTTCTTCTAATGAAGGAATTCAGGAAAAGCTTAAGCACTGCCAAAGAGTTTAAGTTCCCAAGTATTTTTTTTCCCTCTTAGAAAAGTGCCTTTTTGGCTGGCACTTCATAGGAAAATGACAAAGACTTTACAGCAAGTCCCTTATCTCCTTTTACTTTTTAAATCTTGAGAACTTGGTTAATACTATGTGTTTGGGGTTCGACTAGTAAACTCACTGATTACACTTGGCAAGTGACAGCAATAGCAGCAACCCCACAAAACTTAGGCAATAATGATGGTTTCTTTAAATTTGGAATTCAAGATAAAATTGGGAAATTCATCAAGAAGGGATAAAGCTCTTTAGGTTGTCTTATCACAGAATTTGAAATTTGTGGCCAAGAGAATGAAGTTAAATGTTTGTTTTATACTACTTGATCATTCTGAAAGTTTTCCAAGTTACTGCAGACTAAACTTAAAGCAGGATATTGTGTTAATCAACTCTTAAATATTAATGTGGCCCTGCCAAACTGGTTTCCTTAAAACCTCTTTCATTTGTGTGACCCTACCATTTTCTCATGTAACAGATGAAGATAAATGTGCAATGCTGTTAGCCAATTTTGCTACTTGGATTACTAGGTTCACACATAAACACATAGAGAGAGCACCTAATTATTCAGGGCAAAGGCCACTTTTGCCCAAGGCTACTTAATTTGTCTACCTATTACTCTTTTAGTGATCATTTTCTTTCCCTTGAAAAGTATCAGGATTGAAACACCCAGGAATTCCAAAGCAAACCACTCCTCCCTGTGTCATCTTTGTCCTACTACTTCTGATCTTGACTCTCAAACCCAATCAATGGCCTTATCAGAGCTGATCAAGCTGACTTAGGTTGGAGTTATTTTGATGAAGGCTTGAGTATGTAATCAGGTGTATGGAGTTTTGCCCTCTCCCAGAAAGAGGCCACAAACATGTGGATGGAGCCCTAAGGGGTAGCCTGGTCTGGTTTGAAAGAAAATAAATTGGCTTCACAGTGGCCACTGTGACCTCTGGAAGTCTAATTTCTCAGCTGGATTATAACTGGATGCCCTACATACAGCTATTCTCAAGAACTACACAAGCCTACAAAAGAGAGAGAAACTTTTAAGTGGTGAGAATGCTGGAGCTACATCTGTCCAGGAAACTGGTAACACGGTGACATCAACTGGGCTCCAGAAGTTTTGAGAACTTCCATTTGGCTTTGAGAAACAATTCAAGGTTTAATTCTGACTTATAAGTTAATTCTGACTTATAAAGCTGTCTGTGTTTTGGATGCTGGTTACCTTAGAAATGGCGCTAAGGCTATAGCTAAAGAGTTCCCAGATTTACACTTCAAACACCCAGAAGCAACACCCGTCCATAAACAGACAAGATGGCTAGAATTAAGGACTGCTTCAATCTAACAGAATTCTACTTTGTAAATTACAAATTTTACCCCTTGGCTTCCTTTACTGATTAGAAATGTGAATGTGGAGAAAGTACCAATGTGAAAATTTTACCATCAGCAGCTTAATATCCTTGAGTGTTAAAACATTTAAAGTCCAATCTTAAAAGAGTATAATAACAAATTCCAGTGTATATTTAAATAATGTTCTTGTGTATAACCCTATCTATATCACATATTTATTCCATGAGATCATATATTTAAACAATTATCTTCTCACTGGCAAGCACATATTCCCATGAGCAATGAGATTTTAATAAATTAGATGTCATCATCTGTAAATACCTTGTTTTAAAATGTGCCTTTCATTTACACTAGGTTTTTAAAAGAATTTGGCAGATCTATTTCCTTAACCTCTTCATGAGATTGACTAAACCTGCATACACTTGTACCATTTTTACTACATCCTAATTATGCAACCATTGTTTTATTTGTCCAAAAACATCTGAACATGCTTTGAATAATCCAGACAGTGAAGAGTTGAAACTGTCTGGGGATTTAGCATAAGCTTTCTCTGGAACTAGCAGCACCATCCATGCTCAGTGCTCCTCCTTTTAATATTCTAGTGTTCTAGGATCATTCTGTAACATTCCTTTCAGCTGCGGGATGTCTTTGTCATTCTTTTTTTCACAGAGGAAAAACAGAAGCAGAATGGATTAAGAGGCTTACCCAAGGCCATTCAACAGATTACTGATAAAGGTAGAATTGGTGTATCATATCTCCTCGAAGAAAGCTTTTCCTTTTTGCACATTTCTCTACCAACTAAATTAACCCGTATCCTATCAGCAGGCGATGTCAATCTCAGAAGACAAACTGTTCTTGCTGTTCCTGTTAAAATATGTGTATGGAGCACATGTATGAGAACACCATATAAAGGAACAAGAAATCAGTGAGTGAGAGCCAATTCAAGATTTAAGTACAAGAGAAAAGTCCATAACTGTTCAAAATTGGACAGTTACTGGCAGCCTCAAATACTCTTGCACTGGTATCAAAAGCAGAGAACGGCTGTGCCAAAACGCTGGGACATTTCCTCATTCCCTTTCATACAGGCACAAGTATAGTCACCAGCATAAAAAGTCAAGATTGTTAGCAATGCCTAACCACCTAATTGCCTAAGTAACCGTCTTTTCTTTTACAGGCCTCATTGTCCTGAGCATGAAGGAAGTGGCAAACCAGCGGGACTGTAATCTATTATCTGTTACCACTAAGAGCAGGGATGTATTGTGACACCAAGAGGGAAAAAAAGGCCAGAGAGACAGACACGGGGGAGACTCACCCGAGTAAGGCTGTACTAGACATTGCCTTCATCTTTCCTTCAAAAGACTCACTTACAATTGTGGGTGCACTGGGGAGGGGAGCCAGGAGGAGATAAGAAAAAGAAATCGATTTGATAGAAGAGCTTGAATAGGTTGGGCAAGGCGTGATATTACACAGAGGGTAGTTTCCTAGTCCTTGCTGTGGTCTACATACCTGTGAATCAATTACACACACACACGCTCTCTCCCTCTCTCTCTCTTTCATAAATTAATTAATCCTACAGATTACTGAATGAAGCCCATGCACAATGTGGCAGAATACGTGATGAATCTACCTGCCAGGACCTTCGGATGGTGCGTATGGCGGGTTGGGCAGCACTTATCAAAGGCACAGCTGTCTTGTTCTCATCAAAAAGCACATGAATAAAAGCCAATGCAAAATGAGCTGCAATTGTAACATTGTTTTACTAAAGTTAATCTGGCTGCCAAGTATGGTCCAAACAGCTTTTTGTTTGCTTGTTTTAAGGCCTAGAGCTTTTGGCTGTTGGTTTTTATGATTGAGACATCAATTTTGAGAAAATCCTTTAATTGTTATGCTTTTCAAAACCTTAATGCCCAGATACCACTCTAAAGGTTTCCTCTGTCTGATAGTCTGGAAAATGTCAGCTCCACAGCTATTCCATGATCCAGTGCAAAGCTAACTAGAAAAGATCATAAAACGATATGGCCAGAAACATTAAAATAAAGTAGCTCTTTCTTTTCTCATAAACTAGATTCTAGTGTAAACTTGTATGAAGTAAAAGCTTAAAATTTAAAGCTTCACAATTTTAGAATGTGTCCATAAAAATATAGGAGTAATGACAGTGAATAAATTACGTTTTTATAAACTTTTGGTTCTGCAAAAAATATTTTAAAAACATTCTGTAATGAAATGTTTTAAGAACCTAAATTAGAAAAGAGAAAGGTACTAAATATGAAGCCTGGCTAAATTATTTGTCTATAGATTAGAAATTAAATATAGATATTAAATTCCAAAATATTAGATATTAATTAGATCTAAGATGGTGTGCCAAGTGAATATATTCTTATTAGATGCTGGAATATCCATAGATGGAGTTCAGGCAAATAGCATATCCTTTAAAATAGTATGAAAAATCGTGTATCTTTGTGAACATGCTTTCTGTTAGATTCTGAGATGGGTTCACAATATAAATAAGAAAGTTTTAAAACCACTGACACAAAAGATATGTCTTACACAATTCAAACTTTCAGTATTCAGTAATGTTTTGTTCTTTTTGATGGTTTTTCTAACTTAAGGTTGTTATACTTACTCAACTAGTAAGGCATTATCTCAAACTTTTGTAATATTTGGTCTATGCAATCATTGCAAAATGCAGATTTCTTTTCATCATTCCTTTTCTGTACAGAAAAAAGGAAAGAAGTGCCTAATAGGATAAGGACTATGTTATAAGTAATAACAATAAAATTAAAATGTTAGTGAATTTATTTAAATATCAAAACAGAAATGCATATATACTGCCCTATTTTATTATCCGTAAATCAAAAAGCAGTTTTATTCTGTTCATTATTTTTTCAAAGAAAGGAAGAAAATTTCTCTTCCCTTCATTTTAAAGGTATTCATAGGCACTATAAGTATCTTATAGAAGCTTATTTGGCAATACACTTGATTTGGATACTGAATAGTTGCTTTAAACTGTATAGACTTTCTTTACTTAAACAAGCAATTTTTCATTTCAAGACGAATCTCATCAAAAATTGAACAGCGCCTCTACTTTACTGTCTGGAAGAGATGAGCAAAGGCCAGAATACTTTCATTTATCCAAAAGAATGTATTTTTCTTCTTCTCCAGACTTCTGTTTATCAAAAGCTTCCTGACTATGGGGGATAAAAAGAGCCCCCACAAAACTAATAGATAATCCAAAGTTCTCTATACAATTACAAGTAATTTATCAACACAAATAAGAATAAACATTCATTTCTTGTCAATATGCATCATGAGGATGAAAGGAAAGTGTGGTACTTTGACATTTTTTTCAAACTGTTGACTTTATATAAACACAATTCAAGAAATGGTTTGAAGAAGCAGTAGACTCCTGGTATTGAAGCCTTATCTTCATATATATTCTGCTCAAGTATCATCAAGTTTTGAAAGCTAGCTACTGATTTGCCTAACTTATAAGGCATTATCTCAAACTTTTGTAATATTTAGTCTGTGCACACATTATGTCCCAGTTAGCTATGATGAACTCCAAAATCAAAAGAGAAAAGATATCATGGGAGGAAAGGAAAGGGCATTTAGACATTTCACTTTTTGATCAAGTTTTTAAGGGTTTTATTATTGGTTTTCTACTTAATATGACCCTGGGCCAGGCACAGTGGCTCATGCCTGCAATCCCAGCCCTTTGGGAGGCCAAGGCAGGTGGATCACTTGAAGTCAGGAGTTTGAGAGCAGCCTGGCCAAAATGACGAAACCCCATCTCTACTAAAAATACAAAATTTAGCCAGATGTGGTGGTGCATGCCTGTAATCCCAACTACATGGGAGGCTGAGGCAGAAGAATCTCTTGAACATAAGAGGTGGAAGTTGCAGTAAGCTGAGATTACGCCATTGCACTCCAGCCTGGGCAAAAGAGTGAGACTTTGTCTTAAAAAAACAAACATATATGGCCCTGAATAACAACATTCAAACTTTTTTGCTTGATATTCAAAGTTTTTATAATTTTATCTCCAAAATTCCATGTCTTTGTTTCCCAGAAAATTGTTAACCTTGGCAATATGCTTCAGGTTATGGGCTTTGGGAGCAGTCAAACCTGAATTCAAGTCCTAGTTCCAGCGTCTACCAACTAAGTAACCTTGGCTACTTGGTTAATGTTTCACTTATGAAACATGCTTTTTCTCATTTAATACTCCCAGCTACCTGACTGATTAGGTTTCAGTGATGATCAAATGAGCTACTCTATATAAAGCTATGTACAGTGTCTGGCACAGAGTAACTGTCCAGTGACTATCAGTCATTGTTATTAAAATATGTCTATACAAATGCTCTGTCCCTGCCTAGCTCTTTACTCATGATTTTCTAAAATGTATTCTGTCTCAGTTCCATACTTTCTCAGATGTTGCCATGCATCCAAATGCCACTTATACGTCAAGTCTTTCCAATATACCTCCTCATAAAGTCTTCTTTTAGGATTTTTTTAAGCTGCCATAATTATTGACTTCACATATTATTTGGTAGTTAATTCTCTATTATCTACCTGTTATGTTTTTAAATTTTCCTAAACTATTACTTATACTATTTCTATATTTTCAATTTATGTTTAGTATCCCAAATGAAACAGTAATTTAAGGACAAGCGTTATCTTACATCTTTCCCTATTCCTAATTCCTAGCAGAATGTGTTGCCATTATATGTGCTACATAGAGATGATTTAATTTTTTTAAGCCTATAGAAGAAAGAGAGAGACTATCTAAAATTATCTGAAATCTATTTACTTCTACAAAACCCAGGCCTATAGCATTGAGGTGCACAACTGGGCTTAGAAGCATGAGAAGTTGTTAGTTGTTATAGCCAGTGTTGTGCTGGAGTCAGATGGAGCTACTGCATCTTGTAGACATCAGTTGTGTATATGTTTCCCCCTACTCTGCATACAATGATGTCTCATTGGTAGCTTGAAATAGGCCATGCTGTAGTTATAGCATGAGAACTGGCAAACACTACAAATCTGGGCTTTCTTTTTCTCTCTCTCTCTTCTTTCTTTCTTTCTTTTCTTTTTTTGGAAAGCTGTTATACATACATTTATCAGCATATCACAACGATAGATTTAAAGCTATCCAAAGGATCTATGTAGATTTAATATATCTTAAACACTGAGAAAACTCATATATCTGTTTCCCTACAAGAATCAAAGGGCATTCTGTGCACATAGAAATAGCATATTCATATTATTAGTGGAGAGATACTACATTTATTATTTAAATAGTAATTTTCTTTGCAAATGATCAAGATATTTGGTAGATAGTCCATGTATTTATATAGCGAAGCTATGGCTTTATTTTTCAAGAATTGATAATATGTATAACTTGTTCTCCTTCTAAAACATGAGCTCCTCAGAGGAATTTGCTGGATTAAAGACATATATCAAGCCAAGACTGTATTAATGACTGTGCTGAGCTCAGAGTAGTCACTCAGGAAAAAAAGAAAAAAGAAAAAAAAAAAATCCATTCATCTCTTACTTTTAAAATCTAATGTTTCTCAAGATGAGAGGGAATTTAAAAGAAAGAGAATATGTTCCACACACTAAACAATTACCAAAGCACAAGTATATTCTCAGCCTGGGAGATTGTAAATAGAGATTGCAGCAGCTATTTTTTTGTATGTGTCTCTTTTGTCATTTGTTCTGTAATTCAAACAAGTTTTTAAAAGATGCCATTGTCTGTGTTAGGTCAGCAGTATAATCCTGGAGAAACTTCTATTTGGTTGTTTTTTTGTTTTGTTTTGTTTTTTGTTTTTTGTTTTTTAACCATGAGTTTGATTGGTGTTTTAAGCACTTCCAGTTCAGGCCCTGGGGTCAGCCCTGAGCCTCCGTGCACTGCATCCGGAAGCAGCAGTCTTTAGATTATTAAGAAGAAAGATGAGGACAGAGGAAGGGCATATTAGTAAACTCTCAGTTTGCATATGACACATTTTTCTGCCATGAAAAGATTTTTTCTGAAGGCAGATATAAAACACCACCAAAGATTAAAACATCATGACACACGAAAATCACACACTGAAAGTCCAGTGATCCATCAGACACACTCAGGATAAGACTTTTTATTGTATGTGAACATAGACATTTGTCTCCTATTTCAGGAAAAACAGGAATGTTCTCTTACCACAGAGGCACAACAATAAACCACCTTAACCAAGAAATTCAAAGGAGAGCTGGGTCTCCATTATACAAATGGAATCGCCATAGGGTTCTAACTCCTTTGTAATGAACTAAACTTAATACTCGGATTTCCTCATTTTCACAACTTCCCTATTTTTCCAGTTCAGGATTTTAGTTCTGGAAGCTCCCTGTGCTCCCTGACAGAGGCTGTGTGCCTCAGGCTCCCCACCTTCTGCTGTTAAAGTGGAGACTAGCAGATATTGAAGACATGTTAGTATTTAGATGAAGGTCTCACCCAGATGTTAACAGGAGGCATTAAAGAATATTTTTGGACAGAAATTGTGCATCACTGGGATAGATTTTGTGACAGGAACAAACATTTCAAGCATTGGCCTTTTGTGGGATCACTAGAACCTGCCCGCTCACTTTCTAAATGAGGAGAGTATCCACTATGGGACGTCTAAATAGAGACACAAGATTATGGTGCTTACTAGGGCAAAGCAGCAAGGAAAAACATCCAAACTAAAAAGGCAGTTTACTCTGTAAACAGTAATTTTAAATTGACATTTGATTTCAGATAAGTTGAAACATCTGAGCCCGAATCCCATGCCAAATTAAAACATACATAAAAACCATCCTTTGGGGTTGTGAAGCTTTCAAAGATGGAGCAGTAATGTAAGTATATTCTTTACACAGAGCTATTCCTAATTGTGTCTCTTCTGGGTTCAAAACACTTCAGTTGTTCCCTGTTACACTGTAGGATGAAGTCCAATGCCTCAGTGTGGTGTGCAAACTCCTTAATGATCCCATGTCTCCTGCCCCATAGGTCACTCCTAGTCCCCTCCCTGGATGTTCTCTATACCACTAATACTGCATTTCCTTCAATTTTCTTGTTTCCAGTCCTTTACATGAGCTGTTCTGTACCTGAAGTGCTGGCTAATTCCTATATATCTTTGGGGTCTCAGCTTGGACCTTTCTCCTTTCCTTTGCTGACTCCTGAAGGCATGATTAGTTTCCCCTCAAATTTTCTCCATACCACAAGGTACTTCACTCATATGACACTTAAAACATGGTATTTTAAGAGCTTATGTCCTTGTCTCCATCCACTAATAGATAGTCAACTTCATAAAGGTAGAGGCTCTGATCATTTTGTTGGTGCTGAATCCTCAGCATACCCTCTGCATAGTAGGTTATCAGTAATCATTTGCCTACTAAGTAAAGAAATTAAACTCCTGTAACTCTGTTAAGATCAATGACCAGCCAGGTGTGATGGCTCATGCCTGTAATCCCAGCACTTTGGGAGGCCAAGGCGAGTGGATCACCTAAGGTCAGGAGTTCGAGACCACCCTAGAAAACATGGTGAAACCCTGGGTATACTAAAAATACAAAAAATTAGCAGCGCACGATGGCAGGCACCTGTAATCCCAGCTACTCGGGAGACTGAGGCAGGAGAATCACTTGAACCTTGTATGCAGAGATTGCAGTGAACCGAGGTCACTCCATTACACTCCAGCCTCAGCAACAAGAGCAAAACTCCGTCTCAAAGAAAGAAAGAAAGAGAGAGAGATCAATGACCACAAGTACCTGAGTGGTTAGTGTCATTGCAGGGAAATTCATGAGAGCAGATAACTTGTCCTGTCTACCCCTGTATCCCCAGCATTACCATTGTATCTGACACACAGTAAGTAGATGCTCAACAAACATTTATTGAAAAAGAAATTAAAATACTGAGTAGCATTTAAATTACAATATATTGTCTTTGACATAGTGGTTAACACAATATTCATATTAATAACTCTAATAAGAATATTAAGAATTTTCAGGTTTTTTAAAGTCATAGTAGCTCAGGAGAGCAATTATTATTCTTATTATAGCAACCATTACTACTGTCAACCTTAATAACTTTGTCTATAACAGATCAATAATTTTTTTCTTCTCAAGGATTATGCTGAATAAATGTTTCCTAGTCTATTGAGTAGTGTTTTCAGATTTGCATCTTTGAGTTTCAGTAATACCTAGTCTTCTTGAAATATGTTATTTTCCAACTATACAAATGTCGTGACTCCCTCAATAGAAACACAGTTGGATTTCTATATTTCTCAAAGAGAAAAACAAAAGAAACCAATAAATTCTTTATAGCCACACATCCTCACCTAGGAAAACATCTAATTAGAAGGGTATTTGAGAAATGACCTGGCTCAGCAGCATGCTCAGGACTGAATGATTTATTCTTCCTTTAAAAGAAAGAGGATGGCTACAATCACAGTATTTGATTAGTCTGCTCTAAATACTTAAATATTTTTTCTTTAAAATTAGCACCAGTCTACACACATACATCACTCACAGAGTCATTACCTCTATACATTATGTAAACAACTTGCATAGCTAATATAAATGATAAAACCTACAAATATAATCAAGGAGAACCAAGTTCAGCATTCATAGATTCATGATAATCACATTACATAAATACAAATAGTACTCCCACCACTGCCCCCCCCCCCCATATTCCTACCATTTCAGTGAAAATCTCCTTTTTGCAGTTCTAGGTGAAGAAAATATTGCATCAGACTTAATATTGTGCTATAAGTTTTGTTACTATGAAAATAATCCCTATTTTTAATAAAGAAAAAGAACAACAATAAAACTATATGGAGTCCGGTTCTGCTCTAGAGAAGTGATTCAAGGTTGAGTTTCCTATGTTAAGAAAAATGAGCAAATTATAAAGTTGACAGCTTTTGTTTTTACATTTCCCATCTATCTTGCATAAGATTATCCCACATCCCCATAACTCCTCACTTGGGCCTGACTTTTGAAACTTTACTTTTTCTGTTTGAATTCAGTAGTCAGCAGACAAAGTCAGGAACATCAGAAGTGTCCTTTGAGTGGCTCAAATTTGAAAGAAACAACCCTTTTGTAGACAGAGTGACAGAGGGGCTGCATCTGTAGGCTCTCACATGGCAGGACTTGAAGAATATGGCCTTTCCATTCACAATCCAGCAGCAAGGAGAGGCAAGGTAAGAGAATGACAGCTGGACATCTTAAGCAGGTGGTTAAAAAAAGAGTTTCAAGAAAAGAAGGGTGGGTGATAGTCTCAGTTCATCTGGGCTGCTGTAACAAAATACCATGAACTGGATAGCTTTTAAGCAATAGAAATTTACTGCTCACAGTTTTAGAGGTCAGAAAGTCCAAGATCAAGGCACTGGCAGATTCAACGTCTGGTGAGGACCCACTTTCTGGTTCATACGTGGCACCTTCTAGCTGCATTCTCACATGTTAGAAGAAACCAATAAACTCTTTGGAGCCTCTTTTATAAAAGAACTAATTCCATTCATAAAGGCATAGCCCTCATGATCTAATTACCTTCCAAGAGCCCTTCCTTCTACACTTGATCTTAGCCAAAAGGTTGAGAAGCGATGAGCCCTTCCTTCTAATACCAGCAACCTGGCAACGAAGATGTTACAAACCTAACACTTCACGGGTAGGTTTCAACATGTGAATCTGGGGGAAACACAAGCATTCAGACGATAGCAGTGATACTGGCTATCCAAGTAAGTTACTTATCAGGTGATATGTCAGAAACCTGGACACACATTCAGACTCATGGATCCAGGAGAACAGATCAGAATGAGGCATAGTACCAGAAAGATTTACTAGAGTAGAACCTCGAAAACAACCATCAAAGTAGAAGTAGGTTACTAAGCCAAGCCTGGTACAATATCGCATGGCTGTTGACTCAATACCAAGACATCAAGTGCTGGTGTATGTGGCTCATGAAGATCCTGGAAAAGGGTGTGCTGGACCTTTAGGTAGGTTAAAAGACACCAGATTTGCAGAGAAGGGAGGATAGATGCTGGATATTGACTTCTAGACCTTCCTCTAAGCTCTTGATATTCATCAGAATTTCCTACCCTGGCCTCAGGGCTTTCCTTCTACACAAATTAATCCTTTTGGTTTATATGATCTTAATTAAAGAATGCCCCTTTAAAGGTTACGGCTGTCCTTTTCCTTAGCTTCAGAATGCCCTCACCAGTCAAGAAGCAAGGAAATGCCCACCAAAATTAGCCCAGTGAACAGAGGAAAATGTGAAAGCTGCTTGGCCTCTGCTTCTCACACTTTTGATCTCATAGACGATGGCAACCAGATTAGAAAACTACACTCCTGGGGAAATCATACTGCATTGATAAAACGTAAAGAAAGGCTGACTAAATGTACTTAGGTCAGAAATAACCATAGCTGACCATGAGTCAGCTATGCATCATGTCACTAAAAATAATCTATCCCACCAATTCCTTCTTTCTGTCATCTGCCATTATCCTTGATCAGATTATTACAACCAAGCTGGTTTCTCAGAGCTCTTCCTTAGTCCATCCCACAGCAAGTGATATTCTCTGCTTCAATCTCATCTATATTCCAAGGTCACTGTGATTTTTCTCAGTCTTCCATCTTAGATATATTTCAATTTCATATATATTTAAACATCACCTGCCCGCCAAATTAAGTTCTCATTTTTTATTCTGACCTAAACATTTTTCCAGCATTACCTTCTACTACCCAACCTGTATCAAAGACATCTGTAAATTTTGATTGTTCCTGGTTTTCTGAATACATTTATCCTTTTCTCACTTTTGGATATTTATCCTCACTGTTCCTTTATGGGCATGTCCTACCTTCATCTCTACCTGACGAAATTCTATCTACTAAAATCTAGATGCTGCTTAAATGCCTAATATTCCCTAGTCCTTTCAATCACAGGGATTTCTCACCTCACTGATTTTCTGTAGCTATCTCTCATGCTAACTGTACTCATCACGTTCAGTGCTGGATTAAGAATTTTCTGCGTCCACTGTCATAATATCTGCTGCCAGTGAACTTTTAATAAATGTTTGTGGAATTTAAAAGAAGCAAGCATGAGTCTTGTGGATGGATGGACAGATGGATGGATGAATGGATGGATGGATGGATGGATGGATACATACGTACATACATACATACACACGAGCTACACACAACTGTTTTAAAATAGAATATGGTATCTAATTAAGAAAATCAGAAATCAACAAAATTATAATACCCACGAAGTAGAGTCATGATGTAAAGTATGTTTCAGGTCTCTAAAGTTTGCTGTTAAATGCCACCTTCTTAAAACCTCAGAATCTGTATGAAAACCATCATGTAGACAAAATGAGATAAAGAGAATTGAGATAATCATTGTCATATAAAATTCACATTTTGACCAGGCACAATGGCTCACGCTTGTAATCCCAGCACTTTGGGAGGCTCATCACCTGATCACCTAAAGTCGGGAGTTCGAGACCACCCTGTCCATCATGGGGAAACCCCATCTCTACTAAAAATACAAAATTAGCCAGGAGTGGTAGTGCATGCCTGTAATCCCAGCTACTTGGGAGGCTGAGGTAGGAGAATCGCTTGAACCTGGGAGGCAGAGGTTGCAGTGAGCCAAGATCATGCCATTGCACTCCAGCCTGGGCAAAAGAGAGAAACTCTATCTCAAAATAATAATAATAGTAATAAATAATAAAATTTAAAATTACATTTTGGATATTTAGTCATTCTGGTGAAATATACTGAAGTTGAAGATAGAAGCTAGGGGCTTCTAGCTTTTTCAAGTCATGCAGTTAATTCAGAGGTAAATCTTAAAGGCACAATTTGTTTTCCTGGTAGTAGTTTCAAAAATATTAATAACAGAATACTGAACCAATATGGCGGGTGAATATTAAAGTCCTCTTAATTTAGAAACTCTGGCCTCTGGCTTCTTGGTATCTAAGTAGCGCTATTTTAAAAAAATAACATATTCTACATGGCTTTGAAAGTAAAGAAGATCAATTCTCTCAAACCCAATCTTGGCATGGCTTTTAATTTTAAATGAAATCATTATAATATTTTATTTTAAAAAAATCATCTATGCTCCTCACCGCCCAAAAAAGACCAATAAAACTCATACCCAAATAACTAATCATGATAATGTTACAGCAAAATAAGTTTTTTATTGAAAAAGATAAAATCAGAGAATGAGATTTGGATTCCAGTTCTAATACAAACCCTGGACATGTATACTTGAGTGAAACACCTTACCATTGCAATAACCCATCTCTCCAGACTATAAAATAAGGAAATATCCTGGTACCTTACCTATTTCATGGTAAGGACTGAAACAAGTAAATCAAGGGAAAGCACTTTGTGAACTGTAGGAAAAGCACCAAAAGCTCTGATGATAGTAATGGCAGTTCCTATTAGCTCTCCACTAACCTAGATCCAGCAGCTCTGCAGTTGAACCAGCTACCTTCCCACCCACCTCACATGCAGCCCTCTGTATAGATGCTGTGGTTTTCTAGTTGACTATACTTGTAAGAACCTCAAATTCCTCCTGTCCACCAGTATGAGTCTTATAATTTCTTCAGATACTTTAACCCCCATGAAACTTTCATTCCTAATCAACCCACTAGGATTTTTGCTGTCAAAATTCTTTTCGCACTAATATTCTCAACCTCAAATACAGCAGTAGTTTACACCTTTATATACACTGATTTATTGTAGTTTGTAGATTTGGGTAAAACTATATATAAAATTTATTTAAAAAGGTTTACTAGGAGCAAGGTTTATGTTTTCTGTGTGTCAATAATATATCATCTACCTCTTTTATATCACTCAAAGTGCCTAGCTCAGGGCTGGCTGGCACACAGCTTCTTAAAAAGAATGAACTATGTCTTTTCTAACTTTCTTTCCACAAGTTCTTGACTGAAGGACACCTTGACTGCTTCACCCTTGACATGTAATCCATCATCAAGTCTCTACTTTGCCTTCAAAATAAAGTCTCAAATCTGCCCACTTCTTTCTACGTCATCTGCAGCACTTCAAAAGCTTCTTTACCGCATTCCACTTCATCAATGACTTTCAAGTAACCCACTATTCACACAGACAAAAAAGAATTCATATTTTAAAATCCAATTATGCCTGCTTTCTTTTTAGAACCCATAAATGGCTTTTCATTTTGCTTTTAATAAAATCCCAATACCCGACAGTGACCTCCAAGGCCATGTATGATATGGCCCCCGCCAACCCTCTAATCTTAGCATAGAGCACTCTGCTTCCTCTTTCTAACCCAGCCACATGGGCCTCCTTTGAGCTTCACTCAGTGGTTATGAGCTTCACTTAGTGGTCATTTGGCTCAAGGCCTTTGCACATGTTGGCCCCCTCCCTAAAAGGCTCTTCCTCAGCACTTTTCATAATCATTTCTGTCTCTCCTTCCAGGTATAGAGCATCATGCTTGCTTTTTTCCCCCAACCCTTCTTTAGACAGGAATGCTTAAGCAATTCTGTCACTGTGCACTTTATCTTACTGATAATGGGTTATTATTATTATTATTATTTGAGACAGAGTCATCCAGGCTGGAGTGCAGTGGCGTGATCTCAGCTCACTGCAACCTTCGCTTCCCGGGTTCAAGGGATTCTCCTGCCTCAGCCTCCTGAGTAGCTGGGATTACAGGCGCCCACCACCACGACCAGCTAATTTTTGTACTTTTTAGTAGAGATGGGGTTTCACCATGTTGGCCAAGCTGATCTCGAACTCCTGACCTCAGGTGATCCGCCTGCCTTGGCCTCCCAAAGTGGTAGGATTGCAGGTGTGAGCCAATACACCCAGCCGATAATGGGTAATTATTATTTAGTTATTTTCTGGTTTACTTCTAAATTATTTCTCGTCTCTCTAGATTATAATATCCATGAAGGTAGAGACCATGCATGTTTGCTGTTTTTGTTTTTATTTTCATTATTGTGTACCAGCATCTAGCACAATTACCTACCACATAGAAAGCACTCTGAAATATTTGTCAAATAAGAATCTATGAAGTAAGACTTGAGTATTTAGTATATGCCAGATGCAAGAAAGACAAAGTAAAATAATTCCCGGCCTCTAGCCCTTAACTAATATTCCTTCCTAACTCCCTGTTCAGTGATATCATCTTAGCTTGAATTTGGCCATGGTAGACTATTCATATGAGGGAAATTGCTAATTCTGCAAATCTCTCCCTGCATGACAGCCAGTTTACAAACACATCATTTTAAATAGAAAAACGTATACATATATGTGCAAAATATTAAGGGAGCTTTAGATATATAGTGCTAGGAAAACTGGACATCCTCAAGCCAAAGAATGAAGCTGGACCTCTAACTTATACCACATATAAAAATTAACTCAAAATGAATCAAAGACCTAAACATAAAAGCTAAAACTATAAAATTTCCATAAGAAAACATGGGAACATCTTCATAATATGAGATCTATTAAAGATTTCTTATATATGACACCAAAAGCACATTTAACAAAAGAGAAATAGGCTGGTGCAGTGGCTCATGCCTGTAATCCCAGCACTTTGGGATGCTGAGGCGGGCGGATCACAAGGTCAGGAGTTTGAGACCAGCCTGACCAACATGGTGAAACCCCATCTCTACTAAAAATACAAAAAGTAGCTGTGCATGGTGGTGCATGCCTGTAAGCCCAGCTATTCAGGAGGCTGAGGCAGGAGAATTGCTTGAACCTGAAAGGTGGAGGTTGCAGTGAGCCAAGACTGCACCACTGCACTCCAACCTGAGTGAGTGAGAGAGCAATACTCTGTCTCACACACACAAAAAAAAGATAAAGATAAAGATAAATAACGTATACAAAAATTAAAATTAAAAACTTTTATTTATCAAAGTGTGTTACCAACTGAATAAGAAGTCACCTCATGGAATAGGAAAAAAATATTTGCAAATCACATATATGGCAAAGGGTTAGTATCCAGAATGTAAAAAGAATGCCTACAACTCAACAACAACAACAACAACAACAAAAACTAAACAAAACATGAGCAAAGGACTTAAAGAGCCATTTCTCCAAAGAAGATATTTTTCCAAATAGCCAAGGAGCACATGAAAAGATGTTCAACATTGCTGTTAATTAGGGAAATACAAATCAACACTATGAGATGCCACTTTGCATCCATTAGGATGGCTATTGTAAAGAAGAAGAAGGAGGAGGAGGAGAAAAGCATGAGGAGGAGAAGGAGGAGGAGGAAAGAATGAAAGAAAGTAAGTGTTGATGAAAGAGAAATCAGAGCCCTTGTGCCCTACTGGTTAGGATGTAAAATGGTGCAGCTGTTATGTAAAACAGTATGGTAGTTCTTCCAAAAAATAAATATGGAATATGTTCCAGCAGTTCCATTCCTGGGTATATACCCACAACAATTGAAAGTAGGAACTTGAACAGATACTTGCACACCAATGTTCGTAACAGCCTTATTCACAATAGCTAAAAGGTGGAAGCAAACCAAGTGTCCGTCAATGAATGACTGCATAAACAAAAAGTGACATTTTTATACAATGAAATATTGTTCAGCCTTAAAAATGAAGGAAATTCTGACACCTGCTAAACACGGATGAACCTTCAAGACATGAAGCTAAGTGAAATAAGTCAGTCACAAAGGGACAATTAGTGGAACAATTCCAGTATTACGAGATACCTAAAGTAGTGAAATTCATAGAGACACAGTAGAGTGGTGGTTGCCTGGGGCTAAAAGGAAGAACTATGGGGAGTTATTGTTTAATAGGGTATTGTTTGATGGAGTTCCAGTTTGGGAAGATGAAAAGAATGCTGGAGATGGATGGTAGTGGTTGTTGTACAACAGTGTCAGTGTACTTAATGGTTGTTGCACAACAGCAAGTGTAGTTAATGCCACTCAACTGCACACTTAAAAATGGATAAAATGGTAAATCACATGTTATTTATATTTTATCACTATGAAAAAAATTACCAAAAAAATTGTTATAGGAGTATAAAGAGCAAGCTATTGGATTGGGAGAGATTCTTGCGAAGGAACTAAAGGCTTCAGAGTAGGGGTGACATCTAAACAGGAAGAAGAGAAAAAGTGTTTCTGGACAAAAAGAAGAGAATGTACCAAGGAAAGGGGCATGAGAGAGAGGGGTCTGTTCAAGGAAGGGATGGCTGCTTGGTGAAGGCTAGTCACAGAGGTAAACATGAGCTGTAACTAACAAAAGATCTCAACAGTCTGATCAGAAAATGTTATACGACTTTCTACTAACTTGAAAGCTGAACAGCCCATATATGTTATGTTTGGTTAGGTTATTCAGCAGAGCATGTAATTATCCAAAATATCCATTTTCTCATTCCCCCAGATTTCAGATAGTTTATTCAATTTAACAATGAACTTAATAGTGAGAATTTTGACCAAAACTAGATAACCATATTTTAAAGGCTGTAGGCAAAAGAGATTCATCCTCTTTACATGAAATATAAATCCAGATTTCAACATCCAAAGTCTAGAGCAAAAAGATCGGATACCAGTGCACCCCACAGCGAATATATGTGGTCTAAGCCTGGGGAGAAGTCTTAATTCTCAGCTTAAGATACTTTCAATAATTACTAAAAGTGTCACTACACTTTTTCTCTGTAATATAAAAAATTGGAAATGTTGTTTTTCAGTCTAAGGTTAATGCTTTATATTACATGATTAATTATAAAGGCCCAATATAAAGTAGACAATAAATCTCACTTTTTATTACATGTTATTGACTGTAAAGAGTCAACCACAGTGAAGAGAAGTAAACATAACATTCTGTCACTCTGAGCACAGTCATGTCAATATCATAAAATTGTAAAACAGTGTTTCTAATGCCAAAAACAATCGGGTATTGAGGCCTAGGAAAGCCTGTGTCAATTCATCCGAATGGATCAGGATGATTTAAACGTCACTCAGACACCTGCCCTAAGGTCCAAAGGCACTCCCATGTTGAAACTTACCAGGATAGGGTCTCATACACCAGTAGTCCTGAATGAAGAAAGAGATGAATGATCTAAAGAATGAATTTTAAACTAAAAAGAGCTTGAAAGAGTAGAGTTTCTTTAGTTTTACTGCAATAAATATGGGCTAAATACCTTCTGAGAAGGTAATATTCAGGCTGTGGAGTGAAAGTAACGGTATTTCTTCTGGACAAGAGTTGTCAGATGTGATCATTTTTGTTCCTTCTTATGTCACCTCACTCTACCCTGCTTTGTTCTTTTATTCTCTACTTCATTATAATCTGCATGAGAACCTCATTTAGTTAAAGATCCTCCACCCAATGCCTTAGGAGAATGGAGGTTGCTTCTGACTTTTGGGTTTGGTTTTTCCCGTAAGTATGTTCTTAAAAACTATATTCTTCCTTCATATCAAAACCCATGCAGTTTCTTCCTAATTTTAGTTTCCCTCTGTTCAGAGCAACCTGCAATCAAAATTTTGGCACATAAACATATTATAGGGCTTTTCATTTTATGAGTGTTGCTGTTGAACTTGGGCATATAATATGGAAGGTTTCAGAACATTTTTTATACCAACCATTAATCTCCTCATCCTCTTTGCTCCCGTCATACTGTAGCTCCACCTCTATTATTGTATATACCAATCTCAGTGTGTTCAGCATTATATCATATGCTCCATACGGGTAAGGATAAATTTAATTTACTCTTTCATCCAACAAACATTTACGAAGTGGCAACTGTGAACGAGCACAGGACTGTTGGTTGGCAATATAAAGAGAAATAAATAGAATCCGTTTCCTAAAGGGACTTTAATTTCTATTCTTACTACATGCACTATATGTTTGCTTAATTAAACTAAAACACTAGATAATGCTTCACCTTGAAGATGCTGACAGCCTTTGTCCTAGTTAAATAATCAAGTGTTTCTGTGATGCCCTTGCCATACAGCCTCATGTACTTGTTTTCTCTTGAGTCTCCAATTGCAAATATTACAGGAACTGTGGTTGCAAAGATGGCAGAGGAAGGGAAGGGGAAAAGCCCACCCAGGTTGAACTGAAGGTGAAGGAAGAGCCCAGGTGGAGGTGGACAGCTTTCCTGCCCAGGTCTTTTCACATCTATGTCTGTGGTAAAGGGCCACCATGTCAACCTTGAATGGCCCCCACTTCATACCAAATTTTTCAATGGTATTAACTTAATAAAAGTCAGAATTCACAAGTGGCTAAAGCTGAACTCATAATTTGAACATTTCACAAAATTTATGCAAATTGTCAACTAAAATGCTGCTTTTATACAATGATCTATGAGCAGACATACCAGAGAAAAAGACGGTATCTAGACAGAGGTGAAGAAATAGACCGTCTGACAATGTAGAAAGACCGCTCTGCCCAATTGATGTCACAACAGATAATTTATGGATAAGGAGACTTAGAGTCCCAACGGGCCTCTTAAAGTTTATTTACATTGGTTATGTTACAGATTAAACCAAGTTTATTTTTTCATGAATTTCTATTTAAGAAGCCCTTCACAGAGATTAAAAATTTTCATCATTTACTCAACAATTTTTGAGTGTCATTCTACACCACGCTCTATGTTGGGTACTGCAGACACAAAGGTAAATATGACATCCTCCCAAGACACTCCCAATCCAGAGAAGGAACAAACAAATAAATATGTGGATAGGGACAAGATCTTTAATCTGCATTCAACTCACAATCTCTCTAGTCACACTAATCATCTATAGGAGAGTATTTGCTAACTTGAATGCTTAAGATTTTGAGAAGTAAAATTAGAAAAAATAGAAAGAAAGAAGAGGTAGGAAAAGGTAATTAGATAAAAGGATGAAGAGGCTAAATTGGGCTACCTAAAGAGAAGGAATGAAGTAGTAAGTTACAAAAAGAAGTCACTTGGCACTAAATGTGAAGAGAGCATTTTAGAAGCTGGTATTATATAAGCAATTCTGGAACATAAGAGTTTATGAGGTGAAGGGTAAGAAAGCAGAAGAGTGGAGAAAATGATACTAATAAGGGTTGTTCTGAGACAGGAGTTGAACCCCTCTGTTGTTTTGTTGAGAAATAAAAGTAAAGTTAAAATATACCATAAAGTCACTTTTGGTCTGCCAGACCATGCTTCTTTGCATGTGATGCTACATAGAGACTGAGCCATGTGGGGTTCCAAGATTTAGGGTATATGCTGGAAATGCAGGCTGTGTTAGTAGAGTGTATAAATGTTACTCTGAGGTTCACAATATGGAAATGCCAACATTATTTGGCTAAGCAGAACTTTTCTCAAGCTGAAGAGTCCTAATTCACTATGTCAGTTTATCAGGATCTTCTAATGCCGGTGAAGGCTCCAGGAAGGATGTGATATGTGAAGTGTTGAGCTGTGTGTTTGTTTTAAGTGGAAAGTATGTATTCAACCTTCCACTTGAAGATGGAAAAGGGATGGGAAAAAGATGGTAAAGGGATGAGAAAGAAGGAGGAGAGTGGAAATTCAACTGCTGAATAAGGTCGGATGAGTCAAGGAAGAACACAACATGGGGATAGGGCTATAAGGTGATATCTGTCATGCTTAACTCTGCCATTCATACTACAATCCTGGTAAGACCCAGTCAATCTCTCCCAAGATAGAATGCTCATAGTTTTATTTTCTATTCTGATGAAGACTAGGTGAGTTTTACACTATTACATTAAAAAAAAAAGAGATGACTTACCTTTTACTATCCTCATAATGAATTTTATGTATCTTATGCCTGCCATATCAGCGTTATTGGTTTGTTTGTTTTTTTTTTCTTCCTTTAGGGAAGTAACAGAAACATGTTTTTCTTCTATTCCTTCCCTGGTGACACAATATACAATATTATGGCAGTAGAATATTCTAGACCAAAGGCAGATCCACATGAAATATTATGGCATGTGAAAGAAATTGCAAGTTATTTCTTGGGGCTCTAACAGGAGATGAATAAACACTCCTGAACATTTATTATGGGCCAGGCACTAGGCTGAACCCTTTATATCATTTCATAGTCTTAATAATAACCCTAAAGTCGATGGTATTACAAGGCATATTTAATAAAACCAAGGAAGTTAAATAACTTGCCCAAGATCAAACAACTAGCAAACAACAGAGTCAGGATTCAAATAAGGAATTAAATTCCAGAGCCCAGGTTCCTAAGTGCTTGACTACACTGCCTCCTCATGAATGTTGTGCATCAAGATCTGAGCTATATCCTTTAGGTCTCTACTTCTCCAACTATAGCATATGTATCAGAAATACATAAAGCCAGAGAATATATGTAGCCATTTGCCCAGTAAATCAATGGTACTGGAAGACCTATAAGGGAAAATTTTACTCAGATAGGTGAGAAGGTGTTAAACAGTGAGAATTTTCAAACATAGGAAAAAGAAATAAAGATACATTATAGATTAATATGCAAAACTTCATAAAGTATAAAGGTAAGTCATGAAATTTTGGAAAAATGCCATGGTTGTGGTCATCATTTTAGCCTATGATCTCTTTCCTCCAAGCCTACTCAGTTTTTGTGTTTTTTTTTTTTTTTTTTTTTTTTTTTAGTGCATTCAAATTCAAATATATTTTTTGAAATATTGCCTTAGGCACAAGAGTCATGGAGTATTGCAACAGCGGTGCATTGTGGCCAGGTTTATATTTTGGAAAGCTTCTAACAGGTGAGAGAGGAACACAAGGAAACAATCACTCTTTCCTAGTAGAATGAACACTGATTTCACTTACAAGAGTGAGTTTGAGGAGCCTTGGGATCCTCCAAGTGGCATGGCTATGAAGAAAAGTGTATGTGGGTCTGGAACTCAGAAGAGAGGTCTTCCACAAAAACCTCATATCTTATTTTATACTAACAGAATTCAAAATTATGTTCACACCTATTTCACAGAACAGTGTTTGGTGCAGAGTAGGTACCCCAAAACCATTTGTTGCATGAATGAAGTGGAAAATAGAGAGCATATACTAATAATGTGAATAAGAGAATCCATGAATGCTACACTGCAAAAAAAAGGTTCAGAATTAAAGGAACTTTTGTATCTTTATATATGTGCATATGAATGTCAAACATTTTATAAGATTCATAGGATATAGTGATATTTATCCCTCCAAGAAAATGACTTTTAAAGAGCAGAAAGTTCCCATATAATCCTACTGCATTTAAAAGAAGCTTCAGATTTTAACATGCCAGTCATTTGTTATTTCTATAATGTGGAAATGTTACTAAAGGTAAATGTTTATAAAGAGCTTTTGAATAAATCCTTCTGTCTTAGGAAAAGTATTGTCTCTTTACTAATCTCTGAGAAGATTTTTGGCTGCCACTGCCATGTACTTCTGACAAAATTGTGTACACATATATATGTAATCATTTTATATGTAGGATTTATATATGTGTGTATATATGTATATACTTGTATACATATATATGTCTGCATATATTGTAGAATGTGTATATATAGAGATTTTATATATATATATATATATCAGAATATGGTCCCCTTTTTTCCAATACGATCTCTGTAATATAACAAGTTGTTTAAATGTTGATTTTTCCTCAGTAATTTATCCCAGTGGCTTCATTACTTTTGCTATTTTTTAAGAACTCTATAGCTACATTTCCTAAGAGACATTTATTTCTGTGTTTCCTAGTTAGAGCTTTATAGACTACCAGGAGTTCTGGGTCACTGTATTACTATAAGATTGAGTTCCAACTTTATGACTCATTTTCTGGAAACCAATTTCTCAAGCCACTGTCCATTTAATTTCATTGCCCATAATTTTGAAATAAACGTATATATGCCTATAGATGATACTTTAGAAACTACTATTGGCTTAAGTTTTACATTGAACTCCATTTTAATGTTCAAATTGTGTTTTATAGTATTTGCTTCCTTAAAATGCGTTTTTATTGAGAAAATAAAATTTTATTTTGCATTAAACTTACCATTAAAAAGATGCACGTCAGTATAGTATGACTAAACACTGCTACTATTAAATCTTAGAGGTCTTAGTTTGCCTTTGCTTCTTTAACTAGCTATGTGTGGTTGGAGAACATGAACTAGCCTGTCATGATTCCCATTCTAGGCAACGAAATTAGAAGTGTGCATTATGACAGTGTTCTCTGACTTCCTTCTCCTGACCCCAACTTCTAACCATCTTCCCATTTCCAGTACTTTCATTATGTTTCCTGGAGCCCTCAGTCCCTAGCCTTGCCACTAAACTCACTCCACCTTCTTGCCTTAATTAAAGCTTTTCTCTATCTGAGGACACTGCTTCTCCAGCAGTCTCACCAAGTGAAGAATGTGGTTGAAAACATCCTTTGTTATTGCAGAATAAGGAAGCAGAGTTCAGATCGTCTTCACCTAGTAGTGCTTCAAACCAATCCTCATCACCACCAATTCCTGATGAACATCGATGAGAAAATCCTCAATAGAATACTGGCAAACAAAAATCCAGCAGAACATCAAAAAAATTTATCTACAATCAGGCAAGAGAAAGAAATAAATGGTATTCAAATAGGAAGAGAGGAATTCAAGTTGTCTGTTTGCAGATAACATAATTTTATATTTTGAAAATCCCACCATCTCAGCCAAAAAAATTTCTTGAAATGATAAGCAACTTCAGCAAAGTCTCAGGATACAAAATCAATGTGCAAAAATCACAAGCATTTCTTTACAACAACGGGCAAGCAGAGCACCAAATCATCAACGAACTCGCATTCACAATTGTTACAAAGAGACTAAAATACCTAGGAATACAGTTAACAAGGGATGTGAAGGACCTCTTCATGCAGAACTACAAACCACTGCACAAGGAAGTAAGAGAGGACACAAACAAATGGAAAAGCATTCTATCCTCATGGATAGGAAGAATCAATATCGTGAAAATGGCCATACTGCCCAAAGTAATTTATAGATCCAATGCTATTCCCAAGAAAAAACAACACATCTATTGGTGCCAAGACAAATTAATAACCTTCAATTCCAATGAGATCCACAGCATCGCCTGGCAATCCTTTCATGATACTCTAATTAAGTCCCTCTCCCATCTTCCATAATGGATTTCAAACCTTCTGTGCTCTCCTAAAACCTCATATCCCCCCACATCATCCCTGTCATTCTTAGCAGACTACTTCCTCTACTTCCCACAGAAAACAGAAACCATCATTCAGGAAATCCTTGAGCTTCCTACACAAACCCATACACTTATTTGTGTTGTCTCTGTTCTTTCCATTTTTCTGCCTGCCTCAATAGACGAGTGATATACTTTGGATATTTGTTCCTGCCCAAATCTCATGTTTAATTGTAATTCCCAGTGCAGGAGATGGGGCCTGGTCGGAGGTATTTGTAACATGGGGGCAGATCCCTCATGGCGTGGTGTTGTCCTGATATAGTTATTTAAACATATGAGGCACCTCCCCCCAGCTCTCTCAGTGTTGCTCCAGTTTTCACCACATGATATGTCTGCTCCTCCTTTGCCTTCCACTATGATTGTAAGCTTCCTGAGGCCAGGAAGCTTATGCTGGTGTTATTATGCTGTGTTATTATGCTGCTTATGCTGCTTCCTGTACAACCTGGAGAAACATGAGCCACTTAAATCTTTTTTCTTATAAATTACTCAGTCTCAGGTATGTCTTTATAGCAATGCAAGAATGGCCTAATACAGAGTTATTTATTCTCCCATTTAAGGCTAATGCCTTCACTTAGATGCAGGTTCCCATTCTTCTCATACTCTAAGGAACCTGCTCTATACACTATCCCCTTTCTCTTACATTTTAATCAAGAAATGTAATCAACTAGTTTCTACCCACCAATACTCAACATACTAAGCCTTCTACAATTAATTTTTTAAAATTCCTTCACCTCACATTCTCCTCCAATTTAACACTGCAGGATTCGTCTTCACCTTTCCTCATTTTATATTTGTCTGAAGAACTCTAGTTTCCTACAACAATAGCAATAGAATTAATCATGAGCATTATCTTACAATACAGTCCTATATCACTTAAGGACAGTGACACATTCTGAGAAATTAGTTGTTAAATGATTTCATCACTGTGTGAACATCATAGAGTGTGCTTACACAAACCTAGATGGTATAGCCTACTACACACCTATAGTATCTGGCATAGCCTATTGTTCCTACACTACAAACCTGTGCAGCATGTTACCGCACATGCTACTGAATACCTTAGGTAACTGTAACACACTGGTAAGTATTTGTGTAACTAAACATATCTAAACACAGAAAAGGTACAGTAAAAATACAGTCTAAAAGATTTCTAAATGGTATTCCTGTATAGGGCACTTACTATGAATGGGGCTTGCTGGACTGGAATTTTCTCTGGCTGAGGCAGTGAGTCAGTAGTAAGTGAATGTGAAGGCCGGGACATTACTATGAACTACTCTAGGCTTTACAAATCCTGCACACATCGGCTACATTAAATTTATTTTAAAATATTTTCTTTCCTCAATAATAAATTAACTTTAGCTTACCGTAACATGTTTACTTTGTAAACTTTTAATTTTTTTCAACTTTTTGATCCATTTGTAATAACACTTAGTTTAAAACACATTATACAGCTGTATAAACATATTTTCTCTTTACATTACTATTCTATAACTTTATTACCTTTTTTTTACTTTTTAAAGTTTTTTGTTAAAAACTAAGACAAAAACACACACATTAGGCTAAGCCTTCACAGTATCAGGATCAGCAATATCACTTGTCTTCCACCTCTACATCTTGTTTGGCTAGAAGGTCTTCAGAGGCAATAACACACATGGAGTTGTCATCTATGATAATAATGCTTTCTTCTGGAATATGTCTTACTGGACTTGTTTGAAGCTGTTTTACTCTTAACTTTTTTCTTACAAGTAGAAAGAGTATCCTCTAAAATGATGATAAAAATGATAGTATGGTGAATACATAAACAACATAATTGTTCATTATGATTACCAAGTATTATGTATTGTACATAATCCTATGTGCTATACTTTTATATGACTGAGAGCACAGTAGATTTGTTTACACCAGCATCACCACAAACATGAGTAATGCATTGCACTACGACGTTACAATAGCTATGAAATCACCAGGCAATAGATATTTTTCAGCTCCGTTATAATCTTATGGGATGACTGTCCCATATGCACAATGTCTGACCAAAACATTGTTTTAGATTATTATAGTCTCATCACCAAAAACAAACCTACCATGTGAAGATTAACATTTCTTTGCAACTCTTTTTGTCTTTAGAATATATTTAATTTAAAGTATACAGAGTACTGTGTTCCAAATTACTTGAATCTATTATTCTCATATGTATAGTGATATCATTTTGACAAAAAGATTCACTTATTTCTACTTGTATTAGAGTTTTTCTTCATTTTTAAAATTTTTTTTATATTTACAAACTTTTACATGATTCAAATATATATAAAGGTAAGCTCGAAAATGTTAGGCTTTCAACCTATCAATCCTGTCCCATTCGTACCCAACCGCAATATATAATCATTTTTATTCAGTTCTGGGACATTCTTCTTGAATTTCTTTTTTTGCAAAAACTACATACTCTTTTTCACCTGTATTTCTTTACAATGCGACCATACCATATACACTTCTTATACTTTGTTCTTTCTATGGACAATATATCTTGGCTCAAGTCAATTTTATGTCAAACTGTGCATAACAGTAATATTTACTGTTTCTTTCTCTTGGTATTTAGGAAGGTTTTGCTGTTCTTCCAGTGGTTACCTCTTTTTAATGTTGTTTGTAATGTCTTCAGTTCACTTTTGGCTTTCTGAGGCTTCTACTATTTGGTTTGTCATTTCTAATTGATATAATTGGACTGCACATATTACCTATAAAGCAATAAGTTTATTATTTCCACCTTCTTGTCACTTTTCTCTACAATTTTTATGGGGAGTTGTCTTATTTCTACTTTGTCAGATTGTATAATGCTTACATACTCTTTCTCCACTATTTGTTTTAATGTCAGGCCTACATTGAAATATATTCCATGTATACTATCAGTTCATTTGCCAGACTTTATCTAGTCTTCCGTTGGTTGGATAAAGCTTAACTTTTAGTTTTATTTGTGAATATACCCCTCCTTGAGTTCTCACACTCTATCTTCAAAACTGTTTATATATAGCATTGGTGGTTTAACACTAACTTGTCTAGATATAAAAGCTTTCACTCACACTTCCTGTTCTTGCTTTTTAAAAATCTTGTTTCAAAGTTGTTTTGCTTTGTATCTTGCTGTCAAGAACTCTGATTTTAACTTTCTTTCTTTCTCTTGTAAATTATATGGTCTTTTTGTCTGGAACCTCTGAGATTATTTTTAAACATTAAAGTCTAAAAATTTCATTAGCACATATTTCTGAGTTGATTGTTCTAAGTCACTTTTAGTCCCACGTATGTGGATTCAGGCTTTTAAATTAATAATAAATATAATAATTTTAAATAACATTTCTGTTATTCCATTGCTTTGTTTTTTTCTGATTTAAGGACTCCAATTGTATGTATGTGAGATCTACTTTGCCTATCTTCTATAGCTATCATTTGCTTATTGTTTCTCTTTCTTGCTATTTTCATTCTCTTGGCTATTTTAATTCTCTTCCTCAATTTCCCTTGTGATATTTATCGTTGATTCTTTTCTCTCTTGGTTACTCTGTACCTTAGTTTTCATTCCTAAAATGATATTATCCTTTTTTTTTCCTATTTCTTTCTGGATTTAGTTTAATTCTCATTTTCTTTCACCCCCTTCTTCTGAATATTTGAATTTCTATTGGGATGGGCTTTTTAACATATGAAAATGTTTAATATTATATAATTCAGTTTTATTACTCTTCATGGATTTTTCTTAGAATTTTCATCAATAGAAATATTTTGATTTTTATTTTCCATCTTCTTTATATAGTAACCTTTATGGTTGTTGTTTACAGTAAATATCTTGTATTTTCTGGATTAACAATAAGAAATAATTCTGTGTTGACAAATGTGAGACATTTGGTGGCTTACTAGTTTTTTAGTTCAAGAGTACCTTCTTCTGTTGATATAATAAAATGTAATTTTATTAAATGGCACCATTTGTTAAGAAAATAATTGGTTTGACTTTTTTTTTGTTTTTTTTTTTTTTAGATGGAGTTTCACTATTGTTGCCTAGGCTGGAGTGCAATTGTGTCTGGAATTGGTGGGTTCTTGGTCTCACTGACTTCAAGAATGAAGCCACGGACCCTCACGGTGAGTGTTACAGTTCTTAAAGATAGTGTGTCCGGAGTTTGTTCCTTCTGATGTTCAGAGGTGTTCAAAGTTTCTTCCTTCTGGTGGGTTTGTGGTCTTGCTGGCTTCAGGAGTGAAGCTGCAGACCTTCGCGGTGAGTGTTACAGCTCATAAAGGTAGTGCGGACCCAAAGAGTGAGCAGCAATAAGATTTATTGCAAAGAGTGAAAGAACAAAGCTTCCACAACATGGAAGGGGACCCAAGCAGGTTGCCACTGCTGGCTCAGTGGTCTGCTTTTATTCCCTTATCTGACCCCACCGACATCCTGATGATGTCCATTTTACAGACAGCTGATTGGTCTGTTTTGACAGGCTGATTGGTGTGTTTACAATCCTGTAGGTAGACATAAAAGTTCTCCAAGTCCTCACCACATTAACTAAACACAGAGCACTGTGCATTTACAAACCTTGAGCTAGACACAGGGTGCTGATTGGTGTGTTTACAAACCTTGACCTAGACACAGAGTGTTGATTGGTGTATTTACAATCCTTTAGCTAGACATAAAGGTTCTCCAAGTCCCCACTAAATTAGCTAGACACAGAGTACTGATTGATGCATTTACAAACCTTGAGCTAGACACAGGGTGCCAATTGGTGTTTATATAAACCTTGAGCTAGACACAGACTGCTGATTGGTGTATTTACAATCCTTTAGCTAGACAAAGGTTCTCCAAGTCCCCACCAGATTAGCTAGATACAGAGTGCTGATTGGGGCATCTATGAACCTCCAGCTAGACACAGAATGCTGATTGGTGCATATACAATCCTCTGGCTAGACATAAAAGTTCTTCAAGTCCCCACCTGACTCAGGAGCCCAGCTGGCTTCATTGAGTGGATCCCGCACCAGGGCCGTGGGCAGAGCTGCCTGCCAGTCCCACGCCATGTGCTTGCACTCCCCAGCCTTTGGGCAGTCAATGGGACTGGGCACCCTGGAGCAGGGGGTGGCACCTGTCCAGTAGGCTTGGGCCATGTGGGAGCCCACCGTGGGGGGACTCGGGCATGGCAGGCTGCAGGTCCCGAGACTTGCCCCATGGGGAGGCAGCTGAGGCCTGGCGAGAATTCAAGCGCAGCACGGGCAGGCTGGCAGTGCTGGGGGACCCGGTGCACCCTCCACACCTGCTGGCCTGGGTGCTAAGCTCCTCACTGCTCCGGGCCGGCAGAGTCAGCCGGCCGCTCAAAGTGCAGGGCCCACTAAGCCCATGCCGCCGGAACTTGCGTTGGCTCATGAGTGCCACACACAGTCCCAGTTGCCGCCTGCGCCTCTCCCTCCACACCTCCCCGCAAGCAGAGGGAGCCGGCTCTGGCCTCGCCCAGCGCAGAGAGGTGTTCCCACAGTGCCGTGCAGGCTGAAGGACTCCTCAAGCGCTGCCAGAGTGGACACCAAGGCTAAGCAGGCACCGAGAGAGAGGGCTGCTAGCATGTTGTCACCTCTCAATCCTCCCTCTAAACAGGACACCCCAACTGCAGTTGGAAATTTGGCCGATGACCACTCTAGCTACTTCCTGCTGGTTCGGTGTGATGAAGGGGCCCTGCAGTTGTAGTGTCCTCCAGAGGGGAGCTCTATAAGCCAGTGAAAGTGCTAGCAGGTTGGTCCAGGGGTCCTCGGTAGAAGTTGTTAGTCGAGCTCATTTGGGGTTCCATTTGTAAGACCATCTGTAGCTTGATGGCCTCGATTCTAGAGGAAATAAATTTGATGAGAAGTTTAAAGATACAGGGCCCAAAGGCGAGTAACAGCAAGATGGCTGCTATGGGACCTAGAAAGGGGAGAAGCCATGTTGCCCCACTCCAGAGGATGGTATAAGAGTTTGAAAGACATTGTCTGATTTCAGAAGCCTTTTCCTGTAAACACCAGGTGGCATCTGACTGGTTAGTGTAAAAACAATACTCTTCCTGACTGGTTAGTGTAAAAACAACACTCTTCCCCTAAGAAGGTGCAGCATCCTCCTTTCTCAAGAGTGAGGAGGTCCAGGCCTTGGCGGTTTTGGAGAGTCACTGCTGCTAAAGAGTCTATCTGGGATTGTAGAGTAAGACTAGATTCTTTTGTTTCTTGCAGACCATCTGAGAAATCCTTTGAGAGTGTGTGGCAGTAGGATAATGAAGTAGGTACACTGGCTATTCTGGTTCCTGTGGCAGTAGCAATTCCTAACCCAATAAGTAGGGGTATTAGTTGTATGGCTCTGCACTGATGGACTTGAGCTTTGAGGAGTACTGATAAGGTCTGATTTCCTGGGGCAATGTTAATGTTGGGACTTAGAAAGACTAAGGTGCAGGTGCCTGTCCAGTTATTGGGGAGGCAGATATATGTCAACATTCCACATAAGAAGAATATATTTTGGCTAGGTAGACAGAAATTTACCCTGGCTTTTAAAGGAATAGGGTACACCGTATTTTCTTTACTACTTCTATCTCTCTCTTTGACTCCTTTGTCTCTTCCTCTCTTTCCTTCTCTTTGACTTTCTGTCTTTGTCTCTCTCTCTCTCTGTTCCTCTCTCTCCTTCTTTCTTTTTCTGTCTCTTCCTCTCTGTCTCCTTTTTGTTTCTTTGTTTCTTCCTTTCTGCTAGTCTTTCCCGGCTACCAATCACTTATGCTGCTGTTCTCCCCTCTCCTTCCCCTTTTTGATGGCTTCAGCAGTGTAAGACTGCCACCTCCTTGGGTTTTTGCACTGTGTGCAATAACTCCATGGTTCCTTGTGATATTTAATGGGAGTTCCCCCAGAGGTTAGGAACTCCCTTTCTTTCCATATTGCAGCATGGGCATGTAGGATTAGATAAGCATAGTTGCTATCTGTATACACATTTATTCTTTTTCCCTTTTCCAGTTCTAAGGCTTAGGTAAGTGTCACTAGTTCTGCTAATGGGCACTGGTCCCTGGGGTAAGAGGCTTATTTTCAAGTTGGTTACATCACTAACTATGGCATAACCTGCCCTTTGTATCCCATTCTCCACAAGTGAACTTCCATTGGTATATAGGTTAAGGTCAGGATTCGCTAAGGGGACTTCTAAGAGATCATCTCAGGCAGCATAAGTCTGGACGATACTTTGTTGGTGGTGATACTAATTGGTTCCCCATCCTCTGGGAGAAAAGTGGCAGGGTTTAGGGCCATGCACATGCATATTTGAAGCACCGGACCCTCAAGGAGTAATGCCTGGTATCTAAGTAGGCAGTTGTATGATAGCCATAAACTTCCTTTAGCACCTAGTATGCCATTTACATCATGAGTAGTCCAGACAGTGAGATCCTTTCCTTGTATTATCTTGATAACCTCTGACACTAAGACGGCCACCACTGCAACTACCTTAAACAGTGAGGCCAGCCTCTTGCTACTACACCAGTTTCCTTATTTAGGTATGCCACTGGCCGTGCTGTTGTCCCACGAGTCTGAGTAAGTACTCCAAGAGCTATCCCTGCTCTCTCTGTGATGTATAAAGAGAAGTTTTGTCCTGTTGGTAGGCTTAAAGCTGGAGCTTGTACTAGGGTCTGCTTTAAGGTTTTGAGGGCTGTTTCTGCCTCTGGTTCCCATTCTACTAGATGAGTATTTGCCCTCTGGGTTTCTTTTATTAGAGTATAGAGGGATCTGGCTATCTCACTGTATCTGGGGATCCATAGTAGGCAAAAGCTGGTAATTCCAAGGAACTCCTGTAACTGTTTTAATGTCTTAGGGTGAAGATAAGCCAGTACAGGCTGTATCTGTTCCATGCTGAGGGCCCTGGTCCCTCTGGCTAAGATTAGCCCTAGATATTTGTCCTGCTGTAGGCAAAGCTGGGCCTTCGACCTAGACACCTTGTACCCTTGATTAGCCAGAAAGTTCAAGAGATCTAGAGTAGCCTTCTGGCACAAGGCTTCTGAACTGGTAGCCAAAAGTAAATCATCCACATACTGAAGGACCAGAGTGCCTGGACTTGAGAAGTGGCCTAGATCTTGGGCCAGTGCCTGACCAAACAGGTGAGGACTATCCCTAAACCCTTGGGGCAAGACCGTCCATGTAAGTTGGGACGTGTGGTCTGTGGGATCCTCAAAGGGAGAGAAACTGGGAATCAGAGTGCAGGGGAATACAGAAGAAGGCATCCTTGAGGTGCAGAACTGTGAACCATTCTGCTTTCTCTGGTATTTGAGAGAGCAGAGTATAGGGATTGGGTACAACTGGATATAGACGAATTACGGCCTCATTGATGAGTCTAAGATCTTGCAATAGTTTCCACTGACCATTCGGTTTTTGTACTCCTAGAATTGGGGTGTTGCAGGGACTGCTGCATTTCCTTACTAAGCCTTGAGCTTTTAAATGTTTAACAATATCCTGTAATCCTTTATGAGCTTCAGGCCTTAAGGGATATTCCCTTTGATAAGGAAGAGTGGTGGGATCTTTTAGCCTGATTTGGGCTAGGTGGGCCCTTCCAAATTGCCCTTCCAATGCCCAGACTTCAGGGTTGATTCCCTCCTCAAGTAGGGAACAACAAATGGGTAACTTGTTCCCCATATTCAGGTAGATAATAGTTCCCACTTTGGCTAATATATCCCTGTCTAATAAGGGTGTGGGACTTTCAGGCATAACAAGAAAGTCATGTGAAAAGAACAAAGTCTCCCAATTACAACTGAGGAGGTGTGAGAAATACCTGGTTTCAGGCTGTCCCAGGATTCCTCGGATGGTAACGGACCTTGAGGACAGTTGTCCAGGACAGGAGATTAACACTGAGAAGGCCACACCAGTGTCCAGGAGGAAGTCAATTTCCTGACCCTCAACGGTTAAACATACCCGGGGCTCAGTGAGGGTGCTGACATGAGCTGGCTCTTGTCCTGGGCACCCTCAGTCCTGTTGTTGGATCATCTGGTTGGGGGCTTCTGACGCAGAGAACCTTCATCCTCTGGGGCAGTGCACCTTCCACTGATTGCCTCAGCATGGTGGATGTGGACAAGGGGGTAGCTTGTTTCTCATCGGACAATCTTTTTTAATGTGCCCTTGCAAACCACACTGGTAACAAGCCCTACAAGATGATTGGTCTGCTCCATTTTCTGTCCTCTCTGAACCACCAAGGTTTGTTTGTCTGAGGGCTATGACTAAGGCTGCGACCTTTTTCTGATCTTGCTTTTCCTTTTGGGCCTCTTCCTCTTGGTCCCTATTATAGAACACCGAGGTTGCCAGGTTTAATAATGCCTCCAAATTTTGTTCAGGGTCCCGGGCTTGCTTTTGGAGCTTTCTTCTGATACCTGCAGTTGATTGGGTAATAAATTTATCTTTTAGAATCAATTGACCCTCAAGTGATTCAGGTGACAGGGGAGTATATTCTTTTTAAGGCCTCCCATAGCCACTCAAGGAAGGCAGAAGAATTTTCTTCCTTTCTCTGAGTTATGGTGGACATCATTGAATAATTCATTTGCTTTTTTCTCATTCTTCTTAGTCCTTCTAGAACACAGGTCAACAGATGTTTACAACTCCAGTCCCCATGATCGGAGTCAAGGTCCCAGTGGCGATCCATACTGGGGATGGCTTGCTGACTGGTAGAGACTTTATCCTTTTCTTCAGCTGTCATTCTATCATTTACTTGACTAAGATACCAAGTGTCTTCAAACTCTCAGGCTGCAGCTAAAGCCACATTCTTTTCATTAAAGGCCAGGGTTTGATCTAACAATAGCATGACATCTCTCCAGCAAGGTTGAAGGTTTGCCCTAGACCCTGTAGGACATCTGTGTATCTATCAGGATCATCTGAAAACTTCCCAAGGTCTGCCTCGATCTGCTTTAAATCAGAGAGGGAGAAGGGGACATGTACCTGGGTTGGGCCAAATTCCCCTCCCCCTACAGCTTGAAGGGTACATAACAGATAGCCTTGGAGGTTTTGTGGTCCTTTGGAGATTTCCTTGCTTATTTCCTTCTAGGCAGGGGAGATTAGAGGAGGATTAACATTGATAGGAAGGGGAGCTACAGGGAGGCTAGGATATGGGGGTAAGCCCAGAGGTCCTCCTGTGGGATGTAAATTGCAAGCTTTGCATAGTTGTGTATTCTCCCTCAATGAAAAGAAAGCTTGGACATAAGGTATTTCACTCTATTTGCCTTCCCTACAGAAAAGGTCAAGCTGCAGGATAGTATTGTAATTTGTACTTCCTTCAGGTGGACATTTTTCCCCATCAGAGAGAGAATATTTGGGCCAAGCCATAGTGCAGAAAAAAATGAGCCACCTCTTTTTCAGGGTTTGTGGGTCAAATTGTTCCCAATGGCTTAGGATGCATTTCAAGGGTGAGCCTGTTGATGCCTAAGTGTTTCCCATCTGAAAGACAAAATCGCCCATGGTTTTGATTTGTTTTGTTTCTCCCCCTGCCCAAGAACCCACAATGGTCCCTGGACCCTGCTGATCGAAGTAGTTGAGCTCACCAATGCAGCAGCAGAAACACTAGTTTTCCTCTCAGTCCACAAGGAGGACTGAGGAAGGTGGGATTTAGTGGCCCTTACCGATGGATTCTCGAAAACCTGTTAGAGTCCTAGGCATCCTCCTGTTAGTACTGGGATTTTATCCATGTCTTACAAAGATATTATTCCCCAAAAATGAAGTGGAGGGCTATACCCTGAGGGAGGGAAGGGATCTCCAGAGTTGGAAGAGTGACACCTTTTGTCATCACTTATATGAATAGGAAGGATACAATTTCTGAGGCTCCCCATATCCTAGCTTCAGGAATAGCTTTTGTTAGGTCTACTAGTCTGAAGAGGGATCCTAAAATTCCAGATAGTACCCTCTATTTTGGGGCTTTGGGCAAAAATTATGTCTTTCCGATTGGTGAGCCTGGGTGCCTAAAGAAGATAACAGAGTCCTGGAGTTTATACTAGAAATCATTCTTATAGGAGAAACTAGAAAAGCACCAGAGACAAGGAGTGATGTTTAGAAGCGGGACTAGCCTCAGAGAAGAGAGATGAGAGAAAGTTTGTCTGGCAGGCATTAGGACCCAGGGGGCAAGGGTCAGGATAAATAGGATAGATGGGCAAGTCTTGCTTGGGTGACATGCCTTTAAGAGTTATGCTCATGGCCACATGGTCAACCAACGTGTTGTCAGGACCCCGGAGCTGAATGGCTTTCCCTCTGTTGACCCTCTGCTCAGTCCAGAAGTACAGGAAAAGCAGAAACTGGTTCCAGGCAAACCAATGCTCCCAACTCCGAAGAGCTGGGGGTTGTTAGAGAGCCCTTTCCCAGAAAGCCTGACATCCATGTCTTTATTCTGGTGGCCGTGCTAGTCACTTTTAACTGGCTGACAGGTGCCCAGTATTTAGCCCCCAAATTCTAAGGAAAAATAGGACAGAATAGCAAGTGAAAGGGGTCCGATGGTAATCACCACTTGATGATAGGCGATAGTCTCACTGCTTGGCGACAGGCGATAATCCCTTCGTGGTCACCAACATGTGTTCGGAACTGGTGGGTTCTTGGTTTCACTGATTTCAAGAATGAAGCCACAGACCCTCATGGTGAGTGTTACAGTTCTTAAAGATGGTGTGTCTGGAGTTTGTTCCTTCTGATGTTAGAACGTGTTAGGAGTTTCTTCCTTCTGGTGGGTTTGTGGTCTTGCTGGCTTCAGGAGTGAAGCTGCAGACCTTCACGGTGAGTGATACAGTTCTTAAAAGCAGTGCATCTAGAGTTGTTTGTTCCTCCTGGTGGGTTCGTGGTCTCACTGGATTCAGGAGTGAAGCTGCAGACCTTCGCGATGAGTGTTACAGCTCATAAAGGTAGTGCGGACCCAAAGAGTGAGCAGCAATAAGATTTATTGCAAAGAGTGAAAGAACAAAGCTTCCACAGCATGGAAGGGGACCCGAGCAGGTTGTCACTGCTGGCTCGGGCAGCCTGCTTTTATTCCCTTATCTGACCCCACCGACATCCTGCTGATTGGTCCATTTTACAGAGAGCTGATTAGTCCATTTTACAGACAGCTGATCTGTCCATTTTACAGAGAGTTGATTGGTCTGTTTTGACAGGGTGCTGATTGGTGTGTTTACAATCCTCTAGCTAGACATAAAAATTCTCCAAGTCCCCACTAGATTAGCTAGACACAGAGCACTGATTAGTGCATTTACAAACCTTGAGCTAGACACAGGGTGCTGATTGGTGTGTTTACAAACCCTGAGTTGGACACAGACTGCTGATTGGTGTATTTATAATCCTTTAGCTAGACATAAAGGTTCTCTACGTCTCCACCAGATTAGCTAGATAGAGTGCTGACTGGTGCATCCACGAACCCCAAGCTAGACACAGAGTGCTGATTGGTGCATATACAATCCTCTGGCTAGACATAAAAGTTCTCCAAGTCCCCACCCGACTCAGGAGCCCAGCTGGCTTCGCCTAGTCAATCTCACACTAGGATCGTGGGTGGAGCTGCCCATCAGTCCCATGCCATACACCTGCACTCCTCAGCCCTTGGGCAGTTGATGGGACTGGGCACCCTGTAGCAGTGGGCGGTGCCCGTCCAGGAGGCTTGGGCCACGTGGGAGCCCACCGCTGGAGGGCTCAGGCATGGTGGGCTGCAGGTCCCAGGCCCTGCCCCTTGGGGAGGCGACTGAGGCCCAGCGAGAATTCGAGCATGGCACAGGTGGGCTGGCAATGTTGGGGCACCAGGCGCGGACCCTCCACAGCTGCTGGCCTGGGTGCTAAGCCCTTCACTGCCCTGGGCCACCTGCACCAGCCAGCTGCTCTGAGTGTGGGGCCCGCTGAGCCCATGCCCACTGGAACTGGTGCTGGCCCGTAAGCCCCGCACGCAGCCCCGGTTCCCACTGCGCCTCTCCCTCCATACCTCCCCGCCAGCAGAGGGAGACAGCTCCAGTCTTGACCAGCCCAGAGAAGGGCTCCCACAGGGCAATGTTGGGCTGAAGAGCTCCTCAAGTGCCGCCAGAGTGGATGCTGAGGTGGAGGAGATGCCAAGAGTAAGGGCTGCTAGCACATTGTCACCTCTCACAATGAATGGCACAGTCTCGGCTCACTGCAACCTCCACCTCCTGGTGTGTCCAGAATTGGTGGGTTCTTGGTCTCACTGACTTCAAGAATGAAGCCGCGAACCCTCGCAGTGTTACAGTTCTTAAAGATGGTGGGTCCGGAGTTTGTTCCTTCAGACGTTCAGCTGTGTCTGGAGCTTCTTCCTTCTGGTGGGGTTCGTGGTCTGCAGACCTTCATGGTGTTATGGCTCTTAAAGGCAGTGCATCTGGAGTTGTTCTTCCCGGTGGGTTCGTAGTCCTGTTGGCTTCAGGAGTGAAGCTGCAGACCTTTGCAGTGAGTGTTACAGTTCATAAAGGCAGCGTGGACCCAAAAAGTGAGCAGTAGCAAGATTTACTGCAAAGAGCAAAAGAACAAAGCTTCCACGGCGTGGAAAGGGACCTGAGTGGGTTGCCACTGCTGGTTGGGGCAGCCTGCTTTTATTCCCTTATCTGACCCCACCCACATCCTGCTGATTGGTCTATTTTACAGAGAGCTGATTGGTCCATTTTGACAGAGTGCTGATTGGTGTGTTTACAATCCTTAAGCTAGATAGAGTCACAGAGTGCTAGTTAGCTAAATACAGAGTTAACTAGATACAGAGTACCAATTGGTGTATTTACAAACCCTGAGCTAGACACAGAGTGCTGACTGGTGCATTTACACAGTGTATTTACAAATCCTTGAGCTAGACACAGAGTCACAGTGCTAGTCCTCCAAGTCTCCACTAGGTTAGCTAGATACAGAGTACCAATTGGTGTATTCACAAACCCTGAGCTAGACACAGAGTGCTGATTGGTGTATTTACAAACCCTGAGCTAGACACAGAGTGCTGATTGGTGTATTTACAATCCTTGAGCTAGACACAGAGTGCTAGAGGGAAAAGTTCTCCAAGTCCCCACTAGGTTAGCTAGATATAGAGTGCTGATTGGTGCACATACAATCCTTCCTCTAGATATAGAAGTTCTCCAAGTCCCCATCTGGTTCAGGAGCCCAGCTGGCTTCACCCAGTGGATCCTGCACCTGGGCTGCAGGCAGAGCTGCCCGCCAGTCCCAATCAGCGCCTGCACTCCTCACCCCTTGGGCTGTCCATGGGACCAGGTGCCAGGGAACAGGGGGAGGCGCCCGTTGGGGAGGCTCAGGCCACACGGGAGCCCTCTGCAGGGTGGGGAGCTCAGACATGGCGGGCTGCAGGTACCAAGCCCTGCCCGGTAGGGAAGCAGCTAAGGCCCAGTGAAAATTTGAGTGTGGCGCCGGCGGGCTGTCACTGCTGGGGCACCGGGAGCAACCTCCGCAGCTGCTGGCCCGGGTGTTAAGCCCCTGACTGCCCTGGGCCGGTGGCGTCAGCTGGCCGCTCCCTGTGCTGGACCTGCCAAGCCCACGCCCACCAGAACTCGCGCTGGCCCGCGAGCCCCCGCGCAGCTTGCCTTACCACCTGCACCTCTCCGCAAGCAGAGGGAGGCAGCTCCGGTCTCAGCCAGCCCAGAGAGGGGGTCCTATGGTGCCCTGGTGGGCTGAAGAGCTCCTCAAGGCCGCCAGAGTGGAAGCCCAGGCGAAGAGGCGCTGAGAGTGAGGGCTGCTAGCACATTGTCACCTCCCACTGGGTTCAAGCGATTCTCCTGCCTCAGCCTCCTGAGTAGCTGGGATTACAGGCATGCACCACCATACCCCGCTAATTTTTGTATTTTTAGTAGAGGGGTTTCTCCATATTGGCCAAGCTGGTCTCGAACTCTCGACCTCAAGTGATCTGCCCGCCTCAGCCTCCCAAAGTGTTGGGATTACAGTCATGAGCCACTGCGCTTGGCCGGTTTGACTTTTTATTAAGTAATCTTCTTTTGTTTATTTGGATCCTATTTTACACTGATTTTTTTCTCTTATTTTCTTCACCACCAAGTCCTTTCAATTCTCCACAAATGGAACTCTTCCAAGATTTCCATCTTAGATCCTCTGCATTTTGAGCCACTTCCTTTTGAATTCCTCTAGTCAGCATTCTGACATACAAGTTGATTTTTTTTAATTCATTGTTTTATCACCACTAAACACCCCGTCTTCCTTTTACCATGAAGTCTCCACTTGATTTCCATTTCAGTGTGTGCTCCAGAGTTGTCTTTGCTGGTTAATTTCCCCTCTTGTATGTAAATGAAATTTTTGGTATCTTTTATCCCTAGTTATGTGATGGGCATGGGTTGGTAGAGTTTTACTTGCTCTCCTCATCTGTATAGTTTTGGGAAGATGTTTAGTTTTTGGATTTAGGTAGCTGTCATTTTTCTTCAGTTGTAATGTTTCACAGGGGTCTTTTCTAGAACTCCCTTTTCACATTTCACAAACTCTGAGTGACCTCAACCACTTCTATTCCTTAAATTAAAGCTTATAGACTGATGACTAACAAAGTTTATTTTGTTGCTGGGCTCCACAGCTTTTGCTAATAACAAACAAGATATCTCGATAGGACATAGAACATTTGCCCCCACTTCACATAAACAAAACTAAATTATGTTTTACTCTTCACTCTATCTCATACCTGCTCCTCCTCCTGTGTTCCTCATCTTAGTAAATGGTGTTATCACCCTCCCCAACATGGTTTGTTATGGTTGCCTAAGACAGAAAGCTTTCTATCACTCTGGCCCCAGTCACTTTCTAAGTACTACGTATTCTAACACCAAAGTATCTCAAAACTGTCTTCCACCCTTCTCCAAATTCAACAGTTTATGGCAGCATCACCTCTTAACTGGATTACTACAACAGCCTCCAAATGAAATTCTTGCTTTCAGTTTTGCCTCTTTCACTCCACAATCCACATAATTTTGGTAAACGTTTCATTTAATTATGTCATTCCCCTTCCAAATGTTACAGTGCCTTCTTGATACAGTCTTAACTCTGTTAGAATGATCTAAATGACCATACATAACCTAACGACTGCTTACCTCTTTAGACTTCTCTTTCACCAATCTCTGCCCTCACCTCTTCCCTTCCACTGTGAAACACACAGAAACAGAGAGTAGTCTCCAAAAATGGCCACAACAATATTTTTAGTTCCATATTCTGTTCCAAAAGCATGCCATTCCCCCTCAAGAGGTGAAATCTAGTTTCCTTCCCCTTGAACATGATCCAGCCTTAGTGATTCACTTCTAATGAATGAAATGTCATGATAGTGATGCTGTATAGCTTCCAAATAAAATCAGTACACCTTCGACCTGGTGCACCTCCTCTCTTTCTCTCTCTCTGCATGTATATGTTATGCCTGGTGCATGATAGGTATTCCATAAATTATAGTTACTGTCATTCTCATATTTCAAATTAAGAAACTGAAACAAATTAGAAAGTTCAATAACTTTCCCAAGGTCACACGGCTAGCAAGAGGCAACGCTGAAATTTCATCTCAAGTCTGTTGGTCTGCTGAACCCATGTGCCAGTATGGCCTGATTCTCCACTTATCCTTGTCTTATTTTATTCTTTGGCATTTATCCATTATATTCCCTGCTCTAGCAATTCATACTTTCAGATACTTTCAGAAAGCTTAATTGAAATTTAAGGATATAACTGAGTAAAAGAAAATCACTTAATAAGAGATTATAAATGAAATATTATGTTCTTATAACGTACCTTTTGGGAAAGCAGTAAACAATATTTTCATGTTATAATATTTAAACACTGATGTGATATAACCAAAATTCTATTATGTTAAACGGGGAGCTAGGGCTAAGGTGAGTGAGAGGTGTTTCAGAAGGATAAGGCTTCATTTACTATGGAGGGAAGTCAACAGATAATGTCTAAAACTGATAAGCCAAAACAACTACATAGCCATATTATATAGGGAAAAAAACTAAGCATAGTTGAAATGCCTGTGGACAACATGACTTGGAGGCTAGAAAAGAGGTGGAGTAAAAGACTAATATTTCCATTACAAACTTTTAAGAAATATTTGAGTTCATAAAAATGAATGTGTATTTGATTAAAAATAATTAAAATAGATTATTTACCCATCTGGAATTTATATTGTGAGTGGGGTGAGATAGAGATCTAAACATCATGGTTTTCCAACTCCCTGTCCAGTTATTATCTAGGCCAATTTTAATTACAGTACTTTCTTTCTTCTCACATATTTGTAATTTGAAGGAACATCAATAAATTTGAAAATGTGGTGTCATACACACACTGAGTTCTTTCTCTTTTTTAAGGTCAATGTCATGCTCTTATATAATTTATGACTGAATTTCTTAAAGTCACACATGAAATGATCAGAGACGTCACAAACATCAGGTGAAATATGAGAACTGGATCTTTAGAGGATTTAGGTGATAAACATGCTGAGAACATTTGCTTCACATGAATGTTGCCTGTGCCCCCAGCTGCCCTCTACTTAATGTGAATTAAAAGTCTGACACACAAATGGCCAATGAGTACATGCAAAAGTATTTTATTAGGTTGGTGCAAAAGTAATTTTGTTGGTAATGGAACAAATAATAGAAACAAAAACATAATTCTATTTCTATTAGTTTGATGCAAAAGTACTTTCAATGGCAAAAACCTCAGTCACTTTTGCACCAACCTAATACATCATTAGTCATTGGAGGAAAATGCAAATTAAACCCACAATGAGCTACTAGTATACATCCACCAAAATGAATAAAATTTTAAAATACCTATAGAGCTAAATGTTGCTGAGGATTTGGAGAAACTGCAATTCTCATAAGCCAATAGTGAGAAATTTTCCGCCACACTGGAAAATGTGGGAGAAGTTTCTAATGAAGTTAAATGAACATCTGCTCCTGTAACCAGTAATTCCACTTCTATGTATTTAGCAAAAATAAATGAAAATATACATTGGCAAAAAGATTTGTAGCCTATTGTTTAAGTCATTTCATTCACAATAACCAAAAAGTGGAAATAGCCCAGGTGTCTGTTAAAACAACAAGTAAACTGTGATACATTCGTACAATAAAATACTACCCTGCAATAAAAAGAACAAACTACTCATAAAATCGACACAGATAAGTCTCGAAAACAGTTTGATAATTGAAATAGCTGTTATGTGCTAAACTGTGTTGCCAAAAATTCACATGTTGAAGTCCTAACCCCCAACACTTCAGAATATGTCCATATTTGGTGGGAGGGCCTTTAGAGAGGTTATTAGGAAAAATAAGTTCTCATGCATAGGCCCTAATCCAATATGCTGGTGTCGTTAGAAGAAGAGATTAGGACATGGACAAAATATAAACAGAGGGGTGACCATATGAGGTCACAGTGAGAAGGCAGCCATCTGCAAACCAAGAAGAGAGGCCTCAGGAGACACTAAACCTGCTGACACTTTGATCTCAAACTTCCAGCCTTCAGAAAAGTCAGAAAATAAATTTCTGTTGTTTAAATCACTCAACCTATGGTATTTTGTTATGGCAGCACTAGAAAACTAATACAGAAGCCTTACACAAAAGAATACATACTGAATTATTCCAATTATACGAAGTTCTATAACAGGCAAACTATTCTATGGTGAAAAAATCACAAAAGTGGTTACCTCTGAGGGGTGGGTAGGGGATAAATTGGGAAGGGGCATTCCAGAACATTTTGGGGTGGTAGTAAAAAAAATTTGGGTTTCACAAATATATACATTGATCAAAACTAATGAATGTCTACTTAAGATTTGTGTTTCACATTGTACATAAATGCCATATCAAAAGAGAAAAACTAAAAAAATTAATGGGCCCCACTTCTGACATTAGATGCTGTATGGTTCCCATTTCTTGTCTTTTCACTACAATTGTAAACTCAAGCACCAGCTGTGCTATTGATATTTTGCATTTTTCATTTGGATGTCTGCTAATACTCAGCAAGGTGAAATTCGCTGGCTGAAATGCCTGGGTTGTGCTCATTAACCAAGAGAGGTGAGTTGAAGAATGAAGCTGAATTGAGAGGAGACATTAACTTTTTATTCTCAGAAGGAAAAAACAAAGTCCAATTGTAACACCACCCAAAAGCATTTGATCTTCAGTTGAAATAAATTTAGTAGACTGAAAATCTCAGCAGATAAATCTATAATATTCAGGGCCCTGAGTTGAACAATTATTAAACTGAGAGGGGCTAATATTCATAATTATGTGAGGAACAAGGAACTAGAAATTTCCAAGAGACCAGATGATAGCAGCAGGACCTGTTCATGTAAGTAGTCTGGCTTCCTACAGTTACAACATGAGAAAGCCTCTGACTCTGGTTCAATGTTCAGGCACATTTTGGGAAAAGGGGAAGAAAAACTCAAAAGTTCTGTCTATGTCCTCCTTCCTGTAAGTTATCTAGCTTGTATTCTAGATGCTAATATTCTAGTTTTTCAGAAATTCTACCCTTTGTGCCTTTCAAGGGATTCAGCATTCATTTCTCAAATTGCCTTAGGACATCTGCTACATAATCTCCTTGGCATTTAGACTCTTTTTGGCCCATGTATCAAGTTTCATTTGTTTCTGAGTGAGTTCAGTCTTTTTTACATCACTAAGATTTCTTATTTCACCTGAAGGAAATGGGTGGGAAGCTATGGCTCAGGATGACCCACGGAGCTATGGCTCCACAAGTCTGATCATAGAAGAGGAAAACAAACAGCAGTTCTGAATCTATGAGATTTGGGATGAGGCACAATATAGTATCTTTAGGTTTATTACTAGAGTCCTTCTCACAATACTCAACTTTTTGAATAAGCCTAAAAAAATTTACCAAGCTTTCAAAATATTTGAAGAAAAAATTGTCTAGCTTTCAACTTGACAGCACTTCTGAAGAAATCTCTTACTGCATGAACTCCTCACTTTTCTCCTCTTTATTCTTTTGTGAATAAAAAGATGTTGCTTCGAATGAGCTAGAAGCTCAGCATGGTCCTTAGAATGAAGGGTGCTAGAAACCTTTGAGCTCAATCTCCCAATCTCCATCTGGAAGAGTCCAACACTGACTGTGAAAACCAACACTTAGTTATAATTCAAAGACTTCATGAGGTCTCCTAAAAATGCAAATCCTTATTCTTCTAGGTCCTATATTTCTATATAGGATATTACAGAGAGGTGTATTCTGAATCTCTTTTACATCCTTCTAAGACTAATATTACATTTTTTTAAATCCTTAAATAAATGAATAAAATTCTTATAAACCTTAGAAAACTGACCAATGTAGATCTAAGTCAGGAAGCCGATGTGCATTATATTATTATTGCTCCCTGAAATTTTTGATCACTATAATATCCTGTCCATTTTTACTTTGCTCACACGCTGGAGTGGAAATTTGTCTCCATTTATGAACTTCAATGTGACAACATTTTAAGGACAGCATGTTCCTCCATATATTTTTTTTAGTCAAGATTGATTCTAGCTGGTCTTTACATTTCTGGTTGGTCATTCTTCACAGATACTTTTTTTTCCTTCAACTTTTAAGTTTGGGGTACATGTACAGGATGTGCAAGTTTGATACATAGGTAAAAGTGTGCTATAGTGGTTTGCTGCACAGATCATCCCATCACCTAGGTATTAAGCCCAGTGTCCATTAGCTATTCTTCCTAATGCTCTCCCTCCCGCAACCCTACCTCTGACAGGCCCCAGTGTGTGTTGTCTCCACTTCCATATGTTCATGTGTTCTCATCATTCAGCTCCCACTTATAAGTGAGAACATACAGTATTTGGTTTTGTGTTCCTGTGTTAGCTTACTGAAGATCATGGCTTCTAAGTCCATCCATGTCCCTGTAAAGGGCATGATCTTGTTCCTTTGTATGGCTGCATAGTATTCCATGGCATATATGCACTATGTTTTCTTTACCCAGTCTATCATTGACGGTTATTTAGGTTGATTCCATATCTTTGCTATTGTGAATAATGCTGCAATGAACATACATGTGCATATATCTTTAAAATAGAATGACTTATATTCTTTTGGGGATATACCCAGTAAAGAGACTTTCATCAAACACCAAGACTTTCATCTCCCCAAGGATAGATCATAGTCAACGCCTCAGCTAACTTCTTTGTAAATCCTCCTATTCCTTAGATTCCACTTAGTTCCCTCAATAAATATGAACTCTAAAGCCCCTTAACTCCCTTATAAAACAACTGTACTATTATGTGTTATGTCAACCCATGCCAACTGAGCCTGGCAACTGCATCAGGAATAATGACACAATCAATAACCCAACAACTGTGGAACTTTATAATCCAAATCCCCCACAAACTAAATGGATATTATTTGACCCAAATTGTGTTTTAATCAAATCTTTCTGTGACTAAATATTGTTTCTCAGAATACAGCAATATGGAAAGTGATGTGGTTTGGCTGTGCCTCCACCCAGATCTCATCTTGAATTCCCATGTGTTGTGGGAGAGACCTGATGGAGGGTAGTTGAATCATGGGGGCAGGTCTTTCTTGTGCTGTTCTTGTGGTGGTGAATGAGTCTCATGGGATTTGATGATTGTATAAGGGGGAGTTCGCCTGCACAAGATATCTTATCTTGTCTGCCACCATGTGAGACATGCCTTTCACCTTCCACCATGATTGTGAAACCTCCCCAGCCACATGGAACTATAAGTCCATTAAATGTCTTTCTTTTGTAAATTGCCCAGTCTCAGGTATGCCTTTATCAGCAGCATGAAAATGAACTAATACAAAAAGTAAATGAAAATATTGAAATCTCTGAAGTATTCATGAAAACAATGTTGCCATGTCCAAAACTCTCAGGTCCCTTTAAAATCCAAGCTAACAGAAAAAATAATAATAATTTAATTATACACCAAAGTTCAGCCAACATCGCAAAGGGAGTCTTCAAACTATTAAATTGATATAAGAAGATCATATTTCTTTAGTACCTTTCCAGTTTCCAGAAGACAGTAATATGATGAGTCTTAATTTCTATATATTGATGGACAAGATACACTTTTGTGTGTGAAATCAATGTAATAAATAACCAAACATCATATCCTCCAAATATTCATTAAGCAATAGCACAATGCTGGTAGGTAATTTTATCTTGGACTGTTCATCCAAGTTTAAATCTAAATTTATTAGATTATTCTGCACATACTCTTTCCAGCTCTTTCTCTGCAAAGTGGATAAAAAAATGGAGCATTGTTTCTTAAGCTAATTCATCTTCATAACTTCACCATATTAAGTGCAATCTCTGTGATAAATTGAAATGTAATTTCACATACATTTTTAAGGGGTTTGTATTATTAAATATGTAAACTCAGTTCATTGCAATATCTTCACCTGGAAATGCTAAAATGTGAAATTATTTCCTAAAACTTAATATGAACTTCATTGACACTGCTGGAAATGTGTTGTCACATACTTATTAGAGCAAGCAATATTATAGACGTAAACCTACTAGGATGGAATGACAATTTCTACTACTATAACTTAAGATTAATAATGATGAAAAGAATTGACAGTTTTTTATTCAAAATCATCTGTGGGAAAAACAAATTCTTTTAAATATATATATAAGATAGAAGATAGGCTGAAACCAATCTTGACCATATCTGTTCTGGGAGAATAAAGTTGGCTATCGTATGTATTGATTTGACAATACCTGTAGAAAAAAACACAGTCTCCTTTTTTCCCTTGAGCAAACTCCCTCAAAGCTATCAAATTCATTTTAACTTAAATCACACAATGACTCATAAAGTTCTTATCTGTTTCAAAAAGATAACTCTGAAAAGAAGGCTCAATAACAAGTGACAACAATCAGTAAAAATATTTTGGTGAGACAGAGTCTTGCTCTGTCGCCCAGGCTGGAGTGCAGTGGTGAAATCTCGGCTCACTGCAAGCTCTGCCTCCTGGGTTCACACCATTCTCCTGCCTCAGCCTCCTGAGTAGCTGGGACTACAGGTGCCCGCCACCATGCCCAGCTAATTTTTTTTTTTCGTGTTTTTAGTAGAGACAGTGTTTCACTGTGTTAGCCAGGATGGTCTCGATCTCCTGACCTCGTGATCCACCCGCCTCAGCCTCCTAAAGTGCTGGAATTACAGGTGTGAGCCACTGCGCCTGGCCTGGTAAGATTTTCTTTAAAAGACGTGATAAAAGCATAAATATCCATTGAAAACTAGACAACATTTGGGATATCTCACCTGAGTGTCAGTGTAACAAACATGCCAAGCACCAAGAAAGTCCAAAGAGAAAAGTTTCCACATACTCAGTTGTTATTTGCTGGATTATAAACCTATATGGTTTATGTATAAATAAATATATAACAATAGAAATCCCCCATTATTTCAAGTACTCCAAAGAGTACTATGAGAATTATGATAATCTGGTGATCTTGAGCACTAAAAAAAAATATGTTGGGTAATTCAAGTAAACAAAAGTATTAAGGAGATCACTAGCATTTTGATTGCTTCACAGTATAGAGTGAGTCCTTCATATTTGTAGATTCCAATAAACCTCAGAGTTGAGAGAGAAAAATCTACAACTATAATATGTGATCAATTTTATAAAAATAAGAATATCCCCAAGAAAAGATCTTTTGTTATAGATTTATTTAGTATCTGACCAATATGTGTAACTATTCCAACCCAGTTTAAACAACTAATCCTAAAAGAAATTGTTAAGTATATCTTCCCGTCTGACAAAAAAAAGCAAACTCCTTTATCTTCTCAAATTTAAGAATAGTCAATCTGTGAACTTTACTTTGGAATCCAATACTATAACTTTATTTTCATCACCTAATATACATTAAAACATATAAAGTAGAAAACATACATAACATAAAATCTAAGATTGATAGTTAACCTGTTGCCTTCATACATGAGAAATTTTTACTAAGTACAAAGACAATGGAGCTCATTTCAGAAATAAGCGTTCATCTACCCACGTTTTACTTCATTAAACAGAAGGAACTTGCCAACCAGGAAGGAGGGGAAAAAAAGGACACCAAAACACACCATTACCTATTCCCCAACTCAGAAGAGCATATTCTCCATCAACCTGAGCAATGAGGAGGACTTGCTTATCAATATTCTGCCAAATTTCTGAATCAACCAAACTAAAATTCCCATCCATCTTCATTCAATCTCTACAAAACTACTGAAAAATCATGATGTGCACCAGAGAACTATACTGCAAAACAGAAGTTTCCATCTCATGCCTGCAGAGCCTCATTCAATAACCGAATCTGGCTTAGGCATTTTGCATAGCATGTTGTCCTATAGCTAGAGATCTGAAAATCTACAGCTCCCAAGTGGACAGTAAGTAGCGCACACAGTCTATTTTGTCCAGAGAGAGAGAGATTGAGAGAGAGAAGATCTCGAAGCTCAAATAGAGGCAATGTCATCCTCCCAATTCCTAAAATAATAAATAACCTTTGGAAACTGGTATGATAAAATCGAGAACAAAATTTTAGAAAATGTCTTGGATTCCTCAATAAAATAAAAGAAGACATGGTCTATATGATAAAGTAACAAAGTAATAAGGAGTGAACAAACTGATATTTAAATGTAACAGAGTGAGATTTAAAAAATAACAGGTTTGAGCATGAAAACGAAGATGCAGTAAATAAAAAGTAGAGGTAGAAAAAAAACAGTATTTACAGTTTAAATCCAGTATTGATAAGGAAAACAGTTGAGAAGCTATTTCAGAGTGCAGAGGATAAGAGTAGATATTAACAGATTGAATCACTATAAAAGGAAAAAAATATGTCCATCATAAGAAATCTAGACATTCACAAGAAATATACAAGAATAAGAAGAAAAAAGAAGTTTAAAACAAAGCAGTAACCAAAAGTACAATGAAAAAGAGTCTTCCCAAACTAAGACAAAATATTGTGTGAATATGCATTCATTTATTACATACATGTACAAATAACTACTTGGGTTCTATTATACAAAATACACTGAGGATAAATTTTTTAAAGGGGTATCTTTACCCTGTGAGTAATTAGGAAACATAGACAGATAATCACATGACTAAACATAAAATTACAACCAGGACAAGAGAGTCGGTGGTGATATGAGAGAATGTGATGGGGATGTGAGCTAATCAGGAGGTCAGAAAAGTTTTCCCTGAGGAAATTATGTTTCATATAAGGTTTGAGAGACAGTGGAAATTAACCAGGTAGAGAGAATAGCATATGCAAAGACCTTTAGTCAAAGTGAGCATAGCATGGTTGAGGAATGGTAGGCTGAGGAATATGGCTGAGGAACAGAAGACTCGTGAAACTGGTGAAACAAGGTTAGAATCAAGAGGAACATGGATGAGATGACAACTGGGGAAACAGGCAAGGGCTAGATTATCCAGGGCACTGTAGGTCAGAGACTTCAATCATTTTTTTTTAACGCCATGACCTAAAGTAAGAAATACTTTCTATATCATAGCCCAGTACACAAACCCATATGTACATATACAGAAATCAATTTGCTAGATCATGAGAGCATTTTAAAAAAAATGAAAGAACAGAATAAAATAGTACATACCAGAGTGTTTTTCTTATCGTAAAAGTAGGTCGCAGTTCATGAAATCTTTTGTTTAGGTTTATTTATATTTTATATGTATATTCCATCTGTATAATGATTTATTTAATGCTGTCATGATCTCACAAATTGATTTTATGACACATCAATAGATCCCCACTTGCAGTTTTAAAAATTCTATAGTAAATCTGTGTTAGAAATTTCACTCTTCATCTAAAACCCATCAAAGTTACTTAAGCAGATATGTGATGTGAACAGAATTGAATTTGGAGACAAAACAATCTTTCTGACTACAATGCACAGATTTGTAAAGAAGCAAGTCTAAGGTTTTTATAGTGAGACTCCCGGTAAGAGATACCAGTGGTTTGATCTTGGATGGGAACAGGAGGTTAAGAAAGTGAACATCAATTCCAGAGTTAATGGAGGTAAAGAATCAACAGGATACTCTGATAAGATAAATATGGACACAATTTTCAAAGATAACTCTTATATTGAAAGGGGCATAGTATAAATTATTAAAAAGAAACCTAAGAGTGACGAAATACTGGACTTACAAAAATAAACAAACCATCTAACAAGCAATCCTCCAGAAAACACATGTTACTAACAGAGAAATCAAAACTGGGCTGGCTTCAGACTCTTCTTTTGCAATGTGAAATGCCAAGAGGTAACGAAAAAAGCAACCACAGAATTTTGAAGGAAAAAAGATGGTGAACTAAAATGTTATGCTAAACCAACTTGTCATTCACGCACGAAGGAAATAGAAAGTTATTATGAAGTGTAGGCATATTGAGAAAAACATATCCACAATCTTGAAAAAAATTACTTGACACTGTTCTACCAAGGGATAAATCCAAATTTAAAATCTAAGAATGAGGAGGTCATGATTTAAAAAAAGATTAACAATTGATAATGAAACTGAAACCAATTAATAATAGAATTGAGTTTAAGTGATTATTAATAAGATAAAATTTAATACAAAGTAGGAAAAAAACTGGCCGGGCGCGGTGGCTCATGCCTGTAATCCCAGCACTTTGGGAGGTCGAGACGGGCAGATTACGAGGTCAGGAGATCGAGACCATCCTGGCTAACACAGTGAAACCCCATCTCTAACAAAAATACAAAAAAATTAGCCAGTCGTGGTGGCAGGCGCCTGTAGTCCCAGCTACTTGGGAGGCTGAGGCAGAAGAATGGCGTGAACCTAGGAGGTGGAGCTTGCAGTGAGCCGAGATCGCGCCACTGCACCTTCAGCCTGGGCGACACAGTGAGACTCCGTCTCAAAAAAAAAAAAAAAAAAAAAGATAGATGATTAAAAGCATGCTAAATATCTCACATAAAACAGGGAAATAAACATTCAAAAGATCCAGCTGCACTAGATTTTGGATTTTGGTTATTAAAAAAATACCTTTGAAGAATATTTTTGAATAAATATAAATGTAGCCACAAGCTGAATGTGAAACACAATGTAAATCTTCAAAATCACTGTACTTTAAAATTTACAATATAAAAATAGTTTAGAAACAGTTTTTTTAGAGACCCCCAAAAAAAGGAGTGTGTAAAAAAGCAAATAAGGGAACAAGAAAACAAAACAGCCAAAACAAAACTCTTACAAGACACATTGAACATATCACTTATAAAGTTTAAGACCTCATTTTGAAGACAAGAAACACTTAGACAATGAAAAACTTCTTACAAAGCTAATATAGAATGAAAAGTATTAAAAATTACTTTTTAAAAATGATTTAGGGCCAGTTTAACAGTAACCTCTTCCTTGTATCAAATGATAAAGATCAAGTAATTCTCATTTCATACTATTACTCTACTGTAATAAATAATGAAAAGCCATTCACTAAATATTCTGAAACCAACACAATTCTTCTGACACAGTTTAATGTAAACACTTTTTAAAGTTTTAAGATTTGTCACTTGAGAAATACTTATGTAAAAGATAATGAGAATAAAAACAAAAATATAAACTTCAGATATGTGGCCAAATTTACTCACAAAAAAAAGTCTTCAAGGTTTTATTTGAACTCAAAATGTCAGAAAATCAAGACAAAACCTAAGGAAAATTGGAAGAAAAAAAATAGAGAAGTTATTAAATATAATCAAGTATTCAATTACTAAAATAATTGAATAAATTTGAACATAATAGAAATGGATTGTAAAATTTTCATAGGTTTTTTTTTTTTTTTTTTTTTTTCCTGAGTCGGAGTCTGGCTCTGTCGCCCAGGCTGGAGTGCAGTAGCTGGATCTCAGCTCACTGCAAGCTCCGCCTCCCGGGTTCCCACCATTCTCCTGCCTCAGCCTCGTGAGTAGCTGGGACTACAGGAGCCACCACCACGCCCAGCTAGTTTTTTGTATATTTTTTTGTGGAGACGGGGTTTCACCGTGTTAGCCAGGATGGTCTCGATCTCCTGACCTCGTGATCCGCCCGTCTCGGCCTCCCGAAGTGCTGGGATTACAGGCTTGAGCCACCGCGCCCGGCCTTCATAGTTATTTTTTAAAAGATTTACACTTTGATAAACTTAGCAGAAGAGAAAAAACACAAACATTAATAATGAGAAAGCATATGTAATCAAGAAACATGGGATTATTTAAAAGTATGAAAGACTATCATATGCAAATATTCCATACAAAATGTTATAGATTTTTAAAATATAAAATTATAAATATTGTGTGTAATGGACAGTTTGTGAGAAAATATAAATAATCAAGATGGACTCAAAAGAAGTGAAATAATAGGCCCATAGCTATGGACATTATTTTTTTAATTTGAAGAATTGCCTTCAAGGAAGGCTATACAATCCGGCAGTTTTATAAACTCAGCTGTCAAGGAACAGATATTTCTCATGATCTATAAACCATTTTAAAATACTAAAACATTTGGAGTGCTATTTTTAATATATTTAGTGAAGCAAAGCCATTCCCAATATCAAAAGTTGACAAATTAAAATGACAAAGTTATAAAGGGAAAGCTATACACAAGTTTGGTTAGAAACACTAGGATTGGGCAGGAGTCCTAAGAAACAGAGTATAACAGAACATTAGCAAATACCATTTCAGATCAGAGGGAAAGGGCGATTTGTTAAAAATGGTGTTGAGATTCAGGTTCATTTGGAAATAAAATGATTTAGATGTATTCAATATACCAAGTTAAATAATCCAAATGAATAAAACTTAAGTGTAAGATGTGAAAGTATAAAAGAATTAGAAGAAAATTTAGAAACACATTCATACCATTTTGGAGTGGGAAAGACATTTCAAAGTATAGCAAAGCAGAAAACATAAAGGGAAAAGTCTTCCTGGTAAGACTTGGGACTTTATCCTTTCAGTCATATTTTTTTCTCTTCACTACTTAAAATTACATTCTTCTGACTGGCACTATTGTATTTTTCTTATTAAAAATCATAACTTGCCTAAGTCTAGGTTTTAGTAGGCATAATTATTGTCTAGCTAAATTTCAGCTTTTCAAAGCTGAAAAAATGAACCAGAGGAGGAAGATTTTATGGAAAAAAAGCAGAAACAAAATTACAATGGAAAAGATTGACTAAATAAAAATGAAAGTTTGTAATACCAAAAGATTAAAAGGCAAATCATAAACTATGAAAGTATTTGCAACAAATATCACAGCGATAATATCCTTAATAAAATAAAATATCAATTTCCCAACTGAGAGTTGAATGAATTAGAAATTATTTGCATAAAGAATTATTAACCATTAAAATAGTTTTCATGAGGAAATGGTCATGATTTTTTATTAAATGGAAGACTAATACAAAATCATATATCCACATAGATATATAGACATATCTCAATTCCAAATGTTTATATACACTAAATGTTCTCTTTCATATATACATCTGTATACCATATATAAATTTATATTCATATGTTTAGACATGCATTTATTCATTGTGGCAACAAAGCAAATATTAATAGTAATGTTGAAATTATAAATGTATTTGTTTTTATCTTTATAGATTTATCTACTTGAATTACTTTCATAATATAAAAGTATATAAAGAGTTTTTTTAAAAAAGCAGTTCACTATCTGGCAACTACCCTCTCCCATGCCCCAGTGGAAGTATCTTCCCTGGGGTTCAATTTAATGTTACACCTTCAACCTTTATAGAGGGCAACATAAAAGGTACTTTGCTGAACATTTTACCTGGATATTGCGTGATTTTGTTCTTAAAACACTGACTGCTGTGTTCCTCCAAATCACCTATATAAGAAACTGCATGACAGATTCCTCCTAGAGTTTGGTTCCTGGGAAAGGTTTGACTCCAGAGAAATGTGATTATTTTAACCAACAATAAAATTATATCCAAACTACTTCAGCTTTGCCTGAGCTACTGGGAATCACAGAGAGGAGGCAAATTCAATAAATGTCCTGTTATAAAAAAGGTTTTATTTTGATAGTCTAAAAACATGTCCTCTCTCTGTCCCTTACAGATGATTGCTGCTCTACTCTTCTTTCTAATCCTAATTGTAACTTTTACATTAATATAGTTTTGTATGGCACATCAAACTCCTTTAGGAAAAGGTGAATGTAAATTGTAAATAAATAAAACATGACTTGGTCATTCTAAGAGGAGTAACAGAAAATGTCTCATCTGCATTAAGTCATGTTGATGCATTACAGCATCATCTTAACTCTACGCACCTGAAAAATTTCCACATCTAAGCTCTAAAAACCTTTAAAAATGTGGTAAATTGGAGAATAGCATAAAGCCATGAAATTCTTATAGTCTTTGTTTTTGTAGCGAGCTTATTAGTGATGGCCTTTTGGTTTAAACACTGCCTTTAAAGCCTTCGATCCTGGATGCCACCAGGTAATTCATGCTTAAGGAGTCCGAAAAGAAGTATGTACAGTAAAATCATCATGTCCACAATTAACACTTCCACATTACATCCAATAAATATTGTAAAGCACTTGCCATGTGCTGAGACTTTGCTGGGCAGTGGGAATAAATGGAGACTACCAAAAGCACTGGACCTGCCATGAAAGAGCACAGTCTAGTCCTCCTCTTCTCTCTGGTCTGGCACAGGGCATGATCTTTGTTGATTTTGTTCTTCCACGTCTTACTCTCTGAACCATGATGATGACTAAATTCTGAATCTAATAGGAATCAGATTTCAGATAATTCCCTAAAGCAGTCTGCCAACATTGCACTAAGAGCAATTAAAGGAATCAGGAAAGTAGAATGCTGCTTTCATTTCATTAGCAGGGTAATACTAATCTAATCTTTGGACAAGTGCAAAACAACATTGGATAATTATTTTTCAGTTGAAAGATTTCACACTAACATTTTTTAAACTCCCCCCAGTTGAATAGTTTATATCCAATACTTTCATTCCTCCCTATGCTCCCATCTCTTGAAGTAATCTGGTTTGGCTCCTCCTCCTTCACTGAACCTTCCCAAGAACCACAAATCAACCTTCCCAAGAACCACAAATCAGCATTGTTGCTATCCTCGAAGGCCCTTTTTCTGTTTCTGTTTCGCCCTCTTTCTCCTTGTATTCCTTGTAGCTTTTTACGTGTTTCATCTTGAAGTAATGCTATCAGCCTCTGGGATGAGGCAGCATTTCCTGATGCTCTTCCTTCTCCTTGTTGGTCTCTTGGATGGCTGCTTTTGTCAATTTTTCCCCACCTCCCCAAACACAGGCTTTTCACAAGATTGGAACCTTTGCCCCCTCTCTCAAATACTCATACTACTTCTTCTGGAAAACTCACTGACTATTAACACTTCAATTATCATTTCTGTATGGATGCCACCCAAACCTTTTGCCATGAAAGATGCAGGCTCACATCTCCAAAGACAAAGTGGATGGTTCACATAGACGCCCCACCACTGCTTTTAACTCAATATATTTAAAATAAAATTTCTCATCTCACCTAAACACACACTCATTCAATGACTGTTTTGGTTCATAGGCCTCTCAAGCACCCGGACCTCATACCTCTGAGTCATCTCTGAAAACTGTTACTCAAACCATCAGGTTTAACTCAAATACTCATTTGAATTAGTTAACTTGTTTTTTTGTTTTTTTGTTTTTTTTTTTTGAGTGCTGAATCTTGATTTTCTCACCTGTAAAATGGTGTTAAAGTAGAGGTCAGATGAGAAGGTGAGATCATAGGTGTGACTGTAATCAATAACTTCGACTGCCACAGGCATACTGGATGCTATGTGCATATTAAATTGTTTCTCTCACTCAGGCCAGTACATGACATATAATACACACTTAAGAAATATTTGCTTATCAAAAGAATGAATGAACAACGGATTGAATTAAGGTGACCTTTCCTTCTTTTGAATTCCTATTGTATTCACTGCCTGTTGTATCATCCATTTGGCTCAGATTATATACTACTCAAAAAATTTTTGTTAGCATTTTAACTATATGACCTGACTTCTTGGACAGGCATTCAGATTCTTCAGATTAAACACCTAACTTACCCTTCCTTGTGTTTCTCACAGAGCCCAGCAAAGTCCTTAGACATAGCACTACTATTTGACTTTATATCTCGTTTATAAGTCTTAAATGTATATCAGCTAATTTTTTCCATTAAAGGAAATTGGTACACATTATTTTGCAAGCACATATTCTTGAGGCTTTTTACATTTGTGACTCATATCTTGGTTCAGAAGCTAACACCAAACAGTGATTTTAGTGGCATGATGAAAGAGGGTTTAGTCAGACCTCCTCACTTTCCAGATTTGCTTCAGTTCAGCCATAAAATTCCTTCCCAGCTGTATACCAATAGCCAGGGACATTTTCACCCTGATATAAAATGTAATCAAGCTGCTTCTAGCTATGTTTAAGTAACCTATACTGTGGAATTACAACTACACATCACACCAGAAATAAGAGAATTTTTAAAAATGTCTTACTTCACGATGGCATTTCTACACGCAAGCAAACAACTTTCCTTTCTTCTTCCTTTCTTAAAAAAAAAAAAAAAAAAACTTGCTCCTCAAATGGGAAAAAAAATACAGTACCCACGCACTGGCCAGCAGAGTAATTATGATGAAAGGGGAAATATGTACGTGTCAAACAGCACACCACAGCTTGGGTTATCTGGTCTCTATGAAGAGAACTTTTCAGTTAGATGTGAGTGGGTGAAATTGCTGTGTCACCCACAAAAGTATTTTCATTACCAATTTCCCGGCAGACTTTTACTCATAGCTCTATCTTTATTACTCTGAATATTGGCATATTAAATATCCTAAGATCTAATAAAATAGAAATGAATGAATGGTGGGCACTTCCCAGTCATATAGGAGCCCAATGGGGTTTTGCATCTCAAAAGTTACAAGTAACTCCCATGGGCCAGACACATCAGAGACAGATTACTGTAATGGGTCAAAAGCCTCAGTACATTTACCAGCCTGAGTGACCCTTTAATTTCTGTTTCTGAAATAAACTTCTCCTAGGTGTGGTTTTGATAGTTTGCGCTTCCTCAAACTCTCCTAATACAGAACTTTTAATACAGAGTGCTAAGGTGGGGCAACCAAGAAAAGTATGGATTCCTATATAATAGCCCTTTATTAGTTTTCTAGGTCAGTTTTAACAAAGCACCACAAACCGCGTGGCTCAAACAACAGAAATTTTTTGTTTCAGAGTTCTGAAAACCTGAAACTTGAGATTAGTGTGTCAGCAGGATGTTCACTCCAAAGGCATCTACCCTAGAAGGATGGTTCCAGGTCTGTCTCGTAGCTTCTGGGAATTCCTTGGATTTGGGGAGCATAACTCCAATTTACACATGACATTCTTTCTGTGTGCATGTATCTCCATGTCCAAACTTCTCTTTGTAAAAAAGATGGAATCTTCATCATAACTGATCATCTACAAATACCCTGCATCCAAATAAGGTCAAATTTACAGGTACTGGGAGTTAGGACTTTAATAGTTTTAGAGGGGACAGAATTCAAACTGTAAGAATCCCCATTCAGTCAGTGTGGTTAATCCCAACACATGAGGGACAGCAACAAAAGTCAACCTTAGCAACACAGATAAACAAGCAACATTGGTATTTGAAGCCACAGAAATGATAATGCCTTCCACCCTTCTGAATCATAATTCACATTTAAGTTAGATCAAATTTTGGGTTTTTACCTAAAAAGTAAGCAAAACTGTCTAAAATGAAGAAATGATGACTCCTAAATAATCATACAAACTAACTTTTCCCGTATGAATCACCATGAGAATAAAAACTGGAGCATTATCAGCGATACATGAAGGTAACTGGACATCTTATAGCAATAGTAACAATGAAGGCTGGGCATGGTGGCTCACACCTGTAATCCCAGCACTTTGAGAGGTCGAGGTGAGTGGATTCCCTGAGGTCAGGAGTTCGAGACTAGCCTGGCTAACATAGTGAAACTCTGTTTCTACTAAAAACACAAAAAATTAGCCAGGTGTGGAAGCATGCACCTGTAATCTCAGCTACTCAGGAAGGCTGAGGCAGGAGAATCGCTTGAAGGAGGGGAAGGTTGCAGTGAGCCAAGACTGTGCCATTGCACTCCAATTTGGGCAACAAGAGCGAAACTCTGTCTCAAAAAATTATAATAATTAATTAAATAAAATAACAACAGTGAAAACAGGGAGGGATGTCAGCAAGATGATGGATTAGGAGATTCTAGATGTCACGCCCTGCCAAAACACCAATTGTGGTAGCCACCCATGGATGAGTATATCTTTGTGGAAATCACAGAGTCTAACTGATATTTCAGCGCTCCAGTGGAACACAAAACCCAAGAGTGGATGCACTGAAAAGACTAGAACATATATCCTGCTAATCAGCTTTCACATTCCACAAAGAGGTTTGCCCACAGAATGACTCACTTGAGGACCATCATAATCAGCTGACACATGCCTCCAGGACCCCACATGCCCTCCCCATGGACAGTACTCTGTGCATAGCCCACATAAAATGCCATTGATAGCACACATATCTCAACAGAAGGTATGGATCTTAGCAGAGAGCTCAACCCTGCTGATTTGGGAGAAAGCACATAACTTTAAACATTTCCCTAGGAAAAATAAACGGGAGCATCATAGCACCAGACCTGGTGTTGCAGAATCCAGAGATAGCACACAATCCCTAAAATTTCTCCTCTTATAGAGAAAAAGAAGAGTAAACTTGATGCATCCAGGAAAAGTCTGAGAGACTCCCAGAATCTCTATCTGGGCTTGCCAGTGAAGGTCTTTCTGTCTTGAAGCCAGTCAGTAAAGAGTAGAGAAGACGATTACTTCTTCAAATGCAACGAGAGTAAAGTCTACAAGGAGCACAAAGATTCAAGGAAATATAGCAGCACCAAAGTAACAAAATAAAGCTCTAGTGGACGAACCCCAAAGAAAGAGAGATTTATAAATTCCATAATAAGTAAATCAAAATAGCCATCCTAAAGCTCAGTGAACTACTAGAGAATGCAGAACACTAGACAAAATCAGGAAAACAATACATCAAAAGAAAATCAGAAGTTCAATAGAGAGATAGAAACCACAAAAAAAAGAGCCAAACAGAAATTCTGGAGCCAAAGAATACAATGTCTCAAGTGAAAAAAAGAATAGAGAGCTTAATAGAAGAATCAGTCAAGTAGAAGAAAGAATCAGCAAACACTAAGACAGATCATTTGAAATTACCCAGTCAGAGGAACAAAAATAATAACAATAATAATTAAAAGAGTGAAGAAAGCATATAGGACTTATGGGACACGGTCAAGCAGACCAATAAGCATATCATAGAAATCTCAGAAGGACTAGAGAAAAAGAAAAAGGCTAGAAGGTTGTTTAAAGAAATGATGATGACTGGTGGTGCACACCTGTAATCCCAGCACTTTGAAAGACCAAGCAGGGTGGATCACCTGAGGTCAGGAGTTCAAGACCAGCCTGACCAACATGGTGAAACCCTGTCTCTATTAAATACAAAAACTTAGCCAGGCATGGTGGTGCATGTCTGTAATCCCAGCTACTTGGGAGGCTGAGGCAGGAGAATCACTTGAACCTGGGAGGCAGAGGTTGCAATGAGCCGAGATCACACCATTGCACTCTAGGCTGGGCAACAACAATGAAACTTCGTCTCAAAGGAAAAAAAAAAAAAAAAGAAAGAAAGAAAGAAATGACACAAAACTTCCCAGATCTGGAGCAGGAAATGGACATATGGATACATGAAACCCAAAGAACTCCAAATAGGTTGAGCATAAAGACATCTTCATTGAGTCACATCTTAATCAAATTGTCAAAAATCAAAGTAAGAGAATTTTGAAATCAGCAACAGAAAAGCAGCTCATCACTTACAAAGGAAGCCACACAATACTATCAGTAAATTTCTCAGGAGAAACCTTGCAGGCAGGAGAGAATAGAATGATATATTCAAAGTGTTAAAGGAAAACAATAGCCAACCAAGAATATTGCATCCAGCAAGCTGTTATTCACTGGTCAAAGTAAATATAGAGTAAATTCATAGTACTACAATACTGTAATGAATAAAAATAAATCATTTTTAGTCTAGTATTAAGGTTAAAAAGACAGAAATTTTAAAAGTTATAGCTTTAATAACTTGTTAATGATCACATATTATAAAAAAGATGTCAGTTGTGAAATCAGTAACATAAAATGGGGTGAATAAAAGTTTAGAGTTTTCATATGTAATTAAAATTAAGTTGTTATAAGTTTAAAATACTGTTATAACTATAAGATGTTTTATGCAAGCCTCATGATCATCACAAAGAAAAAACCTGTAGTAGATGCACAAAAGATAAAGGAATAAAAGCATACCACTACAAAAAAATCTAGCTAGAACCTCCTGATTCAAATAACAAAGAAAGACAGCAAGAGAGAAAGGAAAAAAGGAGCTACAACACGGTAAGAAAACTATTAGCTGCCAGAAAAGTGGCTCTTAATAAAAGAAAACAATTAGCAAAATGACAATAGTTAAGTCCTTACCTATCAATGACCACTTTAAATCAGTTTAAATTTATTACATTTTCCAACCAAAAAACAAAGACTAGCTGAATGGATTTAAAATAAAACAAAAACAACATCCATCTAGATGTTGCCTATAAGAGACATACTTTAGTTTTAAGGATATATGTAGGCTTTCAGTGAAAATATGTAAAAAGATATTTCATGTAAATGCTAACCAAAAGAGAGCAAGAGTCGCTATATTTATGCCAGACAAAGATACTTTAAATGAAAAACTGTCACAAGAAACAAAGAATGTCATATAATTATAAAAGGATCAATTAGTCAAGAAGATATAACAATTATAAACACAGTGGATCCTCTGTATGCACAGCTTTCACATCCACCAATTCCACAAATTAAAAATAGTTAGGCTTACAATGGTTACATCTGTACCAAACATGTAAGAACTTTTTTCTTGTAATTATACCCTAAACAATACAGCATAACAACTTTTTAGGTCACATATATATGTATTCGATATTACAAGTAATCTAGAGATGATTTAAAGTATAAAGGAGTATATGTATAGGTTATATGCAAATACTATGCCATTTTATATGAGACTTGAACATCTGTAGATGGGGTGATGGAATCAATTTCCAAGGATACCAAGGAATGACTGTATATATGCATTCAACATTAGAGCACTTAAATATATGAAACAAACACTAACAGAACTAAAGGGAGAAATATATAGCTTTACAATAATAGTAGGGAAATTCAATACCTCACTTTTAACTGTGGATAGATCACCCATGTAGAAAACCGGTACAGAAACAGTGAACTTGAACAACACTATAGAAAAATAGACGTAACAGACATAAACAGATCATTCTATCCAATAGCATTACAATACATATTCTTCTCAAAGTCACAACGAATATTCTCCAGGACAGATCACATGTTAAGCCACAAAGCAAATCTTAACAAATTTCAGTAAATTGAACTTACATCAAGTATATTTTCTAACAACAATAGAATGAAACTAAAAATCAATAACAGGAGGAAAATTGGAAATCTTATAAATATGCAAAATTAACAAATACACTCCTAAAGAATGAATGAGTGTAAGAAGAAATCAAAAGGGAAATCAAAAAATATCTTGAGACAAACAAAATTGGAAATACAATGTACAAAAACTTACAGAGTGCTGAGAAAAAAAAGCTCAAAGAATAAAGTTTATAAAGGTGCTATAAAGGTCTACATCAAGAAAAAATAAAAATTGCAAATAAACAACCTAACTGTACCTCAAATTAACTGGATTTTTTTTTTTTTTTTTTTTTTTTTTGAGACAGAGTCTTGCTCTGTTGCCCAGGCTGGAGTGCAGTGGCACAATCTCGGCTCACTGCAAGCTCTGCCACCTGGGTTTCAGTGATTCTCCTGCCTCAGCCTCCCGAGTAGCTGGGACTTCAGGCACCACCATCACGCTTAGCAGATTTTTTGTATTTTTAGTAGAGACTGGGTTTCATCGTGTTAGCTAGGATGGTCTCGATCTTCAGATCTTGTGATCCACCCACCTCAGCCTCCCAAAGTGCTGGGATTACAGGCATGAGCCATGGTGTCCAGCCAAAAGAACTGGATTTTAAAGAAACAAATGAAGCACAAAATTAGCAGAAGAGAGGAAATAATGTTAGGAGTGAAATAAATGAAATAGAAACTAGACAAACAATTGGAAACTTCAACAAAAATAAGAGTTTTTTTTGTTTTTAAGATAAATGAAATTGACAAAACTTTAGGTAGAATAAGAAAAAAAGAGAGGAAATCCAAGCAGAAATATAAATTAAAGGGAAAGCATTTTAACTTATACCACATAAAAATAAAGAACCATAGAAGTCTACTGTTAAAAAATTATATTCCAACAAACTGGATATAAATACACTGAATCAACAGCACATAAAAATAATTATATGAAATAATCAAGTAGGATTTATCTCTGGGATACAAAGATAGTTCAACAGACACAATAAACCTGAAGACTAACAGAATGAAAGAAAAAATATGTTTATGTCAATAGATTCAGAAAAACAGCATTTTGTAAAATTCGATACCATTTTATGATTTTAAAAAACCTCTCAAGAAATTAGGTAGGAAGGAATGCACCTCAACATCATAATAAAGACCACATACGACAAATCCACAGCTAACATCATACTTAGTGGAAAACTAAAAGCTTTTTCTCTAAGATCAGGAAAAAGAAGTGTATGCCCACTCTTACCACTTCTATTCAACATAATCCTGGAAGTCCCAACCAGAGCAAATAGGAAAGAAAAAGCAATAAAAACCATCCAAATTAGAAAGGAGGAAGTTGAATTGTCTCTGCTCATGACATAATCTTACATATAGAAAATCCTAATGTTGCCATCCCTCCCACACACACACACACAAACTGTTAGAAATGATTAATGAATTCAGTAAAGTTGCAGGATACACAATCAACATATGAAAATCAGTTGTGTTTTTATACACCAATAACAAACTATCTGAAAAAGAAATTATGAAACCAATGCCATTTATAAAAGCATTAAAACAATACAACATGCATACATTTAACAAGATGAGAAATCTATACTCTGAAAACTATAAAATATTTTTTTACACTCTTTAGACACTACAGAGTGAAAACTATAAAACATTGATGTGGCCGGCACAGTGGCTCACACCTGTAATCCCAGCACTAAGGGGGGAAATCACCTGAGATTGGGAGTTCAAGACCAGCCTGACCAACATGGAGAAACACCATCTCTACTAAAAAATACAAAATTAGCCGGGTGTGATGATACATGCCTGTAATCTCAGCTACTCTGGAGGCTGAAGAAGGAGAATCAATTGAACCCAGGAGGCAGAGGTTGCGGTGAGCTGAGAGCCCACCATTGCACTCCAGCCTGGGCAACAAGAGTGAAACTTTGCCTTAAAAAAAAATAGAAAAAAAAATTGATGCAAGCAATTAAAGTAGACACAAATAAACAGAATGATATCCCATGTTCATAAATTGAAAGAATCAATATTGTTAAAATGTTTATACTCCCCATGGAAAACTACAGATTCAATGCAATTACTCTCAAAATTCCAGTGGCACTTTCTTTTTTTTTTTTTTTTTTTTTTTTTTTTTTTGACGGCCTCTCGCTCTGTCGCCCAGGCTAGAGTGCAGTGGCACGATCTCGGCTCACTGCAAGCTCCGCCTCCCGGGTTCACGCCATTCTCCTGCCTCAGCCTCCCAAGTAGCTGGGACTACAGGCACCCACTACAGGCGTCCGCCACCATGCCTGGCTAATTTTTTTGTATTTTTAGTAGAGACGGGGTTTTGCCTTGTTTGCCAGGATACTCTCGATCTCCTGACCTTGTGATCTGCCCGCCTCAGCCTCCCAAAGTGCTGGGATTACAGGCGTGAGCCACCGCGCCCGGCCTCCAGTGACACTTTCACAGAAACAGAAAAAGTAATTCTAATATTTGCATGGACCCACAAAGAGCCCTGAATACCCAAAGCCATCTTGAGAAAGAACAAAACTGAAAGTACTACACGTCCTCATTTCAAATTATTTTACAGAAGAAGGAAAATAGGAATCTTCCAGAATCGTTAAGGACACTCCAGATCCCAGGAAGGAGAATGCGGGCAAACAGCCCCCATGATGGTGTCTGGCTGATAAACATGAGTGAAGCCCAGTTTGCGAAAGAAGCAGAGACATCCTCTGTGACTCAGCTTTACACTGGGGATCTGTGTAACCCAAACCTTGAGCAACCCAAACCTAGAGAGAGCGCTTTGTTTCTCCCAAACCCTGGCGCTAACTTGGGAAAAGGCCTGGAGACACTGGGAAAGACACGGGGAAAAGGTACAGAAATTTCCCCACACCTGGGACCTAGAACTGGACACCATTTTTAATTCAGGTGAATACAAAGTCAGTCATTCTTTGGACATTTGGCAGCATGCTCACACAGGCATTTTAGACTCAGGCCGGAGATTGGAGGACCTGCTCTCCTCCATTCCATTGCAAGACTGGAACAGGAGGAGAGAGGCTATAGCTGTGGCTTCTTCTGAAGAGTGAGACTTGCAGCCAGAGCGATCTTAGCCACCTAGAACTGGTCTGCATGTCCCATTGTTGGGGCCCTAGGCTGTTTTCCTAAGATCATGGTGTGTCACAGTCCTCTCCACTCCACACCCAAGCATATCTCCAGGCATCTGGAGCACCCACTTGTCTGGTTCAGCAGCTTGATTCGCCCTATCCTTCCTGGACATAGATCGTGGTGCAGCGAAGCTTTTTCTGCTCTGTGCCCAGGCAGATCTGCAGGCATTCCAAGTACCTGCTTGCCTGGATCAGCCGCCAGAGTTGCCCTATACAGAGGGGCAGACCTCCTATGCAGAGATTTTGGTGCAGGGGAACCCTCCTTGCTTCATGCCAGGCAGATCTCCAGGCATCTGGAGCATCCATTCTCTTGGATTAGGAGTTTAGATCCCTCCCCCTCCACACACGCGAGCGCGCGCGCGCACACACACACACACACACACACACACACACACACGAGACACATCCCCATGCAGAGAAGCTGGGGCTGAGTAGGCTTCTCAGCTCCGTGCCGAGGCACATTTCTGGGTGCCTGGTGGCTACCCACTGGATTCTCCCACAGTGCAGGTGCTTGTGCCTGCCATCAGGGGACTTGCCCAGTTCAGTCCCACCAATTGTTGCCTCCACTGCCTCAGGGCTGAGCAGAGAACTCACACCACTGTGCGTTCCATGAACCAGCGCATTGCCTCAGGTAACAAAGAGCTTCTGCCAGTAAACAAGGATCAAGTATATACCCAGCCACATTGGCCACAGCCAGCTCTTACCTACAAGTGCCATCTGCTGGCTCATTGGTCAAACTGCACAGCCCAATATAAAATCTGCCAAAAACAGTGCATAAAACTATAGAAGTAAAGCCAAAAGACCCTATCCAGCATCCTCTACAGTTGCATCCCCTGGTGGGGTAGAGGGGGTGAAAGAAACAGAAAGGAAAAACATATATATTACAGGGAAAGAAAGAAAAAGAAAAAATCCCTCCTGCACAAAAATAATTACAAAAATTAGAAGTGCCAGTGTCTCCAGATGAGAAGGAACCAGTGCAAAAATTCTGGCACCATGAAAAATCTGAATGTAGTAACACTACCAAAAAAATCACACTAGCTGTCCAGCAATAGTCACTAACAAAATGGAAGCTCAGAAATGACAAATAAAGCATTTAAAGCATGGATTGCAAAGAAGCTCAACAAGTTCCAAGATAAGGCTTGAAATCAACACAAAGAAACTTCTAAAGCAATCTAAGAAATGAAGGAAGAGATAAACATCATGAAAAGAAATCAGAGTTTCTGGAATTTAAAAACTCACTTAAGGAATTTCAACATACAGTTGAAAGCTTTATCAATAGCCTGATCAAGCAGAAGAAAGAATTTCAGAGCTGAAAACTAGTCTTTCTAGCTAACCCAGACAAAAATCAAGAAAAAATAATTTTTTAAATGAACAAAGTCTTCAAAAAATATGGAATTATGTAAATTGACTAAACCTACCAACTATTGGCATTCCTCAGAGAGAATGAAAAGAGAAGGATAAAAACCTGAAAAACATATTTAAGGGAATAATTCAAAAAAAAATCCCTAATCTCACTAGACAGGTAGACATCTAGATACAAAAAATCCAAAGAACACTTGTGAGATACTATACAAAATAACATCACCAAGGCATATAGTCACCAAACTGTCCAAGGTCAACACTAAAGAAAAACTCTTAAAGGTTGCTAGAGAAAAATGTCAGATGACACACAAAGAGAAGCCCATCAAGCTAACAGCAGAAATGTTACAAGCAAGGAAAGATGGGGGGCCTATTTTCAGCATTCTTAAAGACAAAAAAGTCCAGCCAAGAATTTCATGTCCCACCAAACTAAGTTTCATAAGTAAAGGAGAAATGAAAATTTTTCCAGACAAGCAAGCACTAAGGGAATTCGTTACCACTAGACAAACCATATGATCATCTCAATAGGTGTGGAAAGAGCTTTCAAAAAAATCCAACATCCCTTCATGATAAAAAATTTAAAAACCTGAAGAAACTCTGTTCCTCAAGAAGGAATATCCCTCAAAATAATAAGAACCCTCTCTGACAAACACAGAGCCAAAATCACACTGAATGGGTAAGAACTGGAAGCATTTCCCTTGAGAACTGGAACAAGAAAAGAACGCCTACTTTTATCACTGCTAACATACTACTGGAAGTGCTAGCCAGAGCAATCAGGCAAGAGTAATAAATAAAAGACATCCAAATAGGAAAAGAAGGAGTCAAATTATCTGTCTTTGCAAATACGTTTCTACACCTAAAAACTCCCTAAAAACTCTGCAAAGAGGCTCCTGGAACTGAAAAATTACTTCAGTAAAGTTTCAGAATACAAAATCAATGTACAAAAATCACTAGCATTTCCATGCACCAATACATTCAAGCTGAAAGCCAAATCAAGAATGCAATCTCATTTACAACGGCCATGCAAAAAAAAAAAAAAAAAAAAAAACTTAGGAATATATCTAACAAGAAGATGAAAGAACTCTAAAAGAAGAACTACAGAACACTGCTAAAAGAAATCATAGATGACAGAAACAAATGAAAATATTTGCATACTCATAGTTTGGAAGAATCAATATTGTTAACATAGCCACACTACCCAAAGCAATCTACAGATTCAATGCCATTCGTATAAAACTACCAACATCATTTTTCACAGAACTAGAAAAAAAATTCTAAAATTTATATGGAACCAAAAAAGAGCCCAAAATAGCCAAGGCAATTCTAAACAAAAAGAACAAAGCCAGAGGCATCACACTACCCGACTTCAAACTATACTACAAAGCTACGGTAACCAAGCAGCATGGTACTAGTGCAAAAACAGACACATAGACCTATGGAACAGATAGAGAATCCAGAAATAATGCTGCATACCTACAGCTATCTTACCTTTGACAAAGCTGATAAATAAGCAATGAGGAAAGGACTCCCTATTCAAAAAAATAACTGCCTAGTCATATGCAGAAGAATGAAACTGGACCCCTACCTTCCACCATATACAAAAATTAACTCAAGATAGGTTAAAGATTTAAATGTAAGACCTCAAAGTATAAGAATCCTAGAAAAAACAGAGGAAACACCATTCTGGACATTGCCTAGGGAAAGAATTTGTGACCAAGTCCTCAGAAAAAAACGTATAAATGGGACCTAATTAAACTAAAGAGCTTCTGCACAGTAAAAGAAACTATCAACAGAGTAAATAGACAAGCTAGATAGAAAAGGGGAGAAAATACTTGCAAACTACACATAAGACAAAAGTCTAATATCCAGGATCTATGAGGAACTTAAACAATTGCATAAGCAAAAAACAATCCCATTTAAAAATGGGCAAACGACATGAAGAGGCACATCCTCAAAGAAGAGATACAAGTGGCCAAAAAACATATTTAAAAATGCTCAGCGTCTCTAATCATCAGAGAAATGCAAATCAAACCCACAATGAGATACCATCTCACGCCAGTCAGAATGACTATTATTAAAAAGTCAGTAACAACAGGTGCTGGCCAGACTGTGGAGAAAGAGAACACTTTTACACTGTTGTAAATTAGTTCAGCCACTATGAAAAGCAGTTTGGAGATTTCTGAAAGAACTTAGAATAGAACTACCACTTGACCCAGCAATCCCATTACTGAGTATATATCCAAAAGAAAATAAATCATTCTACCAAAAGACACATGCATTTACATGTTCATTGCAGCACTATTCAAAATAGTAAAGACATAGAATTAACAAAGGTTCCCATTAAAGGCAGACTGAATAAAGAGATTGTCATACATATACACCATGGAATACTATGTAACCACAAAAAAGAATGAGATCATATCCTTTCTCCCATTCTGTAGGTTGCCTGTTCACTCTGATGATAGTTTCTTTTGTTGTGCAGAAACTCTTTAGCTTAATTAGATTTCATTAGTCAATTCTAGCTTTTGTTGCAATTTCTTCTGGTGTTTTAGTCTCGGAGTCTTTGCCCATCACTTGCAACTAATTTTTGACAAGGGCACCAGGAATCCACAAGATGAAAAGATAACCTTTTGAATAAATATTGAATAGAAATCTGTGTATCTACATGCAAAACAATGAAACTGGATTCTTATCTTACACCAAGCACCAACATCAACTCAAAATAAAGACTTAGAGAAGAAGATATAGGGGAGAAGTTCCTCAAAGTTAATTTTAGCAATCATTAAAAGAAAAAGCAGAGACAACAAAAGCAAAAATAAACCAGTAGTATTACATCAAACTAAAAAGCTTCTGGATAGCAAAACAAATGATCAGCAAAATGAAAACGCAACTTATGGAATGGGAAAAAAATATTTGCAAACCGTATATCTGATAAGGGATTAATATCTAAAACAATAAGGAACTCATATAGCTGAAAAGCAAAACATTAATAAATGTGACTACAAAATGGGCCTCAAAAAAAATACATACAAATGGCCAACAAGTGTACATAAATGTGTTCAACATCACTAATCACCAGATAAATGCAAATCAAAATCTCTAGATATCACCTCACACCTATTAGGATGGCTGTTATAAAAATAAAGAATAAATAAAACATAAGTATTGCCAAGGATGTGGAGAAAAGGGAACCCTGTCCTGTTGATGGGAATGTAAATTGTAAAGCCATCATGGAAAACAGTATGGAAGTTTCTTAAAAAATTAAAGATAGAACTAACATATGATCCAGCAATCTCTCTTCTGGGTATATATCCAAAAGAGTTGAAATAGGACCTTGAAGAGACAGACATCTGCATTCCCATGTTCATTGCAGCATTATTCACAATAACCAAGATATTGAAACAACTTAATTGTCCATCAATGGATGAATGAATGAAAAAGTCATGGTAGATACATACAATGGAATATTATTCAGCCTCAAAAATAAGGAAATCCTGCCATTTGCACAACATGGATGAACCTGAAGACATTATGTTAAATGGAATAAGCCAGAGTCAGAAAGATAAACACTGCTTGATTTCACTTACATGTGGAATCTAAAATAGTCAAACTCACAGCAGCAGAGAGTAGAATGGTAGTTGTCGCTGAATAGGGAGAGGAAGAAATGGGAAAAGAACAATTAAAAGCTACAAAGTTTCAGTTGTGTAAGATAAGTTCTGGAGATCTATACATCATTGCACCCATCACTAACAATACTGTATTACATACTCAAAATTCCTAAAAGGGTAGATCATATGTTAAGTGTTCTTATGGAAAGACAATAACAAGAACAAAGAGAGCAGGAGGACACTTTGGAAGATGATGGATATGTTTATGGCTTTGATGGTGGTGCTGGTTTTATGGATGTATACTTACCCCCAAACTCATCAAGATGCATATATTAAATGTATACAGCTGTTTATATATCAGTTACACCTAAATAAGTTGGTCTTTTTAAAAAAGAAATTAAGTAAACAGAAAAGATGCAGCCTCTACTTGATAAAATTGCCACATACTATGTTTTAGGGGAAAGGGGAAAAAAAGCCTAAAGGGCTTAAAAAAACTTAAAGAGTTGATAGAATGTACACCAAGGTAATACAGGAAAACATTTTGGAAAATAGGATTTTGATAATGTTTTACAAAAGGAGAGTTAACACTGAAAATTGTGCAAGCTCTCTTCTTTTGAAATATGAGGTAGAACAATTTTTATTTTCATTTGAATAGTCTCGAGGGCTATTTACCTCTAGGACTATTTAACTCTAACACCATATCATGTTTTCAAACAGCTATTCAGGCAATTGAGGCCTCTACAGAAGTAACTCAGGTTAAATGAGGTCATAAGGGTGGAGCCCTGATCCAATAGGGTTAGTGTCCTTATAAGAGACACCAAGGAGCTCTCTCCCTCTTCACAAGCTCACAAAGAGGTTCTGTGAGTACACAGCCAAAAAGCAGCCAGCAAGAGAAGAGGCCTCAGGATGAAACCTACCTTGCCAATATCTTGATCCTAGGCTCCTGAGACTCTCAAAACGTTCAGAATAAAATCTGTTGTTTAAGCCACCCAGGCTGTGGTATTTTGATATGACAGTTTTAGCAGACTAAAACAGGGCTGTTCGCATCTCCACTCACCCATTCACAGTTCCTCTCCAAGGTTGTATTTCCTAGATCACTAGATAAAGAGGATTCCATTACCACACTGATTCTAATTCTAAATGTTTATCCTACAAACATAATCTTACTTTTATAATCTTATAAAGTTATAGACCCATTATCTGTAAGAAAATTATATGCATGTTGCAGAAAGAGGATCAAATACCAAAGAGTCATTTCAGCAAGTAACTAACCTGCCATTTAATCCAACTTTGCCAGCATTGTGAGAAAGCAGGTTTAATTTGGGAGTAGAGGAATAGAGCCACTAGGAAGGACTGGATCAGGGCCTCTAATGGACACTGTGAAAAATTTTTGTGTGAACTGAAAAAGGCAATCCTTGCTCAAGTTTAAAAAAAAAAAAAAGGATAATTTATTATTATACAACCAGACCCAGGGTAAATGGTCATTCTGGTGTGGGGAAAATAGGAATGTAGGCAGCCACCCCACTTGGCATCATTAGGTAATCCCAGCCAAGAGGGATGATGAGTGGTTATCTCATGTCATTATTTCTCTCGGTTAAAATTAGTCGCATTTTGGGTTCATCATATTAAATGATGATTCTAAAAGGCTCTGTGGAAAGAGAATCTCCTCTACTGCTCATGGAGAATACTATTCATCCTTTCTAGTTACTCCATGCCAAATCAATTCTGGTTCAAGACCAAAGCTAATATTAGAAGAAAAAAAGTTTTCAAGTGTTTGTTTATTTTAAAAGAACAAAATCTACTCTAGGGAATAGTGGAAAGTGTAATCCTTCTTCCCACAGGGGTGTGGTAGGGGGTGTTATGTGAGGCCAAGCCTAAGAGAAAAGACAAGGAAAGGTTGTTTTTTTCCCCCTCATTTTCAGACTAGGCATCTGTGACTTAAAAATAAAAAGAAGGAAAGAAAAAGTCTTGGAGAATCTTGGCTTCCCCTTTGCCAATATCTTTGAGAGTTCACTTTCTGTTCAAAATGTGAAAGGGACATAATTATTTCCACGTCTGACTAATATGCACTTATTTGTGAAGGGCCATAATCCCGTAACCCATCTGGATCAGGGTCTTGGTTGTATTGAAAGTCAAAAAATGAGGACTGTTTTCATCCTGGCTCCTCTGCTGACTGAGTCACCATGTCCTTGGGCAAGTTATTTCCTCTCTGTGTACCCACTTTTAAAAACAGAGAGATAATAGTGTTCCTGACCTCCTTACCTCACTGGGATGTTGTCAGCATTAACAAGCAATAGACTCATATTTTTAGAGTAGACAGAAGGAAGATTGCTTAAATTTTAAAATATTATTTTTTTCTTCCCATAGATCTATTTTGTTCATCTTAAAGTTCCTAAATGGATCGCAGGGGACAAATCTTTGGAGTCTTTCCAGTTTTCTTAAGAAAAATATGAAGACCAATGACATTAATTTATTTTGGGGGAGTTTTTACAGACAGTAAGTTACCAAACAAATAAAAATCATGGGATGAACTATTAGGAAAAAATCATCACAATATCGCACTGAAAAATAGCACTGAACTGAGAGTCGAGAAAAAAAATCTCAGTTCTAGATTTTGATTACTATCTTAAGTCAAGTTATGCTTTTCTAAGCCTCAGTTTACTGATTCAAAAAATGAGAGCCTATGATAATAATAGTTATTGGGTCTAGGGTACAGAATTTAACAAGATTAAAATAAAATAATATATGTAAATATTCCTTAAAATTATAAAACACTGTGCAAATACTAGATTTTGTTGCTACTGCTAAGCATACCAGCCCATCTCTCTGGTCACCACAGCATCACCTCATTTGCTTCAAGGACAGTGGTTACACCAATTTCCTTGGACATGAAAAGAGTGTCCAGCATGTTCCACATAATTAGAGCTCCTACCCAGCCATTTTTCACTTTGACAGGGAAAGAAAGGAAGGGAAGGGCTGTGTTCCATCTTTAGGCCATCCTTTGATTCAGATATAAAATGAGAGCTTTGAGGCTGAGGTGATGGGTCTGTGCTGACTCAGGAAATTAACTGTCTTCTTCCGAGGAGCCTTAAGTTCTGCCCATTTCAGGGTGTGTTAGCAGAGACACAGAAAGTCAATATTCCATACAGTAAAGTTTGAAGCACTGCTGATCTACTCAAGGGCTGAAGGAAAGGAGTGCGGAAGAAGGCTTCCAATATTTTCCAACATTGGATGGCAAGAAAGCAGTTTTGCTAGATGACAGCTACAGTCTCCTCCAACCCTGCAGCTCAATCAGACTATGAATCAGCAAACCATAAAAATAATTAAGGAAGTACACATAGTCTCCTTGACTCCTTTGTTCTTTTTTTGTGACAGCCATTCTGAGTCAGTTCAGAAAGTAACCTGGGTTTTCAGTTTACCAGAGTTTGTTAACCTTTCTCGGTCACTCCAAGCCATCCTTATAATTCTTAGTTCTTTATAGACCACCCCTCTCAATTCTGCCCTGAATGATCTTCTTTCTTATATCATTGTCTATTATTCTCTAAGGATCTGCCTTAACAACCAGATTGTAAAGTCTTTGGGTTCACAAAGGCATCACACTTCTGGCTTTTCATGGCACTTTGTAATTTTAATTCTCTGAGGTTCATACTTGTTGATGAAATAAATCATTCCAGGGTCACTCTTTGTGTGTTTTTGCCTTTGTTTCACTGGTCCTTGAACATCATGCCCCACGTCACAGCATTTCCTTCTGATGCTTTGCTCTGAATTTCCCTTCCTCCTTACACTGACACTCCAGAAAACTTAAGTACCATCCAAAGATCATGTTCACAAATGCCTAATGGGAAGTGAGCCATGAGATGCTAGCCATAGTGGGTCTACATGCTACAGAAAAACTAAAAAAGTACTCAGTGTAGGAAAAATTTCACAACAACTATTCCATGGTGAAAAATAAATATTGGCAATAGGCATGAGAGGGAAAGAAGAAAAAGAGACTCATTTCTCAAAACTGGATGGCAAGTGACAACGGTGCATTGCTTTGACTATGCAGTGATTCCAAGAGCAAATGTGCAAGAAAGAACTTTTATAAGTTTACATTCTACTCTCATATTTTTGCCCTACCTCTTTCTGCACTTGATTTACACTCTTCAGAATAGAGAAGATCACTGAGTTCAAAGAACATTCAAGTAGGAGGCAGGAGAGTGGGTGAAAAAGAAGAGTGGAAAAGAAGGAAAGAGCAGAAACTCTGACCTATTCAGAATACTATGTTCATCTTCCTTAGCACCTACACTGGGAAAATGGTTGTTGAAACACTGAAAGAAGGCAACAGTTTCAGCACATTGAATGGAATATAGTGGATTAATAGCTCAGTTTTATGTTCCAGTAACTAAGTCAAGAATATTGATGCCCAGAGCTAATGATTAATTTAGGGTGAGTACATGGTAAACTGATGGCCCCATGTGTTCACAGCTCTCTGTATCCGTACCCTTTGCAATATGCCTTTGCATATCTGTCCTTTGCTAATTGAGGTCTATTTTCATGCCTCTTAAGCCTGGGCTGCCTTCGTGACTTGCTTTGGCCAACAGAATGCAATACGATGGGGTACCAATCAAGAAACCTTGCATGCTTTACCTCTCTCTTGTCTCAGAACCCAATTTCTAGCATGAGAATAAGCCTAGGCTAGCCTGCTGGATGAGAAGAAACACACAGTCCCATCCTCCACATCACCCAAACTGATAGCCAACCATGTTAGTGACACTATTCTATATCAGCCTGTTTCTAACTGACCCAACAGCAGACATAAGATGCATCAGTAAGCTTAGTAGAACTAAGTAAAGATCAGATAAACAGGACCCCACAGTCTCATCAGGAATAATAAATGCAGCAAAAGATCATCGATACAGAGTCATTCAATCAATAATTTGGCCAGACACCTTGCCTACTAAGAGAGGCATGTACATAAATCTGGAGGTAGCCAGGAGCCTAAGCCAGTAGTTTTCAGAGTTTATACTCTTATCACGGCTGTTTGGAATCCAGAATAAGTAGTTCCAAAAATAAATTTAAAGCTCCAGAGAACATTTTTAATAATAATGATCTTAGAAGCTAACATATGTGAAATGGTTAGTACAAAGCCACAATCTCCTCTAATTTCATCAAAATAAGCTATTATTATCCTGGTTTATGGGTGAGAAACTGAAAGTAAGAGAAGCTAGCTTGGTAACTAGAGCTGAGATGGAAACCTTGATTGAGTCTGATGCCGAATCCCAGGTTATAAACACTGCACAATGGTGTCTCTCTGGAGATGTGGCAGTATTGTCACAGCTGGCAACCAAGGACCAACCTTGGAGGCAACTCTCCTATCCACAGTAGAAATGGTATTTGGGGTAACTATCTAGGCTTATTCAAAGGAACAGGAGGAAAGGGGGCTGGAGAGAAGGTAGTTGCTTAACACCTGACAGATGTTATTGCAGCAATAAACAAGCCCAGCAAATCCTGCTTCTCTCTTTAGAACATTTGTCTCCATGGTGAAATAATGCAAAACTGGGCAAGAATCAGTCATAACCTGGGAGACGGGAGGGCTCAGGGTCACAGAGGCTCAGCAGAGTCCTCTCTGCCGACTCTGACTCATCAATCCCCAAGGAGTTAAGCACTTGCTTAACAGCTCTCCCAGTCATTTCAACAGGCAATGGGAGAAGGGGACAGAGAAAGCAGGAATCACATGCCATTTTAAACTTTTTAGATTTGATTTGGGATTTCTCAATCTCCCCCATGAGAACTGCAAAATATTTCTACCCATTCTGGGTATGATTAATCTATCCAATCCACATGAAAATTACCATACTGAGTGCTCCAAAAAAAATCCTGTTTTGAAGAATCAGTTTATAAGTTAATTCCATTGTATAGAATTCATAATAATTAATTCTACTCTCAAAAGCAACCCTATGATGTAGGTATTAGTATTTTCATTTTAACAGATGAAGAATTTAAAGTTTGGAGAGGGGATAAGCAACTTGCCAAAAAAATCACAAAGCTAGGCCCCCAGTCAAATCTAGTTTGGCGACCGCCAGAACCCATGCTTTCAACCATTCGCTACTGTCTCTCATGACTATCATGCTAATAGAAATTTTATTTTTAGCATACTAGTAATTTTCTGGATGTCAGGGTCAAGAATAAGGTTCAGTTTGAACTCTTGCCTTTTTTCTCTTTAGCAACTTGGAAATGGCACTGAAGATAGAATTCCAAAGTTGTCAGCACCTTGACAGGTAATTCCTGAGCATCTTGAGACTTCATTACCTTCCAAATTATCACATTTCCAGATTCCTTATGGCTAATTTCAACTCTGCTGAAACTGAACAGCAAAACCATCAGACTTATCTTTAGGTGTTTATAGTTTTTTGTTTTTGTTTCTTAGTGAGCACTCAAGACATAGCTCCTAGTTCCTGAATCAACCATGTCAGTGTTTCTCTGAGCCAAGCTAAAGGTCTGAGATATGTTCTCACCCAACTAATCTGTTCTCATTTGGGACACAGGAAAAAAAAAGCACATTCCAGGAATAAGGTTGGGTGCATTCAAGTGAACGATACAAGTTGGGGGCATCCAAGAGACTGAGCAAGTTCTGTGGTTATTTTCTTAAACTTAGTTGTGTTATGGTGAGTTTTTGTGTGTCGAATGCCTGAGTTACAGGTGGGCAATATGAATGCCAGATCTCTAGAAAATTCATCATTTTCTTATTATTTCCTTCTTCTTATCCCTTTACACTTGCAGACAGTGCATGTTTAAAGTTCAAGTTTCCAGCCATCACAAGTCTCATTGCATACAACTATAGCAAAGTGGAGAAGGAATTCATCAAAGTCCTCCAATCCAGCCCTCCCCTCATGCATGGAGTCTAATGCACTCTTTTAAGGAGAAATCTAACTTATGTTCAAATAGTTCTAACACAGACAACTCATGAGCTTGCAGGATGAATGATTAACTAATTATTTGAATGGTTCAATTTACTAGTAATTACAACAGACAGATATCAAAAACTTTCTCTATCTGTCAAGCATTGCCCAGTGACGGAGTTAGAGAGATGATAAAACATCCTAATCTCAAGAAACTGACAGTCCAACATAAGAAACACAATCAGCCTCCCTTTAGCATGTCACCCTTCTTTCATGGCTCTCTTTCAATGTGTCACAGAGTAAGTTCAGTCCTTTCTCTACTTAACACCCTCAACTATCACACCCCCTTTAGGTATCATCTCATGTTTACAGTCCTGGATCCTTCAAACTATAACATGGCTTAAGGTTTTGTCCTTAAATGGCTACTAGGATTACCCTAGTAGTTCTTCTCTAGCTGTACCCTAGGTCAATTGCCCTTATAAAATCAGGAGCCAACTATTGAATTAAACATTTAAGGATGCTGGAAGACCATGGTCTTTTCATATCAATGGATCCAAATCAGATTTAAAGCCAAAATTTCAGTTTTAAATATTTATCTCTGGAAATAAATGATTCCTATGAAATGCCCCTAAAGAAACACAATGTGAAGTTCCTATCAGTCAAAGATAGGACTATCTTTGACAATGAGCTGTAAGTTCTCTACTTTGACAGAAAAGAACAGGAGAATAGTTTCTGAATAGTTTCTGACTGAAGAAAAATAGGAAAGAAAGTCCACTAGTGCTGGAAAATATTTATCTGGGTATTGACTTCATTGATGTAGCATCAATGTTGACTGTGCTAAAGAATGTGAAAAGAATGCAGGATTTGTTATTACTATATTCCTAGAAGTTAATGACTAATATTTAGTATTTCATGACTTCTATCAACTACTTTCTACTTCTTCATTTTTTTGTTTTTGTTTTTGTTTTTGTTTTTTGGCACCTATGATTGCCCCTTCTCTACCAGCTTCATTGGCTTTTTATTTTGTTCAGATATTTTCAATGCTAGCATTCTCCACTATCTGAATTTCATTTGCATGCTAAGTTTCAAGCCTCTTTATGAGCTTCCCATGGGTTCCATCAGTCTAAAAGCTGGCAACTCTACTCCTCAATCTGTATCTCCAGCCTGGACCTCTCTCCTGGGTTCCACAAGTATATTGCCAATTTCCTAACCCACTGTATTGCCTTTGAGCACATCAAATCAATTATTCTCTTTTCCAAATATGTCTCTCCTTCCATATTCATAATCTCTGTTCATTTTGTCACCATCCGTCTTATTAAGAAGCTAACAAATCCTGTCTATTCTGCCTCAGGACTATTCCCTGATTGCAGTGTTTCCTTTATAGCTGTAGGTATTACAATTAGAAAATAGCTTATTTTTCTGTTCTTGTTTCTCCGCTGTTGATTCCATCTTCCACATTGCTCCCATAATTATGCTCCTAAAATAAATGAATGAATTGGTATAATCTGATCATGCCAATCTCCTTCCTGTAACTGTTCTTGGTGCCTGTCACCTTTAGAGAAAATAGTCTAAAATTATTATATAACAAAAACCTCCTTCACTATCTGTCTCCAACTGTACCTCTTCTACATAAACCCACCCCCAGACCATTCCCTGCACTTCAATATACCCATTCTATACACATACAAACTCCGCTCCAGCCACCATGAACTTCTTACTTGATCTTTTTCTCAAACAACCTATAATGATTTTGCCTCTGACTGTGCTGGTCTGTTTTCCTGAATGCCTATCTTTTTTTCAAGCTGACAAGCTCATATTTGTCCTTCAAAATCCAACCCAAATCTTTTCTCTTCTGGGAGACAATTTCTGATTCATCCAGACAGTTATAAATTTCTTCCTATGCATTGGTGAATTGTCAAAAATATTATTGTGCATCAGACACCAGATATGCTGGACACTATGCTGGATAATGGATATACCATGGTTAGTCAGGAAGATAGAAAAGTCCCTACTTTATGGGATGTAAAATCTGGTGGGCAAGATGGGGCAATATAAGTAATTCAAGTACATTGACCAGTATGAAAGAAACTCTGTTTTACAGAGATCTGTAGTCTAGTCAATGCTGTTCAATAGAATTTTCTATATCTGTAAAATGCTCTATATTTGTGCAGCCCAACATGATAGCCACTAGCCACATGTGGCTATTGAATATTTGGAATATGGCTAATGCAACTGAATAATTAAATTTTTCATTTTATTTAATTAATTTAAAAGCCCTGATGTGACCACTATGCAATCTATGCATATAACACATTTGCATATGTACCTTACACATTTGTGGCAATTTTAAAAATAAATAAAAATAAAATGGGCAAAAAAAAAAAAGATTTCAACAGCCAGCTAGTGTCATTTTCACAGGATAGTGAAGTTCTAGATGTTATGGAATTATCTGAAAGAATGAGATCGCTTGGATTTGAAGGATGAACAGATCTGACGGGCAAGTGAGGAGAGGAAAAGAATATTAGAAGGGAGTACTCTGAAGGTCCAGATTTACAAGTTCACCCTTCTCTGCTAATCCTACACCTCCTTCTGCTCTTGTGAACTTCAACGATACCTGAGACATAGTAAGCATTCAACATATAGTCATTATTATTATGTAATTAAGTTTTTCTGTTTTATAGACTTCTCCATAAGCTTTATTAAATCATTTGCATATGTGTGTGCCTTCAGCCCCCATTAAGTTCATAAAAATGGAAACTATCAAAGTATTTTCTATTCTGACACAGTTTCCCAAAGACTGCTATGCAGGAAGATTCACTCTTTACCTGAAACATTCTGCATTTTAAGAAATACAAATTAGTGAGGACATAAGCAGTCAAGTGATGATTATCCCAGCATACTGTGAGTCTGAACCTTGCATTTCCAATGTCAGAGCATAGATTCAATCATACATATTTTGAGGATTCTGGGTTAGTGTTTAAGGCATATGCTGCCCATCCTCCTCAGTCCTGGAGTTATCTACACTAACTTTTCAGTGAGAATTTTGTCTCTTACCTGAAGTATAATCCCACCTCAAACCCAGCTTCACATTGCTCTCAATGGAAAGGCATTGCCATCCCATTTTAGAGTATTGTTTTATCTTATTGCAATACGGTTTTATATGCAACATGTAAAAGGTATGAGCAAAAGAAATTCTATTTCGGAATGCATGCTTATCAACACATAACAAGTGTGCAATAAAAATTGCAAAGAGCTGTTTTTAACATAATATGGCAAATCCCTGAGAGTATCTGGAAGAGCCGATAGTGCAGGTGGTTTGGCAATCTGAGCAGCTGACTCTGCAACCTCACCTCCAAACCTAAAGAGGGCTTCGGGTTATTTTTAAACATAAACTGTTATCTGTATTCAGTCAGATATCTGTATAATATAAGAGGAACAATAGAGAAATTGGATGCATAAAACTGAGAAAGGGGACTGTCAATGAACTGAAAGTTCACCAAAAAGATGGAATCAGCAAATGACCAACAAGGCCAAAGTAAGTTCCTTCTTGCTGCCAAGTCTGATGCTACCCATTTTTGATTGAGAGACTTTTCCCAAATTTTGACCCAATGTTCAAGGCCCAATTCAAATTCCGCTTGCTCTACAGATCTATGATGACCTGTTACTGCTGAAATCCTAGAGTATTTGTCTTTACTTCTCAGTTTGGAACATCATTATATATTCTTTTATGTTATTTGCTAAGATTTCATGTGCTTGGGTCTTATCTCCTCAGCCAGAATGTAAGTTTCACAGGGTGAAACAGCTGTCACATAACCATCCTGAATTCCAAAGTCCCAGCATAGAGCAGGGCACTTCATGGAACCCCTGATAAGTATCTTCTGATCTGTTAAATAACATGCTACAGGACAGACCAAAGGAGAGTGGGGTGCAGGGACTGTGCCCTCATGAAAGCAGCTAAGATTTCCTGAGGTGACTCACAGAACAGGAATGCCAGCACGGATGAGTAGAAGTGGCTACATGTCTTAGATACTTGAACTCTGATATCCTCTTAGTATTAGCTAACTCCTGGATTACTTCCTCTAACAGTGTATAAGGGGCAAATTTTTTGTTAAGAAACTTCTATCCTAGGTGTTAAGAAAAAGTCCACATGAAGGGATTTCCCCCTCCAGAGCCCTGTAAGAATTGCTAATCAGATGAATCACCTGACCTGTGGTCCTGGAATGTTAAAACTGGAAGGAGTGTCACATATCATCTGATCTCTGTTCCAGAAACTGAGGTCCAAAGACATGAAATGACTTGTTCAAAACAATGTAACTGGTTAGTAGCAAAGCTGTGTTCAGAACACAGGCTTCCTGGTTTAAAGCCCATGATCTTTCCATATCCATTTCATGAGAAGTAGCAGAATCCCACTGGCTTAGTTGGTAAAACTGCCAATGACTAGTCTCTATTCCTCCTTACTTGATTTCCTCTTCTCACCAGACTGGACCTTCATCACTTAAACCATTCTCCCATCAAGACTGGATTTCAGTTTCCTTGTCTATGTGTCCTATAGCCCCCTACACTAGAAGCCTTAAACACAGAGTGAATCCAATAATCTACTTCCTCCATTCCTCCGCAGTATGCTAAACACAAATGGAAAAAAACATGCAATCACAACAAAAATGTATGATTCTCATTTCCTGTGCCCTTGACAATGAACAGCATTCCTTTGACTTCTTCTTGATCGGCACCCTCTCCAGCCCCCTTGGTGACTATTTCAAACTCCAGCCCCCTCTTCAGCTCCACATGACTCATTCTCATTAACGGCCACACCTGCTACTTCACAGAGGGAATAAGTGCTTTCAGTGTAAACTTTGTCAGCCTTACACCCAATCTACCAAGCTACATTCACCCCACTGAACTTTACTTACTTCTTCAGGACCTTGTTCTATCGACTCTGTCTTTCTGTTGTATAACCAACCTCCCCCTTTTTGCTGGCTTCTCTTCAGCACATAAATGTGCCCAAATATATCTTCAAGAAACTATTTCTTAACTCTGCATTATCCCTATAGCTTTTGCTCTATCCTTCTCTTCACAACTGTTCCTGATGACTCTACCTCCTTTCACTGTAAATTTGTGATTCTAGCCCTTACATTCTGAAACGGACTAGGAAAGGTCAACTATAACATCTTAAGGCACAGAAAATCAAAACCACAATGAGATACCATCTCACACCAGTTAGAATGGCGATTATTAAAAAGTCAGGAAATAACAGGTGATGGAGAGGATGTGGAGAAATAGGAACACTTTTACACTGTTGGTGGAACTGTCAACTAGTTCAACCATCATGGAAAACAGTGTGGCAATTTCTTAAGGATTTAGAACTAGAAATACCATTTGACCCAGCCATCCCATTACTGGGTATATACCCAAAGTATTATAAATCATGCTGCTATAAAGACACATGCACACATATGTTTATTGTGGCACTATTCACAGTAGCAAAGACTTGGAACCAACCCAAATGTCCATCAATGATAGATTGGATTAAGAAAATGTAGCACAGATACACCATAGAATACTATGCAGTCATAAAAAAGGATGAGTTCATGTCCTTTGTAGGGACATGGATGAAGCTAGAAACCATCATTCGCAGAAAACTATTGCAAGGACAGAAAAACAAACACCACATGTTCTCACTCATAGGTGGAAATTGAACAATGAGAACACTTGGACATAGGAAGGGGAACATCACACACTGGGGCCTGTCATGGGGTGGGGGGAGTGGGGAGGGATAGCATTAGGAGATACACCTAATGTAAATGACGAGTTAATGGGTGCAGCACACCAACATGGCACATGTATACATACGTAACAAATGTGCACATTGTGCACATGTACCCTAGAACTTAAAGTATAATTAAAAAAAAAAAAAAGATACCATCTCATGCCAATCAGAATGGTGATTATTAAAGAGTCAAGAAACAACAGATGCTGATGAGGCTGTGAAAAAAATAGAAACACTTTTACACTGTTGGTGGGAATGCAAATTAGTTCAACCATTGTGAAAGACAGTGTGGCAATTCCTCAAAGACCTAGAACCGGAAATACCATTTGACTCAGCAGTCCCATTACTGGGTATATACCCAAAGGAATATAAATCATTCTATTATAAAGATACATGCACATGTATGTTCATTGCAGCACTATTCACAACAGCAAAGACATGGAATCAACCGAAATGCCCATCAATGATAGATTGGATAAAGAAAATGTGGTACTATATATACCATGGAATACTATGCAGCCATAAAAAGGAATGAGATCATGTCCTTTCAGGGACATGGATGGAGCTGGAAGTCATTATCTTCAGCAAACTAATGCAGCAACAGAAAATTCAACACTGCATGTTTTCACTTATAAGTGGGAGCTGAACAATGAGAACACATGGACAGAGGGAGGGGAACAACTTACCCTGGGGCCTGTGCAGGGAGGGCGGGGGAGGCAAGAGCATTAGGGAGAAGACCTATTGCATGTCGCGCTTAATACCTAGGTGATGAGTTGATAGATGCAGCAAACCACCATGGCACACATTTACCTATATAAAAAACCTTCACATTCTGTACATGTATCCTGGAACTTATTAAATTTAAAAATTTATTTACTTCTCAATCAAAATTAAAAAAATATATCTTAAGGCACATAGCCATTTTTTTGTATTTTTAATATTGTTACTGTGGTAAAATATATATATACATAAAATTTACCATTTTGAACATTTTAAGTGTATAGGTCTATGGCATTAAGTACTTTTTACAGTGTTATACAACCATCACCACTCTCCATTCGCATGAACTTTTTCATCATCACAAACAGAAACTCTGTACCCATTATATAGTAACTTCCCAGTCCCCTTTCCTCTCAGCTTCTGGTAACCTCTATCCCCTTTCTATCTCTATAAATTCAGCTACTCTATGTACCTCACACAAGTGGACTCACAATACTTGTCCTTCTTTTGTCTGGTTTATTTCACTTAGGATAATGTCTCCAAGATTCATCCATGTTAAGGGATGTGTCAACATTTCCCTCATTTAAGGCTGAGTACTATGCCATTGTATGTGTATACCACCTTTTGTTTATATATTTATCTGTTGACAGACATTTGTGTTGTTTCCATCTTTCTGCTATTGTTATTGATGCTGCTATGAATATTGGTGCACAAGTATCAGACTGAGTTCTTTGCTTTCAATTCTTTGGGGTATATGCCTAGATGTAAAATTGCTGGATCTTATGTTAATTCTATGTTTAACTTTTTAGGCACCACCTAATTGTTTTCCACAGTGACTGTACCATTTCACATTCTGACCAGCAGTACAAACTAGTTCTAATTTCTGCACATCCTCATCAAGATTATTTTCTATTTTTTGGATAATTACTATGCTAATAGGTGGAAAGTGGCATGGGGTTTTGATCTGCATCTCCCTAATGACTAGTGATGTTAAGTATCTTTTCATGTGCTTATGGGCCATTTAGATACTGTCTTTGAAAAAAACATCTATTCAAATCCTTTGCCTATTTTTGAATTGGGTTGTCTGTGGCTTTTTCCTTGCTGAAAAATTGCTGGTTTTAGTTCTTACCTTATTTGATTACCTGTAGCATTTGCCCCATTCTAACCAGATAATCTCATCTTCTGAATCCATGACTCCACTCTCTTCCACTTCTCTTCCTACTCTGATCTTTCCTGAGTAATATTCTAATTCCTGAAACATTTAATCCTTTTCCACTCTAACATTTATTGAATACTTTGTAAGTGCCAGACACTAAGCTAAGTGTTTTATGCACGTTCTCTTCCTTTATGTTTAAAACCACACATTAGACAGATAGAGTTATTTAAAAAGTCATTCAATAGATATGAAAACTGATGCTCAAAGAAATATTCTGTTTAAGTTTATTAGAGTAATTAGTGATAGAGTTAGCACTTAAACACAGTAAACTGATTCCAGAGTTTATGCTCTTAAGAGTATCCTGTCTAGTTTGATGACAATAACAACTAACTTAAGCTTATACAGCATTGCATCAATAAGTTATATAATTGAATTATATAGTTGCAAGCAATGAAAACTGGCTCTGACAACTTAAGCTGAAAAGGAATTTGTGGTAAGGATATGAGGTAACTCACATAATTGAAGGGGAAGCTAAAGACTTGGGTTTAAAAATAGACCTAGATGGAGTGCAGCACCAAGCTTGTAGGAACTGAAAGAAGTCTCACCAGGACCCGGCAACTTCAATAAATTGGCTGAAAATTATTTCAATTCCTTGGTCAAACTGAAATTCCAGAAAATGAATATCATATTGGTTTAGCTGGGACATACCACAATCCCATGGGTAAGGGAGACAGGAAGAGCATATGTTGATTGCTAATCCAAATCTGGCTGTATCAAAGAGGAAAAGGCTTGTGCCTCAAAGGCAAAGGAAGAAACAATGAATAAGAGGGTACAAAATGAAAAGTCTACTATGGTCCCATCTTTAACTTTAGGCTAAACCTCTCCTCAGCTCCAATGACTGACCATTTCTACTTAAAGTTCTTAGCACTTTGATAACTACCTGCTCCTCTTTAATTGGGTAGAAGTCTATCTTACAGATATCTTTCCTGCTGCATTTCTTACTCTGAACTAAAAATATGTGTCAGTCTCTCTCTCTCCTTCATGAGATTGTGAGCTCCTCCACTGTATCCCTTAGCATTAAGCATGGCGCCATATATGCAGCAGGGGCTCAGTAAATGTTTGCTGCCTGCTGAATGACCCAAAACTGCAGACTTAAGGAGAACTTTCAAGTTACAAATTATTTTACCGTAAAGTAACAAACAGTCACATAGCAAGAGACTTGAACAAAAAGGACATTAAGGTTTTAGTTGAAGCAGGTACAATATAAGCCAAGATACATTTTATGAGGTGGTCAAAATGTGAATATTATCTTGGTTCTATTGATAAAATATGGTATACACAAAAGAAAAGAGTAGGTCTATAGTACCTAACACTAAACAGACTACATCTTTAGTATTATCATTATTTCTGATCAACACATTATAAGGAGATTGAAAAGTTTGACATGTTTGAAAACTACATTAAATGAAAAATGTTAACTGAACAGGGAAAGTTCACAATAGGAAAGAAAATAATTAAGAGGTTTGATCACCACAATTATTCAGGAGAACCACGCAAAACAGAAAGTAAGAGTTATTCTGTATGACTACAGATAAAAATCAAGATGAATGGCTAGAAGATAGATTCATCTTCTACTCTGGAAATGACAAATCATTTGTCACACAACATGTCCAGATTCAGGGCTCAGAAGCTGTAGTCAATGTGGTGTTTGGAAGGTGAGAGTAAGTGAAGTTTAACAGGACTAGAGATGTCAGAAGGGTTTGTATATGTGTTTGTGTGTGAAAGAGAATAGAACCTTAGTGCGAGTGCTACAAATTAATATTCTAGAATAGGAAATATACTTCTTGGACTAAAACTATTAGGAAACAGCTATAAATTGGCACAAATGCAAGTGGGAGGGAAATCTCTGGTACAATTTAGCAAGTCAAGAAATAATAACTATGATGACTATAGTTAATAACAATGCATTACATTCTCTAAAATTGGCAAAAGAGTAAATTTTAAATGATTCTCCTTTAAGTGTAAATTTAGCTAATTAACATATGTATTGCCTCACCACAAAAAAATGAGGTAATGCATATGTTAATTAGCTAAGTTATTCATTCCACAATATATACATATTTAAAACGTGATGTTGTACACGATGAATCTACACAATTTTTATTTGACAATTTAAATAAATACATATTCTAAAACAAATAATAAACAAGTAACCTTGTGAATTCGCAGTAAATTGTCACTTTTCTTTATGAAAAAGAAAAGTGAGGCCGTGAGTCTATAGAAATGAAATTTTGAAACTGCTGGTTTGGGTTTTTGAATAGAACAGTAAGTTTGAACAAAACAGAAGCACAATGATATGAATTCATAATGGGAGAAGTCAGCTGATATTCTACATTGTATGTTTACCAAAGTGGGATGGAGCTTCTCTGATTGAAGTTTTCAATCAACAGACAAAAAGGAAGCAATGGAGCCCAAAGCTGTGGGGAGGGCCACAGGGACAGAGCTAGTGCTGATCCAGATAGAGCAGAGTATACATTAGAAAGAACCTAAGACCCAAACTTTGGGAGGTGAATGATATTTGGGAATTCTATGATCTCTAAAAACTAACTTTAGAGAAGAGGGTTCAGTTAGGTGGAGGCTGTTGAGATGGACAGTGCAGCAGAAGGCATTTTCATTCACTTTAAGCTCCCCTAAGGCTGGAGAAGTACTTGCAATGACTTCAGCAATTCTCCTCTTTGTAGTTCAGTGAGCTTTTGTGTCTATTTAGTGCTGATTAAAGATGGGAGCCTGACAAACACTCATTTTTAGTGAATTATTGGTCAAGAACTATATACCTAGGGTTTACACTGCATCTCCAGCTGTTATATTTGACCAGTCTAGTAATGATAAAATTAAGCATTGATAGCTGAACATTCTTGAATCAAAACAACTGGGGATTTTGTTCTTGTTGTTTTTGTTTGGTTTTTTTTTTGGTTGCTGTCAATCTCCTTCTCCTCCCTCAGCAGTTACAACTTGTATTTACCTGGGTCCCCATTATGAGTTATATTCCACTAAGACTGTAAACAGAACCTCTGCTCCACTGTCCATCTTAGTGCTCATCTGGCTAAGTCATCTCTAACATTCATTTCTAGAGATCACAGGACTAAGGTAAGAAAACTTAAAATGAATGAAAATGCTCCAATTGACAATAAATGAAGAAGACGTGGGCTCAGAGTCAGAGAATTTCCTTGAATTGATCTAAATTTATACAGTTGGAAGGCTTTTAAAAGTGCCATCCTACTCAACCTTCTAAAAGTATAATTTTTCTTTTTAATAGAAAATTCACATTTGATTGAAGAGATGGAACATAGCAATTTCAGTTTAATGTTTCCCAGAGAAGCTTGTCATTCACTGGATTATATGCTTAATATTAAATTCAAAACACAGATTTTAGATAATTTATTTTCAGCAAAGAAGATGAATTTATATTCAACTCAAAGAACAAACTAATAATGACAATTTTCTTTTGAAGCACACTTTAAGGTATTATTCAATAAACATTTATTGAACACTTTTGGTGTGCAAAAGACTACCTTGAGAACTTAAAGAATATACAAATATATTTATGATATGGTTTCTTTCTTCAACATGCTTACAGCCTAAGAGAGATAAACACATAAATATTGTGGTTTTTATTGTGGCAAATGTCAAAGGAAACATGAAAAAAATACCATTCGAAATTTGGAGAAGGATGCGATTTTTCTGAATGATAATTTGAGGAGCATATTGGAGGAACTGGCAATTGGCTAATTTTTTTAAATAAAATGACTACAGGTAGGGGTGAAGGGGTGGGGTTGGAGTCATAGGAAAAGGAGGCATTGGAAAAGCAAGGAAAAACAAGGAAAATCCCATAGCTCGTGTTCATGAACTAGCAAGAAAGACAGTTTGAAAACGTAATACCCAAATGGGGAAAGTATACAAATGAGGCTTAAAACATCAGATCATGGAGAATTTTGAATGCTAGGAGTTATTGAAGGTGTTTTAGAAAGACAATGGCATTATTAGAGCTATGCTTCCTCAGGATAAGTCTGGAGTTAGAATGTATAATCAAACACAGAGGCAAATAAAATAGACTACTGAGATGGTTCAGGAGAACAAGGGTCTTAATTATCAAGATCTTCAGGTCCTACATGCATAACATCTCCTAATGCTGTATATTGACTGGGCATCTGCCCTGTCTCTGAATACCATGCTCTGCCTGCCTGGCTGGATTTTTTCCCATGATTTACTGCTGGATCTGTTCCTCTGAGCCTAGTGTTCAGTGAAAAGTCAAAGTCCCAACTCTGCTAGATCTTCGTCTTTCTGCAGCAGTTAACAGAGCCATTGCTGGCAATATCTCAGACGATTAGAGACAGAAGTGTAGGCAATGCCTATATAAAAGCGGAAAAACTAGTGGAGAGGTCCAACAGCCAGTGAAGGAGGCAGAGAAAGAGTGCTCCCAAATGTAAGAACAAACCTAGATAGTACAATGCAATGGAATGTATAAGTCATTGTTGCAAGAACCACATATGCTGAAACCATTTGTTTCTGCAAAAATGAATAAAAAAGACTATGGTGGCCGGGCGCGGTGGCTCAAGCCTGTAATCCCAGCACTTTGAGAGGCCGAGACGGGCGGATCACGAGGTCAGAAGATCGAGACCATCCTGGCTAACACGGTGAAACCCCGTCTCTACTAAAACTACAAAAAAACTAGCCGGGCGAGGTGGCAGGCGCCTGTAGTCCCAGCTACTCGGGAGGCTGAGGCAGGAGAATGGCGTGAACCCGGGAGGCGGAGCTTGCAGTGAGCTGAGATCCGGCCACTGCACTCCAGCCCCGGCAACAGAGCGAGACTCTGTCTCAAAAAAAAAAAAAAAAAAAAAAAAAGACTATGGTATTTGGGAATCACCATGTCTTGTAATGCCACATTTGTACTAATAGTTATACTGCAGGGCAAATATTCCCCAAAAGCATGGATTGGGGTCTTACTCCCAACCTATCATAGTACCTGTCATAGGACAGTAGCCAAATAATTGTTTCGTAGATAAGTTAATGAATTTAAAAATGGCTAGTCACTCAACATCATCTTTAAAAGAAAATATTTTTAGTTTTGACGTGAGGGAGGAGGGTAAAGAGTGAGTGGTAAGGAATTAGAAGTAATCAATGTATGCTGAAATGTTCTGAAAGGAAATAGTGAGATAAACTAACAGCACAAGAAGTTAGCAGATGTTTTTGGTTTTGTTAATGGCAGTTGATGTTGCTGTTGTTTCCCTTAGCCTTTGATTGATTGATTGATTGATTGATTGAGACAGTCTCACTCTGTCGCCAGGCTTATGGAGTGCAGTGGTGCAATTTTGGCTCAATGCAATTTCCACCTCCTGGGTTCAAGCGATTCCCCTGCCTCAGCCTCCCAAGTAGCTTGTACCACCATGCTTAGCTAATTTTTTGTATTTTAGTAGAGGGTTTCACCATGTTGGACAGGATGGTCTTGATCTCCTGACCTTGTGATCCACCTGCCTCAGCCTCCCAAATTTCTGAGATTACAGGTGTGAGCCATCACACCCAGCCCTAGTCTTTTAAGTGTGAAGGAGATTTGGGCCCTTTTAGTTTGTGAATAAAGAACAATGATGAGAGAGAGAAGGAGAGAGAAGGGAAAAAAAAAAAACCAAAAAACAAAAAACAAACAAAAAAAAAACACTGTTTATGGAAAAAAGCAGCCAGAAAAGATCACAGGACATGGGATAAAAAGAACAAGTCCTCAAAAGTGATACTTCTTATTCAAAGAGAGGAAAAAGGAGAAATGCTGTTATGTGAGAATCAATAGATCATTTTGGAACATAAATCTTGAACTAGATCAGAGAAATTCTGAGCTGAAGAATTTTCTTGGCCTTAACCTCTCATGAAAGGAGAGAGAGATTGTGCAAATTGAAGTTTTCTGATTAAGAAGAGTAGAAAGGTTAGGAATAGCAGTCTTGAAAATACATTTAAGAGACATAATACAAAGTTATTAGTTCCGATGGCCCCAGGTGAGGGCAGATGGCTGTGTGAATTGTAGGAGACTCAATCCGTTTGGTTTATGGCTCCCGCTAGCCAGAAGCTCAGGGATTTGTAGGACAGGTACAAGCAAAGGTCACAGAATGAAGGACTTCAGACTACCAGTGAAAGAAACCTTGTTGCCAATAAGCAAGAGACAGCATTTCTCATAAATTATTTTTCATAATTAGTTGTTTAATGGCTATCTCTCCCACTTGAGTGTAAGCCCTGTCAGGGCAGGGTACGGTGCCCAACCCAATCACATAGTTGGCCCTCAATAAGTAGCAGTCGACATATCAAAGAAAGAAAGGGAATGAGAGAGGAAAGAAGGCAGAAAGAGATTAAATGAGGGTAGTAGGACTTTACAGCTTTTGTTAAGAACCAGTGATTATGTTGTCATTAAGAGTATGTGAAACAATATTCACCTTTATCAAAGCAAACACCCACTACACATTTACAGTGCCAAATAATGTGCTGTGAACTGTTTTCCAATCTCTCACTTACTTATAAGAGAATGTTAAAAACATGTTGGTTGTATATTAACTAGAGCAAAGTCATAAAAGGCAGTGAATACAGTGTTCTTGTAGTTTTTATTCTTAAGAAAAAGTGAGTTAATTTCTGACAGCAATATCAGATTAATCAAGAAGTCTGTTAGTGAAATTGATAAGAAAAATGGCACAATTTGCTATCATTATCAAGGATATGTTCAAAAATAAACCTATCTCACCAGCTCTTTGAGAAATGTGTGATAGCAACTACAGCAACCTCAAGCATTAGATAAAATGTATTTCTGCCTATCAAATATGTTCTCAAATAATTATTCAGAGGAAACGGGTGTTAGTTATTTAAATTATGGACCATCCTACATAAAGAGTCAGTTTAATGAGTACATAGTCTGATTTTTTATTAAAAAAAAATCCCCTTTAGCCAAATTTGTGAAATAAAAGTGAAACTTAAAAATAATCAGAAGTTATATCAATGTTCAAAGCTTAGCAGGCCAGAAGGGGTTCTGGTTAATAGCAAAGTGGTGTAGAAATAATTATGACCATAGTATCAGGAACATTACAGGAGGAATTCAGAGTTTCACTGAGTGCCTGAATTTTCCAAGATTAACATCTTCCAGAATTTTCTGATGGCCAAATGTTGTTTCTTCTGCTTTATCCCCTAGTCATAGGCTCTCCCTGGAACGATTTATGGAATGCACAACTCTAATCAGTAGCTTTCAGCCATCTGCTCCACAATTTGATATTAAATAGATGCAAGAGAAATAGTGCAAATAATTAGTGGTGACTTAGAAAAAACACCAACAGGCTCAATCTTACCCAATTCCTAGATTAAAGAGTATGGAAACAATCTTGGCCTCCCTCATCTTCTCAGCCCTCCTGCCCACCACGCCTTATTCCATTCTCACCAGAATTAAAATGTGGCTGCTCTGCCCAACACTCTAATCGCGGTCTAACTTGGGAGAGGGTTAACAAAAGGCTGACCCGTGAGTGCCTGTCATGCTGTTTAAGTCACATTTCTGCATGCCTAACAGATAACTCATTCTGATAACACTTTTCTGCTCCTGAGCTCCCCAACCCAAGGTCTCTCTTTGTGACTTCGTTAATAACATTTATTCTAATAAATTCCTGGGATCCTAGCTTCCCTGGAAAGCCCATTGTCCTGCCTTTATATTTCCAAGATAGCTTTAAAGAGTGTGATGATCTGACCCAAACCCAGCCCAGTGCTTTATGTATTGTCTACCAAAACTGCCAACACTTCAAACAACTGGCACATAGCAGCTACCTAATAAATATTCGTTGAATTGAATTGAAACATGACCTGCCCTGGTTCTCCAGCACCAATGCCAACCATGTGCCTGAAGAGTGTCTGAGAACTGCCACCTCCAACCCACACACTCTGCTGTTCCTTGTTTGTGTTACTGCAGCTTGGCTGCCAATCAGGCTGTCATCCAGTGAGGATGACCTAGTGTCAGGTCTTCACGCATCCACTGCCATGTCCTACTTTAGGCAATAGGCAGGTCTGGTCAACAAGGACAATCTACTCTGGGTCCAATGCCTTTTACATTTGTCTTACTATTGACAAGGAGCCTATTTTGAACTTGATTTCCTAAAACAACTCAAATTTTATCTGACACTCCTTTAACAGCTAAGTACTGAGTGTTTTCGCATATTACATACGGAACTTATTTTCTCTAGTGTGATACAGTCTCATAAAAATGTATACTACAATGCACATGACTTATATATTGGTATTGGCTTATATTCTGTCATCTTCTAGAATTATCTAGTCAAAATGTGATAGGATATACCAGGACATTCTGAAATTTTATCAAGTCGACAAAGGATAATTATAGCCAACACTGAGAAAAAGGATGCTTAAAGAAATATGCAGTGACTGACCCTCGTGTCAAGTAAAACTTTAAGCAAGAAAACATATGTGATAATGGTAGCTACCCATCTAGAGAATTGAGTAAGTGTCAGAAATGCTTTTATTATTTTACAATGTAAAAACTTTTAAGACATAATTATTATCACATGTTTCTATATGCATAAGACTTAGTTTCAACTCATGCTTTCATCTTCTTTGTCAAGAAGCACAATCTTAGGCTTGGAAAGGTCAGAAGAAATAATGATAAGATAGACCCAAAACCCAAGAACAATATAGAGATTCTAAGAGTGGCTCTAAAATAACTTAAGTCTCATGATCTGAACAAAATCACAGAATAATTTGGGGTGGGGGAAGAGTTCTCAGAAACAAATGTTTGAGAGGCCAGAAAAAACAGAGAATGGGCCATTGTGGTGTACATTTCCAAAGAGGAGAGACAAATTCCTCAAATCATAAACCAGAAGATTTGATGTTCATTTTGGGCAAGATTCTTGACTGGATTATTAAAATCTTGCCTTTTAATACATGAAAAGAAAGTAGGAATAATAAGAAATAAATCAACTGAGATGAAACTAATTGTTGGTAGAGTTACTAAGTTGGCAAGAAAAAAATGATCTAAATATGGCATATCATGATTGCAGCAAGATGTTGGACAGAGTCTCTTAAAATATTTCACTTTATATTCAGGGAAGAGAATTATAAATTGGATAAGGGGAGTTAGTTGACTTTAAAATGGGTTGAATAACTTTATGAAGAAGTCAGTGTCAACCTAAAGGGATTTCCAAGAGCATCTTTCCTATCCTATGCAATGTTTCTACTTGTGGTTTGAGAAAAGTTTCTCAATTCTGAAAGTGCCGAAGCTGAGACAGATAGCAAATACCCATGTGATGGAGACAGGCCATAAAGGACCTCAAATGGCTTAAATAATGAGCCAAGTCAAACAAAAATTAAACATAAAAAAATAGGGCCTTTCCCATGGGTTGAAAGAACCAGAGCATTATTACAAAAGAGAAGGAAAGAAATATTAGAGAATGGGGAACAAAAAAACAGGATTTTAGAGAAAGGATAGTGTATAATTTTTCTAGGGATGTCATAACAAAGTACCAAAAATTAGGTAGCTTAAAACAATGGAAATTTTATGTTTCATAGTTCTAAGGGCCAGAGGTTCAAAATCAAGTTACTAGCAATGCTGTGCTCTCTCTGGCAGCTGTCCCTTCCTTGCCTGTTGTAGCTTGTTTGCCAGCAATACCTGGCGTTCCTTAGAGTGTAGATGCACCACTGTAGTCACAGGGTTATCGTCTCCCTGTGGGTTTACACCGCCTTCCCTCTGTGCATGTCTGTCACTATGTTCTAATTTCCCCTTTTCATAAGAACCTCAGTCATATTGGATTAGGGCCCACCCTAATGACCTCATTTTATTTGAACACCTCTGTAAAGGTGACCTGTTTCCAAGGTCACATTCTGAGGTACTAGCGGTTAGAACTTCAACAAATCTCTTTGGAAGGACACAATTCAGCCCGCAACAAACAGCTTGGTGTGGATTAACAGTAATCTGCCAATCATGAAAGGCACAATTGCATAGATCAGGAGGAAAGGGACAGCTCAGCCTCACTGGACACAAAACACCTGGGGAACAGCAGTCAGTTCTGGGCCTTTGACAGACACATACAAGGGAAAGCAATCAGCAGGAGGAGGGAACTTAAAACCAAATGATTGGAGCATGGTTTGGAGGAAATGGGAATGTTTAGCCTGAGGAAGAACAGTCATGGGGGAAATGAAAGCTGCCTTCAAATACACAATCAGCTGGCTGAAAGTAGAACAAGAGTTGTTTTTTATGGCTCTGAGGTCAGAATTATATTACTAAAAGAGATGGATTCAACTGGATGAAAAGAAGATTCTAAAAGGTAGTGTGTCCAGAGGCAGTTGGGATTTCATGGGAAATACTGAATTCTCTATCTTTGGATGTCTTCAAACAAAGGCTTAACACAGAGAGAGGAATCAAAGCACTGGAAATTAGCTTGGATCATGAATCTTCTGACCTTGATATTCAAGAATTCTATAAAGAAGATTTTCATTTAAGTAAAGAATGTTAATGTCCAGACAAAATAACACATGATATCTTATAAGGAAATGGAATGTACTAACCAAAATTTGGAATTCTTTTTTATTAAAGACAATGTGGAGGAAAGAAAAATGAGAGGAATCGCATATTTTAACTCCACAAATAAAAAATAGATGGTCTAAGTAAACATAAAATATACTCAGTAAGAATATAGAAAAACCACAGAATCAAATAAAGGAAAGTGAAAGCCTTAACCAAGTCACAGGAATTTTAAAACAAAAGTAGTGTTTCAACTTTTATGGAAGAAATATGAGACATGAAATCTAGAACAAGAAATAGAAAATTCAATAAGTACCAACATTTTTCCCCCAATACCCAGGAGCATAGAGGAAACGGAAAGCACAGATACTAATCTGGTAAAGTGAACTGATTGCTCTGAAGGAGGTTTGGAGAGAAGAAGAGATCCAATGAAGATGTCCAATAGAAGGAGGTCATATGGGCAGGGGAAAGGGCATCAGCTTTGAAATAGGTCAGGAGACCAGCTGGGCTTGGCTCGGCCACCAAACAGCTGTACAAAGTTTTACAAAACACTTTTCTACTTCTATCTGATCTGTTTGAAAAAAAAAAATCAGATGATATTTTAACAATTTCATCCAGACGCAAAATTGTGACACTGATGAATATCCCTACGTAGGGAATGAGGAAATATTTTGACAGTGTAAAGGCATAGGAATGTTCAACTTCAAAAGACAACAAGCAAGACAAAGTCAGTGAAGCTGCTTAACAGACTGAAACCAAAAGCAACTGATTCAAATATAATAATAGTTACCGTAAATGAGGAAGTGCAAATATCTCTGCCAAATATCATAAGCCAAATGTACATATACAAAGATTTTTTTACTTTCATGCAAAATAAAAAGGAAGTCAGTAATCAGCCTATTAATTACTACATGTAAAATGTGAGCTTTATATTATGAATGAAATTATGAGTACCATGTAAGCAGTTATTCAAGACTACTTCTATAAGCCCACTCGCACCCAAGACATTGCTTGGTATGATCCAAGATGTAATATATCCCTAAGCTTGAGGCTACTTGCTTGGCTTGCAAGTCCAAATAATGTCACCTTCTAGGGAATGTGATTTAGGATTAAGTTCTCAAGTACTTTTTCTGCAATAGCAATTTCATTAAAGTTCTCTACCATATGCATTTCAATACACATTTAATGACTACTATAAGTGGCCACAAATGATTTTTAAATCTAAAGAAAGATAAATAAACTAGAATGTATTAATATTACAGAATAATATATACAATAAGCCATGAAGATTTAACATACAGAAAAAAAATCAAAGAGGCAGTAGTGACTGAGTGAAATTTTAAAGGGTAAGTAGGGGTTCATTCAACACACACACACAAAATGGACAAACATTCCAAGGAGAATCTTCACTGGCAGGGAAGCAAGAAATAAAATTGAAGATTTGATAAACTACAATGATTAAATAGTTCTGAAACAAAGTACCAGGAGGAGAGAATAGCAAGAGGTGAAGCAAGAAAAAGACAGTTAGCTCTCCAAGGGCTTTCTGGGCCATCTGGGGAGCAAAGGCTTTTTCTTATTGGTAATAAAAATGCACAGAGAGATTTTGAGCATTTAAGTAATAGTCTCAGCTGGCATTTCAGGAAGATGATTCCAGCTGTCAAGTGGAGGGAGGATGTGAGCTAGAGAAGAAGTGAGGAATAGTGAGGGGAAGGAAGTGGGAAGGACCTGAATTAAAGCCATGACCAAGCAGGGCAATCACCTTGAAAGTGGAACCGGTGGGATTTTGGTAACCAATGAGATGTTTCAGACCTGTGGTAGATCCAGTCTCAGAGAGGGACCACGGAAGGGAAAACAGGTTTAGGGGCCTAGATTGGACCGTTATTGTATTTGGAATGCCCAGAAAACCTGTACACCCACCTCTATATCATCTTCTTCCTTTCTAACTCCTGCACATTTGAAAAGCCTATTTTTAGAGAATAAGAAGTCTAATATCGGGGTTTTTTAATTGAAGGTTTAAGAAAATAAAATGAAATTGTGTTTTCCCCATTGTAAAAATCAAGCACCACAAAATGCTCCTTAAAAAACTACAGTTTCTTCAAATAATACCTACTCTAAATGCTATAAAAGATATTATCCAATCAGAGAGACCAGTTAATCAAATTTTTATCAATAGAAAGTAACTGTATATATCATACTTGGATATCAAAGTTCAAAGAATGGGAATGCAAAAGATACACTTCACACAAAACCTATTACAACTCTATCTTCCAGGATTCAAAGACTCTTACCATGGATGTGCTCTTATGCACCTCACTCAAAACTGCACGTACGTGTGGAACTGCACTTGCCTTTGCTGGATGCTAAGTAGACCATCCTGCTTTGTGTAATGGTCTGCACTTAGTTTGAACAGAGGAATCTCAGGGGGTGACAGCATATTTAAAAGGGCAGGGAACAGTGAGCCAAGTTTGCATTCCCCCTTGGCAACATAGGGCCAGACTCATAGGAATTTGGTCAAGACAGAAAGTGAAGTTTAACTGATATTTGACATGGTATAGTTGAGGAGGCCAGGGTTGCTACAGTGTATGTCAACAAGCCCAATGAGAAAAACAGACGGTGCAAGGAGTATTTCCAAGACTCATACATTGGCAGGCTGACAGACGCTAACACATTTGGGTAGTAATAGCCCATCCAAGGTTTTCTTGCATAATTAATATATTTGGTAGTCTTGAGAAAAAACTTTTTCCATAAAGAACTTGCTTTGAAGGCAGACCTTCCCTGCCAGCTCTCCTGAGAGACTCGTTTTTTCTAGCTCTCACTATCTCTGACTCATCTCTCAAGTTTAAGGGAAAACATTCTTGGATGAGGAGGGGGAAGTGGGGGTTGCAACAAAATATTTGAGTGTCTCCAAATGTCTCCTATAATTAGAGCATCACATGACTTTGCTAAAGCTCAGATTTGAAAACTCTAGCTCTGGGCTTCATCCCGGAGAGTAAGAGAATAGGTGAGTTGTAGGGGCAGCCTGCAGCTGAGAGAAAGTACTTCAAATGACCTATCAATGGTCCCTGAGGTCAGAAAGCATTGCTATCCTTGAGACAAAGTAGTAATTTACCCTTCAGAGGAGCAGAGAAAAAGTTGTGGGCAATGTAGGGTGAAGAGTCAGGAATGAGATGAGAAGGGAAAGATGATCTCAACACTTTAGGAAATGACTAGAAAATACCAAACAAGCTTGGGTGGCCTTCCTAAGCCCCTGCAAAAATAACTCCCACTAAATTGGCTGACAATGGAAACAAATAATGTCCAAAAGAACAAGCTTTTATTGGTTTGGACTCTCGGGTGAAAAGCATTTGGTGGAAACAAATCGACTCTGATTCTGCAGCGATAAAATATCATAATCTTTGACTTTTTGCAATTCATCATTTTTTCTTTTAATTTTTAGATTTATTTAATTATTTAGAGACAGAGTCTTGCTCTGTCACCTAGGCTGGAACTCAGTAGCACAATCATACCTCACTGCTTACTTACCACCATGCCTGGCTGCTTTGTTGTTGTTAAGACAGGGTCTTGCTACATTGCCCATGCTGGTCTCAAACTCCTGGCCTCAAGCAATCTTCCTACCTTCTCCCAAAATGCTGTGATTACATACGTGAGCCACTGTACCTGGCCAATTATTTTAATCTTTCAAATTCTTTCCAACTCCTTAACACCTCAATATTAAGTTGATCAAAGCTTAAGATGGGTGGGATGGTAATTATTTTCTCTAGTTTATTAAATATGACCCATACATCTCACCTACAATCCTAACAGAGGATTCTACTTCATACCACTGAGCAGTAAGATGTTCCTGGGATGCTGGTTCAATTTGTCAGTATCCTCAGCTGAGAATGAGTCTCTTCACCAAAGGTCAGAGAGAATTCAAGCAGTCTCTGCCAGGTGAAATGACAGAAGACTGGCTAAGAACAATGCAATATGCTTTGGTGCTGACAAAGAAGCCTGCCTCTGCCTCTGCAGACCCCACCACCAGGGTTGATGCAGCTTCAACATTGGATAAATTATATGGAAGAAGAATAAATAGCTTCTCCTTTGGGTCTGAGATTTTTCAGATTTTTCCTGTAAAAACATTTTACTGTTCTATAAACAGTCTCCTATGGCCCTGGTTTTATTTTAATTACATATATCCATCTTTATTTTTTTCTTCTACCAAACCTGGGCAGTACACTATTGCACATTTAAAAGAAACCACATTTTTGGAATGAAACACCCTGAAATAGCATCTCCATGTTTCTTTGGACTGATATTCACAGCTTCCACATACATGAGTTTAGAATTACTCTTGGCCATTGGGCAGCTTTGAGGAGGTTGGGAGCAGAGCCCATCTTTCTTCTGCAGGTCTCATAGGTTTTTGACCTACTTATTGCCCTTGCGTGAGACCAGGTGCCAGGAAAATTTTCTTGGAGTTCTGATCTACTTCCCATCAAAACACAAAAGATTCTTACATTACATTTGTAAGTCATAAGAAGATTCACATTGGAGGCCAAGATTCCAATTATGAAATGAAAAGCTCTCTCAAATTTGATTTTACATTTGAAAACTTTATACATACACATATATATATGCACACACATACATATAAGGATGTAATGATTTTAACTCCTCAAAGGCAACTATAAGAAATGTTTGATGAATGGATTATCATTATGTAATCCGAAGATTCTCTCAGAGTAACAGCTACTGAATGGAGCAGTAATTGTACAGAAAAGGCTTTCAGTGATAGACCCTTAGTGGGGCAAACTCCTGGAGAACACATCACAGAGGGTTGCGGTAGTCAACTATGAGGACCCCTATGAAACACAGCACCAGTGGTATAGGTTAGAGTAAGCTTTTACATTCCCACATGACTTTGGAAGAATGTACAACTTTGAGCTGTGATATTGTTGTACTTCTGGAAAGATGCCACTTCTAAGTGATAGCCATGGCCCTCCCACAGGAGACAGCCTGTGTCTCCCAGACCACCACAATTATGCCTCGCCTCTCCTGGACTCTGCCCATAGCATAGGTCAAGATGCCACTACCCGCTTACAGCACTCTCTCCTTTAGCGTCCCAAGGGAATGTTCAATACCACATATGTGACTTTTGGTGAAATGCACTAGAAAAAAAAAAAGCAGCATGATTCAGAAATAGTAAAGCAATAAAGCCCAATGCATAGTCAGTATTTTACAGGGGTTCCATACATATGAATATTTCAGAGAATAATTAATTTATTTAAGTATCAAAATGCTTTTAAATGTGATGAATTTGATGAAATAGAATCTAAAGTACTATTACACTCTTTATTGCTTTCCCAATTCCTAAGTTTAACTTCACCATTATTAATAAATTGGCATTATTATTTTCGACTGTTAAGAACACAATGTAGAGCTGTGTTCATTTCCTACTAATCTCTTTGCCCTATCCTTACTCCAGTTCAGCCAAAATTAACCATTCCACAGTCCCCTTTACATTCCTCACTCTTGGCACTAGCAGCCCTTATTCAGGCATATTTGTTGATTGAATCTCTCTGGTTCTCATTTCTACAAACCAAACTCTTCCCGTCTTTCCTGGACCAGCTGCATTAGGAGGACTCCTATGAATCCCTTCTCTATTCAGCCTCTGAAAATAATATTTCCCTAAACAGATGCTAATTTTTAAAATTTTTCATATTGACATTTATCACTCTTATTGATTGTTACTTATTAATGTGAGTATAAGTTATTTAGTGCTGTAGCTATATTTTATATACTCTAACTTACTCAATGGTCCCTTAAAACAGTGTCTGGCAAAAACGGATAATTTTATAAAAATACATTTAACATATTTATAGAATGAATTGATAATTAGGGTCCTGGCTAGCCAAAACTAAAATTTGAGACAGCTGACAGGTAAACCTAAGTGAACCTCACCCTACTCCTAGCCCAAACTCCTTCATTTCTATGCTGCAATCATTGACCTAACTAAGGGTAAAAGTCTCCTTGAAAAAAATGCTCCAACTATGTCCACAATTGGAATTTATGCCTTACTTCTGGTACATGAAATGAATAGTAGATGAATAAACTAAGTTGGGTGACAAATCAGGCCTAATCTGCCTTAATTCTGGTGCATTTTCATAGAGCACATCACTTTATCTTAGAGTGTCCTTTACTCCTCAGCCTCAGGAGTAAGGACATAGGTGATTGGAAAGATCAGCAGGGAGCTGAATTCTGGAGCCTCAGAGAGACGATGGCCACTGTGTCCACTCAGCTGTCAGCTGCAACAACATCCTTACTCCTCAGGCTTCAGCTCAGGGGAAGATAAAAAAAAAAAAAAAAAAAAAAAACTTGTGGAAAAGGATTTTCAGCATGGTAAAAGCAAGGACAGGAATGCTGCAGCATCTCAGGCTCACTGCATTCCTAGACCGGCACCGGGAACTAGAAATGATCCACACAGATCATGAACTCACAGAGGACACCTCGCAGTGAGTCCTGGAAACATATGAATGGAATTCTCAAGGGAATGGAGTTCCTACATGAAAAAAAAAGTGGCTGCCATTAGCTCATAAATTTGGTTTTTTTGTTCAATCTGTCATCATTTTGTCCAAGAGTCGATGTGGAACCATTTGGGAAATGAATGAATGAATAATCATACTTAGTAAAACTGAATTCTTAGAAAATAGTTTGGTTTTTTTTTTTTTTCCCGTGGAAGATGTCAAATGTTTTAGTAAAGTTTAACAGAAAGATATGTAAAATTAGAGAATATCAGAACTATGGAGCTTAGTAAGTAACCAATCTAAATACCTTGCTTTGCTGGTAAGACAACTTTCCAGTCCTATGGCTAATTGTCAACCAATGGCATCAGGATCAGTAACAAGACCTGCCGACTCCCCGTAGTGTAGCTTTCTCTGTATGTACCAGAACAGACATTCCCTAAAGCATGATGTGAAAATCAGTTTCACTTAGAGTCAAACTGGAGCCATGAGATACACGCATACTGAAGGAAATCGGATTCTGAGCTCCAATGGCCAACTCAAGCCGATCAGCCTTAATGGCTCCTACTAATGGACAAGTCAAATATTTTCCATTCCCAATAAAAGAAACTTAGAACTACATAGAATCTCAAAACATTTGATCTTTTCTTTAATAGAAGCCACAGCAAAAAACATGCTGCCCTTAAATCATCACATCTCAGAGAAAAATGAGTTTGAATTGCATGGACTCTGAGAGGCTTTTATTTCTAGGATTTTTTTTTTTTAATTAAGGGGAAAAATAAAAAACAGAAAAGGAAATCTGTGGATAGCAATAGCAAAAGGATAAATTTATCTGGAAATTTTCACTTGGCAGCCGAAATTCTGCTTGGAAATCAGAATATATTTTTTTTTAATGACAAAGGAAACTTAGTTGTAGCGACCTTCAGTCTTTCATCCATCCAATAAATATGTATTAAGGGCCAACATCCTTCCAGGAACTGTGCTAGAGATGGAAAAAAATCACAAGAACCTAATGGAGCTAAGCCCAGGCATATGGAGGCGGACAGCGTGGAGGGTTTCTCTGAGTTGCTGAGTCTTTAGGGACAACAGTTGTTAACTACGTGAAGCCTGAGATGAAGGGTATTGCAGACAGAGGCAAAAGAGAGCACATTGTTCCAGGAACAGAAAGAAGCCCAGTGAGCTTGGAGCACTGAGTGTGGGAAAGAGGTGAGGTGACAAAGGAGGCTGGAGGGTAGAGGAAAGACCACCTTGAGACTTTGAGCTGTGTCCAAGGGTAAAGACCTATCAGCAATATCAAGAAATTATTACATGACCTGATTTGTATTTTCAAAATAATCAACATTAAATGGCTCTTAGTCTAAGCACGTAAGATGCTCGGTTAAACTTAGAGATACTGTTTTACACCTATCAGATTGGCAAAAAGCAAAAAGTTTGAGAGGGGTGAAGAAACAGGCATTTTCACACATTTCTGGCAGAAGTAATATCATTTTGGCAATATATATTAAAATTACAAACACATATACCTTTCACTTAGCAGTCCCAATTCTCAAGCTCTGTCTTGCAGTTATGTTCACACTCATGTACAGTGACATGTGCACAACTTTATTCATTTCAGCATTGTTTCTAGTAGCAAAATATTGGAAACATTAAATACCCACTAAAAGCAGGTTGGTTACATTTTGTCAGCACAGTATGATGCATTTGCACTTAAAAAACAAAAAAGAACCATATATGGAAAGGTCACCAAGATACAACACAGATTTTTAAAGTACGAAACAATGTGTACAGCATGGTATCTTTATGTAAAAGGGGAAGACATATTAATAAACTTTATTGGATATGTATATAATATTTCTGGGATAACACACACACACGAAATCCTCACCATCATTGTCTGTGTGGAGAGAAACTGAGTGGCTAGGAGATAGGGGTGCAGGGATCCTTTCTGGTGGACGCCATCTTTTGCAATCTTTGCCCAAAGTGTTTCTAGGAGTGATGTAAGCAGAGCCAAGGCAGAGTGGGTTGAGGACCGGACTGATTAGGGAGTGATGGCCATGAGACCACTTTCAGGAAGTCTAGTTGTGGAAAGGGAGAGCAATTGGGCAGGACTTAGGGTGAGCTGAAGGAACAATATCAGACTGAGAAAAGTCTCTTTTCGACTGAGAAACAGACACAAAATTATTTACAAATACAGACACAGAGAGAAACGAATGTGAACAATATAGGATGAAGAAGGCAATACTGAAATAAAGAAAGGGAGGAAATGGAAATACTACGAACTTCCAAGCAAGGTTTAAAACTGCAAGTCCAAGGATTATAGCTTTCCTTTTTTCTTTGCTTTTTATCTGCCCTCCATTGGCTTTAGAATCGTGGTTTGTACCAAGTAGGACTCACGAAGTGTTTTTTAACCCCTTCATATCTTGCTGCCTGAGCTCATGCTTTGGGGTATCTCCTTCGTTTGTTACCATATGGCAAATCCAAAAAGATATGCTATAGAAGACAGTGCATGCCTGAATCAAAGCAAGATCCAAGTGGTATACAACTACCCGGATAGTGGATGCAAGAATTCTACAAGCCCTACAGCCCTCACTGTCCCTAGAGGAGCAGAGAATGTCAGTCCTCCCTGTTCCTCCTTGACCTCTTCAGACTGCCCTGTCTTGAGTCTCTGGCTGCTGGTGAATCCTCCACCAAGGGCAGTGCTTCCAGCAGGTCCAGACCCATACTCAGTATACAGGACTATACAGTATATAGGACTGAGTGTGGGTCTGGACCTGCTGAAAGCATAGCCCTTAGCAGGACACAGCCCCATTGCCTAAGTTTCCAGTGCTTTTTATGACCCAGCATAGAAATTCCTGTCTAAGTTTTCAGTGTTTTCTATGCCCCACCATTCCAACCCTCTTTCTGGCATTTTCTAAGTGAAAAATTTGTCTCACACTCCCCCTAGTGACAGCCTCAGGAAACCTTTCCATGGCCTAAAGCACAGCTCATTGACAAAAAGAGCCAGCCCTGAATGCTGCTGATTGTAAGAATGGGCACCTCATTTCCCCACTCCCCACCTGACACATAGGCTGCTGCTGTTTCCTGTGATTAGAAAGAAATATTCGGCAAACCAAATATCTAGAAATTAACAGACTGAAGGGAATGAGTGTCTGTCACAGCGTAAACAAGCTTTTCTTGTTTTGTGAGAAGAAAGTGTTAGAAGCAGGAAGACTCTATACATAAAAAAGGAGAAAGGGAGAATGTGGAATATGCTAGATCCGTCCCAGTCGGCACTAGTGATCCCAAAGTCAAGGCAGTGAAATCACTGCCACACTTAGAGGCTCAACTTGAGAAGACAGAAATCTCAAGGTTTAGTGAACTAAGAAAGGGAGTAAATGAAAAAATTTCCTGTGGAAATTTCCTCCCTTTCTTAGTCTGCAATACCCTTCATCCCAGTACCTGTGGAACAGGCGGCTGAAGGAGGCCAAATTGGCAGCCAGTAAATGTTTGAAGGGCTGAAATGTGGAAGATTAAACTTCCTTTGTTTAGAGCAACTCAAAATCAGTGGTTCTGAACCATCTGAGTGTTTAGAGCAACTCAAAATCGGTGGTTCTGAACCATCTGAGAGTCAGTTTGAGAACTGACGAATCTATGGCCTTTCTCTACAGAAAAATGTACTTTCTTATTACATGGAGAGTCACAGGAAAAAGAAACATTAATGGCTAAGAAACATAAAAAGAGATGCTCAATTTCCCTTAGAAATTCAGGCCAAAGTAACAGGGATCTATCATTTTTTAATCTGTCAATTTGGAAAAGATTCAAAAATTTAACAATACAAAGTACACTTGACCCTTGAACAACATGGGTTTAAACTGTGCAGGTCCACTTATAAGTGAATTTTCTTCTGCCTCTGCCACCCCTAAAATAGCAGGACCAACCTCTTCTCTTCCTCAGCCTACTCACCATGAAGATAATGAGGATGAAGGCCTTTATGATGATCCACTTCTTAATGAATTGTTACTATATTTTAACTTATGATTTTCTTAATAACATTTTCTTTACTCTGGCTTACCTTACTGTAAGAATATAGTATATATGGGCCAGGCACGGTGGCTCATGCCTGTAATCCCAGCACTTTAGGAGGCCGAGGCGGGTGGATCACGAGGTCAGGAGATCGAGACCATCCTGGCTAACACGGTGAAACCCCGTCTCTACTAAAAATACAAAAAAAAAGTAGCTGGGTGTGGTGGCGGGCACCTGTAGTCCCAGCTACTCGGGGGGCTGAGGCAGGAGAATGGCATGAACCCGGGAGTTGGAGCTTGCAGTGAGCCAAGATCACGCCACTGCACTCCAGACTGGGTGACAGAGCAAGACTCCATCTCAAAAAAAAAAAAAAAAAAAAAAAAAGAATATAGTATATAATACATATAATATACAAAATTTGTGTTAATTGACTATGTTATCAGTAAGACTTCTGGTCAACAATATTAGTAAAGTTTTGGGGGAGTCAAAAGTTATAGGTGGATTTTCAACTGCATGTCGGTCAGCACCCCAATCTCTGGATTGTTCAAGGACCAACTCTATTGTCACAAGTGTGGAAAAACAGGTATGCTTATGCTATTGATGCATTATAAACCAGTGCCATCTTTTCAGAGAATGCTCCGTACGTTAAGATCTCCCCCCTGCCATAGCTTTAGTTAATCTCTAGGCCTATGGTTCTCCAATGTAAATCAACCATCTAACTCAGATCCATTTTTAATATTTAAACATAAATAAGCAACTGTCAGCTTGACATCTTTACCTGACTGTCTCAAAACTTCTGAAAATCCATCCATGTTCAAGACAGAACTCAAAGCTCTCACAAAGCTGGTCTCCTGATAGCATTCCATGGTGGTATGTAGCAACTCCATCCATCTAGTTGTGTTAATTGGAAATCTCAGCACCTCTTGGGCATTTCCCTCTAACTACTTTTCCCCACTTCCCATGTCACTGTACCATTTAAGCAATCACTTCTCATCTGGGTGACTGTAATAATCTCCTAGCTTGTGTCCTAACACTCACTCTACTCCTCTGATGGCTATCCTCATCGCAGTCAGAGTGACCTTTTCAAAAACTCAAATCTAAGTTTACCAATCCGTCTGCTTAAAGTCCTGTCATTGCTTTTAAGATAAAGACAAAAATCCTAAACACAATCTGCCGACCCCACACAGTCTCATTTCTAACTACCTTTCCAGCCTCCTGTACCGGCTTCTTTCCTTCATTCTCACACCGTAGCACTCTAGCTTCTCTCTCTTACTTTGAAGTTTGTTTGTTTGTTTGTTTGTTTTTCTGCTACAGGACCTTTTTATATGTTTCTTTTACCTGAAATGATCTCCCTCTCTTCATCTAGTTAAGTCTTACTCAGGACATAATCTCAATTCCCTGGAGAAGGCTCCTATCACCCCAATTCAGCTCTATGTTCTTTTCTTACTTGTATATGAAATCATGGAACTATGTCTTTTTCTTCATGGCACTTGCAGCAATTTGTAATGAGGCTTAATCTATGTGATTATTTTAGTTCTATCTTTTATATTACCAAACCATAATCTTCATGTCAGCAGAGACCTTCTCTTTTCCAGTATATGCTACTTATCTTGAAATAGTGAGAGATGGACCCTGTGTATGTATGTGTTTGCGTACATGTGTGTGTGCCAGAAAATACCCAAAAGTGTTAACAGTGGTTATCTCTAGGTGATGCATGTTTAACTTTTTCTGTTTTCTGCATTTTGTATATGTTATGCAATAGGTCTGCATTTATTTATAACCAGACAAAATCAATAATTGTACCATTAAAAGCCTTAATTAACTGAATTTCAAAGGAAATGCTTGCCAGCTACCTATACCAAAAATGAGTGGACCACAAAGGATTGCCAGAAAAAGTAAGAAAAATTAACATCATGAAAGAGAGTGTCTAAGATAAAATAACTAGCTATGGAGTAAACAACAGGACAGAAGAGGTTTTTTTTAATCTCAATTAGTATCCTCAGAGACATTTGAGGAATATCATTTTTATAACTGGTATGAGGGCCGGGCGCGGTGGCTCAAGCCTGTAATCCCAGCACTTTGGGAGGCCGAGTCGGGCGGATCACGAGGTCAGGAGATCGAGACCATCCTGGCTAAACCGGTGAAACCCTGTTTCTACTAAAATAAAAATACAAAAAACTAGCCGGGCGAGGTGGCGGGCGCCTATAGTCCCAGCTACTCAGGAGGCTGAGGCAGGAGAATGGCGTGAACCCGGGAGGCGGAGCTTGCAGTGAGCTGAGATCCGGCCACTGCACTCCAGCCTGGGCGACAGAGCGAGACTCTGTCTCAAAAAAAATAAAAATAAAAATAAATATAACTGGTATGAAAAAGAAGGCAATCAGAAAACAAGATATTTATGTAGTGAAAAATATATTTGAGGCCAGGCATGGTGACTCACACCTGTAATCCCAGCACTTTGGTTGGCCAAGGCAGGCGGGTCACCTGAGGTCAGGAGTTCAAGACCAGCCTGGCCAACATGGTAAAATTCCATCTCTACTGAAAAAAATAAATAAATAAATACAAAAATTAGCCAGACATGGTGGTGCTGGCCTGTAATCCTAACTACCTGGGAGCCTGAGACAGGAGAATTGCTTGAATCTGGGAGGCGGAGGGCAATGAGATTGCACTGCTGCACTCCAGCCTAGGCAACAAAGCAAGACTCTGTCTCAAAAATAAAAATAAAAATATATTTGCATAAAGGCAGTGAAAAAGTTGCATAATAAAGTCTATAAATCTGAAGTTAGTGAGCAGAAAGAGAAAAAAAAAGCAATCTCCCCAAACAGAGAAAATTTAAAGAAATGGGAAATATGAAGATAAATTTAAAAACATAGAAAACAGTCCAGGTGATCTAACCTATGTCCAAAAAGGGTTTAAGAAAGATGTTGTAGGAATTATATAGAAGAATGGTTGGGGGAGAAAAAGAAGGAGAGAAACAGAGAGGAAAGAAGGAAGGAAGGAGAAACAATATAATAGAAATATAAATCTTGGCAATGTAAAAACACTACAATAAATAAAATCAGGTCAAGGGAAGTGAGAAGTGTAAGTACACTAAAACTTTCATTTTTGTGGAGAGTTAGTAAATGCTGTGAATCTATAAATCAAAACACAGTCCTTCAACTATCAGAAAAAACTGAAAATAATAATATAACCAACACATTTAGGAAATCAAGAAAGAAAAATAGAATTTTTAAAATTTATTTTAATCCCTCATCTTATAAATCACTGGGTTAATGCATATGGTCTAAAGTTGATAAATCGGGAACTTAAAATTATAATGTCAATTCCAGAAGAAGTAAAGGACAATGGGACTACTTCTGGGGAATAGGACTAACTTAAGAGGAAGTAGTAAGGAAGAGCTCTTTACTTCTAATTTTATACATTTCAGTATCTTGTAATTTATCTGTCCATATGTATATATGTATTATTTCAAAATGTTTTTTAAAAGTTAAAGTAATTTGAGAGTCTATGAATGCTGTCTTTGAGTCCAGCAATGCCTCTAAAAGATTACATAGTGAAGCACTTGGTGAAGTCTAGCTCCTTTCAGAACTGACTTCACCAAGTGTTAACATTAATGTGCTAGCTTTTACCAAATATTGCTTTGAAAAACCATAAAAGATATTTTCTTGTTTACTGTAAAACCTGTTGAGGACATCATTTATGACATGAATCATCATTCACTATATAGGGGTCCTTGAGTAAATCTCCATGTCAGTGCTAAATGAAGCTTGCTTCCGCTCAAGGATTGTTTTGCTCTCTCCTTGGTTATGTTCACCTTTTTATCCAAGAGTGAAACTTGAAGCCCTACCCCAGGGCATTAGCCTGTCCTCACACCACTGGTAAAGACATACCCGGGACTGGGTAATTTATAAAGAAAAAGAGGTTTAATGGACTTACAGTGCCACGTGGCTGGGGAGGCCTCACAATCATGGTGGAAGGCAAAAGGCAAATCTTACATGGCGGCAGGTGAGAGAGAATCAGGGAGCCAATCGAAAAAGGAAACCCCTTACAAAACCATCACATCTCGAGAGACTTATTCACTACTGTAACAGTATGAGGGAAACTGTCCCCATGATTTAATTATCTCACACTGGGTCCCACCCACAACATGTAGGAATTATGGGATGAGATTTGGGTGGGGACACAGCCAAACCATAACACCCAGCAGTTGTGTCATTTTTTATGAGGAGCATAGTTGTATTTTCTTCCCCTTGGTCCTGGTTTTCTATTAACACTTTATCATCTACTTCTGTTCCCTGTAATATAAACGTGTAAAAAAACGTCTGTAAATTGAAGTGGGAAATAAACAAGTGAATTTTGTTACATAGTTAAATACATTATTTATGATCATTAATAAAACACGTAATCCCTCTATGTTCTCAAGTTGTCAAATCTTACCCAACAATTCATTTTCCCATTACTTCTGGGACTGTACTGGCTAAATTTAGATGCAGTTACATAAAATACCGAGCAAAATATCCTCAACATTTCTTGAACTGGGCAAAAGTTCCAAGCAGACATGCAAAAGAAAAGCCTTAATATGATAAATATAAATGCCAAATATAAAGAAAATATTGCCAATAGCTACAGCAGTTCAAAGATGGGAATGGGTTGCCTTGTCCCCAGGAATTTGTCCTCTTATGGGACTTTAGACTGCTTTCTGAAGGAGGCAGGGAGACAGAACACATGTTAGGTACTCCTCACTAGCAAATACTACCACAGTGTCCCTGTCTCATGTCATTTCAGTGTTTGGAAATAGCACAGGATTCTATTGCAAATGTTCGGGGTGGTAGACCCAATGTCTAACTCTCTCCCTTACCCTTTCCATCTCCCCTATTTGAAGGTAAGCATCAGTCTGATTGGCTGTTTGCTCTGTCAGTCTCAGTTGTCATGGCAGAATATCTACTCTGTCTGTCATGGTTTATTTTTTCATCTTCATCAATTATATGGATTAGTAAGAAGATTTCTGCAAAGGACAAATAATGCTAAATCAGCAGCCCTACATGTAACTACCAAGAAGTTATGTACAACATTAATATTGGCACATGGTTCTGCTTGGACTCACCTCAATGTCTGATTCGGCTGCAGATCAGAGGCATTATACTGATTCTAGCTGTTTTGCAAGCAAGTTGTGGTAGTCATCTAATACTTATGGCCCCTGGTACAATTTGCAACCCTCAGTCTTCATGACTTGCTTAATTATATGCAGTACCCATTCTTCTTTATCTCCTATTTCAAAGGTTATACTTAAACAGACATGGTTACTCAGCATTACAGACCAGAATTGTTTCAAATGAATTGGGAAAGACTCAGGAAATAAATTCCAGAAAAAGACTTCAATCTTTTTAAGAGTCATGCAGAGCAATGTCATATAAGGTCGTGGAACAGAGAGTCACTAGACCACATAGGACTTTAATTCTCTGAGAATGGAAACTGTAATGACTCATTCAGACCAAAGGGGGCTGCAGTGCCTAATATCCACACAATTCACTCAGAGTGTGAATCACAACTTATCCTGGGGTGGAGAAGCCTAAGAGGGCAGAGAAGAGTCCTGAGTTGGGGTTGAAGTGTGGGAAGGAAACTGAGAACTGAACAACACATAAACTGCACCACCAAATCCAGACACATCTAGACCTGTGTTCAGAAAAAATAATACCATCTGTAAAATGTTATCATTCTCCATGGTTTTGCTATTTTTTCATGTTTCCTTAGTTCTATGGAGAACTTTCATATTAAATAAAAAACCTCAAAAATTATAGATGCTCCATAAATGATAAATTAAGAAGTGATTCTCCACTTTAACAAAAAGATATTTAGCTCCACAAAAGAAAAGGTTGTAGCATTTTAAAAATGAGTATATCCCTTTATACACCTACCTATATTATGATATATCATTTTGTATTAACCAGGGTCCCAAGAGGAAGCACTATGCTAAATTTATTATACCAAATCTCTGTAGCCTAACATTAATTGGTCGTTAACTAAAGTCTTTACCTAGAATATACTCAATGCTGTGCTAGATGCTGAGAAACATTCAGAAGTATAAGATATTTCTATCCTAAAGTAGGCTAAAGTTCTCTTAAAGTTGTGTTAGAAAGATGAGAGATGCATATGAAGTCATAACAAGCACTAAAACCAGAATTTGTTCTAAATGTTAGAGTGCATTCTTCAAGAGCTTTAGGAGACTACAGAAGCCATGAAGCCCAAATCAGTATGGGAAAACTTGAAAAATAGAAAAACTAGGAAAAATAGAAAGTGAAGAAGCAGAACCAGACTCTTTCCCCAGATAGAGAGAAGAAATTGAACGTATGCAAATTGGAAATAGGTATAGAAGCTAACCAGATAGTCTGCAGACTGAAAAAGTCACCTTCAGAAGACAAGGTAGATCCTCCACACTTTGGCTCTATTTAAACAACGGGCCTATTTTAGATTCTAAATCGACCTAAGCAATTTGAGATGGCAATCCCTTCCACCTCTACTCACTCACATAGACCTTTCTCCAACAGTTCTGAAGACTGAAGACATATGATGAAGATCAGAATTTAGAAAGAAGTTAACTGATAGCAACTGGTAGTAAACAAGACTTCAGCTATTGACAAGACAGATGCAAAAACAGCCTCACTTTTTGCCAGTTACATTATCTCCCTTTTTTCCACTAGCAACCAAATCAACCTTGATGGCAGTTTGTAGCAAGTGTCTTGGTGACAGTTCACAAAGATTAACATTAGAGCTGTGATTGTGTGTGGGTTGAAGAGACACTAGGTTTCAAAATCCATAAAATTGTTTTTTCATTACTTGCAACATAATCTAGTGCTTGTCTGTGTTTGTCCCAGCCAAATACGATTCCCTACTAGCTGAAGTGAGTTCTCATTGACCAATGAATTGTAAAAATTACATCATCAAAGCTGTTCCATTAAAAAACCCTCTGATTTTTTTTGGCCTCAGTGCTCTAGGTAAAAAAGTAAAGAGAACATTTTGACCTGGAAATAAGAATATAAAAGCCAAGCTGACATGCAGACAAATAGCAGGGTGACAATGTCACCTAATCACTCTGTCTCTGGTGCTCCTTCCCCCTTCCAACCCTCACTCATACACCTGTTATTTTAAAGTGGTCCTGCCATTGCCAATAAAGGCAAGGATAACCAATGACTAGGGGGTTGCTTTGTGGAAATCCCAGTTACTGACGTCACTGAAAGGGCTGGGAGGGAATATCATCTTAAAGGAGGATTCATCCTAAAAGGATTTAGTTCGCCCTAAAACAAAATCATGTGTGACTCATCAGTGTGAAGTTCAACCTCCAGCTTCCTTTCGGAAGCAGGTGTGGTCAAATCAGAAGCTGGTTAGGACTAAGCACCCAAATAGGATAAGGATTTTGATATTTTATGTAGCAAGGCAAGATCTAGAATATTAATAAATCCTTCAGCTTTTCTTTAAATTCAGAATCTCTACTCTTTTTTATGTCTGTAGTTTTCTACCTGGCTGTACAAAAGAATCATCCGGAAAGGTTTCTTAAAATACTGGCACCTGCACCCACTCCAAACCAATTAAATCAGGATCTCTGAGGGTGAGGCCCAGGCAGTGTTAGGCACGAAACTCTCTGGGTGATTCCAAGGTATAATCAACTTTGACTACCAAAGTAGTCCAAGATGCTCATTTGGCCTAATTAAGAACCACTTGGGCTGGATTGGAGAGTGTAAAATCCCTGTCCATGTTTTGTGCTTGGAGCGGAAGATGGGCTGAGAGGGGATCTGAGGGTGTGCCTGGTCCCAGGAGAAAGTGCGGACTCATCTCAAGTCAATTATAATCTTTGAACACCAATGCAATTTGGGGATGAATGTACTACTATTCTTTTACTTTACTAGATGGCATTCTACTCTCACAAAGAGTTTTATCTTCTTCCCTATTTTACTTATCTATTTGTTAGCAGTGTAGAATCATGGATTCTTACTTTATTTAATGAGTTACAATTTTCTGATGCTCACATTGTCCCCACTCCTCTGTCCTTTGGACATGACCCCATCCTTTTATTCTGAGCACTTTCTTATTTTCAAGTATCACAAGATGTTCTGGATTCAGCTTGTATACTCCCTGCACCAGTCATGGACTGAGCCATTTCTCCAAATAGCCTAAGTTCTTTTTAGTAAGGAATGATATTTAGTAAACCAACACCTGTGCTCTAGGTTCGTTCATCTGCAAAGCAGAAGCATTACTGCTTCTAAGCAAGTAGTTCACTCAGAAGTTTCTTTCCCTCCAGTAACCCTTTTGCTCCGTTCCCTTATACCGAACCTCTTGCTGTTCAGCAATTTCATTAATTTCTGATTTATATTTCCTGGGCCCCTTTTTGGAAAAGTAAATATGTGTTTTAATTCTTTTTTTTAAACCAAAAGTAGCACACTATATATATTTTGCACTTTTTAAAAAATGGAACATTTTGGAAGGATCACGCTATGCCATATGATAGAGAACTTTGCTTTTTGTTTTTAAAGCTGCATAGTATTCAATTATGTATATGTACTGCAGGGAAGGAAAGATTCTTTCCTCATCCATTAGTAGGTTCACGGTTGAGGCCCCATAACAAAAGGCAGATTAACAAGAGAAAAGCATGCCCATGTATTTAATGTGTTTACACAATACAGGAAACTTCATAAGGAAATGAAGACTCAAAGAAATAGGTAAACTTTTGTATTTTTACACTTATGTTTGATGGAAAAGTAGACAGCCATGGAGAAGTATTACTGGGCAAAGGGGGTATGATCTAATAATAATAAACTGGGGGAAACTTAGAAAGGCCTGTTAAGATTCCTCTCTGTGTCCCTTTTCTCCAGGTATAAAAAGGGCACCTCAAGTGAGGGTCTTATGACCAGCTTCAGAAAAGAAGGGTGGGAAGTCAGAACGTAACCATCTTAGAATTTATAACCTGCTTTGGGGAGAAGGGGGGGAAGGAAAAATGACCTTCCTACTTCCGCTGTTGCTCAAATGCCAAGGTGACATGTTTTGGGGTAGCTCATCAGTACCATATTTATTTAACCAACTATCTATTTTTGGGCATTTGTTTCCAATATTTTGTGAACATATGTTTTCATTTCTGCTGGTTAAATATCGAAGATTGGTATTGCTGGGTCATAGCATAGGTATATGTTTAATTTATTTTAAAAATAGCAGTTTTCTGAAGTGGTTGTACCATTTTATACTCTTATCAGGAATGTATGATAGTCCATAATGTTTCATACCATGGCCAACATTTAGTGCAGTCAGTCTTTTCAATTTCAATTATTCTAGTTGGTGTGGAATATTTTCTATGGTATCCTTTTGTGGGTAAAATTCACTTCCCCCAAGACAATGTTGAGCACCTATCCTTCTTCATAATGGTTATTTATCTTTTTTGATGAAATGTTTGTTCAAGTTTTGTTCATTTTTGAATGGGGTTGACTTTTTGTTATTGATTTGTAGGAGTTTTTATATTTACAGATTTCAAATATATGTATTGAAAATATACTTTCCAAATCTATGGATTGTCTTTTTATTATCTTTATTTCTATTTTTTGAGACGGAGTCTGTCTGTCACCCAGGCTGGTGTGCAGTGGCACAATCTCGGCTCACTGCAACCTCCGACTTCTGGGCTCAGGTAATCCTTCCACCTCAGCCTCCCAAGTAGCTGGGATTACAGGCACGTGCCACCATGCCCAGCTAATTTTTGTATTTTTAGTAGAGCCAGGGTTTCTCTGTGTTGGCCAGGCTGGGCTCAAACTCCTGGCCTCAAGTGATCTGCCAGCCTCAGCCTCCCAAAATGCTGGGATTACAGGCGTGAGCCACTGTGCCCACCCTGCCTTTTTATTTTTTAATGGCATCTTTAGATAATCAAAAGTTACTATTTATGAAGTTGATTTTTAATTTCTTTTATAATCAATGCTTTTTAAATACTATTTAGGAAATCTTTACCCCAAATTTGCAAAGATATTCTCTTACGTGTTTTAGAAACTTTTAAATTTTAACTTTTTTGTTTAGAGCTATAATTTATCTCAAGTTGATTTTTGAGTATGCCTGAGGTAGTGTTAATACCCTTTTTTTCATAAAATTAAACAGTCTAGTACCATTTGTTGAAAAGACTTTCCTTTTCCCTTTAAGTAGCTTTGATGCCTTTGGAAAAAATCAGTTTATCATGTATATATAGGTCTACTTTTGCACTCTCTATTCTGTTCTAGCTCTCTGTCTATCTTTATACCAATTTCAAGGTCTTAAGCAATACAGCCTAATATTGTAGTCATTCCTTGATCTGTAGGGGATGAATTCCAGGACCCCCTGTAGATACCAAAATCTGCAGATGCTCAAGTCTTTTACACAAAATAACATAGTGTTTGCGTATAACCTACACATATCCTCTCATATACTTCTCATATACTTTAAATCATCTGTAGATTACTTATAATACTTAATACAATGTAAATGCTATGTAAATAGTTGATATACTGTATTGTTTTTAAATTTGCATTATTTTTATTGTGGTATTTTTTTTATTGGTTTTTTTTCCAAATGTTTTCTGTGGTTGTTTGAACCTACAGATGCAGAACCCACAGACACGAGCTGACTGTCTCTTGAAATTAGGTACAGTGAAGCCTCTAACATTGTTCTTTTATAAGATTGTTTTGGCTATTCTAGAGTCTCTTATTTTCCATATAAATTTGGAATCAGTTGTTTTTAATGTCTACATTTTAAAAATGTAGAACCAACATTTTGGTTGAAGTTTGATTCAATCTATATTTAAATTTGTGGAGAATTAATATCTCAATAATAGTGAATTTTCAATCCATAAATATTCTATATCTCTTATTAATTCTTCTTTAATTTCTTTCAACAATGTAGTTTTCCATGTTGAGGTCTTATATTTTGTTTAAATTATTCTTGAGAATGTTATGTTTTGAGTGCTTTATGGATAAAAATGTTTTCTTGTCTTGTTTTTTAATTGTTTGTGACTAACATATAGAAATAGTTTTTTAATATTGATCTTATATACTGAGTCCTTCCTAAATTCACTTCTCAGTTTCAGTGGTTCTTCTGTAGATTCTTTAGGATTTTCTAAGTAAGCAATGATTTCTCCTGTGAATATAAATAGAAGAACAAAAACTTCTCCCTATCTGATCTTTGTACTTTTTCTCATCTTTTTGCACTGACTAGTGTCTCAAATACAAATGGAATGGTAAGAACAAACACTCTTGTTTCCAGTCTTAAAAGGAAAGCATTCAATTTCACAACTAAATATAAGCTGTTGATTTTTAGTGAGTCCTCTTTATGAGATTGAGAAAATTTCTATTTTTAATTTCCTGAAGGCTTTTAATCATAAATGGATGTTGAATATTGTGAAATATTTTGTCTGCACCTATTGAAATGAATATATGATTTTTCTCCTTTTTTTAATACGGTGAACTATGTCGATTGACTTTAAAATTTTAAACAAACCCTTTTATTCTTTGAAAACAAATACCTAATCATGATAGTCATACACACAGACACACACACACACACACACACACACACACACACACACACAAGAACAAACATACTGCTGGATCCTATTTTCTATTATTTTATGAAGGTTTTCTGTGTCTGTGTGTAGGGAAGATATTTGACTATAGTTTTCTTTGTGTGCTATCGTTTTGTCTGGCTATATTATCAGGGTAATGTTGGCCTCAAAGACTAATACAGAAAGTATTCCCTTCAACTCTACTTTCCGAAAGACTTTGTGTAAAGTTGGCAATATTTATTTCTTAAGTTGTTAATAGATTTTGCCAGTGAAACTATCTGGTTGTATAGATTCTTTGTGAGATTTCTGGTAATAAATTCAATTTATTTTATAGAACTATTTATATTTTCCATTTCTTCTCATGTTAGTTTGACACATTGCATTTTGAAGAAATGTTTCTATTTTATCTAAGTTGTCCAATGTTATGGTTTAATGGCGTTCATAATATTTCTTCACAGATTATAACAGTCCTTTCTAGAATTTCTGTAGCTCTTATAAATTTACAACATATAATATTGTAATTAGTGCAGAATATGGTAATTTTAAGTGTGTCAGTTTTTATTTCCACAATTAGATTGCAGACTTCCTATGAAAAGGAACTATTACTGAATCTGCCTTCAACCTTTACCCTAGTTTAGACTAAAAAATGGCAAATGTGTTAACCTGAGAGGATACCAGTCATTATCAATATGTTAGAACCTTAACCTATTGATGTGGAACACAGATGTTAAAAGAAGGTCAGGAAAGACTAAGCAGATAAAACCTGGAGCTGAGCCTTGAAAAGTAAGAGCTTTCTAGAAAGACTAAATAGGGGGTGAAAGAATATCTAGACAGAGGGAATAACATTGGCAAAGATGCAGAGGCACAAGACAGCATGGTGTTATAGGATGAGAAGACTGGTATCAACTGTAGGAGGATATGGCATCAGGGATAATAAAACAAGTATCTAGGAAAGGCTTTCTGGTATAAATGGGCACTGGCCTGAGTGGGGCATGAGGTCTATGGGTATATTAATCCATTTTCACACTGCTGATAATGGCATACCCAAAACTGTGCAATTTGCAAAGGAAAGAAGTGTAATGGACTCACAGTTCCACATGACTGGGGAATCCTCACAGTCATGTCGGAAGGTGAAAGGCATGGCTCACATGGCAGCAGACAAGAGAAGAGAATGAGAACCTAGCAAAAGGTGTTTCCCCTTATAAAACCATCAGATCTTGTGAGACTTATTCACTACCACGAGAACAGGATGGGGGAAACTGCCCCCATGATTCAATTATCTCCTATCCAGTCCCTCCCACAACATAAGAGAATTATGGGAGCTACAATTCAAGATGAGATTTGGGTGGGGACACAGACAAACCATATCAGTGGGCCTGAGGCGACTAAGTCAAGAACCTCTTATTCTCCCCTCCCCCACAAGTTTACCTGAAAATGATTTTGAATCATTCTTTCATTTGACAGAATCATACCAGCACTATCATCAATGTTATAATCACCTGGTCCCCTGAAGGCAGGACGTGGTTTGATCTAGATCTCCTCTTCATCTACAAATCACTAATCTGTGTCTCTGTTACTCTTTGCAATCATGATTATCTGACCTCTTTCCATGGAGATCATTAAAGTAGCATCCAGAAATCTATGGCACAGTGTTCTTCAAACAAACAAAAAACCACCTCAAAGGTAGAATTTTAAAGATAATTACAAACCCTCCAGCCCTTAGCCAAAGATTTGACTCTCCCCAGAGGATAACAATTGACCAAAGGGTATCAAGGGATAAAACTGAGGCCCAGAGTAGTTCATAAGGTCATGATAACCTGTTATGGGAACTCACCTCCTATTTTTTTTTCTTCTTTCTTATTTTTTTCCTGACATTCTCTAACTTTTTAATAAGACAAATGGTCACACTCCACCCTAAATTTATTAAATCTGTATTATCTATCAAAATTTCAGTGTCAGGAGCCAACCCCAGACTTTTACTGACACCTGAAGTCCAGTCAATTACTGATTTTATCACTTCCTTCTCACTCAGCTATGATTGGGGGAGCAATTTTATCACATATGAGGGATGGTCAATAAACTAGATGATTCAAGATTCTGCCTTTTTGGGAGCAGGCCTTTAGTTCTACAGTAATTAAACAGGTCCAGAAAGAGAAACTGACCAGAGATTATGGGTGTGGATGCCAGCACAACAGCAAGCATGAGCCTCTAATTCTCCCTTCTGGGTGACCCTTGAAGTCAGCTGCCACATCCCCAGGAACTGTGTGGTGGTGGCAGAATAGGAGGTGTTCAGAAGACATGAGCTTCACCCAAGAGGTGTAACATCTGAGTTCTAACAATTAAAAGTAAGAGTTTCCCTCCCATTTTCCTGAGAGATGGCCAAAATTGTTATTAGACTTTTGTCAAATCCATGATATGGATAAGTCAGCCCCCAAGGTCTGGAAAAGAGGAGAAAGGACAAATATTAGGACTAGAAACTAATCAACTGTAGGTCTGAGGTTGGAAGGGATGTCCATGCTTTCGATGGAATCCCATCTCTGAGGCAGCCCCTCTCTGCTTCCGCTTTTCTCATCAGCATTCCCTTTTGGAGAAGGCAAGGAAAGAGATCTGGCAGCAGCGCATCTGTAGTGACAGTAGTAAGAGAATTATCTTTGGCTGAAATCTAATGACTCTTTACTAGTCAAAACTTTTTTTGGTTCTGATACTTCCTCTCATCACCACGTACAAGTTGAACTACCCCGCTCATGAACACATCCCATTTCCAACCCCAGATTATTTCAAAGCGGGAAGTGAAAGCCAATATTTTTATTGTAAAAGGCAGGTTATAGAGATTACTAAATCCAACCCCATTTTACAGATTAGAATGTCAATGTCAAGAGACTGAACGATTCACCTAGATTTATACTTAGTGAAGAGTACAAGACGGATTTCTCACCCTTTGAAAAAACTGTGATCCATCCATCACCCAGTCTGTAGCCTAGATACATAAACTGAATAACACAAATACATTGTAATAGGCAACCTTGAAAATGAGCTTATACCAAGGTACTGGGCTGTATTGATATCATTCAAAAACATTAATTGCATATTAAGGCACAATTATGAGCAGTTATTGCCATTTCTATAATTGAACAGTACAATTCAAACAAGAAGAGTAAGAATAGAAGGAGACAGGCCGGAGATCCCAGTAAATATAGCTTTGTACCTCTCTACTTCCTTCAGATTAGAAATCAGTGAATAAGTATAGGCTGGTATTTGCTGAGAGCTAGATATCATATTGCTAAGATGTTACCAGGAGATTCAATTCTATAAATTAAGTAATAAGAACATATGAATAAAGAGAATAGCAGGATATATTTCCTTGGAAGCAAAGACTAAAACATTAACTGATAAGATTTTGCTACTAATTCAAATACAAACACTAATTCTTATTTTGGCAGCTTTCAGTTTATTCCCCACAAGGCCACTCCAGAGAAATCCTCAAAAAATATTTTGTATGCTCTCTCTTCTTTTACCTTTACTATTCTCACTCCACCTTCAAGGACAGAAAGAGGGTTGGAGGGTGATTGTAGAATCATGATTAAGACCAAATAGGTAATAAGACCTATTTGTGGGGAAAAGAACCTTCACCATTCTTTGTTTTTTCCTTCATGATAACCACCTTTAAACCTGCTCCAAGTATAAATTCAATTACAGTGAATCATATATTGTTGCATAATTTAATAACCTGTTTTCTTATCACGGAAGTTCTTATAGTCATTTTATTTTCATGGTCAAAAAAATTAAGGGGACATGGACATAAAAATTTTAGAAAGGCAGTAAAGAACCCATTCAAAATTCTACCACCAAATCATAACCACTGCTAATATTTTGGAGTATATACTTCCAGAGGAATATGTGTGTGTGTGTGTGTGTGTGTGTGTGTGTGTGTGTGTGTGTGTTTTCAGGTGTCCTTGCCAGTGTTGATGCCTATAAGGTCCTGGCTTCTTGGTCCTGCCTCAGCCTTATCCTGACCCCTCTGCAGTCAAGACTGATAATATAACAATAGATAGAGCTCCCACCAGCTGGTAGAGTCTGGAACTGATCTTGCTACTGTGATTTTGTGAGGGCCAAGATGAATCTTGGGCTCCTGTGAGTATCTGGAGCCACAGCCTTCCGCCCATTTTGAGTTTGTGCAACCCATAGGACTGGGCAGCTGCCTCACTTTCCTGATTTGTACTTTTGCTCTCCATTCGAGGCCTGGTACCCTGTTTCTCTCAAGCTCCTTGGCTGATACCCAACACACAGTCTTCTTTCTGGGCCACTAAACTCTATGCCCTGACCCCTTGGCTGCTGTGTGCACCTGCCCATGAGCATTTCCTGGAGACTTCAACTGCAACAAAGCACCCACCACGTCAGACTCCCCCTGGGTGCTGAAATCAGCAGGCATCTTTGACCCCAACTGGGTCACTTTCAACAGGAACAAACCCTAGGATGGCTTCCCCAAATTTCTTTATTTGCTGTCTAATGTTTTGGGCCATTTGTTTTTCTCTTTCACTTAAAACTTCTACCCTTTACTGAGCACTGGGTTAAACTGTGGTAGGGCAATCAGTGATAACATTTTAATTAATGACTTAGCAATGTTGTTTCAAAGCAATGAAAACTTCAGATTACACTCATGCTTTCCTGTAAATGGCTTGGTACCACCTGACACAAATTTGCCCTCGCATTCTAGCCTTCTAATCCTTGTCAGCAGGAAGGAAAAGAAAAGAATAAAGAACCAAAGGAGATGTATTAATATCATGTTTTCTCCTCTCAGAGAAGAAAGGGCAAAAAAAGTGATATCCTCTCATCCACTAATGGTTAGATGTTGGCTTTGATATGTTTTCATCTGGATCTGAACAAGTGTTCAGGGTACATCTTGCTGCCTTCAAATAACAGATAATAACCCCTCTTTGTGATAACAGAATGGGAAAGCCTATGGTGCTATTTTGCCCAAAGTGATATATATGGTGGGGGGGATTATTTGAAAAGCAAAAAAGTACATTTGCCTAACAGACAAGCTTGGACAAGTTCAAGTGGCAGAAGAAAAAGCCTCAGAAAGGTATTTTGCGACATGCTGAGCCATTAGTCTCTAATGTCACTTTTTTCTCAGAAAAAAAAAAAAAACAACAAAACACTGTTTTTGAGATTGTTTCACTAATAAGCACATTGTATTGAAGGGCAGTGAAAGAATCACAAACCGTGTTTCAATCCCAGCTGTCAGCTCTCCACTGGAAGGAAGCCATTTACTTATTCATGGACTGGATCCTAGATGTAAAAAAAAAGGAAAGAAAGAAAAAGCGTGTGTAGCTACCAATCAGTGTGAACTGAACATTATTATCTGCTGGCCTCTTCCTAGCAGTTTACAGCAGTATCAAATTCCTACCAGAGATGCAGATGAATAAGGAGCAGGGGCTGCATTCTCAGCCCGTTCAGGGGCTGGGCAGGGAAGTGAATGGGTGAAGTTACCAGTGCCAATGCCCGTAAGGAGGAGGGTAGATGCCTCCTCTGCTGGTCTAATGGGCCAGATGTTGCTCAGCCCCAGCCTGCCCAGGCCACATAGAAAGGCCAGCCCAATGTTGACAAATACTCTGAGGCTTTGCAAGAGAAGACGGAAGGAAATTTGGATATTTATGATAATTCTCCAGATTGTTAAATGTTGGAAATTGACTTAAAGAATTTCCAATCCCCCAGCAAGCCCAATAAGACACATATGGGTGCCAGATGCAACCCTTAGACATCTAGTTTGTGAGCTGCGTTCTAGAGCATGAGGAAGAGGGAGCAGAGAGAGCCATATGGCAGGCTGGGTGAGTTCCTGCAGAGTTGACCTGCACACCCCAGAGAATGTCATCTACAGGGAGGTAGGGGTTACTCAGGAAAGCAAAGACACTCTTCAATCAGGTCAAAACTGATCCTGTTGGGCACAGTCCTTTACTTAAGTTTATCTGTAGTACCTACGTATACTAAGCTTGCATATAGTACATATTTAATACTTTACTTAATATACATATATTTACATTAAAAATATACCAGTCCTTTGTATGAGTGAATATATATGCATTTATACATATTCAATGAAATGGTCTTTCTTTCACTCATTGTTTATCCCTATATGCAACACTACTCACATTGCCTTGCACATAAAAGGGAGCCATTAAATGTTTGTTAAATTTATTTTTTAAAAATACTTATTGAGCTAATATATGCCAAGAACTGTTCTAGGAATCTGAGATAAATTACTGAGCAAGGCAGGCAAAGCTTTCAGTCCTTGAAGGAGTAGAGTTCTAGTGGTTGACAATCAGACAATCAATAATGAACATAATAAATAAGTAAATTATATTTTGTGATAAAAAACAGCAAGTGCTGCAGAAAGAAAAGTAAAGTAGGGTAAAGGGAACCAGGATTACTGAAAGAGGTACTTCTTGTGGTATTAAATTGGGTAAAATTTTGTATTTTAAAAAGCTAAATATGCTGATAGCTAATATTAGTCCAATTTTAATTGAATAGCTAATATAACTAAAGTGACTCCTAATTTCAAAGCTTTTTATTATTTTGGTGCTCATATACCTACTAGTTGGCAATCAAATAATCAAAAGAAAAGATTATTTGTTCATTTATTCAGCTTTTCTTTACTGAACATCTACTAGATGCAAAGTGTCAAGTATCAAGTATCAGGTACAGAAGGGAGGACATGGCAGAGACAGTTAGAAAAGACCTTGGTAACATAAGCTCAGGACCATAAACTTCTGTATAGAGATATTGGCCTTTTCTCTGCCCCATTCCCCAGGTCCTTATAAGGAGCAACTTGGCTTTCATCATTCTTCAGAGTGGTTGAACTCAGGGAGAAAAGCAACCTTCCAGCCTGTCTTCCCACCAATCCATGTCCATTGGGAGCCACGTCTATCCATCCCCATGGACTTGGGCTACCTCCTGCGCAATTCACTCCATCTGGTCAGAAACATAAGACCATGGAAGGATTATGTCAATGTGGTCTCCCAGCATGATCTCAAAAGCCAAGGCTCTCATATCTTTGTGATTCTCCTTCATAACAATATAATTTAATGTGCATATATTTTTTAATTCCCTCCAGAATGATACATGGTGTGTGATGGTAGAGACAGGGCAATGACAAGACTAAATATGTATGTCCTTCACATTTTACTAGATTCTTGTGAGAATCAAATGAGCTATGGTAAGGAAGAGCTCTCTAAACTTTAAAGTTCTATTATAATAATTTCAACAAGAGCTAACACTTACCAAGTTGTTACCACATGTCAACAGTAGTTCTACTTTACATGTATTAACTCAGTTAAGGCTCACCACAGTCTGTGAGGTGGGTGGTATTATTTTTCCGATTTTCTAAATAAGGAAATCCAGATACAGGAGGTTCAATGACTTGCCCAAGGTCACACAGTTGTCAAGTGGCATAGCCAGGAATCTACCTAAGCTATCTGACTCCAGAAACAAAGCATTTAACTCCACCTGTAAATGCTACTACATGACTTATACAAGCATGGTCCATTCCACAATATTCATTATCTTCAATATGCAAAGCACCAAGCTAAGTAGCATAAGAAATATATAGAGTAAACTAAACCTTCAAGAAGCTAATGAATTTACAGATGAACATTAAAGTCATTAAAAGCATGTTTGTATACATGGACACCATACATCCACTCCTGTGCTATTTCTTGACTCCTTACCATCAGTAAAACACACATAAGAGTTCTTAAATTAGAGGAAGAGAGTTCATATATGAGAGGGCAGAACCAAGCTCAGTGATCTAGGGTTCTTGGGAACAGGATGAGTGCTGTAGGTGTTAGATAGTTAGAAACTAAATCTTCCACCACCAATAGCCACTCCAGAGATGGCTTTTGAATTGGAGGCAGAAGTGGACAGATAATTCCGTGACATTTCTTCAATGTCACATTTGAAATTAGATCAATATTGCAACCTCCCAAGTGATGCCAGGGAATAGTATATATTCCAAGAGTACATATTCCTTCAAAGAGGGGTAAGGGGAGGATGTAGGAAGATCCTCACAAACATATGTTTGCCTCACTCCCACTCCCCAAACACTCTGGTCCAAGCTGCTTTGGGGCCTTTACTGGTCTTTGTGAGGTGGAAGAAAGTGCTGGTTGAGGCTTTTCAGGGATTCATTTAAAATTCATCCCCCCAGTAACAACAAAACACTGATTTCTAAAAGATATTCATTGAAGTATCAATACACTTAATTTCATTATTTTACTTCTGAAAACCCCCAATAAATGTTATATTATGGTTGGTCTACTTCAGTGACCCACTGCTGAAGTCCTTCCACAATCCAAAAATTTTTAAATGTAAATTCTAATGTGTATCACTATCTGCATATCACAAGTCTCTTAAGGAAACAAAACAGTGATCTGCTTTAATTCTGTAGGTATTTGAAGACATGCTGAGTTAGGAAGTGGTTAGAAAGGTGGCTGTAAGATAAAAGTTGTGCAGCTCAGATTTGGATCTCTAAAACGCACTGTGAAGAAGCCCCCAAGAGTCTGCTCTCCAGAAAGGGTCTACTCTTCCAGATAGGTCAAGTCTGAAAACAAAGAAAACTTAAGAGCCCTCAGCGTCCACCCTGATTCCTTGTTTCTTTCTCAAACTGTATGGGAGTCAATCAATGTTAGCCTTCTCGAAACAAATGATTACAGAAAATAAGAAGTCTCTGTTACAAAAACAAATTCAGATGAACCTCTCCATGGCAAACATAACCTGAACCTCCCAAATCTCTGGGCCACTATCACAGCAAATGGGACAACCCAACAGAAATGATCCAGAGTAACAGTGGATGATCCCAAGTGGGAAGTACCAAGCCCTGGAGAGGCTGAATTGATTCCTCAAGATGCCTGATTCCACCTGGCCTAAACCCATGGGAATCAGTGGCGCCATCTAAGTAAATGAGGATTTTGGGGCTGGTCAACCAACGTAGTTCAATTGTTTCATTTAAAAATCTTAATAAAGTCTTCCTGTAAAGAATCCTCAGATATTTATACCCAACTATTCTCAAAAATCCCTGAACTCAGAAAGCAAATCTTAGCTTCTGAGAGTTCTCACGTAAATCACAAATAAATGTTTTCTCAAATAAACTGTATGCCACCACCACCACCTCTCCCCACATCCTTGTAGGCAGATAATACACATTCAGTATCTCTTATTTTCCAAAAATATTCTGAATCAACTTTAGGTGCCTCAAACCATGCTTGCACTGACTGGTTTACATGTAGCAAATCTGAATTCTATCTAAAGCTAAATGTTATTTAAAGCTAGCTATTTAAAGATAGCAAATCACTAGCTTTATTGGGCCAGGGGAGATTGATAGGGAATCTTTCAGTCTGGTGTTTAAAAATATTTTACATTCATAAAGAAACAAGGAAACCTTGCACACCCAAAGGCAACTGCCCTAATTTCAATATTTACCAAAAATGTCAACAGATGAAAACGAATAAGGCTTTATTTTCAAACCTTACTCAATTTTCTCAATATGTATGTATGCCTGCAAACAGTTTAGGTCATGAACCGCAATCTACATTTTCTATTTGTCTCTTAATTCCAATCTCGAAATTCCTCACTATCCAATATACAAGTTGTGTCCACCAGAATTAGGTAAGAAGCTGTATCTGTTTTGGTGGCATGTAGGAAAGTGTAAAGCCTGTCATGACAGGTAATCTGATACTACTAAAATCAGATGGATAAGAAAGGGAAAAAAGGCTGGGCACAATGGCTCACACCTGTAATCCCAGAACTTTGAGAGGCCAAGGTCGGCAAATCACTAAAGGTCAGAAGTTCAAGACTAGCCTGACCAGCATGGTGACACCCTGTCTCTATCAAAAAATACAAAAATTAGCCTAGTGTGATGGCATGCACCTATAGTCCCAGCTACTCTGGAGGCTGAGGCACGAGAATCGCTTGAACTCGGGAGGCAGAGGTTGCAGTAAGCCAAAATCTCACCACTGCATTCCAGTCTGGGCAACAGAGTGAGATCCTGTCTAAAAACAACAACAACAAAACAAGACTATTACTTCACCCTAAAAAACTGACATGACTGCTTGAAATGATTGATTATGGAGTTAAAGATTCATCTGTTCATGTTCACTGCTTAGTAAGTCATTTGCTTAATTGCATTTGAATAACTAAATTGAACATTTTTTCCTTTATATAGCTTTATAGTTGATACTGATATTGATAGATTAAACAATACTATAGGTAGAATATCTTCATGACTACAAAGTAAGGAAAGAGTTATTAATCAGGAAAAAAACTAACTATAAAAAATTAATAAATGTTAATATATTAAAATAAGGATTTGTGTTCATCAAAAAGCATAATACTAGAGGGAACAGAAAAACTGCAAGTAGAAAATATTAGAATTTTTTTTGAGATGTAGTCTTGCTCTGTCACCCAGGCTGGAGTTCAGTGGCTTGATCTCCACTCACTGCAACCTCCACCTCCTAGGTTCAAGCGATTCTCCTACTGCAGCCTCCCAAGTAGCAGGGATTATAGGTGCGTCCCACCACACCTGCCTAATTTTTGTATTTTCAGTAGAGTTGGATTTCACCATGTTGGCCAGGCTGGTCTCAGACTCCTGGCCTCAACTGACCTGCCCACCTCAGCCTCCCAAAGTGCTAGGATTATAGGCATGAGCCACCGTGCCCGGCCTAGAATTTCATGAAGTATTTCTACAAATCTTTAAGGAAAAGGACATTCCAATAGAATGGGAAAAAACCTGAACAGATCTTGCACAAAACATAATATCCAAATGGGCAATTAATGAATGTGAAAGTGCTTAATCTCATTGATCATCAGGGAAATACAAAATAAAACTACAACGAAATAGGACTAGACAAACAAGACAATGAAAATAGCATAGAAGGAAAACTGTCAGTGAAAAGGTAGAGTCATAGGAACTCACATACACTGTTGGTAGAAATGTTAATTGGGTGCTAGCAGTATCTGCTAAGCTGAACATATGTGTACCGTATGATCAACATATGTGTGCATGTGTTAACCAGAGAAAGCACTAGAATATTCATAGAACACTGATAATAGCTGCAAGTTGGAAACTACCCAAATGCCTATCAACAATAGAATGAATAAGCAAAATGATATATTCACACAACAAAATACCATATAGCAATAAGAATAATCACCCTATAACTGTATATAAAAATATGGATGACTCTCACAAACAATGTCAAGTGAAACAAGCCAGATACAAAATATATACTATGATTCCAGTAATATAAACTATAAAATTGGCAAAACTAGTATAATCTGTTAGAAGTGGTTACCCTTGGGAATGAGGAGGCAGGCAAAGAAGAGGGTTTCTGAGTGCTGGCAATATTCTGGTTTTTGATGTGGGTGTTGCTTACTGGGGGTAATCATTTTATAGGTGAAACCATCAAGTAGAACACTTGTAATTAGAGTATTTTCTATATTTATACTATTCTTTCATAGTTACTAATGAATAAATAAATTGGACATAACTAACTTGCATTTTCATAAAAGCACTTTCAGTCCTCAGAGAACACTGTGCATTTTAATAGATAAAATTTTTATTTCTTGACTAGACCACTTTGTAATTGAGAAAATATATTCCTTCAAACCCTTCTTTCTTTTTTTTTTTTTTCAGATGGGATCTCACTCCATCACCCAGGCTTGAGTGCAGTGGTGTGATCTCGGCTCACTGCAACCTCCACCTCCCAGGCTCAAGTGATCCTCCCACCTCAGTTTCCCAAGAAGCTGGGACTGAGGTGTGCACAACCATATTTGGCTAATTGAAACACTTCCTTCTATCACAAAAAAAGCAACAAGTACCAAACATTTACAAACAATGTACTTTTTTTTTGAAGAGGTGCAATAATTTCTCTCAGTAAATTAAACAAGTAATAAAAAGTCTTCTGTGTTAATGGTAATGTTTTGGTATACCCAATACTTTATGTTTGCTAAAATATTATTTTCACACATAGTATCTCTCCCTTGAGCCATAATTGATAAATAGGGCAAGTATTGTTATTATTCCTATTTTATGGATAAGGAAAATGAAGTTCAAGGCTCAATGTGTCCAGGGTCACAAAGGTAATAACTTGCATTGCCCAGATTCAAAATTTCTGATGGAAAATTAATTCACTATAATAATATTGTAAGTTGAAATATTGTAAGCCTAACTATTATAAGTTGAAAATGGGTTTATTACATCTAAACTATCAAACATCATAGCTTAGCATAGCCTACTAGTCACATGACTGCTTAGATCATTTATTTTTTTCTGTATTTCTAATAATTTGCCTGATATGAAATAATCTCCCTCGTGATTCTAGTTTTATTCCTCATCCATTTACCAAAAGCCAAAGTGCTTCTTGGTGAAGTAGCCTGAAATATTAATTGACAAATTTTTTTCTTGTTTGAATATTTTTATGTTTGATGCCAATTTTTCTTTGTTTTTAATCTGGCAAAACTTACCGATAGCTCCTCAGTGTGTTAAAACATGTCCACTCAAGGTGGCTTATCTTTGTTCCCAGGCAATTACAACAACACTATAATACCTGGGTCTCCTTTGACTTTGTATTCAATGTCTTCATCTTGAAAGTTAGAAGGTTAAAAATAAAGGAGGGTGCTACATGATGAATGTGAGTCCACCTATACCGTGGATTTAGAGTTGTGCTCTAAAATGAAGCACAGTTTTCTTTAATAAGGAATATTTTAGTAGAACTAAGGACTTCAGACTCTATGCAGCTTCTGAATTTTCCAGAATGCCCCCACTAATTTCTATTCCTTATTGTTGAGCATGACCTATCTACTCTCCCAACCCAGCTATTAATCTGACAAAGTGTTTCCCAGCTCACCCAGAAATACGTCAAAAGCCATCGTTCAAAGTGATATATGGATGCTCCTCGATTTATGATGGAATTACATCCTAATAAACCCATCATAAATTGAAAATATTGTAAGTTGAAATGCATTTATTACACATAACCTATCGAACACCTTACTTTAGCCTAGCCTACTTAAATGTGCTCACAACACTTACATGCATTTGCCTAGCCTACAGTTGGGCAAAATCATCTAACACAAAGCCTATTTTATAATAAAGTATTGAATATTTCACATAACTTATTGAATACTATAGTAAAAGTGAAAACAGAATGGTTGGATATGTGCTCAAAGGACAGTTTCTACTGAATACGTATCACTTTTGCAGCATCATAAAGTTGAAAAATCATAGGTTGAATCATCATAAGTGAGGGATCATATGTAATTGCTTTCAAAGAACATAGTACTACAGTGATTCCAAAAATGTCTCCAATGGTCCTAGAATAGTTGCTAAAATAAGTGTCAACTGTTCTCGTTGATTAGAAGAATCTGCCATGTTTGGGAGACTTTTAGAATTTGGAAACTGAGGTCTTTAATTCATAACCAACAGTGTTAGGTTTTTTGTGTTTTTTGTGTTTTGTTCTGTTTTTGCTGCCATAAAAATTATAGCAAATTTAGTAGCTTAAAACAATACAATTGTATTGCCTTAGAGTTCTGTGGACAAGAAGTCCAGTATGAGTTTTACTGAACTAAAATCATGGTGTCGGCAGTCCGTGTGCCTTTCTGGAGACTCTAGGGGAGAATCCATTTCCTACTCATTAGGGTTGTTGGCAGAATTCAGTTCCTTTTGGTTACAGGTTATAGGCTGAGGTAGTTGTTTCTTTGCTGGCTGTCAGCTAAGGGCTATTCCCAGCTTCTAGAGGTCCCCTTCCTGCATCTTCAAAGCCAACACTGGTGGGTTGAGCCCCTCTAACATTGAATCTCTCTGACCTTCTCAATCTCCTCCACTTTTAAGGTCTCATGTGATTAGATTGAGCCTCCCTGTATAATTTCCACACTCAAATTCTGTAGCCTTAATCACATCTGCCAAGTACCTTGTGCTCTGTAAGGAAACATGTTCACAAATTCCAGAGGTTAGGATGTGGACACCTTTCAAAAGCCATTAGTCTTTCTACTACGCCAATTTTACGTACCCCTTGCTGAACAATAATTTCCTATATTGAAGAGAATAAGCTTACCAAAAGATTGTAATAAATAAAATTTTATGACTGGTGAATGAATTTTACAGAACTTACGTTGAAATGTATTCTTTTGCTTGATTCATCTGTTTTATTCTCATCTGCTACCAGTAGTCTACATGGAGAGATGAAAAAAATAAGTCAATGCTATGGGCTCACATTCACATGTTGAAGCCCTAAGCCCCAGTGTGATTATATTTGGAGATGGGACCTTTGGGAGGTAATTAGGTTTAGATGAGGTCATGAGAGTGAGGTCTTCATGATGAGATCAGTGTCCCTTAAAACAGAGATACCAGAAATCAAGCGCTTGCTCTCCCGTGTGCACTCTCCCCCTTTCTCTTTCTGTGTCTCTCTCTCCTCCTCCCTTTCTCTGCCATGTGAAGACACAGAGAGAAGCTAGCTATCTGCAAGTGAGGAAGTAGGCCCTCATAGGAACTCAATCATGCTGGTACTCTGATCTTAGACATCTAGCTTCCAGAACTATGAGAAATAAATTGTTTTTTGTTTAAACCACACAGTCTATAATATTTTGTTTGGCAGTGTGAGCAGACTGAAACAGTCAGAAAAGTAGATGTAAATAAAAGAGATACATCCCCTATTTTCAATTTAAGGAAATGTAGTTTCACAATGGAGGTGGCATAACCCCCTTCAAAAAGCAATAAACTTTAGCTTCCATTAGAAATCCTTTTATTTAATCACTGATTTTTACTAGCTAAGAGCAGAAAAATCTTACCTAACTATATTGAGATTTTCTAAAATGGTTTGAGACCTTCAAAATATTATTTATAATAATGATTGCCTCTTCTATATGATTATAGATCAGGACCTTGTCAAGTAGCAGTAATAATGTCAAGGAGTAATGTCTTTGAATGTGAAACTAAGGCAAACTATATAAAACTTGCACAAATTTTTAAGGCTTAACAATTAATTTCTCAGGCCAGACATGGTAGCTCACACCTATAATCCCAGCACTTTGGGAGGCCTAGGCGGGCAGATCACTTGAGGTCAGGAGTTTGAGACCAGTCTGGCCAACATGGTTTGGTCTCTACTGAAAATACAAAAATTAGCTGGGTATGGTGAGGGGTGCCTATAATCCCAGCTACTTGGGAAGCTGAGGTAGGAGAATTGCTTGAACCTGGCAGAAGGAGGTTGCAGTGAGCCTTGAGCCACTGGGTGACAGAGCTAAGCTCCATCTCAAAAAAAAAAAAAAAAAAACACAAACAAAAAATGATTTATCTGCCTCCACTGCACACAGAATAATTTTCATAAGTTTCATGCATGGAACAGTGAGGATGGCTAATAAACTGATTTATCTATGTGTTTCAAATTTTAAAATTTTAAAAATATTGGTTATTTGCTTTTTTAAAGATCAGGGCAATCTCTCAATAACATGGTGGCAGGATAAAAAGAATAAACACGCTTGTAATCCCAGCACTTTGGGAGGCCGAGACAGGCGGATCACGAGGTCAGGAGATCGAGACCATCCTGGCTAACACGGTGAAACCCCGTCTCTACTAAAAATACAAAAAATTAGCCCGGTGTGGTGGCGGGCACCTGTCGTCCCAGCTACTCGGGAGGCTGAGGCAGGAGAATGGTGTGAATCAGGGGAGGCAGAATTTCAGTGAGCCGAGATTGCGCCACTGCACTCCAGCCTGGGCCACGGAGCAAGACTCCGTCTCAAAAAAAAAAAAAGAAAGAAAGAAAGAAAAGAAATAGAGTAAACACAAAGATAAAGATGTCCATTTTGTGGGCAGCCACATCATGGCATAGTATCAGGGACCCAGGAAGGTCCTTTTGGTAGATAGTTCTAAAAATTATACATCAGTTTCTGTCTTTCGTGTACAACATGCCATTCCCTCAGCTGAGAGGTAGAGTTTATTTTTTCTCCCCTTGAATCTAGACTGGGCTTGCAACTACTCTGAATACAGCAAAAGTAATATTCTATATACTCCTAAGCCCAGACCTTAAGAAGATTGGCAGCTTCTACTTCCTTCCTCTTACAATATTCTTCCCTGGAACTCAGCCACCAATCCATGAAGAAGCCCAAACAGCTACATGGAGAAGCCCACATGGAGAAGAACCCAGGCAGTTGGCCAACGCCTCCAACTTAGCTCCCATATGGCAGCCAGAATCAACTGCCAGCCACATGTCTGAGGCCATCTGGACCCTCAAGCCATCCTAGTACCCCAGGCAACACCACATGAAGCAGGATTGTCCTATTCAACTAAAATGGGAAGAAAAAAAAAAAAAAGCAAGGTAAGAAGGAAGGTGAGCATTACAGTTTTAAATAGAGTATCCAGGGGAGACCTCAAGAGAAAGATGAACAAGGGAGTTCCTATCGATAAGATGGAGGACTAGTGTACCAGGCAGAGGGAACAGCCAGTGCAAAGGTCCTCATCTATGAGCACCTGGCATGTTTGAGATAATCAACGAAGCCAGTGTGGTTTCAAAAAGGTGATCAAGAAGAGGAGTCGTCCAAGAGGTAACACAGGTTCATAGAAGGTGGGGGTCTAGAGTGGGATAAATGCGGGACCCCCAAAAGACATGCCCACATCCTAACTCCTGGAACCTGTAAATGTGACTTTATTTGGAAAGAGTTTTTACAAATGCAAATAATTTAATCATCTCAAAATGAGTTGATCCTGGATTATCCAGGGACTTAAATACAGAAAGGGGTGTCGTTATAAAAGGAAAGAGAGGGCTGTGTAAAGTGGGAGGTAGAGATCAGTTTCACTGCCACAGGCCAAGGAACACCTGGAGTCATAAGAAGCTGAAAGAGGCAAGGAGGGATTCTCCCCTAGAACTTTCAGTGGGAGCATGCCAACGCCTTGGTGTTGTACTTCCGGCCTTCAAAACTGTAAAAGAATATTTCTGTTGTTATAAGCCATTCAGTTTGTGATCATTTGTTACAACAGTGCTAGGAAAGTAATGTAGGCTCCATAGGACATGTTAAGGACTTTGTTTTTTAATCGGGAAAAATGGGAGCCATTATAGTGTCAGAAAAGAGAAGTTACATCATCTAACTTACATTCTTGAAAGATACTAGGTTGAAAACCAAATGTAGAAACCAGGAGAATAACTGGAAATGATAGCACAGGCCAGTATTGTAGTGTTAGGGACAAGGAGTAATTAGATTATGGATATATTTTCAAGGTAGAGAGAACAAAATTTCTTGATAGATTGGACATAGGTTTTGAGGGTAAATAAATAGTCAAGGGTGACTCCAAGGTTTTGTATGTAAGCAAATGGAAAAATGGAGTTGCCATTGACCAAGACAGGAAAGGTTGAAGGTAAAACAGATTTGGGAGGAAAGATCAGGGACTCTCTATTTGGGGCATATTAAATTTGATATTTCTATAACATCCAACTAGATATGTCAGGCATGCTGTTGCATACAAAAATCTGAAGGTCAGGAGAGGATATGGGCTGAAGATGTTCATTAGAGTACATCAGCATACAGATGATATTCAAAATCATAGAACTGGGTGAGGTCAATAAGAAAATAAATATAAAGAAAAGAGATCTATAAACAGAATCCACAGTACTCGAGGAATGGAGAGAAATGGAGGAATGGAGAGCAGAACAAGCAGCAAATAAGACAAAAAAGGAGTAACTGATGAGATAAGAAGAAACACAAGAAAATGGGGTATCCTGGAAGCGAAGAAAGGATGTCAAGGAGGGGGTGCTTCCACTTTATTAGATTCATGGGTAGGATAAGTAAGACGAGGACTGAGAATTATTCAGTACATTTACCAATAAGGAGGTCACTGGTGGCTTTGATAAGAGCCATCCTGGTGAAGTATTTGGAGCATAAGCCTGACTGAACTAGACTTAAGAGGGAATGAGGAAAGAAGATCTGGAGACAGTGAGCATAGAAATATTTTTAGGGTTGTTTTAACATAAGGGGAGCAATGAAATGAGATGGCAGCTGGCAGGAGAAGGAGGACTGAAAGAAAGCTTCTGAAATGGAAAGAAAAAGCACATACATATATGCTGATGGTGGCAATTGAGAAGAGCAGGAAAAAAATGATAACTTAGAAGAAAGAGAGGGGAATTGCTGGAGCTATGTCCCTGAGGAGGCAAGATGAGATGAGATCTATGCAAGAGTACAGGGATCGACACAGAACTCCTATGGTGCAGACCAAAGGCAGACAAGGTGGATGCTGCCAAGCAGATAGGTAGGACAGTAGTCATCTGTGCAAGTTCTCTTCTATTCACTTCAATATATTCATGATGCAGGAATTGGGGTCCTCAGCTGAGAGTCAATATGGAAGAGGTGGTGTTGGAGTTTGGAGCAAAGAGAGGAGAAAGTGTGAAATACATGTCTAGGAGAATGGGAGAGTGAATAGCTAGGAAAGTATAGAATGGCTGTCCAGCAGCTGTCAAGGCTTGTTTAATGTTCGTGGTGATGAATTGAAAGTGAGTGAGTTGAGTGTTTTCTCCAGCCAAGCCCAGCTGCACAGAAGCAGGCACCGAGCAGGCTGACTCTTGAACTGAACCAGGGCTCTAGGCATTCTAAGAGACTTCCACAAAATGAGAGAGGCAAAGGGTAGCCCAGTGTGCACATAAGGGAACAACATGACAATTGGCCTTGGAGTCAAGGTTGTTAAGGAAAGGAGAGAAGCCAACAAGGGGATGCAGGGTGGTAAAGGGATGGGGGGACCAGTCAGTAGAAGCTTATGGGTTGTGGGGAACAAAGGACTTTTGTGGGAGCCAGAAGGAGTAAACATGTAGAAGAAACACAGAAGAAAGAATCCTAATGTTATGTTACTGAAAACCAGAACAGACCAGAGGGCAAAAAGCCCTTCCACTTGGTGTGCAAATCACGCTAGAAGAGAAGGGAATTTTTGAGATGGACCAAAAACAATTTCCTTATCCATTATTTCCTATATTGAAAATGCCATTTACTTCCAAAGCTATCTTATTTATTCAAGTTTGCAGTAAAACAGAAGGCCTAGATTATTTCTCAGGTTAATTTCTAACTGTCCTGTTTCAGAGGTATTCCCCTAAGATTCATAGTACATTTTCACTTTAAGCTACATGTTATAAATGTGCATGATCTCCTCCAAACCAACGACTGTGTTCTTTAACCCTCCTCCCTAAATCCTTTTTGGAAATCTTTATTTTCATCCTCTTATTCTTCCCTATCACTAATCTTTCTTAAAATTAAAATATAATGATGAAACCAGAATTTGACATGAGAGCCTCACCAATGCCAAGAATAGCAAGAGGATTATCTTGCCATTCTTGTACATTATTTACTTTCCCAGTGTCATGTCAGTATTGGGTTTAGTGTTTCTCAGGAAGTAGACGCCCACCTTCTAATTGAGTCAGAGCCAAGAGTAGGACATGGTCTCACTGAGCCATCTTGCACCTGGAGATATCTCCTGGGGAGACATGCAAAAATAAACAGCAGCCCCAGGGAATGAGACCTCATTATATTTTTATTAACACAGTAACTCTTTTAAACAAGCAATATCCTAAATTGGATAATTACCTCCCACATTGCTTTCCCCTTGACTTTGGAACTAAACACAGGCTCTTTCTCAATTAGCATTCTGAGCTTTGAGTCAAGTTTCTTATGTGCAGTTACCCAGCTGCTGCACAACTACTCAGATGTTGCATGAAGACCTTCCTAAATACAGCTTTTTAAACACATTCAGAATCCTTCAGGAAAAAATCAATAACATTAGTATAAGATTTCACTGGCAAGAATCAAAATCTACCATTTAAAAGTTATTTTTAAAAATCAATTATAAATAAGTCAAATAAGCAAACTTTTATTAAGACTAGATTTCAAGCTACCGACCTGGCCACGGTAAAAAGATCATCAGATAATAAAATCTGATCCAAGTTCGTTATGTAGCATCCTTATGCAGGAATACCTTATTACCGAGTAAAGGTAATTTAGTAATAAGATGGTTAAGCATGAAATAAGGTACATTGGGGAAAAAAAATCTGTTCGTGTTTTGCATTTAAATATTTCAGTATTTAAATGGAAATCAAAAAAGCAGAAATATTCTGAAGTAAAAACAGAACTGGAATTTCCATTTCCCATCCACATCATAAATGAGATCATTCCACAGCAATGACTCCTTGCACACTACTTTGAAATGAGTGCACTCAGACAGAATCTGTGGTCTGGGCCCAAGGCACTAAAAACCCATACTGGCTTCCGAAGGATTCATTACACACATGCACACACACACACAGAGAGGGGATTTACAGTTCTACCAGAAGTCATATAACCTATGGCTAAGTGTCTATAAAATTTGTGAATAAATAACTAAAGTAGCTTCAAGCAAAAGTGGCAGAAACCATTGCTGTTTTGTGTACCACTTTGGAAATAAACTTCATTCACTGGGAAAGTTAACATATGATCCTTTGACAACATCAGAAATAATACTTAATAACTTAGAAATCTTCTGGCATATAGTTCAATATCCCCAAAAGAATTAACATCTGAATGCATTTCTTTAAATCTGAATTCAGAGGGCCCTCAAACTGCCCACGTGGCTTCTGTCGAAGCATGGAACTCACACTCGTGCAGCCATATCTGAACGAGTCACCAAGCTGCTATAACTGTTCTTCATTGGCCTGTCACTTACAAGAGATGTGCTATCAAAGACTGTCAAACTACTTCCCACCTTCAGGACGGAGTGCTAGCTTACGGAGGAAATAGCAGATGGGGAGATGGGTTAGGGTACAGAGGTAAATAGCACTGCTGTGCAAATAGAAATGTCAGAGGGAACTCACAGCGATAAATAAAAGAGAAAAAAAGTCAGACTCATCCTTTCAGCAGTGAATAAGAAGCATGGTTTGCCCTGACGACTGAGCCCTGTGGGAGGTCAGTGTTCACACGGTAGAAGCAGCCTACTCCTGTCCAGCACCACCTGCGCCGTCTGCTCCACAGTCAATGGTGCCTGTAAGAGAAGATGTAGTCCTGGGCCTCCTGGCAGTGACCAGCTCCAGTCCACTGCCCTTGGCACAACTAAAGCTACACACATCCTATGGCTTGTTCGCTGACTCCCAAGCTCATCTGAAGTTTGAAAGAAAATAAATATTGCCACAATATTTACACAACCCAGTGACCGTTTCCTCCAGAATAACATTTTAAAAAAGATACTCTGGATAACTTATGGAGATGAGTCTGAGGAAGATTAAAGAAACAGAGGTTGGACAGGGTGGGGAATATCACACATTGGGGCCTGTTGTGGGGTGGGGGGCTGGGGAAGGGATAGCATTAGGGGATATACCTAATGTAAATGGCGAGTTGTTGGTGCAGCACATCAACATGGCACATGTATACATATATGAGAAACTTGCACATTGTACACATATACCCTAGAAATTAAATTTTTTTAAAAAAGGAAAAAAAAGAAATAGAGGCTGGGCACGGTGGCTCACACCTGTAATCCCAGCAGTCTGGGAGGCCAAGGCAGGCGGATCACCTGAGGTTGGGAGTTCGAGACCAGCCTGACCAACATGGAGAAAGCCCATCTCTACTAAAAATACAAAATTAGCTGGGCATGGTGGCGCATACCTGTAATCCCAACTACTCGGGAGGCTGAGGCAGGAGAATCTCTTGAACTCTGGAGGCAAAGTTTTCAATGAGCTGAGATCACACCATTGCATTCCAGTCTGCACAACAAGAGCGAAATTCCATCTCAAAAAAAAAAAAGGAAGAATAAAATAGAAGAGATACCTCCCTCCCATCATGCCTCTTAAGTTGAGGAAAGGAGGGAAGAAATAGAAAGGGAGAGAAGTTGTTAAGAGGGAAAAAGTAAATTAAATGAAAGGAATGGTAGGTAACTTTGGAAATTGTTTCTTCAAATTCTTAGGTTTCCTTCTAGCATTTCCTGTCAGCTGTCTGTCTCTCTATCAGGGAAACAGAAAACCTCCTAATTCTATTCTTGTGGGAATTTGAATTGTAAGTAGGAGAAATAACAATGGCTGACAGGCCAAAGAAGGAAATGGTAAAATTCCTAAATGACTACAGTTGAAAGATCAAGAACAGTGTAAAATATTTGTGTTTTTCCAGTTTTCTGTGTGCTGATGCACAAGATGCATCTCGGCACCACGAAGTATTCGTGATGAATTGATATGAAGTAGCATCACACCACTCTGGCAACATTACATATCTATTAAGTGCTATTGCTAAACTGTAAACACTGCACACCCAGTAGCATTTGGGAGTTTAGGCCTTGGTTCTGCTGCCAGCCAGACTGCACTTAAACACAAGCTCTTCTCTCTCCACATCACCCTAGAAAGTGATTAAAACACTGTGAGCCTGTTTCCTCATCTAGTAAATAGAAATAACAACAGTACTTTCTTCAAAAAGTTGTGTGGATTAAGTAAAGTCATATATTTAAAGTATTTGGAATAGCACCTGGCAGGAAGTACACAATATATGCTAGCTATTATTATCACTATCATTATACCAGTAATAGCTGTTACTTTCAGGTGTAAATAGGAATTTTTTTATACTTTAAAATAGATTTTCATAAGTTCTATGGGAAATTAATCATCCAGATAAATATTTGACATAGAAAATCATCACAAAAATAATCAGATATTTTACTTTCCTTTTTATTCCACAATTCACACATATACATTATATATTGGTCAATTATGTATGTATTTATTATAAAAATAAAACAAAGTAGATAGTATATTTGTATGATTTAATTATATATATAGTTTTGATTTTAGATTGTGAGCCTATAGATCCTAGTGGAGGGATCTATAGGGATCTATAGGGACCTAAAGGTGGGATATAAATTGGTTGAGAAATGGCAATCAACAGAGTTGCTGAGCTGAGGTTAAGAATAGTTCCATTTGGCTGGGCACGGTGGCTTACGCCTATAATCTCAGCACTTTGGGAGGTCGAGGCAGGTGGATCACCTGAGGTCAGGAGTTTGAGACCAGCCTGAACAACATGGTGAAACCCCGTCTCTACTAAAAAATTTTAAAATTTTTTTTTTTTTTAATTAGCTGGGCATGGTGGTGCATGCCTGTAATCCCAGCTACACGGGAGACCAAGACTCCATCTCCAAAAAAAAAAGAATAGCTCCAACTTTTTGCATTCTATTAAAAAAAAAAAAAGGAACAAAACAAAGTTAATGGGATCTGTTACTTTGCCTGGCAAGCATCAGACAATTACATGGGTGAATGAATGAGGGAATGAATGAATAAAAGTAGTTGTCCCAGTTTGTTTTCAGGCTTTCCTACTGATATTATTTCCCTCCATTCCATTCTTTAATTTTCCTTCTCAAATATCAGCTCACACATTATTTTAAGGAAACTAACGCAAGAACAGAAAATCAAATACTGCATGTTCTCACTTAGAAATGGGAGCTAAATATTGAACACGCATAGACACAAAGGAGGGAACAACAGACACCAGGGCATACTTGAGGGTGGAGGTGGGGAGGAGGGAGAGGATCAAAAAACTACCTCTCAGGTACTACACTTACTACCTGGATGACAAAATAATCTGTACACCAAACCCCTGTGACATGCAATTTACCTATATAACAAACCTGCATATGTACGCCTAAACCTAAAATAAAAGTTTTAAAAAAGGTTCACACGTGAAAAGCAAAAGCTTTTGAACTGATCACAAAACAAGAAAAAAATATATGTTCACTTGTTTAATAAAATAACCCTCACTTTCTTCAAACTCTTATTTTTTCCATCCCATCCAATATACTTAGCATAATTCTCTCCCACACCCTTTTTTCCCCAATGATTGCCTCAATTCTCTCATGAAACTTAAGTTTAAAGTGTTTTCCTACCTACCATAATCATAATCAGTACACTTTTCCCACCCTGGAATAACGGATGAAATAAATGTGAGAAAACATCATGTGGTGATCACTCTGTTCATTTGTTTTCTTGGGATCTCGGCTCCAGCAGCTCTGAGACCAGGTCTTCTGAAATTGTGAATGCTCAATAAACATGACTTGGAACAGTCTTGCTTTGAGGACTACAGTTCTCTGTGTGACTATCCTTACTCCAGGTTACCACTGTCTGGATGAGGCTTACTCCTCATTATATTTCCACTTGTTTCTGTTTTTCTGTTTTCTTACAGACTACAGTCAGGGCCAGAAATATCCTCAGTCTACCCTTTACTCAGCTAAGGGTGTCTCCTCCCTTCTTCATTTTGCTTGCTATTAAACAGAGCTTTTTATAGTGCCCAGAGGGTGTCGGCCTTCTCAGATGAATTACTTTTCTGAAAAAGAAAAAAGAGGAAATAAAATAATAAAATGATTCATGATCTTGACCCTTGGGACTGGAAAGTAATGTCTCACTGAGTGAAAAGGCAGCACTAAACTCTAGAGAAACTGCAGTTTATATTTCAGTTCATACCTGTTAACTTTCCAGCAGTTGGTGGAAATTATTGCAAAGGAACAAGAAAGAATTTGGCCATGGTGTATGGAAATAACAATAAAAAACTATTCTATATATAAAAACGTAAGGAAAGCAATTATTGCTAGTCCAGCTACTGTTAGCTTTCAGTTATTGGTTCATTTATTCATTCAGGATATAATAATCTCTGAGAAAAGTTTATTCCAAAATATCACTCCTAATAACTCCTTTGTCATTTATGTGAAGTGGAACTAAAAGACAAAAATGTGAAAGTAAAAATAGAGTAAACCAGAGTGTAAGAATGAGGTCAAATTATTTTACCAATTTGAATATAAAAATTATTAAAGATTGGCCAGGGGCAGTGTCTCATGCCTGTAATCCCAGCACTTTGGGAGGCTGAGGTGGGTGGATCGTTTGCAGTTCCTAGGACGGGAGTTCGAGACCAACCTGAGCAACATGGCAAATCCCATCTCTACTAAAAATACAAAAATTGTCCAGGTATGGTGGCACGTGCCTGTAGTTCCAGCTACAGGCCGCTGAGGCATGAGAATCGCTGGAACCCAGGAGTTGGGTGTTGCAGTGAGCAGGGACTGCACCACTGCATTCCAGCCTCGGCGACAGAATAAGACTCTGTCTCAAAAATAAATAATTTTAAAAATATATGTATGTATCAAAGATTAATTGAATAAGAAATGAGAAAAATTGAAAACACTAAGTCTAGTCACTCCTTTTTTTTAATTTTTTAAGTATGCCACACTATTTCAATTAAAATTTGTACTTATTTTAAATATAGCTTACCTTTATATTGTATGTTTAGAATTTTACCCCTTTGTCCATTTACAAATAAATATTTATTAAATATCCACTCTGGGCTAGGCAATGAAATAAATAAAGCAATTTCTCACTGCAATGAGCTCATATTTTAGAAGAGAAACTAGTAAACAAAAATACAATAAAATATATAAGGCATAATAATAAAGACTTCACAAGATCAGAGATGGCTCAACAAAGGATAAGATAACTCTCAGGGAAGTTAATGGACAAAAATGAATAGACTATATCAGTCAGGCTTGGTAGTGAAGAAAATTCTGGGAAGAAAACGAACCATATGCATAAAGCCATGGACACACGAGCTAACATGAAGTGTCCTAAGAACTGCAAGCCATGTGAAATACCTGGAGCGGAGCATGTGGAAAGGAGGTAGATGATGAGGTTGCAGAGTATGCCAGGGCCATGGTCACAAACAGTTCAAATGCAGTGTTAGGAAACAGCCAGCTCCATGGGCATGGGACTGATGCAACTGCACAGGGCCCCATGTTTAGAAGCACTCTATACTTAGTTTCCTGCTCTGCTGTTACTATCTTGAAGATTTTCCTTTTTAAACAAGAGGCCCTGCACTTTTATTTTGTACTGGGTCCCACAGTCTATGGCCCTCCTCATGTTAAAGATTTTATTTTATTTATTTTTTTGAGAGAGAGTCTTGCTCCATCGCCCAGGCTGAAGTGTAGCGGCATGATCTCTGGTAGAGTTCACTGCAACTTCCCCCTCCCAGGTTCAAGCAATTCCCATGCCTCAAACTCCTAAGTAGCTGGGACTACAGGTGTGTGCCAGCATGCCTGGATAATTTTTGTATTTTTAGTAGAGATGGGGTTTTGCCGTGTTGTTCACACTGGTCTCCAACTCCTGACCTCAAGTAATCCACCCACCTTGGCCTCCCAAAGTGCTGGGATTATAGGCATGAGCCACCATGCCCAGCCAAAGATTTTAAATAGTAAGTATTTCCGGGAAAAAATGAACAACAAAACCTAATACTCCTTAGACCATTTGTGACTGTTTGACTTTAACCAGTGTCAGTCACTACAGATGAATACCAATGATTCTCTAAAGAAGGAAGATAAATTTCTAAAAGACTGCTCCTGACCAAACTAATTGAGGAAACCAGCTAGTTGACTGTGTTTCTTGGCCTTCATGCTGATTCTTGCTCACACTCAGGTTTGAAAACATCTTCCAATTCAGTACTCTACAAACTTCTAAATATTTTCTGGGATTATCTTTATAAAAACATGCCTGTTAAACAGCACACATAAAATCATTTCGGCATTCCATTTGAGACTAAAACATACATTTTGTTCTCAGTTTCCTAACTCAGCCCACTTTCCACTTTCCACTTAGAATCTTAAGCAACAACACATAAGGTTATAGATGAACTTCTGTTTAAAATGTTATACAATGGTTTACATTATTGCTTATATATGGAACAACAAGTTGTGAACTTGCTGAAACTATTCATAATTCATTTACCTTCTCCCATTTTAACAATGAAAGTCCTCAGTCCAAGAAACAATGCTTAATTCACTCCAGATGTCATTTTGAAATGACTACAAAACACTGCTGAAATAAATCAGAGGTGACACAAATGGAAAAACATTCCATGTTCATGGGTTGGAAGAATCAATACCATAAAAATGGCCCTACTACCCAAAGGAATTTACAGATTCAGTGCTATTGCTATCAAACTACCAACATCATTCTTCATAGAATTAGAAAAATACATTCTAAAATTCACATGGAACCAAAAAAGAGTCTAAATAGCGAAAGCAATCCTAAACAAACAAACAAACAAAAAAGCCAGAGGCATCACACTAAACTTCAAACTATACTATAAAGCCACAGTAACCAAACCAGCATGGTACTGGGACAAAAACAGACACATAAGCCAATGGAACAGGATACAAAACTCAGATAAAGCTGCACACCTAAAACCATCTGATCTTTGATAAGGCAGACAAAAACAAGCAATGGGCAAAGGACTCCGTATTCAATAAATGGTGCTAGAATAACTGACTAGTCATATGCAGAAAATGAAATTGGACCCTACCTTTCACCACATACAAAAAGCTTAATTCAAAATGGATTGAAGATTTAAGTGTAATACCTCAAACTATAAAAAATTCTGGAAGACAGCTGGGCACAATGGCTCACTCCTGTAATCCCAGCACTTTGGGAGGCCAAAGTGGATGGATTACCTGAGGTCAGGAGTTCCAGCCCAGCCTGCCCAACAGGGCAAAACCCCATCTCTCCTAAAAATACAAAAAATTAGCCAGATGTGGTGGCAGGCTACCTGTAATCCCAGCTACTCGGGAGGCTGAGGCAGGAGAATCGCTTGAACCTGGGAGGTGGAGGTTGCAGTGAGCTGAGATCTCACGCCACTGCACTCCAGCCTGTGCGACAAGAGTGAAACTCTGTCTCAAAATAAAATAAAATAAAATAAAATAAAATAAAATAAAATTCTGGAAGACAACCTAGAAATAGTCTTCTTGACATAGCCTTGACAAAGAATTTTTGACTAAGTTCCCAACAGCAACTGCAATAAAACCAAAAAATAGACAAGTGGGGCCTAAACTAAAGAGCTTCTGCACAGCGAAAGAAACTGTCAACAGAGTAAACAGACAATCTACAGAATGAAAGATGTTCATAAACTCTGCATCTGACAAAAGCCTAATATCCAGAATCTACGGGGAACTCAAACAATTCAATAAGCAAATAACAAATAATCCCATTTTAAAAATGGGCAAAGAACAACAGACACTTCTCAAAAGATGACATACATACAAGTGTCCAACAAACATGAAAAAATGCTCAGCATCACTAATCAGAGAAATGCAAATCAAAACCACAGTGAGATATCATCTCACACTAGTCAGAACGGCTATTAAAAAATTTAAAAACAACAGGTGCTGGCCAGCCTGCTGAGATACGAGAATGCTTATATGTTGTCATGCATACACTTATACCTTGGAATGTAAATTAGTCCAGCCACTGTGGAAAACACCTGGAGATTTTTCAAAGAACTTAAACAGCGCTACCCTGCAATGTCATTACTGGGCATATATCCAAAAGAAACAAATTGTTCTACAAAAATATACATGCACTTGTATGTCCATCTCTGCACTATTCACAATAGCAAAGACATGCAATCACCTAGGTGTCCATCAATGGTAGATGGGCTAAAGAAAATGTATATTTTCTTATATACCATGGAATGCTATACACCATGGAATATTATGCAACCATTAAAAAGAATGAAATTGTGTCCTTTACAGCAACATGGATGGAGCTGAAGGCCAAAATCCTAAGCAAATTAATGCAAAAATAGAAAACCAAATACTGCATGTTCTCATTTATAAGTGGGAGCTAAGCACTGAGCACACATAGACATAAATATGGTAACAATAGACACCGAACTACTAGAATCTACTAAAGGGTAGAGTGGGGAGAGTAGGTTAAGAAACTACCTATGGGGTACTATTCTACCACCAGGGTGATGGAATTGGTACTCTAAACCTCAGCATCACACAATGTACCCAGGTAATAAACCTGGACATATACCCCCTGTGTCTAAAGTAAAAGTTAAAAATTTGTTTAAAATGAATGAATCCATTTCCAATATTGCCTTTTATTTCAAATATCACATTTATTCAACTCACCCTCTGATTCAGTAAAAATATATCATTTCTCCATATGTACTATTCTCAGCAATTTTTCCACCACAACCCTAGATCAACAAAGATGGTGCTTTAATTTTTCATTTTATTTTGTTTTTATTGAAATATAAAATGTATAAAGTGCACAAATCTTAAGCATACATATCAATATATATACATGTATACACACATACACACACATATACAGACACTAATGTAATCACCATGCAGATCAAGATAAAAATATTTCTAACACCCTAGAAAGATGTTTCTTACCCCTTCCGAGTCAATACTTCCCGAGTTAACCACTTCTTCTGGCTTCTGTTACCATAGAATAATCTTTCCTACTCTTGAACTTCATAAAAATGGAATTTGGGTATATTTTATTCATTAATATGTCTGTGCAGTTTCTTCCTGTTGTTTATAGCAGTAGTTTATTCTTTTATATTGCTGTATAATTTATTAATTTGTCCATTGTACTGTTAATGGGTATTTGTATTATTGAGCCTTACTGATGAGTTTTGAATACCCATGCACTGTTTGAGACTATTCAGGTAAAAGGAGCATAAGGCAAGGTTCTTGATGCCAGGAAGTTATAATCTAGATAAAGGATAATGAGAATACATATGAAAACCTGGCTACAACTTAACAGTCCACACACTATGCTGTCTTCAGTATCTTGTGTCTTCAGCTCTGAGGCATGCATATATCTTGTCTAAAACATTCCAACATATCTTTCCCTGTTGTCTTTCTTCCTTCAATGCACTATCCACTTCACCTCTCCAATGCACATACACGCATACACACATCTGAATATCAAATGTACTGTGAAATAACAGATTCTCTTCAGAACAGACTGCAATGTGTTCTTTAAAATATACTCTGTGTCCCAGGTTTAGTGCTGTGCACTTTAAAAGCTATTGATTCTTAAATATAGAATTATTAGTCTTTCAAAAGACTATTTAATTTTCTGCTTTTAAAAGATAAAACATGTCACTTTGAATTAATATAAGAACTATAAACAGAAATCAGCAGAAATCTAGGTGCTGTCAAGTTTAGACACAAACGTCATATAACAAATATTTCCTAAGGAGGTAATTTTCAATGTCTATAATTTAAACAACTCAGCATATGCAATGTGACCTAAAGTGGATTACTTAAACCAAACTGTAACCTGAGTGCTATCCAGATTAAATGACATACTGGTGTTCTATTCAGAAAGTCCATAATCCAAAGTTGGTGCTACAAGAGGGCTGTTCCTTGTATCTTGATCAGTAATCAATGCTTTGCTAATTTGAATATACAATATCAGAAATAGATGTCTCTAAGGGGTCTGTTAACTAATAAGTGGTCTATTAATCAACTGACTATTAACATGATGAAGTTAAGACACTGACTCTCTTGATGGAAATTTTAAAATGTAAATTGACTAAAATTATTTTAGAGACATTCTCTACCTTAAAATTAACCAAATAAAGAACCCAAGGGTTGGCCGAGCATGGTGGCTCATGTCTATAATCCCAGCATTTTGGAAAGCCAAGATGGAAGGATCACTTGAAGCCAGCAGTTCAAGACCAGCCTGGTCAACATAACAAGACCCCATCTATATTGTAATTTATTTTAATTTATTAAAAAAGAACTCAAGGAGGCCTGCACCATGTACCTTTTATTCTTAGAGAAGAAACCTAGATATTCTTGTGTCAAGCTGTGAACTCTATTTCCTGATGAACCCATCAGAAACAAAAGACACAGAGACCACTGAGCAAATGTTTAATAAATAAGTAATCTATAGGGATAGAAATCCTGCCTCTGGAATCTGGGCACTAGTCTTGAGTGAACTCTCACTGAACCACAGTATCTTTTGAAGGATTGAGAAATGAGGTGGTCCTGAGCCTGCAGAAAAGCCTGGATGAAGTGTCACTTGACACTTGGGCCCTTTTTCTTGACTTTAGCAATTCATTTAGATAGTATGATTATAATTTTATATGGTATAATGTAGTATAGTAAGGAATACTATTAATAATAGCTAGTGCATACTTTAAAAGTATTCACCATGTGTCAGCACTGTCCTATGCCAGGGATCAGCAAACTGTTTCTTTAAGATAATAAACATTTTAGGCTTTATGGACCAAAAGGCAAAATTGAAGATATTATGTAAGTTCTTATACAACCACTTCAAATACAATCATTTAAAACATTTCATTTTAATTCTTAGTTCATGGATCATTAAAAAAAAAAAAAAAAAAAACCCAGCTGCTGGATGAATTTGGCTCATGGGCCCTAGTTTGTTGATTCTGTTCTAAGAACTTTACATATATTAACTCATTTAATCTTTTCATCTACCTATGAAGTAGGTACTATTGAATCCCTATTTTAGGAATAAGGAAATTGAAGCAAAGAGAAATTTGGTTACTTCCTGAGATCAGACAACTGTATCCTATTAGTATAAATAGTAGAGTCTAGTATATGGAATATTATTTTCTCTACGTGCATTTCCTTCTTTTAAAAGCTCATGTATAATACTTTTTTGTCCACAGTAAAAGATACATTGATTGGAATGTTCCTCTTGTTAGATAACCTCTCTTTCTGACATCAAAATGCTAGGCCTCTTGGAATCATGCTGGGGGCTACAGTACATAAAGGTGTGGGAAAGAAATCTAGTCTTTTCTTTATGCTATTACCAACTTTTCATAAGCCTCCTTTAACTTCTTCATTTTCTCAGCCAAGGTACAAAGAGCCAAGGCCAGACATTTGGTGACAATCAGGTAGAAAGAAAAAAGAGGACCCTATTCTCTTTAGAGCTGGCATTTCCTCTGTAAAATAATAAAGTTTTTTATGAAGAGCCTCCCAATGCAAATACCAATACAACATTCATATTCCCAGATGGCACACTGCAGTCATTCATCTTTAGGTAACCGGATGGATGATTAGTGCGGGTTAGCAATTGAAGCTAAATTATCTTGTCAGTTTGTCTGTAGACCTTGCTGATAACGTCAGCCCAATATTTGTAATAACTGATGACATACACTTATGCATAGAAGAGAAGATTAAGCTTTAATATCTCTAAAAGGAAACGTCAAAGACAAAAAAAACACAAAGATGGCTTTGGGTCCCAAGCTTCTGGCACCAATGAAAGACTCTTACTGGCCAACATTCTGAAAATGGTACATGCTTTTTCTGGCTAATGGTGAAATGATTCTCAGATGGGTGTCATTTTCTCTGGCTCTTTAATCAGGAGCAAAATCAAGTGGAAATAGCTTTGTTATGTGTAGCTTTAAATCAGACAGCCCTTCGCTAGGTAATCATCACTTTGGGAACATTTCAAAACATTACAGATTTGAACTTTCCAGTACTAGGAGCATCCTTATTTGGCAAGTCCAGATAATAAGGGTCCTAGTCAAATTATGGACAGTATTCTGGGTATAACAGTGAGTTTCCCTATGAGGATTTCAAATTATAAATCATTCCAGTTCATTAATAACTAGTATGACTTGGAGGTGAGTGGATCACCTGAGCCCAGGAGGTCAAGACCAGACTGGGCAACATGGCAAAATCCTGTCTCTACCAAAAAAAAAAAAAAATTAATAAAAGTAAAAACTAATATGACTTGAATGTTTAAGACCAAAAAAAAAAGCACAAGGTGCCATAGTATAGTACAAAACTCAATGACACTTTCTGTCCAAAGATATAATACTAAAATTATACTGAAACAAGGTATGCTTTAGGATTCAGCTGATGTGCAAGATTAGCAAAACAAATTGTTACATGGTAAATGTATGTGACTATTACTTAATAGAATCATATTAACCTGCTATGTTTTAGATCAGAAACAATTGAATCTTGGCAATTTCATACTTTCCAACCTGCTATAAATTAACAGATTTCTAATGTCACATATGGAAGGTTCATTGTGTTTTTCTTAAAATTAATTTGCTATGGGAAGCTTTCTTTATTTTGGTACTTTGAAGCTAGAGCCTTAAGACCTGGAACTCCTAGTGTCTTACCTAGAAGAAGCCACATTTGCTTTCCAAGTTACTTTTGTGATTTCCCTGGTGACCGGTGGCAGCTTGCTCTCTACGTTTGAAGCTTCTGCTTGCTGCTGAGTGGTAGGAGATGAATGGTGGTTGGTGAGGAGGCTCGGCGTGAACTTTCTTGCTGAGCACCACTGGGAGCCACTGAGACTCTACAGCCGTGTGGCTTCTGAAGAGCTAGGCTCTGTGACATATTTGGCAGACTGGAGCTCGCCCGTGGGAAACACCAGTCTCTATTGTTGCTGCCTGTGGAAACTGTACCCTAAATGGCAAAATGAGAGTGTAGTACCCCTCCACTGTGCATGCAATTAGATTCACTTAAACAAATTATTACTTTAAATATAGCATCAATCGTATTATTAAATAACATATATGCTTCTTCCATTTTGGTGGATAATTAGAATTTAAGTGAGATTTTTAAAGCACACAAAACAAAAGTTATTTTAACCAAGCACAGAAAGGGGAATACCATATTATCTCACTTTTATGTGGAATCTAAAAAAGTTGAACTTACAGAAGCAGAGAGTAGAATGGTGATTTCTAGGGGCTGGGGGAAGGGAGGAGCAGGATTAGCAATATGTTGGTCAAAGGGTCAAGGGATAAAAAATTTAAATTAGATAAGGAGGAATAAGTTCAAGAAATTTATATGGTACTACACATAGTCAGTAACAATGTGTAGTACACTTTAAAATTGCCGAGAGTAGATTTTAAGTGTTCTTACTACACAAAAAAGTATGTGCAGTAATGCATATGTTAATGAGTTTGATTTAGTCATTCTACAATGCATACATATTTCAAAACATGATGCTGTTAACCATAACTACATACAATTTTTATTTGCCAATTACAAAATAAAAATTTTGAAGTTATTTTAAGACCCTTTAACGAATGTTATTAAATACCTACTCTGTCCCAGACTCTGACAGTCCCTTTCTCATATGTCATCTCTCTCTTTCTATAACTCATCAACAATAGGGCAAGGGTTAGTTAGAACCCAGGTTTTTTAACCAAACATGGGATACTAAAGTGCCACACTGGCTTTGTGACCTTATTTGGAAGTCTTTCTCAGGGCTGTTTGGTAGGTATTATGCAATATGTTTTGAACCAATTTGCTAAAACCGAGAATAGAACAGTTTGCTTTTAATTTCTTTCAGAGACACTGTGTGGAATTAAAAGTTCCTGCATTGAACACAATGAGACTTTTCACTTTGGCAGTGAGTATACGCAACCTCAATCGGGACTGTCCATAGTGACTATTTTCTTTAGAAGGAGAAACAAGCCAAAGTTAATGATAACTCCCTGCTAAACAGAACTAAACTGAACCTCCCAGCTTAACTTCCCTAGGGAGAACCTGCGTCATATTGAACACAAATATTTACCTAGATGGACTTGAAAAGGAACCCAAGACTCGTTCCGGGTGTGGATTACCAACCTGCTTCAAAGAGCTGGGCACTCAGTGCAGCTGTAATGACCAGGCTGAAGACTAGTCACTGAAATGGCAATTCAAGTTCTGATGTGGCACTAAGTTATAGTTTATATAAATATTATGTAACTAAATAATAAAAAATAGGAAGAAAATATATGTAGAAACAAGCCAGCAAGAATTTCACTTAACTTTTCAGTCCTTTATCATAGTACTGGGAATTATCTAGGAATTCAACTTTACTGGGTAAATTCCACAAAGATATGTTTGCATCATCCCTGCCTTTATAATGAGAAGCAGTAATAGACATGATGTGCATACCACATAATGTAATTCCATAATAAGTGTGCTACAGGGAAGCAGCAGCTGGGTCACAGGCCTTGAAGAGTCTAACAATGGATGACCTACCACTTCACAGAGCTGTTGGAGACCTGACCCTGTGATAGCCTCTGGAGGCCATGGAACCCCTGACTAGTGTTCAAGTCTTGCTTATTAGGACAGGAATACCTGCAGCAGCATCACAGACTCTGTAAGATGCTAAAAAATAAAAAACCCCTGCACCTTCTTAGAGGTACAACTCCTGCAGGATTGGCTACCTAACTTTCAGGGCACAGTGAAAAATGAAAATGTGGGGCTTCTTATTCAAAAAGAAAAATAAAAAAATATTTTTTCTTTTTTTCTGAAGTCTTTTTCTCAACCTGTCATGGTGTTTTTTTGTTTTTGCTACTTAATGTCCTGCTTCTTTGGGCACAGAGATACTCATTAGGCAAGCATAGATCTTCATAGGCATGAAGTCCCCAACTCTCTCCAACATCCCCAACTCAGCACATGGGGTTTGCACACCTGCCTCTGACTCTCCCCTAACCTGTACCCAGCCCACCGTGGTGGACAGTGATCTCCAGGCAGAGGCAGGGGAATTGAGCAGCTGAGAACCTGTCCCAGGGAGCAGCCTCATGACAAGAGGCAGGACCCTGTGTGAAGCAGGCTCCAAGACCTTCTACATCCTCTATGGTCCCATAAGACTTCATTTCTAAAACACAAATTTAAAGGTAAAATTAAGAATATAAAGATGGTGACTGCATTTCATTAAAACTCAAGTGTAGAGCGAGCCCAAAGCCCAGTACAACCACACAGGCCGCGCCCAAGATGTCAGAATATCTGGCTAAACCCTGAAGGTTTCTCAGAGCACTTACTTGCTGAAGATTAGCTATTCTGTTTAGAAATTAATTGGTCACTGATGGTAGTCTAACTAAAAGGAGCAAAGAGACAATGTCCAAAAAAACCCCTAAAGCAAAAATGCCAGCCAATGTGCCCCAGAGCTACAGAGGTAGCTCTCCTAATTTTGCATTTACCAGTAAATAAAATGAGTTCAGGGATCTAAAATCTTAACCTCGGGTGCCAGAATTTGTAATGATCATTAGGATGAACTTGTAAGTAGAAAGACTCCAAGTTTCTTAGTTGAGAAGCTAAAATCAAAGTAGTTAATGAAAGAAAACTAATGAGATAAACAGTACAGAAGCCACCAAATCATGGAAATTCAAACAGACAAATAGGGGTTATCTTATCAGCTGGGCCAAGAAACCAGAGGGTCAGAGAAGCAGCTCTGGATGCCTGGAAAATAAAATGTTAAGAATAAGAAAGAAAAATAGAAGCAGCATAACAGCCTTGAATTCTGAGCTAGGAATGGGACAAAAATCCAGATAAGCTTAAAAAGAACAATCATGGGTCTTGCATTTTAGAAACAGTTCACATGTCATCCTCAACGGCTTATAAAGCTCAAAAATAACCCAGAACTCTTGACACTGAAACTACGTAACTGAGATATTAAGTGTTTTAAGTTGGATATCATGCCTAATTGTCAAGACCACCTGCTGAGGTTTGGGTGCGGTTTGCCTACTTCAGAACTCATGTTGAAATTTTATTCCCAATGTGGTAGTGTTGGGAGGTGCAGCCTAGCTAGGAGGTGTTTGACTCCCAGAGGTGGATCCTTCATGGATAGATTAATGATCTTTCGGGAATGAGTTCTTCCTCTTGTGGGACTGAATTAATTACCAGGACAGCAAGTTGCTCTTCCTTGTGTTTGATCTCTTTGCACTCACCCTGCTTCACCTTCTGCTTTCTGCCATGAGTAGAAACAGCTGAGGCCCTCACCAGATGGGCTGCCCAATCTTGGATTTCCCAGCCTCTCCAGAATCTCGAGCCATATAAACTTTTCTTGATAAATTACCCAGTCTCGGGTATCTGTCATAGCAACACTGAATAGACTAAGACACCACCCTTCATTAACTTCATTTTGCACGTGGGAAGCCAGAGCTTAAAACAGGTACCTTGCCCAGAGTCGCACAAGTAGTACACAGTAACACAGCCTAGTGTGACTCGGACACCCTGCCTCTATGTCTGCACTGCTAGTCTCTACACTTCCTCATGCTCACAGCACAGACTGCTTTGTATTACCTTAAGAGGCGCAAGAAGCATTTGTTAAGCCTTGTGTCCTGATTTTTGAACTGGAAATTGTAATCACTAAAACAAAAGAACTTAAACAATGATGCTAATGAAAAGCAGTCATAGGATACAAAGAAATTTTACTTCTTTCTTTCTTCTTTCTATATTAACTATTCCTCTTAGCTTTTCTAAGCCCCCATGTCCTGTTTGTAAGATTAAAAAGAAATAAAGTTTTCCTCTTAGTATTGTTGTGAGGATTAAAGCAGATAATATATATAGTTTGTTTAGCACAGCCCTCAATAAAATTTACCATTATTAACACACAATTAGTTTTAATATCACTGTTAGTAGCGATTTGGGCATGGAAAAAACTTGTTGAATGTTCTTACTTTTAGCAAGACTAAAAGTAAGAAAAAGCAGAGCAATATATTAAGGTGGGTCAAAGAAAATTACAAATTATGAACTTAATGATAATTAAAACCTGCATTGCGCTATAAACATACAAAGAAGCAGGCCAAACACAGTGGCTCACGCCTATAATCCCAGTACTTTGGGAGGCTGAGGCAGATGGATTGCCTTGGCCCAGGAGTTCGAGACCGGCCTGGGTGACATGGCAAAACCCTGTCTCTACAAAAAATACAAAAAAATTAGCCAAGCATGGTGGGAAATGCCTATAGTACCAGCTACTTGAGCCCAGGATGCAAAGGTTGCTGTGAGCCATGATCACACTACTGAACTCCAGCCTGGGTGAGTGAGCAAGACCCTGTTTCAAATATATATGTAAATGTGCTTTATTGTCTAGCCTATATTCTCCTAATTCTTTAGGGGACTCTGCTTATCCCATATAGGACCAATTTATTAGTCATACAGAAAGGAATCCAATGGAAGACCTATGTCTCAGTATACTAGGATCCAAATGTTGCCAATTTATCCGCTCTAAAATTTATTCATGAAAAATTTCACATCAATTGGTTTTATATTTTATTGCTTCACAATCTATAAATGGTTTAGGATTCAGTTCCATCCTTTTCTTTTTTTTTCTTTTTCTTTTGAGACAGAGTCTCATTCTGTCACCCAGGCTGCAGTGCAATGGCATGATCTCAGCTCATTGCAACCTCTGCCTCTTGGGTTCAAGCTATTCTTGTGCCTCAGCCTCCCAAGTATCTGGGATTACAGGCGCGAGTCACCATACCCAGAACATTTTTTGTATTTTTAGTAGAGACGGGGTTTTGCTATGTTGGCCAGGCTGGTCTGGAACTCCTGACTTCAAGTGATCCACCTGCCTCAGCCTCCCAAAGTGCTAGAATTATAGGTGTGAGCCACTGCACCCAGCCCAGTTCCATCATTCTTACATTTTACTTATCTCACAGAGTAAAAGTTTGATCTTTTCCAATTTCTAGCACAGTAAAACACAAAAGAGGATGTTTGAAAGAGGTTTAATTTGCTAATTTAAGGCTATAAAACACTTCCTAACACTCTCTTAGTGAACTTTTTACTGATCCCTACTAGTTTGACTTCTTTTAGTTTAGAGGTTTTAGTCAAGAGGAAACACATCAACCAAGAAACCTAGCAAGAATCCTACCAAATACTGAGCTACACCTGCTGTCCAACCACTACAGGCAACACCTGCGGAATGACTAGCAGGTAAAAAGAGCAATCATCTTGGCAGGGGTAATGGACCTTGATCATCAATCAGGAAGGATGCAAAGTTGCTGTTACACAAAGAGAGCAGAAAGGAGTAAGGTTGGTACCCAGGTGATCCTCTTGAGCTTGTCTTAGTGTTCCCTTGCCCAATTATGATACTGATGATGACGCAGCAACAACTCCTGCAAAGGGAGATTGAATTCCTTAGGGTTGAAAGTCAGGACCTCCCACCAAGTAATTCCCATAGATCAGGCAAAGGTGAAGGGAATTTTGAATGGTTAGCAGAGGAGGGAGGTAATGAGTATCATTTGTGGCCTTGAGGCTAACTGCAGTGGTGGGGCAATAGTTTCTCTCACTCACCAGCCTTTTTAAGAGTGTCTCAGGAAAAGAGGCCCACCAGAATCCTATAGGAACTGGCCCAGAATTCATTTGAAGTAAGTACATCCAAGCAGTATAAGGAATCGGCCAACATAAATGCAGTGCCATGGTCAGATTCTCCCTGCAAGATTGAAAGATGTGTCTCTCCAGCTCAAGAGAAGGTTGTTGACTGTCTGTCCTCCTTGGGAATTGCATCAGCTGAAGAGGACCTCATCCCAAAGTCATGCCTCCTTCCAGGCAGACCACATATAAAGACCACTTAATGCACTAGAAAAGCCTGGACTTCTCACCACAAATCAGGGCAACTCTGAAAGGCCATTCTGGTTTTAGAGCTGCCACAGTGTAGGTAGAGGCCTTGTTGTGACTGCCTCTCAGCCCAACTTCTCCTTCTGCCCAATTTTTCTTCCTCTTTAACCCCCACTTTAATAGGCTTTCTGTACACTAGCTCCATTTCAGAATTTTCTTGCTGAGGAACCCAACTGGGACAGTATTACTTTGACTAGCAGTAAACTCTTTATCTAGATAATCATATCCTTTCATTTTCAGGCCCAACTTTATTTGATGGGTCAAATGGACTTAAAGAGAGATGGGGCTTGATCTGTTTTGCCAATGCTACACAAGTGAGGGCTAGCCACTGGCAAAGGGACTTAGTAGCAAGAGGCTGAGAGGTTTTCTTCTACAGGTAAAGATGAAAAGGTAGAGCAGGAGCTTCTCCTATTAGGAGCTGTGATGTTGAGGGGGTCTCAAAGTATACCCTCAAAAATCTCATGTGCGTTCCCCTTAAGAGAGCTAACATTTTCATGTTTACCACACAGACCGCATTCACTAACCAGGATGGGTCCAAGATGATACAAATATATACAACAGAGAACTGCAGGCAGTGGTTTGCTAGTAAAGGTTTGACAACCAGAAATCAATGCAGAGGGGAAAAAGTACTGATATGTAATGTTTGCTTATTTCCATTGTACAAACACACCCACCATGTGTGATTTTAAGCTCTCAGTGGGATATGACTGATTGTGGAGTTGGGAGACATATGCAACAGCATACAGTTACAACAGTATTTCCACCACATACAAGTGTGATACACGTAAATAACTTTAAGAGAATAGATAATAGTAAAACAGTAAAATAATTAGGAAGTGGCACATTGTTCGCATTTATTGCTTGTTTTCAATATAATTTGATATAATTTTAATCATAACATTTAACAATTGGCACAGAAAATTCCTGTAACTTTAATAATCAGCTGATGGAAGTTAACTCTAGGGCATCACCTGAGGCAGGATCAGTTCAGAAAAAAATACTTTGCTTCTATTCCCTCATTCCTCTTACCAGTTTCCAATACAAAAAGCTAAAAGCAGAAAAGGAAGAGAGAGAAAAAAATTATGTCCCCAGACCAGATAAAAAAGTAAAGGGGATGTATTAGTCCATTTTCATACTGTCCGCTTTCATATCCCTGAGACTGGGTAATTTATAAAGGAAAGAGGTTTAATTGACTCACAGTTCAGCATAGCTGTGGAGGCCTCAGAAAACTCATAACCGTGGCGGAAGGTGAAAAGAAAGCAAGGCACTTTCTTCACCAGGGGGTAGGCAGGAGAATTGGCAAGTGAAGGCGGAAGAGCTTCTTAGAAAACCATCAGATCTCGTGAGAATTCACTCACTATCACAAGAACAACATGGGGAAAACTGCCCCCATGAGTCAATTACCTTCACCTGGTCTCTGCCTTGACACGTGGGGATTATGGGGATTACAATTCTAAATGAGATTTGGGTGGGAACACAAAGCTTACCCATATTAGGGGACACATTCCAGTTATCTATTGCTACCTAATAAACTACCCCAAAATGTAGTGGCTTTTCTGTCATGGGTATGAAGGTTGACTGGAATCAGCTGGGTAATTCTTCTGCTCCATGTGAAGTTCGCTGCAGCTGCAATCATCTGGATTGACTAAGCTCTCATACCCAAGATACATGGCTGGTCCCTTGGCACAGACAGCTGGAAGATGGGGCTGAGCTGGTACTTTGGAATAACGGGATCTCTCTCTCTCTCTCTCTCTCTCTCTCTCTCTCTCTCCTTGAAAGCTCAGGGCTTCTCCCTCTTCATGTGGTCTCTCTATATGATATGTGGACATGTCAGATTTCTTATATGGTGCTTCAGTGTTTCCAAAATCACAAATTAAGAAGTTTCCAGGCCTTCTAATGACTTAGGCACAGAACCAGCTTAGCATCCTTTCCACTGCATTCTATTGTTTAGTGAGTCACAGGCCAAGTGCGGATTTGATGCAGAAGGGGACAGAGAAGGGAATGGTCCATTGAGGGCCAGCTTTGGAGACTAGCTACCACAGGATGGGAATGCATAGGTGGGAATAAGGAGACAAAGTCTGAATTGAATTTGAAATTAGAAGTTTACATTTCATACTGGATCAGATTGAGTCTTTACATAACTGAAAACAACAGGAAATAAAATATTCTAGACAAATGCTATTAAGGGGTGGGAAAGGAATATTACACACAACAGGTTAGAAGGCATTTGGAATAATATAAAATAACTGGACATATATATCCCTATTTGGTTTAAATGATTCAAAAAACCCACTACATAAACTGCATAAATGTTAGTGATTATTATAAGTCATTAAACTAGCATACCAAAATTGAGGTAAATAGAGGTGTTTTATTAATCTATGTTCACTCTTACTTTTAAGAATGAGCATCTTAAGTCCTATCTAAATAGTGTGTGATCTGATAAACATTTTATATTTATTACTTTTTTTTTTTTTTTTAAGACAGAGTTTCACTCTTGTCACCAGGCTAGAGGGCAATAATGGGATCTCAGCTCACTGCAACCTCCTCCTCCCAGGTTCAAGCAATTCTCCTGCCACAGCCTTCCGAGTAGCTGGGATTACAGGTGCCTGCCACCACGCCCCACCGATTTTTGTATTTTTAGTAGAGATGAGGTTTCACCACGTTGGCCCGGCTGGTCTCAAACTCCTGACCTCAGGTGATCTGCCCACCTCGGCCTCCCAAAGTGCTAGAGTTACAGGTGTGAGTCACTAAGCCCGGCCCATTTATTGTTTTTATCATACATTTTAGTATAAAACTCAGCATGTAGCCCAGTCTTCCATAAATCTTTGCAGCTTTTTCAAATACGGAAATTATGGAAAAATAAAGTATTGTTTGGTATATACTCACATTTTGCTTCATTTTGAACAGGTTAAGAAATAATGCTTGGAATTCACAGTATCAGATACTTTCCTTGAACAATACACTGCAGTATATTTTTAAAGTATGATTGGGAATAACAGACTAACAAAATTTTTCTCTACAGTAGTAACATATTTCCATAGTTTTTTACAGTAACACCTTCAGGTGTAATATTTCATTCTAGCCTTGAACAACATTGAACGGTAGAGCTGATTGCCTCCATCTTGCAGAGAAAGGAAACAAGGCCTCCATATCAGCCCTCTTTTTAACCTTCTTACTCATGCCGATACAATAATTCCTCCCACAAACATGCATTTGATTAGAAACTACTCTAAGAATGTTAGATTTTAAATGCTAAAGAATAAAGAGAGGCCAGGCATGGTGGCTCATGCCTGTAATCCCAGCACTTTGGAAGGTCGAGGCAGGTGGATCGCCTGAGGTTAGGAGTTCGAGATCAGCCTGGCCAACATGGTAAAACCCCGTCTCTACTAAAAATACAAAAATTAGCCAGGCATAGTAGCAGGCGCCTGTAATCCCAGCTACTTGGGAGACTGAGGCAGGAGAATCACTTGAGCCCAGGAGGCGGAGGTTGCAGTGAGCCAAGTTGGTGCCATTGCACTCCGGCCTGGGGGACAAAAGCGAAACTCTGTCTAAAAAAAAAAAAGAAGAAAAAGAATAAAGAGATAAATAAGCATTATAGTGCAAATTTTCTAGATAAAATTGGTGTTGATATTTATGTCTAGTAAGGAGATACTTTAGACTTTAAAAAGATAAAAGAATGGAAGAAAGCAATAATAATAATAGAACACATAACTAGATACTGTTGAAGATTGTTTGCAACTAAGATCTCTGGTCCATTTTTATGAATAATTCTCTTCGTGTTACATCAGGTGAGTCATTTTTGTTTCTATGAATCATACTTGTTGTGATGGTTCAATATTTACTGACTACTTATAACACACAAAGCACAATCCCTGAAGGTGTGATAACACAGCCACCTGGGGGTTCATTCTCTCTCTACTTTTGTTAACTTACACAAGTTCCAAGAGACTAGGAGATAATGATAGTACAATAGTAGTGTGAGAATAACATTGACTACTTACTGATGAGGTGAACTTTGAAATGAGTTGTGCAGGAAAGAAACAGTTGCCAACATATGAGAATAGATCTCTATCCTACCAAAAGAGATTTAGGTTAGCATTCATAGGGTTAATCAAGGAGATTTGGTGTTAAAAGGGAGAAAATGGTTGTTGGCTTTAAAAGAGAGCCCACAACTTCCCCTTTTTACCACTGTCACTTTACTCAGAGGGTTATAGGTTCAGGCATTAATGGAGCCCTGTTGCAGAGGATGGATACTTGGCATAATCAGGGATGCATGTGTGTCCCTACAGAGTGCCCTCTGACTCTCCCTTTTTTACTCTTCCACTCTTAACATTTTATTGCTTCTTTTTTCTGTCTCTCTTGGAATGGCCCTACTCTGAGTAGCCTTGGGGCAAATAACTTAGATTCATTGCTAGCTCTCAGAGAGAAATGTCCTTCCCTTCTCCTCATAGGTGTGTTATTCATTAGGTGCTTCTTTGTGCTGCCCCATGCCCCAGTTCCAGGAAACTGCAAAGCAAAGCTACACCCTCCCAAAACTGAACCAGGAAGAAATTGAACCCCTGAACAGACAAATAATGAACTCCAAAAATGAGTCGGTAATAAATAGCCTACCAATCAAAACAAGTCAAGGACCAGGTGAATCCACAGCAGAATTTTCTACCAGATGTACAAAGAAGAGCTGATACCATTCCTACTGAAACTCTTCCCAAAAAAACTGAGGAAGAGGGACTCCTCCCTAACTAATTCTTTGAGGTCAACTTATCCTGATACCAAAACCTGGCAGAGACACAACGAATAAGGAAAATATCAGGCCAATATACTTGATGAACATCAGTGTAAAAATCCTCAATGAAATACTGGCAAACCAAATCCCCCAGCACATCAAAAAGTGTATCTGCCACAATCAAGTACGCTTTTTTCATGGGACATCAGGTTGGTTCAACATACACAAATCAATAAATGTGATTCATCACATAAACAGAACCAAAGACCAATACCACATGATTATCTTAATAGATACAGAAAAGGCTTTTGATAAAATTCAACACTCCTTCATTATGAAAAACTTTCAGTACACTAGATATTGAAGGAACATACCTCAAAATAATAAGAGCCATTGATGACAAAACCAGAGCCAACATCATACTGAATGGGCAAACGCTAGAAGCATTCCCCTTGAAAACCCGCACAAGAAAAGGATGCCCTCTCTCACCACTCCTATTCTAAATGGCCTTGGAAATCCTGGCCAGGGCAATCAGACAAGAGAGAGAAATAAAGGGAATCCAAATAAAAAGAGAGGAAGTCGGCCGGGCGCGGTGGCTCAAGCCTGTAATCTCAGCACTTTGGGAGGCCGAGACGGGCGGATCACGAGGTCAGGAGATCGAGACCATCCTGGCTAACATGGTGAAACCCCGTCTCTACTAAAAAGTACAAAAAACTAGCCGGGCGATGTGGCGGGCGCCTGTAGTCCCAGCTACTCGGGAGGCTGAGGCAGGAGAATGGCGTGAACCCGGGAGGCGGAGCTTGCAGTGAGCTGAGATCCGGCCACTGCACTCCAGCCTGGGTGACAGAGCCAGACTCCGTCTCAAAAAAAAAAAAAAAAAAAAAAAAAAGAGAGAGGAAGTCAAACTATCCCTGTTGGCAGACAACATGATCCTATATCTAGAAAACCCCATAATCTCAGTCCAAAAGCTCCTTAAGTTGATAAATAAGTTGAGCAAAATCTCAGGATAAAAAATAAATGTGCAAAAATCACTAATATTCCTATACACCAACAGTCAAGCTGAGAGCCAACTTAGGAATGCAATCTCATTCATGATTGCAACAAAAAATAAAGTAAAATACCTAAGAATACAGCTAACCAGAGAAATGAAATATCTCACAAAGAGAACTACAAAACACTGTACAAAGAAATAAGGGATGACACAAACACATGGAAATACATTCCACACTAATGGATTGGATGACTTGATATTGTTAAAACGGCTATAGTCTCCAAAGCAATTTATAGATTCAATGCTATTCCTATTAAACTACCATTGAAATTATTCACAGAACTAGATAAAACTATTTTAAAATTCATATGGATCCAAAAAGAGCACAAATAGCCAAGGCAATCCTAAGCAAAAGGAAAAGCTGGAGGTATCATGCTACCCAACATCAAACTGTACTATAAGGCTATAGTAATGAAAATAGCATGGTACCAATACAAAAACAGACACATAGACCAATGGAACAGAATAGAGAAGCTAGAAATAAGGCCACATACCTACAACTATCTGATCTTTGACAAATCTGACAAAAAGAAGCAATGGTAAAAGAATTCCCTACTCAATAAATGGTGCTGGGATAACTGGCTAGTCATATGCAGAAGATTGAAACTGGACCCCTTCCTTATACCATGTACAAAAATTAACTCAAGATGAATTAAAGTCTTAAGTGTAAAACCCAAAACTATGAAAACCCTGGAAGACAACCTAGGCAATACCATTCTGGGCATAAGAATGGGCAAAGATTTCAAGACAAAGGCACCAAAAGCAATTGCAACAAAAGCAAAAATGAATAAATGTGATCTAATTAAATTACAGAGATTCTGCACAGCCAAGTAAATAAATAAAACATCAATGAAATAAACAGACAAACTACAGAATGGGAAAAAATTTCCACAAACTATGCATCTGACAAAGGAACTAAAGGAACATCTATAAGGAACTTAAACAAATTTATAAGCAAAACAAACAAAGAACCCCATTAAAAATCGGCAAAAGAAAGGAATAGTCATTTTTCAAAAGAAGATGTGCATGCGGCCAATAATCATATTTTTTTAAAAAAGTTCAAAATCACTAATCACTAGAGAAATTAAAATCAAAAGCACGTTGAGATACTATCTCATTCCAGTCAGAATGGCTATTAATAAAAAGTCAAAAACAAAACAAAACAAAACAGATGTTGGTGAGGTTGTGGAGAAAAAGGAACACTTATATACTGTTAGTGGGGGTGTAAATTAGTTCAACCATTGTGGAAGACAGTGTGGCAATTTCTCAAAGACCTAAAGACAGAAATGCCATTTGACCCAGCAATTCCACTACTGGGTACATACCCAAGGTAATATAAATCATTCTACTATAAAGACACATGCATGCCGATGTCATTGCAGCACTATTCACAATAGCAAAGACATCAATCAACCTAAATGCCCATCAATGATAGACTGGATAAAGAAAATGTGATACATACACACCATGAAATACTATGCAGCCATAAAAAGAATGAGATCACGTTCTTTGCAGCAACATGGATGGAATTGGAGGCCATTATCCTTAGCAGACTAACTCAGGCACAGCAAACCAAATACACATGTTCTCACTTATAAGTGTGAGCTAAATGATGAGAACACATGGATACATAAAGGGGAACAATAGATACTAGCGCTTCCTTGAGAGTGCAGAGTGAGAGGAAGGAGAGGATCAGGAAAAATAACGAATGAGTACTAGGCTTAACATCTGGGTGACAAAATAATCTGTACAACAAACCCCCATGACACAAGTTTATCTATATAACAAACCTACACACATGTACCGCGAACATAAAATGAAATTTAAATAAAAAGAAAATCTTTCAACACATTAATAGTTAAAAACTTCCCAAGTCTAACAAGAGATTTATATATCCAAATATAGGAAGCTCAAAGATTCTTAAATAGATACAACCTGAAAAGGTCTTCTCCAAGGTGCATTATATTCAAACTGTCAAAAGTAAAAAAAAAAAAAAATTCTTAAAACAGCAAGAGAAAAGAAAAGAATCTAGTCACATACAAGTTAACTCCCATCAGACTAACAATGGATTTCTCAGAAAAAACTTTATGAGCCAGGAGAGAATTAAATGATATATTCAAAGTGCTGGGGGAAAAAATCCTGCCAGACAAGAAAACTACATCCAGCAAAGTTATTCTTCATAAATAAATAAAAAATAAAGTATTTCCCAGGAATGCAAAAACTGAGGAAACTGATCACCACTAGACCAGTCCTACAAGAAATGCTTAAGGGAGTCCTATACCTGGAAGCAGAAGAAAAATATCTACAATCGTGAAAATGCACAAAAGTATAAAACTCACTGATAGAGCAAATACACAAATGAGGAACAAAAGGACACAAATGTCACCACCACAAGAAACAGAAAACCACCAAACAGTAATAATAAACAATAAGAAAGAAAAGAAGAAAGGATATATAAAGCAACCAGAAAACAATTAACAAAATGACATGAATAAGTCCTCATGTATCAATAATAACGTTGAATATAAACAATTAAATTTTTCAATTAAAAGATATAGACAGGCTGAATAAATTTTTTAAATGACCCAGCTATATTCTGCCTACAAGAAATTTATTTTGCCTGAAGTCACATATAGACTGAAATAAAGGCATGGAAAAAGATATTCCACACAAATAAAGATCAAAAAAGAGCAAGAGTAGCAATATTTATATCAGATAAAACAGACTTTAAGTAAAAAACAGTAGGTCATTATATAGGAATAAAGGGATCACTTCACCAGCAGGATATAACTATTCTAAATATATATGCAACCAACACTGGAACATCTAGACATTTGAAGTAAATATTATTAGATCTAAAGAGAGTGATAGGCTCCAATATATAATAATAGCTGGGGGCTTCAGCATCCCCTTCTCATGATTAGACAGATCATCTAAACAAAAAAATCCACAAAGAACCTTAGATTTAAACTGCACTTTAAACCAAATGGATCTAATAGACATTCAAGAGCTACAGAATACACATTCCTATTATCACCAGATGGAATGTTCTCCAAAATAGACCATATGTTAGAGCATATTTTTTTCCACAAAGTCTCAGCAAATTTATGAAAATTGAAATCATATCAAGTATCTTCTCAGTCTGCAATAGAATAAAACCAGAGTAACAAGAGCAACTTTGAAAGCTATACAAATACATGAAAATTAGACAACAAGTTCCTAAAAAACCATTGGGTCAATGGAGGAATAACAAAAGAAAAAAATTTCTTGAAACAAATAAAAATGGAAACACAACATGCCAAAACATATGGGATACAGCAAAAGCAGTGCTAAGAAGGAAGTATATAGCAATAAATGCCTACATCAAAGAAGTAGAAAGATTTCAAATACACAACGTAATAAAGCACCTCTAGGAAACAGAAAAGCAAGAACAAACCAAGCCAAAAATTAGAAGTAAGCAAATAACACAAATCAGAGCCCAACTAAATGAAATAGAGACTATAAAAACAAAGCAAAGGATCAACAAAATAAAAAGCTGGTTTTTTGAAAAGATAAAAATGGATAGGGGTTGCAAAAAAAGGAAAAAAATTGATAAACCACTAGCTAAACTAACCAAGCAAGAAAGAGAAATGAGCCAAATAAAATTAGAAACAAAAAGGGTACATTATAACGGATACTACAGAAATACAAAAGATTATCGGAGGCTACCATGAAGAACTATGCTCTAACAAACTGGAAAACCTAGAGGAAATTGATACGTTTCTGGACAAACACAACCTACCAAGATTAAATCAGGAAGAAACAGAATACCTGCACAGACCAATAATGAGTAAGGAGATTGAATCAAAAATAAAAAGTCTCCCAAGAAAGGAAAGCCCAGGATCAGATGGCCTTACTGCCAAATTCTACCAAACTTATAAAGGAGAACTGATACCAATTCTCCTACACTATTCCAAAAAACAATTGAGGAGGAAGGATTCTCCCTAACTCATTCTATAAGGTCAACATTATCCTGATACCAAAATCAGACAAGGACCCAACAAAAAAAATGAAAACTACAGGCCAATGTCTCTGATGAATGGAGGTACAAAAATTATCAACAAAATACTATCCAACTGAATCCAACAGTACATACACATACACAATCATGTAGGATTTATCTTAAGGCTATGAGGATGGTTCAACATACACAAATCAATAAATGTGATACATCACATCAACACAATGAAGGACAAAAATCATATAATAATATCAACAGATGCTGAAAAAGCATTTGATAAAGTTTAACATCCATTCATGATGAAAGTTCTCAACAAACTATGCATAGAGGGACCATACCTCAACAAATTAAAGGTCATATATGACAAACACAGAGCTAACATATTGGATGAGAAAAAGCCGAAAACATTTCCCCTAAGAACTGAAACAAGACAAGGATATCCACTCTCACCACTCCTATTTAACATCATATAGAGGTCCTAGCCAGAGCAATAAGGCAAGAGAACAAAATAAAAGGCATTTTCTTTTATTTCCAAATTGGAAAAGAGGAAGTCAAATAGTCCCTCTTTGCTGATGATACGACCTTAGATTTAGAAAAACCTAAAGACTGTAGCAACCCTGAGATCTGATCAACAAACTCAATGAAGTTTTAGGATACAAAATCAACATTAAAAATCAATACCATCTCTATACACCAATATTGAACTAGATGCAAAAAATTTAAAAGGCAATCCTATTTACAACAGCTACAAAAAATAAAAATACCTAGGAATAGATTTAACCAAGGAGGTAAAACACCTCTACAAAGAAAACTATAAAATACTGATGTCAACAATTAAAGAGGACACAAACATATGGAAAAATATCTTATGCTTATGGATCAGAATAATATTATTGCTAAAATGACCATACTACCTATGCAATCTACAGATTCAAAGCAATCCCTATTTAAATACCAATGGCATTCTTCACAATCCTGAAATTTGTATGGAACCAGAAAAGAGCCTACACAACCAAAGCAATCCTGAGCAAAAAATACAAAGCTGGAAGTATCACATTATCAGACTTCAAAATATATTACAAGGCTATAGTAACCAAAAACAGCATGAAAATCATATAAAAACAGACATATAGACCAATGGAACAGAATAGAGAATCGAGAAATACATCCATCTATTTACAGATGACTAGTTTTCAAAAAAGAGGCCAAGTGCATACACTGGGGAATGGACATTTCTTTAATAAATGGTGCTGGAAAATTGAATATCCATATGCAGAAGAACAAAACCGGACACCTATCTCTCACTTTATAAAAAAATCAACTTCACATGAATTTTAAATTAATCTATTGAGATCATCATATTTTTGTCCTTTATTGTGTTCATGTGATGTATCATGTTTGTTGATTTGTGTATACTGAATCATTCTTACATCCCTAGGATAAATCCTACTTGATCATGTATGCGTATGTGCTGCTGGATTCAGTTTTCTAGTATTTTGTTCAGGATTTTTTGTGCCTATCTTCGTCAGGGATATTGGCCTGCTTTTTGTTTGTTTGTTTTTGTTTGTTTGTTTTTGTTTGTTTGTTTGATGGGACCTTGTAAATTCTTACTTCAATGTAAGACTTGAAACTATAAAACTATTAGAAGATAACATAGGGGAAATACTTCAAGACATTAGGTGGCAATTTTATGGCTAAAACCTCCCTCAAAAGCACAGGAAACAAAAACAAAAACAGACAATTGGGAATATATTAAACTAAAAAGCTTCTGCACAGCAAAGTAAACAGCAGAGTAAAGAGACAACTTGTTGAATGAGAGAAAATATTTGCAAACTATATGTAGACAATTTGGACTATATTAAACTAAAGAACTTCTGCATAGCAAAGGAAACAGTCAGCAGAGTGAAGAGACAACCTGTTGAATGAGAGAAAATATTTGCAAACTATTTATATGACAAAGGGCTAATATCTAGAATATACAAGGAACTCAAAGAACACAACAGTAGAAAAACAGCCCCATTAAAAAGTTGGCAAAGGGCATGAAGAAACATTTCTCAAAAAAAGACCTACGAATGGTCAACAAATATGTGAAAAAATGCTCAATATCATTAATCGTCAGAGAAATGCAAATCATAACCACAATGAGATATCATCTTAACCCAATTAGAATGGCTAATATCAAAAAGACAAAAAAAAAAAAAAAAAAAAAAAAAAAAAAACCAAAAAAAAACTACACTGGGGAGGATGAGGAAAAAAGAAAACTCTTATACACTGTTGGTGAGAATGTAAATTAGTACAGCCATTGTGGAAAACAGTATGGAGAATGGAGATTTATCAAAAAACTAAAAACAGAACTATCATATGATCCAGCAATTCCACTAATGGGTATTTATCCAAAGAACAGAAAAATTAGAATATCAAAGGGATAATGCTCTCCCATGTTTATTTCAGCACTACTCACATAGCAACGATATGAAATCAACCTAGGTGTCGATCAACAGATGAATGAATAAAGAAATGTGACATATATAAACAATGAAATACTTTTCAGCCACATAAAAGGAATGAAATCCTGTCATTTGCAGTAATGTGGATGGGACTGGAAGTCATTATGTTAAGTGAAATAAGCCAGGCATAGAAAGACAGATATCAGATATTCTCACACATATATATGTAGAAGCTAAAAAAATTGATCTCATGAAAGTAGAGAGTAGAATGATAGTTACCAAAACCTGGGTGGGTTGCTAGAGGGGGTGGGAGGGATGAAGAGAGGTTGGTTAATGTGTGCCAAATACAGTTAGATAAAAGGAATACATTCTAGCATTTACAGATAACTATAGTCACAGTAGGGTGACTATAGTTGACAACAATGTAGTGTATATTCCAAAACAGGTAGAACAGACCTCTTGAAATGTTCCCAACACATAGAAATGATAAATGCTTGAGGTGATAGATACCATAAACACCCTGACTTAATCGTTACACATTCTGCGCGTGTAACAAAATATCACATGTACCCCACTAATACTAGGTATCCATTAAAAAAAAAATAAAAGGAACACTATTGTGTTGGTTTGAGAGCCAAACATTCTTGAAGTGACATGTAAAAGTCACCTGGCGAAGGAAAACATTATTAACAATTAGATGCAAAAGTTTGGAGCTGTGATAAAGAGTGGTTCTCTACAATTTCTCACTTTGAGTTTCTTAGAGTCTGGCAACAGTCTTTAGAAAGAAGGCATAATATCACATTCACTTGCAATTTACTGTTGAAAACGGGCGGTGTGAAAATGATTCTCATCAGTGGCTACTGAAACCTCAGGACAGTCACTCTAGTGATAAGATACACATCACATCCCTGAGGCCCATCACCTTCCATTTCAGAGTTACAGAAGAACTAGCAACAAAGATTGTCACCTTGAGGTCTGAGTACTCAGGAATGTTTGTGGAGTGAATTATCATGAGTGAATGAACAAATGAGGAGCTCAGAAATGATACTCAGGTGGAACTATCCTTCACTTTGATTTTGTTGTTTACTTCCTGTTCAGGCTTCAGTGTAACTATGAACAAAAACATTTCCTTAATGGCTTATTTGACATTAGTACCTAGTCAAAGTCAAGCTTGTTTGAAAATAGATTTTATTTTCCATTTTCAAATTCTAATTAGCTTCATATTAAATAACTGATTTTTATTCATAAACTACAGAAGTGAGACTATCACATTCTAAATTAGAATTAAGATTTCCCCAAGGAGACGATTCAGAATAGAATGTGATGTGGTGCATGCTTTCCTTCCTTCCCCTTCTCTCTTGTACATGTAATCATTTTACAGGAATTTACTGTTAATCCTATAATGATGCCTGAAGGAAAATCAGTGAGGATAGAGTAGGTCTGATTGTTCTAACCATAAATACTATCAGTTAGAGCTAGAAATAACTTTGGGAAACCATCACCACCAAAACTATGGTTAAACTAAAAATAACACAATACAATTTGAAGGGGGTGGATGACTGTGGTTCAGACAAGTTTTCTCTTTATTGCAGGTTTACAGGCAGAGGTCACTACGGAGTCAACCATCGTGGTTTCTGACAAGTCTTTTCCAGCTTTGCAGTCCAGAGATCCTGAACACGATCATCTTCCCTTATGTCATTTCCCATCCCCTTAAAATTCCCTTGGATTCACTTTGCGGGGGACAGAAAGGGGAGGTATGCTTGATATGGTGTTTTCTTCATCTGAGGCCAAGATGGAGCAACAGGGTAGAAGGAGAAATTCTTAGAGGAAGCAGGAAAAAGGAGTCTGAGTTGACCACTGAATGTGATTTTCTCCTAATAATGGTACCCAAACTTCTTTTTCACCATGGCTGAGTGGCCACCTGCAAAATCTCCAACCTAAGGGATGGTTTCATCTACTTCCAGGCAAAACTGACAGTGTGAAAATACTGGAGTTACTGAGCAAATTCACTCCAGCCTGTGCTGACTAGAGACTTACATCTTACAATTAAGCAGTGTTTTGTCCTGCTTTACAAATCAGCAGTTTCCTTATTGCTTAACACAAATACATCGTATCAAAAGGAAAAACAAATCTTCATAAAATAATAAAACTATATAATGCTACTTGATACTGCTCTATCACACTTTGAGAATTTCGAAGAATAATCACCATTTATAGGAAAGGAGAAGTGATTTGAAATAGTGATATTGCCTGGCCCTTCAATTTATAAAGTCACAGCGTAAGAAGAAATGGCGAAATACAGAAGGAAATTGAGTTACAGACTAACCCAGGATGTTGACAAGTAAAATCCAGAGGGTTCTGGGTTCTGTGCTGCTTCCATGTCCTCAAGGGAGCACATCACTCTCACTGTAGCAGACACTACTACACAGTACCCATTCTCCCCTTCTTTCTTACTTTAGGGGAAGCAGTTGTGTTCAGGTTAAACACACACCAACACCACTACTATTTTCTGGCTTTACTTGTAACTCCAGATGTCTATGTGACACGGTTGCAATTTAAGATGTAAGCAGTGTGTGATAGGGTGGGTTCCTGGGAAACTTTGTTTAAAGGGAGTACATGTGGCAGCCCGTGCCTCTTTCCCTTCATCCTTTTCCTTCTTTCCTGAAGGCACCATGTTGGGAAGTAGAGGAGCCATCTTATAATCATGAGGAAGAGTAGCGGAACTAAGGGTGTCAGGGCAAAAGAAAAAAGCCCTGTGTGTTTCAGCAGGTGTCATTCTGATCATTTGAGCCCAACACAATCTCTAACTGACACATTCATCTCTGTAAATGAGGAACCTCCTTGAAACTGACCATAGTCACACACGATATGTAAAAAGCCATGATTCAAGTCCACGTCTATATCCCAGGCGCCCATTCTTTTCCTTCTTTGTCCCTACTGTTTGCCTCTGCTTCCTCAGTTGAGACCTAGAACTTACGGTGTTTTCCAGTAGCTCACAATCCCTGGGAAAAGTTCCTAAAAATGATTCATTTCACAATACTAAATGACAGACTTACCTCCTGCTTGACCTTGTCATGCCAAAAGTGAGTTCAAAAGTATTCTTTGAACTATTCCTCATTGAAACGTTGAGGGAAATTCAGAGCAAGCTTCCTAAAGAACAGGGCATTAGAACTGGGCGGTGAAGGTTTCAGGGATTTCAATCACTGAGGTCATAGAAGGAAAGGCATTTCAAGCGAAGAGGAAACTTTGAGTGAAAGCATAAAGAAGATCAACTCCAGTTTGGCAGGAGCAAAGGATATGTAAAAAACTATACTCACTTTTTTAAAGTTTTTATGCACTAAATATTTCCAAAAATGATTTTGGAGGTGGCATACATCTCCAATGGAAATTCAATAAAACCACAAAACCAAAATAAAAATGGGAATTATTTTTAGTGCTGAATAATAAACCTGGTAGAAGATAGTAGTACCAGACAACTTAAACTAAGGAAATCTTCAGCAGCTGAGTGCAAAACTGAATTTAACTTTCCAGCAGTAAAAGCAAAAAAAACAAGAATGTAATGTGTTATTTTGTAGTATCAATAAATGGCAGAAACAGTTTTCCAAGAATTGAAAGCACTTACTGAGTATCAATTACATTGTAGGTTATTTTTAATCTATATGCAGAATTGCAAGCCTGGAAATTTTGTTCAATGCAGTGAGCCTAAATAGACAGGAAAGGTTGAAAATTACTGTACTAGGAGGTGGAGGTACAAAGAGGAATAAGACACAGAACCTGTCTTCTAGAAATTTCTAATCCTAGATGAGGGAGATGAAGAAACGAAGGTTTATTGGCTACGAACTATATAATGGGCATTTTTAATCTCATTAAGTCTTAGTAAATCCTCAACACATCGCCTCAAGAGTAGGTGTTATTTATTAATAGTCCCATTGGCAGGTAGGAAAACTAAGTTGTTGAGAGGTAGAGTGCACGGTCAATGGTACAAAGCTAGTAAGAGATGGAATCGAAAAATAATCTCAGAACCATTTGATGCCTTAAATCACATGCTCTTGACTCAGAAGTTTCCAAGTGTAAGAACAGCAAATGAATCTTTTCCTTAAACAAAATCACTGAAAGAGGTGCAATCTACAAAACCTATGAGAACAGAAGCTGCTCTGGCTGAAGTGGAGGTGGGGACCACACTCTTGTCCTAGTGTCTTCTCCCAAGTCCTTTTCCATGAGGGGCGATCCCTGGAGACCCCAGCTTGTACAGTTTAGCTCCACGGGGCCAAATGATGTCTCTCTCCAAATTTAGATTTTCCTGGCTCTGACTGCTGAGGTTATCCCATGCAGAACATCATAGTCAGAGGATTATAGATAACGCTATAATGGGTTCCTCTTCAGCATCACTTTAATCATCAGGTAGATTCTTTCTTTACATGGTCATTCTTGCACTGACACTCCTAAAAGCCAAGGACACACTGTTAAATTGTAAAGCTTTGAAAGCACTTATTTGGAGAGCTCAGGTTATGTAGGGTTTAGGTAGTCTAGTGCAAACTGGAGGAAAGTTAGGCATGTAATTAGCATGTTCAAGAATCTGTATTAATTTTTCATTAAGTACGTATGTTTTCAGGATACGGAAAGTGAAAGTGTTAATATTAGAATCACTAAGAACAAGCTGAAGGTATCCTATAGGTGAATTAAAGTAGTTCCAAGCTAAAGATCCTAGGCTTGTAGGAATCAAGGCTGACATTTAGGAGTAAAAATCAGAGAATCTGATTTGTTTTCTAGCTGTATCACAGGTTTGCATGATTGAGCATGACTCAAGTGGTTTTCCAAATGTCTGAGCTATAATACACGAATAAGATGAACTGGGCCTGGAGATTTTGAGGCTAGGAGTTAACATTATGTCCCTTCATCATCAAAGACTCCTGGAATATATTGTGGTTTTAGATGAATTAATGTATTCCCAGGCTCTACTCTGACCCTGGGTCATGATGATGCTAAGAAATTCATATAAGACGGAATCATAATACAGGCCCCCTATTTTTAAAATCCTTTTGGGGATTCACATAGCCCTAGACAGAAATTGGGAAGATGTTTTGTTTGTTTGTTTTTTCAGGGTTTTTTTTTTTTAATTTGGAGGTTTAAAACCTGCACAAAGGGAACAAGGCATTCTTCTTAGTCTCATTCTGATAGAAGAGTCAAGTATTAATCAAGTATGAACAGAAGTTCAGCTGCACAAAGCAAAATAAAGAATCACAAATCCTTGACTAGTATTAGATTCAAGCTTGTGGCACAGAGTCCAGGAGAGCAGGCTCCGGAAACCCCCACCTATTTGCTGCTCATGAACAGCAGCCAAATACACAGGGATTGTGTTTGTCAGAGACCATGGTCTTTAGTTCTGAGATCTCCTGGTGGT